>NC_079406.1:22246379-23586379 GCF_029220125.1 Pseudoliparis swirei
CTAAATAAAGTAAATATTGAATCGAATTCTTTACATACAATTATTTGACGGTGACTTTTGCCACAGCTAAACGTGCTGAAGCTGGACAGGAATGAGAAGCCTCAGAACTCCATGTCCTGCAAACCAAGCCGGCCAACGCGGTGCCCAGAGATGCGCTCTGCTCCACCAGGTTAACCTCCACGGACCTCTCCCTGTAACTCAAGCCGGGAATCGTGGATCGCTTTGTTTTCATAGCTGGAACAATCTGCATCGGCAATGATCTTCCAAGCTCTGTTGTTCATCAGCTGGTTTTGTTTTCTGTTCCGTGTTCCTCTCTGCTTTGCTTCACCTCCTCCCATCTCTCCTCCTCCTCCTCCTCCTCCTCCTCCTCCTTCATCTCCTCTCCTCTCCTGTGTGGTCCTGTGGTAATTATTCCATGGCCACAGTAATGAACCCACACCTGCGCCTTATTGTCCTTCCCTCTCCATTTCTAACCCAAATTGTCTTTAACACCTTTTTCCGATCACCACTCAATATCATTCCTGCTTCCTCCGTCGGTCCGGCTCGTTTTTTTTTCTCTGTCCACACTTTAATTTGTATCAATATTTTCCCAGTTTCCCATTCCCCCCCCCCCCCCCCCCCCCGGACGTAATAGCGTTTGATTGCCGTAAAACATCCACCGTGCCGCTGCCCAGTGAAGTGATGGAGAGTTTTTTCTGTGAGAGCAGGCTTTTGTTGGCGGGGGGAATTAGAAAGACTCGTTCTTTTATTGGATGTAGGTTGGCAAATGTGTGTGTGTGTGTGTGTGTGTGTGTGTGTGTGTGTGTGTGTGTGTGCTTATTTATCTGAGGGCTTTGGATGCGTCTATGCAGATTCATGGGACCACCAGTAAAGTGAAACTGGGAGAGCTTTATTTTCTTCAGCTCCAAGAACCTCAAACGCCAGGAGTTCTCTCATTACTTCCTCCCACTCTCTCTCTCTCTCTCTCTCTCTCTCTCGATCTTCTTTGTCTCTGCTGTCTATCTTTCGTAGTTTTCTATTTTATTTTAATTTGTTTACATTTTGAAATTGTTTCCCTCCTCCCAGAAGAGTGAGTGATAATAAAATGCATAGTTCAAACCAGATGTGGCGACAATGGGAGCGCGTCTGGAGTTTGGAACGCCGTGCGCCAGAAAGACGGAAGGAAGTCGCTGTGTGTTTTCAGCGCACGTGGATGTGAATTTTGACTTTTATTGAAAATGTTCATCGACACACTTTGGTGTGCGCGTATGTGTGTGTGTGTGTGTGTGTGTGTGTGTGTGTGCGCGTGTGTTCGGGTCCATTCTCAAGTGACTGGTGTGTTGATTTGTGGTGATTTGAGAGCTCAGCCGCAGCAGCTGACATCTGGCCATAATTGCAGAACAAAGAGGAAAAGAGAAGCAGATAAAGTTATTAAACATAGACACACTGTATGTTTGAATAAATGAGCTTGTGCGTTATTCATGTTCGTCAAGCGGCAGATTTGTAATCATTCTTAAAATGAGAAATATGGGAGCACGAGATGAAAACAAATGGAAAATATACACACAACTGGACTTGGAGGAGGATTTGTTTGAGAAAAGTTATTTAATTCTACATTTTCATGAATTAAACTTTGAAAGTAAAATGTTTGATGCCAGGCATTGTCCATGAACAATGTCAAACTCGACTAAAATCCAACCTGACACCCCGCGGCTCAGTCCTGAGGAGTCGGGGTGTCGTTACATGCAGACTACATGATTTTTTCATTGTTGCTCCAGTCTGCTTTTGCACCCAGTTCAAACAGAACATCACACTCCTCCATTCAGCTTGACTCTCCATTTAACTGCGCCGCGTGTCTGAGACTCGCAGCTGTCTTTCAGGCCAAAGCGCATCCGATCCGGTTGCAGAGCGACATCATCTCTCTCTCCTCCTCCGTCCCGATGCCTCCTCTGTTTTTCTGTTCTCACATTACGCAGTTTTTAATTTAGATATCTGGTGCCGCGCCTGGAGAGGATGTAGAGGTGGCCAAGGTTGCAGGCTAATTGGTATGAGTCATACACACGCTCTTTCATATGAGCACACACACACACACACACACAAATGTATGTGTGTGTAATTGCACAGTGCCTAACAAATCTCAAATAACCCAAACTCCCTTCACCCACCTTCTTATGAATACACCAGGGCAGCTGTGCCTGTCTTGCTGTATTTTTCTGAATGTGTGCGTGTGTGTGTGTGTGTGTGTGTGGATTTAGTGTTTTTACTGCAAGATTCTTCTGCTCATGTTACACACACCGCGCTTTCTCACTAATGGCAGAACAATGCATGGAGGGAACCTGGAGCAGCAGATCTGCAGGAACCGCTCGGCCGGTGCTCAGTTGAGGGTTTGAGGCCGCGCGGGGGATTTCTCTTTAGGGGGGTCTCGCTCATGATTTACAGAACATGAAAAATAAATCATCGAGTGGTTTGGGCCCCATCTTCTTGAACTAGAGAGTTGCCTTTACTAGCCTTGAATTTAATCCCACGTTTCTCTCCAGTGGTTCTCCCTTCTTCTTTCGTCTTGTGCCTGGAGAGAATATACTTGGACATCCTCCTCACCTTTTGTTTTATTTTAAGATACAATAATGCTTTTATTTATGATAACGATAAAGACCCTAAATGAAAACATTCCACACTCACACCGGGTCTTTTTTCTGACTGCTGTAGGTTTTCTAATGCAGTGAATTTGTAGTTTATTTCTTTGGTTTCGATTGACATATTTTAAATATTTGTTCTTTATTTATTCATTTTTTGTAGGCGCCACTGCTGCTGCAATAATTGTTCATACGGCATCCATCTAGCATTAAGGAGTGCAGGGACGCCTCAAAAATACAACTTTTGAAGGCATAACTTCTGGAACCACTGATGGAAATGTTCTAAAACTGGACGACTGATTTGTGAACAGTTTGAGAAAGTTATAACAGAGTTATAGCAAACGTTTCCATTTGTTATTCTTCTTTACCACACTCATTTCACGCTGCTCTGCTTCAGATCCGCTCCGTTCACGTTGGTCCTCCTGTTGTAGCAACATGCCGCCCGTACAGAGAGGTAGACAAAGCTGCTCCTCCGGAAATCAGGGTGTTATTGTGTGTGTGTGTGTGTGTGTGTGTGATCATATGAAAGAGCATGCGGGGATTGTGGAGCTGCAAACAGGAGGGCAGACAGAATGGAGGAGAGTTTCTAAAGCTGTTTTCCGCCTTGTTGTTGCATCCAGTTGAGACACAGAGACGTATATGTGCTGGATCGTTCTGCAAATATCAACGAGACGGGACAGGACCTTTTTTTTGTGTTATTTTTCCATTCACTCGCTCACACACACACACACACACACACATCTCGGACAGATGTGAACAAAATCACGCACTCCTCGGAGGCCCCGGCCCCCATTTCACGGCCGTCTGTCCCACATCCTCTCGTTCTGCCTCGTTTCACTTCAAGCAAAGAGACGGAAAGACGACGGACAGGACGGAGACACGGAGAGAGAAAAGAATAAGGATTCAGTTTTTTCCAGGCTTCGGTCTTAAAACGTCAACGAGTCCGGGGGAACAAAAAGAAACTACGGTTGTACGTTTAGGAAAATCCCGTGTCCCAACAGGTTGAGATGTCACGCTTATATCGGGGATCAAGAGCGGTGTATCTGCTGGATGTGGAAACTGAAACTTCACAAAGAGAGCAGAGACTGAAAACATGATAATAATAATAATAATACATACAATTTCTATAGCGCTTTTCATAGTACTCAAAGACGCTTTACAACACATAATTTAAAAAATCCTAAAAGCTATGCATGACAAATTACAATAAAAACAAACGATAAAAGCAAATAAGAACGTTCAGAGCACACAATCACACATTAAAAGCAGTTTTGAACAGGTGGGTTTTGATTAGTGATTTAAACGATGAGAGTTCGGTGCAGTCACGGATGATTTTGGGGAGAGAGTTCCAGAGGGAGGGGGCAGAAATGGAGAAGGCTCTGTCACCCCATGTCCGGTGCTCGGTCCTGTGAGGAATGGGGAGGAGGCATCAGAGGAGCGGAGCCGACGGGATGGAGTGTGATGGTGGAGCAGATCGGTCAGGTAGCAGGGGGCCCGGTTATGGAGGGCTTTCTAAGTGAGGAGAAGGATTTTGTACTGGATACGTTATGGGACGGGGAGCCAGTGGAGGGTCTGGAGAACAGGGGTGATGTGATCACGGGAGTGGGTGAGCAGGCGAGCAGCAGAGTTCTGAATATACTGGAGTTTATTTAGAATGTTGGATGTTGTGCCATAAAGAATGCCGTTACAATAGTCTATTCTGGAGGTGATGAAGGCGTGGATCAGTGTTTCAGCAGCAGATGTGGAGAGTGATGGGCGGAGACGGGCGATGTTTTTTAGGTGAAAGAAGGCAGTTCGGGTGATTAGTTTGACGTGGTGTTCAAAGGACAGGTTGCTGTCAAACACGACTCCGAGGTTGCGGATGTGTAGGGATGGAGACAGAGTGCAGTTATCCATGGCGAGGCAGAAGGTATGACAGGTTTTGGTGAGAGATTTGGGACCGATGATGAGCATGTGAGATTGATCACAGTTAAGTTTAAGAAAGTTGGTGTTCATCCATGATTTGATGTCAGTGAGGCAGTTGGTTCGAGTAGAGTGAGTGGCAGTGGTGATGGCCTTTGTGGAGATGTAGAGCTGGACATCATCGGCACAACAGTGGAACATGAGACCGTGTTGGCGGATGATATTTCCAAGAGGGAGTAAGTCAAGAATAAACAGAAGTGGACCCAGCACTGAACCCTGAGGGACGCCCTGAGACAGAGGAGCAGTGGAGGAGGTGCAGTTGTTGATGCTGATGAATTGTTGTCTGTTTGTCAGATATGATTTGAGCCAGGATAGAGCAGATCCGGTGATATTGAGGGACGTTTTGAGGCGGGAGAGAAGGATGTTGTGGTTGATGGTGTCGAAGGCCGCAGTGAGATCCAGGAGAATGAGGATGTTGAGGTGACCGGAGTCTGAGGAGATGAAGAGGTCATTGGTGACTTTCAGAAGTGCCGTTTCAGTGCTGTGCTGTGAGCGGAAACCAGATTGAAATGGTTCGAACAGATCATTGGAGGTGAGGTGAGTTTTTAGTTGTGCAGCGACGACGCGTTCCAGTATTTAACATGATCTCCTCTCTGATAGGTTGATTTTTCACGGTCAAACCTCCGCGACATCTGAAGCTTTAAGCGTCAAGAACATCGGACCAGGGACATCGATGAGAGAACTGGGGACAGCGTAGTGGGCGGCGCCCGGTTTATTCCGATGAAGCTCGCTCAGCAGTGCCTGAAGCAAAAAAATGACGAACGTCAAATTCAGATCAAATCACCCGGATCCTCCCACAGATCTTCATCGTCACGAGGCCCACAGAGCAAGCGGCGCACAAGCGCTTCTTCTCTTTCTTGAACTCGTTCACACCAACGGAGGAATGAGAACAACAAAGGGCTATTCAAGTGTTCGGACTGGAAGGTGGATTTTCCTCTGAATGAAAAAAATGACCTGCTTATTTATAGACATCTCTTTCACATTGTAAGTCTATGGGAGACATTTATTTTGGGGCCCGATGGCGTGGCCTGGCACGGACGTTTATTATTTCACTCCTTTTGGCCACAAAGAGTAAAATTTGCTTCACAGCTTCAGCGCTCTTCCTGAGGCCTCGCCCCCGGCCTCCTTCTTCAACCATGGCACCGACTCGCTCTCAGGTTTGTTTCTCTTTGTCCTCCCTCTTACCAACTTTACTCTCTTTCTTCTCTCTCTCTCTCTCTCTCTCTCTCCCCGTGGTCGTATTTCTCCCGCTCCACCAGCCGATGTCTTTTCTCTCGAGCATCTTTCAGCTCTTCATTCTTCCTCCTTCTGTTTGTCTTCATGCTCCATTTACATTTGTGTGTGTGTGTGTGTGTGTGTGCGTGCCAAGTCAAGCTCCCATAGACTCCTAATGGGTCTTAAATACCCTCTGCTAGCTTTAACTTCAATTCTCCCTCCGAGTTGCCATCTGTCAGTCAGCTGGCCTTCTCCTGGAGTCATTATGAAGCAGTAATCCACCCTAAAGCAGAAGTCATGAACACGTTTCCTATGATTTGGAAGAGTGTAAACCCTTATCGCTCTCCGTGAATTCAGCTTACCCAACCTTCCAGCTCCTCTCACTCGAGGGTCTCTGATGTTTTGCTGTGAACACAAATATAAACATGGTTCTCACAAGATGTCATCCAACTCCTGCTTCTCGCATCGTCTTGCTGTCTGTCTTCCCTGTTCTTTATACATTTGGTTTTCGGGTGGAATTTGCCTGACACTTCGTCTGCCAGTTGTTCTCAAAGTCTAAATCAGATGTGTTTTCTCTCTGGGTTTCCACATCAACTCTCCCATAGCTAATACGAGGTGTCACTTTACTTCCCTGTGTGTGTTTTGGCTTCTCGGGCATCCTCCGAGCACAAAATAAAAGTATAATAAGTACCAAATGTAGCCGAGTGGGACATGGGTCATTTGGAGCACTATTACTTATATCACGAAGCGCACAGAACCAGAGGAAGACGATGTGAAAATAGTATTTGAGGATGTGGGATGCCATAAAGTATCTCCGCTCCTCACTTTGTTTCATGTAATTGAGAAAGAACTCACCAGTGTAAGAACAGTAAGAACAGATGGGTGGGGGGGGGGGGGGTACAGAGACATATTGGTGATAGAGAGGGAAAGTGTGCAGCCAAGAGTGAATGAGGGAGTGTTAGAAATATTGTAACCATTGATTAATATATGTTTCATTATTTCAAAAGTGGACTGTTAAAATGAAGCAGGGCTTGTAGGTATTACAGGAAGTCAAATTGGTCAAATTGGTTTGCATGTTTGGTTCAATTGCTGAAGTGGATGCGTCATTTCTAAGAATCAGAGAGCAGTGAGAGAGTATTTCATCGTTATATTACAGCCATAGCCGGCACCACTTGTCAATCAGGCTTCCACTCGGAGGCACGTGTGAGCGTCTGGAGCGACGGCGTCCGTCAGAACAGCCACGTCCTCGCTGAAGGACACGGGGCAGCGACAGTTCAGACCTGGGAAAGGCATCATCAGAGCGTGTCTTAGGGGAGATGTGTCCTGCACCCCTTCACGCAACAAACACCCGCCGACACCACCCCAAACCCCACCCCACCCCACCCCGCCTCCGACTGAAAGGAATCCTTCGCCGCATAACTCCCGGCCCCTCACACGCAATTACAACCACTCTGCATTCTCACAGCAGAGGGGTTAACCTTTCCAAAACCACACACACACACACACACACACAATGCATTCATGATTGGGAGGAGGAAGAGGTGGAGAGGGGAAGAAAGAGGAGAGGAGAAGAGGGATTAAGAAAAAGGAGGGCGAGGCAGGAACTTCCTCAAACGCCCAATCACCGAGCGCAACAGATAGACACACCGGTACATCCCCACTTTAAGGCCAATATCAATCTTTTAAAGGTGAATACATGTCTGACGTACCACACATCGGTCATTGATGGATTTATTTCAACATAAACAACCATTGATAAATATCCTTTTCGTGTGGATATTACTGTAGATAATTGTGAACGAGAAAGATACCAAGCAGGACTTTTTATCGTAGAAAAAAAAAATACTTTTACCAGAATAAGATATTTCAATGATAAACTAATAATGCATTACAGACAGATAGAGAGATAGATAGAAAGAAGGACAGTGAGACATGGAGATGAATGAATGAGGAGGAAAAAGAGAAAGAAAGACTCGACCCGCGGGGCGAATGGGTGTCGCTCTTCATGTCTGATCAGAGCAGTTAGCAGGGGAGCTGTGTACTTCTGAATAGACAGCTTAGTGGCTATTATGCGGTCTGGAGGATTTGTCCTGCTCACTATTGTTACCCTCAGGAGGTAGTGAAACACCCACACACACACACAGACACACACACACACTAACGCAGACACACACACTAACGCAGACACACAACTCTCTTCCGATTTCTTACTTTGATTTTTTGTTCGCGTCAGGATTTATTGCTGTACGTCTCTAGCACAGACAAAGACAGATGCACCTACGGTTTGAACACACACACACACACACGCACACACACACACGCCCCCCCCCCCCCCCCCCACCCTGGAGCTCAATAGTGGGCCAGCCTATTGACAGACCTGCTTGTTCGCTGAAGGAGTCCGTTCTCATTAGGGCTGGGATTTTGTCGCTGGCCCTGCAGGCTCCATTGTTCCACTCCTGGGCGGGTTATTAGGCCTCCCCCCCCTCCCCCCCCCTGCTGAATAGACCTGGGAGGAGTGGAGAGCCTGTGAAGGGCAGAACAGGGTCTGGCAATTAGCAAAGACATGTTTGAAGAGAGGAGGGAGCGGAAAGAATGGAGGAATCAAGGAGAAAGAGAGCGGACATGCGCTACAAAAAGGCTTCTTTTGAAGTTTTAGAAACTTTTGTCTGCTTTTTTTCCGCTGCTTCGCTGTTGCGCCATCATCAAAGCCAAAGACTGGTTCTTCGACACGCAACATCCCTCCTCCTCTTCCCTCTCTTCCCTTTCTTTTCTCTCCCGTTCTTCGCTCTCATTCGTTACTCTTCTCCCAGGAGAATGCGCTGAAAAGCCCTGTATCTCCCGCCGCCGCTTTGATGTCTTAATGACGACGCGAAGAGCGAATTATGCTCAGGGATCCCCCCCCCCCCCCCGACCCACGCCGCCTCCCCTTCGCTCTCCTTTTGTCACTCTTCAGATTCCAGCAGTCACATCTGGCTTTGCCGATCCCACCTCACTGACAACATGCAGGCGGGAAGAAGAAGAAAAAAAAGAAGAAGCTTGCATTTAGAGGGAAAGAAAAGCAGCGGGCATGGAACAACTTCATCCCCTTATCAAAAAGTGTATCAACGTTTCAGCTATGTTTCCCAAAGCCAGTGTTTTATCTGGATTCGATAAAGCCTTGTTGACTATTCAGTGTTTTCTTGTCATGTGGTGGTGGAAGGCGGGTAGACTAAACTGTTGTTTTTTTCCAACGCCATATCTCAGCTCCAGGAAGTTTGATAAAGATGCTTTTATCGCTGGTATTTTTTTAAACATTTAACATAGCTGAGGTGAAAAAGGTGGACAAACGCATACTGAGTTACAGAAAAGAACTGCTGACTGAGATATCAAATGAAATGATATGTAATTTGAAACAGACAATGTCACTGTGAAACGAGCAAAGAGCTCCAACAGACTGTGTTTTGTTCCGAGCATCAGGTGTGCGAGTCTGCGTGTGCTTACTTGTATAATGTCGCTGCATTCCACTGCATTATATTTCACATAAAAGCATACACAATAACTTTTCGCCGTCTCCGGATAAGGTGTGTATGTACTGTGTGTGTGTGTGTGTGTGTGTGTATGCAGTTCTCCTTCATGGTTCTTAGGCAAACACAGCGATGGTTCTGCGGCGCCTCTGCTATCAGCCTGGAGTTTGATCAGTGTGACAGCACGCTGAAAACTGATACACACACACACACACACACATGCACACACACTCTTTGGCCATGACCACAATGTGTTCTCTGCATTCCTCTGTTGTGCAGGGTTCGTACGGTCATGGAAAACCTGGAAAAGTCATGGAATTTTAAAATGGTCATTTTCAGGCCTGGAAAAGTCATGGAAAAAACTTACATCACAAAAGTTTTGGAAAAGTCATGGAAATGTGTTACAATCACATGTTCATTGACGCCGAGTTTGAAATAATAAATATGTTTTCGAAAGAAAGACTCAAAATATAAGCCGGCATACTGGCGGCGCAATTTTTTTTCCCGCGTTGCAAGTGAACGCACCTTAACTGGAAAGTTCGTTGGCCAAGCAAGTGTTTATTCTTTTAATCAAAATATTGTCTCTTATTCATTTGTTTCATTAATGTAAACTGTATGCTTTGGAATTCACATTGTTTAACCCTCCTGTTGCCTTAGGGTCAATTTGACCCGATTCAATGTTTCACCCTCCTGTTATCTTTATATTTACTAACATATTTTACCCTTTGGGTTCAATTTGACGCCAGCAATTAAAACCTCTAGAAAATTATTAGAATTAATATTGTTTTCCAAGTTTAAGTGTGAGGCACTTTATGTTTGTTTGTTGACTACCGAAAGAACACCGACATTAAACATTGAATTAACCCTAAGGCGGCAGGAGGGTTAAATATTGATTCGGGTCAAATTGACCCTAAGGCAACACAAGGGTTAAATACTAAATGTTCTCACTTTTTCATGTGTAAACCGAGATTTCAGTTTGGTCATGGAAATTTGGTTTAAAGTCATGGAAAAGTCATGGAAATCTATTGGTCAAATTGTGTAAGAACCCTGGTTCTGACTCTTTACTGCGTTTGTATACATGCAAGTACACTTTCGGTTTCAGGATACGTTATTGTTATATTTCAAACCTCGGCTCCTTCTGGACGGAGCGCCCTCAAGGCAACGACTTTGAAATCCCTGTAAACTCCAGAGGGGTTTCCAGCGACGACAACGCCGTCCAACGCTTTCGGTCGAGGATAACATCCCTAGACAATTTCTCTGAGCGGTGTTTCGATGGGCGTTCTAAGCGCTTCGTGCCAAAAGTCCGTCGGGTACAAGCCACCGTGACGAGCCCAGCGTGTCATCATCGGTTCTTCGGCTGTAACTTTATTTGGCCCGAAGACCAAAGCCTTCGCAACAAGTGAAAGCAGAAGTCAGAAGAAAGCGAGGGAGAGCCGAGGATGTGTCGATGCTGTCAGGCGTGTTGTTAAAACGATGAAAACAAGCCGCAGAGTCAAGCTGCCGTCAGCACCCCCCGCAGACCCTCTCCCCCCTCCCTCCTTCACGACCGGCGCTCCTACCTCCATCCACCCGAGTCTCGGTAACCTCGACGGCACAAAAGAAATCCGGCTTTGATTTGTAATTGTTCAAACCGCGTTTCCTAATGCGTGCAATCTGGATTAGGAAACTCAAAGGGGCGAGAAATTGTCTCGACATGTCGATGACCTTGGGGTGGGGAGATTTGTACTCGGCGGCAGCTGCGTGTGTTGTTGACACATTTACACAAGATCACCTCCGACCGCACGAGCATTCAAACTTCTCCATGCGCCCGCTTTACTCGCTTTCACCCAGTTTCATTTGCAACCACGTTCCCCGCCGCTCCACACACCGTGCTCTTGACTGTCGGCGGCGAGCGAGAGCATCGCGCTGGGCGCAGATGAAAAGTTGCATTGTTATGACTCCACAAACAGCTCGGAGCGACGCAAAATGAGAGCTGAACAAAGCAGGCGTCGGGGCCAGTCATGTTGAAACGTCGCCCGGCGGCGCATCGCGATGAGCGGGTTGGTTTTACTTTGTCGTAAATAGTTCATCAAAGACGGCCTGTCAGCATGTAGCCTCAAATAGCCGACAGTGCCAGCATCTTTGAAGTCAAACCAGACAACCGCATATTCTCGACACCTACTCCCAGAGCACGCACACACACGGCCGTGTAAAATGCAGATCCATGCAGTGAATCTGATTCCAATCACGCTCAAAGGTCAACGCACCCAGCAGCAATTTAGTTGCTCCGCAGCGTAACATGTATTCACTTTATAACCACTATGCACATGTCAAAGCAGAGAACACGTGAGGGTAAACCGTGGGTACTTTGTATGTGCTCCACTGAACCTGTTGTGGAATAGTCAACCTGTCAAATGCTTTGCATCAAGTATGTATGTGTAGTTCTATAGTCGTGGTTTCGCAGTTGAAGCATCAGAGGAGAAAGGAATCGGGCTTTTCCAGCTCCGCAGTTGTTGTCGCACCTCCAGCCCGAGTAGTGAACATTAATTCAGGAATGTGAGATGAGAATGAGGTCAAATGGGGGAGAAACGCTGCTCAAGCACTAATGAGTCGGTATTTAACTGGGGTATAATTTGAGACGGGGGAGAGCGGGGTGGGCGAGGGAGAGAACGGCCCTCGCCCACCCCGAGCTCAAAGTCGTGAGCCGAGGCCGGCGGTGTGCGTTTCAAAGGCGGCGCGTGGCGGAGGATGTGAGAGATTGGTTAATTCGGTCAAGTAAAGCGCCGCCTTGATGTTTACTAGAGTTACACAGGCGGCAGCTGGACGATCGCACATATCCATGCGTTCACACACACGCACAGGCGGCTTACTGGCACACACACGCGCGTATGCACTTGGATGCAAAATATGCCCACGCACGAGTAAGTACACAAGTAAACTAGAATGGGCACTCGGTAGAGCGCATACCTTCGCATATCACAAGATTGGGCAATGAATTATGAACATGTTTCAAGATTCAAGATGTTTTATTTGTCACATACACACACAGGGTGTGCAGTGAAATGAAAGTGGCAATGCTCAGCAGGAATGTGCAAGGGCAACAAGTACACACTATTTACAAATAAAAAACAACACAATATTTACAGTAAGTGTGTGTGTGTGTGTGTGTGTGCCTAAGAGGGGCAGTTGTGTGGGTCTATGGGGGTCCTGGTGAGGTCGGAGTTCACAATCCTGATGGCCTGAGGAAAGAAACTCCGTCTCAGTCTCTCTGTTCTTGCAGCGTGACTACGGAGGCGCCTGCCTGACCGCAGCAGCTGAAACAGTCTGTTGTTGGGGTGGTGAGGATCCTTCATGATCCTGCCGGCTCTGGTTCTGCACCTCCTGGTGTACAAGTCCTGCAGGGTGGGAGTGTAGTTCCAATAGTGCGCTCAGCCGAACGCACTACTCTCTGCAGAGCCTTCCTGTCCTGAGCGGAGCAGTTGCCAAACCAGGCTGTGATGCTTCCTGTCAGGACGCCTCTACAGCTCCAGAGTAGAAGGACTGAAGGATCCTCTGGGAAACTTTAAATTTCCTCAGCTGCCTGAGGTGGTAGAGGCGCTGCCTTGCCTTTCTCACCAGAGTGTCTGTGTTTGTTGACCATGTCAGATCCTCGGTGATGTGGACTCCCAGGTATTTATACCCGCTCACCCTCTCCACAGTAGTCCTGTTAATCCCCAGTGGTGAGTACGTCCTCTGTTGTTGTACCTTCCTAAAGTCCACAATCAGCTCCTTAGTTTTGGTGACATTCATGATGAGGCTGTTGTCCTGGCACCAGAGTGACAGATCAGCAACTTCCTCCAGGTAGGCCTTCTCGTCGTTGTCGGAGATCAGGCCCACCACCACTGTGTCATCCGCAAACTTGATGATGGTATTGAGTTGAACCTGGCCACACAGTCATGTGTGTACAGGGAGTACAGTAGGGGCTGAGGACGCAACCCTGGGGGATCCTGTGTTCAGGGTGAGGGATTTGGAGGTGTGTCTGCCCACCCTGACCACCTGTGGCCTGGCGGTCAGGAAGTCCAGGATCCAAGCACACAGGGGTGTTCAGTCCCAGCTCAATCAGCTTGCCGGCCAGTCTGGAGGGACTATGGTGTTGAAAGCTGAACTATAATCAATGAACAGCAGTCTCACATAGCCCCCTCTGGCTGTCCAGATGAGAGAGTGTGGTGTGCAGTACCTGGGAGACAGCATCATCCGTGGATCTGTTTGGGCGATAAGCAAACTGCAGCGGGTCCATGGAGGAAGGAGGAAGGCGCAGATGTAGTCCTTTATCAGCCTCTCAGCATTTCATGACCACCGAGGTGAGGGCCACCGGTCGGTAGTCATTCATACATGCTGGAGAAGCATTCTTGGGCACAGGGACAATAGTGGATCTCTTGAAGCAGGCGGGGACCACGGACTCAGCCAGGAGAGGTTGAATATTGTGGTGAACACTGGAGCTAGCTGGTTAGCACAGGTCTTCAGTACTCGCCCAGATATGCCATCTGGACCTGCAGCTTTCCTGGTGTTCACCCTCAACAGAGCCCTCCTCACACTGTGCTCGGTCACAGAGAGTGTGTGTTCATCCCCAGTGGTAGAACTCACCTCGGCTACGCTAACGGTGTTGTTGTTAGCCGGCGAGCTAGCGCTGTTGTTGCTAGCCTCAAACCGTGCATAAAATGAGTTCAGGTCGTCCGCTAGGGATGCGTCGGCACTCACCATTGCGCGGGTCTGCTCTGGTAGTTTGTAATAGTCCGTAGCCCCTGCCATAGGCGCCTGGTGTCGCGCTGCTCCATCTGTGATTCCACTCTGTCTCGGTACCTTCTTTTGGCGTCCTTCACCGCCCTCCTCAGTCCATAGACCGCTGCCTTGTACTCGTCCATGTTGCCGGATACAAGACCGGAGTTATAGGCAGCAGTACGGGCGTTCACAGCTTCACGGATGGATCTATCAACCCACGGCTTTTGATTAGGAAAGACCCTAACTTTTACCGTGGGGACGATGGTGTCCGTTAGCGTTGCTATGAGGCTCATTGCTACTTCAAGAACTCGCTGACGTCACTGGAACTGGATTGGATCATGTCCCAGTCAACGATACTCAGAGCGTCCTGTAGCTCAGCCTCTGATTGGTCAGACCACCGCATTACGTTCCTCGTCACTACCGCTTCCCGCGATCCTTTGTTTATACTCCGAAGCAGAAAAATGGCGGCATGGTCTGATTTCCTAACGGAGGGAGAGAGACAGCCTTGTAGCCTCTCTTGAATGGCGATAGCAGTGGTCCAACGTTCTTTCCTCTGGTAGCACACGTAATGTGCTGGTGAAAGTTCGGCATGACTTTTTTAGGTTTGCTTTGTTAAAGTCCCCAGCCACCACCACAGCCGCTGGATACTTGTTCTGATGCCGACATAACACATCATGTAGGTCCGATAGTGCTACGCCGGTGTCCGCTTGTGGTGGAATGTAGACGGCTGTGGTGATGACCGAGCTGAACTCCCGGGAAGGTAGAATGGCCGGCATGAGATCGTCAGATGTTCCAGGTTCGGCGAGCAGGAACGAAAAGAGTCTTAATGTTCTTGGGGTCGCACCACATGTTGTTTGTCATGAAGCAGACCCTCCACCCTTAGATTTACCAGACTCTTCCGTTCTGTCTGCACGGAAAACAGAGAAGGACTCGGTTGGACATATGACTCGATCCGCACCAGCGGGTCAGCCAAGTTTCCGCCAGACAAAAGATGTTACAATCCGCATGTCCCGTTGGAATCTGATCCTGCCCTAAAATCATCCATCTTATTTTCCAGAGACTGACGTTAGCAAGAAGGATGCTGGGCAAAGGTGGACGGTGGGCTTGAACTCTCAGTCTGTTCCGAATTCGCTCCGTCCTCGATGTTTTCGCTGCCTCCCGTAGTAGCGGCTCCACTGCTGTTGTTGTGGTTCGCTCGCGATCTCTGCCGCCACGCTGGATCGATGGAAAAAGTGGACAAAAACCCTTGTTTTGCGCAAAAGTTTATGTCCAAAAGTGTGCTGCGGTCGTATGTTGTTAGTGCCGATGTGTTTGTGGCAAAGAAAATATTAAAAATAAACACAAAAACTAAAAGAGCGCACAATCTCCGCGGAGCTGCCGCGACGGCGACTGGACACGGCCGCGCCATTCCGTTCTGTTGGCATTAGTTGCATGCCAATTGGATAAAAATTGACCGTGCTATGGTAAAAAGAAGATTTTGACCTTTCCTTGACCTTGACCTTTGACCCGATTGATCCCAAAATATAATCAAATGGTCCCCGGATAATAACCAATCATCCCACCAAATGTCATGCGATTCAAGAAGATGTTGACCTTTTTTCATGACCTTGACCTTTGACCCGATTGATCCCAAAATATAATCAAATGGTCCCCGGATAATAACCAACCATCCCACCAAATTTCATGCGATTCGGTTTAAAACTTTTTTTGTTATGCAAATAACACGCATACAAATAAATAAATAAATACACGGCGATCAAAACATAACCTTCCGCATTTTCAATGCGAAGGTACTCATGCAGGCAGATGCACTGATGCCCACTCGATAATACATCACATGTCATTTAGCCGACGCCTTTTATCCAAAGGGACTCACAATCAGTGCGTTCAACCGTGAGTACAAACTCAGAACAACTAGAATCAAGACAAAATGCTGGAAGTAGGTGCCAGTCAAATACCACTCAGGTGCTAATCTGTCACACACACGACAAACAGCATTCACATGGTCACGTGCATTGAGACGCAGGCTCCTGCACACACACACGCTTAAAGAGGAAACACACGGTGCTGATGGAAAGTTGATTTAAGCGATAGACTCCTCAGTGGGGCACGATGTTGAGCCTCTGGAAAGACGGCTTGAGATGAGACTCATAAGTAGAACTTCCTTGTTCTCGTTGCTTGCAAGCAATGCATCCTGGTACATGTAGGCACTGCCTGCACGGCTCAGCAGGCAGGAGGAGGCAGCTTTCTCGGTCAAAGTTGCACACACTGAGGGACTTATTTGACTTTATTCTCTTTGATGGGGCGCAAACATACAATGACATCAGCAAAGGATTATACATGCACGTAAAAAAAAATACAAGTACATGTAAAAAGGAATAAAAGTACATGTATATCCACAAATACATACTTTCACGTTGCACACATTAAGCGTAGAGGCCTTAAAAAGTAAAACTATCCGATATTTTGAAAGAAAATAGGTGTAATCTTGTGTAAAAGAAACACTTTTTGTTACGATCTCAGACACTTAGGAAGTAGGACCCAATTGCACGACCCGGGAGACAGAGATAAAGTATTTGTAAGTACTTTATTTTTCGGTTCTGCAGTGAACAAAATGAAAGCGCTCACGTAGTGAGGGATCAAAAACTTTTCAAGAGCACAACATAACCCGACCTGATCATGGCAAAAGACCAGACGAACTGACAAGGAACACTGGGAGACAGGGGAATTTAAGCACATGGTAACAAGACACAGGTGGGACCAATCAGGGGCGGGGCTGACACTGATGAGCATAGGAGACAGGTGTGATGACAGGTGAAAACAATCAGGAAGCCTGGAATGAGAGAAAGCGAACATAAATGACCTGAACCTCTCTAGCATATCTGTCGGTGCACAACAGTACCCCTCTAGGGCCAACTCCTGATGGCCCAGGCTGATTGTAAAAGTCGTGGATAAGAGTCTTGTCTACGATAAATGAAGCAGCTATCCAGCTTCTAGCCTCAGGACCGTAACCCTTCCAGTCTACCAGGAATTGCTTGCCTCCCTATTACGGACCTCCAGTAGCTTACGCTCCTTGTACACGTCACCTTCTTCACAGAACTGGGGCGGTGGAGGGGCTTGAGGCGGGAACAAGTGTGCTCTCACACACCGGCTTGATTCTACTAACGTGAAACGTTGGGTGCACTCTCAAGGTCCTGGGAGTTGCAAGCGTCGACGCCGGGTTGATGACTCTGGACACTGGAAATGGACCTACAAATCGTGGAGCCAGTTTCTTTGAGGCGACATGGAGTGGTAAGTCTTTGGTAGAGAGCCAAACCTTTTGGCCTGGACTGTAGGAGGGAGCGACCCTGCGATGAACGTCCGCAACAGCCTTCATCCGAGCTGAACTGGAGAAGAGACTGGCGAGCACCAGCCCAAACTCTGCGACAACGTCTGATCATGGCATGTGCCGATGGAACCATCACCTCTTCCTCGTTGTTAGGGAAAAGTGGAGGCTGGAAACCATTGACACAATGGAATGGAGAGAGACCTGTGGCCGAGGAAGGGTATTGTGGGCAACCTCGACCCATGTGAGGTGGTCACCCAGGTGGTCTGGTTCGGAGACGAGACAACGTGGCGTAGTCTCTAGTTCTTGGTTCAGACGCTCCGACTGTCCATTTGACTGAGGGTGATATCCTGATGACAGGCTGACGGTGGCACCTATGAGTCGACAAAACTCTTTCCAGAAGGCGGAAATGAATTGTGGACCCCTGTCGGAAACAATGTCATTAGGGAATCCATGGATCCTGAATACGTGATTCATCATGACCTCTGCGGTGACTTTGGCAGAGGGAAGCTTGGTCAATGGGATGAAGTGAGCCATTTTGAAAATCGATCAACCACTGTTAGAACCGTAGTCTTGCCTCTGGATGAGGGAAATCCTGTCACAAAATCCATCGAAATGTGTGACCAAGGACGATGGGGAATCGGCAGCGGCTGGAGCAAGCCCATCTTAACTTGAGATGAGGTCTTATTACACGCACACACCGGACAAGCCGCTACATACTCGGCCACATTTTTCTTCATGGATGGCCACCAGAAACGTTGTTGAATCCTGAACATTGTTCTTGCTACTCCCGGATGGCACGAAAGCACAGATGAGTGAGCCCAGTGGATGACCTTGGAGTGAAGAGCCTCAGGAACAAACAGCAGATTGTTGGGACACTCGCTAGGCGCTGATTCATGACATTTGCCTCTTTAACGCCTGACTCACTTGCCAGGAAAAGGCTCCGATCACCCGGTTAAGTGGAAGGATGGTCTTGGGCTCTACCGCAAGTGGTTCGGGATCGTAAAGACGAGACAAAGCATCGGGTTTTTGATTCTGAGACCCGGGACGAAAAGAGAGTGTGAAGTTGAATCTACTAAAGAAAAGTGTCCACCTGGCCTGACGGGAGTTGAGACGCTTAGCCTTTCTTATATATTCTAGATTCTTGTGATCTGTCCAGACTAAAGACGGTTGCTCTGCACCCTCCAGCCAGTGTCTCCATTCCTCGAGGGCAGCTTTTACAGCTAACAATTCCTTGTTTCCCACGTCATAATTCCGCTCTGCCGTTGTCAACTTCCGCGACAGGTAAGCACATGGATGCATCTTGTTGTCTTCTGCAGAACGTTGAGACAGTACTCCTCCAATTCCCTCATTGGAAGCATCCACCTCGACCATAAACTGGCGCTGGGGATCTGGAATGGTGAGTATGGGAGCTGATGTGAATCTATCTCTGAGAAGTTTGAAAGCAAGATCCGCCTGGGGTCCACTTGAAGGAACCTTAGGAGAAGTCAGAACATGCAGAGGAGCAGCAACAGAACTGAAATTCCTAATAAACTTCCTATAGAAGTTAGCAAATCCTAGGAACTGCTGAACCTTTTTCCTGGAGTCTGGTGTGGGCCACTGGGATACTGCACTGACTTTCGCAGGATCCATTTGGATATGATTAGGTGAGACTATGTATCCTAAGAAAGACACCTCTTCTGTGTGGAACTCGCACTTCTCTGCCTTGACATATAGCTGATTATCCAGTAGTTTCTGCAAAACTTGGCGGACATGGTTAACATGAGATTTAGCGTCTGGGGAGAAAATCAGTATGTCATCCAGATACACAAACACTGAAATATTCAAGAATTCCATAAAACCTCATTCACAAAAGCTTGAAAACAGCCGGTGCATTGCACAGTCCAAAAGGCATTACCAAGTACTCATAGTGACCATTCTGAGTGTTGAATCCAGTCTTCCACTCATCCCTTGTTTTATTCTAACCAAGTGATATGCATTTCTTAAATCCAACTTGGTGAATATCTTGGCCGTTTGAAGCAGTTCAAAAGCAGATGACATGAGTGGCAGAGGATAGCGGTTCTTCACCGTAATGTCATTTAGTGGACTGTAGTCTATGCAAGGTCTCAGAGACCCGTCTTTCTTTCCCACAAAAAAGAATCCCGCTCCGGCTGGAGACGATGAAGGACGGATAATCCCTGATTTGAGTGAAGAGGAGATGTATTCATCCATTGCTGTTCTCTCAGGTCTCGAATCGAGTAAAGTCTCCCCTTGGGAATGGGGGCTCCCGGTAAGAGATCAATGGGACAGTCAAAATCTCGGTGAGGAGGTAGCGACAAGGCTTTAGACTTGTTAAACGCTTCTTTTAAATCATGGTAACAGGAAGGTACCTTGTGTAGATCAGGATAGTCAGGGTGATCTATAATGATCCTACTAGAGTCTGTTGGTGCATTAACAGGTTGCGAAAGTTTACACCTGCCTTTACAATCCTCTCCCCATTCCTTAACTTTCCCTGAAGGCCAGTCTATGTGAGGATTGTGGATCTTCAACCAAGGAAACCCCAAAATAATCGGGTGCTGAGTCGACTCAAAAATATGAAATTGCATGCTCTCGGTATGGTCCTTATTTATAGTAATCTGTATGGGCTCAGTGCAATGGGTAACTGTGAACAACAAGCGCCGTCTAAGGCACTGGCACTAACAGGATGAGATAGCGGGACAGTTTTTATTTTTAGCTGTTTGACTAGGCCCCAGTCTATAAGGCTTTCGTCAGCCCCTGAGTCTATTAACACACCCTGGTCAATGGTCTGATTGTTAATACAAATGTCTACCTGAGTAACAGGTCGAGGAGGGAAGTCTGCGGGAAACTTGCTCACCAGCGCCCTCCTTTTGACTGGTGAGCACGATCTTTTCCCGGGCATGAAGCGAGTTGATGACCCGGCTGGCCGCAGTAGAAACAGCAACCCTCCCGTAGACGGCGCTGCCTCTCCTCCAGAGAAAGCCTGGTTCTTCCAAGCTGCATGGGTTCACCGGAGTCATTCGGAAGTGTAGTCCTCAGATGGTCCGTAACATGAGCTGGAAATCCTCCGCTGGCGGGCGACCCTCGAGGCGAATTCTGGAAGCTGGGAATAACATCTCGGTTGCGTCGGCGCTCTCTCTTTCGAAGACGGTTATCGATCCGGATGGCCACAGCGATGAGGATTCCAGATCCGGGTGTCTCCAGTGGAGCCAGCTGGTCCTTTATCGGTTCGAAAGTCCTGTCATGAAGGCGTCACGAAGAGCGGAACATTCCATCCGCTGTCCGCTGCTGCTGTACGAAACTCGATGGCATAATCAACCACCTGACGGTTGAGCTGACGATTTGAAACAGTCTTCTGCTGGCCTCCGTAGCAGGCGATGAGTGGTCAAAATGCGCCTCATAGTCTCTATGAAATCGGCCAATGAGTAACATAGTTCGGTGTCTCTAGACCATTCTGCAGTAGCCCAGGCTGCAGCTCTTCCCGTTAAATGAGACACAATAAACGCCACTTTACCATGCTCAGATAAAAAGCTGCTGGGTTGTGTTGAAAATGCAGATCACACTGTACCAGAAAGGCTCTGCAATTCGAAGAGTCTCCGGAAAATCTCTCCGGAAGAGCCAGCCGTAACGGGAGGAAACAGCCTGACCTGGGTCGTCAGCTGGAGTATTGACAGGCAAATTCTCAGCTGTGGATGACGTCACGGAGGAGCAGTCTGTTGATGAGTGAAAAATTATTCATTTGGGCAACCAGTTGTTGCATCTGTGTAGATAATTCTTCCTGAACCCCGGCCTGGTGTCCTCTCAGCTCTTGTATTTCCCCGGCTGACTTTGTCCAGTTTTCCTCGTGATGAAAAATCGTCACGCCCTGTACCGACAGAGGCGTGAAGCGTTCTTGGGTCGGCTGGGTCCATAATGTGGTCAGTTCGTTCTGTTACGATCTCAGACACTTAGGAAGTAGGACCCAATTGCGACCGGAGACAGAGATAAAGTATTTGTAAGTACTTTATTTTTCGGTTCTGCAGTGAACAAAATGAAAGCTCTCACGTAGTGAGGATCAAAAACTTTCAAGAGCACAACATAACCCGACCTGATCATGGCAAAAGACCAGACGAACTGACAAGGAACACTGGGAGACAGGGGAATTTAAGCACATGGTAACAAGACACAGGTGGGACCAATCAGGGGCGGGGCTGACACTGATGAGCATAGGAGACAGGTGTGATGACAGGTGAAAACAATCAGGAAGCCTGGAATGAGAGAAAGCGAACATAAATGACCTGAACCTCTCTAGCATATCTGTCGGTGCACAACACTTTTCTTTTAATTCATGTTGAAGAATAAGTTTATCTCGCAATTTGTTTGTGCGATTCAACCCTGAGAGCTCGGCGCTCTACATATCCCAGAATGCCTTTCAAATCTTAGAGACAGCAGTTGTGGATGTGCTTTTATGATATTTAGGGTGTTACTGGTTTTACAGGGAGATTTTTTTTTAATCTGGAATGTTATTAAAGACAGAATGAAATCATACATTGGCGTACTAGTCATGTATTAGTATGAATCTATTGTATAATACGGATCTTGAGAGTCTCATTTTCTTTGAGTTTGTGACTTTATATGTAATCTGGATAACCTTCTGTGGCAGCGGGGGGTGTTTAGGCTCGGCTGCAGAGTGGGTGGAGCGGGGGTGGCAGTCATTTCTGGAGACTTTTGAGACGGTGGCGGAGGCATGCGGCTGGCCAGCGGGGGAGTGGCAGCTCACTATAACCCGATGGCTGGTCACATGGGGTATGATAAAACTCTGGACCGGATAATGACCCGATTCTATTGGCCGGGCATCCGGGCGGATGTGCGCCGTGGGTGTGCGTCCTGCCCGGAGTGTCAATTGGTAAACCCTCCGGCCATTCCGAGGGCACCTTTGCGCCCTCTGCCATTAATGGAGGTTCCATTTGAGCGAATCGCGATGGACCTCATCGGGCCATTTCACCGGAGTGCACGCGGATATCGCTTTGTGTCGGTCCTCGTGGATTACGCAACACGATACCCGGAGACGGTGCCCTTGCGCATCATTTCTGCAAAGAGTGTCGCGCAGGCGCTGTTTCAGGTCATCTCCCGAGTCGGAATCCCGAAAGAGATTCTGACTGACCAGGGCACCCAGTTCATGTCAAGAACACTGAGAACTTTACGGGTTACTGGGCATCAAGTGTATTCGGACCAGTGTGTACCACCCACAGACCGACGGTCTGGTGGAGCGTCTGAATAAGACTTTGAAGTCCATGATCTGTACATTTATTAATGACGATGAACGTAATCGGGATAAATGGCTTGACCCTCTGTTGTTTGCAGTACGGGAGGTTCCCCAGGCCTCCACGGGATTTTCTCCCTTTGAACTGTTCGGCAGGACTCTGCGGGGGGTGCTCAACCTCATTAAAGAAAACTGTGAGGAGGGGCCGAACACCAGTAAAAACGAGATCCAACACGTCCTGGACCTGCGGGCAAAGCTCCACACACTGGGTCAGCTGTCACGTGAGAATTTGCTCCAGGCCCAGGAGCGTCGGCAGCGGCCGTACAACAGAGGTGCCAGGCTGAGACATTGCCCGGTTGCAAAAGCAGTTTGCTGACGTGTTCTCTCTCCTTCCGGGACGCACAAACCTCATAGAGCACGAGATTGAGACTCCTCCGGGCGTGACGGTGCGGTTACGACCCTACAGGTTACCTGAACACAAGAGAAAGGTGGTTCAGCGGGAATTGGCTGCAATGCTGGAGATGGGGGTAATAGAAGAGTCGCACAGTGCCTGGTGTAGCCCCATTGTTCTTGTGGTCAAGAAGGATGGGTCGATACGGTTCTGCGTGGACTATCGCAGGGTGAACGATGTGTCACGGTTCGATGCTTACCCAATGCCCCGGGTCGACGAGCTCCTGGACCGACTGGGCACTGCGCGTTTCTTTACGACACTGGATTTAACCAAAGGCTACTGGCAGATTCCTCTGTCGCCAGAGTCTAAGGAAAAAACGTCCTTCTCCACTCCGTTTGGGTTATACCAATTCACCCCCAGCCACCTTTCAACGCCTCATGGACCGGGTGTTGCGTCCGCACGCTGCATATGCTGCCGCCTACTTGGATGTTGTGATCATACACAGCACCACCTGGGCGGAGCATGTGCAGCGGTGGCGCGTGCTGAGTCCCTGAGGCAGGCGGGCTACGCCAACCCGGGGAAGTGTGCAGTTGGACGGAGGGAGGTACGGTATCTGGGGTACCACTTGGGCGCCGGGCAGGTGCGGCCTCAGGTGGACAAGACCGCCGCCCAAGACTAAAAAAGAGGTGAGGCAGTTTTTGGGGCTGGCGGGCTATTGCAGGCGGTTCATCCCGAACTTTGCGGAGCTGACCAGCCCCTTGACTGACCTGACCCGGAAAGGTGCCTCAGAGAAGTCGGGCGGTGGAGGTATGTGGCAGCGGGGGGGGGGGGGGGGTTTAGGCTCGGCTGCAGAGTGGGTGGAGCGGGGGTGTGGTTCAGGGAACGGTGTCTGATTGTCATCAGCTGGACTGATTGGTAAGCAGATTGGTAATCAGTCCAGCTGATGACGATCTGTGTTTGTGTATCTGAGTCTGTCTCCATAAAGGAGCTGGACAGACGGGCGATCAGGAGCGTGGAGAGCAGAGACACAGTCTGCGGGCCTAAGACAATAAAAGTTATTCTTGAACATCGCTCTGGCTGCTCATTCTTTGGTGCTGAGAGGGGAACCTGCTGGTGAAGGCTAGAAACCTGTCACACCTTCGTATACTGTATGTTGTCACACACACACACAGTTTCCTCTCTGTGATCTCAGAGCCCTCCTGTGAGCAGCGGACATGAAGTAATTTGGGTAATTCCACAGAATCATTTCTGTCCTTGACTGGATGTCCTCCGTCATGTGGACCTGCCGAGGAGGAGGAGGAGGAGGAGGAGGGTCAAGGCTCCAGGCTGCAGCTGTGTGTTTGCCAGATCCCTCCAGTGGAGTCTGTGTTCCACACTTGACCCTGCTGCCCCAGCGATGAAGTGTGAACAGTGATGTAAAACAGCGACGTGAATAAGCACACACACGGCACACATTCATGGAATAATTCACCGTCACAGCAACACACACAAACACACACACACACACACACACACTGCACATGGAAAGAGAAAAGGAAAGAAAGAAGTCGTCTTTTGTTCTGTGGCTTAGAAAAACTAAATTAACTTATCCAGATGCTCTTGTTGTACAAACACACACATGTTATAATAACACACACACAGTCAACTTGATCCCTCACTGTATGTTTTCAGAACTCATAAACCCCATCACTGTGTGTCGTTTATGAGCGAGTGTGTGAAACCACCTGTGCCTCGTTGCCTGTATGTTATTTCATCGCCGTGTTGATATCTTACGCTCCGACACAGTCCACGGTCAGCGTTGGAAGCGGCCGGGGGCTTCGTATATATTCTCACTGTTGGTTTTCTGAAAAAAAAGTTATGTCATAACCAAACCCAGGCCTTGTTGTTAACCTAAACCTTACCGCCAAGGGTAAATGGCCCGTGCTTGGCCACAGCATCTGAAAATATACCAGAGTTGAATCTTGGATCAACTCTGCCGGGAAAATGGATCTGGGCTTATTAACGCCTCATAAAACATGGCATGTTAATCGCATATTGTGTATTTGGATAGCATCAGATGGAGATTGAATGGAGCAGGATGTGTGCTTTGTCAGCTGGAAGCGACACAGCTGAACTTCTTCCCCTCGCTGCTGCAGTGAAAAACCACTCACTCACATTCTTTGGAGTCCTAATCGGTATGTGATGTGATACTTTATTGATCCCCAGCAGATAAATGTCCTTTCTTTTGCCTCCTTGCAGGGAGGTCGGGGGGGGGGGGGGGGGGTCAGCGATCGGAAAGCATAGGGATTTAGTTGCTAGGAAAATCCACCCTGAAACACTTTCACAAACTGTTGGTGTTGTGCAATACATTTCTTGGTGCACTCTCTTCGATGGTGCTAACATGTTTTCTCCCTGGATGTAGACATGTGATTGTTCCCGTGCGTGGCGTTTTCTTGGACAGAATAATTTCGCTATCTAAATGAACGAAAGTCTTCTCAACATTTACACCGTGTCCGTCTCTCCCGCCTTCGCTGAGCTGCGATTGGAACGGGGAGGTTTGAAGACGGGAGTCTGCGTTTGTAGTTTTTAAACAGTGCATATAGGATCGGATACAAAACGCCAACAATTAAATGAGAGTGAACAAGGTTTACAACATATTAGATACAATGAGCAAGAGTGAGATCAAAGAGAAAAGCAACAGGAAGACTTGACTCATAAAAGTATAATCTAATTATAGACTATGTGTGTAAGCAAGGACAAAAGTATCGCAATCCAAGGGTGTAATTTCTACAGGGAACTCATCCTGGTCCACATGTGGGGGGCTGAGATGTCGTGACCGTGCACACTACAAGTACACCATTTATGTTACAACCAAAGTGACAGTTTGCACCAGACTAACTAGGCACTGTAAATACAATATGGTTTGTAGTGCCGTAGAAAAGGACAATAAGAAGGGTAAAGTGGAACAATAAGATACAGCTGTACCGTAGCTCTGCGGAGGCTTCGGGGCCGAGAGCTCTGGAGCGATCCTCAGCCTGGAGGGGTGGTAGATCGGACTTCCTGGAACCGACTTTTATTGCCCGCAATTTTAGCCAAAACTCTGCTCCCCGGCTTCAATGAGTTACCTGGAAGCTTCAGCTTATTGAGGATTGACTCAGGAGGAACTGTGGGGGCTTCGCTGTTCTCACTTAGACTTCTTACCGCCTGACCTTCATCTGAAGCCAGCTGCACTCTCCAGAAGAAATAAGTTAACAGTTACATTGTTAAGGAGTGAAACACAGGAACACCAGATGTTTAGAGCCGCGATGATGTTAATAACCCCGATTGTTGTATCTACACGGCTCGTGTGTGTACGTTGTTTGTAGCTTCCCGAACACATCTTCAGCTCAGCTAAAGGGTCAGAAGAGAAAGACGCAGAGTCTGCCGACTTAAGGGCCGTGTCCGCAAAAGAGATTGTTACCTCGGCTGGAGACGCCAGGCTCTCTTCTAAAAAGACGCGCTTGAGAGCGCTCGTGGCTTAGTGGGCGAGGGAACATCTCGGCGAGGACCATCCTTTGGGAAAAGATTCACATCGACGTTATTATCTCACACAGCGGGCTTCATCTGGTCCAGAGTTCCAGACATGAGGTCACCATGAAGCCAACAGAATACTCCACATAATAAGCCCTCAACATACTCATCATAAAAGTCCCGCCCCTCCTCTACTTTGATTAGATGGCTGGGTAAAGAGTGGCAGTCAGAAGCTCAGCTTTTACCCTAAAGTTGAAAATGGTTCAACTTACCAGAAGAAAAGACCAAAAGTGCAGTTTCAGAACGTAGAAGAGCATCCACCGGCCTCAGGAAAAGAACTTAGGCGAAGACTGGCACAAAGATTACCATATACGCTTGTGTACTGTTTTCTTTCATTTAAAATAAAGACAGGAATTCGCTAATTACTTTGAACACAGTAGTGAATCAATCTATATGAGGCTCATCAAATATTTTAAAGTAAAAGTTAAGGTTTTGGGATGGCCACTATTTGATGATGGTGAAGACATTTATTTAACCCTCCTGTTACCTTAGGGTCAATTTGACCCCATTCAATGTTTAATGTCGGTGTTCTTTCGGGTCAATTTGACCCCAGGCTGTTTTTCACTGTGTCAAACATATAAGAAATATCAACTTTTTTATATATTTAAAGGGCTATTTAGGTAGTCAACAAACAAACATAATGTACCTCACACTTAAACTTGGAAAACAATATTAATTCTAAGAATTTTCTGGAGGTTTTAATTGCTGGGGTCAAATTGACCCCGAGGGTAAAATATGTCAGTAAATATAAAGGTAACAGGAGGGTTAAACATTGAATGGGGTCAAATTGACCCCAAGGCAACAGGAGGGTTAAAGAGAAGAGTTAGAGGAGTTGTCTAAGTGGTTGCAGCACATGTCATATAACTGTTGGTGACCCCCTTTCCTTACCGTGTCCTCTGTCAAGTAAGGTTAATTATCATCATATTGTCCCAATCTGGTCTTGGACTCTGGTCCATTTCATAGTATTATTTTCCTGGGATGAGGTCATTTGTCACACACACTGGAAAGGTGAAAATGTGCGTCATGAGTCCTTGATGCACACATGGAAAACGTAGCTTCAAAGGAAGCCGCCGCCAGAGTCGTGGTTTGATGGGTCACGGAGGCAATTGGCCCAATCTGTTTACCGCTCTGTCTTTTCTCCGAAGTGGGAACCGGGCCCGGTCGATGTTGAGCCTCCTCGTATGCGTAGACTCAAAACGTCTCGACTGAGTGACGGACAGCCGCACAGACACACTCAGACACGCCTGATTGTGAGACAGGGCCGAGGCCAAAGTGAAGGTAATAGGCCGGACGCAAGCCAAATACACACACACACACACACACTGAAGGTTAACCCGAGAATGGAAAACAGCACCTCTGCCTCAAAGTATGACATTCCATTATTTTGTCCTGTAGATGTGTGGATGTGAGAAGAAATAGATTTTTTTCATACGGTCACCCTCCTCCCTCATGCAGCCACTCATACCTCTCTCTCACACACACACACACACACACAGGTGGCTGTAATTAGTGTGTTGGGCTCGAGATCAAACTGCAGTTCGCTCAGCTTCAGGAAATACAGAGCTCTGCTTAGAGTTAGACACACACACACACACACACACAAGGAGCAATATATTCATGCACCTTCACTCTTTGATTCTCTCGTCCTCGCTCTAACGTGATGCTGGCGTACAAAAGGTTCTCTCTGAAAATGTTTTTGTTTAGTCTGCCACTGAGACTGAGCTCTGTTTGATTTCGCTGCAGCAGCTCAGTGTTTACTTCGGCGGCGAGGGAACACAGAAGGTAGAGAGCAAGGGATTATGGGTAAAATAGGGCCGAGATATTCAACATCTCCAAAAACCGACTTGAGAATATACGCAGTCGGTTTTTGCTGCGTCGGTCAGCAGAAGTAACACAGCCGGCCCGAGTTCCAACAGCAGTCATCATCGAAGTCGCTCTGAGGAATCGGCTCTTCATACTGATGACCAGGCATGTTTCCCTGCCCGCCGCCCCTTTTTCACTTCAGCAGGGCTGGAAGTATCTGAAAACAATAAACTGGACCCAATTTATTCAATGTGTTACCACAATAAATATACACTACCGTTCAAAAGTTTGGGGTCACCCAGACAATTTCGTGTCTTCCATGAAAAATCACACTTTTATTTATCAAATGAATATAAAATGTAGTCAAGACATTGACAAGGTTAGAAATAATGATTTTTATTTGAAGTATTAATTTTGTTCTACAAACTTCAAGCTCAAAGGAAGGCCAGTTGTATAGCTTATATCACCAGCATAACTGTTTTCAGCTGTGCTAGCATAATTGCACAAGGGTTTTCTAATCAGATATTAGTCTTCTAAGGCGATTAGCAAACACAATGGACCATTAGAACACTGGAGTGATAGTTGATGGAAATGGGCCTCTATACACCTATGGAGATATTTCATTAGAAACCAGACGCTTCCACCTAGAATAGTCATTTACCACATTAACAATGTATAGTGTGTATTTTTGATTAATGTTATCTTTATTGAAAAAACAGTGCTTTTCTTTGAAAAATAAAGACATTTCTAAGTGACCCCAAACTTTTGAACGGTAGTGTACTTTTGCAACGTCAATATCCCGGTCAGACTTTTTACCCCGGGGGAGACCTTGATGGTCAAAGCATTGCCTCACTAAATACCTCTTTTTCTATCGCATGCTGCTTTAGTCCGACACCTGTACCCATCGGAGGGTGGAGATGACACTCAACCACACACTGGCATCGTCGGCAGTTGGTGAAGTCACGTCTTCATGAGAAGATCCTGGGGAGAGAGAAATGTCTGTGGGGTTTATTAAGTGCTGTGTGTTTGGGATTGACTGATTACTTATGATTGACTTCAGTCGTAATGGATATAGAGGAACTACTTTATATCGACGGACTTCCATTTACTCTAGTCAGCAATCCAACGTTTTATTTTTTTGCATGACAGCTAGTAAGCAGGGGATTGGACAATAACTTCAAAGCCTTCTTGAGCAATCCTGCCTCGTCTGTTCGGGCTCAGAATAAACTCAAATTCAGTCTGACAAACTTCACAGTCACTCTCATTACAACCTCATTCAATTGTGACGAAAACATTGCATATTTTATTCCACTTTCAAAAGTTGAAGGACCGATATAAATCTTTTGGGCGATCCAAAACTGGAACTGGTAACATGATTAAGTTCTAAGACTTCTCAGTAAGTGCGCTGCAGGTCCACATCGTGAGCCACAGTTACAGATCCCTCACAACATGAAGTGATTATTGTGCACTTTCCCTCTTTTTAATCATTCTCTCTACGATAATATATAGCAGCAAAGAACTATTTGCTCTGTAAAGATATGGTGGAGTCATTCTCTGTGTGTGTTGTTCTTGAAGTTTTCAGCGTTTTGTTGGCAGACAGGATTTAAGAGCTTATGGGTGCATGTGAGCGTGCACGGGCCTCTGGTTCCCCTCAGGTTAACTCCATCAGCTCTGTCAGCCCGGTGCCTTTGTTTACACGGTTAGCAATGTGGAAAGGCGTGTGGAGGCAATAGATATGCTCTAAATATAGAACGTAGCACCTTCAAGTGTTGTTACTTGAAGGTGCACTTCACCTCAAAACATAATGCATAACTGAGGATTCAGCCATGTGGACCTCCACCACCTCTTTCTCTCTCTCTTTAGTTCTTTACCTATGTCGTAACACACACACACACACACACACACATTTCCTCAGCCTCCTTAAACCTACCTGCACTCTGAAACTCTTGCCAGCAAACAAAATCTGCCGCATACAAAGAGTGCCATATAAAAATAGTTGCTACGTGTGTGTGTGTGTGTGTGTGTGTCGGGAGAAATTCCAGGCCGAACGTTAACGTGTGTTCATCGTATTTCTGAGAGCCGGAGCCCAGAACGGAACGACGTGTAATCGCGTTTGCAAATAGCCTCGTGAAGTCAAACTCGTGAAAAGGTTTTGTTGTCATCTCGGCCCCGGGCCGAGGTGGGCCGATAGGACCGGGCCAGTATTCAGACCAGAAAACCCTGTGTGTGTGTGTGTGTGTGTGTGAGGATGATGAGGATAAAGATGATGAAGGGTAATGGGATAAAATAATTCCAGAGATATTTCCGAGCAAAGGATATTTACCTTCTGGAGATTTCGTTCCAATTGGTTATGTCTGTGTGTGGTTTATAAACGATGAAATGTCATCGCTTCAAACACATGTCGCCCTTGTGATGACTGCCCCCTAAATACACACACACACACACACACACACACAAGCTGTTAATCTGTCATGTAAACCAGTGTTGCCGCTAACAGAGAGTAGCTGTTAACTCTAATGTACGATTGTCTGTTCTGCGGTTACAGTTAATAAATCTTTCTCCGCACTGTCGCCTCTTTCTCTCTCTCTCTCTCTCTCTCATTCTCTCCAGCTCTGTCTTTTCATCCCTCTCCCGCTGCCTCTTGACCTCCTCTAAAAGTCAGTCGGTTCCCGTCCCGTTCTCTCTCTTTCTCCGTCGCAGCCCCTTTCGATGTCTCTCTCTCATGCTGTTAATGGGGAAGTGTGTAGCTGCCCGAGATATAATGATTTCCATACGGCTACACGGCCTCTCCGCAGGCAAGAGTGTAAATCAAAGTGACGTGTGTGTCTGTGTCTGTGTGTGTGTGCGTCTTCACGCGTGCATGTGTGTGCGTGTGTGCAACTGTTCTGTAGTTGTGCAGATGTGGACACTTTGCGCTTCTCTTCTCTTGAGAATATGACAACTTTAAACGTTTATGAATTGTGTTCTCTGGACCGTGTGTCGGAACAATGGATGTATATATTTTTGCCATCTTTACTTTGTGAAATTTCTTTGAAGAAGACTTCCCTTTGGCCTTTGAGGGATTCTTTACAAAAAGTAAAAAATTGGAAAAACAGGTTCCCTGTGAAGACTGACAAAGTTCACATCACAATACTAATTAAGTTTCAAATAACTCATATTTTCATTATAAATTAAATACCAGAACAATGCTATGATCAAAGACAATATCTTTGTTATATATCATTGATTGATCATTTAGTCTATGAAATGTGATACATATGTTGAAAAATGCTGATTATCAAACATACCGTGATATAAAACAGAGAAAACTTGACCTCTGTGGCCATTTTTGCTCGATAAATGATCAACATTGTTGCTGACTTGTTCTGTCCAGTCACCTTATTGATGAATAAGGTGACTCATCATTTCAGCTCTATATAGCATTATCCATAAGCACAATAGATCTGTTTTTGGTTTTGCAAGCGTTAAGGACTTAAGAGCAGATCAGACGCCACAATGAAGGAGAAAATAATAATGAGGAAAATATGATCCTTATTGTTCTGTATTGTGATTTGAACTGACCTGAAATATCATTCACAAAAAAAAAAATTTAAACATTTTTATTTAAATTCATGTCTTCACTGAACTGTGGTCTGCGGGTGGGTTTGGCTCATTTCTAAGTACATTAAACAATTACTGTCCTCGATGGATTACATGAGCCGCTAATTACATATGAAACGCGACCCGTACTGCAGACAGGAACTTTCCACGGGGCATTTCAAGTTTTACATTTTAGATCTGAAGCCACAGTGTGCAAATCAAACCATCCATCACAAAGACGCTGTGTGCGATGTTGCAACTCGCTGCAGCTGAACTCGTGCGAATGTGGGAGAACAGTATGTTTGGAACGTGGGCTCTAAAAGCAGCTTGTCAGACAAACACAACATCATCTGCACCCACAAACAAAAATCCCTACAAATGGGAAACATGTCAAGTCTCTGCTGTTATTCCAACAACAGCCAAAAAGGGCTTCCAGCATAAGATACATGTGGTTTCATAGTTTCCAGAGGGCTGATGGAGTTATAATGACAGTGTGTGTTTTCGTAGGGGGTCGGAGCACCGACGGGCCAACGGGCTGCTGAAGGACAAACGGGCTTTTTTGGAAGAGGGATCGTTGCCAAATTGTATTGTATAAGAATGAGAGTTCTCAAGTTCAGCCGCGTGCCGCCCCAAATGCATCTATCATCTATCGTCTATCATCTTCTCTCTTCTGAAATAGTCATCCAGTAATCTCTGCGGCGCACCGACCAGAGGTCACGTTGTTAAACCGAATTGTGAGCTCCTCGGACATCCCACATCGAGCTCATGACGTCTCATTGTTTAAAGTTAAAGTTACTTTCCTCAGCTATCACTGCCCAGAATAACGTGAACATGTGACGTGCGTCGCCTCCTGTGGACGAAACTAAACGATCTTCCTCAGGAAAGAGTTGTGCAGCTGAAAGATAGATTTGGTAGAGAAAAACATTCCCTTTTGAAATCATCCCTATTTATTATATTGCATTATTATATCCAAACCCTTTCGGCATGGTGTACTTTATTTACATAGAAAACAATTTGCACATTTTAAAAAGAAAAGTACAGCGGTAGAGATTGCTTTGGTTCCTGCTCTAAAAGTGAAAGTATGAAACATTGTTAAAGTGTGCAGAAATAAATGTTAACGTCTATAATCCTGTGACGGCTGCTTACTGCTGATGAAGATCAAATAAGACTTAATGGACTTTGTGGTGGGAGAGTTCTCTAAACTGGTTTCAGGGTCAAGAATGAAACTTTAAAACACCCGTGAAAGAATAATGTTTACTGTCCGATACCGTGCTTGAAAAGACTGACATCGGTGTTTATTTAGAGCCAAGTTCAAATCCATGTGAAGACTGAGGATTATTTTTGGGGCTACGCCTGATGAGTTACACGCCGTGCCGTTGGGTTAAACTTCAACTTTGGTCAAAACTGCAATGCGCTGCAATATTTAGAGCAAGCTGTTGCTGCTGGAGCAGAAAGTGAACCCTCCGAGGGTCCAGGTTGAACTGCACGATGCCTCGTCTTGCAGAGCTGTTCACTTGCGGTGGCAAAATGATGATGTGAAACATGGAGTCTGGAGGAAGTGTGAGGCAAGCTGCCACCGTGGTCCGTTTTAGAGGACTAACGGTGGTTTACTGGGTTTTTGTCGGATACACGCAAATTCAGCATCGGGCTGCTTTTGGCCGTGATGCGGCAACACGCAGCCGTAACACACCGACACTCAACGGCTCCAGTGTCTCTATATTAAAACCGGGAAGGACATGACCCTTTAGGAAAACACTGCCCCCCCCCCCCCCCACACACACACACACACACACACGCTGGACGGTTGGGACTCATATTTCTGAGCTTGCTCATGTCCAATTGCTGCCTTTTCCTCGGCAGACCAAAATGTAAATAGAAGAAGGGGTTATTCAAACACACTCAGTCACACAGGGGTATCCCGCCAGTGGATATGTGTGAGATGTAGCACGCTGTTGAACCATCACCCCCCACCCACCCCCGCCCCTCACCGTAGATGAAAAGAGGGAGGAATGAGAAGAAACAAATAATAAAAGATTGAAGAGAGATGAAATGGGAAGCACGCGCGTGAGGAGAGAGTGAGTGAATGTTTGAATATGAGAAATACAAAACAGTGTTAAAGTGTCAAGATACCGAATCACAAACTGTTTCTATAGGCCGTGCAGTCGTGTGTGTGTGTGTGTGTGTGTGTGTGTGTGTGTGTGTGTGTGTGTGTGTGTGTGTGTGTGGATGATGTCGTGTGAAGCGATTGAGAGAATACATACAGAGAGATACCCTCTCACATCTTGAGCAAGACCAACTTCAAAGTGCTACATCTGGGAGAAGATGAACATTAACCAGAAACATGTGGTCCAAAAGCTTAAAGTAAAAGTTTTTTTGGCCCCGATCCGAATCTTTTAATATTGGCTGGCTGCCGAAATTATTAAAGCTGTATTTGACACATTGAAATGATAACATCTGTAGCCTACATCTGACACGAGCTTGATCCAAAAACACTGACGGTTCTAGAGTATTAAAGTGTTGGTTTTATAAGAATAAACGATAAAGTGACTCCTGAAACTGACACGCTGACAAGCTGCAGAGGAGACTTCCAACTCTCAAAGACAGTGTGAGTGGTGCTTCTTACCGCACAAACAATCTTTGGCTGAGAATCGGCCTAAAGATGATTGTTACTGTGAAAACCCCTGCTTATACTTGCCTTCAAGTATTCGTGTGTGTGTGTGTGTGTGTCAGTTGTCGGCATCACCAGCCAAGGTATCTGGGCGAACATTAGAAGGTGGAATGGCATCAGAAGAAAGCATTTTTGTTTATTACACCTGAAGCACGGAGGGAGTACAAGTTCCACTCCGTGTGTGTTCAGCTTCAACCAAACAGTGAAACAACTCTGCACTCGTCGAACAGAACTAAAGAAAAGTGTCAAACTGACAGTTTCTGAAGACAGGGTGTCGAACATGCTGCTTTTTGAAAGACACGGTTTTCCAGTTTGACTCCAGGTGTCACTAATTCCCCACCTTCCTAGTTAAATTCATCCTGCTTACATGTTTCATTAACTCTCCTGTCATTCCAGATCCTGTCATCCTCACCTGATTGTCCCTCATTCCCTTCACCTGGTCCTCACGCCCTTCTCACCTGCAGCCCATCCCCTCATTAGTCTCTCACTATTTAGCTCCCTCACTTCCACTTGTCCTCTGCCAGATTGTCTTGTGTGTCACCGCCAAACCTTCCAGCGTTATTAGAGTTTCTTCCTGACCTGCCTGTTATGACCCTGTTTGCCTGTTTACCCGACTCAAGATTTTGCCTGCCCCTTTTTGGATTTGTTGCCCTGTTGGACTGACTACCTGGTTTTGACCCTGCCTGAAACACACAGTAAACTGCCTCCTCCTGCATTCCGGTGTTTGTTGTGCTTTTGGGTTCCAGTACCTATAACCCTTACACCAGGAGACGACACGGCTCTAAAACAACCGACTCTGGGTGGATGGATGTGTACGATATCAGCCGTGTGTCAAGTCACACACGCTTGTAGGTGTTCTAGGCGTCTCTGCATCGGTATCACAAGACACAGCCCATGTAGTTACCTTCGCTTGAAAATGCGGAAGGTTATGTTTTGATCGCCGTGTATTTATTTATTTGTATGCGTGTTACTCGCATAACTCAAAAAGTATTAAACCCAATCGCATGAAATTTGGTGGGATGATTGGTTATTATCCGGGGACCATTTGATTAGATTTTGGGATCGATCGGGTCAAAGGTCAAGGTCATGAAAAGGTCAACATCTTCTTTTTACCATAGCGGTCAATTTCTATCCAATTGGCATGCAACTAATGCCAAAATGTTCATAATTCAATGCCCAATCTTGTGATATGCGAAGGTATGCGCTCTACCGAGTGCCCGTTCTAGTTCTGGAAATACTTTGACGCCTTGGCTGCAACAAAGTGGTCCAGCCCCCCCCCCCCCCCCCTGTAAACGGGTCTGTGTGAGGTCTGCCAAGGAAGGTTTACAGGCTCGCACCAGGCCTGTGGGTGGGGAAGGGGACGGGGGGGGGGGGGCTTCTAGCTGTGAAGAGTGCTAAACCATGCCACCACCTCCCATCCTGCCCAGATCCAGACCCCCGTGCCGCCGGGCTTCAAACGCGCGGCCCTTTCTCAGAACACGGCGTACATGTGGCAGGAGGAGTGAAGGCGGAACGGGAATACCCGCAACTCAAGTTACCACTTAGTTCATTAACACATGCACACACACACACACACGCACAGACACACTCATACAGGAATTAATATCACATTCTCTCGTGCACACACACACACACACACACACACATATAGGGCCTGCCTGCATGCTATTAATACCAGCCCCGAGGATGCAGGTCATGCCTCATATTTGCATTTCAAATGCTTCTTTCACTCCATCATCCAAATAGTGACGCTCTGAAGACATTTGGCGCCGCATTAAACGCGCCGCTTTCAGGTGGTCTCTTAAAATCCACTGGCAGATTGCGTATTTGTAGCAACATGCAAGATGAGCGTATTAATTTACGAGCGTCACATATTTACCGCAGGTGGTCCGCCGAGGCTGTTTGATTCTCTTCATTTCTTTCTTTCCAGAACGAGCATCAGGCTTTGGTTGGAGTTTCAGGTTCAAGCCAAGTTTGTCACGTATTTCGACCGACCTCACTCTGTATCGGCCCCCGTCCCCACCTCCCAGTTAAAGGGCCCCTCGGATACACCGGTTCCATCTTGAAGCGCTCCGTAGCGTGAAGGCTCGGACAGATGTTTGTATCTTCATGATAATCAATTTTGGGAAGAGATGCCGAGGGAGGGAAACCGATACGCCAGCGAGAGAGTAAAAGCAATATGATATAGTGGAACATGCTGTCGGCGCATACTGTATGAAGGTATTTCTGGGGAATTCTTTTGAAAAAAGACCTCAGTTAAGATGTTTGGGGCACAAATGAATGATCTCGCATTCTCGATGTCAGGGAGGAGCTATTTTGGAGTGACGGTAGAGTTATGGAGGCTAGACTTGATTTCAACACCAGTGAGCTGCGGTAGCAACGCGGCTCTGGCAGAGCGACACCAGAGGACAGGCGCGTCGTGTTATTTGTCATTTGGTTTCGCTGGTTTGGGGCGAGACATTTGAAATGAGCGGGGCGGCGTTGAGGGCGGAGTCTCTGCCGGATGGAACGTATGCTTTGAAAAGCCAGAAGTGACTTTCCCCTGTGAGTTGTGACGCCTCACTCTCACTTTCCCACCAGATTTGACCTGCTACCTGCAAACCAGATGTGTACTGAAACATTGTTATTTTTTAAAATCTTTGACTTTAAGTGATGCGAACAGTGAGTCTTTTTTACCTGATACTTCAGGGAACCGATCCACTGGCGTTATCAGCCCGCTTTTATCTTTTAAAAAAACAAAACCAAAAAAAACTATATTCTACATTTTTCCAAATGTTAAAGTGATAACAGAGATGCTTCTGCATTCTACCTCCCTAACTGGTAACAATCTGCATCCAATCTGAGTGGTCAGATTGATGTATCACTGAACTCTTGAATGTATGTGTGTGTGAACGCACCATCACGCCTCTTGACCCCGTGCTGAAACAGCTGCATCTTATGAAACAGCTGTCAGACGCCGACAGAAGACAGACAAAACCCTCCTTCTAAATAATCCACCCCAACTCCCATGCACTCCAGGTCTCTTTGTATTGATGTTTTAGCTTGTAGCACATAGACCCAGCTGAGCTGTGTGCCCCAAAGCAACAAGTGGCTGTAGAATTCATGACCTCATCAAGACAATTCAGCACTGAGGATTGAAATGTCTCCGATGAGTTTTCTGCATCAGCTCTTTGTGCCGTACATAACTCGTGATCGGCCCTTCAGAAGTCAATTCGCTAATGATGCTTTCTCTGTGCCTCACCAGATGACTCCAGCTTAAGAGGTGGACCCGGGATGGCCAACGGGGACTCCGAACTCGCCCCGGAGCTGGCTGGGAAACTGGGTAAGCGCTCACAACGCCTCTCACCTCAGCATTGCAGGCATATCACTATTTAAAAAATGAGAAAGACGCCGAGAAGGGACACTTTAGATCAGGGGTCGGGAACCTATGGCTCTTCCGGTGACGGCATGTGGCTCCCAGACAATTTTGAGTTGAGAAAAAAAAATCTCCGCCCGCCCCCCTGTAATTTTCTCTATCGCGCCAGATTACAGCAGAAGTAATGTCAGGTCCCTTTCTTAAAGACATCTTTGTTCTTTTATTAAACTAAACATCTGTTATTGATCGTATCTACACAGCAGCATGTCACTTCTGTCTCTACGTGTCGCATTAACACTTCTCGGGGCGGAGCAAAGAAAAAGTCACATGACATATTTAATTTATTATACGTTAAAAATACTATATGGCTCTCAATTATATATATTTAGAAATATTTGGCTTTTATGGCTCTCCCAGTCAAAAAGGTTCCTGACCCCTGCTTTAGATGGAAGGGAGGGTGTAGCATCCCAGAAAGGTACAGTAGCAAATACACACCGTGCACACTGTCAGAGGCCCACACACAGTTACACGTCAGGGTGTTAGTTGGCTCAGATAATTGGCTCTGACAGAGGGGAGAGCACTCTATTTGTGTGAGGTGTTATACATTCCTCCCCCCCCCCCCCCTCCCCAAGTCTTACCGGTCACCCTGCCGTGTAACTCAACTCTTCGTTCTTTGCTTTTTTGTGTCATCCTCATACCCAACTCTTCCCTTTCTTCCCCTCTTTCTTTCCGTCATCAACGCTCACTCCACACTAAAATGTCAACAAACATTTGCTGCCTTTGCTTTTACACACACATTCTTTCTCTGTATTTATTTGACCTCTTTTCTACTCACACACAACCCCACGCACACACTCACAGCTTGAGCCGAGGCGTCCATCAGACCGCTGCACGGCCACTCAGACTGATCATATAAAGGGAACGGTGTATTTATACTGGTTAGCATGTGATCGATGTCTCAGTGATATTGTTTTAGAGTATTTAAAACCTGCTTTTCATAACGTCGTGCAGTGTTTGATAACCCTTTAAACACATTCAGCTGTGACTCCAACTGGACATCCCACTTTATCTATAAATATACCGGTAAGTCAAACGTTGTACAAACTTAGCCTTGTTCTTGGAATTGTAAACTGGAGCTTAGCAAAGGAAAAGTCGTCTCTCTCAAAAGGTAAAATAAATGTACCTCCCAGCACTTATTTTTAGCATTTTTAATCCACACACATCAAAATAACTTTTGTGAAACAGCGTCTCAGCTGGTTAAAACTCATGGTGACACGAAGACTCTGGGAATCGTCACTCTCGACTGTTGTTGGCCAAGAAATAGTTGTATCTCCTTATATGACGACAACGTGTCTGTTTTAACACTGTGCAGCTCAAACGGTATATGTGGTGATCGCTCAGTGGAGAGAACCAGGCTAGCTGTTCCCCCCCGTTTACAGTCTTTATGCTAAGCTAGGCTAACGCTCTCTATCCCCCCTTAAGGCAGACGTTGAAAGTGGAATCAATATTCTTATCAAACTCGGAAAATACGTCAAGATAAATGTAATCGTAATACTAAATCTAAACTAACTCCTGTCAGAATGAAACAAAATGACCTCATGGAGCAAACATCTCTCTCTCTCTCTCTCTCTCTGTGTGTGTGTGTGTGTACACACACTCTGTGATCAAAGGCCGCCCGTCGGAGGGTCAGCCGTATTTTGACACTGTGAAGTGTGGCGTTGAAGTGGCCCCCGAGACCCAGAACAAGCCTTCTCGCCTCTTCCCTCTCTCACTTCGCCCTCTCGCTGTGTTTCCCTTTCACTCTGCCCTCTCGCTTGCCTTTTTTTTTTATTGTTTTGAATCCATCGCTCCTTCTCTTTGTTCTCAATTTCTTCGCCGTCGCTCCAGTTTTATTCGTCTCTCTTTAGCAATCTGCGCGAGCTCACCCCGAGTTGAACCGCTGGCGTTCTCCTCCCATCTGCTTTCCCCTTAACTTCTGTTTGACTTGGTGAAGCTCGGACGGTATAAATCAGTTCATTTCAGTCGCACTTTGCTGTATTTAGTTCCCTCTCCAGTCTCATCTTTAGCCAATAAGAGTTCAGCTGCACTTTGCTTTAACTCTTCTTCTCAATTTGTTTCCGCCCGAGCCATCTCGCCTCTCATCAAAGAAAGCCTCTGCCAAAACATGAAAGTATTAATCACTCTCCTCTATTTATCCTCCACGTTCTGTAATGTCACAGTTCAGCTGTAGTAGCCGGGGGGGGATGTTTGTTCTGTCATCCTGTCTGAGGAGGACTTCATTCCACCTCGTAATGTGGCCGTAGTGAGATCTCCACGTCACATAACTCTCCCCCCGGTTTGTTTACCCGGAGCTAGAATAATAACTGTGTCCAACGAAAGAGGCGCAACTGCAGTAGTTCCAGGGAGATTTATCGCCCCGGTTGATGGCTATCTGCCGTGGCCAGAACTTGAGGGCTGTAAAATCAAGCGCTCCTGTGAATGATTTCCTCTCCTCCTTCCCTCCTGGATAGTTATTTTCTCCTCTTTGATCTGTGTTCACCACTCGCTGATTGTTGTGTTTTTTTAAAGTGGGATATATGTGTATGGATAGATTAGGGCCGGCCGGTCAATTTGTCAACTAATCGGGCATCTGTCGGGAACTTTTTATACTTTTTAGTCTCTAGATTCAAGATTCAGAGCGGGGCTTTGTGTGACTCTTTGTGGAGAAAACTCTGTTTTACAGATCTGTCGATTAAACGAAATCGATTAGTCGGCAAATCATCTGATTATGATGTTTGACGAACAACAATTTCCTCGGTGGAGGGCAGATGGGATTTGTACGGTGGGGTTCAGTCACGCAGCTACATGTTGAAAATGTGGTTAACTGTCCATTCAATGTTTTGTGAGGAAGGATTTGCATGAATGAGTGGATGTTTGGCTTTTTATGACGTGCGCACAGATGTGCATTCATGACCGGATATTGACAGTGACGTTACATCGCTGTCTCGTGGGTTTTACGGCGGGATCTTACGGCTGCGTGATTTGAGGCCAGATCCGTGCTTTCTTTTTAAGAGCGTACAACCCCGAGGCCAGAGGTGTGCTGGTCCACGGAATCTAGCATGTGTGTGTGTGTGTGTAGCTTCCCGGTCATGTGAGTAAGTCTTTTGCGTAGGGGGGAAAAGGAAGTGATTCAAACATTTTTCTTAAACAAACAATTAGGTTTATTACAGCAAATTAGGTTGTGTATAACGAGAGGCACGCTGCCATGTGTTGTCATGGCACAACATGGAATCCTTGGCTCTGTCGCGATGACCTCAGCCTGTCGGACGCTCCTTATCATAATGTAAATCTAACAAGTTAGCAATTATCTGCAGACTGAGATGATGTCATTTGTCCCTAATTCCATCATTCTTGTGTAAAAAGTTTGTAGAAACAGAGGTCCGAATGTCGACTCGAGGACGTCTCGTCACGGCAGCTACGATCGTACTCGCGTGGAGAGGACGGCAGATTATTATTCACTTCAAAGAAATTGATTTCATGGTGTGTAGGCAAAGGTTACAGAGCACTGCGCAATACCAGCGGGGTAGAAAATTTATTTGTGATCACATTCGCGGCTGCATAGACAGTTCAACCACTGAAACATCAAGAGGAATCAACCACACGGGGCAGAAAGCCAAGCTAGCATGAGAACCCTGTGGAGAACCCTCTGGAGAACCCTCACTGCTCCAGCCTGACAGCTTGAGGAAATGTACAAACTGTATCACTACCAAACAGTAATTAGTTTATACGTCTTTCCGTCTTCTTCAGGAGAGATACAGAAACAATGTGTTTCAAAAGGAAAGCTGCCTTATCTCCTCACCGCTCGACCCGATAGGAATAGAAGGATGGAGGTGGGAAAAGGGCTAGCTGTCAGGCTGAAGGAATACAAATAAACATAGTATATAATCTCGATGTCAGAATGATCATGTCTTTATTCATCTCATAGCAACAGATATTTTCTTTTCTCAAAACATCTCTGAACCCTCCCTTTGGCCAGTGGCCTGTTCCGATAACGTGGCTTTGATCGCTCTTTACCTCTCGTAAAAGTCTCATGTGAGAATCTTTGAGTTACACGATCTTTACCAATCTGCTCACATAAAAACTGCTCTGTGAACCGTTCACCCTCTACTCAGAACCTCTACTCAGAACCTCTACTCAGAACCTCTACTCAGAACCTCTACTCAGAACCTCTACTCATAACCTCTCCTCATAACTTCTACTCAGAAACTCTACTCAGAACCTCTACTCATAACCTCTCCTCATAACCTCTCCTCATAACCTCTACTCATAACCTCTCCTCATAACCTCTACTCATAACCTCTCCTCATAACCTCTACTCATAACCTCTCCTCATAACGTCTCCTCATAACCTCTACTCATAACCTCTCCTCATAACCTCTACTCATAACCTCTCCTCATAACCTCTACTCATAACCTCTCCTCATAACCTCTCCTCATAACCTCTCCTCATAACCTCTCCTCATAACCTCTACTCATAACCTCTCCTCATAACCTCTACTCATAACCTCTCCTCATAACCTCTACTCATAACCTCTCCTCATAACGTCTCCTCATAACCTCTACTCATAACCTCTCCTCATAACCTCTACTCATAACCTCTACTCATAACGTCTCCTCATAACCTCTACTCATAACATCTCCTCATAAACTCTACTCATAACCTCTCCTCATAACCTCTCCTCATAACTTCTACTCATAACCTCTACTCATAACCTCTCCTCATAACCTCTCCTCATAACTTCTACTCATAACCTCTCCTCATAACCTCTCCTCATAACCTCTCCTCATAACCTCTACTCATAACCTCTCCTCATAACCTCTACTCATAACCTCTCCTCATAACCTCTCCTCATAACCTCTACTCATAACCTCTCCTCATAACCTCTCCTCATAACCTCTCCTCATAACCTCTCCTCATAACCTCTCCTCATAACCTCTACTCATAACCTCTCCTCATAACCTCTACTCATAACCTCTCCTCATAACGTCTCCTCATAACCTCTACTCATAACCTCTCCTCATAACCTCTACTCATAACCTCTACTCATAACGTCTCCTCATAACCTCTACTCATAACATCTCCTCATAAACTCTACTCATAACCTCTCCTCATAACCTCTCCTCATAACCTCTACTCATAACCTCTCCTCATAACCTCTCCTCATAACTTCTACTCATAACCTCTCCTCATAACCTCTCCTCATAACCTCTCCTCATAACCTCTACTCATAACCTCTCCTCATAACCTCTCCTCATAACCTCTACTCATAACCTCTCCTCATAACCTCTACTCATAACCTCTCCTCATAACCTCTCCTCATAACCTCTACTCATAACCACTACTCATAACGTCTCCTCATAACCTCTACTCATAACGTCTCCTCATAACCTCTCCTCATAACCTCTCCTCATAACCTCTACTCATAACCTCTCCTCATAACCTCTACTCATAACGTCTCCTCATAACTTCTACTCATAACCTCTACTCATAACCTCTACTCAGAACCTCTCCTCATAACCTCTACTCAGAACCTCTACTCATAACCTCTCCTCATAACCTCTACTCAGAACCTCTACTCATAACCTCTACTCAGAACCTCTCCTCATAACCTCTACTCAGAACCTCTACTCATAACCTCTACTCATACACATGCATATTCCACCACCAGCCAACATCAGCACAACTCTCTCTCTCTCTCTCATAGTCATAGTTTTGACTCTCTCTCTCTCATAGTCACAGTTTTGACTCTCTCTCTCTCTCTCTCTCTCATAGTCACAGTTTTGACTCTCTCTCTCTCTCTCTCTCTCATACTCACAGTTTTGACTCTCTCTCATACTCACAGTTTTGACTCTCTCTCTCTCATAGTCACAGTTTTGACTCTCTCTCTCTCATACTCACATTTTTGACTCTCTCTCTCTCATACTCACAGTTTTGACTCTCTTGCTCTCATACTCACAGTTTTGATTTTGACTCTCTCATAGTCACAGTTTTGACTCTCTCTCTCTCTCATACTCACAGTTTTGACTCTCTCTCTCTCATACTCACAGTTTTGACTCTCTCTCTCTCATAGTCACAGTTTTGACTCTCTCTCTCATACTCACAGTTTTGACTCTCTCTCTCTCTCATAGTCACAGTTTTGACTCTCTCTCTCATACTCACAGTTTTGACTCTCTCTCTCTCATAGTCACAGTTTTGACTCTCTCTCTCATACTCACAGTTTTGACTCTCTCTCTCTCATAGTCACAGTTTTGACTCTCTCTCTCATACTCACAGTTTTGACTCTCTCTCTCTCATACTCACCGTTTTGACTCTCTCTCTCTCTCTCTCATACTCACAGTTTTGACTCTATCTCTCTCATACTCACAGTTTTGACTCTCTCTCTCATACTCACAGTTTTGACTCTCTCTCATACTCACAGTTTTGACTCTCTCTCTCATAGTCACAGTTTTGACTCTCTCTCGCTCTCATACTCACAGTTTTGACTATCTCTCTCATAGTCACAGTTTTGACTCTCTCTCTCATACTCACAGTTTTGACTCTCTCTCTCTCTCTCTCATAGTCACAGTTTTGACTCTTTCTCTCTCATACTCACAGTTTTGACTCTCTCTCTCTCTCATACTCACAGTTTTGACTCTCTCTCTCTCATAGTCACAGTTTTGACTCTCTCTCTCATACTCACAGTTTTGACTCTCTCTCTCTCATACTCACCGTTTTGACTCTCTCTCTCTCTCTCTCATACTCACAGTTTTGACTCTCTCTCTCTCATACTCACAGTTTTGACTCTCTCTCATACTCACAGTTTTGACTCTCTCTCTCATAGTCACAGTTTTGACTCTCTCTCTCTCTCATACTCACAGTTTTGACTATCTCTCTCATAGTCACAGTTTTGACTCTCTCTCTCATACTCACAGTTTTGACTCTCTCTCTCTCTCTCTCATAGTCACAGTTTTGACTCTTTCTCTCTCATACTCACAGTTTTGACTCTCTCTCTCTCATACTCACAGTTTTGACTCTCTCTCTCATAGTCACAGTTTTGACTCTCTCTCTCTCTCATACTCACAGTTTTGACTCTCTCTCTCATAGTCACAGTTTTGACTCTCTCTCTCTCTCATACTCACAGTTTTGACTCTCTCTCATACTCACAGTTTTGACTCTCTCGCTCTCATACTCACAGTTTTGACTCTCTCTCTCTCATAGTCACAGTTTTGACTCTCTCTCTCTCATAGTCACAGTTTTGACTCTCTCTCTCTCTCATACTCACAGTTCTGACTCTTTCTCTCTCTCATACTCACAGTTTTGATTTTGACTCTCTCTCTCTCTCATACTCACAGTTTTGACTCTCTCTCTCTCTCTCATACTCACAGTTTTGATTTTGACTCTCTCTCTCTCTCATACTCACAGTTTTGACTCTCTCTCTCTCATACTCACAGTTTTGATTTTGACTCTCTCTCTCTCATACTCACAGTTTTGACTCTCTCTCTCTCTCTGTCTCATTCTCACAGTTTTGACTCTCTCTCTCTCTCATAGTCACAGTTTTGACTCTCTCTCTCATACTCACAGTTTCGACGCTCTCTCCCCTCGCAGTGCGTCCGCGCTTCACGCAGCCGTCAAAGATGAGGAAGCGCGTCATCGCTCGCCCGGTGGGCAGCTCGGTGCGGCTGAAGTGTACGGCGAGCGGGAACCCTCGGCCCGACATCGTCTGGCTGAAGGACAGCCGGCCGCTGTTGGACGAGGACGCCGGAGCAGGAGGAGAAGGGAAGAAGAAGAGGTGGACCCTGAGTCTGAAGAACCTGATGCCGAGGCACAGCGGGAAGTACACCTGCCACGTGTCCAACCGAGCGGGAGAGATCAACGCCACCTACAAAGTGGAAGTCATACGTGAGTCACCCTGCACCTGGACGCTCGACCTCAAAGATGCAGATTGATTGTTGTTATCATTAAATGTGTTGCCGGTCTTTGATAAAGATCGCTTGCAGCTTGTCCAGTTGGAGCTTCCTGTGTATAATCAGAAACTGGTGAAACATTGGAAATCCTTCAAAGAAAAAAAGCAAATATTTGGCATTTTTTAACTGAGTGCTGTACATATTATAGATTTATTCTCCATTGCGTAATCCATTCATCAATTTAACGTCTCAGCACAACATTTAAGTGATTTAAAACATGTTCCTGTACAAAAGGTTAATCTATGTAGGAATACGGCTGCGTGTGCTGGTTTCATGTCGTGACACATCAGAAAAGCACATTTTTGGAGTTGTGGTGCGGATATACGATACGCCGGCAGGAATGTGTCTCACAAAAACAATAACACGCATTATGATGTACACAGTGTGTGCTTTATTGTTCGACTGAGAGACCTGTCTGGCTCGATAGCGGGGTTTGAAATGGGTTTCCAATACAGTGATTATGTAGAATGTCTATGATCATATCACCAAGGAAACCATAATCTACTTTTCAAATATATAAAAATGATGTGCTGACAAAAATTTATCAGTTTCAGGATTGGATTATTTGAAAAGGACCTGAGTTAAAAATGCCATTTATTTCTCTCGCTACTGTCATTAAATAGTCTTTAGAGAGGTTATACATTTACACATTGAATACCACAGGGAGAAAAATTTCCTAGATATTTGAAATACTCCAGATCAATTGAATCAAGTCTTTTCGGTATGGTGCTGGTCTAATGAGCCGCACCAAGTATAGACCTCCTCAATAACGTTCCCTTCAGTGGCATTTATGGATCGCCTCCAGGTTTGTCAGCAAACGGCGGTCAAGCGAGCGAGGAATGTCCGGCAGGTCTTCCAGTCGTCAGAGCGAGCCAGCTGCACTCTCCACCTCCAGGAGGCTCTCGTTTTCATGTTGAGAGCTGAATGTGTGTTGCTGTGATCTGTGACTGTTTTCTGATGGATTAGGTTGTTTTGGAAAAGCTATTTTGACGCTAGATGATTTAATGTTTAATGGTCGAGTTGAATGTGTGTGTGTGTGTGTGTATGCTGGACTATATGTTACTGAATGTGATAGCTCTGTTGGGAGCCTGGGATCAGCTCCTTTTCCTTTACTCTCCACATCTGTTGTACATTAAAGTACAGCTGTAGTCTTTCCTCTGAGACACAAACAGAAAGGAAGTAAATCCAACCGCTGCTGGCGGATGTCAAATGTGACGTTTTCTCCATCAGTGGAGATTCACTCGGCTGTCAGTCATTCACAGCTGTTAAAAAAAGTTCAAAATAGTAGATCTTTCACAAGACATACGATCCATAAGTAGAGATACTCGGGTGCAGTAAATCAGGGACATACTGTAATTCCTAAATATGATAATTTATCTATTTTTTTTACACGGGTCTGCACCATTCGGCATTCCTCCTAAGCATTACCTGACCTCTTATTTCTCTTTTTGTCTTTTTGTTGTTGTCTTTAGGACATGATGTAACTGCAACATGTTCACAAGGTTAAGTCATTAAGGTTAAGTCACCCTGAACTGTCCGTACCACGACTAGAGCGATGGCAACAGAGGAAAGGAAGCCGGCAAAGTGCCTTCAGCACATTTCTTAAGTCAACCGGTACACCTGCTCTTTCCTCGGGTTACGACCCCGTGAGATGGCATTAACGGATACTCAAAAGGAGACTATTGAATGTCTGAGGCAGGTGTGTTTATTCTGCTGTATGAGCTGAGAAAGAACGGGCAGGAGCTGAAGATAAGGCGTCTGTTTGTGTATCTAGAGCGTAGAGGGAGGATGAATAGTGCCTGTGAACTATATTATATTCTCACAGCGTTTCATTCAGTTCAAATACATTGAATAAGAGTACATCGTGTACAGCTGAAATCAAGAAAATACCACGAAAAAATTATGTTCAAACTTTGTCAACTGAATTGGAATTTGATATTAAATATCCTGTCTCTGTATGTTTTTTGTCTTTCTTCAGAGCGTACCAACTCTAAACCGATTCTGACTGGCACTCACCCCGTCAACACCACGGTGGACTACGGAGGAACCACGTCTTTCCAGTGTAAAGTCCGCAGTGACGTCAAGCCGGTGATTCAGTGGCTGAAAAGAGTCGAACAGGGCGACGAGAACAAGTTCAACTCCACCATAGAGGTACAAGCACGCGCACCGCTCCGTGTTCACGCGCTCCTCCTCGGAGGAGGAGGAGGGAAACTGACCGAACCGCTCTGTAAAATTGCACTTTGTGTGATTTTCTTTCAAAGGTCGGAGACCATCGCTTCGTGGTCCTGCCGACAGGCGAGGTGTGGTCCCGTCCTGACGGATCCTACCTCAACAAGCTGCTGATAACCAGAGCCAAGGAGGAGGACGGCGGCATGTACATCTGCCTGGGAGCCAATACGATGGGCTACAGCTTCAGGAGCGCCTACCTGACGGTGCTACCCGGTGAGGGGAGGAGGGAGAGAGAATGCACACCGAGGGACTTCATTCTATGTTATGATACCAGATCAGCAGGTTGAATTAGAACAAAATAATAGTTTTGCTATTGCGAGTGCCGAAACTATTCACATTAAAATATTAAACACAACCAATATTATCTTTTATCAGATACATTTCCTGAAGTCATCATCGTTGACATATTCTCATATATTGCTTCAAATGATTTCTTACAAAAAGGTTAATTCCTTATTTTTCCTCCGAAAGTCCAGCAACACGTGTCAATGTCAGCTCCTTACATCACACGCTCTTTAAAATAAAATAAATTAAATAAATAAATAAATTAAATTAAATTAGTGAGGTTTAGGAAAATTGTAGTTTGGGTTAAAATAACTGCGGCGGCATTACTTAAGCACAGACGTTACGTGACAAATATATCAACGCTGACCCTCCAGCGTCCTCCTGGCTGAACCAATCAGCTTCACAGGACCTGCTTCCCCCCATCTGGCTGACAGCTCAGCCGGACTACAGACTGTTTCTACCATTTAACCAGCTGCTGGAATGCTTACAACAACCAGCTGACTGCATCTTCTCTAACGTCTACAGACGGATCATTCTGTAATTTTCTCTTTTTTATTTTCTTTTTCTATCTTTGCAGATCGAAAGGCCCAAAACAACGCCGTCCCCACGGCGACATCCCCCAGCCTCCCGTGGCCCGTCATCATCGGGATACCTGCAGGCGTCGCCTTCATCTTAGGCACCGCCCTCCTCTGGTTCTGCCAATCGAAACGCACCTGCTCCTCCTCTTCTTCCTCTTCTTCTTCTTCTTCTTCTTCGTCCTCCTCTGCTCTTCCCGCTGCCCAGCGTGCCCCTGCGGCCAATCGCGACCGAGCCGGCCCGACGCTGCCTCCTCAGCCGGCCAACGGGGATAAAGATTGTCTCTCGTACGAGGACTACGTGGCCCATCAGCAGCTGCTCCTGGCTCAGGGAGGCGCTGCGTTGGCGTCCAAGGTCTACCCGAAGATCTACACGGATATACACACGCACACGCATTCGCACGTGGACGGGAAAGTGCACCAGCACCAGCACATTCACTACCAGTGTTAGCACGCTTGGTGGTCAACATGTCCATGGACATGTCCCCCGGGGCATGCAGACTCCTTCACAACAGTCCAGACAAGCTGCTGACAATATTCAGAAACACGGGGTGACGCAACTCTTCCTCATCCTGCTGCGGCCCCGTCATCACGACAACACAGACTTATTCAAGACGCAAACTATGAAGAATGTAAAGAAAGGCAAATCTGGACGCCGATCCAGAGAAATCTATGAGAGAAAAACCCTGACACATGTTTTATTCAAAATGTTTTTGACATAAATTTTTTTTATTTTCTGTAGATTTTTAAACCTCCTTTATTTTTTCTTCTTTTAGTACTTTGGACACAACCACAACCTCCTCAGTATCAGTCGAAATAGCTACACTAGCTAATTACTAAAGCTACTCATGTACATAATGGAATACGATTATATGGCATTTAGCGGGCTACTTCATCCTGTGTGATCTATTTAGAACAATATAGCATGTATGGAATATAATAGCTTAATTTCAGAGTATATCTCAGGCATCAGCCCATCTGAGCCATAACAAACACAAATCAAGGCAAACTCCCACCGTATCCACAACCTCTGCAAGGATGAAGGCTGCTGGTTTTTTGTTGCTGTCCAGCTGCTATCTGGGTACCGTGTCACGGCAAACTGAGTTACAGAGTTCAGACCGCCTGAATCCCTCTCGGTCGATCGGTTTGAGAAGCAGCTACAGTGCGGCTTCCACTCCGAACGAGGAGGTCCTCCAGCCTTAAAGTACAGTTTGTGCCCCTTTTCCTTCCTGGGGAAAAGGGTGGCACTTCCCGTTTCACGTTGTCGCCTTATCAACTTTGTTTGATGCTCATACGTTCAACCTTCTTGAGCAAACCGTGCAAAGGAATCATCAACAGTGCCTCGGTGTAAAGTGGAGCCTTCCTCAGAATTGTTTCCCGATCTCACGGATCACTGTCGGATCATTGGATGTGTCGCATCTTCTTGTAAATCTCTCGCGTGATTTAGATGACATAAAAGAGAGGCAATTCATCTTGAACTCTTTGACTTTTGAGTCCTCAAGTCTTATTCTGAAGGCGCTGCACAACATGACCTGAGGCTCTGTTCTCCACACGTGGTTCGTGACGAGGCAGAGGGACTCGTCTAGTCTGTATCTGAAGAGGTGCATTGTGGGATAAAGGGCTGCCTTCTCACCTGCAGAGCTTCCTGTCACGCCCATCAGGGAAATATAAGCATCAAGACGTTTTCGATGCTGAAAGGGTTCAAAAGAGGGGATTCTGCTTTAAACTGACAGATATCGGCATCACACACATTTAGAGACATATATATATTCTACAGAAAGTTATGTTAAGTAATACAGCCGCACCAGCTGACTAGTACATCAACTCCTCTCAGTGTGTCATGACAATTCATTCATTCGAATGGTTGATATGTCCAACGAGGGTATTTAAATCCGTATGTTTTGATTCACTCATCGGTAGATTTCCTTTTAATTATATTGACAAGCTAAATGATGTTTTAAATAATGAATCTTCTCTCTCTGTGATTACAGTCTGCTCTCGCCTCAACCCTGCTTATACAACGATTGGCTTTGGTAAAGTTCCCAGCAGCGCTCCTCGTGGCTTCCCTCCTCAGAGGGCTAATCAGCCAGATTAAGTGAAAACACCTGTGTGGGCGTTCGGAGCCTTTGATGTGTGCTCCGCGAGGTCACCTGCAGCTGTGGTGAGTGAAGCAATTAGTCGACGGTACAAGCGATCCGAGAGTAAGCTGCGCTCAAAGCCCACATAAGCTCAAGCTCGATCTCGACCTAGCGACACTAGTTGAGCTTTGCTCGGTGGGTTTAACTTTAGGACCTGCAAGCAAAGGTGGGAACGCTTTGAGGGATCCACAAACGCCCTCAGAGCGCGATGAAAACAAGTTTTCAGCCAACATTTGAATTCCGACATGTAAAGATGACTTCTAGAAACGCAATAACTAAAGCGTCACATCATCTGCGAAGTTGTTGAAGTCGACTTTGGGTTTTTCACCGTGCCGTAGTGCGCTGGGTGTTGACATACTGACTCCCACCTTCTCTTGTTACTCGGTTCGCTCGTGTATTTTAATAATCTGTTAGTTCGTTGGTTGTATCGGTGCGTTTGGACGTTCACTCCTGGCAGACGGATCAAACCAAATTGGAAACCGGCCCCAACGAAACCTTTTTGGTTCAAAGCCAAGCCGCCGCTGACTTTCTCTCAGGAGTCCATCTTGTTGTTCCTGTGTGTGGATGTGAATCTGACCACTATAGAGAACGTTTGAAAAAAGGAAATGCTGACATCAGCTGTTTAACATTACGGCGCTCTCACGCCATGTGACGTAACGTAATGGTTGAAACATCGGGCGGACTCCCTCCAGAGATGGATGAAATATGAAAAGATCACAAATATAAAGGGGAAATAAACTGTTGGCTTGTCACGTCGTTGATTGCACAAGTAAGTGTTTCACTTTGCAGAGACGGGACGAAATGCACCGGTGAGAACTTTACAAGTGTGTGTTTTAACAAGCATGTGACAGGAAGTGATATATTGAAATCACCTGGTAACTTAAGTTGCACATGTGGTCGTTCTTAAGCGTGGGTTGTTGCACATAAATGTTTAAAGTCGAGTTCAAATGTACTTCATATATGCCCAAATACTATTCAAGCGTTTTTACAAACATTCAGTCCTTGCATATTTTGAATCCGTTTTTTTGCATTATTGAATGATACGCCCTTTGGGAAGGTGTAGCCTATAAAAAAATGCATATTTCAGATAAGATGAGCCACACATACCTTCACAAACACATATTGAACTCAATGAATTAACGTGAATCTCAAGCCTGTGACCTTGTTCTTCCCCCCAGTGTCCCCCGCTCTTCTTTCCTGTATCACAATTGAAATAAAGCGACAGTATGTCAGAGCACAAAGAATATCATACCACAAAAAGGATTTCCTCGCCAGAAACAATATGAATATAGATCTTGAAATATGGCTTTCCCTCGGACATGTATCTCTTGTCCTCCCGTCTTTTCTGTTTTGAAACATCTGTCGTCGAAGTCGCCCTGAGCATCCTTTATGTTTTTAATATTTGCTTCTAATGTTGGATCAGTGGAGCATCTTTTCCACTCGTGTGTGAACCCAGTTCAGTTGTATTGTATCAAAGCTAGAAAGACTGTTTCACCACCAGCATGTTCATGGAGTGACGTTAGCGTTAGACATCGTATGTGTTCGATCCTTTAATGAGACTGTTCCGGTCCAGTATCCACACATTGGCCCTCTAAACATTACAAATGCTAAATTGTCTCGAAGATTTAAAAAAAGAAAGTGTGTTTCTAATTTATTTTATTTTCAACACGTTTTTGTTTTCATATAATTGGGCATTATACTGCACGAGTGGATTGTGTGCCACGAGCTATGTAGCGAATGCCACACGTCATTGTAAGATACTGTATTTATACGTCCCGACGGAATATACGAAATGTTATCGATAATCTTTGTATCGACAATCTTGTACAGTCTATTGTCATTTAGGTTAACATTTAGTTGTTCCCATTGTAATCGTTTTATTGGTGCCATTAAAAAAAAGAAGGTAAACCTACATGTTATCGTCTTTGTTCTTTGACTCTCATCAAAGCCGGAAGGTGCATTTCAACAAGACGATATATTTATTTCCATCGATCATTTTTCTGACACATCACAGAAAGAATTTCCGGTCCGGTGCGATACCTCTCGGTACCTCTCGGTACCTCACCCGGACTCTGAGGGAACGTCCTCCAAAGAGTTGCAACTCCAGCCGACGTTTCATCTGTCGACACGTCCGTCTGGAGAGACGAGAGGTGGAGAAGCGGTGCGTGCAGATGGAGGGTGTGACTGCCATCCCTCTCTCTCTCTCTCTCTCTCTCTCTCTCTCTCTCTCTCTCAGTCTCTCATTAAGGGAAAGAAGGCGGCGGTGAAAGAAACCCCCGTTGAAAGGATGGGGCTCTGTAAAAGGGTGGAGGTGGCAACGGAGAACGGACATAAGACGACAATAAACAGCTTCTACCGGTACTCCGCAGCTTCTTCAGGTTTCCGGAAGCTTGTGACGTCTTTCCAGTCCTCTGACTCGATGAAGTTGTCGGCGGTGCTGGAGTTGGTCTGTTGAGCATTTGTGGCTGTCAGCGCAGACGTTCATCACCCAACACATCTTGACTTTTTGACTCGGCTCTGAGCTCCAACAAGCGCGTTAAAGCAGTTGCAGTGACTCTTTTGGGCCACTTGGGGGCAGCAGCACAAGCTGCAAACACAAAATAATTCATTACTTCTGTTAGACAAGTTGATGAAGTTTCTGAGTTGAGTCTGTGCTCTCGTAAGGAAAATATCGGCTAAATGTTCCAGCTACTCGCTAAATGTCTGATCATCATTTTGGAGAAACTTTTTTTTTTTATCCTCATTTTGAATTGACATCCTATTTTATAACTTATTTTCCAACTGTCTTGATCCTTCTGAAACAAATCCGCAACAAATGTTGAGGATGACTCATTTCCACTCCTGCCACCGAAAAACAGGCGAAACAAATCGTCCGATTGTTCTTTTAACGTCTCAGAAACAGAGTTCACAGAATTGCCGTTGAGCTGGACAATCTGCTATTTTCAAATCTGAGCATCCATAATAATCCGGGATGCTGAGCAAACATTTAGAACAGTGGAGTTGCAGGAAATAAAACCAAAACACCCAAACTATGCACGGAAAGATGCAGATTCAGTAAATGACGGGTGGCTGCAGGCATTCATTTTTTTATGACATTGCCGTTCTTACTTTGCTAGATTCCTCAGCTTCATTTGAAGATGTTGAAAACAAGTTTTTTCCGAAGCAAATTTGAACATCGTTACGATTTCTTTGCCCCGTTTCTCCTCATTGGATTTAAATTTAATCAGACATCACATACAATGAGCCTAACCTCCTCCTCCTCCTCCTCCTCCTCATGTATTGGCTGTGTTGACCAACATAGGATCATTAATATGGAACCACTGTCTAAAGTTGAAGATTGAAATCGGGGGTTTATGAGCCTGGGGAGAGGAACACAAAGCTTGAGGAACACTAAAAAAATACAAACGAGCAAAATCCTTCACAGGAATTTGTGGTTTTGATTTTGCTGCAAAGTCAACAGTGACTCGTGACTCCATGATCTAACCCAGGGATTTACAAATCCTGGATTTCCATACATCTGGTAAGCTTCACTGGTGATAAACAAATATCATACTTAAAGCGACGACAGACATACTACATGTATGTCTGTGTGAGTTACAACTGGCCCGATAAAGAAAGAAAAAAAGAAAAGACGTTCCCCGTTTTGTTTTCATCCTTGACATTCAACTCTCATTCTTTTCTTATCATAAAGATTATAGTCTTCTGCCTCTCCGGCGTTTATTCTGCTTCCCCCGGTGAATTTGATTGACTTGAAGAGTCGGGAGGGGGACAGACGGAGGAGGAGGAGGAGGAGGAAAAGATGAAGAGAAGCAGGGAGGAGGAGGACACAGAGCGGAGCCGCTGACAGATGTGTCGAGAACATGGAGAGGAAATCAGTGACGAGTGTGGAAGTGTCGAATGAAACGGGAAAGAGATGTGCGGAGACGGGAAGGGAGGAGACGGCGGCACAGACGACCTTCATCACGTGTCATTTTGGCTCTTTGGATGAAATTCATTGTTTATTGATTTTTAAATGAAGACATTCTGTAATTGTTCTTTCATTTTTCATTTCTAGGGATAGCAAAAAATTTTTAAAAATCGTTTCAATAATCTGACATTGCAGTGAAGATCAGATCCGTTCCCAGTGATCCTTCGTTGAGATGACGTTTTCCCTAGAGGTCAAGCCCAGAGGTCAACATACAGTAGGAATGTCAATATGAGGCCATGTGTCCGGTTACACACACCAGCAGCGGCTGTCCTCTTCAAACACACGTGAAGTCTCGAGTGACCTTCGACATACATTAGGAACAATAACAAGAGACAACGGGACTCCTGCGCAGTGTGAGCTGAGGGTCGTCTCACACGCGTGTTATTTCCATATAAAGTTTGTTCTTCCCTTCGGAACACGAGCTGCTTAAAGAGAACCGTTAAACCTTTTCAGAACTGCAATTATTATTTCATGGAGCAATATAAACCCGTTTTTGAAGTGAAGCGTTTCAATTTGTCCACTGAGATTTTTTTTTAGAAAACGGTTGAGTGAGTTTAATGAACGCGGTTTTGTAAATCATGAAATGTTATGACTCTGGCCTTGTTTTATCAAAAGTCAAAAAGAGTTTACAATTCTTATTTAGCACGTTACTGGAGGTTTGATGGGGATTTGGAGAAGAACCGAAGGAAAAGAGCCAACAAGACTAAACCAAACATATATTTCTGAGGTTCTATGAAGCACAAACGATGAATACAAATCGTATTAATTAATACAATTAATTACATTTTTTTCAACAGCTTCTTCCCTGCTAGTCAGACTGATGGTAAAACAGAACTATTGAAAAATGTGTACTCTCTAAGAAAATGTGCATTATTCCAATCCGTGCAATATCCCCACATAACCTTCCCCCACCTCTCAAAATGTGCAATATCCCCATATAACTGTCCCCTTCCCCCTCTTTCTTTCACAAGCTGGGAACAGCACTCAGCACTAGCCTATTTATCTATTTATTAACCTCGGCCCTCTCCTTTTTTATGTTGATAACCTGTTTTTAAAAAACTGTACTTAGTACTGTATATCCTACCACCTTATGTACAGTGTGTTTTTATATTTGTTCTTCTTACCTTCGCATTGAAAATGCCGAAGGTTATGTTTTGATCGCCGTGCATTTATTTATTTATTTGTATGCGTGTTCCTCGCATAACAAAAAAAGTTTTAAACCGAATCGCATGACATTTGGTGGGATGATTGGTTATTATCCGGGGACCATTTGATTAGATTTTGGGATCAATCGGGTCAAAGGTCAAGGTCATGGAAAGGTAAAATTCTTCTTTTTACCATAGCACGGTCAATTTATATCCAATTGGCATGCAACTAATGCCAAAATGTTCATAATTCAATGCCCAATCTTGTGATATGCGAAGGTGTGCGCTCTACCGAGTGCCCATTCTAGTTATTATAGTGTGATTGAGAGCCCTGCAAAACAATTCCAATGTGTCTGGACTGTTGGTCTTGGCACAAATGGCAAATAAAAAACCTTGAACCTTGAACCTTGAAACAACAATAAGTGAAAACGTGGATTGTAAATGGACGTCGATCCACCAGAGATCCTCGAAAGTAAAGGTGAGTCTTAAAGACTTCAAGAGGAATGCTGAGATCCATCAGTGTCGTGGCACTCCGTATAGTTCTGGGTCTTCTGTACCACAATTTTGAGTTCAGTCTTAGAAACTATTAATTGATACGCGAGTGAGACAAGTAGTTCTTCCGTAAAAAAATGTTTACTAGAAAACGTAGAGTTACATGTTCACACGGTCAAAAAACTACGTCGCTTCCAACATCTCTGAGCTCAAATCTGGACTAACAGTCCAACACGCAGGTGTTATACTGACGTAACGTCATCTGATTGGAAGCTGATATTCTGACAAGTTATTCAGATTTTAAATACAATACTAAATTATATATGTTAACCTAAACATTCTTTCAAATCATAATGAAAAAGATTTATCTTCCGTTACATTTTTAAATCTTTTTAAACTAAATTATTATAACAAATGAAATCATGCATTTGTCTCTTACAAATCTCATTATGGGAAATGTTTTGAAATGCATTTATACGGGAACTTATCTGTCGTTTAACCTTTATATTTTGTCATATGATAAACCTTTTTCACACTCGCAGAGTTCCCGTAGGATGTTTAGTACATATTCTAAATTCCCTCAGTGGAGACATCATGTCAGAAAATGTCTCAACTCAAACTCAACTCTTTTTAAAGGAAACACGACCATAGAAAGAGGATAAAGGTCGTACATTTCCACTCAAACCTTTTTGTGAATGAAACCTTTCACCTGTTGCAGCCTTTGGGGTTCAGTGTGGAGCATTGTGTGCCGAGCAGGAGGCTGCAGGACATTCCTGAGCGGTTGAGATGAAGGATGGATCCTTTGTCGGGTTGAAGTCTCTCTTTAGTTTTGTTTTTCTTTTGACACAAACCTTCTGTTCACACGACTCGTGTCACACAGCACGGGAAGCTTTTGTTTCTTTTTTACAATTATTAAGATGTTGTAGATGTTTTTTTGCGATGGAATATTGCAGAGAATTTTTTTTAAAATCAGAAATAATGTGTATGTGTCGTTGCCATGGTTACCAATGAGACAAGCGGCTTGTAACATGTCGGTTTTGCAAGTCCAGTGGTTGGAGTAAATAAGGCATCACATTAATGGGTGGAGGTTTGCTCTTCTCTGCTGCGGCCGTCCTCTGACCAATCAGAAGGCTGCATCTTGACCAGATCCCGTCCATTGCCAGAGCAAATGTTTAGTCCTGGAGACCTTGAGGTCTTGCAGGACCTTTTGCTCACTCTCGGAGGGCCCTGGTGTGCGGTTGGCTGGTTAAAAGGGTGTGAACCCGCGGAGGAGATTCCTGGGCGCTTGAGTCAACAGCAGCTGTGGTTGGTGATGAAGAGAAGCTGTGATGAAGAGAAGCTGTGATGAAGAGAAGCTGTGATGAAGAGAAGCTGTCCGAGGAGCTTTTCTACCGGCAACGGCCTTTTCACTGTGAAAGGACGGCTCAGGTGAATGGAGTCAGTGACCATGAAGGCCTCACACACACACACACACACACCTGGGGGAACACACCCACACACACACACAGAGGTGAACAACAGACACCTGGCTGGCGTTGACGCCCGGTCCTGTTTGCATACCTCTCCCTCTCTCCACTCATCCTCCACTCAGGCGAAGCCGCCATTAAAACTCGGGGAGACGGGAAACACACAAACAGAGGCTAACGGGGGGCAGCAGGCGGCTCTCGTCCTTCTTCCGCCGCCCGTCCCTCCCTTCCACCCATCCTCCCTTTCTCCGTCCCTCTGTACCAAATGTTTACCATTCCCCCCGTGAAAAGAGAGGGATGTGGACAGGCGGGGTGAGAAAAGAAAGAGATCTGGCAGAGGGGAAGCGAGCCAAGGCCTTTAAAGTCGGCCACAGAGCCGTGACAAAAGCCTCGTAATCTCGGTGTTGTCTTTCGGCCCCGCACATCCTGCCAAGTGTGTGCCTCTCTTTCTGTGCGTGGGTTTGTGTGTGTAGGACAGAGAAAGAGAGGAAGAAAGTCAGAGTCAGTGTGTGTTGTGCAAGCAACTGTGTGTGTGTGTGTGTGTGTGTGTGGCTGTGCATCTGTTGAGAAAGTCGTAAAAAGGGAAGACAAGTTTGGTGTTGGTGATAAGGAAGTGTGTGTGTGTGTGTGTGTGTGTGTGTGTGTGTGTGCGACAGGAAAGGAATCTTTCCACAGCCGTGCTGACATCACTCAAACATGCACGGGACAGTTGGAGGAGGCCGGGCCCCTTCAAAGGCCTGCCTTCACATGTGGGATGTCTGTGTGTGTGTGTGTGTGTGTGTGTGTGTGTGTGTGTGTGTGTGTGTGTGTGTGTGTGTGTGTGTGAGCATGCTGAGGAGAATACGAGTGGCGCAGGTCACCCATCCTCACTTGTTCCGCTAAATTGCAACAAAGCCGCCTCCTGCCATGCGTCCAACAATTCCTCGATGTCATCCTCAAATGCAGCAGATGTGAACAGACGTGTGTGTGTGTGTGTGTGTGTGTGTGTGTGTGTGTATGTCCCTTCCTCATCCTGTCGATCCCTATCAGAGGCAGCTGTGGTCCAAAGGCCTTCACACATTGCAGAGGAATGCGCGCTGGAGCCTCCATAGAGCGTGGGGGTGGGCCACAGCGCCCCCTACAGGCCGAGCGGCGTCATGTCACCTCAGTCTCTAATTCACCTCCATATTTCCTATAAATGATTTCGCTCTGCCGGATGCAACAGGAATGGAATTCTGGAAACTAAAATGTAATCTCGGGCTGGGTGATATGCCTAAATATATTATAGATATTTAGTGTTATGAATGTACAATATATTATAGAAAAGGAAATGCACACAACACCATCTATAAAGTGGTGAAAGCCTGTTCCACTGTTATGCATTAGGTTAAAAAAACAAGTTGTTGTTTGGATTAAAAAAATTACAAAAAGTAATTCACAGAGATGTGTAAAAACAGGCTCATATTATCATCACAATACAGTTACATTTAAATGTTTTGGATGATCATTCAAATATAACATTATACAGCCTGACATTAAAAACCAGGCAAAACACTTCAGCTACTACCAGGGAAAGTCAAATTAGACCTTTTCATTATAATATAATACAATACAAAACAAGATCATGGCATGTAGATTGTTTTAATTTTCATAGTTTTCCTTCATCTTTGAGAGGTCAAACTCTTCACTTTGTCACCGGTAAAGTAAAAAGCAAGCAAACATAATTCTCTGCAGCAAAAACAAAAATCGCCCCTCAGATTTATCTTGCACTGCTTGCATCAACGATAAGTGATCTACATGCGATGCATTACGTTCACGGTGGATCCCCCAACTGCTTGAAAAGAGTAGACCAAAAGCACATAAACATATGTCCATGAACATTATCATGGACATTTGGTTCCAGAGGAAACAAATACATTCAAATAAATCCGCTCTTGTGTCTTTTCTGGGTACATTTTAAATCTCCATGAGTGATTTCACAGCGTAAGCCTCCACAGCAACGCTCTGAGGACCTCAGAGAGACAAATAGCTGCCGTGTGAAATCATTGAGTTCATGTTGTGTCTTGCCGAGAGGGGATCACACTCACAGCACCAACAGGTACAGGAGCGACAAAGTGTGAAATCTGGATCAGATTCACACACACACACGGTAAGATGTAGCTTGGGTGGGGGGAGCTGTGGGAGCATGCTGCTGAATAATGACCACTGACATCAGAATAGTTTTCTTTAGCTCTCTGAAGTGGCAGGCCTCATTTGTACCACCTGGAGGCATGCAATGGTGTGTGTGTGTGTGTGTGTGTGAGAGAGAGAGGAAGAGTGTGTGCGCACAGGGGTAATCAAGAGAGTGAAGAGTGATAAAGAGGGAGACGGAGACGTCTTGAGAATGGTGTGACTATTTCAAACACGCACATTATTGTACTTGTGGAAAAATACAGCGCAAGAGATGACCCTGTGTGTGTGTGTGAGTGTGCGTGAGTGTGTGTGGGCGTAAGGGAGAGATGAATCTGATTAAGTCTTCTCCCTCTCCAGAGTGTGACACCATGACATCTGATTCCGCCCCAGGGAGCCATTTCTCTCTAAGTGAAACTTAAAAAACAGGAAACGACTTCAAATCCCACCGGAGCACCGAGAGGATCAGGCCTCCTGCCTCTGTACAATGCCCTGTGACTTCACACACACACACACATGCCAGTTAGTGCCTGAATATAGCGTGTACAGAACACACACACAGGCAGTCACACCTGAGCCCTTTTCAATAGCCACCATTCAACACCCTGACAACCGGGGACAATGGAGGCGGGCGCGCGGGTCGACAAAGGGAGGGCCGACCTGCCTGAACACATCTGGCCGTCCTCGCCGCCCGCTTCACCGCGGCGGCTTCTCCTCCGCGCGATGACTTCGGGGGTGGTGTCGTGTTTCCATGTGGCTACTCTTTGCTTTGCCCTCACTTGCAGCCGTTTTTGTAACAAGATGTGAGGGCGAGCTCACGAGTCGTGTTACCGAGCGGCGGGCCGCGCGGAGATCCCGGTTGTCGGGGGAAGCCGACGGCGCCGCTGTGGTGGGGGGGGGGGGGGTATCGTGACGTCACTGCAGCGTTTTGTCTGTCAACCTTCGAAGCCCTGTTGAATCCAGTAAATGGCCTTTTTCTTCTTCTTCCGGGAGCATAATCCCGGTTCATTTGTGTAAAGCGAGCAGGTGGCGGCGCGCGTGACGTCAGACGAGCCTTCGGGGCGAGCCGCGTTGCAAAGGCTGTGTGGGCGGAGGCCTGCGGGTCTCTCTGCTGGATTAGTGTGAAAGTGCTTCCCCTTCAGAAACAACACGCCCAAACAACTCCAGCTCCAGTGGATGACATCACCTGACACCAGACGCCGTGTTTCATCACTTTAATTGATCGCGAGTCGATTCAACGAACGGAATCTGCGTTCGGTCATCTACGTGAAGTGCGATACAAGTGGAATACATTTCACGTCGCCTCCGGTTGATGAAACCCTGGACTCGCGTGCATATCTCGGGACGCACATCGGCGGCCGGGTGTATTTCCTCAAAAGGCTTGAAGACGGTTCATGTGTGTGTTTGGTTGGGAGGGGGGCTGACCATGGAGGACATGTTGTGTCTGAAGGAGAGAGGTTGGAAGAAGGGAGACTTCCATCCAGAACTCTGGCCGTATGACATATCCTGGGTCATCGGAGATCCTTGAAAACGACTGGGAGAGGAGGAGAGAGGAGAGGAGGAGAGGAGGAGAGAGGAGAGGAGAGGAGAGGAGGGGAGAGGAGAGAGGAGAGGAGGAGAGAAGAGAGGGGAGAGGAGAGGAGAGGAGGAGGAGGAGAGGAGAGAGGAGAGGAGGAGGGAGGAGGGAGGAGAGAGGAGAGGAGAGGAGGAGAGAGGAGAGGAGAGGAGAGGAGAGAGGAGAGGAGAGGAGAGGAGAGGAGAGGAGGGGAGAGGAGAGAGGGAGAGGAGGGGAGAGGAGTAGAGAGGAGAGGAGAGGAGGGGAGAGGAGAGGAGGACAGAGGAGAGGAGGGGAGAGTTAATTTACTCTTCAGTTGTATTTACTTTGTTGTTGTCATCAAACACCATGAAATGCCCAGCATCAACATCGCATTAGCCTGTCTCTGAATACTTTACAACATTCCCCTCAAACAGGAGTAAGACGTGTTTGTTGGGGACTATTTTCAGCCATAGATTTGCTGTGGTTGTGTTTAGTTTAATGCATGTGAGATTGACTCCAATCAAATATGGTAATAAAGGAAACTGCCCCACTGCAACAGGGTGGCTCAACAATGGAGCTCTAGAGCACATAACATATGAAAGTGTGATGCTGTGATTTATGAATGGATTCATGTTGCTAGACTCACAATCAGTCAGACAAGTTGCTCGCACTGGAAACGTCGAGCTTAGAATATGTAAAAAATGCTACATCTCAATGATTCTGATTTCACGAGGATGTCTTTAATGGAGGAGATGTGTCACCTGACTGTGGCCGAGCGAGCCGAGCGGTTGGCCAACATGTTGTGGTTGGGCGGCCTGTGAGGGACGGTGCCTGAACACAACACCAGAGAGAAGTGGTGTTAATCTTCCCCTCGGCTCCAGCAGAGACAAAGGCTCATCGTGACTGTAAATGCCAGAGATGCTTCGGGGTCATTATCGGCTCGTGTGTTTCTTCTCCCATCGCTGCTGCGAGTCTCGTCTGGAAAATCCTCCAGACTCACATTTAGAGTGAGTTGCTAACCAACAGGGCCAAACATTGACCGCATGTCCACAATCCTCTTTATGATTGATGACACATGACATCGTTATCTCGTAATGACAACACATGTACATGTCTGTGCCCAATAAACCTGCTACGGCTGGTTAAATATTATGATTTCCTTCTATACTACGACTAATATAACTAGAACGGGCACTCGGTAGAGCGCATACATTCGCATATCAAAAGATTGGGCATTGAATTATGAACATTTTGGCATTAGTTGCATGCCAATTGGATAGAAATTGACCGCGCTATGGTAAAAAGAAGATTTTGACCTTTTCATGACCTTGACCTTTGACCCGATCGATCCCAAAGTCTAATCAAATGGTCCCCGGATAATAACCAATCATCCCACCAAATGTCATGCAATTCAAGAAGATGTTGACCTTTTCATGACCTTGACCTTTGACCCGATCGATCCCAAAATCGAATCAAATGGTCCCCGGATAATAACCAATCATCCCACCAAATGTCATGCGATTCGGTTTAATACTCTTTGAGTTATGCGAGTAACACGCATACAAATAAATAAATAAATACACGGCGATCAAAACATAACCTTCCGCATTTTCAATGTGAATGTAATAATATATTTAGTGAGGATCTGCATAATCCTTTAAACATTTGAAGGCCGTCATCTCACTTATCTGCCACAATGGAGGTCAAATACTTTAAGGAACTTAATAACACAATCAGAGAGAGTGAGCTCAGCAGGTGTAATCCTAACATAACAAGAGGCAACATCTGTGTGGGTTTAATCCCTGTGGGTGGTCAACCGGGGAGCCCATAGACACCAAGATGGTTCTGGAAGGTAATTATAGTGCAATGATGTCGGAGTCATCCTGACATCTTGTTTATAAAGAGGCAACCTTAGATGCAAACCTCTGTATTGTGTCGTATCCTTGGTAGCATAACATAAGGGGCTTTTCAAAGGCCCCATTGTGCAGCGCTCGTATATTCAGATTGAAGCGAGGAGTCAAACACCGGACCGTGAATCTACTGGAATAATGTCCTCATGGATTCATCACGAGATCAAAGGTCATGAGGTCATGGTCTCCTATAGTACAGAGAAAACAAACGTTTGATGAGCACACACCCATTCGTCCATCTTGTGGAGGACTGATTAATGACAGTCGGGGGACCGTGTTAGGCTGAAAGACAAGAGGAAAACCCAGAATCATGACTTTTTAATTGCTTATTCTTCTTTTGTTCTTCATGCACTAAAGTCACGCAGTCAATGTGAAGATGCCGTCGAATCCTGACGGACCTCGCACGGTACGTGACACACACTGTATACAGGAACTGGAGGCTTACTGCAGGTGAAATAATGACACTTACTTTTCTGAACAGACTCCTTTCATCCACGTCCGTGTTTTCAGTGCTGCGAGAGACACGAGAGCACGCCTCATCAGTCCTGTTGGTTTCAGTTGGCTGAGCTCTGCGCTGGATTCTGAGCCTTTCTGTTTCAGAACCAGCCAGATGACTGGGGAACGATTCATTCCAAGGACAGATATTCACTTTGTGAAATACTGACAAAAACAACTCCCCCACACACTTCATAGATCATTTGAAAAATACTACTGGAGGATGAGATACTCCCATGCTTTTACATACATTGTTTTATGCCTTTCAGCAGTATTTGATTCAGGGAAATTGTGTGTTGATGAGTTTTCTCAGCGGCAGTTTTGAGGAAAGATATATCTTAAGACTAGTTTTGGGGCGTCGCCAACAGTGGGAGGGGGGTACATTAAGAGTATTGATGTGGGTGTATGTACTAGGGTATGCAGGTATGTGCATATATATGTTAATATGTGTGCAGGTTTTTGCATGTCTACCCGTATTTATATATATATTATTATTATTATTTATTTATTTTTAATGATTTTTGTCTGAGTACCTTTGTTTACCTACAATGTGTACATCTTTTCCTTTGCATGTGCATATCTCAAAAAACAATAAAATATGTGATCACAAAAAAAAGACTATAGTATTAGATGGTTGTTTATCCAATATTGTACGTCATACTTGCTCATTTGTTGAAAACATCATGCATTTCACTGAAACTTGAGAGCAACTGCAAAATGTCAAGATGTTGATTTTGTGAATTGGATTATTTTTTATTAAATTCACCCTGTAAAATCTAAACATTTTGAAAATAATTCCTGTTCAAATTTCTTTTAAATAATTAAATTACTTTTTTAATCGAAGCTGAATTGTGCCCGCAGGCGTGGGGGCGATGCTGTGAATGGGGTTAATATCCGCTGTCCATCATCTACACGGAATCTAAAGTCTCATTGGATAGAAAAAACATTTGTCCTAGTAAACTGGCGCAGACAATCAGACCTGTGTCAACGGTGTGCCGGAAACCCAACAGGGAATCCCGACTAAACCCAAGCAAAGCTTAGCTTTTTCAGGTGTGTGTAGATAACCGCGGGGCACGGCGGAGCCATACAGCAGCTAAAGCTAACATAAGACGAGGGGGCTGAGCTCAGGATACGGCTTGTTTGCACTGTGAAATACCTCCTGCATTCTCCCCCCCCTCTCTCTTTAGGGCGAGAGGTAATGAAGTGCAGAGCAAAGAGAAACACGAGGTGAAGAGATGTTCAGAGATACGCTGTGGACGCGTAGGGAGGGCCGATACTCACATATTAGTCGTCGAGGAGCGTCTCGAGAGGGACATGGGGGACTGATACGGGATCTGTAGGACTGACACCGAGCAAGAGGAGCAACATCAACCACCACCGAGCTCTATTAATGAAGATTAGACATCAGTATGAAAATATGTGGATCTGTGATATGACCACAAAGACGAGCCGGTTTCACTGGCCTAATTTTTTTCTTCTTTTTTCCAGCTGCTTAGCTGTGCTTAGTCCTACCGGTATTCATAAAAGAGTTGTGTAAAAGAAGTCGGAGTCTTGATTGCTCTGCCTTAAAGTTTAAAGTGCCCTTTTGGAAATGTGATCTTTTCTCTATAACTAATACTTACTTGCCTCTTTCTCAACACACAGTGTTTTCTTTCTTCATTAAATTATTTGGCTCGAGTAATTCTTAAGTTATGACACATTTGACTCTTACTATGAACAACAGTAACACACCAGTGTGTTGAATATTGTATATGAATTGTTCTGTGTTTTTGGTGGCTCTTACTCCAGGCCTGCTGTGAGTAGAGTACAATATAATACTGTCAACAATGATCTAATATGATTGTGACACAGAAATATGAAATATTTCTTTACCTGATTTTTGTCCATGAAGATTGTAGGAACTGTGGCTCATCTGAGGCACCGATGAAGCTTTGGCACTGAGTGGAAACGATAATAAACAAGATTAATGGGGTAAAGAGACGTAGCTGCTAATAACATGTCTTAAGCCAGACAAATGATTTCTAATAAGATTTTAGTTTGAGGTTTTTCTTCCAGTTTTTCCAACTTTGGTTGTATTTTACAGAATGTTTATCTGAGCTGCAGTGCTGAGGTAGATGTGCCAGAAGTGACACCTAGCGAACAGAGAGGAATAACAGCCCGCTGGTTTAAAATAACTTTATAGGCTTAAGTGCTGCCAAACCATCTGAAACAGGTTTTAGCACGTCCAGAGATCATTTTGTCTAATTCAACGGTGGAAAGATCGCCTACAGAATGGGAAATTAAAATCAAACATAAGCCAAATGCTTATTAGCAAAGACTTTGGAAAATAAATGTTCAGGTTAGTCTGGTTTGGGGAACCGTTAAAGACGGGCTAATTACACAGAAAAGTGGCTGTTAAAGTAGGAAAACCTGACCGCCATAGATCACATTTACAAGCATTAAAAAAGAAAAGTATTGCCTGCAAACATTTTGTATATTTTAAGAGCTCTCAAATGTTGGAAAACAAATGAACGCTGTACCTCTGATGCTGAAGAGAGCTTTCCAGCTGAGAGATGTAAGCGCTCTGTTCATTCAGCTTCCTTTTTAGAGGGATATAATGAACATAAATAACAAAGGCATCCACATGTTCATGAACGGCAGTTTAGAAATAAGTATGAAAACGTACTATGAACTTATGGTTTCACTTACTTTGCCATCTGCTGCATTTCTTGCTTCATCTTGACTAACACCTCTTCGAAATTCTCATTCTGCAATCGATAAAATGGCTGTTGATGCATTTGTACAGCAGGTATGACTTTATTACACTGTAAGAAGTGTATATATGTATATATAAATATATATATATAAATAAATATATTTAGCAGGCCGAAAATACAAAAGGAAACTCATACAATTAGACTTTTTACATGGCTGGGGGGTAAAAAAGGTTGTCATAGAATAAAAGAAATAAAGAAAAGCAAATCCTCAAATACACATGCACAACAACAAACACCCATGGCAGCAATACAGATGTTTCTCACCCTTTTCTGGTAGTATGTCAACAGTCTCTTTTGATGTCTTGTCTGAAACAATATAACCTGAGAAGAAAAAAAGTAAACAGCGAGTCTGGATAACAATATATTTATATATCTTGCATGTTTAACTCAGAATGAACTGCCGTAAGAACAGTAAACAAGACTGTTTTCAATATTTCACGAGGAGATTGAAAATGACCACACTTTGCTGATTTCCGCGATGTGTTTGGTCGCCACAGAGTTGATGTCGGAGAACAGAGCCTTCACCTCTGAACTGCTCTGAAACAAAGACATTCCACGTGACTGTGATGACAGCAGGTCGTGTGATGAAGTGTGACGTCGTGCAGCCGTGTTCAACGGGAAGAGAAGATGCTCACTTTGTCAGACAGAGGCGTCACTTGGCATTTGGCACTGCATATTAAACACTTGCCTGGTTTGCCTGAATGAAAAAGTTGCAATTATACATGGGCAGAAATACAAAATGCATCACCTTTCTAGGCTCACACTGAATATAGAGGACATGTAGAATGGAAGTGTACAAGAAGGAATTCTCAAAAGTGCTCAGGTCCGACACCCAGAATGGATTAAGTGTAACCTCTGGGTTTGACTGTGGAAGCCAGCCAGAGCTGATTAAAAAGTCATCCAGGAGTGTGTACTTTCAAGATCTCCCACATCAACAACATGGATGAATGGTGTAATTTCATATATGACTAACATAGCATGACTGGATGTCCAGAACAACATGAACCCCAGTGTGGCCATCAATACTCTGGGTGTAGAAGTGAGTCATCAGCTCTGTAACATCCCTCGCGGTCCAACAGAGGTCCCTGTTGCGAAGAAACGGCTCTGAACTATTACAAGCAGCGAGTTGTACCTTTCCCGTAACAGACACTGCAGATGACATGGCCACAGGTGGTGACCGCCAGCTTTCTGTCCGCGCTGGGGGACAGGAAGCAGGAGTTGCAGCAGACCCAGTAAGACATTTGGAGACCTGCAGGAAGATGGAGGTTCGAGGGTCACGTGGTGCTTCCGTTAGCCGGCTCCGCTGACTCGATGTCGCTCGCAGGGTTAGTTCGTAGTTCCATCTGTCGCCTTCAATAAGCCGTTAAAACAACGTGTCTGTTTGCATGCTAAGTGTAAAACACCTTCATAACTCGGCTCACCCCGTTTAAAACAAATGTGTTTTACAATAACGTGAAGCACGTGGAGGTGTGTTACCTTTGGTGTCCCGCTGCTGTCTAACGGTAAATAACGGACTTGTGAGAAAAGAGACTTTATGAGCGTTTAATCTAGTTAAAACTACATAACCTGATTAAACTAAAGGCGTTTGTCTGTTGGCTAACTATCTGACGTAACTGTCGGTCTAGCTTGATTAATATTTCCTAAATTCAGCAGAACGTTACTCAGCCTGACTAAAGCTAAAGCTAAAATAGTATCTAGCTAACCCAAGTTAGCTCATTTACATATGCGTAAACTACAAGAGTATCTGCTCTCTGGTCCACAACATGTTATATTATATTACTTACTACATGCAAACTATATCACAACTTGTATGAGGATATTAGACAAAGATCTGAACAGGAGGTAAGTCATGCATAATATTTGCTGTTTAAATAAATTCATTAACTTAATTTATTTGCTGTTTAAATGAATTCATGAACTTAATTTAAGTTCAATTTTCCAGTTTCTTTTATCACTGACATGTTTTTTTAAAGGGTTATTTTAAAAGGGAAATAATCACAAAACATTCATCAAATTATATTTATTATTTGCACACAGTGTATCCAATGTCGGTGTTTGTGTCCTGTCTTTCTGAACATTGTGCATATTTTTTTCACATCACACACAAAAAACATGTTATAAGCAGTGTGGGTGTTTGTTTGATCTGTCTCAACTCATTTACATATTATTTGAGCTATAGTCAGTTTTTAATCCTATATGCTATTTGATTTTGTTTAAATGCATAGAGTATGCAGTCTACAGTCAACTTGAGACATCCGGGGCACGCTGTAAGGTCATCAGGCTGAGAGCTGATAGGTCAGAGGTCATCATCATCATCATCAGACAATCTTCTTGGCGATGAAGAAGTCCTTGAGTCGTTTCATCTGCCAGAAACCAACTGACAGCAGAACAGAGGTCTGCACCACGGCCCACCAGAGCACGTTACCGTTGGTCTCTTCACTGATCTGACGAAACACCTCCTCTTTCTCCTGAATGATGGATAGATGGATGGATAGATAGATAGAAAAATAGAATTGAGGTTCAGAGAACGATTTCAGAAGAAACACTTAATTTATTTAACCCTTGTGTTGCCTTAGGGTCATTTTGACCCGAATCAATATTACACCCTCCCCCCGCCTTAGGATTAATTTGACCCCATTCAATGTTTAATGTCGGTGTTCTTTCGGTAGTCAACAAACAAACATAAAGTGCCTCACACTTAAACTTGGAAAACAATATTAATTCTAATAATTTTCTGGAGGTTTTAATTGCTGGCGTCAAATTGAACCCAAAGGGTAAAATATGTTAGTAAATATAAAGGTAACAGGAGGGTGAAACATTGAATCGGGTCAAAATGACCCTAAGGCAACAGGAGGGTTAAGATAGCATGTCCGATGGCTTATGATTCATCTTAATGCAGTCCTCATTCGCACTATCATGGTAAATATATTTTTTTAAATCTTTTTTTGTTGCTATGTTTGCAGACAGGACAGTGACATGCTGGTTTACCCTCTGGTACTCCTGTTGCCTGGTGATGTACATCATCTGATCCACGAGGTGTCTGAGGCTGTTTTCCAAAACCTCCATGTTGTTTTTGGTCTCGTCAGTTTTGGGGTCAATCGGGTGCTCTCCCATCTGAACGTCCAAATGTAGCTTCTGTGCAGCACGATGGGGGGAATAATAAGGGGTTAATAAAGAACAATAACCTTTTTTGTTTTCACAAATAATCCACAGATAGATAATACGTGTGCAATATACAAATGTAATAATCTGTTGCTGTTCGTGTCCCTCTGTTTTGAACACACGTTATCTTTGTGTCTGTATCGGTCTCACCAGCCTCTCTCCAGAGAAGACAGCAAACCTTGTGGAGTTGGTCTGGAAGCAGAGGTAGTGCTGACCAGAGGCGTGAGCTGTGAAGGTGAATTTACTAAATTTACCGTAGCGTTTGGACATCAGAACCTAAAGAGCAGGGAAGACACTGTCAGGGCAACATGTCCTCATCTACGGCTCAACAAACTGAGGGTCGGTGAAGGGAAGATGGGTTTGTATATGAAAAGGATTCAGCTACAGCCGGTAGATTATCTCATGAATGTCCATTCATTGTTTGGCATTGCAAAATCTTCCCCCAAAAATGTAGTTTGAAATTAAACACAATTATTATTTGTCATACTGGGACCACATCAGTGGGGGAAAGTTAATAAGCACATTTTCTCAATTACTGAACTAAAGTACACCTGCATTTTAAATTAACTCCAATTTAACCAGCATACTCATGCTACATGCATCAGTAATAATGATCCATTAATCTAATAATATTACACAGACAGGGCTGACTTTTGTACTTTTTACTGAGATACATATTTGATTGTAGAGTTTGGTATCACTAATTGTAAATGACTGAGAAGAAGCTTAATTGGAGTTCAAGAGTGATGCAATAACAAAAAAAGAGAACAAATGCTGTGAGTCTTTTACATTTTTAACATTTAAACCGTGCATTGATGATCTTTAGTAACGTATTCCATCCTTGTTTGGGTTTTGTTTAAATGGAGAAACCAGTCGGCACATGTTTTAGTGTCCCACCACACACACACACACACACACACACATATGTTAGTGTGCTAATATCTTGATGAACTTCTCCTGTGAGTGCAGTACCTCATAGTTCGGGTCTCTGACTGTCACAGTGACGCCGAAGTGGGGAGAGTGGGAGAACAGCTTCATGTCCCAAGGCTCCAACAAGAAATGACCTGAAGGAGAAGCACAGTCTCACATGAGTGCATTCACACACACAGTCGTAGTCAACGTCGTTAGAAAGGGAAACGTAAGTAATAAGGATTAGATTAAGCATGAAGAGGGAAGAGAGAAATGCACTTTTATAGAGGGCTTTACTTTAACATTAAGAATATTTACTGTGTACACGCAATGTAATATTTAAAATAACATATCTCTTGACATGTTACTGTTAGATTAAATGTCACCCAACAGTAGTAACACTCTTATTGTTGGACCTCTTGTTGGACACTTTAAGTACTTTTGAGTATAATTAGCAGTGTGCATTGAATGGAAAACTCTTTACATCTTCATGAGTTTTTGTTGTTATCAAAAAGATGCTACATTATTACCGTACATAAATGGCTTTTGCACTCGCTGAAGTCAGGGACACACTATCATGCAGGTACACTTTCACATGAAATGTGTTATTCAACAATCTCGTGGCGATTCACAACACAGTTTTCCAAATCTTACTCAACACCCATTAACTCTGTTGAGATTGTAAACAACACTCAGGAGTAATAATCCCTCTCCAGGACTCACCGGTGACCAGCGTGTCTTCAGGAATCTCCTCGATGATGCACTTTTCCTCCTGCTCTCCGAGATCAAAATACATGGCTGCTGCCAACATCAGGTAACACTGGAGGACGAAGCCAACGCCTCGCAAACTCATCTTCAGTTCACAATGTGCGATTCAATTACAATACATGTGGCGCTGACCCAATCGTGGTCCACGTTGACTTCTGCAAATTCTAACTCAAAATGTAGGTGTCATCGACTAAAGCCGAACAGACATGTCCGATAGCGTAAAGTGGACGGCTCTGAGGGGAACAGGTTGAGTGTGAGAACCTCACAGGTGCTGCTTTGTGTGACGAGACATTCTGGTCGTCTGGTGACTGGGTGAACTGGAAGCCAATAGCAAAGCTGCAAAAGAGAGTGAGCGATTGGGACTGAGGAGCTAAAGTTACAGATAACGTACATGGAAGTAATGGTAGCATTATGCCCCTTCCAACACATTCCAGGCACAGGTCAATTTGACCCCATTCAATGTTTAACGTCACTAAATAAATGATTGACATCATTTTTTTGGGTTCATATTTCAGGACTTTTCCTAATTTATTGGGAACAACTGGGAAAACATAACATTCACATGATGATATGTTTTCACTGTCCTGTACACAACTTGTACCCATCTGTGTTCTTTGGGGTCAATTTGACCCCAGGCTGTTTTTCACTGTGTAAAACATATAAGAAATATCAACTTTTGTATTTATTTAAAGGGCTGTTTAGGTTTAGTTTAGTTTAGTTTTTAAGGATCCCCATTAGTCTACACCGTAGTGGAGACTATTCTTCCTGGGGTCCAGGCAAAAAACATTACAATACAATACAAATACATAAAATGCAGTACAGCATGATACATTTTCACAAAAACACTTATACTTAGAAAACAACATTTACATTCAAAGTAAAATAATAACCCTTAAATACCTAAAATAATAACCTAATCTACTATAATTTCCTTTCCGATTATTGCTGCCTTAAGTTTCCTTTTGAAATCACATTTATTTCTTGTTAGAGTCACATATGAGGGGAGCACATTCCAGTATGCAATGGCTCTGTACATTACTGATTTCTTTAGTGCATTAGGTAGTCAACAAACACACATAAAGTACCTCACACTTAAACTTGGGAAACAATATTAATTCTAATCATTTTCTGGAGATTTTAATTGCTGGGGTCAAATTGACCCCGAGGGTAAAAGATGTTAGTAAATTCGAAGGTAACAGGAGGGTTAAGTGTTTTCTTTTGCCACGATACAGAACATATCCACCAGGTCAGGATGACAATGTGAGAGCGGTGTTACATTGGATTAAACATGTCGATGTTTGGATTGCACTAGACTTGTTCACTGCAGTAGACTTATTTATTTTCCAGTGCAGGGCCAGCTCGGCATTCACGACACTAAATGGAAAGGGATGGATGCTGAACTGAGCCCGAAGGCATACATTACAATAGTAAAGTGATGTATGGTTTATCTTGACAAATGCCCCTCATCTGGTCTACTGACATACTGTATTTCTAATTTTTGGAAGTCATTTTTAGTCATTTTAAACTTTGTTTTTGGCCCTTTAAGCAGTAAGGATCACCAGTGTCACACTGTCTGTTACGACAGTAAGAGAGAGTTCAAATGTCTTTGGAGATTTAAATCCAAGCCTAGTTGCCATATGGAAACCCTAAATGGGGTCACTTCTAGAGTAAACCCCCGCACACAGAATAAATCCTTCTCATTTCTAGCATCTGCAAAAGTTGTTATTCCCCAAAGTCGGCGAATAATCAGTTTTCCTTCTCCTCCCACACACACGTGTAGAAAGTGTGAATACTAAATCAACATGTTTAATACACTGTACCTGCTTTTGAAATAGTGCATTCAGTTTTAAACAGTTTTAAATGGCGTGTCCGTGTCATACTACTCTTATACTATCGTTACTATTCTACAATTCAACGTGAACCAAATAGTGCGACCAATTATTTAGTTCTTACAGTATTATTTTAAAGATTTTCCCTTTGGAAAGAGTATTAATCTTCTTGTTTGTTGTATATAACGAACATTATTAGTGGGGGGTCACAATAGTGCATTTTTCACTTTCTTCATGTATCCTGAGCATACCAAAACAAACTCCCAGAACCCCTTTTAGTATGGCGATAAAACCATTTTCTTTTGTATACATTAAGTATTCTTCATCATATAGTACTACTGCATACTTGCCACGTACTTCACACTCGGCTGTCTCCGGCTTGCGCTGATGAAACTATTGATAAAGCCAGAAACTCGTTCCGCTCGTGATTTTCTTGATTCTCTGTCGCAGTAATTTTCCTCTTCCTCTTCCTCGTCATTCAAAAAGGAAGGAGCTCCCTGTCGCAACAGATGTTTCTTTCTTATTGCCGTTCAATCTGTCAGCTGCAGTGCGCTTTCTATGTTGCTTGGTGGGTCGAGGTGGGGGAGTCACCTTACGTGTAACTGCCGTCTGTTCTGGCTATTAAATGGGACTCCCACTTCATCGTGGGATGTGCGGCGCGGTGGACGTCACGGCGTGAAGTGCACTCGGTGAAATGCCTCCTGAGCTCCGTCGACATTTGGTGAACTGTTTTAAATAGTCGGTGAGCACAATCATCAATTTTATGACCGACACCTCATCAGGGGGAATCCTATCCGGGGCTCGAACCCCCCCGGGTCAGCCAATTGAAATGATTTCTCTCTACATTTAATTTGATCCTGCAGCCCCATTGTTAGCAGCCCAAATGTGTGATTCAGATTTAGAGGTCAAACAATGCCGAGGCACGAAAGAAGGATTTTAATCCATGTGTTTTTACTCTTAGATGTGATGGTGTTGTGAAGCCAGTGAGACTCCAGCAACTTGTACACAATGTCCTATATTTCTTCAGACTACTAAGAGGCACTTATCAATGAGGTCACAATATCTTAAGATATATTTACACTTTATTGATCGTACAGAAAAAAATACAGACAACATTTTTGTGTACATTTTTCGCATTATAATGTTCTTTTCCCAAAAACTACTATCATAACAAAACGACCTACAAATTATTACATTGAGATTTGATATATTGTAAACTACAGGTTCAAATCCTGTCAATAAATATATTTTTTGTCTTCAGGAAAACGACCACGGGGCCTCTGAAGGTTATGTTTTGAATGCGGGGGAGGGCCGTGCATAATTTATATGTCTGACTCACTTTTTATCTAGCACAGCTGTACTTCTGCTCATGGAACAATTGAGGCATCGTGTTTCCCCAAGTGCCATAGCTGACATTTAGATTTTCTGTAATATTTCTTTGATATAAAAATTTCAAATTTCAAGTATCGTGTGTACGTTTTGTAAATTTTTTGTATCTGCTTGATAGAAGCTGCTGCCACTTGTAATCCACTGTGAACAACAAATGTCTGGGATCTTCAGAAAAGTCCAATTATAACAAAGTTATCGTGTGAAATGGGTTTTCAGTTAATAACTATGTTTAAAACAGCAAGTTTGACATAATCTGCCAAAAACTAAAGTGGTGTCTAATAGCCGCTGTGCCAAACTACACTTCTCTAGTGCTGTCAGATCTATCAATGTGACTTGAGGACGACAATCAATCAGTCATTTCCACAGACGGCAGCAGCTGGGCCAATGGAGGAAATATTGGCGTCCACGTCATCGTGCTTACGCCTCATGTGCGTACACCGGACACCTTTTCCTGTTTCTCCGCCTCCGTCCTTTCCTCCCTTTCCTGGATTTCCTCTCTTTCTTGTCTCTCCCCTCGTTCCTCTCTTTCTTCTCCCTCCTGCCCTGGCTTAGTCATAAACAGTTGTCCTGTAAGCACTTCCTCTCCTCCTCCAGCAGGGGGCAAGCGAATCCATTGTTCGCTGGGTGCATGACGACATAGCGTGTGCGGTGCTGCACGCCGGAGTCTCCACACTTGCTTTTGCACAAGCCCCAAGGAGACCACAGTGACACCTCGCAGTCCAGAGGGGTGTCTGCAGAGAGAAGGGGGCGGGGATTATAATCACCTTGACATTTAGGCTTGATTCAGAGTTTTTTGCAGCTCTTTTTCTTTTCTAGCTCTTGCGAATGTGCATCTTTCCACATTTTTTTTTTGAACAAACAGTATTCATTGTTCGGCATTTGTGAGTTTCTTTTTATAGGTTCGAGTGGAAAGGAGAGGAATTAGTCATGAGCGGGAAAACCCCCGCCCGTTAACCCTTAGGCTATTTGTCCTTTATTAAAAAAGGTGTACAAATTAATCAAAGGGAAATGCAGTAAATGGTAGCATACTGTGTGTGCAGCTCTTTAGGAACCCACATATTATTGGCAGGGTTTTTGCTTTTGGCTACTTATATAATTGAAGTCATGTGTTAAATGAGATGTAACAACATGTAGATGGTTTTTTTGCTCTTTCTCCAACATGGTGAACTTTCTGAGCCACGTTGTTGAGAGCTTCCGCTCAGTTGATTTATATCACAGATTTATTTGTCCGCCAAAGAGTAGAAAAGCAGCAGTATGGGCGGCGGCTGTACGGAACCGCCATTGATGGACGGCCGGATGGAACAACCCAGTCAGATGTCCCCTGTGTGTCCATCACGGACAGAGGTGACATAATGCTGTAAGAGCTTTTTGCATTTTAACAGATACTGTCTGGAGCAGGTGCTTTCTCTGCAATGAAAGTTGTTGCTCACGCCCTGGGGAAGGGGCATCAAAGAGAGGGAGATGAAGGATAAGCAGAGAGAGGGGTAGGATGGAGCCTTGGGAGCAAGACAGGAAGCCCCAACAGATTCCTGGCCCTCCGTTGTTTGTTGATGTGTAGTCAGGGGAACAGACTTGTAGTCTGGGATGCTGACTGAAACCTCGAAGGTCACGGTGACTTTAGAGGTTTGGATCTGATGACTGTGCGGTCTGCGCTAATGCCAGGAATGTTTCCTTTTTTCGCCTACCAAAAAAAAACTATCCCAGTCATCTGTTTAGACTTTCTGTGATTAGTTGTGTTTTTATAAAAGGTTACTTTCTCCCATCCTTGGAGAACATAAGTCACACTGACAGGTTGTCTGACTACTGCATGGTTGGCTTTGCCTCTAGTTTGACTCAATCTTCATCTTAACTCTTCCCAAGCCCTCGTTCTATTCTCACTTGCAGTTGGGCTTTCATTTTTGACTCTTTACGGCTAATCTGTACGTCAGAGAGTCTTACATTGTGTGGGAAGCAGCGTTAACTCTACCCAGCGTCCCCTTGTGGATCCAGATCTTGTTAAAGCATGCGTGTCTGCATCCTATTTTGATTCACAACCAACATGTTTCCATACAGAATTTATGTGTCATTATTCTTTAAATGCATCTTTAGGGTTTTCCACTGGATGCCAGATGTACCCCTGGCACTTTTGGATGCCCTGCCCTCACTTGGCTCTTCTGGTTGGAAGTTGTTGAGTTTGTGTGTGGCCGGTAATGGTTCCCAAATGCTTTCATTTGAGTCAGCAAAAGACTGGAACCCAAGCTTGGTTCTTTTGCGCAACTTTCAGCCTTTGATTATTTTTTGGGGAATGTTTCTATAACTCGATCAGGAGTAGAATGGAGAGAGGCAGACGAGGGTAGGCACTGTGAAGTGTAGGTTTTTTCATTTTGTTATACCTGAAGAATTATAATAGTTGAGTTTTCCTATTGGATATTTTGGCTGGTTAATTAAAGGATGAATTGGGTCAGACCTCCAAACCATTGGTGGGGTGGAGCTCCGGTCATGCAATTGAATTATTCAGAGTTTCTGTTTAATAAATGCTTAAAGACATTAAAGTGTTCCGACATTACTTTTGTTTTCTCTAAAGGAGATTGAAAAGGTTCATTTCCATTACAGTATGTACATATCTTTGAGGACTTTGCCAGCTTGTAGTCTTCTTCTTTTCTGCCTTTTCTGGCTCATAGTTACGCTCCGAGCAATACTGTCATTCACTCTTCATCGGGGAAATAGTTTGAATCCCGGCGGCAGGAATTTGTAGAACATCGCCTGCCTTTTTGCTCGTGTGCACCTTGTGCCCATGAAAAATTCAAAGAAACGTTGATCTACTCTTAAACACTCTATTTTCAGGATAAAATATAAGAAATAATAGAGTTCGAACACTGGTACATTTAAAGATATTGCGTGCTTTGTTCTAAGGTTACAGTCAGACTGACTGATGTTTTGAAGAATGTAGCCCTCCTATCCATTTTAATATTGGACTATAGCAAACAGCAGGGTTTTTCAACAAAAAACCCTATACAACCTTTCCTGCTATGCGGCATTATCTGAAAAAACATTGCATTGGCCAATCACACACACTCCTATTATATAATGGTAATGTCGCATTTCTACTGTTTAACTTGAGTTTGTCGAAATGAAAGTTAACACATTTTTGCCTGTAGAATCCTGTCTATTCCTACTATTCTTAACTGCTGTGCAGTGTTTCAGTATCTCTTTAGCCTTTAATCTGTTACTCAGCACACCTCCATCAATTTGTTGAGTACGCATCATTACAGCACCATTCAGTTTTTTCTTTGACTGGTTATGATCAATCATTTATATAATGGTCATCATGCAAATACGTCATCATCATCAACATCCCACATGTTAGCCAGTGCGAGTATGTTTGCTCGTCAGACTTACTTATGGGTGTGTCCTCAATCTCGTTTCCTGTTAGCAGTTGGTTGGACTGGGAGGGATCCACGGGGAGGCTGATGATCTGATTGGTCTTCCTGATCTTAGTCAGCAGTACCTTGGCAATGGGCGGCAGGTGCTTCAGGCGGGGGTAGTAAAACGAGTTGGCAGGGTGGCTAGGGGAGGAAGCAGTGATCTATGGAGGGGAAATGGACAAGTTTTTATCAAGCATGTCCCCGTCCATATGATTAGGGTTTTTTTGGCTTCGGATTGATGGATGTTGCTCAGGCTGACCCACCTGTGTGATTTTGTCCTGTGGCATGGTCTCGAAGTTGGGAGAAGAGAAGGTGAACCCGCTGTCGGTTCCTGCGTCGTATGGGAAAAGCTCCAGCAGCACGTCGTTTTTCCAGTGGTCGCCGTCACACAGGTCAAAGCTCTCCACTCCCACAAACCAGTCCGGACTTGGAACGAGACGCACAATAAACGACAGCTGCAGATCGAGAGGAGGAAGTGGACCGCGAGGAGGGAGATGCAGCGTGGGGGGAGAGAAAAAAGAGAAAGAGAGGTAAGTGAGGTTGTGGGCCGGAGTTAGAGATGGGAAAGACATTGGTGGAGAAGAGAAACAAGTTGTTATTGTATGTCACCCTATATGATTTGGTCTTAGTGTTTGTCATTGGATAACTGTTGCACCTCATGACCTGTCAGTGGGAGAGTGGGTTAAAGCCACAAAGGAAGAATATTTTTCCTTTTTATTGAAATGTAATCTTTTCTAATTGTATTTAATAGGAATTACAAATATAAATGAAAGCTAAAATGCACAAACCCTATACCCTAACCCTGTATATATTTCTTCAACTCGAAATAATTTGATTCCTTTAGATTCTAGTGTCAAATGGCTTTAATATCCCAATGTTGGCCACAAAACCACATCAGATCCTTCCATCCTTCCTCTGACATTTAATACTCCACCAATTTAGTTTTGCTGTCCTAAAAGTCCACTGGACTCACGATGAACAGTTTTTAAAGAGTATCTGAATCAAATTGGCAGAGGTAGAGATATAATTAGTTTTATTCCGTGCATTTGTCTTTTTTTGTCAAAACTCTCCCCCTACATTACCCAAAATGCAGCTCAACAGCCGCCAGTGTGGACCAAGATCGGGGTTTGCAATACTAGTTGCGGGCGGCCAATATAAATTCATGCGGCTCGCCTAAAAGCAATGATGAATAGCCGACTAGAGAGTTCTGGTAAGCCCACTTCTTACCTCCACATCCTCACATGTGTTCTTTTTAGTCGCCAGCCTGAATCATGTGACATCACTTGAGGCAATTATTCAGACTATGCAGCTCCCTCTGCAGCCCCACAAGACTTTATAATGCTCTTCACACATGGAGTGTAGAATTGGATTTCCCTTTATATCGCCCATATTTGATATGTATATCAAATTTCTTACACTGTATTATAATGTGTCTAAGCATGTATCATCATACACTCCTCCTCCTTGCACCTGCTGTTATTTAAACACCAGACTTCAGATTCTGTTTCCAACTGGCCTTTTTCCATTTCTCTCACGTCGACGACTCTCTCTCGCACACTCACTCCGTCTCGTCTGTTTTCCAAGCCTAACATTGTGGTCAGACGTGTCCCCGATTTAATGACCTACCCAGAGGCTCATCTATAAGGGGATTAACAGCCAAATACCTCATTTGTAGAGACATAAATTATGCTTGCTACATTTCGGAAGCTCTTTCGGGTGCAGCACATGGAAAGAACCGTCTGGAGCTGTTGTTACAGTAACTTTAAAAAAGAGCAATACGGCTCTTTCTCATAATCTAATGCTATTTAGGATTTACTTTTAGCTTTGATGAGACCGCTTATTACTTAAAATGTAGGTAATTATAGGTTCTTCGAACAACCCTTGGTCTCATTGTATAGTTTTAGCTGTTGTTGCTCACAATTGTCGGCCAACACCCTCCTGATGGAGTTCAACCAAAGCATGAAAATTCTGCCGAAGGAAAGCCTGTGACCACCTTGTTATACATGCGGACCTATATGGATGCCCTCTAGTACACTTGATGCCTTGACCCAGAACAAAGGAAACTAGAACGGGCACTCGGTAGAGCGCATACCTTCGCATATCACAAGATTGGGCATTGAATTCTGAACATTTTGGCATTAGTTGCATGCCAATTGGATAGAAATTGACCGCGCTTTGGTAAAAAGAAGATTTTGACCGTTTCATGACCTTGACCTGATTGATCCCAAAATCTAATCAAATGGTCCCCGATAATAACCAATCATCCCACCAAATTGCATGCGATTCAAGAATATTTGGACCTTTCTGTGACATTGACCTTGACCTTTGACCCGATCAATCCCAAAATCTAATCACACGGTCCCCGGATAATAACCAATCATCCCACCAAAGGTCATGCGATTCGGTTTAATAATTTTTGAGTTATGCGAGTAACACACATACAAATATATAAATAAATACACGGCGATCAAAACATAACCTTCCGCATTTTCAATGCGAAGGTAATCAGCTGTTAAGAGACTTACATAAGAGTGCTTGGCGAAGACCTCAAACTCAGCGTTTGTCCGGCCTGTGCCTCCCACAACAGCGGGCGCGGAGAGGACCCCATAAACACTCTGGATGCGTTCGCCGGCCGCTTCGACTTCCTTCATGAGCGTCCAGGCCTCGCCTTTCTCTGCAAACTCCCTCACTCCGTTGCTGGCAAACCCATTACGCTGCCACATGTGGTAGTCGGAGCGGTGGGTCACACCTGGAAGAAGCGAGAGAGAAAAAGGATGTTGCAACAGGTATAAGTCTGCAATGCAACGCACATGTATATCTATACATTTAATGGGAAGAAAAATAAATTCGTATGCTTTCTACTTTTAGCAAATAGGAGACATCTTTTGCCATTTCCTTCCAACCAGGACATTCTTTTGTATTTACTCTATACTTCTCTGGATGGCGTATTCTACATCGGCTATCTGTTCATCTTCCGATCAGTATGCCGTTCCACGTTTGCCGCCAAGTCTGCGACCAATGAGAACACAGTAGTGCTGTGCGCTTACCGATGAGGTTTGACCACTGTGCAGAGGGACGGTAGAGAGGATACTGTTTAGGGAACGCGGCCCTGGTCCACTTGCCAAAAAACGTTAGCTTGTAGTGGGCTGTTTCTGAGGCTGTGCACATGGGGCCGTCAGTGGGAACGGGCATTGAACGGGCGCCCTGGCCCAGTGTCAGCGTCATGACGATCAGGTGGTAGAGCGCTCCGGAGATGGAGAGGATGTTCCTTGAGGTGTCCATGAGGATGAAGTCTGATCTGGGGGAGGATGACGAATCTAAAGGCTGCAAGGGAGGAGAAGGAAGAGAGAAAAGTCATTTTTTTCTATTTATCATTTAGTATAATTGCCATATATTACCAACTTGTCCATGCTTTGCTATGCTGTAGCTATGCACTCAGTGTAATGTAGGGTCGACCAGCTATTAAAGTCTTTATTCAAAGGAATTACCTAATACCTGGATTTCATCACTCTTTATTGTACACATTCACTACCTCTGTCCCTGTGCATTTACAAGCTGTGCAGTCAGTAATTGTTTTCCCTCTTCATTTTAACATCTATACTTTACAGTCAGATCTGGTATATGACAAGACAAAGAGAAGTAGTGAAAGGGCAACGCGTCTGGCTGCAGCATCACTTCTGAGTTTAACAAGTGGGGCATGTGAGTCAGAGGGGACATTTTCCAATTAAACGTTCTCAGACGTTTTTCCACTGTTTAGACTTGCAAACTCACTTAAGCAGTTTAGGATTCGCAGAGGGAGATCCTGCATCAATGATGCAAGTAGTACAGGGTTCGTACGGTCATGGAGAACCTGGAAAAGTCATGGAATTTTAAAATGGTCATTTCCAGGCCTGGAAAAGTCATGGAAAAAAACTTAAATCATAAAAGTTTTGGAAAAGTCATTGAAATGTTGGTATATTCACATGTTCATTTATGCCGAGTTTGAAATAATTAATATAAACAGATGGATTTGCACATAAAGAATAAACATCTATATAAGTGTTTCAAGGAATAAACATGAATAGAAATGTTTATTCTTTTAATCAAACTATTGTCTCATTCATTTGTTTCATTTAAGGTAAACTGTATGCTTTGGAATTCTCATTTTTTTAATACAAAATTCTCTAAATTGTTCATGTTTATACCGAGATTTCAGTTTGGTCGTGGACATTTGGTTTAAAGTCCTGGAAAAGTTATGGAAAAGTCATGGAAATCCATTGGTCAAAATGTGTAAGAACCCTGGTAGTAACAGTTTGACTATCTCATCATATCTTTAGGTATCTCATCATGTCTTTAGGTATCTCATCATGTCTTTAGGTATCTCATCATATCTGGGTATCTCATCATATCTTTAGGTATCTCATCATGTCTTTAGGTATCTCATCATATCTTTAGGTATCTCATCATATCTTTGGGTATCTCATCATATCTTTAGGTATCTCATCATATCTTTAGGTATCTCATCATATCTTTAGGTATCTCATCATGTCTTTAGGTATCTCATCATATCTTTAGGTATCTCATCATATCTTTGGGTATCTCATCATATCTTTAGGTATCTCATCATGTCTTTAGGTATCTCATATCTTTGGGTATCTCATCATATCTTTGGGTATCTCATCATATCTTTAGGTATCTCATCATATCTTTAGGTATCTCATATCTTTGGGTATCTCATCATATCTTTGGGTATCTCATCATATCTTTAGGTATCTCATCATATCTTTGGGTATCTCATCATATCTTTAGATATCTCATCATATCTTTAGATATTTCATCATATCTTTAGGTATCTCATCATATCTTTAGGTATCTCATCATGTCTTTAGGTATCTCATCATATCTAGGTACCTCATCATATCTTTAGGTATCTCATCATATCTTTAGGTACCTCATCATATCTTTAGGTATCACATCATATCTTTAGGTACCTCATCATATCTTTAGGTATCACATCATATCTTTAGGTATCTCATCATATCTTTAGGTACCTCATCATGTCTTTAGGTATCTCATGTCTTTAGGTATCTCATGTCTTTAGGTATCTCATCATATCTTTAGGTACCTCATCATATCTTTAGGTATCTCATCATATCTTTAGGTATCTCATCATATCTTTAGGTACCTCATCATATCTTTAGGTATCACATCATATCTTTAGGTATCTCATCATATCTTTAGGTACCTCATCATATCTTTATGTATCTCATCATGTCTTTAGGTATCTCATCATATCTTTATGTATCTCATCATATCTTTAGGTACCTCATCATATCTTTAGGTATCACATCATATCTTTAGGTATCTCATCATATCTTTAGGTACCTCATCATATCTTTATGTATCTCATCATGTCTTTAGGTATCTCATCATATCTTTATGTATCTCATCATATCTTTAGGTACCTCATCATATCTTTAGGTATCTCATCATGTCTTTAGGTATCTCATCATATCTTTAGGTATCTCATCATGTCTTTAGGTATCTCATCATGTCTTTAGGTATCGCATCATATCTTTAGGTATCTCATCATATCTTTAGGTACCTCATCATATCTTTATGTATCTCATCATGTCTTTAGGTATCTCATCATATCTTTATGTATCTCATCATATCTTTAGGTACCTCATCATATCTTTAGGTATCTCATCATGTCTTTAGGTATCTCATCATGTCTTTAGGTATCTCATCATATCTTTAGGTATCTCATCATATCTTTAGGTATCTCATCATATCTTTAGGTATCGCATCATATCTTTAGGTATCTCATCATATCTTTAGGTATCTCATCATATCTTTAGGTATCACATCATATCTTCCTCAGGTGCTCATCCTGCAATCTCCCCGAACTCTTTGACTGGTCTGGGTCTCTTTTATACATATTTTTAACGGTATGATTAATAGGTTATTCATGAATATGTATGAAGAGTTAAATGTTCCCCAATTGGGATGTACATTTTTCATGAAGCACTTCATAGCAACACATCTTTGCTCCTCAAAGATTCAAGTAACAGCATGCAAATAGTGTGAAATGCAGTTTGCGTCATCAAGTTGACTTCACATTTCACATTTTTGCTAAATGCTTGCTTAAGAAATGTCTAGACTAAATAATCTTACATATTCCCTCGTAATCAAATCATTTTGAATGTTGATTAAACGAAAGCCGGTGCTATTGCTGTTTACATATTTTCATGAAGGTAGAGCAGGACTACTACTCACTGATTTTGTTCAGGGTTCCAGATGAATGGAGGGTTGCAGCAGATGAGTGAAGAGGAGGGCTGGAGGAGAGGAGAAGGGGAGAGGAGAGTGGAGAATATGGCTGTCGAGAGGAGTGACTGCGAACTTCCAACTCCTCTTTGGCCTATTTATGTCTTCCAGGAGGTTCACCCCTCTCTCTCTCTCTCTCTCTCCTCTCCCTCTTTCCCTCCTTTCTCAATTTTTCTTCCCCCTCCTTCCCCTTCTTGCTCCACTCCCCGCTTGACATATCTTTCAGTACCTTTCTATCTGCTTGGCAGTGACTTTCCTGCCCCCTTCTTGCACTTTGACTTTGGTTCTCCCTCCTCCACTCTCCTCCTCCTCCTCTTCCATTCTTTTTAAGCATCCCATTAAGCGGCTAATGTGTTCAGCAGTTCTGAATGCACTGCCAGGAGTGTCATTTCAGAGTATGATACTGTAGGGCTCTATATCTACAAATATGACAAATGAGGCTAATGTGTTTTCTTTAGAATAATCTCAACTTCTCTTGTTCAGGTTTTTGTGATTTCAGCTGAGCTGCTAGATCCGATTATGTCTGGAGTTGTACTGCCTGTGTCACAGTCCATTAGCAAACTCATTTGATGTGATGTTAGGGCGCCGTGAGACTTCAGCCAACAAGAAAATACTGAGGAGTAAAAGTCTTTGTGACGGTTATTTCAGGGTTTTACAGATGAACTCTGATTCTTACAGAACAGTGGATTATTTCATTTTCTTTCTACCATCCTGGCAGCAGTTCAGCTCTTTTAGTCATTATTTTTGATAAAATTGCACAGTTGTTACATTGTAATAAAGGCGACAGTAGCAGGTCGTCCTTCAATCAAAAGGTCGGCGGTTCAATCACGGTCCATGTCGACGTGTCCTTGGGAAGACACTCAACCCCAAATCGCTGTATGAATGTGTGAATGTTCGCTGGTCCTGATGGGCAGGTGGCACCTTGCATTGTGGCCCCTGCCATCAGTGGATGAATGGGTTTCAATGGCTGAGTGACTGGTCAGGAGACCAGAACAGCATACAAGTCCATGTACTGTTGAACATTTCATGGAACTAGCTACAATAGTGTATTATTGTCCTCATTAAGGGATTTGCTGAATATGTCCTTGTTTAAACAGTTAATTTATTCATCTTATACCTTTTACATTCTCCCAGAGTGACGTCTAGAAGTCCTAATTTTGTCTGACCAACAGTCTGAAACCCAACACAGATCCATTTTCTCTTGATTGCATTCAGTTGATAAATCCTTCTATATCTCAATGTAGTTGCAGGAACACATTATTACCTTCGCATTGAAAATGCGGAAGGTTATGTTTTGATCACCGTGTATTTATTTATTTATTTGTATGCGTGTTACTCGCATAACTCAAAAAGTATTAAACTGAATCGCATGAAATTTGGGGGGATGATTGGTTATTATCCGGGGACCATTTGATTAGATATTGGGATTGATCGGGTCAAGGTCAAGGTCATGAAAAGGTCCAAATCTTCTTTTTACCATATATACCAATTTTTTTACCATATATACCATTTTTTATCCAATTGGCATGCAACTAATGTCAACATGTTCATAATTCAATGCCCAATCTTGTGATAATATGCGAAGGTATGCGCTCTACCGAGTGCCCGTTCTAGTTTAAAATGTCTTTGGTGGTGATGCGATGGACACATCAATGATCATTGTAGATATTGTGAAAACATGAATGTTACTTTGCTCTGTTGTTGCATTACAAAGGCTGTATTTCTGCTATGACATTAAAGCTTTAGGATGTTGAGGCAGGTGTATTTTCACTAAAAGCTCTTACAGTTTTTCTCGATTGATTACACACAAAAACTGGAACTTATAACACAATGACCACAACCTGTAACTCATGTGCCAACTCCCTAAACCAATTCTGCTAAACTATAAGCACAAGTATCTGCTTTAGACACAGATTTCAATTGTTAGCCACACTTTCTTCAAAATACAACACACAAGTATCTGCTTTAAACACAGATTTCAATTGTTAGCCACACTTTCTTCAAAACACTAAACACCATCCTCTCTACTTTGCACACTTCATCAATGCCAAAACCTCCTTGTGTTTAGACAGAACACACTGCTATTCAATTGGCAAAACTTCCTTTTCCATGGCTGTTGTGCAATTTGGAATCAAGGCTTTAGCAATATAAGGGCCACAGGTGACCTCCTGATTTGAAGAAGAATGGATGAAAACATGGAAGGTAGAGGAGACTAGAGAGGCAGAGGAGTAAGGGTAAGAGGACGAGGATGAGGAAGAGGAAGAGGAGGAGGATGTTGATGAGGTCCTGTGGCCAGACAGGAACCGACGACAGGACGAAGACACATTTTTTTCGTCCTTTTTTATTTACACTTTTCTTTCTTTTTTTTGTTGACTGTTGTGGTCTATTTTCTATTGTTTATTCTGTGAAACAATTATAAAAAAGAAAGAAACATTTTTGTTGTATATTTGTGTGCTGTTTTATATTTTGAGTTAAAACACGAGACATTTACAATATTTGACAACAGGAGAAAGCATACAGTACCACTGGACATGAAAAGGCATAATGCTCCTGATAAGGCCTTCATACTGGTGTTTTCCCATTTCATCGTAGTGTTTTCCATTGAGCACATCAGTGTTCAATCGATGCTTAGAATGTCTACTCATATAATGGGCTGTGTTTGTCATTTGAAAACAAAATACCCTTTTGAGGTGACATAACACTGTTTTGAAAGCAAAGTTGCATTTTGCAGGAGATATAAAGGGTTTTGCATTTTGTGTGAGTGGTTTTGGGATTTGTGTTTAGAGTTTTGAGAAAACGAGGCATGCTTTCAAAAAATGTGTTTTAGCAATCGAGAAAAACTGTAACTAAAGTGTCAAACCTCACCTTTATATTCAAAGTGATGGCCATAGTAATGCATCCTATGTATACATGACATAATCAACAGATGATAGTATTTTTAGCTGTTTTGTTTTGCATTTTCGAAAATGTTCCACAAAAACAAACATCGCTACAAACACGGAGTCTGTGGCCACATTTGCGTCGTAAAACTGCGGTTGAGGCTGGGCCTGAACAGACGATGCAGTGCCTCTGGAGTGTTTTACAGCGTGTGATGTGTGACTAACACTCCGACAGGCAGCCACAATAACAGCTGCTGTTTTCTCCCACATCCTGTGTTGTGTGTCTTTAATCTCTCCGCCAGGTGAGAGGGTATCTCTGTGTGCGTTTGTGCGTTTGTGTCTTTGGATGTTCGGGGTGCTTGACCCACTGAACCTGGAGGTGCCAGACAACACTCTCATGCGGTCACACGCAAACACAATATGTGACCGCATACTGAATCGGAATATTCGAATCTAATGATTTCCACATGGTCACGTTCCTTACAAACACAAACTAAAACAAACAGACCACTTCCCACCGAAGTCCGCCTCTCTCAATTTTCACGATTTATTGTTGAAGAGTCCGGTCTGCTTCCACTCGGTGACATTAAAATCTCACCGCATTTAAATCTCACCACCCTCGCAAAATTGAGAGAACGAGGCAGCGCGAGCAACGGAGCTGAAACAGGTGGTTTTCAGTTTTTCCGTCCCTGGGACACAAGAGTATTGCTGGCTTAATTTATGAGGTGGATTCTCTGGTATCATCACGGGAGAAGGCAGCAGGGTGTCATATTCACTAGAAGAAGACATCTTTACATATTCCTGTGTATGCAGACATCTGCACTGTTGCCGTGTCCTTTGTCATGTATCAGGACTAGGGCTGCAACTCACGATTATTTAAATAATCAAATAATATGTCGATGATTTTTTTCTCGATTAATCGATGAATCGTGATAGCAACAACATTAACTTCCATCCCTTTATTCAAAAACAGAACCGACGACGCTTTACTCACGTGACTATTTGTGGTTTACAGTAATCGCACCTTAAAGGGGGCGTGGCCAATCTCTGTTGCATTGCTCCGTGGAAACGGTTATCATTTCCTCCATCCACCATGGAAGAATTAACCACTATTCACCGTTTTGAACTCAAAATAGGTCGTCCACGTGAATCGTGGAGATCCGAAGAGTTTGTTTTTTGGGGGGGGGGGGGGTCACCTGGCCCGCTGCCGTTGAGATTGCAGTGAGACGCGGAGAAAAGTGTGAAGTGGTGCTCTTCGTAATAAAACATCTTTGATGGGACGTGTCGCGTCTCGGCCAATCAGCGTTCAGATGTCGACATCGTTTGGGGGTTCAGGTTAGCTTGAATGTCAGCCCGCTACATCTGCTGCTGTCACGCTGCACGGTGTAGCGATGCTAACAAAGTACCCGCACGTTAAACACGATGTGATTTAGCATTTTTTTAGTATCGATACTTCATTCAGAGAGCGATCAGAGCTCACGCGCTGCTCCGTGTCGAGCTGTCTGCGCACACTGCGCTGCGCAGCGAGAGAAGTGGCGCAGCTTTAGAGACTTCGGCTTAAAAAATAAAAAGATGCCAGAAGTGAAATGTTTGTCTGTAAAGTTCTGTAACTCTCCAGCTGCTCATCCTGATGAACTCTGTATCATCTGGTCAGAGACTAACAGCCTCATAGTGTATAATCAATGCTATGATGGAACCATGTAGTTTCATTCATATCTGGCTGTATTAATACTAATATTACTGACATTTGTTAAGTGCTGAAAAAGTTGGTAAAAAGTGATCCATACAGATGTTTTATTTATTACTATTATAGATAAATATACCAGTCTCGTATTTATGGTACCATATTGTTTTTATGGTATTGTATTGAATTCTGGTATCGGGTATCATGATATTTATGGCAGGTATGTAATATGTATAGAAGTTATAATATGAGTATCGTGACAAACAGGTCGAGACAGAACAGATTCAGGGAGAAGTCCATGAGGACTGTTCAGGCAAAACAAAAGGAAGTTGGTTCATGAATGACTTTAACCATATTATATATAATGACAATGTATATTTGTTATTACTATCATTATAGGGCTGAGTCAGAGCGGAGGACCTTTTGTTCTTAAACTGTTTATTATCATTATTTAGATTTGTGGTCAGAACAATAAAATGACTGTAGTTGTGGTTCTAAAAGCTTTGAGGCTTCAAACAACGTGGATGTGGTGTGACAAAAAAACAAAAAAGAAAGTCACCTGCACCCCCCCCCGTTGTCACCTTTTTCACCCCTCATGAGTTTGCAGGTATGATATATATATATATACAGTATACATATATATGTATGTTTATATATATGTATGTGTGTGTATATATATATATATATATATATATATATATATACTGTATATTTCAGTGGAAGTAATTATGATGATTTGTCACGACCCGGAATTTGTGTCTCGTTTTGTGTCTTATTTTGAAGTCCTTGTGTCGTCTGTCTCCCTGTGATTGTCTGCCCTGGTCCTGATTGTTTCCTTCTGTGTGATTGCTGGCCCCGCCCTCATTGTGTCCACCTGTGTCTCGTTCCCTGTTGTCCAATCACCTGCACCTTGCCCGTGTATGTAAACCCTGTTCTTCTCATTCCCCAGTGTGGCTTCGTACTGGTTGGTCTGCGTTTTGGCGTCCTGGCTAGGTTGTGGAATTAAATATTGTTTTTTGCAGTTATGTCGGCATTTGGTTCCTCTCTCGCTGCGACATCCGTGACACCTCCTGGCATGATGTCTGGATAGAGTAAATACAAAGAAAAGGGTCAATAAACTATAACTTTACATCTGACTGGTAAACTGGCTTCATAGTGGCTGTGTTTATCTCAGACCTAATGCTTCTTAAAGGATACATAAAGGTGTTATTTAATTTAGGCCTTAAGACGTTTGACAATTAAAGTCATCAAACAGGAAATGTGGTTACTATGGGACCAAAGTGACTTCAGCACACCTGTCACCAATATCTCACACATACTTGGTTGTAATTTTTGACAAGGCTGTAATTTTTTTAAATCAAATAAATCACAGATATATTTGAACATGTGAAAAACATGTGTTGCCAGATCAAGTATAACTGAAATATTTGAACTTAAACCCAAATATATTCCTGCTTTCTTTAGAAATGTGTCTGATTTAAACAGATGCAGTATATTAACTTTTTTGGGGGGTTTAGTTTGGAAAGGGTCTGAGTTTGAGGAGCAGGTTACAGTGTTTTCAATTCTGGTGATGAGTTGAGATTTAGTTTACATTTTAATCATAGATCGTGCTTTTCATATTACCTCATTTAAATAATTATCTCATCAGTGTTATTTCAAATCAAGTGTTCGGAGTAACTTGCAGTCAATCGTGACACCGTTAAGGCACTGAAAGTGTTGGAGACGATATCAACCGAGCACTGAAGTGTCACACTTGGACATTTTGTCAAGTGCACGGTATTTCTTACATAATTCAAAAGATGGTATGAACCAGAACAATACTTTCCCTTGGGTGCACCCACCAACCTCAATGGTGTTTCATATCAATAAAGGTTGTGAATCAGATCCAATCGTTTTTATACGCAGGCACAACATTTCATTTCCGAGAAATATGATCGAAAAACTGGTTTTCAAGCTGGAATCGACTTTGTCGCCAACTAACATCATTGAACCTTTTAACAGAAACTGGAAGTACAGCTGAACACATTGATTTCAGTGACCGGGTGAACGTCAGGCTGCTGAAGGGCCACCGAGGGGCCAGCACACGTCAACCCGATGGGCCGGAAAGCCTGTCAACAAAACAAGCGGGTTGCTTGTTGTTGGGGATAATGGTGAGCGTGGCTATGGTGACAGAATGTGAGGTCATTGTTTTGACTCTTTGGCTTCGTGTAAGAGCGGATGATCACAACTGACTACAGAGGATCTGGAAACAATAAGGAACACACACTCACACATGGACACACAAAGGGGTCAGTCATGGCCATTGAAGCACAAACACACATCAGCTGAAGGCAGACTGGGGATGTTTTATAGTCTCATTTAGCCACTTGTTAGCAACCGCCTTTTTTAAGAGACATAAAAGCTGTGGGATGTTTACTGAAGTATTTAATGTCGTGGAACAAAACCAGTTTAAAACTAGAACGGGCACTCGGTAGAGCGCATACCTTCGCATATAACAAGATTGGGCATTGAATTATGAACATGTTGGCATTAGTTGCATGCCAATTGGATACAAATTGACTTTACTATGGTAAAAAGAAGATTTTGACCTTTTCATGACCTTGACCTTTGACCCGATCGATCCCAAAATCTAATCAAATGTTCCCCGGATAATAACCAATCATCCCACCAAATTTCATGCGATTCGGTTTAATACTTTTTGAGTTATGCGAATAACACGCATACAAATAAATACACGGCGATCAAAACATAACCTTCCGCATTTTCAATCCGAAGGTAAAAAACAAACAATGGATTTTAGATGAGGGAATCATAAGTGCAAAACTGCGTACTAATTTCCAGGTTTTAGGGTGAATTAGTCACTTTCTTCTCGTCTCTCCTACTTTCCCTTCTACCCAAACACACCTGGTCTTAGCATTCAACCCTTTTCACACTGTTTGCTCCCCTAACTTCCACTCAGCGTGTCCCTGGGGTCTTGTTAGAGCAATAATCTCCCCTACTTTCCGGGAATAATTTCCTCCACTGTGTGGGAGCAATCTGTGCATGTAAATTCATTTGCACATTTCTGGATAAATTGTGTGTGTTTTTGTGCATGTGTGTGTGTATGTGTGTGTGTCCCCCTCTAATGGAAGCTGCAGTTCAGAGCAGAAATCTTGCCAGTGGTGATATTATAGATATCCATGCAGCACATGGCGCGGTCTGGTTGCTGGCTGGAGCTTTTCTCGTGTTTATGCGAGTCGGGCTGCCTCGTGAAAGTCTCTGAGGCAAATCATCTGTCGGTGACCCCTCGGTCAACTTTCAATTATTAAAGTTTTTTTTTTTTTTTTTGAGGCTAGATGTATAAATAACGTTCTGCTCCTGTAAACACTGGTGTTGTGCTCTGTTAAACAATTAATTCACAAACATATTGGTTGTAGATATGATGGACACAGACACAGTCCGGCCCAGTGGTGGGTCACGCCGGGAGAGAGGGCGAGGTCAGCACCAAGTCCACGGGCCCAGGGACCGGGCCCAGGTTGCTGTAGAGCTCACCTTTATTCACCCTGGGCTTTTCCAGCCTTCCTAGAGCCGGTTGCAACGCACATGGAGGAAATGCGTCCCTCGAGGGCCCGCCAGCACCGAGAGGAGGATCCTCCCAAACCGGTCGGCCGTCCAATTTCAGGTCGTTCTTTTATTTTATGGGGTGGATTAGTTCAAAAACTGTCCTCAAACTGTAGCTGCCGTTTTGAGCAATTTTAAACTAGGAAATTATGTATTGTTAATACATTTCAAAAGAAATGTCAATATTAACACCAGCATTGATGGTTTTCATCATAGTAAAGTCATATCATTTGGTTAATAGCCTAAACACTTTCAAGTGTGCACTCTTTAATGTCGTCATAAGCATCACTGAAACTGATTTCTATATTTTTTTTAATAAACAAAAAGTTGAATCTTGGTTTCAAGCAGACATCTTATTAAGATTGTTCAGATGCGGGTACAGCCCAGCTGTATACTAGCCGTTCTGTGACTGCTGCTGGACTTCTTTGTTCAATGTTGAATTCATATTTTGTGCTTTTACTGTAAATATACTGCAGATTTCACCCATTTAGTCTTCTTTTAGTGTTGGTTGTACAGGAATTCAATCGCACAGACTCTATGACCCTCCTCAACCCTGTGACGATACATTATCTGAGTCATAATGTTTGACTCCAGAGAAGCAGACTTATTGTAACCGACTTTGTTGAAGCATTGTGCCATCAATCATCAAAAGCCAAAGTCAGACAGGCCAACATTAGACGATCGAGACCAAAGCGGTTTATATCGGAGAATTATGCATGAACTGCTCTGGTCCCGGGTGTTCGGTGACCACAGAGTATTGAACCACAACGCGCATAAATACACTTTAGGGAAATGAAAGCTGCTGAGGCTGCTGTTCTTGCTCCCTCTCGGTCGTTGTTGTGTCTTTCACTGGGATGTGTTGGGCACTTGGCACCTGGATTGCATTGTTCAGTTGTAGAGGAAAGCTGCCAGAGCACATTTGCACATGGGGAGCCCGAATGCCAGAGAGGGGTCATGCGGAGGAGAGAGTCCCAAGACCTAATGGTGGTGAGTGAGCCATCACTGTCGTTTAGTTTTGAGCGGTCATAGCCGTTACCGGATTTCACTTTGGGAAAACGGCTCGAGCAGAAAGATGAATAGTTAGCCTATTTTCCTTATGTTTTAACACTTTTGGGTTCTTTTTTGTGTGTGCCTTATTAGAGATCTTGAGCTGGGTCAGGCAATGTTGCTCATGGGGCCTGTAAAGACCATTGAACCATTGAGATTTTTCTCGCGGTATCCCAATTCATAAAATCCACCATTTGGCTTTTTAAGATCAGCTTTTGATTTGATTTGCAATTTTTTCAAGTCTTGATTTGGAAAAGTCAACCGCATTGGTTTTATGCCCTTTGAAGTGTCATTTATTTACATTGTCAAATTATTATTTTAATAATGTATGTGTAATGTAAAAAGAAGAAGTTATGTCACCTCTCAATTAGGAACAAACACACACACAAAAAAAGAGCCACTAGATGGGAGAAGGTCGGTGAACATACTGTATAAGCAGCCTGATCAATACACCCACGTGCCGCCGCCTCTTATGCTTACTCACCACGCAGCAGGAGGAGTTTCCACCTTGAGGTGTGGAACGTTGCCTCGGATTCAGTGAGTCACACTGTGGGCTACAACTTGAGCCACATTTCTAACTTGTATTTTTTTACATCTCAAAAATGTGGCACTAGAATTGCAGAATCGGCTCTTAGCAGTTCATGTTAGCAGCGTACCAATAGATGACATCTAGGACTGGATTACTGAAGACTTATAAACACAATGATTCTTGGATCTGGAGTTATAAGAAACGTCTGTTTACCATTACTTCTAAGCACATTTAGGGATCGTGATGAACATCGGAAATAACGATATTCTCAGGAAGTGTAAATCACACTTAATCTAAAACTGTTGGTATCATGTCTGTATCTTCAGACTTGACTGAGGTAGGATTCAGAGCAGGAGTGTACATTTTGCAGCAATCAGGTGACGATTAAATGTACCTTAATTTAAAAATATTTTAAAAATGTAACGCTCTACTGCCCCCAGTGGAGGCGCACCTCATAGTTTGATAACCTACAGTGGACTGGGGCATTATTCTCTGTTATTATATGACGGTGTCCCCCAAATGGTTCAGTTGGTTTTCATGAGGCATGGTCACAGGCTAAGAGGAAACATTTACTTTAAGTCTTGGTCTTCAAGTGACAGGATGCGTAGTACAGGAGGACTTCTTGTTGAATCGACTGGAGACTGAGACTGAGACTGCATTGCTCTTAGTCTCTGTGTCTCCAGGACCTATACAGCAATTTGATCCACATTTCAACTTCGTCTCATTCGGGAAAAACAAATTCTGAAAACAGTTTGTCTTTGGAAGACATTTATTGTTTCTTATAAAATGTGTATAAACTCTGTTGTGTGGTTAAAAGAAAAGTAGATATTTGCTCTGACAAAGAGTGTCTGGAGAAGAAGATAAACCAGAAACGCATAGAAGGATTTCGAGAAGCAACTGCTAACATTATAAAGGCTAGAATCAGCTTTTTGTCTCTGCATTTCTTTATAAAATAACGATTGTTTGTTCTTTTAAATGGTTGCTGATTAATTTTCTCTCAATTTATCAATAATTTAAACACTGACCCTCTCCACATATGTGAAAAAGGGCATCAGCTAAATATTTAAAATTGTACCAGTTAAACTTCCAGGTGGAAGACAATACTTTTATGTTTCGTATGTTTCATAAATGCCTGCTAAAGAAAGTGCATTGAATTATCTTCCAATAATCTGTTAAATATCTGCAACTGTAGCCTTTAAAATGAAAATAAGTGGAGAGCCCAGAGGCCTATCATTACTTTCTTGGATTTATATATTTGTATTACTTTTTCTTCTGTTGTTATGCCCTGTATGTACTTTAGTCTTATCCTTGTCACCTGCTTAATATGTTTTGAAATAGGGAGTCTGATTTTTATTGCAGTTCCCTCAGCTCTGTCTTCATATTCATATTCCTCGACTGACTATATTTCAATATTTTACCCCCTGCTGTCTTTGTCTCTCTCTCCTCATCCAGTGTAGACATCTCCTCCTACCTCCTTCACAGCCTCTCAGTCTCTTTAAAGTGAGATCCCATCATGTTTTTCCCATCATGCTCTCCTCCCACCCTGCGGTGAGGCGGTGAACCCCCGGCCGGAGGTATAAAGGACATGATTTACAGGGCCCCTTCGCAAAAATAAAAAAAGAAAAAGAGAGAGAAAAAATGTAAATGAGAGATCAGTTTTCCAGCGAAGTTGTCTTTTTTCTCCAGTGCAGGTTTCACTCTTATAAGTTTTGACTTGAAATACGGTGTTCCAGCGATGACATGGTGAGTTCCAATCTTGTGAGGTTGCAGAAGTGCCAACATGTAATTCCACGGGAGAAGAAAAACTGATAAAGCCAGTCTCAGTTTTCGCCATGCTTGTTCAAAAGGGAAATCCAAATGGGGGAGGAGGTGGGAGGAAGAGTTGAGCATCAGGTTCCAAAGCAAAGCATTGACACACTGTCATTTTCTAAACCTACACATCCATGTGTAAAACTCATAAAAGCAGCTTTTTTTACAAAATGAGATCCACCTTAAATGGTCCGCCCACCTTAAGTGAGTCTAGGATGAAGTTTTTGACAACTTTGGATGAACCTCCTTTGTAGCAAATATTCACCGACCGACAACGTGTACGCCCACTGCACGGCTACATTCACGTCTATAACGCTGCTGCTCACTTCATTCGTCACATTTCTTTCTCCATTGCACACTCGCTAAAGTTACGCAACAACCTACACACGCTAAGTTATTCTTTAAAGGAGTTTGCAACTTGTTTAAAATATCTATAATCGATTTTATATTGCCAAATCTGGGGTAAGAATATCAAAATATTTTTGGTTGAATGTGAAGTTATTGGCACTGTCAATGTGAACAAGTTCAATAAGCATTTCTTTCAAAAGCAAGATTACCAGGACTGGATTTCTGATCCACACGGATGGATATTTACACTGAGAATCATTGCACAATGACTCTACTGATGAAAATATGTTTTAATTACTGAAGCAAGACACCATTTCTTATTATAAATAGTATTTTTCGAACCACTAACATGGAGCTGGGTTTAGATCGTTGTGAGACAGGTTAGTTTTACCCGAATGATGATGTGTTGTTGTAATACTAATCCTGTTCTAAATATATAATATTTGTAGGATAAATTCTTTCCTCCACAGACATGAGATCTAAAAGGTTGCAACAACGAATTGCTAAAATCGCCAAAAATCGGTGAAAGTCACCGAGCTGTGTGAGCCTACGGTTGATGTTATGAACCCAAACACGAGGGCGTTAAATGTTCCGACGTTTGTGGGATGTCCTAAACAAGTGTAACGTAGAACTAGTGGTTAGTTCTTCTGTGGTGGATGGAGGAAATGATAACCGTTTCCACGGAGCAAAGCAACAGAGATAAGCCACACCCCCTTTCAGACACGGATGAACCACAAATAGTCGGGCGAGTAAACCGTCGTCACTTCTGTTTTTAATAAAGGGTTGGAAATGAATGTTTTTTTTGTTTTTTTATCCGATTCATCGATTAATCGAAAATATAATCAACAGATGAATCGATTATTAAAATATTTTTTAGTTGCAGTCCTGAGATCTATTACTTCCTCCCTCTATCTAGATAGATAGATAGATAGATATATACTTTATTAATCCCCAAGGGGAAATTTGTCGTGACAGTAGCAACACACAAGAATAAAAAAAAAACAACAAATATAATAAACAGGATGAAAGAGATATAAGTAAGTAAACAAAAATAAAAACAAAATATATATATGTATATACACAACACATGCATACACAACAAACAGATCAAATAATAAAAAAAATATTAATATAGACAGATTGCAAAAGCAAAAGTGTGTGTATGAGTAGAGCAAATGAAAAAAAAAATGTGTGTGGCAAACAAATGAGATGTGTGAAGTGCTGCAGATCAACATAGTTAGTATTCAGTTATTTGACTATGATCTGGCAAAGGTGAACTGTTATGAGAGCTCATAGCCTTGTGAATGTCCTCTGCGTCTCGTGTTCTGGGGAGGGAGTCTGCGTCCTGGAAAGTACCTGTCTGAGGTGGTCCGGTGGAGAGAGAGTGGAGGTGTCCAAATCTCCGGAGAAAGGTTGGAAGCCTGTCTTCATCTTTTTCAGAAATAACCTGCTTCATATTTATACAGATACCTGGGAGCTTTCCAGCATCAACAGTCTTCTGCTATTGGCTGCGGCCAACAGAGCAGAGTCAAGTTGATCATACAAAACCTCTAATTGCACGATGAAACCACAAATGGTATTCTAAAGAATCCATTCAGGCTTTGACTAAGCCAATAACTGATTCTATAAAGTGCTGTAAACCCAGTAGTCTTAAAGTGAGAGCATCAGGCTTGTGGCTGGAAAGTCACTAATTTACATCCTGGACCGAGTTTAGAGGAAAAATGAACACACGTTTCCACTCATGAAGCAACCAAGACGTTATATTCCCAACTGGTGTGATGCAGCAGGCCTATGGAGAAGATGATGTTTACATTGGAGAGCTCCACGGTGGTTGTGTCTGAAAATGTAGCCCAGACTGTACTCTGATGTAACTGGCTGATGAAGTGAATGAATGTAGTGTGAATATAACCTCTAAACGCTGAATTTATTAAGTTCTGACATTTTGCCTGTTGCCACAAAACGGTTGCTGCACTTCATTGAGTACATATTTTCTTTTTACATTTTATTTTACACATCAAATTCACTTCATTTAAAGCTGAACACCTGTTCTGCTCGTGCAGGAGTTGCCACAGTGACTGTTACACTCAGCGCACTCATTCAAGGAAATATGTTTATTCAGCCTGGCTTTGCTCTTACATACATCTTTATCATATCATTTTGGTATAGGAAATTATTATTTTAAAATACCCCCCATCTTCCTTGATAATAATATTAGATGCGGTTTGAATTAAACAAAACAGCAAGACCACATTTGATATATTACCAACAATTCAAGCAGTCCGTTTAAAGTGTAGGTGTCAGGTTCTTGTGACGGGGTGAGGCTCAGGCGCAGAGAGACAGGCTGGACGCAATATGAATAACAAAAAAAGGCACTCTTTAATGAGGCAAAACAGTTTACAAAAAACAAGGTCCAAAAGAGGCAGGCAGAGAATCCAGGTTCAGGGCAGGCAGGGTCAAACAGCCAGAACCAGTAACACGGACCGGACGACGGGAAAAGGACACGGAACTATTGACGACAATCCTACCGCAGACAAGGGAAAGACTGACACAATATATAGGGGGGGAAACACAGGTGTACGACATCAGACAGTAACGAGACAAGAGTGGCTGAGGGCAGGTGCAGGGAATTAAACAATTAAGACAGAGAAGACACAGAGGAGACAGAGGAGACACGGAACATAGGAGACACGGAGGAGACATAGGAGACACGGAACACAGGAGACACAGAACCGGGTGTTACAGTAGGCCTATCAGCGCATCAGAGTTAGTGTTGTGAGTGTCGTCCCAAACCGAGTCCTCCCCTTCTGATTGGCTTGTTGGCGCGTAGCGGGCAGGCTGTCCCCAATGTGGTTGGCCTGTTGGGAAAAATAGGCAATCCATTGGTTTTCTGTAAATCAACATGAGTTTTTTTTTTTAAAGGCTCAGGGTGAAAAGCATGCCAATGGAAAATTATTAAGCATCCTATTTTGTGGTGTACACAAATGCAATTCATCCGCATGACTAAGCAACAGTCTGAGCTATGATTCAGTATTTAATATCCCCAAAAAACTGGCGAGCGGACCGTGGGAGTGGAGGTGAATGGGTCCAAGGAACACAGGACTTTCAACCACAGGTTTAAATGTTGTTGTTCTTAAATCTAACTTTTCACTTTTAAGTCCAAAGCGAGTGTTATGAAAGTAACCAAGTATTTTCTAAGTCGATAAAGTTATGAAACATTTGATTTTTTTAGTTCCATGTCGCTTCAATGTATTAAAGATCTTTAACAAGCATACCAGAACAATTGTTTGAATGCCGATGTCTCTAGTTAATGCTACAACATTGTCTTACGCTAAGTTGTGCATGGCTGTCCCAAATTTGACATGTTTTGATGTCACGTGGCGCCCAGAATCAAACTGAAAAGTCCAGCGGCGAAGTGGGTTAGCAGCGCGACTCGCGTAAGGAAGATGTTAGTTGGGACTAGTTGAGTTTAGGTTACAGGTTTCTTTGTTGCAACAAAGTCAGAAACACATTGGGTCGACTGGTCGACCTTTTATCTCTCCTGTTAGACGGACAGATGCTGCTGCACCAAAACATTGTCAGACAGTGACAGCCTCGGCCCATAAACTCCCCTGCTGGATACACACCAGTACATCTGTGCCTCAGTGTCAAAACAAACCCCAAACAGCCATAAATAAGGGTTGCTACACTTGCGTAACCACAAGATTGCTTCTGTCCATTCTGGAGAGGGATCCTCCTCTGTTGCTCTTGCCTTTTTTCCCCTGAAAGGGTTTTTTCTATTTCTTGGGAGTTTTTCCTGATCCGATGTGAGGTCCTGGGACAGGGATGTCCTGTGTGTACAGGTTGTAAAGCCCTCTGAGGCAAATTTGCAACTTCTGATATTGGGCTATACAAAATAAACTGAATTGAATTGAAAGAGTAAAGCTACTGTAGGCCTACTTACTGGAGTCTACTAATTTGGTTTTGATCTATTATATAAGCTCTGTTTATGTATCTAATATTATAACATTTATCCCCCAAATGTTGTGTTTTTGGTGCAGTGATGAGGTTCATTCACTGGCAACAAAACAACGAGGAAAGGCAGTTAGATTACAAGTCGAGTAAACAGGCGTACAGTTGGCGTGCAGAGTACTAACTTGCAATTTCAAGAGATCTCCATCGTATTCTGGGTAATACATCTGTTTTGTTCCCATATATTTTGATTATGTAATCGAAGAATGACGGTAGGAGTAGACTGATGGCACTGCTTCTCCTGACCGTGATGTGGTAAAGCCATTTGTGTGCCGTTTCCTTCACTGCAGTTTGGCTCTACATGATGATTACATGCTGGTTGGAGGATGAGGCTAATTATTAGCATCAATATCTAAACAAAACTGTAACGCGAATAAATAAGAAAGCTAATTTACCCCATCAATTTGTCAAATACAAATCAACAATGAAGGAGACATATTTCAAATGTAACATCTGTTTCGGACACTGTGGGCGAGGAGCGTGTAGCTGCACATCTTATCTTCAGACTCAGTTTTTCTTCGATGAAAAACATTTATTTCATTTTGTGTGTTGTGTATTTTGGAGAACAAGACATTTAACAAACACTATGAACCCTCATCTTTCCCCACATTGTAAAAATGAAATGAAATATGCTGAAAAGCGGGGCGGTGAGAGGTCGCCTGTACGTTGTGATGGTTGCTCGTGAATTGAGTTGGACAGAAGTCTGTCCGGCATCCAGGCCGCGATGCAGAGGAGTTACTAATAGTTTGGAAATGAGACACGGGAGGATATTAAATTATCACGGCAGTCAAAAGAAAAAACCTTGAATCCCTGAAGACGTATTCTTTTCACCCCGCAGAAAAACATCAATCCTAAACTCTTGTCTTGCTGGAAAGAGGTGAAAACGTGTGAGATAGTTTCCTTTGCACGTTTAGGAATTATCTTTAAAAAAGTGATGACATTGTGAATTGGGATATTATCGCTCCGGAGATAACATCAGTTGAAAATTGCTTTAACAAGCCAGGTTGCTTTCGTTAAGAATATCTCACCCCTCTGGCAGATTGTGCCTCCCTCCTTTTGGAGGAATATCATTTTAATACCCAACATTACACTCAATGACCTGTCAAGATGGATTGTTTTTGCAGCGCGGGAGGAAGAGAAAACCTTTTCAATTTTCAAGGTGACGCCCACAGATTTTTAAAAATTTTATATTTATATTCTACAAAAGGCTTTGAATGGTTTCTAGAGACATAAAGGTCGTATCACTCCCTCAGCTTGTTGGACGATGTCGGCTTTAAATTGAAGGTGAAAATGAGGCAAATTAGAAAATGCTAAATTTCCACAGAATTGAGGAGTTACATCCTTGGACAGTGATCCTTTGTCCTAAATCTGGTGGCGAATGAAACTGCCCACTTAATTCTGCAAGTCAAAGCCTGATTGGCTGTTGAAGTAACTGGGACACACACACACACACATTTGGCAAAGTACTCTGCATCCAGTTCAGTGAATATCACACACTTCACGCGCTCACAGTGACACGACTTTGCTTGAAAATGAAGAACAGGATGAATACAAATGCAAGGACACGTAGAGTAAACTTCAGTCAAGATACGGTTTGGTATTTATATGCTGTATGACCAGATGTCTGCACAAAGAATACATGTCAGACTATCTGGTTTTGTTATTATTGAAGGGAGACAGAGTGTAGACACATTCACACACAATCCGAGATTCTCATAATAATGCAGACATTTCTCGACGAGAGACTTTAATACTCACAATACATACACGCACACACCAAAAGAGGCGCTCGCACACACTCACACACCTTATTGGCTTTCAGCAAGTCCGCCGGGAGGATCATCTTGTGTTGCTGGTGTCCCTCTCTGCTCGGGGGCTGACCGTCCCTCTCGGAGGAACCATTAGGCGATGCTGCTCTGCGGCTTCTGAAGGACACAGCCCTGCACCAAATGCACAACAAACTAGAACTAAACTAGTTTATATTGTATTCATGACATTAAATACTATTTTAGAATTAAGACTTCCATTAAAATAAAAGTCCACGTTACCGCCACCCCGTAAATACCTGGAATCAATTACCGTCCTGTACTGCGTGTGAACGATTCCAGTGAGATAAGAGTTCATATTTCCGTCTCTTCCCACTCTCTGGTTTCCTGTGACGACTTAACAGCGCAATAAGGGCCACACTTGTGTTTTCACAGGTGCGAGGAGTTACTGCACAATAATCTGCGTTAAATGGTCTTGCCAGCCGCTGTGCATCTCAGGTCTCTCTTATAATTAAATAATAGGCATGGATTTGAGAACCAGAAATCTGACGCGCTGCTGTTCCTCCTGGCTGCATGCCTCTCTGTTTAGTGGGACCCTGAATGCATCATAAGTATGCTCACCTGCGTTGACCGTAACATTCTGAAGGAGCCGTCTCTCAAAAAGCTTCCTGGATCAATGTTTCGGAAAACAAGCTGTTATTAATCTATGACAATGATGGTGAGCCGCTGCCATGTGATCTGAATTCATTTTCCACTCATTCCTAGAAGAAGAGGACTCATATTGATTCGTTCAAACACAATATTGGACGCTTCTGCAGATGGTGAGATGTTCTTTTGGAAACATCCCAGTTGGGATTGTGTTGTTCTACTTTGAATAGACGGAAGAACTATCGATGATAACAGGTTGTTGTTTTGAGGCCTGGGATAAGTTGCAATATGTAAAATGTCTTCCAACCTCATGTTGAGTTTTAACACATAAAACCATCACAATAGTCGATGTAAGAGGGCCAGACGGCAGAATAAAACACTCTGGTGCTTTTTTCTGCCCTAGTTGCATAAATCTTCTTCTAAAATTCTTTCCCACAATCTATGTTCCTTAGCAGCCGATAAACTCCCATGTACACTTCCTCATTCCTAGCATGTTGCCCCTGCTCCAGTTCAGGACAACAGAGGAAAGGTTCACACAGAGAAGTTCAGTACGACATCTGGCTTCAAAGGAAATGTGTTGAGAATGTATTGATAAATCTAACATCCGATGACATCGGTTTAGGTTTGAGATAATCCTCGTGAAAAACCATCGCAGTCTGTCTCTGTTGAGGTCAGTCGATGTAGATGTCCTCTTTCGATTCCTTGTGGTTTCTCCTCCTCTCTTCTTCCTTCTGTTTCATGGATCGTGGAGGTCTGGATCGTGGTCCATGCCTACTACTCATTTTTCATACATTGAATGTCATATTTATTACCTTCGCATTGAAAATGCGGAAGGTTATGTTTTGATCGCCGTGTATTTATTTATTTATTTGTATGCGTGTTACTCGCATAACTCAAAAAGTATTAAACCGAATCGCATGCAATTTGGTGGGATGATTGGTTATTAGATTTTGGGATCGATCGGGCCAAAGGTCTAGGTCAAGGTCATGAAAAAGTCCAAATCAATTTGTATCCAATTGGCATGCAACTAAAGCCAAAATGTTCATAATTCAATGCCCAATCGTGTGATATGCGAAGGTATGCGCTCTACCGAGTGCCCATTCTAGTTGAATGTGTTGTGACGCTGTTCATCTGTACACATGACATCTATCGCTTCTGTCTTTTGCTCTCCTGAAGGTGAATTCCCTTTTTTTCTTCCCTTTTTCCCGTGAAAATTGTTTTTCTGATTTTTGGGGGAGTTTTTCCTGACCCGATGTGAGGTCCTGGGACAGGGATGTCGTATGTGTACAGATTGTAAAGCCCTCAGAGGCCATTTTTTTTCTCCATTTGTGACTGAATAAACTGAAGTGAATTGAAGTGTGTTTCAAACCAAGTGCTTGTTGGCAGCATCTGACACGTGCTCCACCACACCTTTCCAACCGAACACGTGGTTAATTTCCAATACCAATAATCCTTCACGCAAGGCCACTTCATGCAGCGACTGCCCTGGTGTGCTGAGAAAGTAGGAACAGGGTTTGAATCCCAATCTTGAGCTCTCGTCTGTCATTCCGTACACATACCTCAGCCTCTTTTTCATGTTTACAAATAAGTGGCTACGAATACCTGAAACCAAAAGCATGCGCTGATCTCCTTCGTTGAGCGATTATTGTGTCTCCCCTCATTACAATGGCAGGCAGTGGGGGGTCTAAGCGGGGGATTTAGCCTCGCACATTCGCTGCAGTACAAATTGATGTCTACAAAATCCCCAAAACCAACACAAGAAGCGATTTTCAGTCCCTAGAACAACTGATTGTGTTAACCACCGGCCAATATTCTATGCGTGCACATAGTCGTACATTTTCCAGTTTTTTTCTCCGTGTGTTTATGTGAACCACATAGCATCCGTCGACTGTCAGTCCCACCCGGCTCACATACACGTGGGCAGAAAACCAAACTCCAGAAACCTGGCCGCAGGATCTGGTTCACCACCTTCACACACACTTGTTTGGCAAACACGCAGAAACACGGCAGGCGACTTGTTGGGGGGGGGGGGGGGGGGGGATGTCAAAACGTGTCCAAGACTCAAAAAATGGAAGCGAATAATTGAAAAAGAAACATGAAAATATAAAAGACTATATTTCGGGAATCGTCCTCCATCTTTTTCTCATTTTCAATCTTTTTCTTCCACTCCCTTTTCTCTCTGTTTGTTACTTTAGCTGTCTTTCTCATAATCTCTGTCCTCATTCGATTCCTTTCAGCAATGTATGGATCTAACAAAACCCGTTGGCCAGAGACAACAATGTGATCTACTTTCACAGGCCCAGTTCAGGAGTTAGAGCCAGTCCTTTTGACTGGTTCAAAACCCCAAATATTGAACGAGGGACTCCGAGGTCTAGACTCCTCGCGACCCTCCGTGTATGGCTTGCAGCGGCAGTCGAAGGGTTCATATCTAAAGCAGGAGCTCTCTGTTTTTTTTACCAAACCGCCATCTTGGTCACAGTTGCTGCAAAATGTCGTCAGTGCGTCAAGAAAAGGCGTGCTCCCATCCGTTGTTGACATTTTACAATCCTTTCCAATGATGCAGCTTGGCTGTGATACCACAACACATTTTCTGCATGTGTGACACTGGCGGCCAACGATTGTTGTAATAATGAACTCAATTGAGACAATAAAGCTGGCGAACTGGACGTGCGCCATTTTGCTCGCTGCAAAATAATGGTGACCTGCCAAAGGAGTTGGCACCTTTCAGCCCGCCGCCAGCATTTAAGAGCACTTGTCTGGTGTTTATTAACCACCAGACATTTTTGTTGGCAGGCTGGAGGGGCTCTGTGAAGCTGTATATGAACCCATTGGAAACTCAAACCCTGAATCGAATGCTGATGGAAATCCTGCATTGGGTGGGGAACTCATCTCAGCGGGGCGGCTCACCTCCTGAAGGTTCGGGCGGGACGCTCTATTCCACCACATTTTGGTGAATAATATTCCTCTGTTTGGCTTCGTTCGGACTGTGACCAGTCGAGGGAAGAGCAGAGCGGAATGAAAAAGCCGCGGAGAGAAAATGTCAAGAGGATAAACCACAAAGAGGAAAGAGGAAAGGTGAGAAGAGCAGGGGGAGAGGAAAGGGAGAGTCGAAGAGGAAGTATGCTCCACGTCCATCATCGACCGATTCATCTGCTGCAGCCCCGACTCACCTCACGCAAACACACACACACACACACGTCTTACTCACTGTCAGTACTTTCAACACGTCTGACATCACAAGGAGTCAACGTGTCACAAGGGATCCAAGTGTGTGTGGTCTCCAAGTCAAAGCAACTCTTTTAGTGTATGAACTGTACTGGCTGTACTGGCTGTACTGGTGGCCGCTGCATTCAGAGGTCGACAGGTTGCCAAGTTCATTTCAAACATTTTCCTTAAGTTGAAAAAGAAATCGCGGCGGCTCCATCGTTGTCTCTCGTATCACATTGCACACGAACTGCGGTCCAGTCAAATATGTAAAGTCATACAAATTCAACACTCTTATTAATTATGAAGGCTTTTGGTTGTCTTCAAATACAGATGTTATCACATGAGAAATACAAGAAATAACAGAATGATACCAGCCTTCTCCTTTAGTGGAGGTGTTTGGTACTGTTGCTGCAAGTGACGAACACGTCATATAGAAGGGTCGGCCGTGTGTGTGTGTGTGTGTGTATGTCTGTGTGTGTGTGTGTGTGTGTGTCTGTCGGGACCTACATTAGCTGGTACCAGCTTGAGCCTCTAAACAGGGCGGGTCTATAAATTGTTGTTCTGTTGTCTCCTCTCCAGAATACCTCCAGTGATATACGCAGTAAAAGATGTTGTTGTTTCGCTCAGAGGCAGCTCGTCAACAATAACAACAAGCCTCACTGTCCCACTTGAACCCTCCTAAAACATGGATTAATGTGAAGTGCCTTGCCCAAGGGCAGCTCAGTTGCATTTCCTTGAAGAGCGGAGAGTGTTAGTCATTCATCCCCCCAAACCCAAATGTTCCTCTGCTTCTACCGGGCCGGCATCTCTTCACGCTTCGTCGATATCCACAAAGGAAGATGTGACTCTCACGTCTCGTCGTGGTCGCCATGAACACGTTTCTTCCCAACATGTACCGGCGGCGTTGTGAACAATCCTCTTCCCCTTTGCACAGTGCCCTGTGGAGGTCCCCATGCTGCTGGGGTGAAATGTGCCTTATGCCTGTTTTCTTTTCTTTTTTTGTTGATCACATCTGGTTCCCATCCTGCTTCCTGAGATTTAGATTAAACCATCTTGAGTTTCCAGCTGTTCCAGTGGCTGTAACCTAGAATGGGTGAACCAGAGAGGGAGAGAGAGGGAGGAAGTGACAAAGAGAGTGTTTGGGGGTAATCGGGGAGCAAATGAGAGATAGATAAAGAGAAAGACAAAGAGATGTCCCCCCAAACACAGTCGGTTCAATTTGAGGTCTCACATGGCACCAAACAGCTGACTCTCATTTCTGTTCCTCCGAGAGACAAAGGCAGCAGAAGAATGGACTTGGCCTCTGAAGCGTTTAACTGTTGAATAGATCCTTGAATATTTCGACTGTATCTTATTTCTACATGAAAACCTACCTACGTAGATTGAAAGGAAAGAGTTATTGTTCGCTCGGTCCAACATGTGACTCATCGCGAGGCCTTTAAACGATTCAATGATGGAAGTCGCTGCAGTGCAGGGGACATTGCTCTTCTGGATAATCCACAGCGCAAACAAAAGCAGATTGAATTCATTTCACATATCATTATCCCATACCACAGCGTATTTATGAATATTCCATATTGTAGTGCGTACTGTACGATCTCTTGATTTAATGACCCTCGGCTCCGTTTTTCGAGGAGCAACTCGAGCGTCGGCTCGGACTCGTTGCATGAAGTGTTGACAACCGCGGCACTGATGGGACACAGGTGCGCTGTGTACGTCTCGAGGAACACCCAAAGATGGATATGGATTTATTGCATGAATAAATTTAACTAAAAAACAGATGCGAGCGGCAGAGCCGCTGCAGATCGAGCCGTCACATCTGGTTTGCTTGTCTTTCTCCTCGGAGCGACGGTTTCAGCCGTTCTAGTGACATCTGTTGGAATCAGCTCGCAACTTTGTATTCAGAGTTGATGGATGCAAACTTCTCACGAATCAAAGGTTTGTCTAACTAGTCATATTTAAATAAAGTAGTAAACACTTGGCGTGTGTGAAACAAGACCGTTGCGATGTCCTTTTTTATACTTAATATAATCTGTGTTTAAGTTCATACCGCATGGGCAAAGGTGAGGAGTGGAAGCACACTCAGTGTCAGTGTGCTTACAGAATGATGTTTACTTACGTTGTTGCAACGCAGACACTGCACTCAGTTCCTCATGGAGGACCCTGATGATTATTTTCAATTCATCATTTGGTCCATAACACAGCAGAACAGAGTGAAATCTGCCCAAAGTGACCTCTTCATATGTTTTGTTTTGTCCGAGCAACGATATGAAATTCACTGCAATAAAGTAAAGCGGTGAATTTGATTGATTAATTATCTAAATTGTAAATGGTAAAAATATGTAAGTTGTTAGAACTAGTCTTTTCACAGCTAGACCTATCCGCGGATGTTTTTTGTATATTTTGAGACCTGCGTTGTTTTCAGTTCTTATCATTCTTTAATTGTTCCTTTGTCAATCATCAATTATGATGATCAATCATAGTATACAGTATTATGTTTATTATTAATTAAGTGATAACAATTGAGTTTAGACATGAATAAGACACAAACTTCACCTTTCCACAGTTTATTTCTTTTTAAAATAATTCATACAAATGCATACAGTCACAAACCTATCTTTGTCAGGTTGTCAGTTTTGACCAAAAATAATGATATTTACTGTAGAATATAGAATATGTATACTGTATATTGCTACGCCTAATACTTTACCATAAAGGGGACCACGGTAGGCCACAGTGGACTGTGTGTTACGACCAGGGATGGAATTTCAGAAAGCACCTGGACACTTGAAACAGTTCACCCTAAAATCCAAAATACATATTTTACCTCTTACCTGTCGTGCTATTTATCAAATATTGCAGGAACTCATGTTGGATATCCTACATGAAACTACTCACAACATGGTCGATGGACTATTTTGAGTAACCAGGTTTTTCAAATGTTTTTGTTTTGGCGCTTTGAGTCCCAAAAGCCGAGAGCCATAGTCACATTATGTTTGAGAGCAGGCAGACATCTTTACAGCTGATATTTCCCAAAACTAAGGAACTCACGCCAAAACAGTCTAGATTGTAAACAGCACTGCTGTCAACAGGTCAGACATGTATTTTACATTTTCTTTTGGTCGAGGGGGCCTGTCCCTTTAAAAGCGTGTGTTGTTTTTACTTGTGGCCCCCATCCGTTTGAATGGGGAATGCTTAAAGTTTAAATCGGGAAGTATTAGCAAAGAGTTTGCCCTCCCCACATAACGACATCTGACGAGGAACGATTAATACTCAAATCCAAACTATTCCAGCATTAGCTGGCTGTTGTGAGTCAGTGACATGTACATATCACCTCTGTAACTTCTTTACTCGACTCTGGCCAGTGAGAACTCAGACCTACTCGCCAATGGGTCGTGAAATTTCCATCCCCGATTGCTACTTTTACTACCTCACCGTGGAGAAGACCAGGCAGGCAACAGTGGACTGTTTTTCACTACTCAGCTGCTGGTAGAAGGGGATCCACTTAGCGGTCCTGCTCACATCAACAACACTTGACCTGGAATCAGTGAAACCAGATGGAAAAAAAGAGTTTCAGATCGTGTTGACGTGACGGCATCTTGTTTACGTGTTGACGAATGCCAACGGCGAGCGCGCAGATCGCCGGGTCAGCGTGCTGCCGTCGATTTAAAGTCCAGTTCGAAGCTCTTTTTGGCGTTTTTACATCGTGTTTTGTCGTGTGTTCCGACGGCGGTCTTTGTAATGACGCCTTGTGGAGGGTGCTAGCCACCGCCCCTTCTCCCAGCGCTGCTTTTTTCAGACACAGATACAACCAAGTCACATGACACAGGCAGGCAGAACACCATATGTACACATAGACACAGAGGCCACAGAGGGCGGCTAAACGGTACACTCGGGAAGGACCCATCATGAAATGGGAAAGGAATACGAGAAGAAAGAAAATGACGCAATGAAACGTCTTCACTGATCAAACTGGCTGTTGAGTTTTTTTTTTTTTTTTAAGTCTTGATCAGAAATATTAGAAATGTGGGTGAACTTCAAGGACGTAGCTGTTCCTCATCAGTCGGTACCCATTACCTGTTCTTTTACCGGATGAGACAATCTGATCTGCACAAGTGAGTTTCACTTCAAATAGAAACCACGATGGTTTTGGTGGAGAGCAAAGCATTGGAATAACTGATTAAAAGAGTTTTTGATGCAGTTTTTCCCCACGACTTCCGATTTGACCGATCCATAGCATGAAGCAACATGCTGTGCATCATTAGTAAACCTCGCTGTGCTGTTTATGGTGTGGCGATTTGGACAATGAGTGTGTGAAATGGTGGAAGCACTGGATGTATAGACATGAAGACGACAATAATGACCTGCTACAAAATATCAGTGCATTGCTTTGTACATAACCTGCTTTGTCCTTTGAAGCAATGAACCCAACCACTCTTTTAGAAGTGTTCCCAACCAAGCATACCATTACACCGCCTCCCGACAGCCTCTCTTCCCACAACCCCCTCCACATGGGTCAAACATTTACAAACAAGTCCCAAGAGCAAAATCGCATGCCCCTCAAACATATCAAACAAAAATCAAACATGAGATCAAATCAAGCTCTCGTTAAAGTTCTTTGCATCTAATGTAGCAGGACGCGAAAAGGCAAGCAGGTAGAAAAACAAAAGCACTAAGTGGCATAAAAAGGTATATTTAAAACAAACTTAAAAAATAATATACCAACTGCGGAAACTTAATTTCCTGAGATGGTGTGCAAAAAGCTGCCTCTTTTTTTTCTGGAGGGGGTGGGGGGGGGGGGGCTTGGGGGCTTGTTCATTTGAGGACACATAAAACGAAGAAGAAAAAAAAAGATATTGTATTCTCAAACCAGTTTGGCTACGTCGAGAGATCGCACAACCCTTATTTTTGTTGGGACTGGCATCCAAATATCAGTATCTTCTTGCCGTGAGTCTAAAAACTGTACACAGACAGGTGACATTCGTTTCATAACAGACTACTTTTGCTTGTACATCAAACTAAGGAAAGGACACAGAAAACTAAGGAAAGGACACAGAAAAAGAGAGAAAGACATGAAACCTGCCCCTCTAACTTTGGACACACTACAGACAGCAGAATTTTATGCAGAACTTCCCAAATCAACAGATATATGTGATTGTTATATTTTTTTTACCTCTGGCAGTAACTCGACGACTGTAGTTGTCGCGTGGGGATCATCCTGTGGATCTGTACAGTCCGTTTGGAGCAGAGGACAACGGTCCTGCTCTTTGAATGGCGCACCTGACAGCTATCCACTCCTCTTCATCATCCTCTTTGATCGTTACCATCATCGTTTTCTTCTTTGGAGTATGAACCGGCTGCTGGGAACCAATTTGCCAGAGTGTCTAGAATCGATTGTTACTGGGACCTCAACCTGTCCGTCTGACTCAACCCGTCTGATAACAACACGTCACTATGGAGCTTATCGCTATGATCCTGGTTGCCAGGCCAACCTCCTCCGGTCACCAGACAACACAGGCAAGCGTGTGTGTGTGTGTGTGTGTGTGTGTGTGTGTGTGGCTACAGTTGGTCACTCGGATACTGCTCTCTGTCGCCCTCTGGTGGCTTGACTGTATTTTGTCCGGGGGACAGGGCATGAGGAGGGTGTGTGACGGCGGGCGGGAGGGTGTGTGTGATGGGCACGCCGCCGGGCACGATGCCTTCAACTGGTGGCAGGAGGACGGCCGCTTGCAAGCTCACCACTCCTAGGGGATACCTAGAGAGAAGAGGGGGAGGAGAGAGAGAGAGAGAGAGGGAGAGACGCAAAACTGAGTCATCAAAGTAAACCTGAAACAAAAATTACAAACATGTGACCTTGTTTGGACCTCAACAGACACATTGCAGGAGGCCTCCATTAAATGCCAATTGAATATGAATATGTAGAGCTTAATATTGTTTAGAATACTTTGGTGGTGTAATACCGCAGCATACTTTAGTACCACAGAGTATTGAAACTCCATACAGTTGGCGACTCGGAACATTCATTTAATTTTTAAATGTTGAAAATAGGATCCTACACTTCTGGATCAGAAGGCAGCTCAATAGACTCTTTTCCAAAAGACTCTTAGTAAATATCTACATCTTTATCACAGGGTTTCCATGAAAAAGTTGTAAAGTCCATGCCAAAATTAGATAGTTTTTTAAATAACATTTAGTTTACCGCCTTGTTATATTTTGTGTAATATTGATAGAAAGAGAAGAACCCTATTAAAGCATTACTTCTCATCAGCGTCAACAACATTATGAGATCACCGCAACTAATGATAATTGTTTTCATTGACGATTTATTGTCAATAATCAGTGATGGTCAATCAGTCAATTATTATTAAATCTCAGAAAAAAATAAAAAATGACCATCACAAAGTCTGAGTGACACATTGTTATTCTAACACAGCACTAATATTCTCTATATATCAGTTCTCTTCTGTCATTGGTACATTTATAACCGGCACATTCTCTACTTTCAAGATATTTGGCCGAACTTATCAATCACTTTACCAGGGTTTGGGGGAGAAAAATCAAACTGCACTGACCACTACTGGTTTCTTTATCCTGATGATTATTACCTATAAGCCCCGTTGAGCTCGGGGTGAACGGTAGCTGGGTCAACACCTGCCCAGTGGTTATTCTGGGAGAGGAACTCCTTATTCACACAGTTCTTCAAACTGTCTGGGATACGACCTGAAAAGTAGAGAAACGGGAAAAAGAAAAAGAAAGGGAGAAATATGATGCGCTAGCAGAGAAATCAAGTAAATTCACACTGGGGAAGCGTTACTGCACTCACTAAACATTTTCTACAGAGAAAAGAAATGTCAGACCAGATGAAACGGGTCAGCGGTAAAAAGACTGAGCCACTGGGGGAAACCACGAAGGAGAATATGGGATGGAAAGAAGCAGAAAAGGAGGATAGAAAGAAAGAGAACAAAAGAAAGAAAGAAAGAAAGAAAGAAAGAGGCAGACTGGAAAAATGAGGACTTGCTAAAAGTCTAAGAAAAACGGCGAATGCTCGACTGCAATAAAACACCCCAAAATATCTATTTTTAGCGCGTGTGCGTTGGCGCTACCTGTGATAGCCCTTCGGATCTCCCTGGCGGCCTCTTCTCTCATCTCCAGCGAGGCCTGTTCGCTGTACCAGGCGGCGTGCGGGGTGCAGATCAGGTTGGGAGCGTCCTTCAGCGGGCCCTGACTGAAGCTGGCAAATGTACAAACACATCAGACACAGCTGCAAACAAAATCACCAGATAGGGCGCGCGCACGTGCGTGTGTGTGTGTGTGTGTGTCCAAGGTGAATCTTGCATTTGCTTTGATTTGTGTAAACAATATAATGATTATTTATCTGGAACAAGTTTGGTCTTTAATCTTTTGGGACATTATTTATCGTAATAACAATGGTCCTAATTCCTAAATGCCATGACAGCGTAACATATATTGTGGAGCATTATCGTCGGCTACAAATAACACAGGAACGTACTTGAAGTATTACCTCTATAGGTAAATATATAAACACCACCAGATGTTGAATTATTTGAGTATTATAGACCTCCTATAGAAGATAAAACCACCCAAAAAAGAAATACAACATAAGATACATCCGGTTCAGAAAATGTCCGTCAAGCGTTTAAAAAATGTACTTGTGATTCATGAGTGTGTCTGCAGCGACATAAACACCAACCAGAGAGGGTGTTACCTGAAAGGCTCGGTCTCATGGACATCCAGAGCAGCTCCACGTATCCTCCCCTCCTTCAGGGCCTGAGCCAGGGCCTTCTCGTCCACCAGGCCCCCCCTGGCCGTGTTCACCAGGAACGCCCCCTGGCGCATCTTTAACACACACACACACACACACATTCAGATCTAATAGGTCAGAGCTTCACCTGGTGAACACTTTATATTGATCTACATTGAGAGAACAAGGCTGTTATGTCATATTCTATTGATCCCTGTGGAGGTTTATTCCCTTTCACCTGCACTCTTCCAGCAAGCACAGAAATACTTGAAAGTATATCCTGTGTCTAGGGATGAAAATGGTCCCCAGGTTTAACCCTTGTGTTGCCTTCGGGTCATTTTGACCCGAATCAATATTACACCCTCCCCCCGCCTTCGGATTAATTTGACCCCATTCAATGTTTAATGTCGGTGTTCTTTCGGTAGTCAACAAACAAACATAAAGTGCCTCACACTTAAACTTGGAAAACAATATTAATTCTAATAATTTTCTGGAGGTTTTAATTGCTGGTGTCAAATTGAACCCAAATGGTAAAATATGTTAGTAAATATAAAGGTAACAGGAGGGTGAAACATTGAATCGGGTCAAAATGACCCATAGGCGGGGGGAGGGTGTAATATTGATTCGGGTCAAAATGACCCGAAGGCAACACAAGGGTTAAACCTGGAGATGAAGGGCCAACCCATATTTCAGTCATCATATGCAGTGAAGAATCCTCATTCATCTGTATGCCGGCGGGCTTCCCCGAGTATCCGCTTCTTTAATATTTATGGTCATGTGATGCAGGGATAAATAAATCATTCAAGTATGCGTATAAGGGCTCATCACTCTGTGTGTGTGTGTGTGTGTTCTGCTGTCCCTCCACCTGTTTGATGGTGAAGTCGTTGATCAGGTGGTGGTTGTGTTCATTGAGGCTGCAGTGCATTGAGACGCAGTCGGAGTGGAAGAGCAGGTCCTGAGGAGAGACACAGGGAGAGTCGCCAAGGATAAAGTACATCAAATCCAAAACACGAGATATAAAACATCATAAGATAATAACGACAGTACGATCAGTTAAAGAAAACATCAAATGCAATTAGACAGTGCCCACTGCTTCATGGTTTAGTAATCGATGAAGATTAAAGAAGACAACCTCAATTATTTTTAGGTAATAAAGGAAAAGGAAATAAACTGGAAATCAATTAGCTTCTAGTGTTTTTGGCCCCACCACTCGGTTCCTGCTCGTGTCTGGTAGATGTGGTATTAAGTCATTGAAATGGCTCCACAAGCCGGTCGTAAAGCTGTACAGGTGTGGATGCTTCTGAATTTAAAATATGTACTTCATCTTTTTAATAATCTGTGTGTCTGTGAATGGAACACAAAAAGTGCTGGAAAGGGTTTGAAGGTTGCTGATTTCTCTGAGACTAAGTTGCCCCTCTTAAGCATGAGTATGTTTGTGTGTCAGTCAGTCAGTCCGTGTGTGTGTGTGTGTGTGTGTGTCTGTGTTACCTGTAGTGTGGTGACCCTCTGGAGTCCCAGGGATCGTTCTACCCCGTCGGCCAAATAAGGGTCATAGAAGATCACATTGAAGCCGAAGGCCTTGGCTCGCAGGGCGACAGCCTGGCCCACTCGACCTAGAAACACACACACACACACACATTACTACACTCACAGGAGCATGTGAACAAAAAGTGCATTTGACATTGTATACAGGGTTCGTACGGTCATGGAAAACCTGGAAAAGTCATGGAATTTTAAAATGGTAATTTCCAGGCCTGGAAAAGTCATGGAAAATACTTAAATCACAAAAGTTTTGGAAAAGTCATGGAAATGTGTTATATTCACATGTTCATTTACGTCGAGTTTAAAATAATTCATATGTTTTTGAAAGGAAGACTCAAATTATAACAGATTTGCACATAAAGGATAATAGTTTGATTAAAAGAATAAACATTTATATAAGTGTTTCTAAGAATAAACATGTATAGTAATGTTTATTCTTTTAATCAAACTATTGTCTCATTCATTTGTTTCATTTAAGGTATATTGTATGCTTTGTAGTGCTGTGAAAAATAACGCGTTAATTCAATTACAGGTTTAACTAGTTATTTTTTTTAAACGCATTTAACGCATTTAACGCATGCGCAGAATGATCTTCCAATCCGTCTGTTGTTGGTCGTCGGGACGAAAAAAAAGTCACTTGCAAAATGAGCTTCCAATACACCACTTCAATCTGAACTATGTCCGCTCTCATGCAGACGGTCTGTTCATCGGTAATGATCCTTCCGCAGGTTCACCTCCGGAAACCTTGTTACGACTTTTACTTCCTGTAGATCAGGGTCTCAACACGTCGATCGCGACCTGCCAGTCGATCGCGACGTAGTGTTGGTAGATCGCATGACATTAAAGAGATTGGCCGCCCCTGACATGTTCTCTATAGCACGTCTTTGTTCTTTTATTAAACTAAACGTCTGTTGTTGATCGTATCTCCACAGCAGCATGTCATTTCTGTCTCTTCGTGTTGCGTTAACACTTATCGATCTCCGTCTCGCGCCACAGAGCTCCGTCGCGCATCGGGACCGAGCAAAAAAAAAAGTGACTTGTCAAGCTGTCCACCCGTCCGGCCGGTGAGGTTTCAGCTTTGCAGCGGTGTCCCCGCCGTCTCTTTCATCACGGCCCAGTTCATGAAGAAAACCCACACAGTCAGTTTGCCTCAGCAGCTGCTAGAGGAAGACTAGAGGCCTTTAGATTGTATCATGGTGGAGTTCATGGTTGACAAACAAGAGAAACATGTTCTGTTTAACCCTCCTGTTACCTTTACATTTACTAACATATTTTACCCTTGGGGTCAATTTGACCCCAGCAATTAAAACCTCCAGAAAATTATTAGAATTAATATTGTTTCCCAAGTTTAAGTGTGAGGTACTTTATGTTTGTTTGTTGACTACCTAAATAGCCCTTTAAATAAATAAATAAGTTGATATTTCTTATATGTTTGACACAGTGAAAAACAGCCTGGGGTCAAATTGACCCCAAAGAACACCAACATTAAACATTGAATGGGGTCAAATTGACCCGAAAGGCAACAGGAGGCTTAAACATTCTGTTTAGGATGAAGATGTATTAATGTTCCATATGGAAGAAAACTGCTAAATAACTGCTGAGTTGCAGCACCATTGTATAGAAGAATGTATAAATGTATATATCCGTCTTTTGTCATAAATCTCTATGTTCTCACAAAATATACCGAGAATATCGGTAATATGTGATTAATCATGATTAATCCACAAAAACCTGTGATTAACCCGATTAAAAATTTTAATCGTTTCACAGCCCTAATGCTTTGTAATTCTCATTGTTTGAATACTACATTTTCAAAAAGTTTTCATGTACACACCGAGATTTCAGTTTGGTCATGGAAATTTGGTTTAAAGTCATGGAAAAGTCATGGAAAAGTTATGGAATTCCATTGGTCAACATGTGTACGAACCCTGTGTATTAGGCATTAACTTCTTGGTAAGTGCATTTAGCTGAGCTAAGGACACAACATTTAAATGGGAAAGAGACGAAAAATCCTTTGATTAGAAACTTCAGTCCAACGATACCCTCCGTAAACAAAATGAACACAACGAAAACCTCCTTCGCCGTGCGACAGCAGCATGTGTCGCTCGGTCACGCTCATGGTCCCCAGAAGATGGATCCTGATGACTAGATCATCTGACTTTTACTCTAGTTTACTCAAATGTCTCAACAATTTGATCCAGACATTCATATCTCTCAGGGTGAATTTAATTTCATGGATTTATTTCTCATGTTCTGTTCACTGCTTCAGTGATAAATCTGATATGATATGATATGATATAATATTTCTTTATTTGTCCCACAGTGGGGAGATTTAAAAAATGATGGTGTCAATATTGAGTTATTTTACTTAAGTAAAGGTCCCAATACCTCAATGGGAACATTCTCTCTACAAGTATAATTTATGAATCCTACTTAAGTATAAGACTTTATAGACAGTAAGTTGATGCTTTTCGTATGTTTTTTAAATATCCATCCGACATATAGTTAAAGTAGAAAAGAAAAGTTGAACATTTCCATCTGAAATTTAGGAAATATAAAGTTTAATAAAATAGGATACTCGATTACAAAAACCTCAAAACTGTACTTTACTAACTTGTACACTAATATATATATATATATATACACACAGTTATATAAACTGTATATATATATGATGATGGATATGTCACTCTTGCCTGTCTTCAAAACTTGAGAGCCCTGATATACTATATATCTGCAAACAACTCTTTGCTTTTATAGTAGTTTGTAGCATTAGCGCCGTTAGCTTTAAGCCGCCAGCTCAGGCTCCGCCATGTTGAGAGCCGTTTAGAGTCAATGGAAAAGTCTCCAATCTGGTTTTATGAGCTTCAAGTCCGGTACCCGTTAGCATCTTACCGTTCATGCTGCCTGTCGACTCTTTGTGTTCACAACAGTACGATGAGTCGGGCTCGAGTCACATGAATGTTGTTACTCACCGAGCCCGATGAGTCCCAGTGTCTCTCCCCGGATCCTCGCGGCTCCTGACGCCACCTCTCGGATCTGCTCCACGCTCTGGACCCGCGTGCCCTCCCGGAGCGCCTGGGCATAAACAACAACGGATGAGTACACGCAGATATCATCGAACATTACAGGTCAACACGCAAGGCCCGAAGTCTAAATCCTTTTCGATGCTGTGATAACGTACACTCAGTCTTAGTGGCGGTTACTTCAAACTGATTTGAGGAACAAACCATTTGTACTGTAGCGTCTCCATCTCACATCAACGCCCCTCAACTACAGCGACATTCTCAAGGAGAGCTTATATTGGAATAGAATAGAATATACACTTTTATTAATCCCAAAGGGGAAATTAGTTCTCTGCATTTAACCCATCCTTAGTTAGCAGTGGCAGGCGGGCTGCGGTGGCCCGAAAGGAAAGGGGTTCAGTGCCTTGCTCGAGACACACTCCGCCTTGCACCAGGGGGAGGGAGGGATCGAACCCACAACCCGCGGAGCAGCTCTTGCCCCTCTTACCCACCTGACGATTGCTTTACACCTGTAGCCAATACATTGAGAGTTGGTTCATTTAAATCCGTTTCATCAGCCACGCATCGACACCTACCTGGTGCAGCCAGGTGGTGCGTCGGTACAAGGTGAGGATGTGACACAGCGTCGAGTCCGCCGTCTCCTCCACCGAGGCCGCCGGCATATTACACACAGCTATGCCTATTGGACCAGAAAAACAGATACGGATTAGTCAAAAAATCTTTTTGGCAGCCATTTGATGAAGTTAGGCGAAAAGCTGTTCTCGGTCGAGAAGTGCAGACCCAAGATGTCGTGTCAGCAATTTCCTCTGGCTGCTTTCAAATTGCAGAGCGTCTTGGTGGAAGGAGATAGGGGGACGTTAGTAAAGCTCTGGCTGTTGCAGGACAGACGGGAGTTTAATAAATAAATAAAAGAAGCTTTACTCACTTCATATTTTTATAGCAGACTTCTATCAAACATGGCAATACCTATTGGCATCAGAAAAAAAACAGATTTTGGGGGGGTTGGTCAAATTAGCTGTTGAGTAGTGGTGGAATGTAACTCAAGAGCTGCACTTGAGTACAATGTGGAGGACCTTGTGCGTAGAGTGTTTCCAGTTTATTCTATTCATCTGACAGCTTTAGTGACCGGTTAATAATACAGATAAACATCAACTCGTACCTTTTAATTAAGCTTCCTAGCATTAAAAAACAATTCAAATGAGCTCCACCGTTACCAGCTGCAACATTAATGAGGATGCGTATACATGCATATATAAAAATATACAGTTATGTATATTATATATTGTGTTGCTATTTTTTCTCGCGTCGAAGATCTGATGAACCAAACTGTCTATTTGTTTGTTGTGGCTCGTTGTTTATGTTAATCAATGCTGTCGCAACAGTTGGAATTCCACACTTTTGCTTGTAATTGAAGGTGGAACTAATAACATCAGCAATGGCTCTCTTCCTTTTCGGGGTGGCAGTCGACTCGCCCAGCGTGCGCAGCTGAGCCCGGCTCCGGAACAATCAAAGCGTGGCAGCCTGCTGTGAAAAGTAGCTTCGGAGTGAAATGGCGATTTATTGAAAAGTCACATGTGTTTAAACCTCAATTTTAGGAGAATGATGTTAGTAAACAAATATTCCGGTTTGAGCTACTTGATTATACTTTCCCTGTTTACATGGAAGGTTTCTGTGATGGGTATTGAGGACGGAAAACACAACAACTCATAGTTGCTCTCCACTAAAATAGTTGCACATGACCAACACCCACTGTCACTTCCTGTGTGTGTGTGTGTGGGTGTGTGTGTGTGTGTGTGTACGTGTGTGTACGTTCTCACCCAGTTCCCCGGCAGATTTGATGTCGATGTTGTCGTAGCCGCTGCCGATGCGGACGATGATGCGCAGACCTTTAAACTTTTCCAGGTCTTCTCTCATCAGAGTGATGGTGTGGTACATCAGAGCTCCTACAGCTTCATTCAGCACCTGTAGACACACACACACACACACACACACCGTTAAGTGCATATTTGACATATCCAACTCAGTGGAGCCTTAGTTTACCTCTGTGCTTAAACACACCAAGTCATAAATGAGTGTCTGTTTGCAGAGTATTATGATTGTGCTTTGAGTTTGTATATCACTGAATAATGTTGCGTGCGTTGTGTGTCGCCGTGAGCGTGCACAAGTCAAGCGTAGCTTTGCGGGAACAACTTTGAGTGAGCGGCCAGAGTTCAGTCTCAGTGTTTCTATAAAATCACTATCTCAGTTGAGGAATTTCTTTATTTTCCAGGATATGCTGTTTATTTCTTTCTCTCATCCTGTTTTTTAATATCACTGCCAGCGTGGAATGACTGCTCTTCCTGAATATTACCATGGCAACTAAGCGTTCAGAACCACAGGCATCAAGATCTGCCCCCGTCGAACAGAAGTGCCTCTTATCAGCAGGGATCTAATTCACGTGGGATCCTCGCTGGCTCCTAAGCTCCGAAACAACGGCTCATTGTTTTAATTGAAAAATTAAAAATGATGACTCAACAGCAGATCATTTGATTACCTCCTATCGAATAGCAGTACATGGCGGTGTCTCGAGTCACCTTTTTAATTGGTTCTCCGTTAATCTGACAATCTTCTTCCGCTGTTGCCAGCCCTCCTCCTCGTGTGTGTGAGAGAGGATGAAAATGACATGCGGTTCAATTACAATAAAGAAGCCCTTTTAATAACACAATGAGGTAGCTGCTTACTTCAGAGCCAGGGAGAGAGAGAGAGAGAGAGAGATAGTGAGCGAGGGAGAGCCATCTGTTTCTCCCACTCTGAGGGTTACTTCAGTGGGCCTGCGTGGGCCTGGCATACAAACCCTTGTAGAATCCATAGCGACGGTGGCCGGACCCGAGCCTGACCCACATCTTAAGTTTGCTCTCTGCACTCTTCCTTTTTAATCCCTCCACTTCTCTATTCCCTCAGATTTATTGTCCTTAATACAGAGCCACTATTCTTTAATGAGGCCACTGTGCTGATGCTACCTTCATGTCAGGAGACTGGCAATAAACAGAAGCTTCCACGCATTATTGCAAGGTGGTCCCCCCCCCCCCCGGTATTGTGTTATGCATGTAGATGTTGTTGCAGTCAGACACTCCTGATACGTCCAACTCAGAGTTGCACATAGAGGCTGATGTGAATGAAATGAAGTCTGACTGAAATTACGTGATGTAAGGTCGAGGTCAGACAGAAAATGGTTAAATATGTTAAACGACAGGAAAAGAAAAGACTGGAGCCCACTGATGGATGTGCAACCTTTTTTATCGTGCTAACAGACTAATGTTGGTTGGTTGATGGTTTTAACTTACTGGAAACGTAAGCATCCGGGATTTCTGACGGGATGTTTTGAAGCTGTAAGTCAAAGTTGAAGCTTGGTTCCCGATTTAAACGTGTGCCCTGAAGTGGAGTTTGGATTAAGCTGATCGTGATGTGGAGAGGATCATATATATAGTATATAAATATCGATTTGATGCAGCTTACTGTGTGTGTGTGTTCATGATCTCGTTCGGTGCGTTACCTTCTCGTGGATCTCCTGTGTGGACTGAGCGTCACAGAAGGCGACGGTCGCGACGTCCTTCAGGATGGGCATCTCCACCGTGCAGTCGCGTCCGTCCAGCAGCGCCACCAGGGGGCGCGGGTGCATGGGCCCGTTCATGATGGGGGGCCTGATGCCTGAACACAAGCAGGAAAGAGACAGAAGTGAAGATGATGAAAACCAAAATGGAAATAGTCTCTAGACACACATTCGATCAGCACCATTTTCTATTATTGTTTATCAATTCTTCCCTCATTTATTTGAATTTTTCCTGCTGCTGGGTCGAGATGACGCCCCGCTTACGTCTGCATCCCATAATGTTTCTGCTCTGGACTGATGCAGTTGCTATGACAACTTGTTTCACAACATATTCCTTTTAAAAGTTATTTCTTCAGTTTAATTAGAACTACCTTGAATTTCGCTGACTCTTTGAAGCAGGCAGTAATTGGGAAGATGGATGAGGAGGGCTCATGCTGGGAGAGTATTATAAAATACTTGCCCTTGAAACGTGCCCTCAAACCTTCAGGATCTTCCCGTCCAATTCAACGTAATCCTTTTGTTTTTCATCCTGTTCACATTGTCTTAATTACATACTCATATCTGAAGAGAGTGTAAGTGCTCGCCCCGGCGGACCACTGCCAGTGGATCTTGGGAGCCACTTACTTGGAAAGAGCGGGTCGATCTTGACCAGAAAACAAATGAGCAAGCAGCCCGAAGCACCACATCATGTCTCGATGTTCTCCTCACAGCATATCTTTGTTTAAATTGAGTGTTCATTTACAAACAGGCAAAGGGTGATATACTGCAGCTCTAAATCCATCAACATGCCACTTAAGATGATAAACGCCAGCAGACATATCGGTACGCTCATGAGACAGGAAGCCAGAACCTGGAAGCTAGCTGAGGTCTGTCAGCATGGGAATAAGAGTGAACCCCTTCAACCATTCGGCAGGATGTTTTGTTAAATTGTCTCCTCAGACGAGACCATTACTCCTTACAGGAGGATAAGTGGCATTTAACAAGGCAGATACGCCTGGCAACCCCACTAGAGGGCCGGCGCTCAGGTTCAACAAGAGCAGTGGTCGATGGGGGTCGCGTTTATTCCTTTTCATTAACTGTTTCCTCCCACTGCAATGTGCTGGGATCTCCCGGTTCGACTCCCTTCAGGTAACCGTGGAGTTAATGATTCCAGATCACTGACGGAGAACCAAGGCATCTGGAAGACGGACGGATTCAGAGGGAAAATGTAATTGGGTCACCTTGACGTGCAAAGTCTTGACAGGCCTCTTAAGCCCTGCAGATGAAACGAGTGCAGAGGTAAGCTGACGGGACCCGTCGCTCATCCCTTACTCCTCCGTCTGAGACAGGCTGACATCTCATATGAGCAACCACCTCCGTCATTCCACCCAAAATATTCCCCCTCAAACTTGATCCCGGCGAGATGAATACACACCTGGTATCCTCTCAGTTTGACCATTTTTTTTCCAGTTGCATCGGGCGAACTTCCCATGAAGGTATTCAGTATTTCTTGAACCAGTCTTCAAAATCAGCATTCTACGGCCCGCGCAATGTTTTGAATGCCATGTATCCCTCAGAATCACACTTGTGGAAAGAAGTCTGGCAACTCCAAATCTGAGAAATGGTCTGGAAAACCTGGGCTATATTTCTCCTCACGTTAGTGACTCCACGTTTCCCACAATGTATTTTGACAATCTTCAGAAAAGAGGCGTTAACCTTTTGCATTTATGTGGCAGCTGTCTCCAATCTAGCCTGATTGGCAGCTGTCTCTAATCTAGCCTGATTGGCAACCAGTCAGCAGCCGATGCTGCTCATATGAAAGGGCAGCAGAGCTGGAGGTAGGGGAGAGTGAGCAGAGGCGCAGTCTTGCGGTCTGCTGTGTGTGAAACAAATAAAACCTCGTTGGTTGTGGCTTGTCCTTGGAGCTTTTGGGGGAAACCCACGGGTGATGGCCAGAGAAGCGTCACACGTTGGGCTCCAGTGTGACGCTTCTCTGGCCGTCACCCGTGGGTTTCCCCCAAAAGCTCCAAGGACTAGCCACAACCAACGAGGTTCCGTTAGACAACATGTTTTATTTGTATCACACACAGCAGACCGCAAGACTGCGCCTCTGCTCACTTGGCTCCTACCTCCAGCTCTGCTGCCCTTTCATATGAGCAGCATCGGCTGCTGACTGATTACCAACCAGCCAGCAGCCGAGGCCAGATTGGAGACAGCTGCCACAATTTACAATTACAGAAATGCCTAAATCTGCTCTATTAAACCCTTTATACTCGTGTGTCTTGTTCTTTCACAGCTAATGAAGGGAACATTTGTAGATCTGATGTCTTCTTGTATGACCGTTAAGCATGAGTGTAAAACAGATCACGAGGCGCCGCTGCTCTCTGATGTTGGAGGCCTCTGTGTTTTTAGTAGCAACATGTTTTCTACAGGCGATATAAATCAATGCTGTTGAACGTGATGCCACATCATCCACATTGGGCCAGTAACTACTACTGTGAGTTTACTTCCATGCATGTGCCAGTAAGTGAGGGCTGTGCTATGCTGGGCACCTCCCACGACTAAATAAGCCGCATGAATAATCTGAATGCAAAGCAGGAAAGTACTGGAGCACAGCAACGCTCCGTAGGACAGATGCAGATGGACGGTCCACGTCGTTCCCATCAAAAGTAAACTCTTATTTAGATGTATTTTGGGGATGATTTTTAAAAACATCTGTGGTTCTCTCTGGTTGTTGAGTGAGCCAGTGCATTGGGGAGATAATGTCGACAGTGCATATCTGGTTCACGCTCCAGTGTGCTTGAGTGTTCATGGTTTGTCAGCATTTAGAGAGAACAGAGAGGAAGCACGGGATATTTTGATATTTTTTAATTTTACAATTTTTCTAACAATACTTCACTTCTAATTTTCAAAAACTACACGTTAATTTACAAACAACATACGTCTGACCTATTTTTAAACCCGCACATACTTCCTCCTGCATGTGTGTGGCGGCAGTGGAGCGTGGGAGAGCTCCTGTACCCAGGGAACGCATCAGTGCAGAGAGCGTTTGGGATCACGGACTCAGTGCTGACATCTGCACAGGCAGTCGTAACAGTAGTTGGATGTGGTGACATAACATTTCTAACATTAGCAACTTCAGCAAAATCTGGGAATAATTACAGTAAGCACCTGTATTGTATTTTTTTTTTTTTTTAAAGGTTACAGTGTGAGCTTAATGTCAAATGGTTTTCTGCCTTACAGCATTTTGTAGCGCTGACAACCTGAACCTAAGATACAAGCACTTCCCCCCATGGTCAGAAGGTGCAGAGGAGAATGGACCGCCCAGATCCAGCACAATCCATCCCTGAATGTCTGTACCGTCCTCTTCTCCTTGTCGCAGCAGGAACTCTAAACTGATGAAGCAGCACCCACAGACCAATAGCGTGAAACTCAAATATTGCTCACAATGCCTCATGTGAGCTGCTAAAACATTAGCTTTCCATAACAGGATTCGCCTGGAGGCCAATACGCATACGCATTTACACATCAATACAAAATCAATGGTGCATAGCTGAGTAATCGGAATTCCGCAACAGCTAAAAAGTCCTCTGAACACGGCCGTCGCCGCGGCTCAGATGTAATCGCGAGTAGCGCTCCCGCCCGGAGGCGCCGCACTTTTCGGAGCTTTCATTTGAGCAGAAAACACAAAGCGTCCTTCAGAGATGGGCGGTAATACAAATCGAATGGGCATGATGTTCACTTGCACAGATTAAGGGAATCTGGTCATTCGGAGCAGTTGTGCAGCAGAGTGGCGTGTTTGGAGAGTAGCTGCCGATTATTATTTTTTTGCATCCGGCTCACACTCAGTCAGGGCGAGAGAGGAAATAGCTTTCATTCCAGCACCGAGCATGACCTTGAGAGGACCAGCACCGCTGACTGCGGAGTAGTACTCTATGATAAAACACCCATTTATTCTCTCTCTGTCTTTCCCCTCACACACACACACACACACACACACTCACACAAACGTCAGCACAATACTGCAAGTACAGTATTAATGCACTCCCTCTATTCCTAAAACACACACACTGAAATGGCTTTTATTGAATGCATTTTACTCGCTTTGTAGCCACATTAAACACTCATTAAAGTGTTCTTGTTATATTAAATAACTGCAAATACTGAGTTCCTAAACTCTAAAATATCTTCTCTCTCCACTCTCCCTCTCTCATTACATTACATACAGTGCTCTCTCTCTCTCTCTCTCCTATTGCCTTGGGGGTGGGTGACTGCTGGGACTTTTCACAATCTTGCCATCCACCCATGTTTTCTCTGCCCTGAGCTTTGAATCAGGATTCACCAACACATTTGGTAAACATTTTGCAGCAGCGTCCTCGAGTGGATCTCTAACATCCTCTGCTTTTGCAATATGAGCTTCAGGGCCCCGGGACTCCATGGACTCCCGCGATATGAAAATTGCATCTGTCGGAAAATTTGTCAGCGGACCAAAATAACGCTAAAGCTGTTCGACTGACGTTTAGGGACGGAAAAAGCATCGGCCGGATCGTGCGAGCCGGTGGGAAAGCCCTGCAGCGTGCACGTATCCAGCCGTCGCTGACCCGCTCACAAGAACAGCTGGGTCCATGTTTCGTCCCAGAGGAACGAGGCAATGTTATCGGACTGTCAGTCAGCGGAGACGATGATCGTGTGTTTTCAAACGTGCGGGTCAGAGGGAAGTCTGGCAGCCTGGATAGCGAGCGCTCTGCCACAACACGCTGCGAGGCCCGAATGTGGACCACAACAACCGCGAGTCGCACCGCACGCTCCTATGTTTCATTTACAGAGCATCTGCCGGGCTAGTCTAATAAATTAAATGTTTAAAAACAAACTTGTGAATACTTAGAATTCATAATAATATTTAATAATCAACTTGAGCTTTGGGAATTTGTGATGCAGAGTTTTTTAAAATTATTTTCTGATATTTTCTGGATCAAGATATTTAGGCAATCAATCAATGATGAAGATAGAGCTAAAACATTTCATTTATTGTCCAATCAATTAAAAATTCTGATAACCGATTCCATTGTTTAGGCCAGTTGGCTAAGTCGGGCCTCTGCTAGTTCCAGCTTCGAAAATATTATGATTTGCTACTTGTTTAAATCATTTAAAATCAAATATATTTGGGTTTTGGACTGTTGGTGAGACAAAATAATATATTTGAAGATGCCGTTTTACAATTTTGTGTACATTTGATACAGCAAAGGATTCATCAATAAATGGATAAAAAAATAAGCTGATTAATTGATAATGACAATAATACTTCATTGCGTCACCACATAAACCGTTATCATGTATTTTGCGTTGACCACGCCGCCCACAACACACGCCACAGCCGCAACACGAAGGCCTTTCACACATATTGGGACCAAAGTTCCCTGAACTAAAAGTCTCTTCTTGAGTCTCCGGTGAAATGCGAGGGAACCTCGGCAGCACGACGCGTGAGCCGGAGACGGGAGCGTCGCTGTCGGCACCTGTGATCAGTCGGCCGTCTGCCGCCGTAGCGACCGACAGCGCGGCTGATTCATCACGTCGCCGGCTCCTCTGGCACGCAGCGACGTGGCGTGGTTGAAAAGCTCCCGTATCCTCGTCTGTCACCCCCCTCTGTGCTGCTCTCGCCATCCCTCCATCTCTTGTTGATTCACTGTCAGATCTCCTGCTCTCATTTCAGGCTGCTTTCCCCCGGCTTTCCTCATCTCTCTCTCTCGCCGTTTCCTTTCATTCCTCCCGTCCTGTCTTTCTCTCCAGCAATAACAGGGTGTCCGCGGGTCCTTAAAAAGTCTTAAATTGCTTTTCCAAAAAATAAGGCCTTAAAAAGTCTTAAATTGTCTTAAATTCAGATTGGATTGGTCTTAAATTTTTTGGGTGTCATGTCACTGCGAATATGAGGCAATCTGTTCCGCCAGGTCTAATATTTTGCTCCGGTCGCTCTGCGGTGTCTCTGGTGTCACCGGGGCCACGCCCCTTCTCTTAAAGGGGCCCCGCGTATTCGGTCCCATCCCCTACAACGTGAAGTATCGGCTACTTTAGAAAACATGGCAGGATGCAAGTTCAACAACGGCTTGAAAAGAACGAGTGTTTCTGGTCACGGTCGGTGAAATGCTTCTGAAGCTGCGTTATGTGTCGGGAGACTTTCCAGCGGTGGAATCTCACGTGCAGAGCAAGAAGCACAGAGACTAGCGAAGGCTGCCAGCATCCCGCGGGGCTAGCTCCTGCTCCGCCGCTAGTTCCTGCTCCGCCGCGAGCTCCTGCTCCGCCGCCAGCAACGATGTAAACGCTACAACGCTGGAGGTCACCGGAGGAAATCCAGCGCCGTGCAACAAAGAGCTCATCACCGAAGTCCAACGCTGCAGTGCGTTCTTCATTCTGTTCCACGAGACTCTGGACCAGACCACCGCGAGCAGACAGCTGGACTTCATGTGCTCTTGGTGAAATGACCACGTCCCGTCAGGATCCTCTGGAGCTCATGGGCCATGACACACCCAGGACCTACTTCAGCACCTCAAAGTAAGTCTAACATAAATATATGTATTAACTAACCTCATGTATATGAGTATGTGTTTCATATAGTTAAGCTTTACTCGTGTGTCAAGTTAATAACAGCTATGCATAGGCGCACTACACATTAATTAGACTAACACAAAATAGTTTTAGAATGGTAGTAGAGTGGTGTTTACCTGTCAATATGTCTACATAGTTTTCACTAGACTCAAGAGATGGCTCGTGTTGCTTAATTTGTAAAAATAGTTTTCATTCATATTTATCCAGTCTAACATTAAAGTGGTGGTGTCATGAAGAGATGTGTTGACTGTTGTTTGGCTAATGTCTGCCTTTTTTTTCTTTTTTCCAGGAGAATGGACCAAATGTCAACTGGAAGTTTTTTTTATTCATATAGTTTGAAAAGGATTGTTTTCCTAGTATATTCACAAAAGCTCAGGAGGAGACGTATGAACCTGTGCACAAACATCCATCACATAGAGACATGAGAACTCTCACTCACACACACATACATTCTGTTATGTAAATGTATTTGCATTTTAAAAGCAGCTGGAATTGTTATTTATGTTATTTTATCGATTTTTTTGTTCAAAAGGAACTATGTTGCCCGTATTTTTTTAAATATATTTACTTGATGTTATAAGCATTTGTTCATGGGACCTAAATGTTCTGAAAATGTTGTATTAATAAATATAATTTACAACAGCAATGACATTTTTGTGTTATCCTTTCGCATTACACCATACTGTTCATTTTGAACAAACAGTGTGTTTAGATTAATGCATATTTCCACTTTTGATTTGTATTTCCATCACAAGTTAGGTCTTAAATTTTATTTAAACATGGTCTTAAAAAGTCTTAAATTTCACTTGTTTATTCCTGTAGACACCCTGAATAAGAAAAGCTCTGTTTTTATTTATATGCTTCTAAAAGGAAACACCTGAATGTCCAGGTACAACGTGTGAAGGTGGCCTGATGTTTCTTTTTGCCTCTCTATGGACACTTCAGTTCCCAATAAGGAAAGATGGACATCCATCAACACCAGTCCTCCCTCCTTTATATGCTCTCTCTCTCTCTCTCTCTCACATACACACACACCCTCAGCCCCACCCACATACACAGAAATGCAGTTACCAGCTCAGGATACTACCCGCGCAAATTAACATGAGTCACATGCAGTGGTCTCCAAGTGCCTGCATATCTCTCTCTCTCTATCTATTTTTCTCTCTCTCTCTCTCTCACACACACACGGACTGTTTTTCGCAGACACACACAGAAACAGTACTGTATCAGCAAGACAGTTCAGGTTTGTCAGCTTTTTGTTCCCCGGCAGCAGAACAGACAATGAGATAACAACCGAAGGAGCGGCAACAATAATGTTTGGCAGCGGCTTCGTCGCGGCGGCCAACTTGGAGTCAAAGTTTGATATTGCATACGCTAGTTCCAGGCGGACTGTTATTTTCTGATCCCTCAATTCTAGACCAGTTCTACTTGTGTGTGTTTTTTTGTCAACAAGAAGGTGAATAGACACCGGTTACGGTTTGAAAGCTCAGTGTTCCGCTTGATAGAAACCACACTAAATCAATGAAGCTCTACGAGGAGCCGCCCCACCACACCTTACTGCACTACATCAGGCAGCATCACACAACCCGTCCATGGGATTAGACAACACAGCAATTATATTGGAAAATAAGTTTCAGCCATTTAATTTTGGAGCTGTTTTAATTGCGGGACAAATATATATTATTTTAAAGCCGTAAGCTTCTGATGCACATGTAGCAAACGCAATAAAGGAAGCTAGTAAACACTTCCGATATGTACGAGGTCATCAACGAAGGATGTTGAGAAGCACGGTCTTCAACAATACTTACACGACAGAAACTGCTACATTTTAAAAACAGGTTTTAACTGGATTATTGTCTGGCTGTTACATTGGATTAACTTGTAATAAGCAGAAGAACGTCACAATTACTTTAGAGGTTCTATCGGATTGGGTTCGCTGTGGACAAATGTGCCCATTAATGGATTAATAAAGCTACCAGGTATTTATTGTATTATCGATTAAGGGTTTTCAAACTGGCGCCCTGCGGTCCACAGGGGGTCTTTAAGTCAGTTCCCCATCAAAACTATTTTTATTTGATTGTTTTCACTTACTTGTGCTTCACACACTGGTTATTGCTGTGACTGCATATGAGGACTGTCTGGTTGAGCAATCGCAGTCGATTCAGAGTCAGACAGCAGGAACAGATGCACACACTGTTCACATTTAGTGGAGCTGTCACGGTTTAAAATGACATAATAATGAATAAAATCGTACAGTGGAGCATTTTATTCCAGACAATGCACAACTGGCAGCAGCTTGACGGCTGCTCTCTCTCTCTCGAATGCCTGATTCATGAACACAGTCTGAGCAAATCTCTCTGATCAGGTTCACCTATTAAGGAATAACAACAATGCGCTTGTGCTTTTCATTAAGCTCGAAGTGGAATACGTACTTATTGCTCTTATGGGATGTAGGTCTGCTATTTTTGATGATGCCACCCGTCTAGTCCTGCTTCTCAATCACATTTCCCTTTTTTTAACGAGATTTCTCAATAAAATGCACAGGTTGTTTCCAAGTAAAGTTAAATGTAACTAATCATTTCGGCTTGCCGTCGTTGCAGATGTCGGGCCTTTCAGTGAACATCCTTTTAGTTTCTGCTGGTCCATCTATCACCGCTGCTTCCCTCACAGCTCAAGCTCTTTCTTACGTGCATTAGATCGAATAGATTAAGCCTTTTCAATGCGTATCAGTGCGCACGGTCTCTTTGCTGAGCACTCGCTGCTTTATAGATTTATAAGTGCTGTCAGTTACACCTGCTCCAGTGTCTATTTTATGATTTATTGTTTCACAATAGTCAGGCTTACGAGTTCAAATCAAATCCTCAACTCAAATTGCTAAATAATAATGGAGGTGTCGTTAAAATGTGGGCTGTGCAATATAAAAAGTCAGTGTGTGCAATGTGTACATTAGCATGGTAGGTGGAAATTAATAATAATTTTAAAAAAATGGGAACCTCTATTCAACAATTTCAGAACAACGATGACTCCACTCCAACAAGTTCATTGCCATTGTTAATGCCTCTGTTTGGTCTGCGTCGTGCAGGTGTGTTTAACGCCTTGTGAACTATATGCACTTTCAAGTGAGGGGGGGGGGGGCTTGGGATTTGGTAACGTGTCTCAACGTGAGCAGTTTGCCTCCTTCTGGTGGGAAACTGCCTGGAGTTATTAAGAACAATATCATTACGTCGTACCTGTAACAAGCTTGCCAGATCTGTCCATGAGTTCAAACACGAAACCAAATCATGCAGTTTTCAATTCAGCGACCAGATTATACTTTCGCATTTTGTCGACAAAATATTCGATATTTGAAAGCGATTTCGGGGAGGGTGAGTGGCGTGCGTGCGCGTGTGTGTGTGTGTGTGTGTGTGTCAGCGATCGAGGCTTTTCTAATCAGATCAGACGCGTTTCAACACTTGTGGATCAGAGGACCCCTGCCTCCCGAAACATGAATCAACACATCCATCAATCACCCGGGACGACCGACTGATTGTACATCAGCGCTGAATGGCTCAATGATCTCCGCTGTGTGCTGCAACGGATCCGATGACCAGATGAGCGTCGCGGTTATTGACGGGCAGTGATTTGTGCGCCAGCGTCTTACAAACGTCAACCCTCTCTCAACCGTAATTCATATGGTCGTTATTCCTGTGACCTTGGCTTCTTTGAGCTGTTAGGGGCACAGTGAGGGCGGATGTGGAGATCACTCCAGAAGCAAAGAGGGGGGGGGGGGGGATCTGTTAAAAAAAAAAGATCATAGATACAACTTGAATCTTTGATGCCATCGAGAGACACAGCCCGCAGCCTGTTGATGACGTCACGGACTACAGCCGTTACAACGTCTTCTGGGAGAAACAACTTCCCAAATCCAGATTTAGATGACCAAATATATAATGATTCAGCTGAAGGGTCGATAATCATTTATCCTCACACCCGCTTCCTCCACTTCCTCCTCCCCCCCCCCCTTCTTATTCCTCAGCAGCACCTTGATCCCATTTTCTAGAAACGTCTTTTCCAGCCCCCTATCATAAGTAGCATCTGTCACCTGCCTGTGAATCCGGCTGTGTGGATGCATGTGGACACTTGAATATGTGTGTCAGTTGAGCTCCTTATGTGTGTGTGTTTGTTTGTGTGTGTGTGTGTGCATACATGTGTGTGTGTGTGTGCATACATGTGTGTCAAGGCAACCAACCGCTCTCCGTAAAAAGAAGCACAATGAAATGGAAATATGTGTCATGTCCTTGCTAGCCCTCGAAAGAGAGAGAGAGAGATCTATTTCTGTCGCCACAAATGGAGGTGTTCAAGCAGCCTTCAATAGCAGAGATGTGCCTCTTCACACACACACACACACCACTGGGAGCTAGAGAAAAGGCTAACCATTCAGCGAGACTGGCGCCGATAAGAAAAGATTATAGAGTGAGAGAGAATGAAGAAGAGAAGGAGGAAGAGGAGTCGGAAAAAGGGAGAGGAAGAGAGAGAGAGAGAGAGAGAGAGAGAGAAGGGGGAGGGGAAGAGGAAGGCAGAATAATGTAGAGTTCCTGAATATTGGCACACACACACACACACACACACACAGTGCCCGACATAAAAGCAGAGTGCTGGTTGTTTACCTAGAGGCATGCCTTTGTTGAGGAGATGTGAGCTTCCCATGGCGTGTCGGCGTGTTCCCCGGCCGGCCAGCACACAGCAGAACCCTTCGGTCTTCACACGGCAGACATGAACAGGAATCCAGTCAGCATATGGCGGCCGTGGCCAGCTACCTCGCTTCCCGTCGTCCTTCTCCCAGCCCCTTAGTGACAAGCATATACATGTGCTCCCCCTCCTTTCTCTCTCTCTCTCTCGCTCTCTCTCTCACACACACACTCTCTCCCCTTCCTTCCGTCCCCTTCAGTCGCCCGCTCTCTCTCGATCTGTTTTAGCCCTCCCTCCTTCCCTCCCCGCCTTCTCTAGCTCCCTCCCTCACCCTTCCTTTCTCACTTTTTATTACAGCAAATCTTTCTGTCTTTCCGTCTCTCTCTCTGCCTCGAAAAAAGAAACGTGCACACGCACTGAATGCATGCGCTGCTGCACATTTAAGAGAGAGAGAGAGAGTGTGTGTGTGTGTGTGTGTGAGAGAGAGCAGGAATGGGGAGGAGCTAACGCTGGCCAAAATTCATCTTTTGTTTCCTGAAAGACGGCAGGGAGGGAAAAAAATAAAGTGGAGTTATGCAATTACAAGTCTGAGGCGAGATAGGCAGAACTTGTTCCATCGGACAGCAGGAAGACAATTATAATTCATAATTATAATTAATTAGAACATGTTATGACTCTTTAATCTGTGTGTTTCCCGAACCAAAAGTGAATGGCTGGTTTTTTTTCTTTTTAATTCTACTTTGTAAGTTAACTTCTGCAATATAACAAATGTAGATCTGACTTCCAGGTGTGTTGGAGTTCATTCAGGATCTTCACACTGGTGATTTTATATTACGTTTTAATATTAAACCATTCATCTTTAGACTACTAAATATTACATTGTACTAAAATATTTCTAGAAATTCAGACTTTGGCACCCTATTTCCATGCTAACAAACATATTCTGTAATAATTTGTGATCATGAAAAAAAAGCCATATCGCTGTTATTCTCACTATAGAGTCGTAAACCACTTTTGCTGATTAGACTGATTTTTACACATCTCATTACTTTTGTCCAAAAGGTAGCAATGTGCATGTTTGATCTGCGCTGTGTCCGTCTTCAGTTATGAATGTGAACATTGAGTTTAATCAGAAACCTTTAATCTCCTGAACTCTCCATATATGGGCGTTGGTCTGGTGGACACCTATCTACGTTCCCAGCCTCTTTCTATCCCTGCAGTGCTAATGTTACAGTTACTCTCATCTACACATGGCCACTTGATAACGCAGTGAAATAAGCAGCCCCCCCCCAACCCACACACACACACACACCCCACACACACACACCCAACTGCCATGGCCTAAACTAGTTTAACAGCAATGATGGTTACATCACATTCCCACAGAGCGTATTCACGTGACGTCAGAATCTCAATCGCGCCATCTTGGGGTCCCACTTATTAAATGTCAGAAGAAGTTGACCTGGCTATCGTGTCCGCTGTTTGATTATGCGAGAGCCCAGCCACCTCATGTCCTTCTGCATTACCAAAGAAAGATTTCAGCGGTTGGAATTGAATATTTGCAACGCTTTTTTACCTGATTTTACTCGCTCAACACTTTGTGGTTAATTCGCTAGTTACCCCTAGTTACCAGCACATAGCCCGGTCACATTCCTGTAAAACAGTTTTCATTTCCGCTATCGACCATGGGACATTTACAACTATTTCTGCGTTATACTTGTTGTGGAAATACCACAAATGTCGGAACATCAAGCGCCCCGTGTCTGGGTTCATATATGATCTGTAGTCGCACAGCTCCGCCTCCAGGACGAGTGTCTGATGAAGCCGCTTCCAGCTCCTTCAGGACCAGCAGTGACTGTTTGGCTGGCCGTGCTGAGTGCTGTTCCCATGGAGACAGTGTTTTATTACCTTCGCATTGAAAATGCGGAAGGTTATGTTTTGATCGCCGTGTATTTATTTGTATGCGTGTTATTCGCATAACTCAAAAAGTATTAAACCGAATCCCATGAAATTTGGTGGGATGATTGGTTATTATCCGGTGACCATTTGATTAGATTTTGGGAACGATCGGTTCAAAGGTCAAGGTCATGAAAAGGTCCAAATCTTCTTGTTACCATAGCACGGTCAATTTGTATCCAATTGGCATGCAACTAATGCCAAGATGTTCATAATTCAATGCCCAATCTTGTGATATGCGAAGGTATGCGCTCTACCGAGTGCCCGTTCTCGTTTAACCTTGAAATGAATCACAGAGTAAAGGCAGACATCGCCCGACGGAGTTGCCATGTTCATGGCTTCCTCCCAAGTTTCCATCCACAGTTCCTTTTGCGCAAGTGAAACATTGATTTTCGCTCGGCAAAAAAGCAAAAAGAGATTATTGACGAGAGTGTCAATGGAAACGTGCCCACAACCCGATGTGTCAACAGAAACACATGAGAACAGTCCTAACGCTCAGACGCCGAGTGAAGCCGAAGTAGATGCATGACAAGTTGAAGTAATAGCCTGTCTTGTTGAGCTGATAAACCCATATTCTGAATCATTAGTCCCACATCCAACAGTGAGGCACAGCACCATAATCACAAGGCACACCGTTTTGAACTGAAATTGTGTCTCCTTCAGGATATAATGGTCATTTCTAAAGAAGAGCGGCATAAAATAAAGCAAAACAATGCCGTGCATGGACCCCAACATGGCCGCCAAAGGTTGTTGTGGTCACGTGAGTGAATACGCTCTCTAGGTCAATGTAACAGACAGCCAGTGGGCGTGTTGTTCAGATCCCAAACAGTGTCAGAGGGTCAGAGGAACGGTCGTTTTCAACGGTCGTAGGTTATCTCCGTGACCATTCATCTTCAACCTCTCCCGTCGGATGCAGGCAACATATTTAGCTTTAAAAAAATACTTTTCAACTTCAAAGGAAAATTACCACCGTGCTCCTCTTTTTTTTTGTGTGTGCTTTTTTTAGAAAGCGGAGGAGGGCTTTACGTAGGAATCCTGGCTCCCTTTAAAGAGTAGATAGCTCTGAGCCCCGGGTCTTTTCCTTGATCAAATAATCTAACTGGAATCTCCAGCTGTTGGGTTCGTCAGCAGCTCTTACCTCGGTCCGATAGCAGATCAATCGGACTGAAATGATGCCGAATCACGAGTCTGCCAGGCTACATATCGTGTGAGGGAGTGCAGGTCAAGACCACCAACACACCCAGCCACCGTGACTCTCTCCACTTAATGATGTCCACACCAGATGGGGCAGCCACGGCTGGAAAAGGACATGACTCAATCATTCCTCACAACAGCAAGTAAACACTGAGACTACGATGACTGGTGGTAAAGCAAAACATGTGGTCCAAAAAAAAATGGGGGGAAACAACACATGAGATTGTTGGACCAGCTGCAGGTGACACAGTGAATGTGAACCAGATTCACTTCAGATTAAAACTAGAGGCTGTGCCTCCCTTCTTTTTTTTTTTTAAGGAGCTTTTGATTTGCTTTTTAAAGAAGATCTCTTGAACCGCCCAACGTCTCGCCATCATAAACAAGATGCAAGGCGCCTCTCAAATCATGCAAATTGAATGGCTAAACTTATTAGCCGACTAATTGACAACGATCTCTACTCTTGTCGTGACGCCACACATGGATGGTTTTTGCCGTGAGGTCATTAAATAAAACCAGTTGCATGTACAACAAGGACACGGTAATGTGTGCAGGTACAGCTTCAGTTACCGAAATTCAAAGTGACAGCCAGGAGTCGACAATGTGCGACGCTAAAGGCACATTTATCGTGTTGGCGGGGCCCGAGGCACATTCACGACCACCACCTCTCACACGCAAGAGACAAATGTTCCCCGGGAGGTGGAGGAAACATGTTACATATTTGGTGCTTCTAAAAAAGGATGGAGGGAGAGAGCGAGAGAGAGAGAGAGAGAGACAATATCTGGACTCCTCTCGCTAAAAAGAGAAAGTGGATCGAGAGGTAGCTGAGAGAATGGATGAATAAATAATGATGGGCAGGATATTTAATGCTTCTCATGGGGGGAAATGGGGGAATGGGAGAGAGAAGAAGTGAAGGGAGGATAGATTTAGAGATGTTCACCACCTCACATGTGTTCATTTAAGCGTCTCAGGCTGTCATGTGTGCAACTATTCACACAAGGGTGGACATTAAGAGTTACACCATGTCCTCTCTTTATCACTCAACACCTGTTGTTCTTTCTTCCTCTTCCTCGTTTTTAATTTCTCTCCTCCACCCACTCTCCTTCTCGCCCCTCACCCTTTCTCTCTCTCTCTCCGCTTCATCTACCCGTCTCCTCCCTCACTCCTCTCCTTCTCCCTACCTCCTGCTCTTCCATCTGCCCATCTTGCTTTTTTCTTTGCGGCCCCTCCCGATTCCTCCCTCGATATCAATCGCTCTCCATCATCCTCCCCCCTCCAACACTCCTTAGTCCCGCATCTCTTTCACTCTCTTTTTTTTTCTTCCCATCCCCGCCTAGCTGGCCATACATCTCCACTGCCACGCCGCCCCGCCCCTTCTCACTCCCCCTCTCTGAAGTCACTGCAGCGTGTCTAATGGCTCGCCTCCCTCTCGGCAGATCCACCAAGCGGAGGCCGGGCGAGCAGCAGCCTCGACTCACGCCTCCCCGACCGCCGTCCTTATCGAGACTGACAGCCGGCTCGACCCAGAGCTGCACACGTGATGACAGAGACACACGCCTGCACACGCACACAGACGCAGGACAGAGACACCGAAATACACGCTCACGGGAGCAGTTGCGCGCAAAACAAATGCATTGACATGCCGAAGCACAGGTCCAAAGAAAAGGACGAAGTACCAGAATGTAACCAAACATGTACACACACACACAAATTGCATGGCAGGAAACATGGGTGTCGACACACACAAGAGCGCCGGATGAACGATTACACTCTGTAGCGTCAAAGAAACAAAGTGACCATCACACGCGCTGTAAATGTGCAGATGCAGGCACACACAAGTACACACACAAGTACACTCACAAGTACACACACAAGTACACTCACAAGTACACACACACAGCCAATTTGATTCATGGATACTGACAGCGAGCTGCAGAGCAATGCGGACGCCACGACAGATGAGAAGGCAGATATTCGGGAGAAACTAGCAATTTAATCGACTAGAGGAGGAGGCATGAAGAATCTGATCCATGTCTGGAAAGAGCAGAGTGAGAGCAGCTGGAATAGGTAGGACAGAAAGAAAAGAGATGAGTGGAGGAAGAGGTTGTGAGAGAAGGAGGATGGGGGGAAGAGGAGAGGCGGAGAGAGAGAAGCAGTAAATGAAGAGGAATTATTGATCTTAAAGAAAGTTTGATAATAGTAATATCTGAAGGTTGTCACCTCCCTTAGTAGAAATACTAAATATTCAGCATCTAATATCAACCATAATCCTGTGACTCATTCTTATAAAAGGTGTTTTACTTCATCCCAGTAACATAATTTGCCATGGGATACTTTCACAATTAATTGTTGGGATTAAATGTCATTAGATTACGAAGAACGCCGCTCAAGAGTTTCGAGGGCAAGATTTGATTTGTCCGACCAATGGTCCAAAACCCAAAAAGATTGAATTAATTATAATCTCGTCAGATCAAGAAGAATATTATTACATTTGAGAAGCAGTTAGAAGGTAATGATCTTTAAATTAGGACAAAATTCAACATCTGGCCCTCTGTTCATCTCTTTTTTTTACTATTATTATAGCTATAAGAGTAAAGTACACTTTAATGAAAAAAAACAATTTAAAAATGTGTGTGAACATTTATGTGTGTATGTTTTCTTTTTAGTTTCTTTCCAGATTGAATAGTAATAATAACATTTCACCAACACTCAACAGTCGCTCTGTGTGAAATCCATCATAAAAGATGCAGAAATACCCATTTCTCTGCCAATTTATTCATCGATAATAATAACAATCCTCCTGTCACACAAACTGTACACACACAAACAAAGATACATGTTAATGTTCACACAGTCACACACAAGCCAGCATGTATACAGTAAGTACACACATGCACAGAGTTATATCTCCTCAAAAACAGAGGTCGCTGCTATCACACAGACACACACAATGTCACACACATAGACACTGGCACACAGTCATACAAACTACACACATGCTACACACAGGAAGCACTCGATATGGGGGCCAAAAATACATCACAAACCTTGCATCACCTTCCTCTCTGTGTTCACTGTTCCACTTTGTTCCTGAGCTGGGTGGGGGTGGGGCATGCAGTAGATAATGGGCCAATTGTAAGCCATTAGAGCTTGTGGCAGCCAATCAGCGCAGCGCAGCGCTGGACAGCAGCCAATGGCAATATGTTCTCTAGGCTGGGGGGAGGGGGGGATTATCTCACTCACACATGTGGCCATGATATGGAACGGCTTTAGGGGGATTCACTGTCAGGCTTTTCCTACTCAGATATTTGAATTCTGACATATCAAAACGATCTTGTTTTTAATTTCTAATAAGGATTATCAGCGTGTCAACAATTAGCCCCACAAGCAGCACTAACCATGAGATAAGATTATCCTTTTATCCTTATTAACCATGCAATTCCCCAGACATGTGAATCCTGGGACGAATGGCACAAAGGGGTGAACCATAAAAGCCCTCATTTCAGTGGACACGAAGCTCAAACCGAACAAAGGGTGGTTTGTTTTCAGAGGAGTTCAGGTACTCGGCGAGGTCGAGGTCGGTACTGGGATGGAAGGGAGATTGAAGATCCGTCCCAGGCTTACTCCGAGAAACACAAAGACCACGTAGATTCCCTCCAGGGCCATGTTTAATGTCCATATTGAATGAAAAACTTAAACTGCTCCCGAAACCATAGCAATCTTATTCTAAAAGATATTCAAATAAAAACTAAGGTGCAGGAGTTAACTTGGTAATAAAACATCTATGAAATGAGTTTACTCTACAAATGTAACCGATGTTTGATCTATGTTTGATGTATGTCATAAGTATACTCTTACAATGTCTTTCCTTTTGTACCTGCTTTATCACAAGTGTTGTATTAATGTGTATTGGGAGGTCACTGTAAAGGGCCCGTGACTGTCACAGGTTATATGGCTATGTGTTGTCAACCAAAGTGTTGAATTGAACCTCCTATTAAACAAGTAAGAGGCTCCTCGCCAGGAGAGACTCCCCCTCTCGAGCCCAAGGACACTGGGGTGCCTACCAGCGGTGGGGGGAGAGTTCTGGCTTGACCCGTGGACAGCCCAGGTGCCATAAGGAGGGGGGGGGGGGGGAACGAGTGTGAACAAAATATATAAGAAGAGGGAAAAGACAGCAGGAGGTCTTTGTTTGGGTTTACTCATTGATACGGCCGGTTAAGCATTGATTTTTGTTGTTAAACATTTTTTACTCTTTTGTTGAATAACTTTGATTAAAAAACATTTTTCTCTCCGCGGGGGTACACAACACCACACGGAGTGAAGCGCGCCGAGCAGAGCAGCAAAGGAAGTGCAGACCAGCACGGGCAACCCCCCTTCTCCTGCCTTCGCTGTCACTGTGCATTGTTTAATGTTAATGATGATATCTTACATTTGTATTGAGCATTTGAAGGTAACCAATGAACTTTTACACATATGGACGCAGACACAAACTAAAAAACGAATAACGGAAAATAGTAACAGGAATTACATTCATGAGGCAGTGTGGACAGGTGGGTGCATGAAGTGGTCAGCAAAAATTGGAAATTCAATTCCTAGGAATTGACAACTGGGCAAAGTGCTTGTGAAATGTGCTCATGAAGAGCATGTGATGTGAACGAGAGATCCACGACAGCTAATACATTCATTGTGTGATTTGTAATGTTTTGTCTGCAACTCTTACATTGAATTAATACAATTCTGAATCCTGCTTTCAAACAAGAATGTTCTACTTCACATTAGAAAAAGAAAAAAAGAAAAAGCTTCTCACGCAGTCAGTACCGACACCGTGCCGCCAGGTGGCGGTAGTGAGCACTGAGCCCATTGTGGGGGGAAAAAACACAAACAACCACAAGAATACCAGAAAATCCAAGATGGCGGTGCAAGAGACAGCATCTCAACTGTCGATGGCTCTCAAAGTCCAAGAATATCCCACCCTGAAGGTAAACGAAAGCTTAAACTCTCTTATATGAATCCCCCAACGATTATGCCGTGTCCACAATACACGATGCGTTTGACGTTATTTGTAAAATGGGGGTTATAGTTAATTTGACAGCGAGAGCAGCGTACTTGACAGGGAGGCTAACGTTAGCTGGGCCAGTTTAGCCAGGTAGCAGCGTCCACTAACTACCTGTGTTTGACAAGCCACCTTGCAAATAAAGCAGCTTAATCAATACAACACCGCTGGTGGCTAGTTATCTGGCTGTATTCTGCCCTTAATGGTACTTTTAACTGACGTCAAGTCGGTCGAAGGCCTCGTAGCTGTTCGCTTAAGTGTGCCGTTAAGTCCGTTTATGACTAAATTATCCGTTGACCTGCCTTCTGGCGTGTCGGTGATCGCGACCGCACGTTGTGTCTGTTAACTCAACGTTCCTTCGCGATTGTTATGTGGCTTATTTGTGTGTGTAGATGAATGTAACGGCAGCGCCGAACTGAGCACACAACCGACTGGTGAGTATACTTCGGTTAACGGTATCACCTAACGTGATGTTAAAGGGTAAAATAGACCCATCAGCCGCTGACGGAACATGTCACGACGAGGTTTATCATCCGAGAGAAATGTCTGGCCTGCTAGCCGGCCTGCTGTGCTGAAAACCAGCACGAGGCTACCTTTTGTTTCATCGTAAAAGGATGAATAGCCGGTGTTGCGGTTCAAGAAGCGACCGTGTTAACTGGCGACTTTGAACCTAACGCGTAAGTTGTTGTCGTAGTGAGACAGGTGTTGAAAATAGGAAGAAAACACGAAGCTATACCCCCGTGAATGCCGCATTGTTTAATTTGTATAGTATATATTATTATGTATAGGGTGTGACACAACATTAAACCAAGCGGCATTCACGGGGACAGCTATACGTGTTCTCTATCCTATTTCTCTAACGGCCGCCGTAACCATGACAACTACGGAGGTATTGAAAAGTCGCCAGTTAACAGGGTCGCCTGTTAAACCGTAACACCAGCCAGATAACGTAACGGCGAGCGCGCACATTGTAGCTGGCCCGGAAGATGGCTCGGCTGAAATCAGCGGAGGGGGAAGAGAGGAGGAGGAGAGGAGGAGGAGAGGAGGAGGAGGAGGAGAGGAGGAGAGGAGAGCCGTGTCGCGCCTCGCTGTCAGGCGGCGGATCAGCGAGTTCGCGCAGTGTCATCACATTGACGCCGCCGCCGCCTCGCTGCACTTCAAAATGGCCAGCGAGAGAAATCCCAGCCCGCTGCCGCACACCCGCGCGCCGCTCCTCCATTCCTCATAACGTTACTGCGACACCGCCGCGAAATGACGAGCGGAAACGCGCCCGCGCTGCTCCTGTGCTCCGGCGGCGTCGTGTGAAAGGCACGTTTTGTGAGTAGCGATGTATCCACCGTGGGGGTTTTTCTGTGTCTAACTAATTGCATGGGGGGTTGTCATGATGATATATATCTATACCGTTGTGATGTTGAGAGGGGGGGAGCACGGCTGTGATTTGGGGATATGTCTCTGCTTGGATGCTGCAGTAAAAGGATGATGGGCACCATTTTAAGACAAGAGTGATGGGTATAATTGGTACTAAATGGGGGTCTTCAGCTGGGGAGAGCATTTGGAGCTATATTGAGGCAGGATAATAAAATCACAAGGTTTCCTGACCCACTGAGAAATGTGCTGTTCTGCATTACCAACACAATCTACTATATGTTGGGTATTATATGCTTATTTGTTTTATATGTTTGGGATATCTTCAGTAAAGGTAAGGCGCGCCTCAAGTCTTCTGAAAGGAAATGGTTATTTACGTGCATCAATGAAAAAGGTCTTTGTGACCAGTGGTTTGTTCACCGGTCTGCTGAAAATACAGGCCCATCCCAGTGAAACAGTGATATAATGCTACAGAAAATGTGTCTGTATTCAAGGTATGTCCAAATATTTAAAACATGCTAAAATCCCTTACCCCGTTGAAGTGTTCTAGTTGTTCTGATTATCATTAATATTGATGTGCACTGGCTTGTCTCTGGAGCCGCCTCCCAACAAATGCTGGCCGACAAACCACTCGCACAGTGTCAGCCAGAGCCGTCTGCAATATGTTCATGACTGATTGACATGCCATCATGTCAAATAAACCGGGGTTTTATGGAAAAGAGTAATCCAATATGTCAGCTCGAGTAGATATTCAAAAGGGTAATATTTTAACAAATGATGTGGTTTATTTGATCTTCTGTTAAACTGCCTGACTCGGGTTAAAGGCCAGAAATAAAGCAAAAGCTGTATATGTTGTGATGGAAATTCACGAGTAACATTTTTAAAGATAAAATATCCTGGTTTGAGTTCCTGTTTTGGATTACACAGTAAATGTAATACCTGGGAAATAATTGTATGTGCATGGATTTGTTTCATTTGTTTCCCTTCATGCATAAAGGATGCACCAACTCAACTTGTTCAGTCCCAATTCCTTGGCTTTGGGTCGTGGCTGATACTGACTGACCATCTGATAAATGTGTTTAATTAATAAGCTCACTTTGTGGAAGGGACTGGGATCATGATTGTATGTGTAAGGTAACATCAGGCAATGCTGTCCTCTCTTTGGAGAACAACATGGAACAAATAAATACATACCTGCGTGTACTAAATTGTTATCGAGTAAAAATAAACGGTATCCCATATCAAACCCGATCCGGCTATTCGAGTCGGTATCGGATTGGTATCCGTGCAGCTCTACTGATGCAGCCGTGACTTTTAAATACACGGTTGCTTTAGTCGAGAGGACAACAAAAGCAGTTTGCATAATCTCTCTGGTCTAATGCCAAGTCATTGCCGCTCAATGTTTGTTTGCATAGGCTGGTGATTGTATGCACATTATATGGATTAATTTGCCTTTCTCATCTTGCTGTAATCATCAGCCTCTACTGTAGATGCAGGTGACCCCCCCCCCCCCCTCTTCCCTCCCATCAGGAGCAAACCCTCATCGTGATGTAGCCCTCAGGGGGAATACAGTTCTGGAGACTGTTCCCTCTTGTTGGAGCTATTTAATTTGACATTTGTATTTAGGTTTTATTGTAAAGTAATATTGATTGTTTACTGCTTATTTAGGTTATATTTTGATATGTTGGTTGTTTATTATGATAGTTGTAGTTTAATATATTTAGTTGTAGGTTCACTGATTGGGTAACACTGGGCACCTGTGGTTATATCTAGAGGTGGATAGGCACAGGACCAGCATGCACCAGGGTGGCCAATGTTTTTTTTTACCACAGCACGGAGAGGAAATGTCAACATTTTGTTTGTTCTTTTTTTTTGTTGGTTTAAATAAATTCTCAGAATACTAACAGGTGGAAATGGACAGTACTTTCTTTTGCATGCGTCAACACCAAAACCCACGGTGCATCAGTGGCGGTTTGATTTATGTTTTTGTTTGATTTCGGACGACAAATGGCCACGACACCTCTCTTGCAGTGGCCGTACACATACCTGAGCAGAATAATCCCCCTTTTTCTGTCGACTATACACTAATGATTATTTACTCATGTGTCCTAAACTGTTCGGTAGAACACGCACTTATCTGAATCAAAGGGCACGCTTGCATAGTTCTCGTCTGCGTTAGTGACCTGTGAAATTAACTTGAAAGAAATAAAATCCTGTAACGGATCAAAGTGCATGTTTTGTGGGGGCGTTTTATGCAATATCTCAGCGACGGCACCACGACGGTCACAATCATGTGGTTCCCATGTATCTGGTGTTGTGATAACACTGCGCTGCTTGCTTTGATCTTGGATTCAGGTCATTTTCTGCCCTCACTAATCAAGTTCAGGTTTTATTTGAGTAGATGCCACAATCAAATGATATCTGACTTGTGTTCTATGTTTATTGGGGCCAAGTATTAGGCTTTGTTTAAACTGAATTCAGTTCCTGTGGGAAAAGAACACAAGTTGGCTCATCATGGAAGAGAAGCTTCTTTATACTCTATTAGTTCTGGTCAAAAATAGGAAAGTGTGTAAAACAATAGATTCAATATGAAAGTCAGTTGCAAGGCCAGAATCCTTCTCTCTTAAAATATGATGTCAGACAGAATGTACAAACCTTATGAAACCGTTACCTGGATGAAAGTACAAATTAAAGATGAACCAAAGGTACACGTCTTTACTTACATAATACTGTTTGGCTTATCAGTATTTTTTTGAGTTGGCTGTTGATTCCTAGTTTGTGTGTTTTTTTTATTCCTAGTTTGTGTGTTTTTATTCCTAGTTTGTGTGTGTTTTTTTTTTCCTAGTTTGTGGGTTTTTTATTCCTAGTTTGTGTGTTTTATTCCTAGTTTGTGTGGTTTTTATTCCTAGTTTGTGTTTTTTTTAATTTATTCCTAGTTTGTGTGTTTTTTTTATTAGCCCTTTCAAAACGGGATATCTATACAAACTACTTACGGAACCACCCAAACACTCACGATGGCAGAGTACAGTTTTGGTTTAATTAGCAGCAGATCCAATATAGAGCTGAGCTATTCAAAGAGCCGAGAGGGCCTTTTCGCAAAATACAAACCATAATCCGCAAGATGTAATGTTGCATATCTTCACGAATCGGGCTCTGCAAGTGGCGCGCTGGCTCTCGGTCACTGAGGCTCAGAGGTAACTGGCCCGTTGTGTTGTCGTTGCAGGTGCCGTACGAGACTCTGAACAAACGCTTCAGGGCGGCTCAGAAGAACATCGACCGGGAGACGAGTCACGTGACGATGGTTGTAGCAGAGTTGGAGAAGACGCTGAGCAGCTTCCCGGTGGTCGACTCCGTCGTGTCACTGCTGGATGGCGTGGTGGAGAAACTCAGCGCCCTGAAGAGGAAGGTCAGGGATCCGGATGTGCACCTACACACACTTTCGCACAGCAATTATCTCTCTAATGACTCGAGAAGTGTTTTCATGTTCAGATTCTAAGTTGTTGTCCCGTTAAAAGCCATGAGTCTTGGGTTCACACCAAAAGATGTACTAAACACATACACAATCCTAAGAGTTTATTTATTTTAAGCCACAGACAGGGCCATCTGCACACCAAAGTGGTATACAGAGAACATTTTCATTTTCATGTTGAATAGAATTAAGCAGTGTTTTTAGATGATGTTCACATCAGTATAACAATGTACACGGAAATGGAAACAAAACTCCCTAAACAATTGATTCTCCTCATCTTTCCGTTTGTTTACAATTGGTTGGATGATTGAGCCTCTTGACTAATACAGCCTCTGTGTTGTTGATTGTTTTGTGTTTCTAATTTCAAAATAATTGACTAATTTTAAAATTGAGGCGATGCCTCTATTATTCCTTTTTCCAGAGGGCAGCTCTCAGATGAATAAAATAGTGATTACGGGGAAAATCAGACGGCAAAAGAAAGTTGGTTTAACGGAGCAATTGTATGTGGAAGGTTTATCACATCGATCATGTTTGTTGATACCATATAACACTTTAGGACCTGGTTTTTAAACTACTATTATTATTGACCCTGGTACTGGTAAAACACTGCGTTACTCGCCCCTGTACAAAAGCCCATTATTGTGGCTGCGCTCTTCTTTGTGTGTGTTGTGTTTGTCAGCGGTGGAATGTGGCCGGGCTGGCACTTCTATCCAGCCTTTCTAAAACAGACGGCAAGTGCTCAAAACACACTTCTGCCGTTCAGCCAGTTTCCCTTTGTGCCAGCACGTTGTTCAGCAGGTACTTTGGGACATAGACACCATGTGTTAATGGTGTTGGATGCTGGGCCATGCGAGATACGACGCCGGTGTGCGAGGGGTTGTCATTTCCCTCCAAATGTCGGGCCAAATCTGGTCCCTCGGGTAGAGGTCCAAACCTCCAAAATACAATCTGAAAGGGGGAGTAAATGAGAGAAGACAAAGCGAGGCCACTTTATTTTGAAGCCCAATCTAAAATGATGATGTACGTGGAACAGTGCACACAGGAATGCAGAAACGTACTGTCCAATTCAATCACTGTTTACTTACTTCTGTGTCGCTTGAGAGAGTTGTCTTGTGATTTCTTTAAATGATATTCCGTAATTAGCAGTGCAAACGCTTTATCGTGTTTCTTCGTGTTTTAAAAAGGAGCGTTGTTGAATATTCTAACTGTAATAAGATTCAGTTTGGTGAATTACGTCTGAAAATAAATCCTTTAAGTAGAAAAACGTGAGCTTCCTTCTTCCAGGAAATGCGGTGCTGCCGAGAATCCATACTTATTGCCCGTCAAATTTGAAAAGCGATGTTCACGATGCGCGTCCGTCCCCGTGTGGAAACCCTGACGGCCGTTGTGCGTGCCCTGCAGGCTGCAGAGTCCATCCAAGCGGAGGACGAGAGTGCCAAGCTGTGTAAGCGTCGCATCGAGCACTTGAAGGAGCACAGCAGCGACGAGCCGGCCTCCGTCAACCTGTGGAAGAAGAAACGCATGGACCGGATGATGGTGGAGCATCTGCTGCGCTGCGGCTATTACAACACAGCTGTCAAACTGGCCCGACAGAGCGGGATAGAGGTGATTGTCTGTGTGTCGATGAGCCGCTTTGGCCCACGGGAATTCAGAAGACTCACGAGTTCTTTGAGTTCACGTCGTATGTTGCATTTCGGAGCATCGGGACAAAATTAAAAGACTCGCTGATGTTGTTACTGACCTTGTTGAACTTAGTCAGTTTAACACATGCATTGTGTGTGTGTGTTTTTATTTGTTTAATCCTGTTACCTGAATAGTTGTGCTTTTTGATGAGTTCATTAATCTGTTTACCATTTGTTTCTGAATCTGCTGCTGTGTGTTTGCTCTTCTGATGCCCTTCCGCTCCATCAATACATTCACTCTATTTTCAGGACCTGGTCAACATTGAGATGTTTCTCACAGCGAAGGAGGTGGAGGAGTCCCTGGAGCGGCAGGAGACGGCCACTTGCCTCGCCTGGTGCCATGACAATAAGTCCCGCCTTCGCAAGATGAAGGTAGCTCATTTGCAGTCAGATTTTGAGATTTAGTTGAGATACGTGCGTTGAGATTAATGCGTAAAGCCGTGCCCCTAACAAACAAACACAAAAGTAACTTAATGAGGTTATGGCACGTTTAACAAATTCATATTTGGTTTTGCATATTGCATATTTCTGAACTATAATCGGGGATGTAGCACTGTGCTCAGACATCGACCTGTTGAGGCTAAATTACTCTGTTACAGTGGTAATCCGAAACGTATCCTATTAAACCAAAACGTACTTGATACAGACCTCCTGCCACGACGGAACAGCCTTCCCAGTCAGCTGCTACTGAGCGAGTCAACCCTGTTCTGCTTAGAGCGCAGGCGCTTTGCACGCTTCGCCCAAGCTTGACATGCTGAGACATTCGGGAAGATGTTTTGTGACGGAATTTGAGAGATGTGGTCTCGCTTTAGCTCCAGTTCACGGCCAAATAAAAATCCATTTTAGTGCCAACTGTTCCTAATAAATGAGGGCTGCGTGGTGGTGTAGTGGCTAGCACTGTCGCCTCACAGCTAGAGGGCCGTGGGTTCAATTCCCGGTCGGGGCGGTCCTTCTGTGTGGAGTTCAGTTCTCCCCGTGGCAGCGTGGCTTCCCTCTGGCTTCCTCCCACAGTCCAAAGACATGCAGTCAGGTTAATTGATGTCTAAATTGCCCATAGGTGTGAATGTGAGAGTGAATGGTTGTATGTCTCGATGTGTACCCTGCGATGGACTGGCGGCCTGTCCAGGGTGTCCCCTGCCTTCGCCCTATGTCAGCTGGGATCGGCTCCAGCGCACCGTGACCCTAATGAGGATGAAGCGGTATTGATAATGGATGGATGGATGTTCCTAATAACCTCTACCAGCTGTTCCCAAAATCCATTTTCTTAATACAAAGATTGAAAGGCGTCTTGAGAATCTACCAGCAATGTATGAGTTTTCTGAAAGGGATCAGTTTTCTGCCTGCTCTGCTCTAAAGTGAAAATGAGAACTGAGAGGCAGCACTTCCGTGGTTTTGACTTACCGGCATCGTCTGTCTGCTTCTTTGCAGAGTTGTCTCGAGTTCAGTCTGAGAATCCAGGAGTTCATCGAGCTCATCAGACAAAACAAACGCATGGATGCAGTCAGGTAACACACACACATTCATACGTTTACAGCTCTTTTACCTTACTTGTGCTTAATTGCAACTTTTGCCTTAATCTAACTTTAATTAGCCTTAAAACAAACATTGTGTCACCCACTGATCGTCTCCTGGTGTGTCTCTGTGTATCTCAGACATGCAAGGAAGCATTTCAGCCAAGCGGAGGGTGGACAGTTGGATGAGGTTCGGCAGGTGATGGGCATGCTGGCCTTCCCATCAGATACACACATCTCCCCATACAAGGTGCACACTTAAGTCTTTCCTGGTATAAATATGTACATAACTTCTTATTCGGACACTTATTTTACACACGCTCGTTGCTGAGAGGCATCATTCAGCTCAGTGAATGCAGCTGTCTGGGCTCATCATGATGGATTTAATGACAGATGAATCAGAAACATAATAGATACTTGTTGACTGGCATCAACTGTATTCATATTATAATAATGCAGCAATGAAATTAATTAAATTGTGGAGCTTTACGGAGACGGTGGTATCGGAACAGAACCGCCACTAGAGGGCCTGTGTCAACTCCACCGTGAGCTACTTTGAACTGAATGGCTGCTTTCAAGAGTAGTGTTTCTATTTTTAAACTTCCACTTTAAAATCATCTGAGAAACGGACTTGTATCAAGGCACCACAACAACAATGCTTCATCCCAAAAATACGTTTACCTTTTTCTGCGAGCAGAGAGGTTGGACTGAGCCAAACGACTGCGACAAAATGTTTCCAGCTTTTGGAGCCAGCGTGACGGAAGCAGAACTGAGCATCTCTGTCCTCATTTATAGCTAAATTATCAAAGTGGGTTTTGTCAATTTTGAATTCAGTTATTACTCATTCACCTCACTTCCCTAAACACAAGTGGGAAAACATCCATTAATTTATGAATCAACTTAGACTTAATAACAATGTTGGCACCGTTGCTTACAGTCAAATAAAAGCTGTAACTGTCACTTCATTTCGATAAAATAGTTGGAAAATTGTTGTTGTTCAGGTTTTTAAACCGGTTGCCCAACTCCTCTGTACACGACGCTTCTGAGCGAAACATTCCCATCTCCGTTGCATTGATTGTGATGTGACAGGCCTCCGGAGGAGTTTAAGATCACAGACTACTCTGGCGCTGTCGTTTCTGCTGAAACAACCTCTCGAGGGCAACACACACCGGCAGAACAAGCGCTTCACATTTTGCTCCTGTTATTGAACATCCTGGTTACAGGACACTGACGTCTGTTGTGTGTTTACAACAGTGGCTGCAATGTAGTTCATGTTTCAGGAATGCACATTGTTTGTATAGGAAACCAAACCGCATGTTGATTCTGGTCATTCTCGGTACTGCGCCTGAAGTCTGCCTCTGACTGGTCCGTCTCTTGTTCTTCCTGCTCCATCAGGATCTTTTGGATCCGGCCCGCTGGAAGATGCTGATCCAGCAGTTCCGTTATGACAACTACAGACTGCACCAGCTGGGAAACAACTCTGTGTTCACTATCACCCTACAGGCGGGTCTGTCTGCCATCAAGACGCCGTATCCGACCAATAAGTGGCCTCTCCTTGGCCAAGCTAGTTTCTCTTGATTTATTTTTGTTGCGAAAAAAAAAGTGTTGCTCCCGTGACGTTAAGTCTATCAAACGACTTCTTGATCTCACACAACTTGTATCCCTCGTCTCTTGGCTCGCTCTGTTTAATGAAAGTGAAAATGCTCCCTAACAGGCTATAAAATACAACCTTTGTGAGTGGATTATTCCTGATGCTCTCTGCTGCGAGACCCATAATAACGTCTCACTCATGTTCCTTAACTGCCATGCCTCTTCCAGTCAATGCTACAAGGAGGATGGCACCTCAAAGAACCCAGACTGCCCGGTGTGCAGTAAATCCCTCAACAAGTTGGCCCAGCCGTTGCCCATGGCCCACTGCGCCAACTCCAGACTCGTCTGTAAGATCTCTGGAGAGGTCATGAATGAAAACAACCCTCCAATGATGCTGCCTAATGGTTACGTCTACGGCTACAATGTGAGTAAACCAGATAATCTACATTTAAAAGTACTAGTATCGTGAGCGGAAGCGATTTCTGCCTCTGTACGAATACTTTTAAAACGCAGTACGGAAGAAAAATAGTCTTATTAATGTTTGTTTTTCCATCTGATTTATTATCCCCTGCTTGTTATCTCTTCCAGTCCCTTCTGTCCATCCGCCAAGATGACAAAGTGGTGTGTCCCAGAACCAAAGAAGTCTTCAACTTCTCTCAGGCTGAGAAGGTCTACATCATGTGATCACTCGGATGACCCGTCTGAGTATTGACGTGATCGAATACGGCCTCGTCGTTAGTCACCTGTGACCGGGCCCACTGAGAGAGCCACCTGTGGAGAGCTGTGATCCAGTGCCCCCCCCCCCCTCCCCCTCACAGACACACCCAGCGTTTCCCACAACCACCCCCCCCACCCCCCCCCCACCGAAAACATGATCAGTGCAACTTCGCCAGTTCTCTTCCCCCCTCCCATTTTATTACACAGAAACTGGGATTCTCTCCTTTCAGACTCAAGAACAAGAAGTTGATTGATCTATTCAAGCACAGGGACGATCCACATGGTCATTATCGAACAACAACAAAAAGACTGATGGGGTGGAACAACTGCTCGGTAGTTATTTTATTGCAACAAATAAAAACCTGTTGAGGTTACTTTTGATTTTTCACTCGTGGTGTTCCTTTGTTACAAAAAAAAACAAACCTGTGCAGTGTTGACTCACTCCATGAACCAGATGAAAACACGATTTGGGCCTTTTTAAAGGCAAACGTGGCTGGCCTCCCGGTCAAGCGGTAGCATTTCATTGTGTGATGCATGCGGTTGACATTCTTTGTCTTCTAGCCATGTTTTTGGTGGGTTTGGGGAGGTATATATGTTAAGCGCCTCCTGTTTTAACTGCCTATCTTTTGCATTTCACCCCCCCCCCTCTTTTTAGGGTTTGGGCCGCAGTTTGGCTCCTTTTCAAATGTAAATATTAGATGGGAATCCATCACCCTCATGTTTAAATTCTGGGGTTTTGGGGACAAGTAACGACAACAAAGATCATCCTTTTGCCAAGATGCTCCGAACTGAACACGTCTTTTCTTGGGTGTTGTAAACCTGCATCCTCAAGTTAAATGGTTGTTCACGCTGATGATAATAATTGTGGTGCATTTACTTCCATAATTAAATTGACCCAATATTCAAATATGATGACTATTTTAACCATCTTGGATGTGTTTTGTTTTTTCCTGATTGAACAAATTGTCTTCCTGTTTCGTGTTTGAGGTTTGCCATTTGCAGTTCTCAAATTTCTCAATTTTTTTCTTCAACCAAACAAGAGTACATATCGGTGAATTAAGGATATTTTTCTGTTTTAAAGATGAAAACATGGCTGCTTTCTATTGAATTAAACATTTCTCAAATAGTTTTGATTTCATAACCATTTTTCCGCCAATGAAGACGATATAGAGAAAAGCAGTGCTGATATTTTTCCTTTCTTTAGGCTCGGTGATTGAAGTCTTCTCTACAGGGATTACATAGTTACACCAGCTGATAACACTATACGTAGTTACATGCACACAGTACTTGCCTTTTTATTTTAGAATATAAGAGGCAGGATCAAAACCTTGACTAGGCTGTTGAGGGTAAACTTTTGGCCATCTGAAAACATCACTCTATGACTTTGAAAACCTGTTATGGAAGATAGATGCACTTAGAATATGATTAGATTAGGATGTTCACTCACTGAAAACAAATGGCCCTTTAATTGTGAAATTGTAACCCTAAACAGCAACACGGAGCAGTCCTAAAAACATGCAGTTTTTTGTTAAACATGATCAATCTGTGGTCATTCATTTCTTCCATGTTTTTCTTGACAAACCAAAAGTTGCCTCATTTGTGTCCATAAATGATTTGGAACTGTATCTGTAACAACAGACTGTCCCGTGTATTTGTGTCGGTAGTTTAGTTAAAGGGATTGTTTTGTGAGCATACTGCCTCATAAAGATTTCAGTGAACTTTGATTTCAGTGTTTCATTATTTGCCATGTTCACTTTGCTCCGTGGGCTTCTACATTAACGTGCCCATAAGTCCATGGAGAACATCCCATAAACCCAGGTGGAACAATCTCCATTAGCCCAGGTAGAACATCCCCATAAAGCCAGGAATGTGTGACGAGATTAACGATTCACTGTAATTCTGTTGGCATGGAAATGAGACCAAGTGGTGTGTCTTTCACCTGAAACAACATCACCGTGGTTGGAAGAGTTCATCTTTCTGTGCGGGTGTTTTTCTTTTGGTCTAGCAGTTGAAAAGCATGCTTACAGGTATCCTGTAGTGTTGCTGACTGAAATACACGAGCAAAGGAAAACAAAACAAAAATAGACAAGATTAGGCAGTACAATTAATTTACTTCCAGAATCCACAAAACTAAACCTTGATTTTGTGATGTCAACCAAGTGCAAATTTAGTTTAGCTCCAGAGATAATTAATCAGCCTCTCGGTAGGTTGTATTGTCTGCTCTTGCATGAGCATTTAGTTTTTTGGGAAGGCAATTATTTCTATTAAAAAGAATGAAGGAAAATGGCGAAAAATGCCCAATACCAGTTTATAGAGTCCAATGTAACATCTGTAACAACGGCCCAAAATCCCAGAATATATAAATGAGTGATAAAACAGATGAATACTTGCATATTGATTAATAATGTAATTATTACAGAAGTGCAGTGTTTCTGCTCTAAATTTTTAAACAAGTAAGAGGTTTTCATGTTTAATTGTAAGATGCTTTTATTTTCTTTTTCCCTTTGCACAAACTGCTATAAACTGAAATATTTTAACCCGGTTTACTACAAGCCCCGTGAGGCTATGGACGTCTTGCACTAACCAGGCTGCTATTGTTGATCATGATGAAGTATACTTTTGTGAGATAGCCTAATTTTATTCACAGGCTACTACATTTAATCTATTGTACTTACTAATTATGACCAAGAATGATTTGGGGAGTTTCATATCTTTACAGTTCCTAAATGTAGATATGTGTTGATCTTTTTATTCGCATTAATAAATATTAGCAGGACAGCGTTTGATCCGTCCAGTTTGACACAATGTCACACAGGAACCGTTCTGCAATCATACTGCGCTTCAGAATACTACAAAGTATTTTTTTTCATTGAAAGGCCGTCGTTTTTATATTTATAGTAACTTTAATCAAGTAGTTGCATCCGTTTTAACAGAGCATATGTAGTCTTTTGTCCCGCAGGAGAAAGAGCAACGGATGGGAAGAGGCGTGACTGAAGATCAAACTGCTCTGACGTCACAGCGCGTCCGGTATAAATACAGCTGCGTTCATCCTCAGCCACCATTTTGAGATTAGCACATCTTCCAACCCATAGCAAACTAGTTATTCAACAATGACTGACCAGCTTTGCAAACTTTTCGTCGGTGGCCTCAACGTGGACACGGACGACGATGGCCTGCGCAAGCACTTCGAGCAGTACGGCTCCCTCACCGACTGCGTCGTCGTCGTGAACAAGCAGCTGCAGCGGTCCCGCTGTTTCGGCTTCGTCACCTACTCCTCACCGGAGGAGGCTGACGCAGCAATGGCGGCCAGGCCTCACACCGTCGACGGCAATTCGGTCGAGGTGAAGCGCGCCGTGGCGAGAGAAGACGCCAACAAGCCCGAAGCGCTCGCTAAGGTAAAGAAGATCTTCGTCGGCGGTTTGAAGGACGACATTGAAGAGGAGCACCTCAGCGAATACTTTTCGCAGTACGGCGAGATCGAGAAGGCCGAAGTGATCTCGGAGAAGGAGACCGGGAAGAAGCGAGGCTTCGGCTTTGTTTACTTCACCGATCACGACGCGGCCGACAAGGCGGTCGTCGTGAAGTTCCACACGGTCAACGGACACAAAGTCGAAGTAAAGAAAGCCCTGACGAAGCAGGAGATGCAGGCGGCCAACAGAACCGGCATGGCGCCCAGAAGCAGAGGCGGTAGAGGCATGCGGGGAAATCAAAATGGCTACCCTAACAGGGATAGCTATAGCGGAGGCTACAACTACGGAAATGGCGGCTACAACGGTGGTGGCGGTGGCAGCTACGGAGGAGGGTACGGCGGTGGGCCGTATAGTGGTGGTTACGACCAGGGAAGCTACGGAGGCGGCAACGGCTACAGCGATTTCGGCAGCGGCTACGGGCAGCACTCCTCCGGCTACGGCCCCATGAAAGGGCCTCCCTTCGGCGGGCAAAGGAGCACGACACCCTACAACCGAGGAGGCGGAGGCGGCGGCGGCGGCGGCGGTTACCCACGAGGGGGCTACGGCGGTGGCGGCTACTAAATATTCATCGACACAAGAACATCATCTGCCCTCCAGCCAGGATTTGGACGTCAAAATCGAATTCAAAAAACGGGGCGTCTGCCGTGAAATCCAACAATGGCAGAGAAACGGACACTGAGACACCCCCTAATCACCAGACCTCAAAAACCCAAACAGGTAGGAAGGTCACTTCCCAGAAAAACCTGATAATAACGAGCATATCTTGCCGTTCAACTAGGACACATTAAAACAGAATAAGAAGAAGAATAAAAAAAAACAGCGACCCTTTTTTTATTATGTAACGTTACCCGACGCAAAACGCGTGTAGCTGTCGTTTAGAGTTGAATATTTTTTATTTGCGTTCACGCGTTGTTTTTTTTGCAAATTTCGATGTAGGATTGTTTTTGCTGATTTATCCTAATTTGCATTTTAAGCAATTTAAGGTTCGTTTTTGATTTTCTGGAGTAAAACTTAGTGTGATTTCAATGTATGAGGATGAGAAAGCATGTTTTGTGGTCTGGATTTCATAGCTTGTTATACTTTTCAACATCAACTTGTAACTTGGGTCTCTCGGCGAAGGCGGGAACGTGATACTGCAGGATCCAGTTTCCTTGTTTCCTCCCCCACACTGTACCAAACTCTCCTCACTCATAGTAATAGTTCCAGTATTGTTCATTTCTCATTACCTGTAGCAATATCTAATGTATATTGTATACTTTCATGTCTGGAGAACACAAACCTACTGTTAAAAAAACACTTTGGTATGCTTATGTATGTTCATTTTAAATAAAACGTTATACCACTTAGCTTAGTTATTTTACTTATTTAACCAGGCTTCCTCAAGTTTATCCACAGGTCTTATAAGTGCCATCGTCTTGATCTTTAGTTACATGGCGTCCCAGTTTATTCCCTTACACTCAAGGTGGGTGAAATGGTAACCGAATTATTGTAGTCTACCCACAGCCATTGCATGTAGGCTCTGTAGGGTTTGACCTTGTTTTAAACTTATGTGGTTGCTAATATGACTTTTCCCCCCTTTTTTTATTTATTTGAATACGTATTTCATGTGGACATGAGGGCTCTGATATTTATCTTTGATTATTCCTACTTCCTATTAGGTGTTCTTACTCGTATTCCAGTATGCTATCCCAGCCATAATAGCCGTAGCAGTTTGTTTGTAGGCTACATCAGGACCCTGTTGATTACCTGGGGTCGATTGTGATAAGAGTCTGAAATATCTCTTTAGGATATCCACATCCAGCAAACTAGGTATGTAAATCAACCTGTCTTCACTCTGTGTTGGTCAACAATGTATGGGATCTTTGCGATGGTGCACAAGTGTGCCATTATTATTTAATCTTAAACATAACTGACACTATATAAACTCAAGCTCAATGCGTCTTATAGAGCTAATCTTAAAATTAAAACAAAATGGGAGGGTGTTACTTGATTTGGTCTTAACTTTAAGTGGGTGGAAGGGCACCTGAATTTTGTTCCGCCATTAACTGAACTAATGGAACGAGTAACTTGGTGTCTCTTCCACGAACCCTTGCTCTGCACAGTTTCTCACTCTAGTTTCTCTCCGTCTCCTCCAGGTTGCTTCGGTAATCTGGGCACGAGGACATCACCCCCGAAACCGACAGGGTGCGGTTGTGCCTTCTCCCCCTCAGGTGAAGTCAGTTTTCAGAAAGGATTGTCCAGTGTGGGTTTAAATGCATTTGAAAGTCTCATGGTGGGTTTTATATCTGAAACGTTTTATTTGAGTTATGAAGGTTGGCAGTTTTGATAACTATAGATCAAAGATGTTTTCCCGATGACCAGCGCCAACTATTAGGCTGGATCTGTGAAGTCGTTTCCAGTGATTACTTTTAAATGCCTGTTCCGAGGTTAACAGTGTGTATAACAATGATTTTAAATTCTGTTTTTATTCTTTGATCTTACTCAGGTGCTGTAGACTAGATGACCTGGGAGAAATAGTTTGCACTTCTGGGCTCTGGATTTCAAAATGTATTACGTTTCTATTCTTTAAATGTTGGCCACTAAATTATTGTTTTTTCAATATTTGCAATGCCCGGTTAAGTAGGAGAGGTAAATATGCATACATATACATATTGATCATATTCTTCATTCTGTAGTACAGGTTAATGAATTACGGGTATTGGCTGCCATTCTCCATGTGACATCTAATATAAAGAGCCCTGCGGCTTAACCCTTGTGTTGCCTTAAGGTCATTTTGACCCGAATCAATGTTACACCCTCCCCCCGCTTTAGGATTAATTTGACCCCGTTTAATGTCGGTGTTCTTCCGGTAGTCAACAAACAAACATAAAGTGCCTCACACTTAAACTTGGAAAACAATATTAATTCTAAAATATGTTAGTAAATATAAAGGTAACAGGAGGGTGAAACATTGAATCGGGTCAAAATGACCCAAAGGCGGGGGGAGGGTGTAATATTGATTCGGGTCAAAATGACCCTAAGGCAACACAAGGGTTAAAGAGCGCCTGTGTTGGGGACGTAATGTCTGCAGAGTCGTTGGAACAATGAAGGAAAGTCCAGTGTTCACACAGCCTCATGTGTTTCTTACAGCAACTCAAATCTTGCAGTGGAAGCCTTACTGTGCACGATATTGTCCGTAAACCTCAAGCCTCCTCAGGTGGCAATGTTATTGAACAATTTTATCAATAAAAACAATTGTCTATTATTTATTTGTAATTTTCAGAAGATCTGTTGGCTCACATGGCGTTTGCAGTCTAAGTGCCAAGTACTGCAGTTTACTCCTCTGCTGCTAGATGCCTGTAACTAGACGTGGAAACGGCTGCAAAATGAACATTACATTGCATGAGGTGTCGCGGAACACCTGTAAGTTGGTCAGAAGTTGAGGCAACATAACCTTTGTTATATTAGAGTCCTTAACTGAAATGCTTGACTCACTTTATTTATTTTTTGCAAATACTGTTTCTGTCTGATTACTCACCCTTTAGGAAAGTTGCTGCTTTTATCCCAGTTCAAAATTCAGAAAACTGGCCGTCCAATAATCTGGCTGCAGTAAGGCTTTTGACATACGTCTGCTGGCCAAGTCGTTTATTAAGACCGTGCAGACTAATTACAACTGTTATTTGTTGTGCTAATTGAGCAGCAAATAACAATACATCTGCTATAAATCATGTCCACATGGATAAAGAAAACGAATGTTATGTTTTTAAAATATGGTTATGTATTGAGCTGAAGTAACCATATTGGCGCTCAACAACAAACTTGATGAACAAAAGATGCATCTGACAGAACAATCTTGCTTCCTCCATTTAGCGGCGGTGCCAAGAATGTAAGGACAAACTCACTGCAATCAGACCTTTTGAAAATAAAACGCATTTTTATCTTTTGTAATACAAGCTCAACCTTAAAACGAATGTCAATTACAGAAGTAATCACTCAGTTTTGTAAACTTGGAGGAAAGTGCGTTCTTTTTTAACCAATCCTGTCTGATGTACTGCGGCGATTTCAAGAGGTAGAGTGTGATGCAACTTATTTTATGTAACACTATGTAAGTGATTGACATGGCAACCCGAGTGTGAATTGTACTTTTGTTCTCTTACCTCTTTTTAGGATAATGGCGCTTCACGATTTCTGATCATCCCATAGGAAAAAGAAACCTGTCATGTTGGCCATGCTTTTTTTATGAATCTACAATAAATTATATATTTTTATACACCAAGAGCGTTGTTATCTTACTTATTTACATGGAGGATAGTTTGGTTTGCATGTCTGTGATTCCCGTCAGGAAGGGGTCGTGATGAGGTTGTGTGCTGATGGTCATGAAATGGATACGCTTATCGAGCTGGTGTCACAGATCTCACGCTGGCTGCTATACTCGTGTTTCATCCAACCAGACTCCTAAGAAGTATTCTGATCTGAGTGCAGGTTCAGGATTTTGGATTACTGTGTGTTCAATCCTTAAAATCCTTGGTTTAAGTGACCCTTTTTTGGCTTTCCTGTGGTAGGATTACATCTTTTGCAATTTAAACAAATGGATTTGTAAATATTGTTTTGATGGGTGTGCCATTTACAGCCAGTTACATGTTTTTGTTGTACTTTGCAACCGTTTAAAATGAGTAATGTTTCGTGTTATGTCACCAACGGCATTGTGTGCATGATTTGAGGGCGATCAAATCTGCATGCTTTTGCAAAGCCTTTTTTATGTGCTTAAAATCCTGCATTCAGTTAGCTTTTAGTGGCTCACCTGTATGTAGGTCAGTGAAAGTCAATCATTGGCAAGAGAGGGGTACCACAAACAAAACTGACCTCAAATAAAATAAATTCTGCTTAATCTGTGAAACTCCAGTGCCTTTTTAAAGTTTGTTGAATTGGAGATTGGGAATCAAAGACAGCAACGATAAGGAGCACAAGCAAAAACGTGATCTGGTTAAGATTTTACTCAATTACTGCAGCTTTCCCTGGAATCAAGTTTGTCAAAACCAAAGCTGCAGAAACGGTTGGTGGCAACTCGTGCTGGCTCAGAACGAGGGCGTGTTGCAGCAGGCGTTAATCTTCATTGGCGGAGCTCTGAATAGTTTTTAACAGCAGCTTGGGGGAGGGGTCTGTGACACATTTCACTTCCTGTGAAAAGACCGATTTCAGCTTCCCTAAACCGTACACTAAGCCCTTTGAGGCTGAAGTGGGTCAGCACTATTTCAATATATATATTATATACAGGCACGTGCACAGATAGAGCCCTAGTGGTGCTCAAGCATCAGCCCCTTTGCCCTGGATGAGTAAAGTGCCCTTTTTGCTGGAGACACGTTTTTATTATTCATCCGTATTTAAGAATAAAAGTTACTCTTTTTGTCAAGTCCCCCCAAATGTGTTAATATCCGACGGGCATTTATTTGAGTTATTGTGAGAATTTCGCCTAGACCCGCTCCGTGCCGCTCACGAGCCCCCCCCCCTCCTCTCCCTCCCCCCGCCGCGCCCCTCCTCCTCCACTTCCTCCTCCGCGCAGTGCTCCTCGCGCCACCAAACGGCTGCACCTCCTTCTCTGACCCGCAGCATCAGACACACAGGTCATGACGGTGTTTGTCCCCTGACGTTGTTTTGTGATAAATCAACCACAACATTACCGCTGCTGAAAACATGACGTCACAACTTGTCCGACGTTTCCTAAAAAAATAAACAAACAACTCCGTGATTTCAAAGCCTCGTCCAGCTGTTTACTGACGTTAGTTATGTTTAGAGAATAGAGAGAAGAGAGAGGGAGAGAGAATTCTTATTCCGTTCTATTCAACAGACCAGGAGGGCGATACGTGGCTGGCATGACGCCCATTAGCCAATCAGAACGCTTGTACTGTTGTTGCTATATAATAATTCATCTTTATTCATAAAGAAAATGTAAGCTAGCTGTCTGATGCTGCCAGAGGAAACGCAGGTCGAGGACAGCATCATCAGTGTAATGCTGCTTATGCTTCAACTGTCAGAATGTGTTTGGTATTGGGTGCCCTTTTTTTTGGTTTGAGCACCTGCCCCCCAAAATGTCTGCACGTGCCTGATTATATATATATATATATATATATTTATACTAGGGCTGTCAATCGAGTAAAAAAAATTAACTAATTAATCGCACATTTTGAAATTCATTAATCGCGATTAAAAGGTTTTTTTTCTTCTAAAGACAATCTTCTAAATGAACGAGTAATCCCTTCAGACAGCGTGTATTTTAGACACTTGTTTAATTGTATTCTTTTTTAAAGACAAAACTTCACACAGAGCTGTGTTTTCAAAGAGGCTCCTACCTATAAAGTGCCAGCGAGGTATTTAATATCGTGGATGATAAATTGTTTCTTCAGTGAAACATCCAGATTAGTGAAACAAGGTGCATTTGAGACCCCATTGGTCCTGTCATCTTTAACATTGAACAGCAGCAGAACCAGTGGCCTTGGTAAACTGACAAATATGTCACGTTAACCCTCTGGAGTCTGGGCTCATTTTCTCGATTTTACAAAACAATGTAAATTCACCTTTTAAAGGCTTTTGCATGTGACACATCCCAGTGTTTCCCCCACCATTCTATCAGGGTGAGGCCCCGTAATTTTCTCTTTCGCGCCAGATTCCAGCAGAAGTAATGTAAGGTTCTTTTCTTAAAGACGTCTTTGTTCTTTTATTAAACTAAACGTCTGTTGTTGGTCGTCTCTACAGCAGCATGTCATTCTGTCTCGACGTGTCGGTCACTCTTCTCGGCTCTCCGTCCCGCGCGCCGCAGAGCTCCATGCCGGCGTGTCTGCGCGCGCATCGGGTCGGAGCAAAAAAAGTCACCTGCACTTTCCGCCCCGCGTCACCGACACGTCGCCCTCTGCTTCTCTGTGAATATCGAGGAGCAGACGGGAGGAAGGAGGCGGATTGCCGTGGTTTGACACTCAAGAAGAGTGCAAAAACTAAAACGCACACCGGAAGTAAACAAAGTTGCGTTAAAATATTTTAGTGCGTTAATCAAGGCCAAATTAATCGCATAGATTAACGCATTAACGCTGACAGCCCTAATATATACATATACAGCCTTCCTCTGTTCTCTTATTCCTGTTCCGTTAAAGTTTTATTTTTAGGGAGTTTTGACGACAGAGAATGTTGTCTTTTGTACATATGGTACATTATTTGGGATATTTGACTTCTCAGAGCTGATAATAGATAGATAGATATATACTTTATTGTGATAAGGTCACAATCATTTAACATCTTAAAAGCACAGACCTGATGGGTAATATTTACTAACAATAGTTGAAGGTACAGCTATTATGTTTACAGGAAAATTAAAAGAAATAACCTGGCTAAAACTAAAACTTTGTCATGCATCATTTGATGTTTGCTCTCCCTTTAGGCTATAGTATTTATAGTGTAGTATTACGGGTAATAGGTCTGTGTGACCAGATTTCTCTTTTCTGAAGCAATTTATAAATAGCCTGAGTACATGATAAGATGTTCACCGGATATTGGCATTTAAATAAAACAATAACATATGTATGTTCTTATTCAAGGCCTAAATTAGTTAGACTGCCACTGACTAGGCGACACAACAGCCCATATATATATATTACGAATTATGTAAGGATACCCTCAACTGGCATTTTTAATGGATACTCTTAATTCTAAAATCATAATTTTCGTTATGTAGAAGAGCATTGGGGCTTTAACGTGATGAAGGCGGGGTCACTGTTTTAATTAAGTATGCAGCCAATGCACCAATTATATAATAATTGTCATGAAATAGGACATCGCGTTACTAATGTGTTTCGTGTTGTACTATACGAGAGCATAACGAACGACCACAAAGGTTAAAATACACGCTTCCCTTTCTCCTCAGCAAATAAACCTCAGATGTTCGACAGCACTTGAAGGCAGCAGCAGCACGATTCGCCTGCGAACCAATGGGAGCGGTGACTTTTTCAAGATGACCAATCAGCGGCGTTTACGTCTTACGGAGGCGATGTGTGTCAAACGGCCCGCCCTGACGTCGTTCATTGAAGAAGAAGACGGACGGTGTCGGCATACCATCCACTGAAGAGATTCAATCATGACTACCAAACTTTGCAAGCTGTTTGTCGGAGGACTGAACGTGGAGACCACAGAAGATGGCGTACGCAAGTATTTCGAGCAGTTTGGCATGCTCAACGACTGCGTGGTGGTCATGAATCAGACGCTCGGCCGGTCCCGCTGTTTCGGCTTTATCACCTACTCGGCTCCGCAGGAGGCCGACGCAGCAATGGCGGCTAACCCACATGTCGTCGAAGGCCACGACGTGGAATTGAAAAGGGCCATAGCGCGTGAAGACGCCAACAACCCGGACATTCTCGCCAACGTTAAAAAGATTTTCGTCGGCGGCGTGAAAGACCACATCGAGGCCGACAACCTGACCGAGTACTTCTCCCAGTTCGGCGTGGTGGAGAAGGCCGAGATCATCTCCGACAAGCAGACCGGCAGGAAGCGCGGCTTCGGCTTTGTCTTCTTCGATGACACCGACTCCGCCACCAAAGCGGTGCTGACCAAATACCACACCATCAGCGGGAACAAGGTGGAGGTGAAGAAGGCTCTGACCAAGCAGGAGATGTCCAACGGCGGGCGAGGAGGGAGAGGTCGCGGAAGGATGCAAAGCTATAGCGGCGGAAGAGGCGGCAGCGGCGGCTACAGCGGCTACAGCGGCGGCGGCTACGACAACAGCGGCTACTGCGGTGGCGGTGGATACGGCGGCAACGGCGGAGGGTACGGTGGATATGGCGGAGGGTACGGTGGCTATGGAGGAGGCTACGAAGAGGGAGGCTACGACAATTCGATGGGGGGTGGGTACAGTAACGGCGACTTTGGGGAAGGCTACGGACAGCAGAACTCCGGCTATGGTGCAGTGAAGGCGGGCAACTATTCCTACCGGACCCCGGCTCCATACAACAGGGGCGGCGGTGGCGGTGGCTACGGCCGGGGAGGCGGCGGCGGCGGCGGTGGATTCAGCGGTGGCTATTAGAGCCCCCGCCTTCAAGTTCTTGTGATGTTCATGGGGTAAATTCTGATTTACAGAGAACTTGAATTTACACACACACAGGACACACACCCGGGTGAGGGGGGGTTGAATTCAGTCAAGGGAGCAGTGCCCATCACCCACAGAATCAATGAGACTGTTCTGGATCCTGGCTCCCCCGGAGCCCATCTGTCCTCTTATTCCACACATTATGGACTTTACTGCTAAGAATTGAGAATTGTACTTTTTGTTATGTAGGTGGGGGAATACTTTCTTTGAACCATTTGTACAACCGTAATCAATTTCAGTCACTGCTTCTCAACTCGGAATTGAGTTAGTTTGTCTTGCAAACCAGCCAGATGTGTGTTATTTTTGCATCATGAACTCAGGGTTTTAAGTGATGTTGGTTGCAATGTCAGGAAGCATGGGACTCTATTGCTCGAGTTTCTTGATCCTAACTAAACACTATCGTGACAAAGTGTTTTTTGGAGAGAAAAGTCACGGACTGTTTTTGTTATCTGTAAATTTCCATTTTCCACCCGTCCCATAACAGGCTTTTGTTTAGATTAAACTGTTTTTGAAATCCATGTGTTCAATTCACCCTTATGTTTGATTCTGCTTTTATTAAAGTTTTTAATGTTTTGAAACTCAATTAAATCTCTCAGTCTTGATTCAAATTGTGTGGGTTGCATTTCAAATCTTCCTTTTGGAAGCTAAAAACAAGTTTGCTGCATCTTTTTTACAACTCGGATAATCTGCCTTTTTGTCACTACGTGCAGATCATAAAGCTGCCGCCAGGGGGCAGTATTGCCTCTCAATGCACGCATGGCATCTTCATTTCATCCGCCATTTTACACCAGCAACGATTTGCTTTAACAACCGTGTGAACCGATAGCGGTAGTTTATAGCTGATTCGTGTTTTGTATTTGAGACTTAATGGGGAAATTCATGAGTAAATATTCTCAATCGAGGATTGACATATAAATATATTCACCGTTGCCCACATGGGTGCAGTGCTAAATACACTTTGTATGTTTTTCAAAATAAAAGATTTTTAAAATTATTTAGTGATGTATAATTGACTGTTTAGTTGTCTTTTGTGAACTTGTTTAATGGGTGAAACGTATCTTAGTTCAGTTTCACCATGACTAGTATCTCAAGAAAATGGGGTTGGGTTTACCTTCAGAAACCTGCTCACGTGCATCCGTTTTAAGGAAGCTGAGCCTCACGTGATTCACAATTCTTTCTGCTCAATCTGTCATATTCCCAAATATTGAATATATTAAAGCAGTTGGGATGTCTAACTGCAGGCAATGATTACTAAAAATAATGTCTTGTCGGAGATTTAATTTAAGTACACTGGCAAACCGCACTGGCAGCAGCGACAAGTAGTAGATAGTGGAAAGGAGGTCTCACACTGGCACTTTTTCTGGGTACGAAAACGTGGCTTCCTGGAGCAATGCTTACTGTTGTCAAACTTGTTTTAATCACACTTCTGCTCCATGTCATCACATGTTTGACTTGTACAACAGGTAATTTGTATAGCCCCTTTCAGTCAGAAAATGCAAAGTGCTGTACAAGAAATATAAAAGGCACATTTTTTAAACTAATGTAAGAAATAAGTAGCCTTGAGGAATGGTGTCAATAAAAATATATCGCACAAAAAAACAGCGTTGACTGCGTAGGCGTCACATTGTTAGTTACAGATATGGGGGATAACGAATAATTAAAACTAGTAGACCTATATAATTTATAACGTGAAATATATGAAGTTCTTAAAAAGAAAAGTGCCTCTAATTGTATGAGTATGATTTTGTTTTCAAAATTGCATTTCCAATGGATTATTTTTGCATTTTAAATTCAAGCAAGTTGAATCCTGTTTAATTTAGAACATTCAATAAAGATAATTACCCAAACATTTTGTATTTACATTCTTCAGTCAGTTATACGAGAATACTACTGTACACACTTGCATGTTTATGTTTGTATTTATGGTTTTACTCTAGGTATATGTTTATTATTATGCACCTTTCACCTAGCCACATTATTTGTATGTGCAACTCACTTGGTAAAGAAAAGTCTGATTCTGATATATGTTTTTTTTTTTAAGTACGCAGTGAGTCATTCTGTCTCCACACGATCTCTGGAGCAGCGCCGCGCGCATGCCTGCCGTTGTGTCCGTGAGGATGGACGGTGTGTCGTTGGGGTGAGTTGGCTCAGCGGTGGGGATTATTCCGTAAAGCTGTGATTCACGCTGCTTCTCCAGCTGTCGGCTAACACGTTGCCCCACATGGTCGCTCGGCCACGAGCCCGACGCGACAGCACGAGCTCCTCTGCAAGCGCGCGAACTCGAGCTAACCTTGTTGACTAGCTAGCTCCGGTGAGTTAGCTAGCTGCTCGGCTTCCCAGCTGATGCAGCTGAGTTTCTAAACGCAACTCCCGAGTTAACGCGTCGACATCTCCGCGGTCCTCGAGGTGTCGCTTGCGGAGAGCGAGCTGGTCGTAAACCGGCTACCCATATTATAATATCATAATCCTCGGTACGATTTCATGTGCGATGTGGCGGTTAACGGTCGCTTTCTTTAGCTCGCGTTAGCAGCAGTGGATGCTCATCAAAACAAACAGCATTTTATTCGTAAACTTTCTTTTTTCTTCATAGGGTGATTATTTTTTTAAAGGAAAATATTTCTGTAAAAGTCAGACGTATGACTATTTAAAACTGATTCGTTGTGCTGTTGTGAATTAGCACATGAATCCTCCTGTGGCTCCTCGTTAATAACGCACCGACAGGGCTTTACTGATTGCATCGTGTGCAGACTGAAGACTGGTTTATTGTGAGGATGCAAGACAACACAGGGACGGTACTGCACACAGGCGACTCTTGTCTCACTCATAATGTGACACGTGTAATTTAAATCCCACATGGCTCGATTAAATAAACAACAATAGCAGCTTTATAAAACCTTGAGTAACAGGAAATGTTTTAGTTTTCCCTCTTTGTGTGACCAAGGAGGGCTTCAAGGAGGAGGCTGGCGTTATTCACTCAACAAATCCAAGAAAAGACTAAAACCATCCACAAATGTATCCCAGTCGTACAACCGTAGAAGGCAACACAGTTTGACTTTATTACAGTTGCCGCTGTTATTTTCACTAAATGTACATTCATTCATGGCCTTACAACTGCACTATTACTCCTGTGTAACATTTGCTGTAACTATAGCGACCGGCTGTATCAGGAAACAATCTAGCCATGAACAGAAACCACATTGTGATTTAGATTTAGTTGTTTTTAGTACAGACTAGTGGGTTCTAGGCTGAGAGCCACAGATGTCCCCATGTCCGGGCGATAATAATTAGTAAATTGTCTTATCGCCCAACCGTATATGCATTATTAAAAATAGAGTGGAGAAACCAAAGTAGTGACGCATTGCATGTTTACGTACTGGCTATTTCTATGGTATAACACAATATGGACAACAGCGACAAAACGAGCATTTGATTAATTTTACCGCTGTTATTCATCATCGTGTCCTCGTCCCGTCGTCCCTTCCCAGCCCTGGCGATGAACCAGAAGGTAGCCCCTCTCACTGTTTTGTGAATCGCTATCTCCACTGATCCAGAAACTGCCTCTCATGTCTTCCCAGCCTGGTGGCCAAGCCGGCCTCGCCACGTCCGAACTGCAACACGGACTCCGAGGAGGACGCGATGAACGGAGGGATGCACACCTTCAACCAGATGCACATGAGGAAGGCTTTCCAGCTGATGAATGACCTGAGGAGGTGCGTTGCTGACGGCGTTGTTTGTCCCTACAGATAGAATAAAGCTACTATATACACAATGGCCTTTTTCACAACTTTTTTTATATGTAAATGAAGAAACGGTTGTCGCCCTTTGTATGTAAAAATACAAATGTATAACCACAAGTCATTATTGGTTTCCCTGTTTTGTGACAAAAATGTCAACGCAGCGTCGAAATATCTCGACCGGAAACCAGAAAGGTTCTTCAAAAACATTTGGCCATCTACCTTTTTCCATTTCTACCAATTTTTCATGCTTGACTTAATATTCTTATTGGTTTCACTTTCATAGAAATCCTCAAATCTCAGATAATTATGTCATCCATATAATAGATACATGGATGTATCCAACAATAGCGTACATACGAGACGTAAGCTTTTTTCAGTTGTGGTCGGACGAGATAGGTTATATTAAATATGCCTCTCTTGCCTGGTGGTGATATTAAAACCTCCAAATGCATCAAACCAATATCTTTAAGTACAGCCCTGGAAATTCAAACCGTAATTGGCACGTTGTCTGGAAGGCAGCCCTCCTGTCAATACTTGGCTTCATAGATGCTCCTATATTAATATTTGCTAACAGTCATAACTTTCTGTTTCTCTTTGTACTTCAGTAAAAAGATCCTGTGTGACGTCCAGCTGGTGGCGGGGAGCGTCGAAGTGCCGGCTCACAGGGTGGTCCTGTCGTCCTGTAGTCCCTACTTCTGTGCCATGTTCACAGGTACACACACACATACACACACATGCACGCACACTATTCAGGGTTCGTACGGTCATGGAAAACCTGGAAAAGTCATGGAATTTTAAAATGGTCATTTCCAGGCCTGGAAAAGTCATGGAAAAACATAAATCATAGAAGTTTTGGAAAAGTCATGGAAATTTGTTATCATCACATGTTCATTCACGCGGAGTTTAAAAATAATGAATATGTTTTTTGAAGAAAGACGCTCAAAATATAAGCCGGCGTCCGCTCTCAATACGCATAATGTTTTAAATTGTTCATATTTATTCCGAGATTTCAGTTTGGTCATGGAAATTTGGTTTAAAGTCATGGAAAAGTCCTGGAAATCCATTGGTCAAAATGTGTAAGAACCCTGGCTATTATTTGCTTGACATCATGCTTGACATCTGATGTGAGTGTGTGTGCTTAACTGTGTTTTGTAGGTGACATGAGTGAGAGCAAAGCCCATCAGGTGGAGATCAGGGAGGTGGACGGACAGACCCTCAGGAAGCTGATCGACTACATCTACACGGCGGAGATAGAGGTCACAGAGGACAACGTCCAGGTAAGTGTGTGTGTGTGTTCTCGACGTAGGAGTTCAAACACTGCGGACCACTGGTTGGTCGGAGAGAGAATCATCACTTCTGCGTCCTCGGTCATTCTGCACAAATCCGTTGTTTTTAAAGAGCCGTCAATCGTGAGCAACATTTGTTTTATTCACTCGAACACGATTTATATTTTTTAATCAGCAGGTCGCAAAGTTACACAGTCCGAGTACAGATGATGTTTCATGTGTCGGCTGAGAAACCTGAGAACTGCGGCGGAAACGCGGCAGAGAGAAAAGGACGTGGTGCCAACGTGAGTCGAGCCGAGCTGAACCGCGCAGAGCAAGCTCGGCTTCAGAGAGTGTTCGTGAAGCGAGAGAGCGAGGAGGAAGGAAGTGGAAGGGTCTTCCTGTTTTTACCAGACGCTTGTTCTTTCTGGTATGGTGGCGTTTACCTCAAGTCCTGCTCTGGTTTCACTTTAAACCTCTTGAGAATAATAATAATAGTACATTTTAATTATATCGTGCTTAAAAAAATGCTCAAAGACTCTTTACAAACATTAAAATCATCATAAAAGAGCTAAACACTAAACGCATAGAACACAAGTTCGTCACATTTAAAGCAGCTCTGAAAAGCTGGGTTTTTATTTTTTATTTTAATAAATATAAACTGTTGATGTCACAGCAGCAGGAACAGAATTGGCGGGGAATTGGCAACCTATACTTGTTTATCCTCCAACATTTCTTCGTGAGCTTTTCCTTCCCTCACTTTAAACATTTGGCTGCAGGGGAAGCCAGCTTTTGAAAACTATAGCTCAGTAAATTTGTTCCAATTCTTTTGTTGTTTTACAGTTTGGATAATTAAGTCAGAGTAGAGTTGCTTCTACTGGAAAGAAGATTTGAGCTCCCGGCATTGATCACAATTCTAAAGCGTCCTTGTTGTGGTGAAGGACACTTGTCTTGTCGCGGCCCTGTTGACCTTTTTCCTGTTTGCCGTCCTTTGTTTCAAACGAAGGTCTAGAGCAACAACGCAACAAGCGTGTGTTAACTGCCAACAATCTTTATTTTCATGAACTTTCTGAGATATTTTTCACATATTTTGTGTGCAGTGAATCGAGTGATTTTTAACCCTGTTTTTGTTTTACTGTTTACTCAGAACACATTCAGTTAGCCTATCTTTTACTTTCTCAGTGTTTCCTAAAGCACTTTTCAAAACAGACGTTTGCTTCAGTAAATTACATAATGAGGGGGGGGGGGGATAATTTATTTACTTTTGAATGATTTCAAACGCATCATAGCTGTTTTTAAAAATTATAACTAAACCTTTATTTAACCAGGTGAAACCCATTGAGATTCAAAGTCTCTTATTCGAGGGTGACCTGGACAAGACGGGCAACAACATATGAAACGCAAACAAAAAACATAGAACAAGACGAGTTAAAACAACCTAAAAGCTCAGAGACAGTGACATAACAGAGTTGTTCATAGTGTTGCTTATCATAAAGTAATCCCATTGCTCAAACTTATTTGGTTTGTCCGTTGAATTTCAGACCAAAATGAACCTGCCGAGGAGCCGGTGTTTCTTACAAGCTGTAAATGGAGGCTGTGAGCTGTGCTTTGAAAGCTCTGGATTGAGGCCCTGTTGGTCTCAGTGGCATTAACTCTTGGAGCTGCAGGCAGGAAACTTCCTCTGATTATTAACACAGGAAGTGTGCATGGAGAGAGGCAGGAAATCCTCCCACTGTTAGCGGCGTGCCTGCCTGATTGGCTCGCTCTTCAATGTGTGACGTGTGTGTGTTTTGACTCTCGAGCTCATATTCAGTGCTACATTGTCTCTACTCTTTAAGTTATTTGAACTGTGTGTGTGTTCACCGTACAATATGACTGTTTGTGTGCGGGGCTGCCACAGCTGCACGTAGCACATTATCCCTGGGCCCGATGCTCCCTTGAAGAAGGCTTCAGGGCAGCAGAGGAGACCGTAGTCCAGAGGACGGGTGAGTGTTCGGACACCAGAGGTGGAGAGGCAGACGGGGATCGTCTCGCTGACCTGGTTACGTTTACGTGTCGAGATGGAGCAGAGGGTGTCTTTGTCCTGGAGCGGCGTGCCTCCAGCTGCCCGACTGGCTCACTGACGCGCCAACAGACTTCAAATACCGCATCACTCGCCTCCATGCCAGGCCCGTTACTTTGGAACATGAACGCTGAGCTGTGTTTCTGCTGGCAGCCTCACGATTGCAGCGGGGGAGAAAAGATGCTGTCCGTTTTAAAACCCCGTCTTGCGTATTCTAAACTGCTGTCCAGTGTTTTTGTGGCGGATTCGGCCTCCAACTCCATGGATTGTGTTTCATGGCCCTACGCTTTGATTTATTGCCGAGCATGTCTGGCACAATATTTAACCTCTCACCACAGTGTCAATCATATTTATTTGCCTTGTTCTTGTCGGCAAATTCATTTAAACTGGGTGTGTTCTCAAGCGCTGTTGCCCTGCACAAAACCCATATCAGTGTTTTCATTGTGATGAATGAGAAAATCACGATTGGCTCCATCACAGTGACCGCGTTTACATGCATTCAAATAACTGGCTTAGTCGGACTGAAATCGAATTATCCGTTTCACGTAAACACCTTTGTTCGACTATGTGCGGTCCGACTACGATCCGATTAACACCCCTGGATAACTCGATCCGATCCGGTTGATAATTCGACTATCGCGGCATGTAACGGTGAATTGGATTAGGAACTGGACTTTGCATCTTTGCGCATGCTTGAGATCCCGCCGCCCTCGTCCCTCCCATGTCGTGACCCGGAAGTCGAAAGAGGCGATAAGTTGTCACAGCCTGGCCGGCAGAAAACAAACAAACAACGCTATGGAGAACACAAGAGCCACCACACATTTCAGGACCGAAGAGCAGACAGAATTTATGCTTAATGTATTGAAGGAGTTGAAAATACTTAAGTTCATGGTTCTTTCTCGAAATGTTGATGTTGTTGATGTTGTTGTTGGTAGTGGTGAAGAGGTCAAGCGGAAATGGCTGCATCACCACGAGTTGTAATGAAAACAGCGCCGCCTATCGTATGGGATATGACATGCTTTCGGCCAATGATTCGAATTACTCACTGCCATGTATATTGGGATAACAGCAGATCCCCCAAAAGATAGCATAGTCCGACTAAAGCAAGATTCGAATTATACTATCATGTAAACGCACTGACTGTGGACCGGTTGCAGATGATGGTGTTCTAGTTGTTGTGACTGACCAGAGCTGCATGGAGAGTGGCTGTTCATATTCAGCCAATACACATGACGGGGTTCAAAGCTGAATGCAGTGCTTTGTTTTAGGTTGCATACTCTCTATTTATCCGTGCACAGACGATACGTAGTTGATGTAATTAAAAAATATTCTGCTTGCTGTGTTGATAAATTACCAAGTTTATGTGTAGGTTAATGGCCAGCGTGCTGGACTGATTGGTAACTGCTTGGCAGGTTCGTTAAGAGGCAGTTTAATTCATTCATAAATTAACTGACTTCCAGCTCCCTGAATATCCCGAAATGTTTTGCCATGGGTAGTAAATACTTGTTCTTTTACCTGATCTGTTAACACACATTTGTCATCTGTACAATGACTCAGGAAAAGGGTTCCCTCGGTTCTTGTTAATGTTTGTGACCTCCTTGCAGGTTCTGCTGCCAGCAGCCAGCCTCCTCCAGCTGATGGATGTTCGTCAGATTTGTTGTGAGTTCCTTCAGTCTCAGCTTCACTCCACCAACTGTCTGGGCATCAGAGCCTTTGCTGATCTGCACACGTGCACACAGCTTCTCGACCAGGCCCACGCATACGCCGGTAAGCAAATCCTGAGTCATCTTTGTGTGTGGGTGTGTTGGCGCTGTTTTTCCGAAACTGCTTCAACAGCCCTAACATTGCCTCTTTGGGAAGAGTTTTAGATGTTGCAAGTTACACACCAGGGCAAAACATGAGCCGTTACCCACAATTTGGCGTTGCATTTGTTTGTCGCAGAGCGTATTAACTAAAATATGGAGTTTGTGTTTTGTCTCTCAGAGCAGCATTTCTTTGACGTGGTGCAGGGAGAAGAGTTCCTGGGCCTTTCTCTGCAGCAGGTGTGCAGCCTCATCTCCAGCGACAAACTGACGGTGTCCACAGAGGAGAAGGTCAGAAAGACACACACACGTTCTTAAATAACAGAGATAAAGTGTAACAACTGTATGTAACCAGGGTTTTTCCTGGGTCAAAATGGGTCTTCGGTGCTCCCAAAACATTTTTTAAAATATATCGCTCTGTCCATTCGCGCACCTCACAGTTGCGTATTGATCAGACAAGAAGACACGCTTATCAACTCGATTTCTATTGATCAAAACAGAACGAGGGTTCGGCTGTAGCCTACTTGAAACATACTATTGAGAACATATTCGCTGACATGCACGTGATGAACTTTTTTTTCTTTTTTTCTCCCATCGCTGACTTTTTTTTGCCTTAGGCGCTCGGGAAAATGGCTTAGGCGCGCGCCCAAATTTTCTCTATGCAGGAAAAACCCTGGTAACGGTTCGTATCTAGACCCAAATGCAATCACACGATTCCAGGGATCTTTGACCGTTTATTTAGCTAAAGCTCCTGGAAACAGCCGGCAGAGTACAGTTTACACAGAAGGCTGGTAGGTTCACCGGGAGTCCGGCTAGCGGGTTGGACGGGAACAGGCAGGGTCGGCAACAGGTGATCAGTCCGAGAACAAGCCCTGGAGAGTGTCATGAAAAACTGAGAAAGAGAGCAATCTGGCAAGGTGTGTCTGGAGGGGAGGAGCCTAAATAGGGACTTGATTAGTGATCAGAGGCAGGTGAGTGAACAGATAAGATAAGATAAGATAATCCTTTATTTGTCCCACAGTCGGGAAATTTCAGGATCACAGCAGCGGTGCACGTTAGAGCATTAATAAAAATAAAACACAATAATAATACTAAATACTAAATACTAAACTAAAATACTAAAAATACAGAGGAAACTAAATATACAAGGGGAAAACAAAGTAAAGTTCTGAGTAAAGTGTTGAGTTTGCCAGGATCTCCAGGATCTCCTGCAGTTTGTTGTGCAGCCTGACAGCAGCTGAAGGACTTGAGGCTCCTCCCCTCAGACACGAGGAACCAGCCGGTGAACAGGTGAAGGGAGTTAGACTAACGAGGTGGGCGAGTGGCACCGAACTGACAGAAAGTCTATCAGCAAAGGGTCGCGATCAAGACGTTTTACACCTGGCTGTCCTCGAGGCGTTTGTCCTCGGGAGCAGAGATATTCCAGAGGACGTTCTGTCTGCTGCTCTCCACTAAACGAGACGAGTCTCACGGAGCATCTGTGTGTCGTTGTGCGGTCAGCAGTGTTCAAAGTGTGTCAAACTGGCTGCTACTATCGGCCAGCACCGAATTATCTGCTATGATTTATTCCTCAATGGAAAAGTATAAGTCTACGACCCACACGTGTTTAACATTCATTTTAATAGGAATGGGATTTCTTTTATTTTTTTCGACTCAAATCTTTGCCACAATTTGAGGCTGTGAAGACGTTAAAAACAAGATGACTTCCTGTTATTCCCTCCTTTGAGCTTTCACACTTAATTCAATGATTGATACCCAGATATTTATCCCAAATAAATGTATATTGGGTTGGCAGTTGAGTTGATACGTGGCAGTTCTTCAAGTGAAACCACACTCGTAGAGCAAATGTATAGCTCCTTAAAAGTAAATAAATTAAGTAATTAAAATAAGCTGATGTGGTTTTATTAAGGATGATATTGCCAGATGTAACTGTAACTACTTAGGCTGTCGTCCCTTTGTGTACAACGGGAGGGACTCAGTGCCCAAGAGTCCCTCGTCTGCCTCGAGTAGAGCTGCTCCAAAGGCCCAGAGGAAATGAGCAGGTGTGAATGTAAATCGGTTCAATCTGACGTCGTAGATTTGAGGTGAGTCACCTCTGTCATGCTGATTTTCTGCAGGGAGCAACTATGAATAATCAATAATGGTATTTCACTGGGCATCTACAGCCAGAACGATGTCACTCACACAGCGAGTGAGGGCGGGTCAGATCGTTGAACAGTGTCGGAAACCTTCTCTCATCCAAATCTGACCAATGAGTTTGGGCATTGTATCCCAAGTAAACGAACGTTGTTCTCATGAGAACCACAAAAACATTTAGAAAGTTAGTCACAGTATTATTTAAATATCTGTTTTAGTGCCAAGTATGTTTTCACATACAAAGAATTTGCTTTGGTGCACAATACATGTAGTGAGAGAGAGATACAAACATAAACATGTACTAGGACAAAACATACAGTAGATATAAAATATGTATAATATATCTTAATTGTAATCATTATTTCAATCCTCACGTGGAATTTAACCCATCCTAAACGTTTAGGAGCGCTGCTCCTGCTCTTAATATATAAAGAGTTGAACAGATCAAAAAGTGCTTCAAATCTATTTTGTTCATGGGACGAGAAGTTTTCATTACAAAAGCAAGATTGAAACATAATATGTGCAATGTACAGACCCAACAGTCTAAAACTACTTTAAGACAAAGAACCATTTTATAGATAAAGTTCTCTCCCTGTCTGCATTGTTGTCTCTATTTCTGTCTTTTTAGTGGGAGTTCACACGATGAATATGTCTCCGGATTTTACAGAAACAAGAGGTCTTGAAATCTATATTTGCAACACACGAGTATAAACTAAGCTTCACGATCCCCTCATCTCTGTCTTGCAGGTATTTGAGGCGATGATTTCGTGGATCAAGTCCGATAAGCCGGCTCGTCTGGAGCACATGCCCAAACTGATGGAGCATGTCAGACTCCCACTGTTGTCTAGGGATTACCTGGTGCAGGTAAAAGAAAGACTCTGTTTTGTGACCGCAACACTACGTATGAGCAGATCCAATGAAATCTACAAATGCTGTAGAAAGTGGAGGCTTCGGATTTTGGTCTCTCGAAAAGTACATTAAGAAGAAATACAAAGTCTAAAAAAGAGTTTAGTGCCTGAACTGAAACAACAATCTGATTGTAGCTTTTATTTCCCCGGAGCTGGGTAGATATGGTAAAAATCCACTGTTTGTTCTACAAATGATATTTAATATGTTTATATGCACTTGAGTAACCCGGTTAGAGATTCCTTAATGTCACGTAAACCAGAAACCTGGTGTCTGTAAACGGAGAAGAGGATTAGAGAAACCTGTTTCTCCTCGCGTAGATTTCTTCTGGAAAAAAAACAATTTCACTGCCATTTATTAAGAAAATCTGGCTTCTGAAGGTCTTTTTACAAGTTTGCATGTGCTTGATAATAAACTGCAGGCAGAGAAAGTAAAAGTAGAACAACTAAATGAGATGAGACATCATTAGAGCAATGAATCAAATGTCCACTGTGGAATCTTTTACTATTTGTTGAATTCAGTCACATTCAATGTCAATCTGCTGTGACGCAGACTCACCCACAGCAAAACAAACTCAATTCAGGAGGTGGTATCTTCTGTAACTACTCTATATATATATATATATATATATATGCGTGTGTGTGTATATATATATATATTATATATACACACATATATTATATATATATATATATATATACAGGACTGTCTCAGAAAATTAGAATATTGTGATGAAGTTCTTTATTTTCTGTAATGCAATTCAAAAAACAAAAATGTCATGCATTCTGGATTCATTACAAATCAACTGAAATATTGCAAGCCTTTTATTCTTTTATTATTGCTGATTATGGCTTACAGCTTAAGAAAACTCAAATATCCTGTCTCTAAATATTAGAATATCATGAAAAAGTATACTAGTAGGGTATTAAACAAATCACTTGAATTGTCTAATTAACTCTAAACACCTGCAAGGGTTTCCTGAGCCTTGACAAACACTCAGCTGTTATAAATCTTTTTTTTTACTTGGTCTGAGGAAATATTAAAATGTTATGAGATAGGATTTTAGAGTTTTCTTAAGCTGTAAGCCATAATCAGCAATATTAAAAGAATAAAAGGCTTGCAATATTTCAGTTGATTTGTAATGAATCCAGAATGCATGACATTTGTTTTTTGAATTGCATTACAGAAAATAAAGAACTTTATCACAATATTCTAATTTTCTGAGACAGTCCTGTATACACACACATATAATATCTATATATATGTGTGTGTATCTTCTGTAACTACTCTATATATATATATATATATACACACACGCATATATATTATATATGCGTGTGTGTGTATATATATATATATTATATATATACACACATATAATATCTATATATATACACACACATATAATATCTATATATATGTGTGTGTGTATATATATATATATATAAATAAATGGTTCCCAAATTAGTTTGATGGGTGAAATCAGGTGACTGAACTGCTTCATGTTTACGCCGGTTTAAAGGAACCAAGTTACTCGAGTGCATGTAAAAGCAAAGTTTGACCTGCAGCATTAATTTGTTTAGTAAATAAAGTTGACATCCGTGGTCCCTGTTCCAGATCGTGGAGGAAGAGGCTTTGATAAAGAACAACAACACCTGTAAGGATTTTCTCATAGAGGCCATGAAGTATCACCTGCTGCCGGCGGACCAACGGCACCTCATCAAGACAGACAGGACCCGGCCACGCACTCCCATCAGCATCCCAAAAGTACACAAAAACGCACGTATACAGTGTCTCACACGAGGAACATGTGCAGCTGTGTGAGATGTGTTTGTGTGTTTGGTGAACACACCTCCAGTGGCTCACTCTGCCCGTGTGCAGGTGATGATCGTGGTGGGCGGACAGGCCCCGAAGGCGATCCGTGGCGTGGAGTGTTACGACTTCCAGGAAGATCGATGGTACCAAGTAGCGGACCTGCCTTCAAGACGCTGCCGGGCCGGTGAGCGTTGTATGAGGCAGCACGCGACTCTCGGCTGTAGTTGGACAGTTCTTCTGTTTCTCACCTGCTGAACTCTTATCTCATCAATTCACTTTGATTTAAAAACCGGGCCAGAACTTGAAGCTTCCTGGCTGATGATTTTATTCATCAACCCCAGAATTCATTTCCAAGTATGATGCAAAATCGAGTATTAAGTGTGTTCCAACTGCACAGTGTGTGGAATTTGTTATGTAATACATGAGCAATAATTTCTGAGTGTGAGATTGAGCTCACTGGATACTCAACCACCCCAAGAAATGCGCTTCTTCAGATGGTTCTGGCGCCGGCAAAGCGCGTAAAATGTAAAAAAAACACATTAATTATGTCCTGTAAAATAAATATTAGAATTTAGTGGAAAAGGTTATGTTGATTCAAACAATTTTCAATTGGACAGTAGCTTATCGCTCATGTTTACTTCAGTGTGAACCGTCATTACATAACGATGGAGTAATGTTCAGTATGCAGAATGTTAACGTGAACGCACTCTTTTAAAAATGTCTCTATGGCTTCACAACGGTACGGTTATCACAGTTTTCAGACGGTTACTGCGAGCAAATAGAGAAATGTCCTATTATTAAAACATTAAAGAAAGTTAAGGCAACATATTAACCAGAATCCCTTCATTGATCAACTATATCTACCAAACATATAATATAAGCTCACAGCAGGTGAAATGTTCTACGTGATGGTTTATCTGTGCCACAAGATTCAAGTCTGCAGGAGGATATTTACACTGAAATACAATTTCTGAACTGTCGGAAACTGCTTTTCAAACGTGAGCCATGCTCCGTGAAGTAGATCTTAAACATTCACAGTGACTCGCTGGTCTATTCGGGATCAGCAGCGTCCGTTAAAAGACAACGATCACTTGCTGAGCCAAACGCGTGCAGCTCATCGTCAAGCGGTCGTTCTCTGTGTCCAGGTGTGGTTTCCGTGGCGGGCCGCGTCTACGCGGTCGGGGGCTTCAACAGTTCACTGCGGGAGCGAACGGTGGACGTGTACGACGGCGTGAGGGACCAGTGGACCGCGGTGGCGAGCATGCAGGAGAGGCGGAGCACGCTGGGAGCTGCTGTGCTCGGGGATTTACTGTACGCCGTGGGGGGCTTCAACGGCAGCATAGGTACACACACACACACACCTACCCACAGATGTACACACCTACACACACACCAGCACACACACCTACCAACACACCTACACTCACACACACACACACACACACAGGGCTGTGCTTTTGCAACTAAGGTAGTTTAATATTGTGTAAATGAACCCGATTCCTTGCACACGTAATTTAGAAAAACAATAAAAGAAATTCAAATATTTGACCACTAGTGATTTCACGTATTCTTCCAGTTGTTTGTGAAATATGTAAAGAAGTTACTTGATTTCGTGAGGTGAAGTATTTACCCTGAAAAGAGCCTTTTTTAGATACTGGTGAATGTTCTCTCACAATCTGTGACTGCGATGTAGAGAAGTCCTCTAACCACATCACGACACACCGGGGACAATAATTACAATTGTAAAAATATTGTTTTGCTGATAAGATTTTTGGTCCAATTGGAGAAGAAAATTCACGAAAAATATCCCAATTAAATTCGACCAGCCGGATTCAAAATGTTTAAACCTGCAGTCTCATCAGTGATGATGTCTTTGTGTTTTTACTTTTCTCTCCGTCAGGTCTGTCGACAGTAGAAGTCCACAATTATAAAACCAACGAGTGGATCTACGTCGCCTCCATGAACACCAGACGCAGCAGCGTGGGTGTCGGGGTGGTGGCTGGTGAGACCAGAAGTGTGTGAGGGACCGGGGCTGCAACACATCTTCAAGGAAAATTCAGATGTCGCTTATTGTGTGTGTGTGTGTGTGTGTGTGTGTGTGTGTGTGTGTGTGTGTGTGTGTGTGTGTGTGTGTGTGTGTGTGTGTGTGTGTGTGTGTGTGTGTGTGTGTGTGTGTGTGTGTGTGTGTGTGTGTGTGTGTGTGTGTGTGTGTGTGTCTGTGTGTGTGTGTGTGTGTGTGCAGGTAAGTTGTATGCAGTAGGAGGCTATGACGGAGCAACCCGTCAGTGTCTCAGTACAGTGGAGGAGTACGACCCCGTTGCTGATCAGTGGTGCTACGTAGCTGACATGAGCACCCGACGCAGTGGAGCAGGTACACACACACACACACACACACACACACACCTACCTCTACAAACATGTAAATGCATGTACACACATGTACACATGTATATACACACATGCATGCATATACACACATGTACACATATTATACACGTGCATACATATACAGACACACACATGCATATACACAGATGCATATATAGACAGATGCACATACATAGATACATACATACATGGTACACACGAGGAGCAACACTACACAGTTGTAACTCTTAGGTCTCCAACAGAGATGCACATGTTTACACTGGGAATATATCATTTTGAATTGGATACAGTTTCTTAACCACATTTTTCTGTTGCTTGTGGTTTTCTGTATCGGGTTCAGTGTTTTCCGGATGGAGCAACAGCGCCCTCTGGCGGTCTGCAGTTGTACGAGCATGACTCCTAGAAAGAACACAGCCATTACAGTTCATCACCCTGTACTGACACCACGGCCCCCTTGCTTGTTTCTCAATACATATCGTTATATAACATGACGATGTTGTGTCCAGGGGTCGGTGTGTTGAGTGGCCAGCTGTATGCAGCAGGAGGACATGACGGCCCCCTGGTGAGGAAGAGCGTCGAGGTGTACGACCCACACACCAACAGCTGGAGGCTGGTCTGTGACATGAACATGTGCCGACGTAACGCAGGTCAGATCACGACCTCACACACACGCATGCACAAACACACACACACACGCACACCAGTTGTTGCAAATCGGTAGTTACTGTCACATTAAACCAAACTCACACCGTGACCACAGCTGTATGGTCGCCTGTAAAAACCCAGACAGCAGCCGTGATGCAGAGGACAGCAGCTCCGAGATTAAAGCAGATCTGTTCTCAGTTTATATTCCGGGTACAAGTGTGTTAAGAGCAGCTTACACTCGATGTGAAGAAGAGGAAACCAAACTCGCCCGGAACAAAATCATGAAGCTACAGCTTGTTTTCTCCTTCAGTAAATAGAAAGCATCCAGCAGAGGAAATGTGCAACAACCATGTTGTTCTGGGGATTTAACTCACTTTAAATAGTTTGCAGATAAAATCAAAAGATGTGAAACATGCGCTGCAATTATGGGATGTTCGCCTCAGCACCTCCTTAATGTGTCCGATATAATTTTTTCTACAGAAATGTATGCTTTCTTTCCCTGTTCTGTGACTCACCGTTTCCATCCTATGAACTAATGATTACATAATAACACACATGGTTCTTGTTTTGGAACCCCACGGATCTTTTGCTCCCCTGATAACATATTTCGTATTTAGTTTCCGTCCCATACCAGACGACGAGCTACCTGACCGGAACACTTTATTTAAACTCCTAAACCTCGAAGTAGATTAAAAGTGAAGTGTTTTGTGTCCCGTGCTCCAGGCGTCTGTGCCATCAACGGGCTGCTGTACGTGATCGGAGGAGACGACGGCTCCTGTAACCTCTCCTCCGTCGAGTTTTACAACCCGGCCATCGACAAGTGGAGCCTCATCCCCACGAACATGTGCAACGGACGCAGCTACGCAGGTGGGCGCTGGACAGGGGCCACGTGTCAACGTGTCAATATGTCAACATGTCAACGTGTCAATATGTCAACGTGTCCACATGTCAATATGTCCACGTGTCAACATGTCAATATGTCAACATGTCAATATGTCCACGTGTCAATATGTCCACGTGTCAATGTGTCCACATGTCAATGTGTCCACATGTCAATATGTCCACATGTCAATATGTCAACGTGTCCACATGTCAATATCAACGTGTCAATATGTCCACATGTCAATATGTCCACATGTCAATATGTCCACGTGTCAACGTGTCAATATGTCCACATGTCAATGTGTCCACGTGTCAATGTGTCCACATGTCAATGTGTCCACATGTCAATATGTCCACATGTCAATGTGTCCACGTGTCAATATGTCAACGTGTCCACATGTCAATATGTCCACGTGTCAATATGTCCACATGTCAATATGTCCACGTGTCAATGTGTCCACGTGTCAATGTGTCCACATGTCAATATGTCCACATGTCAATATGTCCACATGTCAATGTGTCCACATGTCAACGTGTCAATATGTCAACGTGTCCACATGTCAATATGTCCACGTGTCAATATGTCCACATGTCAATATGTCCACGTGTCAATGTGTCCACATGTCAATATGTCCACATGTCAACGTGTCCACATGTCAATATGTCCATATGTCAATGTGTCCACATGTCCACATGTCAACGTGTCAATATGTCCATATGTCAACGTGTCAATATGTCAACGTGTCCACATGTCAATATGTCCACATGTCAATATGTCCATATGTCAATGTGTCCACGTGTCAATATGTCCACATGTCAATATGTCCATATGTCAATGTGTCCATATGTTAATGTGTCAATATGTCCACATGTCAATATGTCCATATGTTAATGTGTCAATATGTCCACGTGTCAATATGTCCACATGTCCATATGTCCACGTGTCAATATGTCCACATGTCCATATGTCAATATGTCCACGTGTCAATATGTCCATATGTTAATGTGTCCACGTGTCAATATGTCCACATGTCAATATGTCCACGTGTCAATATGTCCACGTGTCAATGTGTCCATATGTTAATGTGTCCACGTGTCAATATGTCCACATGTCAATATGTCCATATGTCAATATGTCCACGTGTCAATATGTCCACGTGTCAATATGTCCATATGTCAATGTGTCCACGTGTCAATATGTCCATATGTCAATATGTCCACGTGTCAATATGTCCACGTGTCAATATGTCCACGTGTCAATGTGTCCACATGTCAATGTGTCCATATGTTAATGTGTCCACGTGTCAATATGTCCACGTGTCAATATGTCCACGTGTCAATGTGTCCACATGTCAATATGTCCATATGTCCACGTGTCAATGTGTCCACGTGTCAATGTGTCCACGTGTCAATGTGTCCACGTGTCAATGTGTCCACGTGTCAATGTGTCCACATGTCAATGTGTCCATATGTCAATATGTCCGCGTGTCAATGTGTCCACGTGTCAATATGTCCACGTGTCAATATGTCCACGTGTCAATATGTCCACGTGTCAATATGTCCACGTGTCAATATGTCCACATGTCAATATGTCCACGTGTCAATATGTCCACGTGTCAATATGTCCACATGTCAATATGTCCACGTGTCAATATGTCCACGTGTCAATATGTCCACGTGTCAATATGTCCACGTGTCAATATGTCCACGTGTCAATATGTCCACGTGTCAATATGTCCACGTGTCAATATGTCCACGTGTCAATATGTCCACGTGTCAATATGTCCACGTGTCAATATGTCCACGTGTCAATATGTCCACGTGTCAATATGTCCACGTGTCAATATGTCCACGTGTCAATATGTCCACGTGTCAATATGTCCACGTGTCAATATGTCCACGTGTCAATGTGTCCACGTGTCAATGTGTCCACGTGTCAATATGTCCACGTGTCAATGTGTCCACGTGTCAATGTGTCCACGTGTCAATATGTCCACGTGTCAATATGTCCACGTGTCAATATGTCCACGTGTCAATATGTCCACGTGTCAATATGTCCACGTGTCAATGTGTCCACGTGTCAATATGTCCACGTGTCAATGTGTCCACGTGTCAATATGTCCACATGTCAATATGTCCACATTCAATTCAATTCAATTCAGTTTATTTGTATAGCCCAATTTCACAAATTACAAATTTGTCTCGGAGTGCTTTACAATCTGTACACATAGACATCCCTGCCCCAAAACCTCACATCGGACCAGGCAAAACTCCCAAATAACCCTTCAGGGGAAAAAAGGAAGAAACCTGGAGGAGAGCAACAGAGGAGGATCCTCTCCTAGGATGGACAGATGCAATAGATGTAATGTGTACAGAAGGACAGATTTAGAGTTAAAATACATTCAATGAATATGACAGAGTGTATGAATAGTTCATAGTAGGCATATTCCACGATGGAGACCTCCACGATCCATCAGGCAGATGGCGGTGGGGAGGAGGAGCAGTGGGCGAGTCTCAACAGGACAGTGGCGTAGTCATGAGCAGGAATTCCACGACCCAGACGATCCATCAGGCAGATAGGATCTATGCCGTCTCATAGGGTCCGATGACCCCATGAGACGTAAAGTCAAAAGGACTTCCGGGGAGAAAGCAGAGTTAGTAACGTGTGATTGAGAGATGAAATTCATCCTTAAGGAGAGAAAAAAGAGGAGATAGGTACTCAGTGCATCCTAAAACGTCCCCCGGCAGCTATAAGCCTATAGCAGCATATGTCAATATGTCCATATGTCAACGTGTCAATATGTCCACATGTCAACATGTCAATGTGTCCACATGTCAATATGTCCACATGTCAATATGTCCACATGTCAATATGTCCACATGTCAATATGTCCACATGTCAATATGTCCACGTGTCAATGTGTCCACGTGTCAATGTGTCCACGTGTCAATGTGTCCACGTGTCAATGTGTCCACGTGTCAATATGTCCATGTGTCAATGTGTCAACGTGTCAATGTGTCCATGTGTCAATGTGTCAACGTGTCAATGTGTCCACGTGTCAATGTGTCAATGTGTCCACGTGTCAATGTGTCCACGTGTCAATGTGTCAATGTGTCCACGTGTCAATGTGTCCACGTGTCAATATGTCCACGTGTCAATATGTCCACGTGTCAATATGTCCACGTGTCAATATGTCCACGTGTCAATATGTCCACGTGTCAATATGTCCACGTGTCAATATGTCCACATGTCAATGTGTCCACGTGTCCATGTGTCAACGTGTCCACGTGTCAATGTGTCAATGTGTCCACGTGTCAATGTGTCCACGTGTCAATATGTCCACGTGTCAATATGTCCACGTGTCAATATGTCCACGTGTCAATATGTCCACGTGTCAATATGTCCACGTGTCAATATGTCCACATGTCAATGTGTCCACATGTCAATATGTCCACATGTCAATATGTCCACGTGTCCACGTGTCCACGTGTCAACGTGTCAATGTGTCAATGTGTCCACGTGTCAATGTGTCCACGTGTCAATATGTCCACGTGTCAATATGTCCACGTGTCAATATGTCCACGTGTCAATATGTCCACGTGTCCATATGTCAATGTGTCCACGTGTCAATGTGTCCACGTGTCAATATGTCCACGTGTCAATATGTCCACGTGTCAATATGTCCACGTGTCAATATGTCCACGTGTCAATATGTCCACGTGTCAATGTGTCCACATGTCCATATGTCCACATGTCAATATGTCCACGTGTCAATATGTCCACGTGTCAATATGTCCACGTGTCAATATGTCCACGTGTCAATATGTCCACGTGTCAATATGTCCACGTGTCAATATGTCCACGTGTCAATGTGTCCACGTGTCAATATGTCCACGTGTCAATATGTCCACGTGTCAATATGTCCACGTGTCAATATGTCCACGTGTCAATATGTCCACGTGTCAATATGTCCACGTGTCAATATGTCCACGTGTCAATATGTCCACGTGTCAATATGTCCACGTGTCAATGTGTCCACATGTCCATATGTCCACATGTCAATATGTCCACGTGTCCACGTGTCCACGTGTCAACGTGTCAATGTGTCAATGTGTCCACGTGTCAATGTGTCCACGTGTCAATATGTCCACGTGTCAATATGTCCACGTGTCAATATGTCCACGTGTCAATATGTCCACATGTCCACGTGTCCATATGTCAATGTGTCCACGTGTCAATGTGTCCACGTGTCAATGTGTCCACGTGTCAATATGTCCACGTGTCAATATGTCCACGTGTCAATATGTCCACGTGTCAATATGTCCACATGTCAATGTGTCCACATGTCAATATGTCCACGTGTCCACGTGTCCACGTGTCAACGTGTCAATGTGTCAATGTGTCCACGTGTCAATGTGTCCACGTGTCAATATGTCCACGTGTCAATATGTCCACGTGTCAATGTGTCCACGTGTCAATATGTCCACGTGTCAATATGTCCACGTGTCAATATGTCCACGTGTCAATATGTCCACATGTCAATGTGTCCACATGTCAATATGTCCACATGTCAATATGTCCACGTGTCCACGTGTCCACGTGTCAACGTGTCAATGTGTCCACGTGTCCACGTGTCAACGTGTCAATGTGTCAATGTGTCCACGTGTCAATGTGTCCACGTGTCAATATGTCCACGTGTCAATATGTCCACGTGTCAATATGTCCACGTGTCAATATGTCCACGTGTCCATATGTCAATGTGTCCACGTGTCAATGTGTCCACGTGTCAATATGTCCACGTGTCAATATGTCCACGTGTCAATATGTCCACGTGTCAATATGTCCACGTGTCAATATGTCCACGTGTCAATGTGTCCACGTGTCAATGTGTCCACGTGTCAATATGTCCACGTGTCAATGTGTCCACGTGTCAATATGTCCACGTGTCAATGTGTCCACGTGTCAATATGTCCACATGTCAATATGTCCACATTCAATTCAATTCAATTCAGTTTATTTGTATAGCCCAATTTCACAAATTACAAATTTGTCTCGGAGTGCTTTACAATCTGTACACATAGACATCCCTGCCCCAAAACCTCACATCGGACCAGGAAAAACTCCCAAATAACCCTTCAGGGGGAAAAAAAGGGAAGAAACCTGGAGGAGAGCAACAGAGGAGGATCCCTCTCCTAGGATGGACAGATGCAATAGATGTAATGTGTACAGAAGGACAGATTTAGAGTTAAAATACATTCAATGAATATGACAGAGTGTATGAATAGTTCATAGTAGGCATATTCCACGATGGAGACCTCCACGATCCATCAGGCAGATGGCGGTGGGCGGAGTCTCAACAGGACAGTGGCGTAGTCATGAGCAGGAATTCCACGACCCAGACGATCCATCAGGCAGATAGGATCTATGCCGTCTCATAGGGTCCGATGACCCCATGAGACGTAAAGTCAAAAGGACTTCCGGGGAGAAAGCAGAGTTAGTAACGTGTGATTGAGAGATGAAATTCATCCTTAAGGAGAGAAAAAAGAGGAGATAGGTACTCAGTGCATCCTAAAACGTCCCCCGGCAGCTATAAGCCTATAGCAGCATATGTCAATATGTCCATATGTCAACGTGTCAATATGTCCACATGTCAATGTGTCCACATGTCAATATGTCCACATGTCAATGTGTCCACATGTCAATATGTCCACATGTCAATATGTCCACATGTCAATATGTCCACATGTCAATATGTCCACGTGTCAATATGTCCACGTGTCAATGTGTCCACGTGTCAATGTGTCCACGTGTCAATGTGTCCACGTGTCAATGTGTCCACGTGTCAATGTGTCAATGTGTCCACGTGTCAATGTGTCCACGTGTCAACGTGTCAATGTGTCCACGTGTCAATGTGTCCACGTGTCAATATGTCCACGTGTCAATATGTCCACGTGTCAATATGTCCACGTGTCAATATGTCCACGTGTCAATATGTCCACGTGTCAATATGTCCACGTGTCAATATGTCCACGTGTCAATATGTCCACGTGTCAATGTGTCCACGTGTCAATGTGTCCACGTGTCAATATGTCCACGTGTCAATGTGTCCACGTGTCAATATGTCCACGTGTCAATATGTCCACGTGTCAATATGTCCACGTGTCAATGTGTCCACGTGTCAATGTGTCCACATGTCAATGTGTCCACGTGTCAATATGTCCACGTGTCAATGTGTCCACGTGTTAATGTGTCCACGTGTCAATATGTCCACGTGTCAATGTGTCCACATGTCCACATGTCAATATGTAAACGTGTCAATATGTCAATATGTTCACATGTTCATATGGGAACACGTGGACATATGAACATGTGTTCATATGTCCACGTGTTCCCATTTTCCGCAGCTGTTCTTCTCGCTCACTCTCAGCCTTTGTCTCTCTCCCTCAGGAGTCGCGGTGATTGACAAGCCGCTATGACCGGGCGCCGCCCCCAGCCTCAGCAGCCGCTCTCCCAGAGACTCGGGGCGCCTGAGACGGCGAGCGCCGCGCCAACGCTTCCAGTCCACAGCTGGTTGAATCCAGGATGCAATTATTTATTTATTTTGCCGCTAAAACCACAACCTGATTTAGTTGCCATGCTCGTTTAAACGTGTGAGATCCTGACTTTCAAAAGGACAACGTTGCACTGGACCAGCAGACGATATCCACAAGATGACGGGCTCGCGAGAACCGGGGACTTTTTGTGGTTTGCGATCCTTCAACTGAAAAGCGCACAAGCAGCGGCTGTGTCGGCTGGACGGTCACGTGACGGACCGCGTCAGACCTGGGAAACGGAACACTTTGAAACACCAGCTGGCCGATTCCCGGCCGCCCTTTTACCGTTATCGGTGTCGCTGCAATTCCCAGGACTTTGTGAATCCGGCTCGTCTGCAGGAGCGTTCGCCAAGATCCTGGAACTCGCGGGAGACTTTTTAAAAGAAGTCACGGCGACGCGGGTCCCGCCCCGCCCGGCAGCGGGTGCAGCTGTTGAGGGGTTTGCAAAAGGCTGCCGGAGCGTATCTGCTCCGCGCCCGGAGGCCTGCACCCAGAGACACGCACGACAGGTCAAAGAATGTAGAAAACATCCTGTATGCAAATCTGCAATGATATTTAAATATTTGTAATATTGTTTTTAAAGGGGTTGAAGAACCACTTGCCGCGGCTTTAAAACCCGAAACCAGTCGATCCGGGTCGACGCAGCAGGACTCGAGTCTGCTGTGGACACACTACTGATGCACTGATCACTTGCACTGACTGATCCCAGACCTGCTGCCAGCCGGCTGTCTGCTCATCGTACTCGTGGGAGCATTTAAAGTCGCCACTGAACGGCCAAATGTTTCATCCGAAATGTAAAAAACAAATGATGTGCCAGTTCTGCCGATGACAAAATCTGTTCATCACAACCTGAAATGAGGAATCGTTGCATGTGAAGTGTCAACATGCACTGTAGAACTGCTACTGTAAGCCTAAAATGTCAAAGATGCAGGTTTGTATTTATTGTTTTGAGGCGTGGGATCACATCGCACTCTTTCCTCTCAAAGCGAGCTTCTCGTTTCTGTCCCTCGGGACGACGTCGGCCGTATTTTAGATGTTGGGAGTTGTTCCGTGGACTGACCGGTGCCATAGCTTTGGAAGAAAATCGATTCATAGCCAAACGTTTCACTTCTGCCTGCAATCTTCCAGACATCATGGATGCGATTGAATGTCATTTCTAAACCTTCTGAGAGCAAAAAGTGAATGGAATACTTAAAAAAACCAAACATACTGTTGTTTGTATGTTGAACCTCCTGGACGACAGTCCCACCTCGTGCATTTTGACTGACACATTTTGTTTTTCACGGCTTCCAGGAAGTGATTTTCCGTTAATATAAAGTCAAAACTTGCTTGAGATACTGCAAGCATTTAAAAAAAAAAAAAGGGAATCTCCATTGTTTACGGGCAAACATTAGTTTTATAAATTGTTCTATAAAAGTCTTAAATCCACGCTCTGAATTCCCAGAGCACCGCTAAACATTCCCGACCGTTATTGTGCAACAGCGCAGGCAGATGGCAAACAGATGCTGTGGTGCATTCATGCGTCTGCAGGTGGGTCAGAAAAATCCCAATCCAGGAGCCCAGCAGACGATCCGGAGCGGAATCAGAAGTGTCTTGAGTCGGATGTCGAGATGTCTGATGCGGTTTGAAATAATTAATTCTGTATTTTTCAATTGGAGACACAAATAATGACTTTAGTCTCTATTCCTTGATCGAATAGAAACTAGTGGCTACCCAAACTAGGTTTTTGTTATGCTCCAGACAATAATGCACAGGAAGCGTAACTCTACAATAAGATTTTGACAGTTTTTTTTTTGTGTTCATTCTTGACATCGACAATAATTTGACGTCACGGTCCATTCGGCCGGCGTTCTGGAGCGCGTGATCGTATCCCTCTGGGCTGATGCTTCTCAGCTAGTGAACCTGCTGATGATGTCATCACGCTCTGTGATGCTGACGAAGAGTTTTCCCCAGAGACGACTCAAAAGCTGAGAAATGGACCGCGACGGGAGATCTTTAGTTTTTTTTGTGCAACGGTTTGGAAATTCTCAGATGAATAATCTCACTGGGCAGGTGTTATATTTTTTTATATAAACCGTGGATGTTGCAAACTTAACCGTTGTCGCGAGTTCATTACCGGTCTCTCGTTGTGGAGATCGTGACGTTTGAACTTTCACACTTTCAGAGTCGAAGCTCGTGCAATGCATCCGTGTCAAACTTGAAATAATTTAAATGAACTGAACTTATTCCGCTGTCTTCTTTTCAACTGGCTTTGGTCTGAAATTGTAAAATTCCATGAGGTGTAATTTTATATTCTATATAAAATTTTGTAATTTCATTACTGTGGATTATATCGCTCTGAACTTTTATTTATTTTTGTATTACATCACTTTTAATATCTTTAAAGTTTTACTTTAGCCTGAAAGTGTTTTTCACATTTTCCTTTTCACAGCAAGGAAATCAGTGACTCATCAGGAAGTGGATATTATTAATATTAGTTACACCTGTGGGTTTGATACTGTGACGTGTTTAACTGTGAAAGGCGTGGCCAGTAATGTGTAAAAGTATTTGTATAGAACCTTTAAGAAAAATGGCATATATACTTAAAAGAAGTAACTAATATGATATATAATATAATGATACGGCCAGGGTGTTAATCTTTAGCTTGAAATGTGTCGTCCACTCGTGGGAAGTGATAATAAATCACTCTTACTACATGTGATGACTCATAAGTGACACAAATAATGACAAATCTGGTAATTATAAATCTCCAATGGGATTCATAAGAATTTACAAAAACCTCAGGTAAAATAATTTGAGTCTAAAGTCATTCATTCAGCCCGAATGGAAACGAGCCTCATGCACAAAGACCGAGATTCATAAAACATTTGCACAAACATTTCTTTATGATTTAATATCATACCTGCAAACTTGTCACCTTTCGGTGAAATTCACCGTTTTGAAGTCAAAATAGGTCATCCAAGTGAATCGTGTAGATCCGAAGAGTTTTTGTTTTGGGGTAGGGGGGGTCAACTGGCCGGCCGGCGTTTATGAGATTGAAGTGAGACACGGAGAAAATGTGAAGTGGTGCTCTTCGCAATAGAACATCTTTGATGGGACGTGTCGCGTCTCGGCCAATCAGCGTTCAGATGTCCAATCTGCTGCTGTCACGCTGCACGGTGTATCGATACTAACAAAGTACCCGTTCGTTAAACACGATGTCATTTCGCATTTTGTTTTGTTTTTTCTCACCACATCCACGTTGTTTGAAGCCTCAAAGCTTTTAGAACCACAACTACAGTCATTTTATTGTTCTGACCACAAATCTAAAAAATGATAATAAACAGTTTAAGAACAAAAGGTCCTCCGCTCTGACTCAGCCCTATAATGATAGTAATAACAAATATACATAATATGGTTAAAGTCATTCATGAACCAACTTCCTTTTTTGTGTGCCTGAACAGTCCTCATGGACTTCTCCCTGAATCTGTTCTGTCTCTACCTGTTTGTCACGAGACTCATATTATAACTTCTATACATATTACATACCTGCCATAAATATCATGATACCCGATACCAGAATTCAATACAATACCATAAAAACAATATGGTACCATAAATACGAGACTGGTATATTTATCTATAATAGTAATAAATAAAACATCTGTATGGTTCACTTTTTACCAACTTTTTCAACACTTAACAAATGACAGTAATATGAGTATTAATACAGCCAGATATGAATGAAACTACATGGTTCCATCATAGCATTGATTATACACTATGAGGCCGTTAGTCTCTGACCAGATGATCCACAGTTCATCAGGATGAGCAGCTGGAGAGTTACAGAACTTTACAGACTGAAACATTTCACTTCTGGCATCTTTTTATTTTTTTAAGCCGAAGTCTCTAAGCGCCGCCTCTTCTCTCGCTGTGAGCTGCGCAGCGCAGTGTGCGCAGACAGCTCGACACGGAGCAGCGCGTGCGCTCTGATCGCTCTCTTCATGAAGTATCGATACTATAAATATGCTAAATCACATCGTGTTTAACGTACGGGTACTTTGTTAGCATCGCTACACCGTGCAGCGTGACAGCAGCAGATGTAGCGGGCTAACATTCAAGCTAACCTGAACCCCCAAACGCTGTGGACATCTGAACGCTGATTGGCCGAGACGCGACACGTCCCATCAAAGATGTTTTATTGCGAAGAGCACCACTTCACACTTTTCTCCGCGTCTCACTGCAATCTCAACGGCAGCGGGCCATATATGTATGTATGTATATATATATATATATATATACACACATCTATTATATTCTTATTAGAAGGGTTTGTGGGCACTGACTTAGTCAGAGCAGAGGACCAAGATTCAAGATGTTTTATTTGTCACATACACACACAGGGTGTGCAGTGAAATGAAAGTGGCAATGCTCAGCAGGAATGTGCAAGGGCAACAAGTACACACTATTTACAAATAAAAAACACAATATTTACAGTAAGTGTGTGTGTGTGTGTGTGTGTGTGTGTGTGCCTAAGAGGGGCAGTTGTGTGGGTCTATGTGGGGGTCCTGGTGAGGTCGGAGTTCACAGTCCTGATGGCCTGAGGAAAGAAACTCCGTCTCAGTCTCTCTGTTCTTGCAGCGTGACTACGGAGGCGCCTGCCTGACCGCAGCAGCTGAAACAGTCTGTTGTTGGGGTGGTGAGGATCCTTCATGATCCTGCCGGCTCTGGTTCTGCACCTCCTGGTGTACAAGTCCTGCAGGGTGGGAGTGTAGTTCCAATAGTGCGCTCAGCCGAACGCACTACTCTCTGCAGAGCCTTCCTGTCCTGAGCGGAGCAGTTGCCAAACCAGGCTGTGATGCTTCCTGTCAGGACGCTCTCTACAGCTCCAGAGTAGAAGGACTGAAGGATCCTCTGGGAAACTTTAAATTTCCTCAGCTGCCTGAGGTGGTAGAGGCGCTGCCTTGCCTTTCTCACCAGAGTGTCTGTGTTTGTTGACCATGTCAGATCCTCGGTGATGTGGACTCCCAGGTATTTATACCCGCTCACCCTCTCCACAGTAGTCCCGTTAATCCCCAGTGGTGAGTACGTCCTCTGTTGTTGTACCTTCCTAAAGTCCACAATCAGCTCCTTAGTTTTGGTGACATTCATGATGAGGCTGTTGTCCGGCACCAGAGTGACAGATCAGCAACTTCCTCCAGGTAGGCCTTCTCGTCGTTGTCGGAGATCAGGCCCACCACCACTGTGTCATCCGCAAACTTGATGATGGTGTTGGAGCTGAACCTGGCCACACAGTCATGTGTGTACAGGGAGTACAGTAGGGGGCTGAGGACGCAACCCTGGGGGGATCCTGTGTTCAGGGTGAGGGATTTGGAGGTGTGTCTGCCCACCCTGACCACCTGTGGCCTGGCGGTCAGGCGGTCATGACCCCCACCCCTCATGAGTTTGCAGGTATACATGAAAACCAGCCACAAGATCCAGTTTATGATTTAAAAAAATACTTTTAGTATTAACCGTTTGCACATCCTGGATAAGTAGATTTATTATTATACCACTATATCATGCCAATAATATATCTTTTCAAAAGTTGCTCTCATTGTTTGAATTTTTTCACCAGGTATTTATTTATTTAGTCTCTATAAATAAATAAATAAATAAATAAATAGTCTCTTGACACCACATGCCCGGTCAACAGTTTACTTTATTTGACTTAAGAATCAAGAGAACTGACGTGACAAGCTTGTCAATTTTATTTTTCACGTGTCAATGTTTGTTTTACCGATTTGTATTTTCTCCGCCTTTCTGTTCATGAAGGGAGAAAATGGGGAAAAAGCATTCACAAAGTAAGAAAACAATTATAGATACATACACACATACAATATATCGATGTGATCAAACACACAACCTGTAGATGACCTGCAGGGTGCAAGAAACCTCTGGTCCAAAGAATTTACAGCAGAATTCAATATCAAAGATGTCACAAATCTTATTTATCTGTCTTGAGAGCATCTTTAAGTAACTAGTTGTCCTTTAAAATGTGTATGATTTAAAAAAAGGGGGAACGAAATGACATGAAACACTTTACAGTAAATTATCTCATCCTGTCTGTTGCCGTCACGACACCCCAACATTTTGTTTTTCATAATTCTGAGGAGACATCTTTGACAGAAACCTGTGCCGTGAACTCCAGGTGTGTGACGCGAGGCGAGCCGTCGCCCACGGAGACGACGACATTACAGCTCACAGGGTGAATTTGACCACTCGGTTGCAGGCGCAACGTCAAACCAAGTTGTTTGAAATAAACTGAGGCGTCAAACAAATCCACGGCTCGCCTGGTTCGGCAAAAAAAGAAGAAGAAAAAAACCTACGAATTCAAAGAAAAGCCCTTCAGAGATTGATGCTGGATTGTTTCCACTCTTTTGAATCATGACAAATACTAGAACGTTTTCAGACGCGACATCTGGCTGGCTTATCCATCCCTATTCCCCTTTTAAAATGTGATGCTTATTTTGGTTTTTCAGCAGCGCCAACATGAACATTATGCTCACAACAGTGGTAGAAACACTTTATTTGTGACTGTGTGTGTCAGGCTGAAAACAAACAAAGAGTTTTGTACCTCGATTATTCACACAAAGTCAATCCCGCACATGACCCCGTGACCCCGATACTGTAAAACCTCCACGCAAAACTCGTGTTATTGCTGCTTCTTCATGGCACAAATGATATAAACAATACATCGTGTTATTCATACTATTATGTCGTCATTACCATGCAAGCTCACTACAGTACTGCGTCTATATTAGCTTATATTACACAGAGCGACAGAGCAGGTTCGTGTCGGGTCAGCCACACAGTGCCGGACTAACGTCTACAGCTGGTTTTACAGTTGGAGTTATACAAAAGGATTATTACTGTCATCACACAAAATAATGGTTATGATAGTTATATAGCAATATTTATAATCGTTTAAAAAAAAACACATTCTCAGCTCATCACAAATATAATGAACCAAAAGGGGGCCAAACATAATGTTTGCAATAATTTAAACAATTCTGACATTCATTCCTTCGGGTGTTTTTTTTTATTATTCTTTTTATATGTACACTATATATTTATATTTGTATAGTAGTGCTTAATTTTTAAAAATAAAAGGAAAAAAAACCAAAGGGCTGCATTCTGTGAATGCTGTGCAAATAACATCTTTTTACATGGACCCCCCCCCACACACACACACGCACACACACACACACGCGCGCTCCCTCGTTTTCTCCTCACAAACACAAAAAGATCAACAACCCCTCGACTCATTCGCAACTTTGATTTCAAACCATCGCGTCCGCCGACCGGCGAGCGACTGCAGTCGGCTGAGATTCCGACAGGGAAATGTACACCCGCGATTCAGGAAAAGAAAAGCACTACTTTGTCGTATTGGCCTTGAACGCCTCACGAGCAGCGCGCCACAGAGGTTCTGAGAATAGAACTCGTTTGGACCGAAAGCTGAAGCTATAAAGTTCAGCGATGGTTTAGAATCCCGCCACGACATCGTGGCCTCCGTCCGACACGAGACGACGCGGCCGGCGCGAGGAGGACGAACTCGTTGCCGTGCGCGACCTGGAAACCTCTGACCTCTAAACCTCTGACCTCTAAATCTCATCTGCCCTCATTTCACCCGCCAGCAGGAAATGAAACCACGCCGGGACCGAACCTTCCACCGAGGACCGAGACTCCGCCCCCTCCTGGGCTAACACGCTCATGAACCCTCAGCGCTTACTCGACAGTTGGGGGGGGGGGGGGGGGCAACGGACCGGTGGACCGGCCCAGAGCCCAGAGCTCCGTGTTCAGAACCGGTGCTGGCAGTGTTGGCACCTCATGGACACAAAACAAGCAAACATCAAGGACCACCAGAGATAAGTCAGTTACTCAGTAACAGTCATAGTGATATTCAGGAAACTCCGCCTGGCCGCGCCGATACCAAACACGGCCAGACGACCACTTCCTGTCGCCAGCATGCGTTTGGGTTCAAAAGAAACTGCAGCAACGTGGACCAGATACTGGCTCCTCTCCACAGCATTTATTACCCATAATCCCTCAGGACAAGTGAGGAGTGAAAAACAGGAGAGAGAAAAAGTACACAATTATTTTTTAGATTTCCGCAACAATTATATTCACCTACATCCTAAAATCTCCTAATCTCGAGTACAACCGTTTCCTATGAGCATCTGCAATCAAATGGTGCCTTTAAGCGCCATCGGAAATGTCTAAATCACCAGCGCTTATCGAGACGTTTGAGCGTAAGACGACTTTAAAGGAGTGTTTTCACCCGAGACGCTCATGGGAAACGAAGTTCAAAGTGACCGACCGTGTGTACATCTCATTTGACAAATATTGCCAAAAATAGAAGAAAGAAGAAGAAAAAAGAAACCCGAAAAAAATGCTGAATATCGAAAAAAACAAATGAAAAGGACAATCAGACTTCACAGGCGGCTCCACGGTCACACGGAGTGAACACATTTCTATTCCTCCTTTTTTTTCTTCGAGAAATACAACACGTTCTTTTTCATTCAAACGAAAACGTGAACAGCAGTGTCTCACAAACATGTATGTGTACAACTTCTTTTTCTTTTCTTTTCTTTTTTTACAAAAGATCACCACAAACTTGCTTTGAAACTTTATGAATGAATCTTAAAATCAGTCAGAAGGTGTGAAGCATCCGGGATGTCGAATGAAATTTGACCGATGGGAGTAAAATAAGCGATCGGCGAGCGCTTCGAGAGGCGGCGACTCCCCGAGAGCGGATAAAACGTCGGTCCTCGAGCGGTCCGATCGGATTCCTCAGCGCGGAGGAGAAAAAAACACAAAACGTGAAGAACAAAGTTCGACCGAAGAAAAAGTCATGAGCGTTTTAAAAAGTTGCGAATGTGTTTGTTTTTCTCAGGAGACGAGAAGACGAGTGATGAAGACAAACGGTGACGGGGATTCCTTCTCCTCCGTATCTCTAAACGGCGGATGAAGGAGGACCGGCCGAGGCTCGCGGGCGGCGCTGCATTCATGTGACGGGAAGACAGTTGGAAACCAAGGCGCCTCTAATGTCACCTTTTAAAAAGTGGTCGGTTAAACGAAGTTTGAGCAAAGTGGTAATGTCCACATTACTGACCGTCGCATATAAAGACTCATATAGAACAAATGTTATGATTTAGTGATCAAAATGACTAAAATCTGCTCAAAGCTCCGTCAACGCACATCGCTCACGGACGACGCTTTTCAGAAAAAAAATTATAAGCGACAAAAACAAAAACAGAGAGCAGCTAAAAGTCGTTTTTAGCACTTTAGTTTTTACTTTTTTCGCCATAAAGATTTGAAAAATGTGACCAATAAAGTGTTTAAACTACACTAGATGGATGTCGCCGCTGGTCAGAAAGACATCGCTCATACGAGGATTATCTTATCGGCGCTATTTGAAAAGTACCAACACTTTGGTTAAAATGCAGCTTTACACCATTTACTGGAAACGCTCCTTTAACCTCAAACAATATTTACATAGAAGTCAATTTAAGACACAAACTGTAACTGAGCTCCATCACATGAATGCAGCACACCAAGTGGAGGAGGCAAGTCATGTGATGTGTCCGACGGACCGACGGACGTCCTGGGCGTGTCCTCTCTGCGGTGGCGAGCGGCTGGTGCGTGGCAGCAGCAGTCGGAGGACGTCTAGATGGATTTGGAGGAGTCCTGTTTGCTGATGAGGACTTCCAGCAGCCGGAGTTTGGCTTTGATCCTCTTGTACTCCCGGTACTCCTCCAGCATCGGCACCCGGTCCTCCTTCTGCACATTCCTGCAGCGGGGGAGGGGAGACGGAGGAGAATAAGTCCTCCAGGCGACACGCGCTTTCACTTCCCCGACCGCGGCAGCGCCCGGTGAGCTGGACCTCAAACGGACGTTTGACTGGACCTCCGTCAGCTCGCTGCAGACGGCCCCACGCTGGGATCAGAATCAGGAAATTACAGATTTTTTAGGGGCGATTGCCCCACTGACTGCCCCACTTTTTGAAACTTGTGAAACAACATTTAACCTTTTGTTCAAAATAATATACTTATTAGGCTTACAGCATATGAGCAATTGTCATTAAATGGCAATAATAAGACTATTAGGCAGTAGCCTAATAGATTCTGGACCGGGTCATATAGGCCACAATGTTTTTGACAAGTTCATTAAATTATTAGAGGACATTATGGGGGCATGTTTTTGCATTTTTTTGCCCTCTGACATCAGGGGCAACATTATATTTCTTAAGGGCAGTTTTGCCCTTTGCCCTCGTGTATTTTCGACGCTGGTCAGAATACGCAATAGCCGAATATTGGCCCTTATCGGACAGATGTGGGACATTGTGCTTTATTCTGTATTTTGTCTCACAGCATCCAGGATGCTAGAATTATTTCATCTTGATCCTCCGTGATGTTTTGGACCCGTCTGGCCCCTCCTACGCCGCCCTGGTTGTGACGGGCCGTTAGCGAGGACCACTTTGGGTTCAACGTGTAGTTCCGTGCCACGTCACAGCAGTGAACGCCCAACGGTCACTTCATCTCTCATGTGTGGAGGAGTTTATGGCGACGCTCGAATACAAATGTTTACACCGGCTACACGGAATTGCATGTTTTTCAATTGAAGTTGTGCAACTTGTAAATGTCGATAACATCGCCGAGAAACACGACTTTTCCCAGGAAAGGTACTTCAGGGTACCGACTGACGGGCGTCTGTATGCATGCACAGACATTCCTGGTGAGCAATACTGCATCTCAGTCCACTTTCTGGGATAAATAACGGTTGAAAGATGAGACGGGTCATCCTCCACGCTGCGTGTCGATCCACCGCCATTCAGTTTCCAGGAGACGAGTTCCATCGAAGTCGTTATGCAGACGGTGTGAATTATGTTTGTGTGAGAACGTGAGTGGACTTACCTTCCATTATGCTGATAGAAATCTTCCTCAAACTCTCGGATGGTCTTCCTCATCTTCTTCTTCTCTGCTCTGGCCTTCCACAGCTGTTCCAGCAGCTCGGGCCTGGAGGACGATGGGATGCGAGGGAACGTGGTTACACATGTTGTCGTGACATCGAACCCACAGGGAAAGTTAAATCCCAGAGAGAGTGTCGTCCTGGCAGACGTCAGTTTCTTTTAAATCACATCACAGGCACGGAAATACCTAAATGTGTGGGAGTCATCACCGGACCGATAAATACAGAGAGAAAAGTCGGGCTGTGTTGGTGTGAGGGATCAGGATCGTGTCCAGGTGAGAGATCCGCATGTAAAAAACTGAGCCGACGAAGAGGATTAGAGGTTGGTGTGTGAGAGAGAGAGTAAGAGAGGGCGTATCACTCACCCTTGAAATATATACGGTAGACTATATACTACTGCCATATTATACTATGACCTATTTGTGATGTAATATATTATAATGAATCATGACCTTCTTTTGGACAGACGGACGCAGATTCAAGCAGTGACCCGAGTTTTAGTTTCTAAAATGTAAGAAAGTGAACGTATTAAAACGGGTCGAGGCGCGGAAGAGGAAAATAGATTTGATGCATTTGATTTCATGTTCAGACGTCGTTGACATATTATTCAGTGGGTTGAAAACGACGGTTCAAACAAAGGGAACACAGGAAGCAGCTCTCTGAAAAGCAGTTCAATGCTTCCTTTTCTTATTTTTGATGTTAAAAGAACACCAGCTTGTCTGTGTGTGTGTGTGTGTGTGTGTGTGTGTGTGTGTGTGTGTGTGTGTGTGTGTGTGTGTTCTTACATGGACGAGGCGTTGGAGCTGGACAGCCGCAGGTCGAGCGCCAGCTTCCCCGACCCCTCCTCCACCTTGGCTCTCATTGGACAATCGCTCTGCCCGTCAGGGTGGTTCCGGCTCCTCGTGGATCCTTCGGACGAGGTCACGAGGTCGACGGCCATGATGACCTCAGAGCTCTGCATCTCCCCTCCGCTGCTCTCTCCTTCCTCCTCCTCGTCGTCCTCTTCTTCCTCCTCCTCCTCCTCCCGCTCCTCCTCCTTGTCTTCTTCTTCTCCTCCTTCTCCTTCTCTCTCTTTCTGCTCCTCCTCCTCCTCCCCCTCCTCCTCCTCCTCCTCCTCCTCTTGGATCTCCTCCCAGAAATGAGCGGTTTCGCCCTCGATGATTGGTTGGAGGGTTTGAGTTCTTCTCTTACTGGAGGGGGACACCTGGGGGAGAGAGGAGAGATGAATGCGGGAGAAGGGTGTGTGTGTGTGTGTGTGTGTGTGTGTGCACTCATTTAATATGTAGTAAAGCAAGCGTGACAATAACAAGAACGAGTGAGTTAGTATTTAGTACACAGGACGTGTATTAATAAAATAAAAAGCTATCATGGCTAACAGATGCTAACATGGTGTAACCGGTGTGGTGTTGTGTGTACGGACCGTCAGAGGGGCGATGCTGACTCTGGTGAGCGTCTGTTTAACCAATCGGTAACGATCGTAGAGAGGCTTCACCACCAGATGCTCCTCTCTGGTCACCTGGGGGGGGGGGAGAGAGAGAGAGAGAGAGAGAGAGAGAGAGAGGTTAGAACATGTTTAAATGTGTGTTTCAGCTTCACAGGATGTAGGATGTTTGGCATGGGGTCGGGTCAGCCTCAGTAATTGCAGATGCACACAGAGAGACTCACAAATACAAACACACAGATTCACAGATGCGCACAAACAACAATTCACAAATATATTCGATTTACAAATGCACGCAGAAGGATTTACAAAAGCATTCCAATGCACGCGTGAATAAATTACGATTTGTTTGTTTGTGGATCGCTTCACATTTGTGTCCAGGTTTGGCTCCATCCGCAAATGCGTTTTTTCAGTGGCGGGCCGTGGGCCTGGGGCCTGGGCCTTCAGTGAGGTCCTACACAGTCCCACCCGAATTAATCCACCTCTTATTACTATCATTATGATGCCATGGCTCTAGACCAGGGCTGCTCAATACGTCGATCGCGGCGTAGTATTGGTAGATCGCATGACATAAAAAAAAATTGGCCCGCCCCCGTCATTTTCTCTATAGCACGTCTTTGTTCATTTATTAAACTAAACAGCCGTCTGATGTTGATCGTATCTACACAACAGCATGTCATTTCTCTCGGCTCTCCGTCTCGCGCTGCAGAATGCGCGATCGGGACGGAGAAAAGAAGAAAAAAGTCACTTGCACTAGTTTGTTCACTAAACAGGGCATTGTCGCACCCAAAGCAGATTTCAAGTATATGCTCGACCAAATCGACATCTTCTCCTCCTTCCGCCATTGTGGGTTGAAAACAGCTTTGTAGTCCGCGAATTAATTCCTTTATCAAATTCAGTTTCCTAGTTCTGAGGTTTTGCATCTACCTGCCCATAGGACCCGCCTCTCAATATTGGTAATCCAATCAAAAGACCTGCAGCACTCCGCCTGCTAGCTGGCTCCTGTGCCGGTTCCGGGGCCTTCTAGAAGGCCTAGAGGAGCCAACTCTAAAGCTGATTGGTTGACACAACATCGTCATTCCCATTCACTTGAAGCTACCAGCGCCTTCAATGTTGATTCTGAAGGCCTAAGGGCAGATGTTAGCCCCCTGGCAACACACGATGGCTGAATATGATTGGATAAAAGATCTAACATAAAGACCAGCCCTCCAAATCTCAACCTGGCGCTGGCAGCAGCGCAACCAAGAGGAACGCTATGAAATTAAGAGAATAACTCTTACTCTGGGAAATAATTGAATACATATTTGTGGGGAAATATATTTAGAAAAAAATATATATTCTGATGATGTTTAGGCCAGCAGAGAAGGCCTTGCTGGCCCTGACGGCCCGCCACTGCGTTTTTTTCAACATAGACCTATCTGTAGCCAATCAGATGTCGCCCTCATTTTCAACCAATCACATGAGCGCATCCCCCCCCCCCTCCCCTCTCCACGAATCTCCCAGCGTTACAGTTTGCGCAATTTGCAATTATCGAGACTGATCTGACCCCTCGGTTGGTTTGGCGACTTACGGGTCGACCGTGCAGGCCCTCGTAGTGCAGCAGGTTCTTCTGCAGGACCGTCTTCTCACAGGACAGCTGCTCCTTGGTCATCTTCTAGAGGGACGCACACAGGACATCGTGTAATAGTGCATCAGTAATAAACACTGCGCACGGTTTCATGTGACGTCTCCATGCCGCATGGGATGACCCAACAAAGTGTCGCCCGCGAGTCTCTCCGTCTCAATCGTACACTTCTCATTTTTGAACGAGCTCCTATTTCTGCCGACATGACGAGTATTTGCATTTTATAATTACTATTCTATAACATTGTACTTTTGAATTCCAGCATGTTCTATGAACCCAAATACCCCAAAAGGGAAACACGTCGACTGTTTTATCTTCTCCTTGAAGGCGGGAATGTCGACGTAATGCCAAAAACATCCGCCGATCTTTCTCCTCTTTAAAGCACCGGCACCGGCAAAAATACATTGTCCTGACTCCAATGAGTCCAGTCTCTAATCAACGAGGGGAATTGAACCGAGCTCACCTTGATGTCATCAGGCCAGCCGTCCTCCTGCTTCTTCCCTTTGACCCGGTGCTGGATCAGCTCCAGTGTCTCCTCCCGGGTGGGGCCCTGGCCCTTCATCTCTCCTGCTGCGTCGAGAGCGCCTTGGTCCAGCGTGGAGCCGAAGCTCTTGGGCAAGGTGTTGCTCCGAGGACGAGTCAGGGGCCCGAGCTCGCTCTCGGCGCGGTGTTTGGCATCTGGGGAAGGAGGAGCACAGCGATGAGGGAGGAGGAGGAAGAGAGATGAACGAACGGGGAGGCGATAGAGAAGGTAGAGAACGGAGGATGGAACCAGGACGAGAACGCGCCGAGAGACGGAGCGTGAAGCATTTTCACTGGATGATCGGACATGCAGGAGGGAGTCTGGTTACAGTCAGTCACAGTGTGAGGAACACACACACACACACACACACACACACACAAACACACACACAATCTCTCACACACACTCTCACACACACACACTCACAAACACACACACAATCTCTCACACACACACTCTCACACACACACACAGCATCTGGCTGCACAAAAAACATTCGAGTCGGTCTGATGGTTATAGACAGACGTACGGCTGCCTGTTGGATATTATCTCTAGATATATCCTGTATATATATATTTATATCCATATATATATATGTATATACAATATATATATACATATATATATATATGTATATATATATATATACATACACAATATATATATACACATATATACTATATACATATATATATATACCTATATATATGCCTGCAATGTAAGGTTTTTGAGGACATTAATAGTCAAATTAAACAAGAACAAATTTATTAAATCTCAGTCGTCAAAAAAAGTCACAAACTAAACAAACTTATCAACACCCCGATGAAAACAAATAAAAGTGGAAAATTAAAAAAAACTGGTCACACTCTGGCGCGATACCTCGTTAAAATGTCTCGTCCCAACATGCTTTCAACAGGAAACACACCGAAACAAAGAAGCAAGACGCTCTCACAGTGCCGCCTCAGTAGTGTATGTAATGTCTACTTACTGAGGGGTTGGTACTTACTGAGGTGATACGGTCTAGAGCTCAGGCCTGAGTAGGGGTGGAGCGGGGGGGTGAGTGTGTGATGGGGGGGTGAGCAGATAGAGGAGGAGGGGGGGGAAGGGGAGGAGGGAGCATGGTGGCGTCTGTATGAATGGAGCAAAGCCTGGTGCCTCAGCGTGCTTCTGGGTAAAAGGTGGTGCTGGCGTCCTGGTTGGCCGATCAGTCAATCAATCAATCAATCGGTCGGTTGGGCGATAGGAGGAGGAGGAGGAGGGAGGAAAGTGGAGAGCGGGTGCTCGCGTTATTGTTGTTTTTCAATTTTGATTTGAAACAGAGAGCGAGAGAGAGAGAGAGAAATGTCTCGGCCAATGCGTTCTCCCACAAGGAGAGCCGTCCCCTCACATAGAGAGAGAGGGCGGGCGAGTGTCATGGGGTTTGTTCAGTTTGGTGAAACGGTGTCAAAGTTTGGAAAACTATTCACGTACATCAGATTTGTCATATTTTACACTCCGGTCTTCGAGGAACACGTTTATCGAAAGACAAAATTCTGATCATAAAGTTGATTCATTTGTAGTTTTAATCAAAGTTCCGAGACGTTTACAAATATTATTAGGGATGCACCGATCTGATCGGCGCCGATCCATATCGGCCGATATTCCCATTATCGGTTTTGATCGGCGTTCTCAAAACAGCCGATCAGATGACGTAACATCTGCGAGAACTATCAGACGTTTCAATCGCGGCGCAACGGAGACGATGCGCCCGGCGAGGGCCGCAGAGTGAGAGGTCCACGAGGGGATCCTCACCACCGAGCGGCGTCCCCGTCCCCCGAGTTGAATCTCTGGGTCGACTCAGCCGACTCTCACATGTCTGCCCCTAGAGACTGATGCTCACGGTAAACGCATTCGATCGGGAGCCCGTGAGGGTTTTGAGAAAGTTAGCGGAAGGATTTAAGTGACAGCATCCGGTTTTGCAAAGTTAGCGGAAAGAACCACGTGAAACAACATCCGTTTTTCAAAATAAGATGACGACAAATCATACACTAACATATAAAAGTAAACAATGAACTGATTTTGTATCTTTATAGATCGTTTCTGAGATTTAGCTTAAATTATGCTAACATTAAAACATGTTTACTGTACCAAGGAAGAGTTTATAAAAATAAGTCAGACTTTTGTATGTTAAAAAAAGTCCTGTAAATAGATTTCCCCAAGAGTTCCAGGAAATGAATGATGCAGATGTGTTCCATACATATCTGAAATTCCCTATAATAGCAATCAAACAATTTTAATGTATCAATTAGGACATTTTTCAAAGTAAAAGTGAAAGAAATCGGTAATTTCTTTAATGTTTGAGTTGCTTTATATATGTATTTCCTCATAGTCCTAGGCAATAATGCTACACAATAAATAGAATGCTTCAATCGACACCGTGATCGGTGATCGGTATTATCGGATCGGCAGATACTGATTTCAGTGATCGGTGATCGGCACCAAAAACCTGATCGGTGCATCTCTAAATATTATGCATCCGTTCGTGTCAAACTTAAAGTCTCATCCATCGTTTCACCTCACTGAACTCACTGCAGATGTAATGAATGTGGGTTCACGCGTGTGAGAGCCCCGTCGGCCCCCTGGCGTGTGCGTGTCTGCATGTATGTGTGAGACCAGCATGCAATGCAATGTTGTTACAAAGGTCAGAGGTTAGGAGTGGGGAGGGTCAAGCTGTCCAGCATGGAACAGGATGGCACACAGACACTCTAACCCCGACACACACACACAAATACACACACACACACACACACACACACAAATGCACGTTCACAGGAAAAAGAGCTGGTTGTTCTACCTTTAATCTGCCTGCGGATCTTTGTGAGGTCGGTCATCCATTTGAGGACTTTGGGGTTCGCTGCCTTGTCTCCGTGAGAGGGCTGCGGGGAGAAGAGGAGGGGAGAGGGTTAGCCGATGAAAAGGTCACGGCAACAACTTCGGCACTGGTTTTTATATAAAAGAGACTCATTAAGTCTTAAAGATGTATCTTGTCGTTCAAGTATCAAGAGGAAGAGAGAGCGAAATATAGCGAAATAAAGAAAGGAGAAGGTTGTGAATAGAGGGAGTACAAGTGGTTGGCAGTGTGCCGGATTTAAAAAAGTCATATTCCTGCTCAATATCAGTTCAGATTCCCCTTTGTACCTTATAGTTCCTTTCCTTCTCAAATTGCTCGTCAAACTGCTTAATTTTCTTTTTCAGGTGCTGAAGTTTCTTGGTGAGTTGATGGGTCACCGAGTCGCCTCCTCTCATCGCCTCTTTGGAGCCAAACGACGCTCGCCGGGGCCTGGAGGGACAGAGGACACGTTCAGGTGGATGGAAACAACACACAGGTCTGCTCTAACTTGCAAGAAAAGGACTCGAGGTGTGCTTGCAGACTTTAGACACATAGAGACACCAGTTAGTGACCAGTGAGTGAGCGCGCTGGATGTGTGCGCCTCCTCGTACCTCTGTGCTTTGGTGGGGGAGGTGGCATCCGGGTCTTGCTGCAGGAATCGCTGGGCACCGTGCGCTCCGAAGTCGAGGAAGCGCCGCGCCAGGAGGTGAGGGTGAGAGAGGGCGAGGGAGGCTTCCTGCCCTCCCTCCCCCACGTCCTCCTCGCCATCGTCCTCCAGCAGCAGAGGAGGGAGGGTGACCATGCGGCCGGCGAGCGGCGAGAGCTGAGCCTCTCCGCTCTCGCTGTCGTCCTGCCAGGGTTTGAAAGCGGGGACGGGGTCTGGAGAGGGGAGGGGGGGCAACAAAGAGAGGAGCGAATCAGAGCAAAGGAGACAAAAGACACGTGTCATAATGTGTAAAAATCAATGTAAGTGTATCACACGTGAGGTACAGATCATTCAAACACGACATGGGACAATCAAACAACATTCATTTTCTTCGTCGATGCCCCGCTGAGTCCCTGTAACCACCGTTAGAGGGACCCAGCGGGGCAGTGATGGAGAGAATTAATGTTGTCAGCGATATGCTAATGAGGGGAAAAAGGAGGGGGGGGAGGGGGAGTCAAGGTGATAACAAGACAGGGGCGAGAAACAGAGAGTGTCAGAGAGGAAAGGTTTCCCGATGGATCCAGTGAACCTGTCGCAAAGCGTGAAGAGCAAAGATGGGAAGAAAAAGAGTCCACCGGCTTTGTTAGAAGAGCGTCTCGCATGCGAGGACCTGGTCATGATCAGTATTCACACAAGCACGTTTAGACGTGTCATAATATATTAATAAAGCTTCCAATCCAAACCAGCGAGTAACCACAAAAATAAAATAAAAAATGAAGGGTGCTCTGATCAATCGGACACCGGTCGATATCGGACAATATTCGCACACACACACACACCCTAAAGGTTTGTCTAACAGCATCTGGCTGCGGTGTTGTTGTGTGACCCGTCACGGCTTTGTTTGGTGTAGTGAGGGGTCGTCTTCACAGCAGTGTTGGAGGATCTTTGTATGAAAGGGGCCAATAAGAAAGAGTGGAATATGTTGCACATGTTGCCGGCCAGTAAATAAGCAGTTGCTAATACATGATACTTTCTCATTACCTTCGCATTGAAAATGCCGGAAGGTTATGTTTTGATCGCCGTGTATTTATTTATTTGTATGCGTGTTATTCGCAAATCTCAAAAAGTATTGAACCGAATCGCATGAAATTTGGTTGGATGATTGTTTATTATCCGGGGACCAGTTGATTAGATTTTGGGATCGATCGGGTCAAAGGTCATGAACAGGTCAAAATCTTTCGCAGAACTCAAAAAGTATTGAACCGAATCGCATGAAATTTGGTGGGATGATTGGTTATTATCCGGGGACCATTTGATTATATTTTGGGATCAATCGGGTCAAAGGTCAAGGTCATGGAAAGGTCAAACTCTTTTTTTTACCATAGCACGATACATTTTTGTCCAATTGGCATGCAACTAATGCCAAAATGTTCATAATTCAATGCCCAATCTTGTGATATGCGAAGGTATGCGCTCTACCGAGTGCCCATTCTAGTTTCTTAATTTGAATACTGCAATGCGAATAGTTAAATAAATATATAATGCCAAACGATCAAACGAAGGCTTCAAATAGATCCTGTGGTCGGCCATAGAAATCCTGATCGAAGCACCCTTATTTAAAAAAACAATGCAAAAGGGAAGCAGGTTGGCTGGTGGACATTAAACTACTCACCGTGGCCATCTTTTTGCAGATGCATACATGAGAAGTCTATGGGAGGGAGGTGGAGATGGGAGGGGGGTGATACTGTTCGGATGGAATGAGGACAAGAGGGAAGAAGAAGAAGAAGAAGAAGAAGAAGGAGAAGGAGAAGAACAAGAAGAAGAACAAGAAGAAGAAGAGGAGCTGTGAGGTCATTCATAACTTCACTTTTGAAGTTTTACCTGAGGAATACTTGATAATTAAATAATAAACAGAATTGTAGGTGACAACTCACAAAGTACATTTAGAAGATTTTTTAAAATTCAATATACAAAATGGTTTTTTTAAAACAACAACATTAATGTTGACTGACTTTTAATCTTAAATGTTACAAACAAATATAGCAGAATAACTGCATTTTGCCAATTGGGAGAAATATTATTATTGTTTGTCCATATTGGACTTGGATTCAGTGTTTTCTAGAAAAAAATAAAATAAATCACATTCAATCAGAGAACCATGGGAACGGTCGGTTTGCTGTGGAACCTTTACTTCTGTGATCCAGTGACTGGACACTATTTCTCCTACCTTCCCATTGGCTGTCAGGGAAGAGTTGGAGGTGGGGGTTGTGGCCAGACTTGGGTTGGCATGGCGACGGGTGGTTCCTGTTGGTCTTGCTGGTGTTGGCATTCTGATCACAGCGGCATGAACCCGGATCCTGGAGGAGGAGGAGAAAGAGAGAATAAAGACACATTGTAGGGAATGACGGGAACAAAAGAAAACAAACATTCCAGATGAAGGTGAAAAAGCAGTGAGGCGGAGAGATAACTTAATTAAAAGTGAACAAAGGATGGACAGATACTGGAACAAATGGAATACGCTGCCTTCTCTGCTTGTAATTAAAATGAAATCAACCCAGAAATCATGTTAGTGCCAGCACACACACATCGCTACTTACACAGCTTATGGTGTTGGTCTGAATCTGCTCCATGTTGTCACAGGGTTGATTGTCCGGCCTGAAACCACAAACAGGAAACATAAGATACACTTCAACAAATAGCTAGGACTCAAAGTAAAGTCGTTGTTTATTGCTATGTAAATAAATCAAGTGGAAACACGTAAGTGTTTACAGCAAGCCGAGTCAAAGCTTTAAGCAAAACCAAAACCATCGGGGACGCACTCTTGGCAGAACAATTTCATGATGACGAATTTGGAGATTGCAAAGTACTTTACTCATAATCCTTCAACTCTGTTTTGAGCCCGCTGAGGAGGAGACGCAGCTTCAGCTGCTGTCTCACATGTGTTGCAACTGCAATCTACACCGTGTCTCGTGATTGTTCGATCCTGCTGAGGAACGTTGACCCTCTTTCCTCTGAATAAATGAGAAATGTAATCATTGGCCGCCTTTCACGATTCAACATGGCGTGACACACACACACCGACCGCAGTACAATAAGTCTGCTTGTTAACCGTCGGAGGTGTGATACGGTGTGACTTGTCGGACTGCAAGGGAGTGAGTGTGAGTTAATGTGTGTTTTGTGTGTGCGTGAGAGAGAGAGAGAGAGAGACAGACAGAGAAAAGTTTGTTTCAAAATAAAATGTAGCCTCACATGATCTCACTCTGATAACTTTGGTGGTATATATTCTTGATATAAAAGGTCAACAACGTTTTGCAAGCAGACTGGCAGTCCGCCCAGCTCACCTGGCAGTGTTGATGTTATTCTCAGCATCTCTGGCATCCAGGTCCATCCCCGAGCTCTCCTCCAGGGCGGCGCCTGAGTCAAATGAATCCTGGGAGAAAGCAACAGAAAGAATTCACGATGAATTTGATAGTTCTTATGAATAAGAAATTAGAAACGTAAGAGCAGAGCCAGTGACATTAAAAGGCAAGAATATAAATCAGACATAAACAGGTGCATTTTATTTTTCAAAACTACACACATCATGTTTCCTTTTGGCTTTAAGGGGGCACTGGGTTTTTGTATTTTTAATTAAATGGTAGGAATCCAGCACAAATAAATATTGAATCGCGCCCCTCTGCACATTAACTCTCATAAAGCTTACACCACAATTACCAAGGAAGCAATGGGCTAATCTTTTACATAAATATCTATAATGAGTAATATCTTTAATAATTCTTAACTTATCCCGCTAACCCTTTAAAGTGCAAACCTGAAAGCAAAACAAAGTCCAAGCGAAGAGGTTTTTCCCATCGCAACTGTGAACCAAAGTTGATTTTATTGTGGTCATATCTAACGCTGCTGCTTTATTGATGATTTAGGGCTCTGTACATGCACTCTGACGTGTTTGTGTTGGGTTTGTCAGAAAATAAAAGCTGCGGTGGACATGAAGGAGTTCTGTTGAAGAGCAGGAGGAGGACCGATGAGTGAATGTGAGCTGCTGCACAACAAGCACATGTGACATTGGTACTCAAACTGTGATGTAGAGAGAGTACATGGTGAGTGTGTCATCGGACCCTATGAGACGACATGGATCCTATCTGCCTGATGGATCAACGAGGTCTGGGTCGTGGAATTCCTGCTCCTGACTACGCCACTGCCCTGTTGAGACTCCGCCCACTGTTGAGACTCCGCCCACTCCTCCTCTCTACCTCCACCTGCCTGATAGATCGTGGAGGTCTCCATCGTGGAATATGCCTACTACGAACTATTCATACACTCTGTCATATTCATTGAATGTATTTTAACTCTAAATCTGTCCTTCTGTACACATTACATCTATTGTTCTGTCCATCCTGGAGAGGGATCCTCCTCTTGCTCTCCTGAAGGTTTCTTCCATTTTCTCCCCCTGAAGGGTTATTTGGGAGTTTTTCCTGGTCCGATGTGAGGTTTTGGGGCAGGGATGTCTATGTGTACAGATTGTAAAGCACTCCGAGACAAATTTGTAATTTGTGAAATTGGGCTATACAAATAAACTGAATTGCTGTCATTCTTTGGTTCTCTGCTGATCTATTTAAGGAGGTGGACTATTGTTTAAAGAGGTGACAGGTTCCTCATTAGTCATGGGGCCATGTTGTCTGCTGCTCATCTCTCTCCAGCCGACTGGCCACTGAGGCTCAAGGAGGGTGGGGATATGAGCATTGAGGGGATTTTAATTTCAGCTGTAGCTGGGCTTACAAAAAAGTGTATATAAAATAAATATGACTCGGCCGTATCAAACATTTCTTCCTAGTAGTACATATTTGAAATTAAGAGAAATATTTGGATGGATTACGAAAGTAAGGGGGCACATGTAAGACACATTTCCCTGTAATGTGTTTAGTTCAAGTTGTGACACTGACTTGAAAAGTGTGTGAAAAAGTGGATTGTGGTTGATGCATATGTCTTTGGTCAAACCTCAGAAATGCTGTTTTGCACTGCGTTGACACCGAGCAGCACTTCTTTAATAAGTTATAGTGAAACACTGCCTCTGTGACCCAGCATAGTTAATAATCTGTGTGTATATTAGTAAAAATAGGTTTGCTCCAGCTATTGTAGCCATCAGAACAGAACAAAGATGGGCTGTGCTGATAAAATCAAACATTCAGCCTTGGGACGAACCGACAGACGGAGACAGGAAGGAGGTTAGCTGTGGGAAATATGCTGCCGGCCCACACAGCAACTGGCTGGGCTCTGTGTATTGTTTGTGAACGTTTTCGAGGGAAATGTCCCTGTGTATTTGTGTGTGTGTGTGTGTGAGTGAGTGAGTGAGAGAGAGAGAGAAAAACATGGATGAGTCTGTGCTATATCTCAGATGTGTGTGTGTGTGTGTGTGTGTTTTCTTACGTCTATTAATTCGGCTCAAACCTAAAATATCAACAGTGTGCGTTTGAGCATGTGCGCCGTGAATTTGACGGGACGTGTGTTTCTGTGTCTCCGACCGACCTGCCCGTCCTCCTGGCTTTGTTGTGTGCGCTGCTCGGTCTGTGTGAGCGGGCTCTCCCCTTCTGTGTCGCCGGGACTTTCCTCGGGGTCAGTTTGGCGCGACTCGTCTCCATGACAACCCGGCTCTGCAGGCTCACTGGGACTCACTCTGGAGAACAAAAAACAAGACGGGGAATTCAAAAAAGGTGAACTCAAAACACCGCCGCTGCGCCTTTATGGCGGTAGTGCGTGTTCACGTATTTCGGTATGCAGCATAAAGTGGCGTGACATGTCGTTTTGTCTCAGTGGACAGCTGCTCGCCCTAAACATGCCGGGTTTGTTAATTAACATCACAGCCGTCAACATGTTTACTGGTAACCCGAGCCGTCCGGCTGGCTTCGTGCCTCCGTACATAATGTTCACTTTGGCAAATATGGCCCTTTAAAGTTATCAGATGTCCTCAAGACCGCTGAGGAATCTGGGTAAAGCATGTTCCTACCAGCAGGTGCACAAAGTAGAGCACAACATGTTGTTCTGTCCAGCAAAGGGAACATGATCCAAGTGTATTTATGCGTGTGCGCGTCCTGTATAGGTGTGAACGTTAGTGCGCGTGTCTGCACTCTCACCCTCGGCTGTCATAGTTGGTGTCGATGGAGGTTTTCAGATCAAAGAAGTGTTGCTCAACTGCGGCCCTGATGGTTCGCTGGATTATCCTGGGGAAAAAACACGGAACATTTGTATTTATTTATTTATATTCATTTATTACGTTTCACTTAAAAAAAAGACATTTCCCTCACATTCTGATGCATGGTCGCCTCTGTTCAAACCAACAGGGAGACCATCTGGTTTGTGTTACACCTGAAATGCTGTATTAAGGTGACCGGAGTGGACATCGAAACCTGAAAGTGCTTCATGTTGTTTCACAAAGGCAGTTAGTTACTAATCTATTACAGTCTGAGTTTAAAACCGTGTTAACTACTCGGTGATAATGAAGCCCGTGTTTTCACGAAATCAAAGCCCTCGCGGGTCTCGTTACGGCGTCTCCCGGGATAAGATCTTGTGAATGTGTTTTCTCTGTTTATTCAGCAGTGGCAGCCAATGCAACTGTCCTCTTAAATCCACATGAATTAAGCCTCGAATAGCAATCGATGTGGAATCCTGCATCTTTCAGGGTGGTTGATTCATATCAGTTTAGTATTTATTTACCGCTCTCCCCATAGTGTATATGTCGACGTGTCCTTGAGCAAGACACTGAACCCCCGGTTGCTTCACTGCAGCCCACTGCTCCTTATTAACTAAGGATGGTCAAATTCAGAGCAGAATTTCCCCCCTGCGGGATTAATAAAGGATTCATTATTATTATTAACGGAGAGCTTTAATACTGCAGGCTGTCTTCAACCTTTGGTGCATCTGATATATAAATAATTATATTCAGTTCTAAACAGAGTTCAGGGCAAGAAAATGATCAAATATCTTCCATAAATAAATTGGACATAGATGAAAAGAAACACACACCATCTGCTATAATCTGTCCTGTAAAATATTAATCTTCCCCCGAGTACGTTGCTTTAAAAAAAAACTGAAATCTGCATCGTATCTGCATCACTAACATGAACCAAAAACTAAAAATGTACGAAATTATATTTATATGTAATCAATCAAACAATATAATTTCCCCTGACTGCTCAGAAATAAAAACGATCATCTTAATGTTTCCACAGTAAAATACATTTTGAACTAGAACGGGCACTCGGTAGAGCGCATACCTTCGCATATCACAAGATTGGGCATTGAATTATGAACATGTTGGCATTAGTTGCATGCCAATTGGATAAAAATTGACCGTGCTATGGTAAAAAGAAGATTTTGACCTTTTCGTGACCTTGACCTTGACCCGATTGATCCCAAAATCTAATCAAATGGTCCCCGGATAATAACCAACCATCCCACCAAATTTCATGCGATTCGGTTTAAAACTTTTTTTGTTATGCGAATAACACGCATACAAATAAATAAATAAATAAATACACGGCGATCAAAACATAATCTTCCGCATTTTCAATGCGAAGGTAATAAACTCTTATATACTGTAGCTACTATCCTCTGTACTTTAAATTGGGTTCAATGATTATTATTATTTTATTTTTGAATTGTCTCAACATGAGCTTAATATGTTTGCTATTTAGTTCAGTCATACTGAATCCAGTGAGTTGGTTCAATTCAATTCAATTCAGTTTATTTGTATAGCCCAATTTCACAAATTACAAATTTGTCTCGGAGTGCTTTACAATCTTCATTGTTTACTCATTTAATTAAGACCTCATTTTGTTGGATTACGGTTTAGCATTAACCCGTAATGATGCACAGCTCACATCCTGGTACCACGTGAATGCCTCCTCACGTAATCCTACCTGTCAACATCAGCCTCTGCTAATCAATTAGCAACTGGAGCTTTAAATGACAACCGACAGGAGTGTTGGTGGCAGCGACAATACAGGAGGATACATCGTCAGAAAAATTAATCCAACATTGTGAGAGCCTAATAATCACTGACATGGTTTATTTTCCATCCTTTTCAAGTCCTTATTAAGTAAAAACAAACCCGTTCCAGCTATGAAAGGATTAAAAATGCTTACACTCTGAACCAGAGAGGAGGGAGGACATTTAGAGGCATAACAGGTAACAGCAGCAGTCTGGCCCTGACCTCCACGGTCCTGACAGGTGGCGGTTGACCCAACGGCTCTTCTGAGATTTGATTTAACCCCACGTGTGCGATCATAAAGTATCCCTCTCTTATCCCCCCACCCCCCCCAAAAAAAGTTATTTTCTATTCCTCACATTTTTCTAACATCTCATTAAAAAAATTTAATAAAAGTCATGTCAATATCTTACTGGTGATTATGTATACAACATATTTATACCAACAAAGTTACACAGTTATAAATGGAAGACTTTGGAGCTGGAACATAACTGTGTTGGGCTTTAAATCCATTACCATGTAAGGTAAAACTCATGAATGGTTTTGAGCCGAGGTCAGATAAATGTGTGTGTGTGTGTGTGTGTGTGTGCCCGCCCACCTTCACCTTCAGCAGCAACTCAACCTCTAGGTGTCGGATGCTCTACTAATAATAACCGTCTCACGCACTCAACAGTAACTACCACACACAAACACTTGAGCAGTGAAAGATGATGTGCTTGCTTCCCTTTCACACACACACACACACACACCCACACACGCACGCACACACGGTTAACAGACGCAGACGTGTATTTTTGCTGCCGACTACATTTTGCCTGAAAGCTTTCGTGCCTCCCGACAGAGCAGAATCCTTTTGCACTCATCCTGGAAGCGAGACACAAGGCGCTGTATGAAACCGGGGCCGTCTATCTCATGGATGCCTGGAAATGTGCTGCTAGTTTCACCCAGAAGATAAGTTATAAACTACTGGACACGTTTAGACTCGTGCATTAATATGTTAGTATATTCATTCTCTATTACAGGGAGCTGTGTTACTAAACTATTATGGCCAACAAGCAGAACGCAAACACATGCAGGCCCTGGTCCATATTATTACGTTATAAGTCTCGTTGTTTGTTCGCTTTCTTGAACTCTCACCCTGCACAGGTTTGTGTTCATCCAGAAGAAGTTCGACTGATGCAAATTTATTTTGTAAACATAAAAATAAGCCACACTGATTATTCTGCGCCGAAATGTTCAAACTGAAGCAATAAGTTCAATAATTAATTAATCGATGTAAAAATTGAATCAGCAACTATTTTGATAACGATAAAGCCAAACACCGGGTCCAGCTGACGATTGTGATTTTAGCACGTTGATATTTAGGAAACAGTAATTATTACCTTCACATTGAAAATGCGGAAGGTTATGTTTTGATCGGCGTGTATTTATTTATGTATTTATTTATTTGTATGCGTGTTACTCGCATAACTCAAAAAGTATTAAACCGAATCGCATGCAATTTGGTGGGATGATTGGTTATTATCCGGGGACCATTTGATTAGATTTTGGGATCGATCAGGTCAAAGGTCAAGGTCATGAAATGGTCAAAATCTTCTTTTTACCATAGCGCGGTCAATTTATATCCAATTGGCATGCAACTCATGCCAAAATGTGGCTGCGGCGAAGGTATGCGCTCTACCGAGTGCCCGTTCTAGTCTGAAATGTTTTGGTATTCTGCAAACATGACAATTTAACAGATACCTTTTTTTTTGTTGCATAAATACAAATCTGCAGATTAATTGCTAAGATGTTGATTGATCTCAACAAATTAGAAATGATGATTTCTGATGAATTTGCTCCCATTTCGTTCTCTTGGGTTATTGATGAGTTTCAGACTTTCAGTTTCCACGTGTTATCCCTGAGAGAACTTTGTGTGCTCATGCTTGTATATGGTTGGGTAATAACAATCAGCCTGCTGCTTAAAGATCTATTTGTTTTTACAAGCACGTGCTCATCAATTTGAATTTGAGTTTCTTAGCGGAGCTGGAATCCTGCTGGTGCATGTCCGTAAGTTACTACAGTGTGTGTGTGGATACATTGCTGGTGAGCGTGTGTGTGTGTGCGTGTGTGTGTTACACTTACTCAGCTGAGTCAGCAGGCAGGATGGATATCGGGGAGAGGTGGGAGCTGAAGAGAGAAAGAGAGGGGAAAAGACAACACGGTTAGAACATCACGTACTCCTCGACACCCTTCCCATGCCGACATGAAAGGACCTTGGTGTGTGTCGGGCAGCAAGAGTCACAACAGGGAGGAAGAATGACAATAACCATGAGTACACCTGGGCATACTCTGTGTGTGTGTGTGTGTGTGTGTGTTAGAAAACTCAGTGAGTGATATGATTTCACTGCAGTTGTCGCCTAATCTGCCAAATGACAATCTCAAGAAATCCCCCCCCCACACACACACACACACACACACACAGGCGCCACTCTTGGTGGGCAGATTGTTATGTAGGCTACAACGCTCGGCTAAACACTGCTGATCAGATAAAAGGGTGTGTGTGTGTCTCAAATGTGTTCTTCAATGTTCCTCCATAAGGAAGTGTGTGTCATGAAACATGGTTTAGATGCATCTGTAGATTCAGCAGCCTGCCGCTGGCCTCATAAACACACTCACACACACACACTCACACACTGACAGGCATGCCAGGATTCCAGATTTATATAACACTCCTAAACACACTCACACACTAGACAAGGTCATTCGCAATTCGCAATATGCCCAAGTGCACATCTCATATATATATATATATATATATATAGTGTGTGTGTGTGTGTGTGTGTGTGTGTCTCAGACAGCTAAGCTCATCTCAGTAGGAAAACAGCAGCTGGCATTATGCAACCTGTTTATGTAGCTGTGTGTTGGCTCTTTAACACAATCACACACACACAATCGCTCTCTCACTCACACACTTCATGCAGTAAGAAGTCCTGCGGTAGATCGATATAGATAGACTGAATTATTAATGGAAGAAGGGAAACAATAATATCCTCCTTTATTCTTCTTTCTCTACGTTTATTCTTATCCCTCGTTTCTCGTTACCAGCATTGCCACTCAACTCTCTTTTCTACCCTCTCATTATTTCCCTCCTGATGTCAATTTGTCTTTCTATTTACATCCCATTTTACATCCCACTATTACTATTCTTACCAGCCTCCTTCTTTCTCTTCCTCACTTTCTCTCATTTCATGCTTTATTCAGAAATATCATCTCTTCGTTATCCTTTCGTCATCTTTCTCTCAGGGTCTTTCTCCGCAGTGTTTCTTTCCTCTCTAATCCCCCCCCCGTCCTTGTTACTGGCTTTGAATGTAACACAAGTGTCTGACACTCGCCCTCCTTCTGACCCCGTGACCTTGATCGTGAACATGTGTGTGATAGACTCAAAAGGGAAGTGTTGGGGAGTCAAACCATAAGCCTGCCCAAAGAATGCGGGTGTAAGGGAAGTAACGGAAGGTAAGAACAGACGTCATTATTTATTTTCTTGACTTAATAAATACGTGGATAATATTAAACTAGCTTCTGGCTTTGTGGAAGGCCAATCTATTTTTGAGTCCATAATCATCTGGACTCCGATGCTTTGCAATTTGAAACCATCCTCCCCTTGCTCCGCTGTTCGTCGGCGTACAGAAGCAGTGCCCTTTAACCAGAACCTCTTTGAGGACTCTGTCCGGCAGCGACTGATAACATCCGACAGCTCAGGCTCTCCTGCCGAGTCGTACCCTGAGGGACCCGGCTGGGTGGCTGCACCACTAAAAATAGATCCTCGATCGGGTCCCCGAGGACGTTACATCGTCTACGCATGAATTAAGAAGCAAAGATAATATCCGATCTCACGCCATTTTGCCCCCTGACGACTTGAACTGAAATTGTTGTTGCGGCCTTCGGGGTGTCCCGGCCCTCCTCGACGTCCCCAAAGCAGCGGCGGAGATAAGATTTCTATCGGCGTCCGTGAAACCCGAAAGGCCCTTCCATGACACCCTTTATAGGGCCCTTTTGGGCTTTTCTTCCCTGCAGAGAACACCATGCGGGGCAGATGGGACGAAGTGTCCTACGTCCCTGATGCAGTTGAAAGTTGTTTTGCGTCCTTCACTCGCTGTCCTTCACTCTCTGTCCTTCACTCTCTGTCCTTCACTCTCTGTCCTTCACTCGCTGTCCTTCACTCGCTGTCAGACTAACACATATGCTTTACACTTTTGGTTCAGGCACATGACCGACGGCAGAGGACGACACCCCCGTCTCTACTTGCCCTTTGAACAGACATGCATCTTTCCATTCTGTTTTATGAATATTAACTGAAGCATCCAACATTACTTTCATACAAAGGCCTTGGAAACTTAATAATATATCCTTCAAGTGATAAACACTCTGCTGGTAATTTGCTCTGACAAAAGTATATTCAAAAGAAATTGGGTACACTTTCAGGCACAATTGCAATGTTGCTTTTGAAGTCGTGATCTAGACGTGTACTCCAGGGCGCGTCAGGTCATTGTGACATCACGGGTGTTATTACAGCAGGCTAATTTCACTAAGATCACGAAACGAAAGCCAGGCGAGTTGACTGAGGCGGAGGATTTTGGTGCCAACGCCTATTTGGCAACATTTACAAATGTAAAAAATGCGAAACATTTGTTTTGGTCAACGTGAAAGTTATTGAGTTGAGTTGCCTTTGAGCAAAATGCTCAGAGCGGATTTAAGTTCCTTATGGTAATCAATATATGTAGGGCTTTTATTGTGAAAGGAAGGTGGGAAGCTGTAATGCACTGCCGTTGACAATTCGCCGTCTTGGTTCAGACTACAGAGCCTCCGTGTTTTTATTTCACTTTCATAAGTGTAGGCGCAACTCGTAAACCTCGACATTCTGCAGATATTGCGCGTTGTCGATGAATATGTTTTCTTAAATAACGCCCGGTGTAAACAGCGCTGCGACAAGTTTAACTAGAACGGGCACTCGGTAGAGCGCATACCTTCGCATATCACAAGATTGGGCGTTGAATTATGAACATGTTGGCATTAGTTGCATGCCAATTGGATAGAAATTGACCGTGCTATGGTAAAAAGAAGATTTTGACCTATCCACGACCTTGACCTTGACCTTTGCCCCGATCGATCCCAAAATCTAATCAAATGGTCCCCGGATAATAACCAATCATCCCACCAAATTTCATGCGATGCGGTTTAAAACTTTTTTTGTTATGCGAATAACACGCATACAAATAAATAAATAAATAAATACACGGCGATCAAAACATAACCTTCTGCATTTTCAATGCGAAGGTAATAACAGGTGTTACACATTCCTCACCTGTTATGTGGCATCTCATACAATAGAGCACATTTCTGACCACGCCCGACAAGGTGCAACACACTGGAAGCTTAACAGAGGACAGTGTTGTTAAGTCATTCTTTAGGGAGTTAATTAGGGTTTCTTAAGGCGTTTTGTATGGTTCTAAGTTTGATTGCTTGTTGTTGATTTAAAAATTACATTATCATTCAGCAAAAAATACTGATAAAAACTCCTCACTTCAATGGAAATCTATGTTGTAGCGCATATAATGCAGATAACACGCATTTTAAAAAGAAGTTTGAAGTATTTACTGATACTGTTGATCTTGGACTTGAACCTGCAGTAAGGAAGCAGTGCGGGAACAACAGCTTTCCAACATGCTCCAAGTCGGTGAGATTAGATCAGCTGCTTCCCTGCGGACGACTGGAGAGGTAGCCAAAGAGCGTGATAACATCTTGAGGAGTCACGCCTTCAGCTCGCAGACAGACAAACACTCAAGTCTGTGAGAACGTCTCAGGCGCTGATTAATGCTATTTTTACATCTGCTCATTTTCTGGGCGCTGCCCATTTGAATTGGTCTGATTAAAATGAATTATCGACACATTCACTCAGATTCCATCATTAATCTGCAGTCTGCTGACCAGATCCCTCAGCCTGATAGTATGAATATCACCATAACATTACAAAGCAGCATCCGTCTATTCACCGCTGTTGTTTCACATCAACATTAAAGTTATGGTCTTCTTTGATTCCTCACAATGTTTTTGAAAACTGCTTTCTAGCGACATTAATTGGAACCTTAATGATTATATACAAGCGCATCATCAAATGATTGTAAAAGGTGCACAGATTTGTGAAGATCCATTTTTGAAGGGTGACAGTAACTGAATCCCACCTGTCATCTACTTTAACGCGGGGGAATACTTTATCAACACATTTACTGCCTGTTTTACTGGCAATGAAGCCATGAGCGCTGCGCTTAAAGTTCATTGGAACTTTTAGGGTGCCAGATAGTAATATTAGACTTTATATGATAATGTCAGCTCTCATTTTAGACCTGCAGAAGGTTTGCGACCTTCATACATGTGCAGATGAAATCGTGGTAAGCCCTGCTGTTGATAAGCTGCAGCGAAATAAATAACTTATTTCCGGCTTGTTTTTGTGCTCTGTTCCAAGGTGACGTTCTTGTTTTTACTATAACTCAGTATTTTAACAATGCACGGTTCAACCCGGCTTTCAATGTCACTGCTGCCTTTCTGTAGTTTGACCAAGTTACTTTTTGTTGTCCTGTAAACAACCGGCTTAAACGTATGTACAAGACGCCACATATCACAAATGTAGACCAGGAGTATTTCCTCCACACAGGATTTACTGCAGAGCTTGAAGCTGCTCGGTGGCATCAGTGGCCTCGGCCCAGCTGACTGAGTGGCTGAACAACACAAACGCCTCAGCATCGCTGTGGGTTTGCCTCCTGCGTTAGAAATAAAGAAACAAAACGTCAACAGAGTGACTTTGTGTCGTCAGTGCAGATGGCGACGAGGTAAAGGGCTGAGCAAGGGCGCCTTGGATAATGTACAGCATGACTCTGGTGGCTCGATATAAAGGAAACAGAGAGAGAGAGTGTGTGTGTGTGTGTGTGTGTGTGTGTGTGTGTGTGTGTGTGTGTGTAAGGTGAGTTCGAGGTTAGTTGTGATTCCACAGAGGTGCTGTTGTCAGCAAGACTGGGAGGTCTTACAGGCCGCTGCAGTCTACGCATCCACCCACACACATACCCCCCCAACCACACACATACATTCATACCCCACATATATTGTATGTCAGGGTGCACAAGAGGACACATTTCACCGTGTCTCTTAAAGCGGTCCCTTCACACACACACGCGCGCACACGCACACACACATGCAGAATCCTAAGCGTCATCTTGCATCTCATTTACAGCGCGTCTCGTTGCCTCTGAAAGAGTAAATAAATATGTATGGAGCTTCATGTCGGGGCCGAGGAACTCTCACAGGGCCGTGCATTCAAACAACTCAAACGTTGACCGGGTCACAGATTTAAGGCCATCTGAGAAGGGTCAGGGTTGGTACATGGACTTGAAATGTGAGGAAAAACACAAACAAATTAAGAAAATAATCAAGTTGCAGCCCTCATTTAATACTTGAATTTGAGAAAACATGTGTAATCGTTCACAAAAATGTTTGGCAAATAGTTTTCTGCAAACCAACCGATTAATGAATTGACCAATCGTTTCAACAGTAATTATATAAACATATCTTTCTAGAACATACTTTGGTAATCTTAACAACATCCTCCAGTCATAAGAGCACCTTTACATGCCTCAGCTATATTAAAACAGTATGTTTGATTGAGAAAATACTGATTAAATGAGGATAACTCCCGTCGACACATTCTCAGCCAGATCCCTCTGCCTACTTTATACTTGCGTAGCTAAGTAATGCCTCGCCCTGTTTCTGGACAAGAAAAGACACAGACTTCCTCCCAGTCTCTGTATCCTTTTTTTCTTCATTGACTTATCTCTGCCTGGTAACAAAACAATAAGCAAGAATGCACAAGCCAATCTCATTTCCATTCCGTTCTGAAAAGATATGACATCACTTCAAACCTTCCACTGATTCATTCACACGTTGATCCATTAATGTAGCTTTCACCTTTTATCTCTTGAATTATTCGACTTCATTCACTTATCTACCATCCAACCACATTTGCCTTCACCTCCATGCATCCATCTCTCCATTCATCGATCCATCCATCCGTCGTGTATTCCCAGTCAGACTCGAGACGTTACGCAACCCTGGTGTTTACCTCTGAAGCAGAATGTCACAGGCCATTCTGATTCTCCCAGCTGTGTTTCTTTCACTGTGAACTGTCCCGTTTGTTTGGTTTCCGCCTGCAGGCTTTTCAGTGGGAAGGTCGTCTCGTATGTCTTGCCGGCTGTGTGTCAGATTCTCTGCCGTGTCTCTTCTCCCGCTGCCCAGTGCGGGTTAATGAAAGTCCAATGTGTTTTCTATTTTCCAACATCCGCAGAGAAGTCGGCTTGACTTTTAACCAAACTCAGCACGGTTTCTGTCTCTTTTGTCTTTTGGCCTGTCAACCACTTGACACATCTCCTGTCGGAGCAGAATCCCGCCGTGAGGCTCGTTCCGTCTGAACTCTCAGCCTCTCCGTCAGGTTTCTCCTCCGTCAGAGTCGGGTCGGGCTGTATAGCTCGGCCTTGTATCCGGTGGGTCGGTTATCCCACTTGAGCACTTTGAGGCGTCAGCGTCAGTACAAGCAGGTCCAGCAGCTGAGCCGGGGTATCGCCTGGGTGCATTCTGTGGCGTCCTCTGAACCAGTGTGTCTGTGTGTGTGTGTGTGTGTGTGTGTGTGTGTGTTCTTAAATGAGTGTCTGTTTGTGTGAGGTTGCTGCCGCCTGCACTGCCTGTAGAAGTGCTGCAGTGTACATCCAGAGCTCTGCTCAAATATATGAGCTTCTGATGTAACCAGGCAACAACCCCCAGTAGGACCAATGAGATGGGGCGGGCTAAACTTGGGAGCCAATCGTAAAGAAGGAAGGACTTCTGCGAGCCAATCGAGAGTCAGAAAGGGGAGGAGGTTTGATTTTTATTTCTGTCCACACAGGGGTGGATATAAATTCAGCAGCTATTACAGTCAGAGTGCTATGTAATGGTGTGCGCATTCACACACACACACACACACACACACACACACACTCTCTCTTCCCCCCCCCCCCCCCCACACACACCTGTGTCTTTTTAATCACACTCGGAGAGCCCTTCAGAATGGCAGCGTCTCAGACTAATACAGGCATCAATACATTTGACGACAAAGCGATGGAGAGGAGTCACAGTGATGCTTAAAGAGCTGACTGGAGAATGAAGAGGCAAAGTATATCAATACAAGAGGGAAAAAAGAGGGCGGAAAACAGCACTGAAAGTGTGATTCAAGTGTAATTAATGCATTTCAAACATTTCGTTTGGGGCCGTGTCCCATAAGTGTTTTTTTTTCCCAGCGGAAATTGCAAGGCTCTGTTCTGAAACCACCCGGCGGGGAAGCGCACTTTGTCAGCCGAAAAAACACTTTGGCAGCGTCTGGTCGCTATGATACGGTATATCTTAGCAACCATACACAACATGGAGAACTTGCTCCGGCCCTCGCTGGATGAGCAACACAGGGAAGGAAGCAGGACCCCGAAGGTCCGTGTGGCTGATAATATTTTGTGGGTGAGGAGACATCACGACGTGGAGCATTGTTTATCCTGTTTGACCACATCTTTGTAGGAGGCCCTGTGTCCCGCCCCTCCTGCACTGTGATTGGCTAACAAGTGAAACAGCATTTTCAACTCTCGGTGACCCAGCCAAACTTGCACACTCAGCGCCTCGTTAAATAATAAAAATAATACACTGGTATCCGGATTGAATACACTTTTGGTGGACATGGCCCCTCATATCCGTCACTCTGCTGTATGTGTGATAACGCGGAGCAGAGAGAACACCGACAGTCACGACTGAACTCAAGCAATCACACAGGGAAAGGTTATTTTTGTCCTCATAATGTTTCCGTGTCAGCTAGAGCGTTTCCAAAAGGAAAAGAGTTCAGATTAACTTGGTTCAAATTTAACTAAGAAAAGACATCATGCTTGAGATTACTCAGGATTTTATTAGGAATTCTAACAAAAACCTGAGATTACTTGATAAATTCAGAGCATGTTTGCGTGGACCAGGAGAAGTCGAGTCATTCCAAGATGCAACGCGCGGCTTTCAGAGATGTCTGACATCGCGCTGTGGGAGACTGGACGACATTTGTCGAGTGCAGTTTCCGTGTCTTTGCCAGGAGTCTTAGTGGAATAGTGCCCACCAAACAAGCGGTCCAAATGTCTAAACCTTAAGTCAGGAATCCTACATAATTTTTAAAGAATATTTGAGTGGTGAACGCACATTAGAAATATAATTAACTGTTGTATAAAAGTCAAGATTAAACAATCGAATAAGGGAATATATGATAACCTCACAATGGCTCTTTCTCCCAGCGAGATTTAGTACTTCAATATAAGTCGGAGCCATATGTACCACTGATTTATAAAAGTGTTTCAACCACTGAATGAACCAAAGAGGAATCCTTTTAAAGCGTCAAACTTTATAAACTCCACAACAATCCACAAATTCCTTAACCCTTGTGTTGCCTTCGGGTCAATTTGACCCGATTCAATGTTTCACCCTCCTGTCGCCTTCGGGTCAATATGACCCAATTCAATGTTTAACCCTCCTGTTACCTTTATATTTACTAACATATTTGACCCTTGAGGTCAATATGACCCCAGCTATTAAAATCTCCAGAAAATTATTAGAATTAATATTGTTTTCCAAGTTTAAGTGTGAGGTACTTTATGTTTGTTTGTTGACTCCCGAAAGAACACCGACATTAAACATTGAATCGGGTCAAATTGACCCGAAGGCGACACAAGGGTTAAGGAAATAAAGAATAACCGTCACGCAACTTTGGTCTTTAATCATCAACTTCTTTTGTGTTGATTAGCCGTTCCTGATACTTTGAGCCAAACTCTAATCGAAACATGTGAGGTTATCATCAGTGGCAAGGTGTTGACACAAAGAGGCCTCAGCAGCAGCGTGTGGGCTGACAAATCAAAAAATATGATTGAGTTCCTCCCTGTGAAGACGAAAAGAAGTGAACGCTCATTAGAAAGCCAGATAGGACTTCTGTACCGGCACTGTGGGGGAGAACCGATAGCACACGTGGTGAGTGGTGCTATCTGGGTCAGTTCCTTTTTCATATTACACACTGTGCCCAGTGCAGGGGCCCGGGCCTTGACACTATCGGGAAGTGAAGGGTGAGGGAGGCAGGAAAAGGAGGGCAGATAAGAGAGAGCGAGAGGACTTCTTTCTCTATGTAATCGTAAGAAATACAAGCGAGGGTATTCTTTGAGTTTTAAATGGAACACACGATGATAGAGGTGTCTCTGGAGAACCTGAGGTCAACTATTGAACAGTTTTGTTGTCTCGATACGTGACTATGCACCGCTAACATGCAGACTGCACTACGGTATGCAAGTATGGACACAACTTTCCCTGCAGGGACACTGCAAACTAATATCAGCGGTAAAAAGCTCGAGTTGAAAAAATGGTCGAGCTACCTCTAAATAGAGCGTATACTTAAAAATAGGCAAATTCAAGTGAATGTACAGGGTATTTAATGTTTATTATCTTATTTTCAATTATTTTTACACAATAATTTAGGTTAAATGTTTATGTGTCTTATTTCCTCGGATCACTCATAAAGTAAAAAAGTGGGTTGAAACCAAAACCACTGATACTCCTCTACTGCACAAACCTATATACCGTGTTCATCTCCATGTAGAAATGATGCAGACCTGCAGTATATGATTCACCATTTGTGACAGATATGACACATCATCATCAAGATGTTTTCCGTCAAATATGTGTGACAGAATCAGGCAAGAAGGGACGTTAGAATGCAACAATCGAGGAGGGTTTGAATGCATCAAAGCCCATTCTTGCTTGTTGGCCGTCACAAACTTGAGCTCACGTCTTGGACAGCTGTGATTGCTTTGGTTGCTCACTGAAAGGTCACCAACGAGTTAAAAATTAAACCTGATTCAACACCAAGTGCAAGGGCGATGTGGTGAACCCGAGTGACTCTTCTCTGTGTATAAAATACAAAAGGCCCTTTTACACGGAACAATTCTGGTCAAATATTAAGCAATCAACACAAAACGATGATTCGCGATTTGACAGAATTGAAGATAAGTGTTTGATAATGTGTTTACATGATATCTTCTGGGTTGACCTTTTCTCTCCAGAGGTCTGACATTGCGTTTTAGATAAACAATCTATAAATCGTTCACAAGTACAGACGTTCACAAATACAATCCTCCCCCACGGCCCTCTGGAACAGTTTAGCTCCACGCCTTCCTTCTTGTATTAGTTGTTTTCATCCTGTCATTAAATATCATGTGATTCCAGATCCTGCTTCCCATCTCGTAGTCCAACTCCCTTCACCTGCCTCTGATCACTCCCTCGTTAGTCCCTCATTACCATCACCTGGTCTTCATGCCCATCTCACCTGTTGCCCATTCCCTAATTAGTCTCTGTCTACTTAGGTTCCCTCACTTGTCCTCTGCCAGATTGTCTTGTGTTTTTCCGACCAAGCCCTCAAGCGTTCCACAGTGTGTTTGATTATTCTGTCTTCTCCGTTCCTGAAGACGCTCTCAGTAAAGCCGCCGCCTCCTCCTCCTCCTCCTCCAGGAGTGCATCCCAAGAGTCCCCTGCCAGGACATTTCAGTGGCCTCATGAAAAATACTTTCCACAGCGAGAGAGGACATAAGCAGAGTAGAGGAGGGATGTAGTAACAGGGGAAGCAGAGAGATCAAAAGAGAAATACCAGGGATTATAAATAGATTTTAAATGAGCAGAGGGTGTGTGTGTGTGTGTGTGGTCAGAGTCTATAAAGAGAGCACTGCAACAGCCACAGACTTCCCTGTCTGTCAACTGCTAGACAAACATATCAGCCTCCATTAATGTTTGGTCACTAGACGGGAATTTTCTCTGTTTTTCAGAGCTGGCACAACCAGTTCTTCATCAGGGAATAACTGATGAAACGCAACTGAAACAGTGAGCGGTTCTCATGCCAGTCAGGGAGTTTCAAGCTAATAAAATGTGTATGTCAACAACAGACTCGTCAAAATCCTCGAGGCAGCGCTTAAGGCGAGTTACTTTGGCGACGTGTTGAGAGAATCCAAACGTGAACGCTGCCGGAGGACGGACATGGAATTAAAGACAACAAACTGAGACGCGAGACCAAACAACAACCACTTGTTGTTTCATTAAAAGAGATATGTTTTTTAAACAGACCACACACAGGCATTCTTAAAATTCATGAGGCTGGTTTGGAAATTCCTTCCAAAGAACAATTTTACTATGATTATATGAAAAAAGTTGTCAATTAATCCATTGACAAATCGATTTGCGACAATTCTAGTAAGCAAAATAATCATTGAATTATAAATAGAAAATTCCCTGTTTACCTTTTCTTGAACGTGAAAATGTGTATCGGCTTTCTTAGGTTTCATAATCGTAAACTGATCATCGAAGGTATTGTATTGGCTTGTTGGTTGGACTAAGAAGCTATTTGAGTATTTCAACTTCAGGAAATTATGATTTTGTTGTTTTCACTATTGGCCAAACAATTACAAATAATAACAATCAGGTTATTTGGTATTCAAAAAAAGCATGGCAGTATTTAACATGAAAACAAGAAAATCCAATATTGTTGGTCATTTTGTTCATAACACCGGAGGCTGAAAGTCTTTTTTCCCCTAGATTCACAGGATCAGAAGAGAATTCCATTATCAGTACAATTGTGTTTTTCTAACCAATCATCTCTGGTTGTGCTATAATTATTGAGCTTTTGGACCACGTCTGGGATTTGTTACACGTGGAGCTGGAATAAAAATATGTGGGTTTCCACATAAAACCCAGAAGTATACCCATTCCTCACTTTTAGGTCAGATGAGCAAGTAGAATAAATGCTTCAAAGGAATTCAGAGTGCTTGATATTGTGAGCAGTTGAAACAGATGCATTATTTAAGCTTCGGGCTGACATTATTGAAATGGATTTGCGGTGTCGGCTGCTGTTTTGCGGTGTCGGCTGCTTTTGCGGTGTCGGCTGTGCTCATCTTCAACACCCTCCTGAGACATACCACGCCTGCCAGCCTGCCCAAAGGCTCATCCCCATCCCCCCCCCCCCAAAAACCCAAGACCTATCACAGGACTCACCTGAGGCCCGCCCCTCTGACCTCTGTGGTCATGAAGTCCTTTGAACGCTCGGTCCTGTCACACCTCACCACCCCCCTGACCCCACCCCTGCCGCCCACTGAGCCCCCCCCAGAGCCAACACAGGTGCAGCTCACATATCCTCCAGCATCTCCAGCTCTTCTCATCTCCCGCAGGGAATCCCTCTCCACCTTTGTGGACTGGAGCTCTGCCTCTTCAATTCCATCATCCCGTCCTGCTGCAGGACAAGCCTGCTGCAGACAAGCCGCGAGCTGCCAGTGGCATGCTCACACACTGCTGCCCAGGACAGACAGACAGACAGGAAGCAAGCTCAGACTCTCGCTCTCTTGGGACAGGTTCCACGCCCCCCCACCAGCACGGCTCCCCTCTCCTGTCTCCCTCTCCCGCTGCTGTCCAACAGCTGCAGTCACCAGTCCTCAAGCTCCTAAGTTCGCTAGGAAGTATGGACCATGACACCACCATCATGGGACTCCATCTCATGGGACGAGAGGTGGAGACTGTGGGACTGACCACCTGGCAGAGCTGGTACAACAGCACCTGAACTCAGACTGTGAAGACAGTGGAGATGGTTGGAGGAGGAGGACCCCAGGAGCCCTCCCGCCCTCCTCTCCCCCCCGTCGGTCGCCGACGCTGTGGTGACCTGCCCGCCCATCCTCACTCAGGACCTCAAGTGGGAAACTGTGAATCTCTCAAGGAACATCAGCCCCCAGCAGAGGATGTTCTTCATGAAATTCTAGAGAGAGTGCAGATGATGGTACAGTTCTAAGCTGATTAGATGGTACAGTTCCTCCATTTCATTGCACATCCATCATCACCCCCTCATCCTGCAGCCAAGACAAAGACAAGCCCGCATCATCCAGCGCCAGGCAGGGGTTAAGAGGTTGCTCGGTTAAGTTCACTCCCTCTCACTCCCGCACCAGGCTTCCAGTCCCGATTGGGCTCACAGAGGTCACTGACACCACCTGGTCTGGGACCTCCCCTCCGGGAGGAGGCTCCCCAGGGGAGACCCCACATCTAGGAGGTCCCTCCATACCTTTAGCTTTTCCGGCGTTCTCACACATCACCCGCCCCGGACTGACTGACTACCACCGACTACCACCCCACCTCCCCTTCCCCTTTCTCCTCTCTCTCCTCTTTTCTCTCCTCTCTCTTCCTTCCTCTCTCCTCCCCCCCCCTCTCCTCTCTCCTCCTCCTCCTCCTCCTTGTCATGTCCAAATGTTGCACCTTCCACCAAAAAAATCTTGTGAATTTGTTTGAAAAATGGCAATTCTTTTGGCAATAAACTCAGACTCTGTATGCAGGTCTATGTACGCAGCAATAATCCCCCGGACCAGACATTGAGGTTAGACAAGGTCACAGGGATGATGGCTGCAGGCTAGCAACAACGAGAGAATAATTACTTTTGAGAGCATGCGACTGAGAGATAAAAATTTTTTTGCCTATCGCTTGTTAATTTGAATAATTTGCTGCATGTGACTCCCCCTCCCCTACATCTTCATCAGCAATCATGAAAGCTTTGAGAACCGATGGACAACAGCTGCCATCTAAAACCATCCACCAGTACAACACACACAAACACAAACACACACAGAGGGATACTTTTGTGTTGTCCCACAAACTAGTAAATCACTTGGCTATCAAACGAAGCAGACGCCCACTCGCAGATGACACGCACGCTGCGGCCGCCTGAACTCCCTTGTTATCCATGACCCGGAGTATCACAACACAGACTGCTGAACTCTGGCACAATGGGAATCTTGGCAACATGTTTGAAGCCTAAATGTTGCCTTGATCCAGTCACGTCAACTATCTCAGTCTATCACTTTGTCTCAGGGATATGTCGCACGTGCTGTATGGTCTCAGTCCAGTGAGTGTGTGTGTATGTGGATTATGGATTACACTGTAATCATTTTAAATGCCAGTGGGACTAGGAGGCAGACTAGCAGCATGACCCTGACCCCCCCACACAGAGAGAGAGAGAGAGGCAAAGCCCAGTGAGTGTTGTAAAGCATCACAGCGGACTGATTTATTGTCCTACATGCCTTTATCCAACAGGTAGCCAGCCACTGGGCAACTACAACATTGTCGCGCACACGGTGCTGAATGTTTTAAAAAATATATACTAAATAGACTTGTCGGATAAACAAGTAACATAATTAAATGCACCTGCATGACTGCAATGGCATCTCGACACAGATATATAATTTAAATAATAAAAGGAAAATTCGGCGCACATTTTCCAACTGTCTATTTTCACAATTAAACTAGAATGGGCACTCGGTAGAGCGCATACCTTCGCATATCACAAGATTGGGCATTGAATTATGAACATTTTGGCATTAGTTGCATGCCAATTGGATACAAATTGACCGTGCGATGGTAAAAATAAGATTTTGACCTTTTCATGACCTTGCCCTTTGACCCAATTGATCCCAAAATCTAATCAAATGGTCCCCGGATAATAACCAATCATCCCACCAAATTTCATGAGATTCAAGAAGATTTTGACCTTTCCATGACCTTGACCTTTGACCCGATCGATCCCAAAATCTAATCAAATGGTCCCCGGATAATAACCAATCATCCCACCAAATTTCATGTGATTCGGTTTAATACTTTTTGTGTTATGCGAGTAACACGCATACAAATAAATAAATAAATACACGGCAATCAAAACATAACCTTCCGCATTTTCAATGCGAAGGTAATGAGTCGTTCATTTGGGAGAGAAAAAGCCTGTTTGCAAAGCAAATGATAATTCGCTCCCCGCTGCTGGGAGACGACCTCCTGTTGGATATTTCACGCTCAATGCTTCAGTTAAGAGGCATTTTCCAACTTGTGTTCTGTACTGACTTGAGTTCATCTCACAAAAACTGTGTGACTCTTCACATATTTCTTTCTATCATGTCTTTTGTGCATTTCTTTCCGATACACCCTCACGGTTTAGACACACGCAAGAGATGGAGAGGAGAGGCGGGGAAATGTCTCGGTCTCAATGTACAGGAGCCTGGGTTCAGTGTTTAGTAAACAACTTAAAGGAGATCAACAAGTCAGAAGTTGAGAAGACGCTCATGTTCCTGCAGGGGGATCATTAAATAATGCTCGTAATAATAACTTGTTCCAAAAATTTTTTTAACAAACTGTGTAGATCAGATTAAAGTAGCACACATTTAACTAAATACCATGTCACTTTCACTGTCACATGTCATCCTCCTTACAAGGTGTCCAAAGAGAATGCAACCAAATTAGCCATCTCATCTAATAAAGTGGTTGAGCCTCACCTGGCTGAGGGGCGTTCATCGGTGTGTGTGTGTTGTGGTGAGTCAGAGGAGACGGGACCCTCCTCTCCGTCCTGAGGCAGCTCTTCGCATTCGGCCTCGCACTTCTCATCGTCCAACAGCTCAGTGATCTGAAGACAGAATTACAGAACACACAAAAGGTTATTACTTAAAATATATATTTATATGCTTTACTTTTTTTTGCAGTGAAAAAAGTGTGTGTAGACATTGCTATTTATAGAACAAAAAGGTTTATGGCCTGAGATTACCACAATTACTAATCTGAAATGTCTTATTTTTTAAAGTTGATTTAGTTTACGGAAATAAAATGTATGACATAATGGTGCACATGTTATAAATGTATCCCCACCTTGCTTTACACTTAAACAACCTCATGAGGAAGACAAGTAAAGAAGAAAATAGCATCTTTTCCAGGACTTCTATGAATTAAAGATTATGTCGGTAAATAGTCTTAATTATTTTATTATAACCAAAGCTGCATATTCCATCAGTGTACATGTGTAAGAACCTTTATCAAAAGGATCATTAGAAATTCCTTCCAACCTTTCAGGATTTGTAGGGATTAAGTTTCTGAGAGTTAAATACTGTAACTCCCCTTCACCATGCTATGTGAAGATTAAATAAATACAATGTCCCATGTCATTTTATTTAGGTTAGTTTATTTATCCCGCGACCCTAAAGAAGGATAAGCGGTATGGATAATGGAATAGTTTATTTATGTACATGACTTTCAGTGTCTGGAGAAGAACTTTCCAGAACATACATGAGCAGAAAACAAGTTATGCTTAGATGGACTCAAGAAAAGGTGTTAAAATGACACTTTGTTCTGTACGACATTTATACATTCAGAGAAAGAAAAGCACGCCGACACCGCAGAGACCGACAAGTCGAGAGCTAAACACAAAAACAGATATCATTTTTCTTGGAAGGATAAAATTACAGAAGGCTTATTTCTGCACACTAACTGGGAGCTAGGGTAACATGGAGTCGTTATGCAACAAAAAGAAAAAAAAGACGTCTCATGATTTTCAGCACCTGTCGATGGACCGTCCCAAAGCGCAAGCGGTCTGGACCGCTTTACAAGGTCTCGGTCTCGTGTTCCACCAAGTCACGTATGGTCATATGAACGAGAAGAAGCCCGGTACCAACTCATAATCTGTATAATTTGCACGATGAATTAGACCGTGGTAGACAGCGACATGGTGGTTGAATACATCCTGGCTGACCTCCGGGGGAGAACTTTAGATCGATGTCAGGCATCCCTGTCACATACCGGACATGTGATAATGACGTGCATGACACCAATATCTCTAAAGCACTTCATCACATGGCACTTTTATATTTAGCACTTTGTATGTTTGCCTTGTGAATATAAATAAGAGCAAAATAGAGAGAAAGGAGCGGGCCGGGTGGAGCGATTAAAGTAGGACTAAAGACAGATCAATTTCATGTCGACTTCGCAATGCATGACTCGAATTATACATTATGTAATAAGACAAAGTAGTCCTCACACGAGCAAAACTATTGTAATGCTCGAAATGAAACGAAAGCCTTTCAATATGTATGAAGTGTGATTTTTACATGAGTTAGTTATAAGTGCCTCTGCATTTTGTTATCTACATTTACCGTGGAGCGAGGATGATACAAGAATTGTTGTTGGGGAAAAAAATTATAAATTTAAGTACTTTGTTTTTTAAAAAGAGGGTGTGAAACGGGAACAATTACTCTCTTTACAACTGATGTAAAAACCTCCAGATAGAGTAACATTCAGCACAATGGTTATTGCAACAAAAAGATATTCTCCGGTATAGTTCAGCCCTGGTTTAAAGGCAGAGGTCAATGCGATAGTGAGTGAGTGAAGAAGACGGGAGGAAGGTATTTAAGAGGAGCGATAGAGGGCAGAACGTAATGAATCTGACAGTAGAGCGAGGGAGGAGGGGAGGAGGGGAGATGGATGCTGGAGAGAAGTGAGGGGGTAGTAAATATGTAGACAGGAATAACTCAGAACACAGATGACAGCATGTGAACAAGACACAAACAGAAATCTTTAGGCAGTAGTTTACCGATGATAAATAGTTGCTTTCCATATTTATTCTGTATCAAAGTCAACTGAGATAACACACACACCCGTGATTTAAGCTAAACCCCTGACAAAAAAGATTTTTCATGTGCTGTTTTTTGCCACGGGTATCGTTTTAAAAGATACAGTCGACCCTAAAGTAAAAAAATACATATTTCTCCTCTTGCCCGTGGTGCTAACACGTTTATAAGACTCACCATCAATGTCTCTTTCCAGAAACTATGACCCGGTTAATGCAGACCTTGTTGTGAGCAGTTTCGCGTCGGAACTATTTTCTTTCTCTGAAACTACTCCTAGCCTCGTGTTTTTTGTGTAAAGACGCCGATCCAGAAAATATCTACAATATCTTGGTCATGATTTCTGTAGCAAGGCAGACATTTCTACGGTCTATATTTCCAACACACGTCAACTCGCACCAAAACAATTTCGAACACTGCAGGTAATAGGAAAAATATGAATTTTAATGATGGTGTGAATTGTTGCTTTCAAAATAAACTGGGGTAAAACATGTGAAACATGGGTTAATTAAAAAGGTCCTGATGGAGCTTCGTCACCATGAGACTTTCTTCTCCTCCGTTTCTCCTCTTCCTTCCTCCGCCTCTCTCGTTCACTCCTCAACAGCAAGTCCATCTGCTGCTGTCACTGCCGTTGCTACGGAAACACCCCTGTTCCGAGAGCTCCGATTGGCTGTCAGGGAATTATCGTCGCATTGTGCAGATTATGGAAGATGACACACAAAATTCCTCCAAGTGTGCGTGTGAGTGATTAGATAAAGAAGTCGTCCTCTAAAGAGCTTCAATCTCTTCCTATATATTTTCCTTGAGGACGAAACATTAAATTGTTTCTTAAATTGAACTTAGTGAAAATGTGCAGATCCTCAATGTGATGATCATCTTTGGAGGTAAATGTTAACTAAATCATATGAAAAGCTGAGAACTAATAATGTAACACCTTGCTGTCTAACGCCAGGCTTCAACTTAACTAATTAGAGCTTCAGTTTCATAACACAATTTCATATTGACTGTTAAGATCTTAGTTTGACAGATTAAATAATGAAGATATTTAAATAATGTGTTGAATTCAATATTTATAAGTTACGTTTTTTAATTAAGTCATAGTTTAAATAAATATAATTTTAATTATGACGAGAACTATTTTGAATATTACCTGAAGTTCTAAATGTAATTTAATATATATATATATATATATATATGTGTGTTCATGTATCATATAAACATCCCGATTACATTTTTATTTTTTAAAGGAAAGATTATTCAAAAGAAAATTTTATCGTAATTCAAATCAATTATTTAAACTGAACACTGAAACTCTAAGGAGTATCTAAATAAGATTATGGGACAAGCAGTTAGAGATACCATATCTGCATTTAATCAAACAAAAAATGATCATCATAAGTATTAAACAAACAGCATCCTGGTATCATCAAGTGTGACATTGTTCCTTATTTCATGGGCAGAATAAAAATGTCCTAGATTGTGGGACCTGAAGAAGCTGATTGAAAGTCTGATTTACATCATCATGTAAATTAAATGTAATGCTATTCACCAGTAATATGAAGTGACATTGCCGTGAATATAACCTTGGATCATACGCCGTCGCGGGCATATTCCATCACGGCCGCTGATTTGTGATATGCAATAATGAGTCTAGATATCACCTTAACCCTTGTGTTGCCTTCGGGTCAATTTGACCCGATTCGATGTTTCACCCTCCTGTCGCCTTCGGGTCAATATGACCCGATTCAATGTTTAACCCTCCTGTTACCTTTATATTTACTAACATATTTTACCCTTGAGGTCAATATGACCCAAGCTATTAAAATCTCCAGAAAATTATTAGAATTAATATTGTTTTCCAAGTTTAAGTGTGAGGTACTTTATGTTTGTTTGTTGACTCCCGAAAGAACACCGACATTAAACATTGAATCGGGTCAAGTCCCCTTTGTGAATATTCCTGAACATTTAGGAGTGGACATTATGAACTATGGAACTTGAATGTATAACAGGCATTCATTCAAATGGTGTGAATGCGACCGAGGCCCCGCTGACTTAGTTAACAGAGAGCCGTTGAGGTGACAATATTAGAGGAAACGAGTTGTTGGATCCCCTGTTGGATGACCTGGAATGATCCTTCATAGAGCTGGAAATATTGTCTCCTTATTGAAGACTGTGGACTCACATGAAGACTCACAAATCTAGAGTTTAGTAAAAGAAAAAGAAGTTGCCATGTGGTTTAAAGTTGTTCATAGAAGAGCACATCTCTGGATGGTGCGTGTGTGTATGTGTGTGTGTATGCACGCCAGAGTGGGTGAAAAGACGAGGCAGAGAGCTCCCTGGAACAAAAGGTCCTGGCCTTGGCCCTGGTTTCGTGGTCCGGTCCAGAGTTTCAAGACGGAAAACGGAGAAAACAAAAGTCCCCACTGACATCATTAGTGGGCCAAGAACACAGAACAATGACAGCAGACCGGGACTGACATTTCACGTCTCAAATAGTGTCTCAAAGGATCTTTTGTATCCCCCCCCCCCCTTCCTACATTCTGATGGTAGATTGGTAAACACCAATTCAGTCGAAGCAATGTGTACAAAAAGTCCAGGTTACTGGTTTCAACATGTTTTGAGCTGCTAATTTCTTTTTTCAGAAGTATTTGCATGTGAAGCACCTGAGTGTTGCCGTCATGTTCAGAAGTGTTGTATGTAGAAGTGACGGCTTGAACTTGGTATTACTTTTGTTGTTCACATAAACACAACGTCAGATGTGCTGTTCCTGTGCAACCGCCCATTCCTGAGAATCAGATCTGATGATGGGAAAAGGTCGGTCATCTGATTCAAAACATTTGTTTTGTAACATGTTGAAATGCCCCCCTGAAATCAATTAATTGATTGCAACGAAAAATAAAAATCAGACGGTCCAAGGCTCACGACTGGACTGTAATAAGCCCATCCAATCATTTAATTTGACCAGAATGTAATGGTCTCTGCCCATCTGGGTACATTCTTCCGCTACATTCACTGTGTACGTGGCCCTGCCCCGAGCCATGGCCTTGCTGATGCCCCCCCCCCCCCCCTCCTCCTCTCTACCTCCTTCTGTTTCATGTATTGTGGAAATCTGGCCCGTGGTCCATGCCTACTACTCATTATTCATACATTTCTGTCAGATTCATTGAATGTGTTGTAACTCTGTACACATGGCATAAATTGCTTCTGTCGTATGTGTACAGATTGTAATTTGTGATGTTGGGCTACAAAATAAACTGAATTGTTTGTGACTGTATTCTTTCACACGCTGCTAGCCTAATAGTTGCGAGTGCACACAATAGCCATGTTTGTCGTTTTCATTCATAATGATCATTTTGAGGCTGTGGGGGGAGGTTTACGAGATTTAGCAACTTCTGGATTTATTGCTGAGCTCCTTTCGTTGGAAAAGATAAACAACACTTCGGTTGGATCATTTAAAGATCTAGCGTCCTCTTACTAGTTTCTGAAGCTTACTGACTCGAGCTTTAACGTTTCAATGAGGTAAATCCGTACCTGCTGCTGCACTATTAAACACACTGTGTCTGGGCGATGACGGAATATCACTAAAAATCTCTGGAGAGAACTAATCAAACCCATAAATTAAATCAAAACACAGACGCTCATCAGTGAAGGGAAATAATCATCGTCACTTTTCTCTCATTTCTAAGTTTGAGGCAAGATCAGACAGTGTGCTCCTCCTCATTGTTGTGTGACTGCACTGTTTGCCTACAGCAGTACCACTGGGGAGGAGCCCACGTTCCTGCAGTGCGTGGGCAGCGGGATCCTTTTCTCTTCTTTGAATCCAAATGTGTTAGACAGCGATTTACGGACGTTCATATCCTCCCCGAGCACTCGTGAAATGCCGTCGCGCGAGATAAAGCAACAATGCGGTTGTGCAACACTTGACGTGAAAGAAAAGTGAATGTGTGTGTGTGTGTGTTCCTACTACATGTCTCCTCACAGAGATATTATACATCCAGCTTGCTGTCCAACTAGGCCATCACCTTCTCCTTAAATCTCCATATTCCAATTTAAATAGGTTATTAATTGAGTGGACAGACGGCGGACTGTCTGACACTCGGCGGGCCGGATGGAGTTCCCGCTCGAGTCCTCTTCAAGCATGTTGTACATTGACATTGCTGGCTTCTTTTATCCGTTAGGTCGACGTTTGTTGCGCCTCGAGTCAGACGTGACGGGGTCTTCTCACACGCCGCCATCGTCTTGATTAATTGCCCTCGTGAGCAAGCGACGCGAGTAGCCCCATTATCACAATTAATCATCCTTCATATTTTAGTTTGATCGTATATTTAGAGAATTGTTCTGCCTATTTTATTAATGCATTGCAAGAACTAGAACGGGCACTCGGTAGAGCGCATACCTTCGCATATCACAAGATTGGACATTGAATTATGAACATTTTGGCTTTAGTTGCATGCCAATTGGATAGAAAATGTACTGTGCTATGGTAAAAAGATGTTGACCTTTTCATGACCTTTGACCCGATCGATCCCAAAATTAAATGGTCCCCGGATAATAACCAATCATCCCACCAAATTTCATGCGATTCGGTTTAATACTTTTTGAGTTATGCGAGTAACACGCATACAAATAAATACACGACGATCAAAAGATAACCTTCCGCATTTTCAATGCGAAGGTTATAAGTAGGGCTGCAACTAACGATTATTTTGATAATCGATTAATCGGTTGATTATTCTATCGATTAATCGGATAAAAAAACAAAAAAACTTTAATTTTCAACCCTTTATTCAAAACAGGGTCCGTATGGTCATGGAAAACCTGGAAAAGTCATGGAATTTTTAAATGGCTATTAGCAGGCCTAGAAAAGTAATTGGAAAAAATAAAATCCCAAAATATTTGGAAAAGTAATGCAAATTTGTTTTATTCACATTTTAATTTACACGGTATATATACGGTATGCTTTGGAATTCTCATTGTTAGTTTAAATACTACATCTTCTCACTTTGTCACGTATAAAAAACAAAATGTCATGCATTCTGGATTCATTACAAATCAACTGAATATTGCAAAGCCTTTTTATTCTTTTAATATTGCTGATTATGTCTTAGAGTTTAAAAAACTCTATCTCATAAAATTTGAATATTTCCTCAGATCAAGTAAAAAGATTTATAACAGCAAACAAAATCAAACATTTGAAAATGTGTTTCCAGGTGTTTCGTAAAAATTAGGATTCAAGTGATTAGTTTAATTTTCATGATATTCTAATATTTAAGGATATTTGAGTTTTCTTAAGCTGTAGCCATAAATCAAATATTAAAAGAATAAAAAGGCTGCAATATTTCAGTTGATTTGTAATGAAATGAATGCATGATTTTTTTTTTTTTTTAATTGCATTAAAGAAAAAGAACAATATTTATCATTCTATCTTAGTCCTGTAGACAGAGTTTTCACAAAATGTTTAATCATGGAAATTTGGTTTAAAGTCATGGAAAGGTCCTGGAGATCCACTGGTCACCATGGTGATGAACCCTGTTCACTGGTCAGCATGGTGATGAACCGTCACAAACAGACTGACAGCTTTCCTCTCCTGAGCAGTGGTCCCCATGTGGACTATGGAGGACTCAAAATGACTTAAGTATAAATAAATAAATGCATGAATAAATATAGGAATAAATAAATAAATGCTTAAATAAATGTATAAATAAATAAATAAATGCTGAAATAAATGTATAAATAAATAAATAAATATAGGAATTAATAAATATAAGTTATTAAATAAATATATCTCTACATTTCTGTATTTCTTCATTTATTTATTTCTCTATTTACGTGTCCACACGTATTTCTTCATTTATTTATGTGTGACATTTACGTGTCCGTATATTCAAATGAGCTGGGGCGGTCCGAACCTCTGTCTGAAGCATGATTGGTCACAGGAGTGTGATGCACCTGGTGTGTTGTGCTCTACTACTTCTGCCTGGCACCTGAAGCTGAAGTTGGCTCGCTCAGCTAACCGTTAGCAGAAGTTAGCATAGACAGCTTTTTGACTTCAGCCCTTTATCAATTCCAAGTACACAGAGTACAGACTCGTGTTTTCTTGGAGTCTAGTCTTGGGAGTCTGGTCTTGGGAGTCCGGACTCTCAAGGACGCAGGACGGTCTTTCTGGTCTTGTGACGTCACCACATCAACTGTTCTTGCTCATGAATTTACTCCAATTATTCACTGTAAAATACTTTACAGTGGAGTAGAATGTGTTGCGGTGTTCACTGTTGTTTGGCGTAGGCTACGAATAAACGGTAATAAATATACAACGTCTCGTAGCTTGCCTGACCCAGGGTCGCTACAATATTAAGCTATGAATCTTAACCCTCAGTCAAATTGACGTAACGTTATCTTTTAATAAATAATAAACTCTTTGTGCTCGTTAGAGCCTCCAAGACCTCATTATATCTCATGTTTCGCCGCTACGGAGACGTCAGAGCCAGCGGAGCATTTCAAAAAGTCCTGCCGAGATCAGGCTTCTCTCGGCGGCCACACAGCGCGCTGAGCGCCCGGAGCTCAGAGGTCCCGCGAGCAGGACCTCAAATCTCCGTCGCATATCCTTATTAGGCTGAATCTCGATAAACCGACCACAGATTTGATGCTTAAACTACTAACTTCTCAGCTGAAAATATCCTTAAATTACATTCCGTGACTCAACAGCAGTAGTATTTAGAATGTACAGACAAGAATGCATAATAAACACTGTTCGTCTACAGATCCAAGTGCTAGGGATCGATTGCTTCTGTCTTGCTCTCCGACTTGACCAATCCTGTTCAACAATGAGGTTCGGACCGCCCAGCTCATTTGAATATACGGACACATAAATGTCACACATAAATAAATGAAGAAATACAGAAATGTAGAAATACATTTATTTAATGATGTCCTGTTGAGTTATAACTTATATTTATTAATTTCTGTATTTATTTCTGTATTTATACATTTATTCTTGTCTTTATTTATTTATTTATACATTTATTTATTTATTCTTGTATTTATTCATGCATTTATTTATTTATTTATTTATACTTAAGTCATTTTAAGTCCTCCATAGTGGACCGGCCCCCTGAACAATATCAGAGACGCGTTACGATTTATTATTATTTTCACCTGGCCCGCTGCCGTTGAGATTGCAGTGAGACGCGGAAAAAATGTGAAGTGGTGCTCTTCGCAATAAAACATCTTTGATGGGACGTGTCGCGTCTCGGCCAATCAGCGTTCAGATGTCCACAGCGTTTGGGAAGTTAGGTTAGCTTGAATGTTAGTCCGCTACATCTGCTGCTGTCACGCTGCACGGTGTAGCGATACTAACAAAGTACCCGTACGTTAAAAACGATGTGATTTAGCATAGTTTTAGTATCGATACTTCATTAAAAGAGCGATCAGAGCTCACGCGCTGCTCCGCTCCGTTAAATGTTGTCTGCACGCGCAGCGCTCACAGCGAGTCGTGGCTTATCTCCGTTATCTCCATGGAAAAATATTTTCCGCTATCCGCCACGGAATAAATAACCACGTTTTCTACGTCATACTCTTGTGGAAATGCCACACACGTCGTCACATGTAGCGCCCTGGTGTCTGGGTTCATAACGTCACCCGTAGGCGCACTCAGCTCCGTGAATGTCTCCGACTCCGTGAATGACTTCCGCATCCAGCGCCACGTGAGCAGCAGCAGCCAATTAGATTTATCAACAGAGGAGCAGCTCAGCGCTGATTGGCTCTCACAACGCAGCGTTCCGTCTCTCACTCTGCTCTGGTTTCTCCTGCGCCGCTCTGCGCTCAACTCAACTTTGTTTATACTCCGTGACTTATCGAGCGCCGTAATAATCGCGCGACACAACGAATCGATAATGAAATTCGTTGCCAACTATTTCAATAATCGATTTTTATCGATTCGTTGTTGCAGCCCTAGTTATAAGTTTCCATATTTAAAATGTATTAAAGATTAAAATTCCGCGCGCTATTTCAGTCCTGCACGCACAGACATGACATATTAAATTGTTATTTAAAAAAAAGAAGTAAATAAGCTGTGATTATTCCTCCCTACCGTGTCCCAAAAAGCTTCTTCAGTCAGTGAATCAAAACAAACACACCCAGCGGGATCATCATAGCAACAAGCCTCGGCACAGCCTCGCTCTTAACCAGAACAATCAATTATTCAAAAGGACTTGTTCCCAACAAACAAGCCAAATTCCATCGTTAGATCCAAGCCGGCCTCATTGAGTTTCAACGTTATGCCCAAACACGCCAAACTGTCTTTGTCCGTCTCCCTCCCTCCATGTTTGGTGAACTTCTGCCCTCAGTTTCTTACATTTAGCATCGTTCATCATTTCTGAAGTTTATTCCGATAGTTCCAACTAACCCCGGTGAGGCGCTTCAGCTCTGTGATTAGTCTGGAAGCAGGTGTGTGTGTGTTGTCTATAATCCCCTTCATGAGGGGTTCTTTCGCACAGAGATCCATCTCCAGCGTAGAGCAGTGACTGCGGGTGTGAGCGGCATGGTTACATCATTGCCAGCTTCTTTTCTTATCTCTCCACTCCTCTCTCCATTTCTCACTCCCTCCCTCCGTTACTTTCGTCCTTTTCTCTCTCTCTGCACTCTGGCCATTTCTCCCCCCATCTTCCTGGCCACTTTCCCTCCCTCTACCGATCCAAACCGCCCACTTGTGTGCCCTCTGTTACATAAGACACAGGGATCAGCACACAGAGCATTTGTTTTGACGGATTTCTTTTCTCACTGTCCCTGCTGCCCATTATTCTGCTCATCACAATTCTGTCGATTGGCAATGTTGTACTCTTTATTCTCATTCATCTGACACGCCATGCAAGAAAACTAAACATCAACAAAGATAAAGAAACTGAATTTGTCGCATGACAGACATTTCTTCTTTCTTTTTTTTCTACTGTTGATCAAATTTTAATGTAATTATCCTTCTCTCACAAGCCAGTAAGTTTGTTTTCGGAAACAAGGGAAGGATATGACAGATGACGACTCCACGGAGTCTACATGACAAGGGAAGCAAAATTGGAAATAAGTTTCTCGCGCAGACTCGTGAGTTCAGTATACATAAAAATAAAGAAACTGCAACAAAAAAACACATTTAAAAAAGGAGGAAATCAGTGACGGAAGATGGAAAGAAACCAACTAAAGCTTGGGCAGCTGAGTGGAACTAAAAAGGTGACTTCCTGTATCAGTGAATGTTTGCAGCCTTTAACTTCGACATTTAAATATGATATTTTCAGAGCCCTTGCTGTGTTGAGATCGCGACATGAGATAACAATCAAGGGTAATCATTGTCTCTGTGTGCATGTTATCATACAATAACACAATTAAACTAGAATGGGCACTCGGTAGAGCGCATACCTTCGCATATCACAAGATTGGGCATTGAATTATGAACATTTTGGCATTAGTTGCATGCCAATTGGATATAAATTGACCGCGCTATGGTAAAAAGAAGATGTTGACCTTTTCATGACCTTGACCATGACCTTTGACCCGATCGATCCCAAAATCTAATCAAATGGTCCCCGCATATTAACCAATCATCCCACCAAATTTCATGCGATTCGGTTTAATACTTTTTTCAATGCGAAAGTAATTAGGCCACATTAAAGTTAAATGTTACCCATGTTATTCTTGGTGCTGCTGGCCCAGCAGTCATGCGGTGTTGCCAGGCAACAGGGGAAATGCCTCCGAGTTTGTTTAGTCTGCCTAGTCACATTCTCCAGGGTTCAATGCATATGCACCTCGGCATGCATTCAATGTGTGTGTGTGTGTGTGTGTGTGTGTGTGTGTGTGTTTTTTGTTTGGGTGGGGCTCTTCTAGATTATTCTGAAAAGTATTTTGTTGAACGAAGAACTTTCTGTTCAGTAATACTATGCGCTGTACTTTAATCGCTCGAGGAAGTGATTACTCACGTACTTATGCACCACAAGCACTTTCTAAACTACTGCGGCTAACTAATAATCTCTTTCCTCAATGGGATGAAGTAATTTAATCTAATGTATTTTTTCCTGATGTAGCCTGGTAGCGTAATATGTACAAAGCAGTATCTCTGGAGTCAATTATTGCAATGGATTTTGCTTGGAATTGTTTAAATGGACGACAGCACAGCCACTGCAAGCCGATAAACAATAATACCGTGCATACAGTGCGTAGAAGTTTTAACACAAATCGAGCAGGATAAATCACAGGGGAATCGATGCATCAAATCCTCCCAATGTTGACTTTTTCATGACTTCCAATCCATCTAAAAAACTATACAAAACACATTGATCTCTTCACGTCACTTCAGGTTTTCCAATGTTATGGCAGAAGTATTCAATGTGTGCTATGATGAAGGATTGGACCATCTTTCAGAAATAAATCTGTTACAGCAGCTTTGTCTTTCTCCCCAAAGCAAGCGTGAGTTGGCTGTCGACTTTGATGGCATACCAACATTTCAGTTGTTCACTTTTCACAGAGGGGGAGTGTCCGTTTCTCTCCCGGAAAGAATTTCACCTCTGACCCTCAGTGCCGTGAAAGAGACAGTCAAAAAAAGAAAAAGAGGCAAAGACAAAAAGGTTTTGTTATTGGAATATTACACGCATTGTTGACGGGGAATTCATTTAATAATAACGTGTCTGTTATGCAAAGAGCCTTGCAACAATGTGTAGTCAATGCTTTGTTCTCTATTGCACTCTTTATTGTACATTGTTGTTATTTGCCAAATGCAAGTTAATCATGACAATAGAGGGGGGAAGAAAAGACTTAACAAAAATGGATAAAACCTACTTTATATACACTACCGTTCAAAAGTTTGGGGTCATCCAGACAATTTCGTGTCTTCCATGAAAACTCACTTTTATTTATCAAATGAATTAAAAATTGAATAGAAAATATAGTCAAGACATTGACAAGGTTAGAAATAATGATTAATATTTGAAGTATTAATTTTGTTCTTCAAACTTCAAGCTCAAAGGAAGGCCAGTTTTATAGCTTATATCAACAGCATAACTGTTTTCAGCTGTGCTAACATAATTGCACAAGGGTTTTCTAATCAGATATTAGTCTTCTAAGGTGATTAGCAAACACAATGTACCATTAGAACACTGGAGTGATAGTTGATGGAAATGGGCCTCTATACACCTCTGGAGATATTTCATTAGAAACCAGACACTTCCACCTAGAATAGTCATTTACCACATTAACAATGTATAGTGTGTATTTTTGATGAATGTTATCTTTATTGAAAAAACAGTGCTTTTCTTTGAAAAATAAAGACATTTCTAAATGACCCCAAACTTTTGAACGGTAGTGTATCTAGAAGGAGAAGTCAGAAGAAGAGGAGATGTGTATCCCTAAGACGAAAGACGAAAATAAGGAATAAGCTAAATATAAGGACAACCTCTCTGTTGTCTGACAAATGTTTCTCTGCGACGGCTTCAGCAACACTTTGAGCTTCTTTAAAATCCACGTATAGACACATTTGGAGGTTTCACGAAGCATAACTACAAAGAGAGCCTTCCATGTTTACAATTGTTTCATACCACCACATATACAAGCGGATGAGTCTGACATCCTATCCAAGAGATTAACCGAGTGATGACGGCTAGTGAAGGTATAGAAGTTAGAAACAAAGGTGGATGTTCAGTACCTGTTCATTGATGGAGCTGTAGTCGTTGGTGCTGGAGACGTCATCTTCCTCGGAGTCAAACAGGCCCTCTTGGTTGTCCAACAGCTCGGTCAGCACTCTGCTGACAGACTCCTGGTCTCGAAGGTCCTCTCCTTCAGTTGACAGGCTGCAAACACAAGACGAGAGAAGAGTGTGTTGTACCGGTTGTACACTGCTTCCCAAAGGAGGTTCAATCACAACGATAACTGAATCCATGCATGCGCCTCTGTGCAGCAACTGACGGTTGGAACTATTTTTGCAAAGGCACAACGCTTGGGATTATCGAAGCACATGCATCGAAAAGCCTCTTACTGGAAGATGTCCGGCCCGAAGACGGCGGCCAGCGTCCCGATGTTCCAGCTCTCTTGCTGAAGGGAAGCCACGCTGGCCAGGAAGCGGCACAGGAAACGCAGCAGGCCGTAGTTCAGCTGGGGAAGTTGCTGCAGCAGGTACTTCAAGTTTCTACACAGTTCCTCTTCGTTGCTGTAATCTGAAGGTTGTTAAAGAGAACAACACCCGTTATGATTATATGTGAATAATAACATTTGTATTTGCTTATTCAGATTCAGATTCAACTTTATGTCATTGCACAGAGTACAGGCACCGGGGCAACGAAATGTCGTTTTACATCTGACCAGGGAGTGCAAAGAAGCAGGATACCATAAATCAAAAATCTGAAATGCTGTGCAGATATGGTCAACATACAATTTGCAGTCACTTTCTACAATTACTTTCAATGGAGAAGGCTGTTTGTAGTCATCATCCCCGTGATATTAATATGCTTGATACAATGGTACACTCGTTGTTGCAACAACGCTCCTTTTCACTACTGTATTCGGAGATACTGCGGGATGAATTATGGGTTATCAATAAAATTCCTTCAGATTCCCCACTAACGAAAACATAGCAGACACAGAGAAGATTGATGCACAATCCTCTGCGAGAGGTGAAATGAGGGGGAAAAGGAGTGGAAAACGTAGTGATGTCTTAAAGCCATTATGGTATAGTAAAAAAAAAAAAATGAAAAATTAATAACAGAGTCCCGGCAAACTCCCCCACTGCTGTAATCTGCATGTCATCATCAGCCACAGAAAGAAAAAACACCATGTACATAGGATTACAAGAGATCATCTGTGATAAAAGGGACAGGGCAAAGAGGAGGGACAGAAACAGTCCATCTTCATACACTACACATATGTACATTGAGTGCATTTGTGTTCATTACATTTTTTTCAATGTACATATGTGCATCAGAAGTATTGTTTTAAGATAGACAACACAAAGCATTTGGGTACTTGCTCCTAGTGTTATGAAACTATGTGCTCACAGCTCAGATAACTACAGTCTGCATGGCCTCAGTCATAACATGTTGACCAACAACCAACAAGGATGAAAATCCACAAATGGGAGACAATAGTGGTTGTTTTGTACTTATCGTTATCTCTCTTGTTGTGCCTTGATATTAGGTCAGCTTAGGCACTGAGCAGGGTTTTTTGTCAGACCGTCACACTGCATACTGAGATTTAGGGGGTGGAGGTAAGAGTTCAAAAGGGTAGCAAAAAAAAGGGCTCAGTACATCCCGAGCTAACCTAAAAATAAAGGCCCAAAGATGATTGGTTCAAAGTGGATACAAATAGAAAGAGGGTGGGTTGACCGTAAGAGAAATGTCCTGAGAAGTGGGAGAAGCCGTGCCCGTCACACACCTTGGTGTAGCTGTAGAATGTGTCCCTGTATCGCCGTCGGGATGACCGGCTCAGGAAGCTCCTGCAGGAAGAGTCGGAGCAGACTGACAGCTGAGGCCAGGTCCGCCTCCTTCTCTAGCTCCACCTCCTCCCCACTGTCATACCGCTGCCGCAGCCAATCCACGCGCTCTGCGTTGCCATTAACGAGGAAGAGCCCCTCCAGGTCCAGAAGACCTGACGACGCATAACACATGACACAGAAATTATTACGTTGGTTGAAGACATGATATCATTTGCATTGGTTTGATTATATTCTTGTTTTTTAAACCGCCTAACCTTGTGCACAAGCCAGAGACAAGAAGAGAAATATTAGAATGAAAGTTATAAAGAAGTGGGTTTGTTTTGGGAAATCATATTACATCATTTACTCGGATTATTGCTGATTTAAATTTAACTTGTTTTTAAAATGTTATTGAATTCCTGTGCACGATTGGCCAATATTTGAGTTAAAACCAAGTGACTTGAGGTGAACATCATTGCGTAATCACAACCCTACTCCATGAACACGTCACTTGCGATCTATGCTTTAATCTCTAAAAAGAGGGCCTAGTTGTAGCTGGGCTTTGAAAGTTCAGTTGTATTGGAAGTGATTATCTGGTGGACATTCCAACATGTTCAGTAATTGTAGTTGGTACCGTTTCTATAATAATGTTATTTTGTTAAAAAAAACTCCTTATCTGCTTAGAAATTAAAGTGCATTGAGAAACTAGTAAATGACACGCTTTGGTCTCTGCAACATGTCTGTGTGATGTAAATGTAGTAAATAGCTCCAGTTTCCAGGTGCAGGTCAGACCATAGTTCTAGTGATAACAACGATAACAACAACAGCCGGTAACTTCCGGAATGGAAATACCTGCCTAATATTTCTGAGCCTTGGACTTAATGAAAAATCATCTGGTCTAAAATAAATGAATGGCTAACGTGTTGATGTAATAGAAAACTAAAGGCTTCTTTTTTTTTTTAACTGGTAACTTATTCGGTATAGAAAGGCTAACTTCACTGGTACCGATGCTGACTTGATTTGATGATGTAACCTTCAAGATGTACTTATGTCAGACTGGAGACTGGTTTTTCTAATTATTTTTTGGTCTGTTTTTTCTTGTTCTTTACACTTTTATTTCTCCTTTCCCTTTGTATTGTATCCTTAAAGTCCTCTCTTGTTAATTTGTAAAATCTAAATAAATATATTTAAAAAAGAAAGCTAACTTGAATTTGATCCCCAGTTAATAGAAGTCCAGGGATCTGTGTGTGTGCGTGTCTGTGTGTGTGTGTGTGTGTGCATACAGGTGCTTGTGTGTATATGAACTTCTCCCCCATCCGTATGAAAAAAAGAAAAACCTGGCATGACCACATGCGTTACCATTACTCTGAGTGATAAGACCAGTCTTTGTGATTAAAAGGACAAAGCAATTGCATCAGGGCTTTAGCCGGTTTGATGACATTTCTTTACAGCCTCGTGTTTTTCCTCCTTAACATTATACAAGGTGAACAGTTAGCGTATTATGTAATGTTCATGTTATCCACTGTGTAGTCACACGAGTCTCCCGCTTGTTTGTGTTTTCTAAAGTTAACAACAGCTTCTGCCGGTAGCTACACTAACTACTACTGCTCGGATTTGCAGTAATGTAAATCAAGTTGATGTTCCTATTCTCGGCGCGCTTCGGTCCTGACAAATACTTTATGTAACAATGGAGACAATATACTGCAGTGGGAGAATGCCGATACACTCGTTTGGGCTAATTTTCCCCGTTGGCTCCAGAAGAAAACGTCTGACCAATGGAGCCGAAAGGAGCTCAGTGTGCTTCAAACAACCTTGTTTGTATAGAGAGCTAGTTGAACATCTCTGAAGGCAAAAGAGTTTATGCCCGTTTCTGTAACACCCTGTTCTGTTTCTCCTGTGTTCCGTGTCTCCTATGTCTCCTCTGTGTCTTCTGTCTTAATTGTTTAATTCCCTGCACCTGCCCTCAGCCACTCTTGTCTCGTTACTGTCTGATGTCGTACACCTGTGTTTCCCCCCCTATATATTGTGTCAGTCTTTCCCTTGTCTGCTGTCGGATTGTCGTATCTGATCCTGCCTGCCTGCCTGCCTGCCTGCCCTGACCGACGATCCTCTGCCTGCCCCTTTTGGACCTTGTTTTTTTGTAAACTGTTTTGCCTCATTAAAGAGTGCTTTTTGTTATTTATATTGCATCCAGCCTGTCTCTGCGCCTGAGACTCACCCCGTCACAAAGACGTGACAGTTTCGGAGCAAAATGTGATGAATCGTACAAATGGGAATACCGACGCACACTTTCGGACATTCCATCCCCGGAGGAATTCACGGTTTTGCACTAGAATGAAAGAAGAGAGCTTTTCTCTCCGACAAATAATATTCAAGAGAAGAACAGACATCTATACGGTCGATATCCCCAAAACTAGGCAACTTCCACCAAAACAATCAAGAGGAAAAGGAAAAAGGTGTATTTTTGATTTTGAGGAGATTCATTTATTCTCCATTCCTAATCAGTACTCCCTTTTCACTTATCCTGTCACATTCAGAGTCATTATTTATACTGCAGAAGTAGGGCCGGGCAAATGTCAAGATCACTTTGAACAAACAAGCTCGATATTGCGATAATTCTAATAAATAAGTGTCAGTATTGTGGATATAATAACTAAGTGGGTAAAGGCAAATAATGGAAAACTCTTATAAGATCAGATATTTACATCACTTAACTGTCATGCAGACTTTAGAACCAGGGACATACGTCACAGGGTTCATACACATGTTGACCCATGGATTTCCAGGACTTTTCTATGACCGTTCCATGACTTCAAACCAAATTTCCATGACGAAACATTTTGTGAAATCTCGATGTATACACGAGTATACCACAGTGAGACAATAGTTTCATTAAAAAGTATAAATATGTATATCAAAGTGTATTCTTTTAATCAAACTGCGGAAATGAACATATAATTATAACAAATTCCAGGCCTTTTCAATTTTTGGGGGGGATTACATTTTTTTTCCAAGGACTTTTCCAGGCCTGAAAATAACCATTTTAATATGTCATGACTATTCCAGGTTTTCCATGACTGTACGAACCCTGCATCACGTTTGCGATATTACCAAAGCCCAACGCATGAGCCCCACACAAAGAAGTTGCGGCTTGCAGACTAAGAAAACGGCTTCCTGGTGATTCCTCCTGACTCCTGTCCACTCCCTCGTTTCCCATCTGTTAACAAGCCACGCAACAAAATGTCTATTTCCATTTTACAACGCAGCATTCGGCCAGTGGGACCGGCGTCACCATCAGAGCACAGAAACAAAACAAACAACACCTGTTCACGTCACAACGTCCATACTGTTGATTGATGATTCAATTTAAACATCGATCTGCCCTATTTAACACTGTGAAATAACTGATCGAATTGTATTAACGACGTAAGCGTTCACAGACGCCACAGCGTTGGTCTGACACACCTTCAAGTGCGTTCCATTTCCATTCTCTGTCTTGCATCACATTACCCTTTTACGTAATTTGTTCAACACTCTGCTACGTCTAAAACCTCAGACACACAAATCAAACAGGGGGGTGGGGAGGCCTATTCACAGGCTGAATAACGTCTGGACTGGCAGCACCACTCTCATTAATGCACCAGCAGAGGTCCGGGAGGATTAAAGACTTATTACATAACCTCATATGGTTGAGCGGCCTCGGGTCACTCAAACCACCAACCTGCTTCACTGGTTACTGGAGTGGAACAGAGGTGAAGATTCACTGCAATAGTTTAAAAATAAAATAAAATAAAAAAGCGTACCCCCTGGCTTGATGTGTTTTACACGAAAATATCTTTTGTGTGATTTCACCAATGACGGACTGAGAACCGGAATTAGAAAAGGAAACTTTTTCTACCGTTGAACTCGTCACTGCAGATTTGGGTTTGACATTCTGTCTTGATGTATTAAAACGGTTCACGACCTCCAGGCCTTGGATAAATACTTAGCCAACAACCTTTCTATTACTTTATATAGGCACTGTAGGATCTGTAGACACTTCCAGTATGCCCAGGATCCAGCTGGCCTAATCTTTAAATCTCAATAATTCCATTTCGATTCTCGGGACACTTCCCATAATTAAGTAAATGCGAACCATTTGAATGACTTTTTAACATTTCCTAAATTGTGTGCGAGACACGACGTAAATCAACTCTACAAATTAATCTCTATGTAGGTTTGCACAAGGCAGAGGTGATGAGATCGAGAGAATCAGCTTCAACAAATGTGAACGTGCTCAGGACACGGTGTTAATGTGAACCATGGAGACACGGAATCAGGGAGGATTGACTTGTTCGGTATCTGGCTGAGGGCTTTGTGAGTTATGCAACACACAACTGGTAGTGATGGTGTCATGTAGCCAGTATAATTACCAGCTAAATGCAAATACATTCGGTCTGTAGATTGTTCGGTTAAAAAAATGTGACTCCAAAAGTCACCACTTTCTATCTCTGAGCCTCTCGTCCTACAAAACAAGATGTCGGAACTGCCAACCAGCTCTTGTAAAGATGACGGAAGAAGACTAAAGTTCCTGCTCTGCGAGGCGTGAAGAGAAATGTTATGTTGCAGGGGGGGGGGGGGGATGTGGGAAATGCCCCGGGACAATACTTTGCTAGGTTCCTCCGTTAAGCGGAGCTGCAGTTGAGGGGACTGTTATATAATAAAGGAGGAAGTGGACCGTGGGTCTGTCTGCCGGTGCGTTCAGAGTTCATCTTATCACATAAACTGGATCTCCACTAACAACACATTTTGGTTTATCGTGACGTGAAGGGCAGTCCGCAGCAGCAGGGCGTGCTTGAGATACTGAAACATTAAAGGCAATGAGATGTAACTGAGCAAGGACGTACTTACAAGTGATAAGTGAGACAAAAAACAGGCGGTGGCATTCAAGTGGACTGAAGCTGGTATTCGTCTTAATCTTGCGCTCCCGGCTCAATCGTAAATCATGTGAAATGTCACTATGATTCTGCATTGTCGGTCAAATCGGAACAACTCCGTGAAGGTGATCAGACCTGTCTTACTCTACTGGATGCAGGTTAAAAGAGCTGCTGTGGTTCAGAGAGCCTGGTGCCCCGGCCCCTGCTGTCAATATTTTAAATCGGTGAGCTGTCTCCACATTTTATGCGACTAATTAAATAAAATATACGGGAGTAAAGAATCATTCCCATCTAGTTTGAATGAGACAAAATGTAATATTTCTTAATTAAAAAGTTAAATAGGTTCGCTCCGAATGAAAGCCGAGATGAATGAGAAATAATCCAGTTTTACGATAATACAATAAATTAAACTGAAGGCTATTACAAGAAAATGTATGCTCTTCCTACCTAGAGGAGATGTAGGTGCATATTAATAAAGTGCATATTAATACAAGAGCAGTGAAATGCTGAAGATCTGCTCATACAAATAGGATATTCTGCAGTTTACGACAGCGGGATATCCTCTTTGTATTGGGGATTATTTCACCGCAGAGAAAGACTTTGAGTTTTAGGACTTTGAGGATTTGTGTAGAACCGTTCTGCTTAATAATATAAAAGTCAAACCTATTTTATTCAGAGGGTAGCCACACAGGGAAGCATGGATAAAAGATGCCTCGTTAAAGCACGAGTCCAATGAAAGCGGCGTTTCGTTCAGTTCGATGCGTTGTGCTTTCATTTGGAGTTGACGGCCAACGATCCCTTTACTGTGGATTTATTTGTAATATTTAAGAAGGGACAACACAAGACAGAGCTTATATAACTTAATTGACTGAAAGACATTTTGTCAAATAAAAAACTTAAGTGTGTAATATTTAAGCAAGTATATTGCATCACATATTTTATTGGTTTATCAGGCATTTAGATGGACTGAAATGGTTGCAGGGGTGTCATCAGCAACGGGTGATATTCCTCATAAATTATATATAAAATGGTGTGAAACCAGCAAAGAAAAGCCACCTGAATATGGGGTTCAAGCATCACTTCATATCTCTGTGCGTGTGTGTGTGTGTGTGTGTCTGTGTGTCACTCACCATGCTCCTCGATGTAGTCGACAATGTGTTTCACCAGTGCAGGAACCTCATGGCCACTGATCGTGTGTGTGCGCGTCACCACCTCCAAAGGAACGCCAAAAACACGCGTAGTGCTGGCTGAGCTCCCGCCCTCATTGCCTGGCAACGGAGACACACTCTTCCTCATGGCCGCCTCCTCCTCCTCACCACAGTCCCGCCAAGACCTCACGTCTTTAGGGAGGGGGACGGGCGAGAAATGCAGAAAGAGGGAGATTAGACAGAACAGTCAGACAGAATGATTTACAAAATAAAAGCCTTGCTTGAAGGATTCGGTTCGGCTTAAAACGACACTTTATATCGCTAGTCGTAGTAGGCACACAGCCAAAGAGGGGAGAACAGGACTGATAGAGAGAGAGATCAAAGGAGATAAGAAGAGTTGCACAAACAAAAGGAGCACACCACTCAAATATGTGGGAGTGGCTGGTTTGCACATTGTTCCATGTTTGTGAACCTCCCCTCCTGATATCTAGCAAACAAAGGAGGAGGAGAGAGGAGAGAATGGATGGCAGCGAGAGGCGACTGGTCAGCAGAGGCGTTTACACCTGCGGCCTCATTACAGAAATATATTCCAACTGCTTTTCATATCATAACCCGCAGGCTAAAAAACCGAGGGCAGGCCTCTCCAGAACCGGGAGCAGCACGTCGATCAAATTCAATTTGAATTCAGGAGATGGGTCTATCCCATCCCAACTCAGGATTCTTCTTTGGAAATCCCTAAATTCGGACTAAAAATCCTGAATGTCATCTGAAGCCGTGGGAAGACCTCGAACAGGTGGAGATGAAGAGCAAGAGTATGCATTCTAGATCATTTTCCCGTTTGGGGAAAGTCCAACCGGTGTTTCCAAAACAGGCAATTTTGACCAAAAATGGCTCACGCATGAGTGACATGTATGCAAAGGACTCATCTGTGGGTCAACAGGATGTTACAAAACAGTATAAAGTAGTATTGTATCAACTTAATACAACCATGTAACCCACGTGGGTGAGAGATTTTTTTTACATAATCATACTTTGAAGGTCATTACTTAAATTAAATTATCGTCCCTCCAATATTTGGCATCGAGAAAGAGTCCTGGGTTCCCATGCAAAGGCGATGCGGTGAATGCCGGAGACAGACAATGGGATGGAAATCAATGCAAAGCGAGCAAGAATATGCAACAACAATTTCTGCTCAAAGTTGGTCTTTGATGATGGCCGGTCGGTGATCCATGTGAACGCAAACAGTGGCAGATGGAGTCCAGTCATCGGGAGAGGAGGAACATCACCCTGTTTTTATGATTTATTATGACATGACATTTGATGTGAAGATGTGCCGACGTTCCGCTGGTAAACTTGTCGCATTCTAACAAAATGTTTTTCAAATATTTACACTTACGAGAACAAATGAGCTGAAGTTGGTATTTTGTGGCCAAGTTGGCAGAGCTCCAAGATTTATCTTGTTTGTCTCAAAATCACAACGCAAACAAGCGCCATCTTCAAAGTTGTTCACAGAAAATAACAACAACATCTGATAGATTTGTATCGTCTGTAGCTACTGCACATAAATTCTGAGAGCTGCCCAAATGACAGTGAACTCTTGGCTGTTTCCTCTTCAATGGGCTCTGTGTTGGCCAGGGTGTCCTCCTGACAGCTGGTCAAAGATAGTTTCCTCCACTGTATTGTTTTGAAATCTAAAAAAAAAAGAAGAGTGGACTGTGATTTTCCTTGACTCTTTGGACAGGCCAACAGAGGGGTCAATCCTTCTCTTGGAGCTTATTCACAGCCTAGTGCATCGCGTCACCTTCACAACAGGTGGTGAGCAGCCAACTGGGAAGCTGTCGAGGGTGAAAGACAGGAAATAAAGCTCTGGGATTCCAGGCTGCTAAATAGGTTTTACATATTTTAAATATCGGTATTTTTGTTCATACAGCGTGTTTGCTTCAAGTATCACCGTGTCCGAGTTGCACAAAATACTGTTTTACAACCGGCTGTATTAGAGTCGACCTATTATTCCGTATTGGGAGGAGGAAGTGGAAACTTTGGCTTGAGGCTTGTTTTGTGTTTTTGTTCAGTCTGTGAAGCTACTGTTAGCTCAAAGTGACTAAAGTCTCGACATAACAAGTCTTCAAAAGTGATTAATATAGTATTACAAAAATGTGCTTGTGTGTGTTCCGTCCATTCATTGTTTTGATGTGAAGTTGTCCTTGCTCCAGCGACTACTGTGCGTGTGTGTGTGTGTGTGTGTGTGTGTGTGTGTGTGAACTCACCGTGTAGCAGTGAAAGTGTGTCCAATATTCTCCTCCCTTAGCCAGAGAACCACCAAACAATCTATGGCTGCTTCAGGTTGTGGCAGAAGATGAGCCTGTAGTTCCTCATTGACGGACCGCTAATCCCTCTTGCAGGATCCCCTTCTAGCTACCCGAGAGAGAGAGGGGGGAGAGAGAGAGAGGCAGAGAGGGGGGAGAGAGAGAGGAAAAGAGATGGGGTCAAAGAAAAAGATGGGATCTGGTAAGCAACAATCCCTGATATCTTTACAGTCATATGGAAGGACACTTTCTATTGGAATATATAATCCAACATAGTTTTAAGCTGTAACCATGTGCTGCTTTCAACAACTAAAATGGAGTGTTTGCGAGATGATATATGATGGCGCATAAGAAGAGATGCATATTACATTTGTAGCGGCAGAAACGTCAACAACAGCTGTTGAGGATCAAATCACATAGATCGCATCACTTCTGATGATTCTGGTTGCCATCAAATTATGGTACAGATTATAACAATTCTGCATATTAATTAAGTATGAAAAGGAAATGCAAAGTATTGAAGGATTTTTTTGTGTGTGTGCCATAATCAGTAATATGTCATAAATACCTTTGCACCGAGCAATAACACAAACGTAACTTTTTACTTGACATTAATTAAACTGTTTCAACAGACAGAGACAGAAAACCAGCACAGCTCGGACTGGCGAGTTAAAATAGTGAATAATTAACACATGAGTACTCAACCACACGCATAATTGGACACGGATGACCACTAACGCAAACGGAGGTGAAGAGTTTGCAGGAGGAAAACCAAGCAAAGACAATAAACACTAAACATCATAAAACGCCAGCCTTCACATCAACATCTGTATCAGAATCAAACCAATTAAAACCTGGAAGTGGTTGAGGAACGGTGAAGCCACAATAATTCACAACTCAAGGTCCTCTTTTGTTCTCATTTAGAGTTGTTGTTTTCTGTGTTCCCCCTGCAGTCTTTCTGCGCCTTGTTCCCTTCCCTCCTTCGCTCCCTTTTCTATTTCTCTCCTTCCTCTCTCCTCTTTAATCCCGTCTTCCTACCGCGAGGCTTTAGGTGTCACGCTGTCCAGGAGTCTGCTGCGGGCGAGGACCGTAACGCAATCATTCACACGGCCGTCCATGTGCGACCTGCATGCCTGTGCGTGTTCAAGAACATGTGAGCCAACTGCCACCTTCAGTCTGGGGACATTAACCTGTTAATTGCCGGCACTCACACTTGTGTGTGAATAAACAGAAGTTAACGTGAATTAGCTCGTCACTTCCCGAGAGCCTCCTCGCCAGCTGGACGCACATTTACATATCGTCTTCTCGTACAGTTAGATTCTCTAACAGTTAGTTTCCTACTTTCTGTTTTTGCGTACTTATTAGATTGTTAATCAGGAATTTCAGATGTCCGACCTGGCTGGTCTTTTAAAGGAATATGACCATATGGTAAAAAAAATATATGAATGACAAAGTTCTGCTTTTTGAGAGTGTTCTGAAGTCAGAAAGACACTGAAAAAAAGAGATGGAGAAGGAAGGGAAAGTGTGATGGAGAAAGAAAAATACATTTACTGAGGAAACTAAATCATTTGATTTACTTATATTATATCATATTACCTTGCTTAATGCAACTTTTGCATAGATATCTACAGTATAAAGTAGAACTGAAGTGATAAATCATCGTCAAATTATCCAATTAATTTGGAAATTGCTTGAATTTTAAGTTATTTATAACTTTAAAGTTTTGAAAGCTAAAAATAGTGTCCAGAATTATTAAATGAACAGTCAAACCAAGTATTTTTCTCCCCTCTTATTGGGGACATGTGTTTTACCTGAGCATCGAGAACACCTGTAAAATGTATTCTTTTGGAGAAGTTTGAGAAGGGACATCAAAGGGTTTGGTTTTGATACCGCTTACAGTTGTTTGACTTTAAAATGCTTACTTTAATTTGTCAATAAAGTTCCATGAGCTTGTTTGTCTGAATGATTGTTTTAATGAACCACAATCTTTAATATGAACACATGCACCTGGTGGAGCCTGGACATCTGGTGCCCGCTTTCCTTATGCAACAACTCTTTTATCCTTGCTTTTCTACAAGAATACACTCGGTCCGGTTACCGCTCCCTTTTCTTCCCTTTCATTCATCGCTATGCTGCTCGTTACACAAGCCATCCACCCTTCTGAGGCGGTGGGCTCCACCTCCACAGGCAGCGCAGCAGAGGTGAAGCCATCGAGGAAGCATACCGAGTTACGAGGCACTCGTTAACTCTCGCTAACTTAAGTCTTTTCCCCTTCTCTACTGCTGTATGTCGCTCTCGCTAAACAGCTTTCAAAGCATAACGGATTTGCCCTCTTGAAGCAGCATTCTCGGAAAAAATGGCTCAATCAATTCACATTTGAGCCAACAACAAGCATTTTTTGTTGGCGTTTTGGCCACTAGCGTGTGGAAATAAAATCCTGTGCCACGAAAGGAGTAATCTTTACAAACTGCAGTCTGTGAAATGCCCCAAACAAGTCAGATACAAGGACAAGGTTATTCTAACTGTTTTAGATAGATAGCAAGAAAGAAATAATCATCAATCATTGACCTTTTCTTTCCATCAGTCCAACATTTTAATTCAGCATGAAAATGACCTCTGACTTTTAAAATGTGTGGTTAATAAACAACCTAAATCCTCGTCATGCACTTTTAGTACACTATTACATGAGCACTACTTTATTGGGCACTATACTTGTTCAGAGTTAGAGCTTTTAGTGGACTCCGCTCCGTGGCAGCTGTGATTGTGCCAAAGACTCTTTCAAAATGTTTTTATTTTTTAATGAATAATAGGTGTTAATCTCAAAGCTCTTTACGTAATACATTACATATAAATCCAACTGGTAGTCCAAGGTTATGTATTAACCCATGCATTTCTGTATGGGATTGGAGAGCAGTGTTGCTGCCACACAGAAGCTTTTTTTCTTTTTTAAATCACTTTGGTCTTTTAACTTTTCGGGACACTGGCAGCCTCAAATGGTCCCGAACTGGCCGTCTCCTAATTTTTCAGTTGAACCAAAGCCATTAGAGCGAGCGTCACCTGCCAGACACTGGCCACTCTCATAGATTGAACAATAAATATGTATGACTCACTTGTACACAACCAATATGACCGGATGGACCGTTCTGCCAACATGAAGGCAGCTTTCAAACTTCTGAATATGCGTGATTTAGTTTGACCTTCCCTATCCCTGACATTAATTGTTCCTCTAATGCCATGTTGCCCTTTTAGATAAAAAATACAGCAAATCCTCTGAAACATAAAGAAACCTCATTTCCTTTGTTTATATCTGTTGCTGGCTGAAATACCAAATTTCATGTTCAGGTTTTCTCATTACTTAAGGCTATTAAACGGGAGTCGTACATGTTTGTACAGATTGCGTATTGAGCACTCTAAAAGGGCATTCGTCAGCCCCTATTCTTTTCACAAACCCAACTGAACTGGCACCGCGAGGTCCTAAGCCTCTTTAAGAGCTAGAGAAAAGCTCACTGTTGGAGCTGGAATTCTCATATTGGGTCATTCGCCTAACTATTGAAACCAATAAAGGTCCTACAAACCATTTAATGCTGGAACTGAATGGATATTATTTTTAAAAACTGTACTACTCTATACCGTTTGAATATTGTACAATGAGTATTCCGGCCAACAATTTGGGAGCCTAAATAGCGCAGTACAATAGTGCATGCACCAATCAAACGAGGGCGGTCCTGTTACCGCCGGGCTTAGACGGATGAGGACAATGACACTCGGAGATTAGGGAACTCAATGTTCCCAAACCAGCACCTTGTCCACCATGAAAGCTGACCCTAAAACGGTCTCTGCGGTGAAGATTCGGTGAGTAATGGAGCGGTCTAGATAAGCTCTGCCTGTGTTTCTTTCTGTCTGGCTGGGCGTCTTAATCCCAGATATCATGCTTGACAGCCTCCTGCTCAACAAAGGGGCACCTTGTTAGAAGGGAAACAGAGAAAGCTGAGTCGGTGCGCTATGGGAGAGACAGAAAAGGTAAGTGAGAAAGATCAAACTAAAAAAGGAGGGAAAACGGCCAACGGATTACATGAGAAACTAGAACGGGCACTCGGTAGAGCGCATACCTTCGCATATCACAAGATTGGGCATTGAATTATGAACATGTTGGCATTAGTTGCATGCCAATTGGATATAAATTGACCGTGCTATGGTAAAAAGATGTTGACCTTTTCATGACCTTGACCTTTGGCCCGATCGATCCCAAAATCTAATCAAATGGTCCCCGGATAATAACCAATCATCCCACCAAACGTCATGCGATTCGGTTTAATACTTTTTGAGTTATGCGAGTAACACGCATACAAATAAATAAATACACGGCGATCAAAACATAACCTTCCGCATTTTCAATGCGAAGGTAACAAACACAGAGAACAGTAGCCTACACTAGGGGAGACGCAAAGTCAAACTTTTCTTTCTACTGTATGCAAATTCGTAGTTTGTGATGTTGGGCTAAAATAAACTGAAGTTAATTAAATCTACCAATCAAAGCTTTTTTAATACATTTTCTTGAACAGAAAAATATTAATACTACCCTTTAAATAATAAATCTGGAGAGAAGTCCACAGTGTGATGCAGACCACTGAAATACGTGCGCTCTAAAGTAATCTGCTTAAAAGGGCAAACTGATATTTCTTTTTATGGTCTTCGTCCTCTGAAGTAAAAACAAACAGTCGTCGTATTTTCGGGTGATACTCTCGCTTTCAGCCATTTAAACCAAATGTCCTTTTGATGAAAGGTCACAGCGTCAATACCGCCAATAATGGTCGACCCTGTGAAGTATATGCATAAAGGAGACATTTAACTGGTGCGTCGGTTTTGAGCTTTTAAATTAAATCAACCGAATATCAAAAACACACAGCGACAGAAGAGTAGATACAACCTTTGGATGTGATGACTCTTCCTTAAAGAAGTGCAAAATAAATAGCAACGAAAAGCAGAACCTGATGTCCTGAATAATACTGTGAGATCGCTTTCCTGATGAGTTTAATATCAGTTATTGAAACAACCATAGCAGAAGTTGAGCAAAACCTTTGAATCAACAAATGGAGTTCATACATTTTTCCTAATGTACATTTTAAATGCAGCAAATATGAGAACAAAAACCCTCTTTGAATTAATGTTCTGGGATTAGCCAAATAGCCTCAGTTGTAACAGTTCAGCTCCACACCTTCCTTTTTGTAGTCGTTGTTTTCATCCTGTCACTAACTATCATGTCATTCCAGATCCTGCTTCCCATCTCGTCAATCCAACTCCCTTCACCTGCCTCTGATCACCTCGTTAGTCCCTCATTCCCTTCACCTGGTCCTCACGCCCTTCTCACCTGCAGCCCATCCCCTCATTAGTCCCTCACTATTTAGCTCCCTCACTTCCACTTGTCCTCTGCCAGATTGTCTTGTGTTTCTCAGACCATGCCCTCGAGAGTTCCACTGTGTGTTTGTTTATTCGGTCTGTTCCGTTCCTGATAATACTTTCAGTAAAGGATCTTTATCAGCATTATTTGTCTCCCGAGTTGTGCATTTGGGTCCACCCTAATCCCGTCGTGACATCAGTGGCATCAAAACAAAGTTCACCACAAATAAAGTAAGAGTAAATATTCACAAGAGGTTGTAAATAAATCAGCAAGTCTTTCAAATAGCATAATGTTGTAACCCCCCCCAACAAAAAAAATCAAAGCATTTACACCTCTACATAGTTTATCATCACTGGCCACAATGTCATGGTCAACCAGAATGAGGGAAGAGGAAAGAGAGACAGGAATCCTCTTCAGATGTCCAGGTGCATCAGATGTCAGACTAAAACAAATGAATCGAAGTTGCACAAAACTTAAATGAAAAGAGAAAAATATTATTTTCTCACAAATCGGCCGATCTATAAACCACAGACTGTAAACTTGAAGTGGACACAGCCCCTATGACATCACCCATTGGTTGGTGGATTATGGTTTTAAAGCCCCGAGTTCAGAATTTTGCCTGTCGCCATCTTGTTTTTTTGCAAAACCAGGAGTGACACGAGAAGGTGGAGCAAAGTACAACCAGACACCGATTAAAACCACCAAGACGTTTACAATGACCTTTCATGTGATGACAAAAAAAAACGTTATGTTCAGAGTTAAAGACAACAAGTCCCAGACTGGACAACGCCGTGGTTGGCGACCTGTCAACAGCACAGTGGCCCCGCCATGAAGCATACTCTGCTTTATGGACTTTACTCTTCATGGGACCATCGATTAATAAATGAACGTAACGCTGTATTGAAGAAGACTTTTAAACTACACTTCCTCATCGGCCTAACTGTTCAGACCCGGGGGTTGCCGCCAGCTCGACACTATTAAGTCCAAGTCTGTTTACTTTCATGTGAAAACAAGCTGAAAAACGAACCCACTGACCTCTGAACCGATACTCCACGAAACAATCAGGGAGAGAACAAAAGTTGAGGATTTCTGTATTTGTCTACTGCGTTGGGTTATTGGGCCTATTATTCACACACACACACACACACACAGAGAGAAAACCAGTACACACTCTCGTGTGGGGGTGATTTCATCTGCTTGAGCACAGAGACGAGCAGATATGAATCTTCAACCAATCACTAAACGCATGACTGAGATTATGATCTGCTTCGTTGCAAATGTAATGAAAACAGGTAACACTGATCTAAGCAAGCACCTGATAAAAAATGCCAAGCGCTGAAGAAAATGACATATCGACCGCTGACGAGAGACGAGACAGGAGAGAGTATGTGGCTGAGAGACGAGCTACACAAATGGGAGGAATTTCTTATTACGAGAAAAAAAAAAATCGACAAGAATGAGAACAAACTTTTGTTGTGCTGTGTCTCCAAGAGGTCTTTTTCCAAAAACAAATGTTGGATAAAGGAGAACGCCGTATATTCGGACTGATAGTTCTCTATTTCATCGAAATGTAAAAACACTCACCGGCATTCTACGAGCGAGAGTGAAATTGTGTACAAAGTTAAATTCAACATAACACGGCGTCATCCACTCGTTAAATGTCACGTCATTGTAATGACACAACTGTTTCAGTGCCAAACACTCCAAAAAGAAAATGTGTGCAATGAATGAATGTGGTTGAAAGTGTATACATAGAGGAAAAGGAAGCTCTCTCTCTCACACACACACAAACACACACTTCCCCTAAAACCTGCTTGTGCACATTTTTAGACATTCGCACTGGGTCTTCCAGTTTAACTGATGACAGTATGATTAAACACACCAATTATCACAGCACAAAAGTAAGTTTAAATTGCTTTTTTAAGACAGTGGCCAATAATAATGACCCTATATGTTACCTTAACACGCAGCTTCATTATTTACTTCACTACACACAATGTCATTTTCTGTTTCCCTGTATCTGTTTTTGCAACTATGAATGTATCCGTGTCTTATGGCTGTGAGACACACCAAACCTCTTTCGATATGCATGTATAATGAAGATTAATCCGCCATAAATATGCCGGTCAGCATTCAGACATCAGCCTTATTAAGGCACTGAAGCTCTGGCTGCTGGACGGTTCCCCACACAGCCAGTTTATCTAAAAAAAACACTTGTAGAGAACAATGTGGGTATCCTGGCTTGTACTTATTACTAAGTATTACTCATATTACTAACTAATATTTGCTCTGGAGAAAACGTGGTATGAGGAAAAGCGATGGGTACTATCCATGTCATTTAATTGGAAACCAAACAAGCAATTAAAGTCTGAATAATCCTGTTTAGTCAGAACCATGGGAACCCTGTTGGCAAGACAACGGTAATCTGAATACTTGGAACTGGCGTGGCACGAGTCTGAATTCAAGAATCTCTTCCAATTCATTTCAAAGCATGCCGGTGCATAATTTATGTCTCCGCTCTGAACCTGAGATAATCGACCTCTCTGACTGGCCGTCACCTGCACATCCGTCAGTTTACTGAGACGAAGGAGTGGTTGTGCACACGCGGACTATTTTCAATCTCCCGGAAGTTCTCGCCGATGCAACGCCTCGACCTTAAACGTCTTCCTCGTGCACACGTTCGACTCCGCAGAGCGGCGAGCTGCATGCGCGAAGCACGAATGTCCCTTTTGCGTCTTCTTTTTACGTCATCGGGGGGTTATTAATTTAATAACGTAACAGAGAGAGGAGAAATACAGCGATTAGAGGAAACCATTGAAATACATTTACAGTCACGACAGATTACATCACATGTCATTTAGCAGACGCTTTTATCCAAAGCGATTTACAATAAGTGCATCAACCTAGAGTACAAACTAAGAACAACAAGAATACATAAAGTAACATTTCCTCAACATAGTCGAACTACAAAAGTACCATAATAAAAGCTATTTAAGTGCCACTGAAGTGCTAATCTGTGTTTTAATCCAGATATAGTCGGAAAAGATGTGTTTTCAGTTTCCGGCGGAAGCTGTAGAGACTTTCTGCTGTCCTGATCATTATTATTTTATCATTCCAGTCCTATTCATGCATGAGTGGTATTCATTCTGCCATCAGGAGTTAGTTGAAGGAATCAAGCTACTAATTCATTTGAGTGCACGATTTAAAGTTGTTCTTTTGAAGACCCTGCTGCCGGCTGCGTGGGATATAGTGGCTCAGCATTTGCATAGAGTTCAAACGGCGGTTATGTGTCTCGGAGGCAGATACCGGCAGGTCAAACCAGGCCGGGGGGCGTGGATGCAGATGGATGAACGGACAAATAAAAAAAAGGATGGAGGAGAGGCAGCGTTACGGAGAAGAAGAAAAAAGGGGCAGCCCAACGAGAACGGCGGAAGAAGATTAGAGGATAAAAAGCAGCGGAGAGAGAAAAGATACGACGGGGGAAACATTAAAAAAAATAAAAGTCTAAGTGAGGTTAAGAGAGCCAGACCGGGGGAAATAAAATAGAGGCAGTAAAGTCAGCGTTTGCCCTTGAATCAGTAGCAGCAGCAGCTCACTGTCCTAGCCTAGTTTAACGGCTCCTCCCAGCCCCGTCAGTGTACATTAATAAGCACATGTCCTCGGGGGGGAACAGGCTTTTCCAGACCTCGTTATCTCGAACTCGGACCAAACTAGCAGAATCTTCCCGGCACTTATGTTGAAGATATAAGGAACGTCAAAGAAAAATAACGATCCCTTTTAGAGACTTCTTTTCATACTATTTAATGGTTAATGGACTGCACGTTTGAATCATCTTCAACTGGACTTGAGAGGATCTGATGAAGACGCCTGCCAGAGGGGATGAAGAGAGCTGAAGCTTGTTCCAGGCGACCATATTTGATGTAGAGCCGAATTTGTGTTTGTTTGTTGTCGACTTACAGAAAAAAACACAATTAAAAAAAAAAAAATTTGATGAATCAATAAATATCGAAAGCATTACTTAATTTCAGGCCTTTTGGAGTTCCTGGTTCTCAAAAAAGGTGAAGATTTGCTGCTTCTCTTCGTTTCCTACGACAGTAAATTGAAGACGTTTGGCTTTTGGACAAGGCGTTCAAACAACAAAAGCAATCTGAAGTGCGATATATCTTATCGACCCAACGCTAAACTAATTTATCAAGAAAACAATCTGCAGAAGTTGTGGTTTATTCTCTTCATTTGCGTCTTAGAGGGGGTGTGGCTTATTCTCCGTCGCTTTACTCCGTGGAAACGGTTATCATCTCCGCCGTCCACCACGGAAGAAATAACCACTAGTTCTGCTTTAGACTTGTCGTTAGACTTGTTGTGGACATCCCACAAACTCTCCCGCTGCCCGAGCTCAGCCCTTCTGACCAGCATTTGCAGAAGGAGGTGGTTTCTCTGATCTGGTCTCAAGCCTGCTTTGCTCGACAACTCCAGGTTAACATAGATTCCTGTCACTCTCATAGGAATCCTGGCATGGCCTGCAAGTGCTCAGAAAGGAGAAGCGGCAACACAAGAGCTTTTATTTGCTGGCCTGGGGGGCCGTGATGCTGCCGAAGGCCTCCACGCCCACAGTGTAAACAAGTACAGCTCTGTGTCGGAAAGCGTGGAAGTGGAGCATTTTGTTCGGGACAGTTGCGTGAAGTTTGATTGGCTGCCATCTGGGTGAGCAGTCATACTTGAGTGTGTGTGTGTGTGTGTTTTCTTTGACTTATTGAGTCCTCGAAACAAACCTTTCCTCTGAGTACCAAAAAGAACATTTGAAGTTGAAGTCACAGATCCAAACAGATTGAACATGGGTATTAAATACATCAGAAAGTTGTGTTCCAGCCTTGTGTTGCAACAGAGCTGTGAGACATGTGTAACACTCTGGGATCACGCTGAATGTTTTGAATGCATTAGCTGTGCATAAAATTAGGAGTCTGCGGTTTCAATGAAATCCTCTATCATTTCCATCCTCTACATGTCATGTAATTACGGCATTTAAATCCGTTTTGATAATGTCTGTTTTCTGGGAAATTGTTGGAGAAACATTTTTGATGTATTGGCTAATACCGCAAATCAAATATCATCTCATTGATGCAAAAATCATTTTAAAAAAATCTAATTTGAACATAGAGTGATCGCTAAAGAATATTTGCAACATTGCACAACATTGGTCTAATAAAAGCAGATATGTCAAAAGGAAGCGCTGCCACAGTATTACCAGGACTGTAAAATCATATTACCCAATCCTAGCATAACATTATTATTATTTTTAAAGGATACCTGCGCATTGTTTTGCAGCAGATACATTTTTGCCCAGATTATTTTGGACTCTTTTTTCTCCGTCACTGAAGTTTACAACACTGAACCACAGTCCACAGCCTTAGCAGAGCTGAGCCAGAGTCACTGGGCCCGGACTCATCTGAGAATGACATTGAGCTTTATTACCTTCGCAGAATGCGGAAGGTTATGTTTTGATCGCTGTGTATTTATTTGTGTGTGTGTGTGTGTGTGTGTGTGTTATTCGCATAACTCAAAAAGTATTAGACCGAATCTCATGAAATTTGGTGGGATGATTGTTTATTATCCGGGGACCATTTGATTAGATTTTGGAATCGATCGGGTCAAAGGTCAAGGTCATGAAAAGGTCAAAATCTTCTTTTTACCAGAGCGCGGTACATTTTTTTCCAATTGGCAAGCAACTAATGCCAAAATGTGGCTGCGGCAAAGGTATGCGCTCTACCGAGTGCCCGTTCTAGCTGATTTTGTATTGATCTATACTACCTCTCTCTCTTGCTCATTCTCACAGTGGTGAACATTTCCAGACAACTGCTCACTGAAATACTGGTATGCTTCAGCCTCTGCTGCATTAAAAAGAAAAAACAATCCCCCTCCCTCTGTGGTCTTAACATCCATGCTGTACATGACAGCTCTAAGGAAGCAGCGATGGTGCAATGAGGAAGTGAGAGCACGGCGAAAACAATGAGGAAATCCCGAGCCGGTTGTTAAATATCGTTGAATAAACTGCTACTCTATTATATTGATTGAAAGAGACTCGATTAAAACAGCACAAATAGCTTACAAAGGATAGTGCTAGTCTTGTCATATCCATCTGTGCCTGTGTGTAAACAATAGATCCAAACACCAGCTGTGAGGGTACTCTGGCGAACGAGCAGAGAGAAGAGCTTCCAAACACTGACCAAGCAGACTGACAGTGCGGCTGTAACCGGCTAAATATTTGTTGTTTTTGCTCATTTCAATATTTTGGTGAAGACATTTTTGTATGCATGTGTAATAGAAATGTACCTGCTTCTTATGACTACGATTATAAGCCTTTAGACCACAGGTGTCAAACACAAGGCCCGCGGGCCAAATCCGGCCCGCCACATCATTTTATGTGGCCCCTGACGGCTTGGAAGACATGTGATCACCTTTTCTTAAAGAAATGAAAGAAAAAAAATTCCCGTGCTTTTATTTTGAAGGTTTCAAATTAAATGAATTCATGTTGTAATATTAGAGACATTTCCTTATGTACAATATGTCTACACTCAAATAAACAATAATCAAAAGCAAAGAGAGTGATTTCACAATATATTCGAGGAGTTTATAAAGTGTTTCCGGCCCTTTAAGAGGGCGGCCATGATGCTGATGTGGCCCACGGTGAAAATAAGTTTGACACCCCTGCTTTAGACCACACGTGAGGCCAATGAAGGGAGGTGGCGCTGTGCTCATCCAGATAAAAGATAGATTAGCAAGGAAGAGATCAATAAGCCGATTTGATGCTCAATCACTGCTGAGTGGCCACGAGTCAAACGCTTATTTTCCTCTCGCACCTTAAACTATAAAAGCTCTAGAAGATATCTGAGTCAGGGTCATGTGACGACCACAGACACAGTGTCAACTAACAAGCCTATTCAACATCAGGACTCACTCCAGAGAGACAAAACATACGTAAAGCGTGCTGCAGATAAAACTATGATGCTTTAGCTGGAACACGTCCTCGAGATAACACGTCCTCGAGATAACACGTCTCAAAAGGGTCAGCGTGAAATCTCCCGCTATTCAAAGTTTGGTTCAAGCGAAAAAGCCAGCGATGACGAATCGGCCACTGCCCAAAGAAAGGCTCTCTTTTTCATTGCAGTTCATCTCGGTAAGCGACGACTCAATCGGGGCTCTTCCCGAAGAGGATCTTTTAGAATCGGTTCTTCTAACCAACGCGTTGACACCAGGGTTGGAGGCGTTTTCTGGTAAATCTGGTAATCTGCCAAGTGCTCGTGTTTTAAACTTCGGACACGACTTGGGTTGTAAAGCTTCCAACCTGCGATGCTGTTGCCCCTGCATTGTTGTTGTTTTTTTGTGTACTATGGATACAAATAAAATCGCAGTGATTCGACAAGTCCACGAGGGGTCTTACCAACTCAACGCATCAGCTTCTTGGGGAGCGCCCCGGGACTGAAGCTACCTGAATGGTTCCAGAGACATTCAGCAGGGTTGGCTGCTTTAGGTCTTCGGGTCTGCTGCCAGAAAGCAGACTTTTGATACTTTACTCTTCAACTCAAGCCGGGGGCAGCTCGACTCTGAGGTAGAGGTTAAATTAATCTATTAGCTTGTGTATTTTCAGCGCATCAGTCGACTTCACAAGATGAGCACGGATCACTCGGTATCTAGACAGTGCGGACCGTCTTACTGGTAAATAGACCCACATTAGACATCTGGTTTTTATTGGCAGGTTGAAAATCTATGAAATACTTCTTAAATAGGGCTGAATTAATGATTTTTTTTGTTTTTTTATGTAAAAAAGAACCAGAACATTTCATCTTTACTCATATCTTCGGTCCATCTCTCAGTGAGAGGATTGCTTTCTCTATTATTGAATGAACAGGACTTTAGACAACGAGGTCATAATATTCATCATAAACACTTTTTCTTAATTAAAAATAAATGTCACCTTGTGTTGGCGCTAATAGATTAGATGAACGATCTAAAAAAGTCTCACGTTTTAGCTCCGGTTACCATGCAACTGGGTATTTTACATGCAATTGCATGGTACCGGAGCTAAAACGTGAGACTTTTTTTTTAGATGAGTAGAGAGATATTTTGGTCTTTGAAGTTTCTAATCACACTTCAGTTTTAAAATATCTTCAAAAGGAAAACATCAGACCTAATCTAATGCAAATGTCCACCAACCAGGGTAGGAAATGGCGGCTTTACGGATATACTGTAGGTTTGTCATTCTGTACTTTCAGTCATGTGACTTCGATCACAACCCAATCTCTCTCTTTTTTGCGTGACACACCCAGCGGATGCTGGACAGTTGGAGCACTGCCCCTAAACCAGATTACTGCGACCCAACCAGCCGCACAGGATTTCTCCATCTGCCTCAAGCGGAGTCCTTCTGCTTCTCAAGCCTTAGTTTAATACGGTATACAGCACAAAAAAATGTACAATTATACGGCACATTACAAGAACAATAAAGATGATGCGCTTCTGCCTGATATCTACAGCTACATTTTGAGCTTTTCTCACCGAATCCCCTGCCATTACTTTTTTGATGGCCTTCTGGCAAAGAGGAGATTAGATTAATTAAAAATACATTCATGGATACACTACGCAGATTATTATGTCTGTTATGGGTAATCAAATTAATTTAATACCCGACAAATTGGAGAATTTCCTGTGATAAATGAGGGTAAAAAAATGGAAGCGAACGTGTCGGCGTGTCACATCAATTATTTCCGTCATTTCTGCGGCACAGTGAATTATACATCAAGCTACCATCTTTTAGTCTTCCTTTGTCTTAATATGTTTCAGTGAACATGCATCTGACTGACAGATTACAGTATTTTTTAAGTAGAGTTACAGTGCGAGGTATGACAGAAAGAGGCTCTTGTGGGGCCGATATTCGTGGGAAAAGAGGGACAACAACACATCAATAAAGGAGTCGTCTTACTGGAGAAGCCTTTGCGATTCCAGCTGCCTAATGGACTCACTCCATTTACACAATCTTTTGGCCAGGTCAGTGCCACACTGCGGGAAACTGCCTTCGGCCCATTCCGCCTTAATGCATACCAGAAGACAATGCTCCAAGGCTTCTCGCTCAGTAATGAGAGATCTCTTCTCCTTTATCGTCGTATTTCGATCTACTTTCACTGCTTTGACCGCTCCTTGAAACCACTGTCATTCTGTTATATCTCCTCTGCGATCGAGCCACAGCCAAATCGCTGACTCGTACGAACTAATTGTATTTGACACAATAGAAAGTGGCATTCTGATACATATTTTAATGCAGGTGTGAAAACACGCAGACGGATTCAATCTGGTGAAGTTCCGGCGGTGCGTGTGAAGCTTTAAAGAGGGATTTGGATCACATTTGGTTTAGCTTGGCCCCCGTCCACAGGGTCTCGAACAACCACTCAATGGCCTGGCAACAAACATCCCACACTGCAGGCAGCTGTGGGGTTATGACACTGCTGTGACTGCTGTGTGTGTGTGTGTGTGTGTATTTTCCTTCCATATAAAAACTATGGGTAGTCTTACATACACAGTCTTATCTCACACGGCAGGAGGTCGGAGAGTTTTGACATCGTTGGTATGTGCATACGTGAGGCCCGTCACATAAAAGCCCACAGGTTCAGCTGCGGTACACTGAATGAGAATCAATGCTAATCAGAGCAGAGAGAGAGAGACAGTCGGGCGGTTTAATACACTTCCCTAAAGCTTCAATGATTTGTCAGTCTATAAGTCGATGTAATCAATGTAATCAGTCTTTTCATTCGTTCTTAACAGTTACTCCTCAAATGTGCTTTTCTTTATTACTCGATAGTAAACTGAACATCATTAGAGGCTGATTTTTTTTTCTCGCACCAAACAACTTTAATATGAATTATAATTGAATTTCCCAGATATTTGTATAGTTATGGGGTTTGTGACTCAGCCATTCAGCTATCATGACGCCGCCATCTCACTGTCACAAGAATCAATAATAAAACAAATCTCTACTTGCAGCCCGACGCCAGCTAAAACTAATGCAGTTTGATCCCACAGCCCTGCAGTACCCTCGACCTTTATTAACGTTGTTAGTGGTGCTGTTGGATACAGAATGACTCAGAGGAGATGGTCCAGATATCAAAGCTCATATGTATTGAGGACAACATCCAAGAATAGCACAATTCAACAGTAAACCACAAACAATAACCTCACAAACGTGACCATGAAGTGGTGTTCGCCAACAGAAACTGGACAGTATGACCTTCAAGACGGTCGGATTTATTGCCGTGCTGTCGTCTCGGACTGCTTTAGTTCAACAGAGCGTATTAAACCATCAATCCAGCGTTTATTACAGCGGCTGACTCGACAACTGCTTACGTTTTTTTCAACATCAGCTCTCAATCTAAAGTTGACCTTTAGTCCAGTGTTTAGACATATCTGCTACCTCTTACACAATAACCCTGATTTTTTTAGGTACAGGTTAAACTTACTGAGATATAACACAGGTTTTGCATAATGCGCCTCAGATAAGACCATCGATCGAGTGTATTCCGCAAATCAGCTGCACACAAAAAACATTCTTCAAAATGAGCATGTTTACTTTTTAATCTAGAGTATAATTCCTCTTCTACATCTTTATCATAAGTATATAAGGCGTTCCACCCCCGAGTATACATAGACGCTACACGTAGCGTCACGTAGATGCATTATTTAATAAGCATAGTGCAGAAGCGTCACAAGCTGCTGGGACACTCAAATCCCACCAGGGCAGCTATTTATAGTACATTAATAACTTCCTCAACGTCAGTCTTTATTGCAGTTTTTCGCATGCTTTCATTAACTTGAACTCTCAATTAAATTGACGGCTGTGTTTTTAAACATTCTTCCTCCTCCTTCGTGCAACTCGAAATTATTGTGTGTTCAAATCAGTTTGTAACAACGCAATATGCATAATCATCACCATTTGGATTTATTGTTGACTGCAAATTCAGATTCAATTATTAATCGCTTACAAAATGTTAATAAATAGGGAAAACAAATGTAAGCTGTAACCTAAAGACTGGTATTTAAACAAATAAACGAATAGATCAGAATAATTTGCAGATGTAATCAATGCTTGAGCTGTACAATGTTGCAGAATCAACTTCAAACACTTCAGAGCACGTATTTGTCTTTAATCTATATTACCTGAATATAAACTGTGTGGATACACACATGTGAGCATGCACATTATTCTAAGTGTGCACCCGGTACGTTTTTAATGCATACTCGTGCCTATAGTCCACCATATGGAGTCCTAATTCCGCCGGGGAGACGATGATGCAACGTCTAAAGGATTTTCAGAGAGCCCAGAAATAAAAGTCAGATCCCCCTCCCCAAAAAAACCAGACATCACTGAATCAATGATTACACATACAGACCCACATTCCCAAGGAAACCGGCCAAACGCCGAGCCACAAAACACCAGAACATTCCTGCACAGACAGTTTAATGTAACCGAGCTGCAGGGGCATCGGCGTGAGTCGTAAAGATAGAGCGTTCCAGAAAAGAGTCGGAGCAGAAAACGAAACTACCGGCTGCAATTTTCAAGAGAAACCAAAACTTTAGAGAGCCGAAACAACAGCAGGACGGATGCTTTCTGAACGCGGTTGTGTTCAATAACCATTAAAAAAAATTAAAAAGCAGGTGACTCTGAAGTACATCTCACATTCTTGCTGCAGAAGCACACATAGTACAGTATATACTATGAAGTACATGCACACAAAAAACAATCCATAAAAACAAAGACGCATTATTCGGCTTTGTTTGATGCGCTCGTAAACCCTCCGTGTGATCACTGTCCTCCAGTTTGTCCTCATTCTGGCTCCACATATGTGATGGAGCTGGAGCTAGCCGTTAGCTCCCGATGAACACAAACGGCGGAGCAGCGAAACGGTTTAACAACCGCCGCACGCCTCGCCGTTCGCCTCGAAATAAAGACACACCGGCGACAGGCGTGTGTGCATACGCTGCACGGCAACCCTTCTTATTAAAAAACAGATGACACGAAGCGGCGGGACACCGTTAGCTTCAGGTGGCTATCGTGGCTAGCCGCCGAGATGCCGAGTGAACGTTAGCTCGCCGAGCTAACGGTCGGAACCTTACCAGGTCAAAACAAACTGCAACGAGGAGCAGAGACGCGGCAATTTCCGGCTGGATCTCTGGAGCCGATGTTCCGAGAGGCGGCGACTTCGACGGAATCAGAGCAGACGGAGCAGAACTGTCGTCGGGAACATGGCAAAGACACTCGACATTGATGCGGTTCCTGTTTTTTTGTGCTCGGACTGGCTCCTGATGCCCGTTTGCAGGTCGTTGCTTAGCGAGTCTCTCTCTCTCTATGTGTCTCTCTCTGTCTCTCTCTCTGTCTCTCTATGTGTGTGTCTCTGTCTCTCTCTCTCTCTGTCTCTCTCTCTCTCACAAACACACACACGCACATGCACGCATACACACACCCTCAGGGGACGGACCTGCCAAATACTGACCCCGCCTCCCTCACACTGAAGGCAACGGGAGACAGCTGCCAAATACTGACCCCGCCTAGCGGACAGCTAAAACTTCTCACATACCGACAGAGACTAAATGTTTCCTTCATCGTTGTTTGTGTTTGTTTGTGTGTCTCTATTATTGAAGTATAACCATATACGTCACAAATTGTGTAGAGTGTAATTACATGTAAGATACTCTAGTACAATTTTGAGGTATTGCTATTTTTTTCTCTCCACCACCTTCAGAGGCAAACTGACACCTTTAGGCCGACTCTCACAGGTGACAAGGATTAACGCTTGCAAGGGTTCAGTACTTAGAGCTCGGAAAGGGGGAGGGAGGGGGTGTGAACTGGTCTTCACCTTCGACTACATTGTACAAAAGAACAGAAAATCCTCGGGTAGAAGTGGAAACAGGCTGAGAGCAGAGTGGGCAGCTGTCTCAGGACCCAGGGGCCCCTGGACACCCCTGGTTTACGGGTCGGTTTGTGTCAATGTGTTCTGAATTACAGAAAAATCGACTACAAATACACTTTTCTCAACAAAACTGGTGTCAACCACAGACGGCAAAGGTGCTTGACAGACAACCACAGATTGAATACCCGAGAAAGGTGAACCGGGTGGGGGCCCAGATTTTCACGATGGCAGGCGAGAGAAGAAGAAGTGTGGTTACGTAAAGCTGGATGCACAAGAAGAGAAAGTGTAACAGCCAGCGAGCTGCTGGTTGTAGGAGCTCAGGTTGGACATCAGACCCTCCTCCTGCTGTGTGATAATACAGTGGCTATAAAGTAGGAGTACAGGAATCGGTTTTAGTTTAAACAACACTGACAGCTGAAAACGATCAATGTTATGCCATAAATATTCTTCCAAATGTTTTTTATAAACACCGATTCAGTAATAAATAATAATACTCTGCATTAAAATCTATCACCGACAGGCTTATGATCCTTGTTATTATTCGCATTATTTCCCGTAATTATTTAGCTTTCCTTAAATTAACTACAAACAGGTGTAAATTACTTGTCTTTGAATACATGAAGCTCATTGCACATTATGTTGTAGGACTACTACAGCATATATTGTAACTATTGTATATTTATCGAGTATTTAGCGCAATAACTAACCTGAGTCAACAATCTTTACACTACCCAAACACATTATTATATGTGTTACAGTTACCTTATGTCAGTAAACACACTTTTTCAGGCTTAGATTGATTTAATCTGAGAATTAAAATACCGCCATAAACTTAATTTATTTTTCTTCATTCATAAATAACATTTAATATTTGCCCACCTGTGTCCACCTGTCAAGAAATGTGATAAATGCGCTGCCTTTTAAATAATGATAAAGTTATACAACATATCATTATCATCTTTAGAATTCTTAAAATCGACAACATTACTGACATTGACATTTAATAAACAGCTCCCCAGGAAATGTTAATCGTAATAAATGTGCCTATATATACGTGTTAATTTGTTCATTTATGTATATACAAATATGTGCAATATGTGTCCAAACCAAGTGAAATTAGTCCAAATTAGTGAAATATAAAACGGTGTTGTTTACGCTTCTACTCCCCCTCCTCCGCTTTTAGACTTTTACACTGCTTAAAAACTATATATCCGACTGCTGCTAAAATACAGACGCAAAGTCTTTTTTTATAGTTTTTAATCGATGAAATATATGTTGTCTAAATGTTCTTTGTTGTTGTTGTTAACTGTTGACTGTTTTAACTTTATTACCTTATCACTTTATCACTTTTTATTACTATTATTCACTTTAAGTCGGACAAAAAGAGACAAACATACTTTCGATTTTCTGTATGTTCAACATTGGAAAATTAGCAATATAGACGACTTTGACATTGACTTAACATCCATTACTATTACTATTACTGTCTAATATAAATCCGTTGGTATGTACCGCCCCCTGGTGGACAGCTCGTCCAACAGCACTTCATCCTTCCGCTTTATCTGCAACAGCATTGTTACCTTCGCATTGAAAATGCCGGAAGGTTATGTTTTGATCGCCGTGTATTTATTTATTTATTTATTTATTTGTATACGTTTTATTCGCAAAACTCAAAAAGTATTGAACCGAATCGCATGCAATTTGGTGGGATGATTGTTTATTATCCGGGGACCAGTTGATTAGATTTTGGGATCGATCGGGTCAAGGTCAAAGGTCATGAACAGGTCAAATCTTCTTGAATCACATGGAATTTGGTGGGATGATTGGTTATTATCCGGGGACCATTTGATTAGATTTTGGGATCAATCGGGTCAAAGGTCAAGGTCATGGAAAGGTCAAAATCTTTTTTTTACCATAGCACGATACATTTTTGTCCAATTGGCATGCAACTAATGCCAAAATGTTCATAATTCAATGCCCAATCTTGTGATATGCGAAGGTATGCGCTCTACCGAGTGCCCGTTCTAGTTTCTCCTTTGTTTCAGTTTTCTATCAAAGTCTAGTCAATCAAACACCAACACAAGCTGCTCTATAGACACTTTATTGCCGTGTTTATTGTTTTTACACTCAATGGAAAGTTTGACTGTGTTTGGTGGGCCGGTCCAAACCCTCCAAAATATGTGACCAAAACAAGATTTAAATAGCAAAAAAACAACTATAATGCAGTAATACAATATACACAATGCTATAAAGTCTTAAGGTGAATTCATTCTCACTAACATATAGGCTATATACTGGTCCATTTACAAAATTACTTTTTAATATATATTGATATATACGATATAAAACAAGGGCAATGCACATTCTTCAAAAAGGTAAAGGAAATGTAATGTTTTTTGTGTATATGCAGAAATAGTTGTGTGAATTGTTTGGTGGCAACAAAACAAAAACCCAACAGTCATTATTGCCAAGTGTATCCACAGCGTACAGAATAATAAGACAGTTATTGTTCAAGAGATCTACAGGAGGAGAGATAAGATCATGAAAGAGCATCATCACCTTAAAATTATGACAGTTCAGAGCCCATTTTAAATGATAAGTATGATAATATTCCGTACTTTTTGTTATTCTCATTAAATCCCATGATGAAATAAACAATAAAAACAACAATGAATCCATCCTACTCACAAGTATTGTTTGTATCCAAGGCCTGATTGAGCTCATTTCTCCAAACTTGTCCAAAAAAACACATCAAAGAGCCTCACCGCTGCACCATCTGTTGCCACTGTTGTTGGAGCACCCCACGTGTATTCATACACAGCTGAAAATAGTCCCCAATAAATACACCACCTACACCCGTTTGAGTGACGTTTTCTAAAAACTGTTATAGAAAGTTATCTAGCTATTTTTTGTTGCGTTTTTTTTAATGAAAGCATTTATTCCTGATTAGTTTTAATAAATGTATGTCTTCAATAGGAACAAATGGGCACGCAGACATGTTGATTTTGAATATTTCCATGGGATATATGTCTACATTAACACAATACCAGAATATCACCAGCCTCATCGCTTCAGAATGCTATAACACGTAGCTCAATACAGCGGCCACGTCGGCAGTTTGTATGAGATATTGCTTTATTACACATTTATTTCAAGATGGAACTAAAAATAACTTTACAACCAGTGAAAGTACATAAAAGATAGTCCTTTATTGCTTTCTTAGTGTATTTAATGATCACGTTTTTTTTAATGAACTCCAATGGTTTAAAATCCACTGTATAGGACGGCACAAAATAACTATTTGTATTCTTTATTATCTATTGAAACTAGACTCTGCCGGTTAATTAGATCATATTTTACAAGATAGATGCTGCAGAGTAGGTTTTGTTTGACACACATGACATGGACATGGTAGACAGACTCAGTGGTAGAGCTCCCCTATCTGACTGAATAGCAACCTCCGTATTAAATGTAACCACACCGACTGCCCCTTTACCAAGATAATCATATTTATTGAGGAGCTTTATCGCTACATTTTGACTACAACCCGTTGAACGCGGGTGACCAGCTCCTAAATGTGGGCATTGTACAAATATCTTAACTGTCATCGTGAAAACAGAGTAGTGAAAGACCTGAAACACCCACACTGTGTATTTATATATATATATATATATATATATACACAGACTAAAGATGCTCGACAGATCACAGGCAGAAGAGGGAAGAAGTACAGGTTGATTGCAGATCACGTCCTGTGCTTTGCGAAAAAAAACAGTCCTGGTGGTATTGTCGTCTTTTTTACTTTCTTTTTTGTTGTTGTTGTTGTTGTTGTTGTCTCACTTGATCCACACGTGGGGAGGTTTTTAAGCTTCGTAAACCCTGAGGAAGGAAGAAAATAAGGGTTTATTCCTTTTTGATGTGTTAACCCTCCTGTTACCTTCACATTTACTAACATATTTTACCCTTGGGGTCAATTTGACCCCAGCAATTAAAACCTCCAGAAAATTATTAGAATTAATATTGTTTCCCAAGTTTAAGTGTGAGGTAGTATATGTTTGTTTGTTGACTACCTAAATAGCCCTTTAAATATATTAAAAAGGTTGATATTTCTTATATGTTTGACACAGTGAAAAACAGCTTGGGGTCAAATTGACCCCAAAGAACACAGACGTTAAACATTGAATGGGGTCAAATTGAACCCTAAAGGTAACAGGAGGGTTAAGATGGACTCATCAGCATCCTCCATCACCAGGTGTTGTCCTTGAGTTTTTTATTTTTCATTTGGTGGCCTCGTGGATATAAGTGGAAGGACGTCGGTTTCATCCCCCTGTAACCCTCAGTGTGTGGCTGACCCTGACCTCTCCCGTCCCCGTGGCGGAGAGCAAATGAGAGGAGAGATTTCAGCAAAACTAATCAATAAAGCGTCACAGAGTAACCGCAGGGCAAGGTCTAGGCAGGGCTGTGTGTGGCTGGCAGAGCAGAAAGAGTTCTGGGAGTCTCGTAGGAGAGAATCCGACGCTCTCATGGATCATGAGCCTTTTAGTGGTGTGTCGTACTAAATGTGTCTCCTCATATAAACTCAATATGCAGCAGAAGCACGCTGTGAACATTTTAAGTTGATACAGTTTCCGTGAACAATATTTTTCTGTGTTTCCTGTCATCTGATGAATGTAAATCCAACATTTAACTCTGTTTCTGGTCTCCAGTGACCTCCTGAGAGAGTTATTGGATTATTTCGATGATAAATGCGTCACTATGTTCACAAAAACAAAACAAAAAGGTGATAACAGTTACATAACACATTTGATCCATTTTGGATATTGACTATAGCTGCTTTTAATGATAACTATTGTCGTCATAGCGTGATTAGGTTACATTTTGCAAACTGTATGCAGACTAAAGCCAACTACAACAGCCACAACAATATTTATGAGAATATATATAATATATACAGTGTAATGACCCCCATTGACTCTTTAGCTGCTGAAGTTGTGCATGTTTTCTGTGTGCTTAGCCTTCAAGACAATGCATCTTAACCCCTGAGCTATGAAGACAATCAACGTAACTAAACCATGGGGTGTAAGATGAGAACACCAGTAATTAAAATGCTGGTAAAACACACGATTATATGATTATTACCTGTGCTTGTCCTTCCAGATGCGGAACCATTTGACCAGATTCTTGGTGCTCTGAAGTTTGGGATGCAGACAATACTCCTGCCCTTTGAACCGAGCCACGTTCTCCATCGTCACACTGCAAACAAGCAAACAAGGAACACGTTAGAAGGAGATAATGAAAAGTAAAACCATCTGATGTTAGTATCAAAATATAAGAATACATATTAATTTGTAATTTGATGCACTCCCATGGCAGTTAAATTGAAAAGTGTAGGATTCAGCACCTTATTCTGCTCATGAAATAACATGATAATAAACACTAACGTTGTCTAAATAACAAGACAGCACAACTTTTTTCAACATATTAACTAACAGCATAGTATTTCCACATATTAACTAATAACACAATGGTATTTCCACATATTAAGTAATAACAAGATGTTATTTCCACATATTCACCAATGACACCATAGTATTTCCATATATTCACTAATAACAACATGGTATTTCCATATATGCTCTAATAACACAATGGTATTTCCATATATTCACTAATAACATCATGGTTTTTCCACATATTAACTAATAACACCATGGTATTTCCACATACTAACTAATAACACCATGGCTTTTCCACATTCACTAATAACACCATGGTATTTACATATATTCGCTAATAACATCATGGTTTTTCCACATATTAACTAATAACACCATGGTATTTCCATATATTCACTAATAACACCATGGTATTTCCATATATTCACTTATAACACCATGGTTTTTCCACATACTAACTAATAACACCATGGCATTTCCACATTCACTAATAACACCATGGTATTTACATATATTAACTAATAACACAATGGTATTTACATATATTCACTAATAACACCATGTTATTTCCACATATTCACTAATGACACCATAGTATTTCCATATATTCACTAATAACAACATGGTATTTCCATATATTCACTAATAACACCATGGTATTTCCATATATTCACTAATAACATCATGGTTTTCCATATATTAACTAATAACACCATGGTATTTCCATATATTCACTAATAACACAATGGTATTTCCATATATTCACGAATAACATCATGGTTTTTCCATATATTAACTAATAACACCATGGTATATCCATATATTCACTAATAACACCATATTATTTCCATATATTCAGTAATAACACCATGGTTTTTCCACATATTAACTAATAACACCATGGCATTTCCACATTCACTAATAACACCATGGTATTTACATATATTAACTAACAACACAATGGTATTTACATATATTCGCTAATAACACCATGGTACCACAAAGAGCTTGCTAATGTAAAGTGATTTAGAGAAAAAAACATTTAACATTTCGACGGCCATAGTGTTGTCTTCCATGGTGTGAGAGGAGTTTGAGATCCACAGGAGCCAAGAAGTCAAAGTGAATGTTTTATTGCCCGAGTTACAAAGGAGCTGAATGGGGTGAAAATACCGATTGGGGTGTTGTTTGAATAGAAACTGTTCAATTTGTCACACATTTGACATGTTTTTCCCCCCAAATCTTAACCTGCATTCAATAACGATCGCGCGGCTCAAAGGATCTGCTCGCCCAGGGCGGCCCGTTACTTGTCAATGGAGGAATATTATGGAGCTGCCACGGAAAAATGTGACATCGAGGCTCATTGAATCTATGGGTCTCTCTGTGACCCTCCGCTTAAGGCGACAGTGGAGACAGTCTGCCTGCATGTGGCACATTCAGGCCAAACAAGGGAGATGTGGGAAAAACACCCAGCATGCCACGGGGCCTCTGCATCCAGTGGCACACTCAAAGGCTCAGCCAAACCATGAATGCGAAATAAATTGACTGGGAGAGAAAACGACAACAACGCTGCATTCAGTAGTTGTAAGGATTTCGGTGGAAGAGTTTTGCATCTATTTCCCTGCTCTTTCAGTTGCCACTTGGTTTGGCCCCTGAGAGGCAGCTGGACACGCTTTGTTCTGGAGGAACTGAGCTCTGAGACCAGATTAAAGTGTTTTTCTCAGTATGGAATCATATCTTCAAACCCATACTGATAAACGCATACTGTTTTATTTACGTTTTTTTTTTTTAAATGTTCACCTACGCTGTGCAGCCGCGAAAAAAACTACCTGACTAATGTGTTACTTCGAGCTTTAGTTCCTCCTCATTGTCATTCACCTGGGCAGCTGAAGTGCAGCCACTGGCCCTAATGTGCTGAGTGAAAGGTTTCATGAGCACAGAGGGAGGAAGGAAAGGCTGTGAGCGAGTTAGAAGAGGAATGCAAGGAGCATAGTGTATTTACTTGTGTATTTCACGACATATAAAGAGGAAATATGGTACTTTTCTCTCTAATTGAACGCATTTGACACCTGCAAGTCACTTATGATTTTTCTAAACTAATCCCATAATACATTACGACTCTCTCAAATGAGTTATTCTGCATACTTGTAATACATTTAGCTGATAACACCGGTGTACTTTTACTTCCGTCACATTTTTAAGAGTTCATATAGCGTGGCATCGTTGCTTTTAGAGAAAGGCAGCAAAAGAAAAGCTGATGAAGAGAGACAAAGTTCACCGTTAAGATAAATAACAAGTGATAGGGATGAAAAGAGGGCGAAAAGGGGATGTGAAAGAGATCAAGTAGGAAGAAAAACACTCAATTGAAATGAGAAGGGGAGAGAGACGGGAGAGACGGAAAATAAAAAAGTAGAGAACAGGGTCACTCTGTGGCTCAGGGCTTGTGTGCTCAGGAGTGGTCGCCCAGAATGTCAAACCGAGCACTGTAAGCCAAACGGCCACAACAAAGGCCAGACGGGGGATTCTGCTCATTTCTCTCTTACTCTCCTGGTTTCTGGGGCTTTCTGGAGCTCGCTGAGGCTCATTGTTCACTGGGCACCAGCTGCTGGTGGCCCCCCATCTCATGCTAATAGAGCAGCTTTAAATAATGGCTGTGCGGCGGGTGAACACACACTCACACACACAGACCTGGGAGCAAAAGTTGACCAATTCTAGCACTTGCAGTGAGTTTTGTTTGGTTTATTTTGGCATTCCCGCACCCGCTTTATCAATCTTAACTTCCTGTCTGGCTGCGTCGTCTTTGAAAACACAAGCATATTTATTTTCCTCTTCCTTCAATATCATTTTCGGCACACACACATACTGTACACAGAGCAACACTTTAATAGTGTTTTTGTTGTATTATTCTGTCCAACATTTATTTTATTTTATTTGTTCTCATTATCTTTTTGATTGCTCACCTCACAATAAAATGTCACAAAATAATGAAAAAGCAGATCAAATGTTTCCTTGGGGATATATTGAATGCTTCTTTTGTACAGCCTGCAAACCACCATCCAAAAATAGTTTATCTAAAATGCTTTAAAGCGGGAAAGTATATATCAAGAGTATATTAGCTCAAACAGGCAAACTGTAAAGTATTTTGTTTACTTGATATCTAATTCAAATGATTAATGCGTCACCAAAATAGTTGCAGAATAATTTTCCGTCCATTAACTAATAGTGTAACAGACAATTTTTTGGGGATGCATGCAATATGATTAATCTAACTTTAATAAATTGAAGGGTTTAATTTCCCCCAGTGTCCAGTCAAAACATCAACATATAGAGACATGACATTGACTATCAATCATTACCTGGAGACTTTTGTAAACCTTATAATCCACCATGTACCTCGGACCATTCCTTAACTATGAAATGCAATGACTTGCATTTGTGTCCCAAGAAGAAACAGATTGGAGCCATACGTCACATCCCCATGAACAGCCTATCACAGCGTTCTATGTGTAATATTAAAACTGACCAGCAGGTGGCAGCACAGTTTGCGCCTTGAGCATAGCACAGGCTGACATAACATTTCCATCCCTGCGTGTCGTTTTGACATGAAACTTTAAAGCAGAATGAAAACAGAAATCACGGCTCACATTTCTGGCCACGTGTGATACTTCATAGTTAAAATAATACACGTCATACTGTCGGTTATATACAATGTTAAAGTTCATTTATTCCCCTCTGGAAGGAGAGGTCTAATTATCATGCTGGAATGCAGCGTTATACTCAAAGTGCACGTGACACAGCGGGTTGGGATGCAAGTATAAAGGCAAGAAGAACTTCTGAGACGATAAGTGACAGCATCCTAAAGTGTGTGATAATTGTCTGGAAACCTAAGTGTTAGATTGCCATGTGGAGAATTCTGGTAAAGTTGTGTTGCTTTTCTCGACACAATTGAATAAACAACTCCTGGCTCCTGAATTTCGGGGGTGCCATTAAATCATCAGTTCATCATCACACTGTAAATCCTCCAAAGTACTCGAAGCAAAGACGACAACATGTTTAGATGTTTCCCGCACGACTGCCAAATAATTGTATTGGTCATGGCGAAGTCATGTGGAGTTTATCTCGTGTGTCAAGCAGGTACAAATACAGCTTTATTATTTATGACGTGTAGAGCATGCCAGAACAGGTAGAGAGGAAAACACAGCGACAGAGAAACAGGGATATGAAGAGAGACGGGTGGCAAAAGGTCAAGGGGTCAAGGATAAGAGAGATAGAAGAGCAAAGGAAAGGCCAGAGTTGGACCAGACAAACAATGAAGAAGAATAATAATAATCATTTATTTTATATAGCGCTTCTCAAGACACTCGAAGTCGCTTTACAGTTCAGAGTCCAGTAGTCATACACACACAGTCATACCGGTGAATGAGAATAAAAGTCTCACTCACAATATCATCTTCTCATGGCAGAACGGATGTTTGGGTTTGATCTCCAGCTTCTGCACATCCTTGTAACGGATCTTTGGTCCTTTTCTGGTGCACCTGCACTTGTAGGCTGTCGAGGAATCAAACACACGGGGGTGTCAGACAGCACGTAAACATGATGAACTTGCAAGGCTGCGGTCTCTATGGAAACTGATTGTGTGCCAGGTGGTTAAAGTTAGATGTCACAGTGACACTGAGGGGATGAATCAGCCCTCAGCTTATCTTCATATGACAAACTCTGAACCAGAGAAATATTAAAGTCCTAATTAGTTTTTGATTAAAGATGAAGTCACATATAAACAAAAAATAACGGAAATATGACACATGGTGAATGAAACATAGTGAGATCTCTTCCAATGTGCATGGAGTTGCAATTCATAAGTTGCGTGCCAGTTCATATTGCTGACTTGCATTTCATGAACTGGCACGCAATTTATGAATTTCCTTTTTTCATCCAACGCAGCTCAGGAGGATTTATGAATTCACACTGAATGGATTCAAAAAAGATTGTGCTCTTCTATCAGACCAACAACCAACGCCACTGGGGACCGACACATTAACAGCTTTATTAACGGAGGCTAAAACGCGCAGTGACACATCTATAAATATGTATTTGTTTCAGTCCCACAGCTTCTGGAGGTCCAGGTCTCTAGTGTGACTTTACGGTGCAGTAACGACAGAGGAAATTAGTTTTGCTGGGCTGTATATTTGTGATGGGAGGCGATGACCTGGATGCTCCAAGGTTTCCTTCATCCATCACCTGCTTTCTGTCATTAAATGGGTCTCAAGCGACACACGGAGGTGACGTATGCTGTGTAACATTTTCTTCTTCTTCTTCTATGGGTGTAAATGGCTACAGTCTATAGGAAGGGAGAGGGTCTACTTCCTAAAGACGTGATCACTCCTATGTATATCCTGTAATATTGTTGACGATGATAATACAACATTTATATATCGAAACACTGGAGAAATGTAGGTGACTTTCAAAGTGTAAGTTGATTGTTTCCCCTGTGTTTGCTCAAAGATTATGAAGCAACATCATGCCAGTTGATTTACACAATAGTAATTTGCATATTTTTTAAAGATTATATATATAGATTATATTGAAGTTAGGCGAGTTGTTTCTGATCCAATCTGTATTTCATAACAACAGCCTTTCATTTCACCCCCTCCCCCCTCTGTCCCATGAAAATTGGCATTCAATAATTTGAGTTCCGTATGATATGAGCTTCACTTGTCTTGCCAGAATCCAAAATGTCCCAGTGGTGTGTTCAGGGTGTAAAAAAGGCGTGTAAATGCCAGAACAATGCTCATCATTATGAGGTCTGGTTTTCACACCACAGTATTCCATATAGACTGACATCGATACCGTGACTACGTTGGGTTACATTACGCTCTTCTCAATGTTCATGGAGATAGAATAAAGTTATGAACACAGCAGCGCACAGAGTTGAAGCAGGTGGCGTGTCAACACACTTCTTCTGTGAACACTTGTGCAAGCAAACGCTCCACTGAGGCCCTTTTCACTCAGCTGTTGTTGTCCCAACCTGTGCTGGAGATTGGAGTTGGCATCCTCTCTACTCACAAACAGACTCACAAGGGGGAAACAACAATTATTAATTCCCTTCATGCACACGTGAATAGAAGAAAACGAGGCGTCACATGCGTCTGCAGCTGTTTGTTTGTTTCTCAGTCACGTCATCATTACAGATTACAAACTCCAATTAAGAATGAACGGATGAAAACAACATTTCAAGTTTTACCTTCTGTGTTCAGGACGTACAAGGCCACCACTAACAGGAGCAGCACCGCTGTGCACCGATGCATGTCTTCCTTCACAAGTCTAGAAAAAACTAAAAAAAATTTAAAAAAGCTCCAAAAGCAAAAATCAGAACACGCGGGAGAAAAAAAAAGCAACACAAAGATTTTTGAGATGCAAATAAAATCCACTTGCAGTGACGGTTTGGATGTGAGAGCTGGAGGAGCTGCTGAGGGTGTTCTGCTTCCTCTTCTTTCTCTTCCTCTGTTTTTTTGTTTTTGCGGAGTCCCTTTGGAGCGCTGATTGAGCAACTCCGTCTGTGCGTCCTGGGCATTCGGATGACCCCCCCCCTCTCTCTCTCTCCCTCCCTCCCACTCTCTCTCTCTCCCTCCCTCTCGCTCCCTCTCAGGCTGCAGCTCTTTTAAAAAGCAGTCCGCTGTCCCTTTCTCATTCATATGCACGGCCAGACCGCGAATCAAACACTTGTGGCCTGCAAGGGAGAAACGGAGAGAACATGGAAAGGGAGGGAGAGAGGGAGGGAGAAAGGGAGGGAGTGAAACAAAAACAACTAAATAATACACACTCTGTCCACCCGAAAAAAAAGAAACGAGGGTGGAGTGACGTCTGATTTGATGGAAGGTGTTGCTCGTTTCCTCTCCTGATGACAGAAGCAGATCGATTGACGTCACACTGAGACGATTGGTGACATGCGCAGACCGTGAAAACGTCGTCAATACTTTGTATATATATATAATATTTGGATGATATTTCTCTGCGGTCGTTTTTTGTTGTTGCGACAGTTATGTGGGTCAACACTCAGTCAATCTGTCTCATAATAGTAATGTTTCTGTTCATTTAAATTCCCATTCTCGTCAGAGCGACAGGTGAAAACATGAATACAAACCCCCGAATGGGAACATTCACTCAAACTTAAAAGAAGAGTAAAGATTAAGCCACTTGGAAGTCATTTCCCCTTAAATTTATACATAAGTAAAATAATACAAAATAAAGACATTTAGGTGGGGTTAACAGATTATCTCTTTTCATTTTATCTTCTGTGTAAAACGAACCAAAGCTAAATTAACCTTTCATATTGGATTAAATGTTACAAGTAGGCTTCAATAATTAGAACAATCGGACATTCAGGCTTCCTCGTGTGGCTCAAAGGTGTACTGCGGATACACATCATAAAATAACAGATTATGGAACACATTCTGCAAATTTATTTGGCGACCCGAATAAAATCTCTTGTGACCGACCCGTCTTTGATAATACTTGCTCTATATTATATTGTGAATGTGAATAAATGCCTTCATTGTATTGGGGGATGCCAACCGGCTGAACCATTGGCCTGTAAGAGATAGCCCTGAGAAGAAGGTCTTACCCAACCCACCTGGGACGCTCTGACCACAGGATTAAACCGGATTCATCGCCGTCCTGCAACATGAGGGATTTGTATGTGTGCCTTCTGTGTGTGTGTGTGTGTGTGTCTGTGGTTGTGTGTTTGTGTTAACCTCCCTGCCCTCAACACTGATGCAATCAGCTGCTGTCATCACTCAAACCAGCGGCCATGAAATGTCTGCACCATGGACCTTTGTGTGTGTGTGTGTGTGTGTGTGTGTACAGCTTGTCCACGCCTACATATTTATATGTGTGAGTCTGTATGTACATAAGTAGAAGCATGTACATCTGTACAATTGCTGCCAAATTTGCAGACCACGTGTGCAGTCTGAGAAGTAAACAAATCTACTGTGAATCCATCTTGGATTCAGCATCTGGCTTTAAACAGGAGCAGGAAATCTTGGCCAATCCTTCATGCGGTCCTCCATTTATCGAGTAAACGACAGGGGGACATGACGGCAGCTATCACTTTAGAGCAAACGGTGACGGATTAATATGTACGTGACCCCTGCAGGACACCGATGCTGTCAGAGTCATTTTGATCCCGGGATAAAAGACATCGGTGAGCTGTCTGTTCCTGTCTTCAGCTGGAGTGACTGATAATCAGTCGGACAGCTGTTGTCTCGATCCATTAGATCCCTTCGTCTTCACCGAAGACCAAAGGAAAGAGAGAAATTGAAGTTAAATAAATAGACTCAAGATGATTTTGGTCGTTTCTGTCTTGAAATGATGATAAAAATGACATCATTTGTCCTTTTTGATTCAGCTGAAGACGTTGCCGGTTGAGAGGAAGTCTTATTTTATGATAACTCACGAAAACATCACTGGGAAAATATTGGAACAGTTGCATTTAGTTCTATGTTTATTCATACAAACAGGATGAGATACTTGTATCAATACTTTAAACAGATGCTACCGGGAGGTTGGAGCCAATTTCCCTCACAAATAGTTGGTACCCAAATTTGGAAAGCAGTTTTATTTTCATGTCTGATGTCCCTTCTCAGCTCCATCACATGAAGACAAGCCTCCCTACATCCACACCAAGCCAGTATGTTCCACATGTTTTCATTGGAAACAGATTAAACTAGATGTTATATAAAAGTGGATATTGTGATAATATGCTATTTTTTCTTCCAAGATATCTTAAACCTGTCAATGTGAATGTTTTAATGTGTCCAATACTTAAAATACCTGAACAATAATTACATCAGTGGAAAATGACACATGCTGGGAGTTCACTGATTGTTGTTCTACAGATCAGCATCCCTCTAATTGAAATTTATTTCATTTTTCATTTCCTATACAACACTACATGGCTTATTTTTTCTGTTCAAATGTCTTAGTTTTTCAAATGAGCTGAGCTCCTCCAGATTCTTTTCACATAAGTGTAGTGGTACGCCAGATTGAGAATCACTGCTTTTAAGTACTTCAGTTTTACTTAAAATAAACTCTTCAGATGAAGAAATGGCCACTTACGAAATACCTTTAGATAGCCTACTGTGAGCATTACATTTTATTTAATTATCACAAAATATGCACAATTGGAGATCATTTTTTTCACGCAACAAGGCATCAAATTCACCAAAACGCATAGCCGAAATAATCCGTAACAGGTCGTTTCAAAAAATCCCAAACATCCATGACGTACATGGCAAGTTTTTGTCTCCCAGAAGACAGCAAATATTCACGATTGTTTAGTGGTGAAATAAAATCAAAGAAAAACATAAAATCAGATCCTTTCTCCAGCCTGAGGCATCACTATGAATATGAATTTCAGAAGAGGGAATAAACAATACCCATTCTGACGCTTTGCAGAATAAAAGGGCTTTTCCTTCCCTCGATCAAGTCAGATGGCAGTTTTGTGAACGTGGCTGTCTGAATACTTCGGCCCCTCCGACTGCCTCTCCTGTTCCTTCAACTCAACGGAATTCATCTACGAGATATATAAATACAGGCTGCAGTGTGTAAATGAAACACACAAAAAACTCTGCGGGGAGATTATAACCACCAGTGTGTAAACTATCTTCGCTTGCAACTGCTTCCAAACGGCTCAACGTGATATGTTTGAATAATTGCTGGGAACATATCGGCCTATTGACGGGCTATTGGCTCCCTCTTTTTTGCCACAAAACAATCCAACAGATGTATTCAGATTTATTGTGAATCTCGGTGGCACGCAGTGTTCTGAAGTGCGACGTTCATCTTTTGAACATTGTGAAATCTCTCGATGTAAAATGTAAAAATGTAAATCTTGATTGGATCACATTTTTGGTTGGTTTGAGGAAAAACGGGAAATGTGCTTTCTTTCTTTGAAATGAGACACTACCGATGATGTGTACCGTAGAAAAATAATAATTGGAGTAGAGCGCACATTCCCACTCACATCAATGTAGCAGGATGTTCTGAGTAGCGCACATTTGAGGTAGGGCATATGGTGTTACAGTCATGACTTAAACTAGCAGCATATTTAACAACTTCATGCTTCATCCACACACTGTGGAAAAGCGCATCGCTATTGCCAAAAAAGTGACAACTCTGTTTAGTTAATCTTCTGTAATGGAGCATTAAAGCGCGTGGAATTAACAACCTAGCAAGCAGCAGGCTAGTTAGCCGCCATGATGGAAAACGAGCTGAACGAGCTGGAGGCCCAACAGTCCCTCCGCCTCACTTCCCACAATCCATTTAAAACACACTGAATACATTTATATTCATGGACTTATTAACATTGACTGACAACACTCTCGTAAGAGTTGAACAACACATGATATAATAGAGTAAACAGAGCCAAGACTTCAAAGTCTCTCAACATGAATTCTTCCCTGTTCTCCTTAAAGATGGATTTACTCAGTCTGAGGTCGAGGCCCGGACCTCCGTGAGTAGAGACCTGTGATTACCGTCTGTCCACTGGGTGACTGACTGTCTTTTGAAGTCGGGTAATTTCAGCTAATCCTCACTTCTGAGGAAAGTTCGAGCAGTGGGTGTCAGTCAGTGGTTGTAGCAAACAAAGACCAACCACACGAACAATGCTACAACCCTCTGAGTATGTGGTCGAACAGACAGATGAAACCGTCCTTTGAGTGACTTTGAAAAGGTGGAAATGAAGCCTAACACATGCGTTACAGCATGGAAAATGGATAAATCAAAGGTTGGATTTATCTGCGTTACATATATTCTAGCTAATTGGCTCCCGGTCAACGTCCTCTGTCTACTAGTTCGACTACTAAAGCTCTACTTTGCATTCTGTTTATTTGCATGCTTCCTTTAGTTGCCTCTGTCCACAGACATAAAGACAGTGAGAGAAAGACAAGTTTAAGATTTGCATGCAGATGGGTCAGCTGGCAGACAGACAGGTAGACAGACAGGTAGACAGACAGGTAGACAGACAGGTAGACAGCAAGGCAGTGGTGGTGGGCCTGATCTCCGACAACGACGAGAAGGCCTACCTGGAGGAAGTTGCTGATCTGTCACTCTGGTGCCGGGACAACAGCCTCATCATGAATGTCACCAAAACTAAGGAGCTGATTGTGGACTTTAGGAAGGTACAACAACAGAGGACGTACTCACCACTGGGGATTAACGGGACTACTGTGGAGAGGGTGAGCGGGTATAAATACCTGGGAGTCCACATCACCGAGGATCTGACATGGTCAACAAACACAGACACTCTGGTGAGAAAGGCAAGGCAGCGCCTCTACCACCTCAGGCAGCTGAGGAAATTTAAAGTTTCCCAGAGGATCCTTCAGTCCTTCTACTCTGGAGCTGTAGAGGCGTCCTGACAGGAAGCATCACAGCCTGGTTTGGCAACTGCTCCGCTCAGGACAGGAAGGCTCTGCAGAGAGTAGTGCGTTCGGCTGAGCGCACTATTGGAACTACACTCCCACCCTGCAGGACTTGTACACCAGGAGGTGCAGAACCAGAGCCGGCAGGATCATGAAGGATCCTCACCACCCCAACAACAGACTGTTTCAGCTGCTGCGGTCAGGCAGGCGCCTCCGTAGTCACGCTGCAAGAACAGAGAGACTGAGACGGAGTTTCTTTCCTCAGGCCATCAGGATTGTGAACTCCGACCTCACCAGGACCCCCACATAGACCCACACAACTGCCCCTCTTAGGCACACACACACACACACACACACACACACTTACTGTAAATATTGTGTTGTTTTTTATTTGTAAATAGTGTGTACTTGTTGCCCTTGCACATTCCTGCTGAGCATTGCCACTTTCATTTCACTGCATACCCTGTGTGTGTATGTGACAAATAAAACATCTTGAATCTTGAATCTTGAATGTGCCGAATGTAATTTCAGTCTATATTGATGCTACCTATGCGTTATGGTAATGCAGGCATGCAGGGACAATACATACAGACAGACAGGTGTACTGATGCTGGGAAGTAATTGTTAATGGCAAAAGATGCTAATTAGCAGCTATGTTTTAACGTTTTCCTGCAGCAATTTATTCCAGCAGGTTATAAAATCAACCATTGAAACCAGAATATACTGTCTAAATGATTCCAGTATTGATTCTGTGGACGTTAAAATGTGTGTTTTAAGGTCTTTTAATGTGTGTCTGTCTAGGTTGCGGAGTCGCCAGAGGACAGACAGGAAGATGGACATACACGGGCGGAAAGGTATGCAAAAAGGTGTATACAGGCAGAGAGGCAGAACAGTGGATGATTCCTCTCAGGTGACAGAGGTGGAGGGAGAGGCTTGCCGCCCCGGGCAGAGATGTAATGGCTGTTTAAAATGTCAAGTTTACGCATGTTTTTTTAAATAAGTTTGCAGCCATCAGGCGAAGTAGCGGTGGCCGGATGGAGTTGACTCGAGGATGGATCTTTTTCCTTTTCTTCCCCACCATGGCCCATTTCTCGTTAAGTCCTTTGAGAAAATGTGTTTTAGTGCTTTTACACGGGCAAGAAATTGCAATAATATACAAGTACTCATTATACCTTTATCTTTGATTTTATTTGAGAGTTTACAGCAAACAAGCAATGTCTCTTTCCATAAATAATGACCCAGTTTCTCCCGATGATCTACATACCTACAAGGCAATACGTCTGTGTGTCACAAACAGCTGCAAAGTAGCATTTTATCCTAGGAGAGCTCCCGCCCCCCCTCCTCCACCACCCATCTCTCCACTATTTCTTTTCCAGAAGGATTTTGGTCCGATCCCCATCTTTACCAAGCATGTCACATTTCATCTCTTGGCTTGCAGCTGAATTTGCTCAGCCTTGATGGGCTTCCAAGTTTCTGTCAGGACTCGTAGAACTTCCAAAATATACACGGATAAATCAAAGGAGCAATACTTTTTACCCCTCGATACAATCAAAACAGAAAAATGATCAACCCTGACCAGAGCCGGGGATGAAGAGTGACATTTCATCAACTGAGCAGAGCTCTGGCGTTGAGGGCCGAACTGAGCTGAACCCTTAGTTCTAATACGAACTGGTCATGGGATCTGGTTTGAAGTCCAGTATGCGAGACTGGTCTCTAGAATCAGACCATCCGAATGTGAGTTAGAGAGTTAATCCACCCCGGCCCCCATGCTATGTCATCTACTTCCATTGTAACAATCACAAGTGCCACAGCTCTATTTGCTAACAATGTTGTGGAGCCAGCAGTGAGAGGGGGAAGTGAGACAGGTAGTTTGGATAACATATAACAAAAGATGACACAGAACACACTGGTGAGCTCGTGGAAAGTAGCTAAAAACACATTTACCTCAAAATCTGCGTCTTCCTTTCGCCGGCCAACAACCTCTTGAGGTTTTTCAGCGTATTTAAGTGTCAGAGCTGCGGTGGCCAAAGCTGTACACTACCGTTCAAAAGTTTGGGGTCATCCAGACAATTTTGTGTCTTCCATGAAAACTCACTTTTATTTATCAAATAAATTGAAAATTGAATAGAAAATATAGTCAAGACATTGACAAGGTTAGAAACTAGAATGGGCACTCGGTAGAGCGCATAGACGCATATCACAAGGGTTGGGATTGAAATTATTTTGGCATTAGTTGCATGCCAATTGGACACAACTTTCGTGGTACTATGGTAAAAAAAAAGATTGACCTTTTTCCATATTGACCTTGACCTTGACGATTGATTTGATCCAAAATAATAATCAAATGGTCCGGATAATAAACAATCCCAAACCATTCATATGATTTCAGAAGATTTGACCTTGTCTTGACCTGACCTTTGACCTTGGCGACCCGATCCCAAATCTAATCATCAAATCCAATCAACATAAACAATCATCCACCAAATCATTTCGATTTGCGCGGTTCAATCATTTGAGTTCTGATTAGATTTGACCTTTGACCTTCCCTTTGGCCTCGACCTTTGGATCGATCCCCCATCTAATCATCAAATCCCCGGATAATAATAATTCAATCCTGCCACCTGAATGCATTACGATTGATTTTTCTTTTTGTTTTTCTTTTAATAACGCATACAAATAAATAAATAAAATAAATAAATAAATAACGATCAAGCCATAACCTTCTTAATAATGATTAATATTTGAAGTATTAATTTTGTTCTTCAAACTTCAAGCTCAAAGGAAGGCCAGTTATATAGCTTATATCACCAGCATAACTGTTTTCAGCTGTGCTAGCATAATTGCACAAGGGTTTTCTAATCAGATATTAGTCTTCTAAGGCGATTAGCAAACACAATGTACCATTAGAACACTGGAGTGATAGTTGATGGAAATGGGCCTCTATACACCTCTGGAGATATTTCATTAGAAACCAGACGTTTCCACCTAGAATAGTAATTTACTACATTAACAATGTATAGAGTGTATTTTTGATTAATGTTATCTTTATTGAAAAAACAGTGCTTTTCTTTGAAAAATAAAGACATTTCTAAGTGACCCCAAACTTTTGAACGGCAGTGTATCTCTATTGTTTTGCCGCAGATGGATGAAAAGTTTGTGACACATCTGCTCGCTTGCCTGTTTTTTCTTCTTCTAATTACACGATTCACCGGATGTTCATCGAACCATCTGACAGGCCTCAGAATGTATATCTCACAGTCTGATACAGATTGCCACTAATGCTGACTTTATCACAGCCCTCTAACACAATGTGACGTGCTATTAACTGAGGTGTTCTGGGTTTTTTTTACTCAAAGTTCCTGTTGTTCTACGCCACGTATGGTTTCTGAAGGATTAAAGAGAGTTTAGTAAAACTGATGCAACAGAGGCTGCGATATAGACTGACTTTTAGTGGCTAGAATGGGTCCATCTCCAAAAGATTCTGGATTTTAAATTTTCCAGAATGCAACTCGACCTCCCTGCCTGGTAAATGACCTCATCTTCTAAAAGGCCAGCATTGGTTATGTGAATGTATGTTCCCCTTTAAGTTTTTACGCCAAGTTATCATCCAATGATATACATCTGAAAGGTTAATCTGGAGAAGGTAAACCACACCCCCCCCATTCCCACACACACACACACACACACACACACACACACACACACACACACACACACACACACACACACACACACACAGATATGATGTGATATATGAATGTGATCGGATCGCAGCCAAAAGCCTGGAAATATAATCTGTGATTGTGAGAAAGTACAGCCCACAAGGCTCGCCCTGAGGTTTGAGTTACACTCAGCTGCGAGCACAGCTGCAGCTATAACAACCGTTTTTTGTTTGGGTTTCCTGCTACTCAAGAGTTGAAAAGCATGAAAAGAAAATGATTATTTCTACCTCTGATAAACAGAGAGCACGCACTTTTTTATAATATTATGTTTCTTGACCTGTGCTGACAAAGACGTTTCTGGAGAGGCAAAAGTATCTAAAACCTCTGCCGTCCAGGTGGCTCTGCGGACAAAATCTAACTTTGCATCATTTATCATATTCCAAAGAACATTTCTTCAGAAGCTATATGATGCATCATGACGCTGCAGCACTCAGTGTTTGATGAGTTAAAAACATTTTAAATTTAAATAGTTTGGAAAATAGAAACATGATGCTGCCATGACTGTAAATCCTTTGAAACCAGGTTATTGGAGTTATTATGCAGACCTGTATTTAAATTTCTTACTTGCCACTGTGAGCACACTAACATTGCTATTTGCATTATGTGTTTGGAATATTGGCTCTGTGTGTTGCTGCTGGTACAGTACGTTGAATACAGGGGTGGCTTTATGTTTGTTGCCTTTAGTGTCAAAGAGTACATGAAGAACTTGTTCAAGGGTTTGCAGGTGTTCACTAAGACTAACAGTAAAGAGGCTTTTGAGGGTTTTCTTTCATAGTTTATTCTAATTATTTAGAAATATTGCAAACCTTAACCCTTGTGTTGCCTTCGGGTCATTTTGACCCGATTCAATGTTTAACCCTCCTGTTACCTTTATATTTACTAACATATTTTACCCTGAATTAATATTGTTTCAAGTTTAATAGAAAATTAAGAAAATTATTATTTTGTTTGTTGACTTGTTGAAGGTACTTTATGTTTGTTTGTTGACTCAAAAAAGAACAACATTAAATTGAATCGGGTCAAATTGACCTGAAGGCACACAGAGGGTTAATATTGAAATTGTCAAAATGACCAACACACACACACACACACACACACACACACACACACACACACACACACACACACACACGCACACACACACACACACGCTGTTTTATAAACTATTTTTTCCTTCTCCCAGTCTCTCCCACCTCCCAATCCCACTCCGTTGTTGCCAAGGCAGATGGAAGATTTCAGGCAGCAAATGCAGGAGTGATGTTATCCATGTGTTGCCTGCAAAATGAAAAAAAGACAAGAAATCTGTGCCGTCCTGACATGAACCGCGTTACCAACAAGACACATTGACAACACAATCCGTGTTCAAATGTCTACCGTATTAGGAGTTCCTTATAAAGACGTGTCGGTGTAAATATATTTGACAGGACTTGGATGGGTCGTGAGATTCACTGATCTGCTGAATTCTGATTGTAATGACAGTAATAACCTATTAGTTTTTATTATTGTGTTACCGACACCTTCAAAGGAATAGTTTGACATTTGAAAGTTAGATGCGAAAAATGGACATCAAGTGGGACCTGATGGAAGGCATCTTTCACAAAGGCTGTGTTTTCTCACTCGTTATATGTTTCCGCGATAAAGAAACTGATGATGAATCTTTGATTGTGGATAAGAAGGCAAACTATGATGTTTGTAAATGGATGTAATCAAAGTGGAAGCAGCAGTTATCCAGATGGCACGTGTTACAGGATATACTAACTCATTCACAGAGATAAAAAGAAGGGGCATTAAGTGATTGATGGCTTTTATTAACCTCGACAGAACACGCCTCCATTATAGTTCAAGCAGCATAACATAAAAAATGTCCTTGAGTACCGCTAACACCAAGATGTTCATTGCTTAAAATGAACTATTTTTGATCATATCTCTGAATGAAGCTGCTTTATAAATCAATTGCATTCTCCTCTTCAACAAACAGTACATGCATAATGAATAATTAAGCAGTAACATTGCGTCTTGATAATCATTTGTGAGTTTATCTTCTTACAGGGAAGATAAAGTGGCTCAAACTGAACAGACTGTAACCAAGACATTTTCATCCCGGCAGTCCAAGTGCCTCAAATTCTCCTGTCAATAATTGCCATATTTTACTTTTCCAATAACAAGCACATGTGTCTCTGTCTTTGGCTCAAGCGCACGGATTCCACGAGTCACCAAAACACAGCGATTATTCCTGATTAGAAAGTAATTTGGCTGACGTAATTGTCAATCACATAATAGCGAACAAAATCAGAGTTATTACTCCCTGACTCTCTGTGAGTCAGGGAGTAATAACACGAGGGCATGTCAAAACAGCAGCTGCGTCAAGCTTCCCTCACCACCGTTATATTAAAAAGTTATCTGAAAATAATTACTTTGCAAAACAATATACAGTATTGTATTCTTTCTTTTACTGAAATAGTTTAAAATGGGGTTTACGTAATCATGGTTGTCGACCTCTGATGTGCAGCTGGAAAAATATTTCCGATGTGAGGGTTTCAATCATAAAGTGTATTATGTCATCTCGTCATAATGAGCCGTGCACCGTCTTTTTCTTAATAATACAGTTCAATTGTGTTAAATTAGGTTGAAACAAGGTTTCTGTGTTTGTTCAGCTTTAAAGTTGTTTAGTTCAGCATGATATTTGCATGGGAGTTAAAAATCTGCGTCATCAGATGTGGTGGGAGTCTCAGATGCTTTTCACACTGTTTCAGACAAACACTTTTCATGTATAGCTAAATGGAGAACAACAACATGTAATGTTAACAACCTCACTCAACTTGGTTTAGTTCATCTTTAAGTTAGACAGACGTCTTAAAGAAAGCCAAAGCTGAAATAAACCCAGCAGTCAAAGGACAAGAGAGCTGAACTGTAATTATGGAGCTTGTTGGTGCGTCATCCACTGGCTCCTTTAACCTAAAATCCTCCACATTCCTTCTCACAAATCACGAGAGCTTCGGGTTAAGCCGGGAAGACAGGCGTAATCTCGGAAGTCTCGTAAACATGTGTTACTTTACAGGCTTTCAGGAAATAAAACAGGTGTTTCCCGCAGACTGTCAGTCTGTTGTTGATACCAGTTTTCCCAACTGGAAACCATTATCATCAAGAGAGGCGACCAAGAGGCCCCAATCACATTGGAGTCACATGCGATACGACGTATTGGGGGCATATGTTGGTGGTGGGTGAACCAACTGCGACAGATTCATGTTCACCGTAAACATAAAGGCAGAGACCATGATATAGGTCATCGGGACAATGCTGGACCGAGACGAGGTGCACCCCCATGGAAACGTGGCCGGACTCCTGAATGATTCACATGTCAAGTTAATGGAGAGCTCCGAGGTCTCACATGCTGAAAGGCTGCTCCTGTTGGAGCTCGAGGATATACGTTCAGGAGTTGGCAAAGTGGAGGACGTAGAAACCCGATGGATAGAAAAGGTCTCCATCTGACTGCAGTGCACGTCTTCACAAGGAGTCAACTACTGCACAAGGAGTCATCTACTGCACAAGGAGTCATCTACTGCACAAGGAGTCAACTACTGCACAAGGAGTCATCTACTGCACAAGGAGTCATCTACTGCACAAGGAGTCATCTACTCCACAAGGAGTCATCTACTGCACAAGGAGTCAACTAATGCACAAGGAGTCATCTACTGCACAAGGAGTCATCTACTCCACAAGGAGTCATCTACTGCACAAGGAGTCAACTAATGCACAAGGAGTCAACTAATGCACAAGGAGTCATCTACTGCACAAGGAGTCATCTACTCCACAAGGAGTCATCTACTGCACAAGGAGTCATCCACTGCACAAGGAGTCATCTACTACACAAGGAGTCATCTACTGCACAAGGAGTCATCTACTACACAAGGAGTCAACTACTGCACAAGGAGTCAACTAATGCACAAGGAGTCAACTACTCCACAAGGAGTCATCTACTGCACAAGGAGTCATCTACTACACAAGGAGCCATCTACTACACAAGGAGTCATCTACTACACAAGGAGTCATCTACTGCACAAGGAGTCATCTACTGCACAAGGAGTCATCTACTACACAAGGAGTCATCTACTACACAAGGAGTCATCTACTTCACAAGGAGTCATCTACTACACAAGGAGTCATCTACTGCACAAGGAGTCATCTACTACACAAGGAGTCATCTACTGCACAAGGAGTCATCTACTTCACAAGGAGTCATCTACTGCACAAGGAGTCATCTACTGCACAAGGAGTCATCTACTCCACAAGGAGTCATCTACTGCACAAGGAGTCATCTACTGCACAAGGAGTCATCTACTACACAAGGAGTCATCTACTGCACAAGGAGTCATCTACTTCACAAGGAGTCATCTACTACACAAGGAGTCATCTACTACACAAGGAGTCATCTACTGCACAAGGAGTCATCTACTCCACAAGGAGTCATCTACTACACAAGGAGTCATCTACTGCACAAGGAGTCATCTACTGCACAAGGAGTCAACTAATGCACAAGGAGTCATCTACTCCACAAGGAGTCATCTACTGCACAAGGAGTCAACTACTGCACAAGGAGTCAACTACTGCACAAGGAGTCAACTAATGCACAAGGAGTCAACTAATGCACAAGGAGTCAACTACTCCACAAGGAGTCATCTACTGCACAAGGAGTCAACTACTGCACAAGGAGTCAACTAATGCACAAGGAGTCAACTACTCCACAAGGAGTCATCTACTGCACAAGGAGTCATCTACTGCACAAGGAGTCATTTACTGCACAAGGAGCCATCTACTGCACAAGGAGTCATCTACTGTTCAAGGAGTCATCTACTGCACAAGGAGTCAACTACTGCACAAGGAGTCATCTTCTCCACAAGGAGTCAACTACTGCACACGGAGTCTGGATGCACTGAGTACCTATCTCCTCTTTTTTCTCTCCTTAAGGATGAATTTTCATCTCTCAATCACACGTTACTAACTCTGCTTTCTCCCCGGAGTCCTTTTGACTTCACGTCTCATGGGGTCATCGGACCCTATGAGATGGCATAGATCCTATCTGCCTGATGGATCATCGAGGTCTGGGTCGTGGAATTCCTGCTCCTGACTACGCCACTGTCCTGTTGAGACTCCGCCCACTCCTCCTCTCTACCTCCATCTGCCTGATGGATCGTGGAGGTCTCCATCGTGGAATATGCCTACTATGAACTATTCATACACTCTGTCATATTCATTGAATGTATTTTAACTCTAAATCTGTCCTTCTGTACACATGACATCTATTGCATCTGTCCATCCTGGAGAGGGATCCTCCTCTGTTGCTCTCCTGAAGGTTTCTTCCCTTTTTTTTCCCCCTGAAGGGTTATTTGGGAGTTTTTCCTGGTCCGATGTTAGGTTTTGGGGCAGGGATGTCTATGTGTACAGATTGTAAAGCACTCCGAGACACATTTGTAATTTGTGAAATTGGGCTATACAAATAAACTGAATTGAATTGAATTGAATTGAGTCATCTACTACATAAGGAGTCATCTACTGCTCAAGGAGTCATCTACTGCTCAAGGAGTAATCTACTGCTCTAGGACTCATCAACTACACAAGGAGTCAACTACTGCACAAGGAGTCATCTACTACATAAGGAGTCATCTACTGCTCAAGGAGTCATCTACTGCTCAAGGAGTCATCTACTGCACAAGGAGTAATCTACTGCTCTAGGACTCATCAACTACACAAGGAGTCAACTACTGCACAAGGAGTCATCTTCTCCACAAGGAGTCATCTACTGCACAAGGAGTCAACTACTGCACACGGAGTCATCTACTTCACAAGGAGTCATCTACTACATAAGGAGTCATCTACCGCACAAGGAGTCAACTAATGCACAATGAGTCATCTACTACATAAGGAGTCATCTACTGCTCAAGGAGTCATCTACTGCTCAAGGAGTCATCTACTACATAAGGAGTCATCTACCGCACAAGGAGTCAACTAATGCACAATGAGTCATCTACTACATAAGGAGTCATCTACTGCACAAGGAGTCAACTACTGCACACAGAGTCATCTACTGCTCAAGGAGTCATCTACTGCTCAAGGAGTCATCTACTACATAAGGAGTCATCTACTGCTCAAGGAGTCATCTACTGCACAAGGAGTCATCTACTGCACAAGGAGTAATCTACTGCACAAGGAGTAATCTACTGCTCTAGGACTCATCAACTACACAAGGAGACATATACTGCTCAAGGAGTCATCTACTACATCAAGGAATCATCTACTGTTCAAGGAGTCATCTACTACACAAGGAGTCATCTACTCCACAAGGAGTCATCTACTGCACAAGGAGTCATCTACTGCACAAGGAGTCATCTACTACACAATGTTAGGGTTCCTGTCTGCTCCTAGTGTGTGATTCCCTGTCTTGTTTCCCTTCTGTCTGTGTGGTGTTGTCTGTCTATAGTATCCACCCCCGGTTTCCGCCCACTGCCACGCCCGCTTCCATTGGACCAGCTGTGTTGAGTTCGGGTAATCACCAGCAGTGGTTATAGGGACCATGTCTTTCTCTGGCTCACTGTCAGGTCGTTCCGGTAAGACCAGTTGTTCATCAGCAGCGTACAGGCTCGGTTGAGTTTCCCTCCCGACTCCACAGGCTCGGTGGAGTTGCCCTCCCGACGTTGGAGTGAGACTGCCAGTTCCCCCGTGTTGAGATTTGTTTGTTTGTTGTTTTTTTGGTTTTGTGACTTCAGGTTAATAAGATCCTGAATTGAATACTGAAGCTACTGTGTTGCGTGCGTTTGGGTCCTCCACAACGCTCATAGCATAACAGAACGACCTGACCATAATGACGGACCCAGCCGCAGCAGCAGCTTCACTTTCTGCGGATCATCTGCAGAGGGCGGTTAGCTCTCAAGGTGTCCTCCTCGGCCGACACCACCAGGTATTGGAGGACCTACTGACGTCCCAGCGAACTTTCGGGACCCAGATGACGGAGATAGGAGGCCTGTTACAGGAGTTCACACGGCGTTCACCTCGAGCAGAGCCGATCTCGGATGACGGGGAGTTGTCCAGCACCCATGAGTCTTTTGTTCCTTCACCCGTGCCCTATGGTGGAGCATCCGGAGGTTGCAGAGGGTTCATGCTCCAGTGTGGATTTGTTTTCGGTCAGCAGCCCCGCATGTACGCATCGGACAATGCGAAGGTGGCGTATATGGTGGCGTTACTTCGCGACAGGGCGCTGGTCTGGGCTGAGGCATGGCTCCACAGACGCTCAGCTCGGGTCGCCTACGAGCGCTTCGTGGAGGAATTCAAGAGGGTATTTGATCACCCGGTGTACACCCGGGACGTTGTTCAGCGACTTCTCAGTCTTCGCCAGGGTTTCTCCAGTGTAGCGGAATATTCCGTGGAGTTCCAGATTCTGGCCACGGAGTCAGGCTGGGACAGTGAGGCGCTGAAGGGAATATACCGCTGCAGTCTGTCGGATCTTCTGAGGGATGAACTCGCCGTCCGGGAGGAGCCAGACTCTTTCGAGGAGCTCATCACCCTCACAGTCAGGTTGGATAACCGTATGCGGGAACGCCGTCGGGAGAGGAACCACGGGTCACCGCATGACCGTTTGCTCGTTTCGGCCAAAGGAGAGAGCTCGCCAGTAAGAGTGGGGGTGCTGGCGAGCGATAACACCAGGAGAATTCCCCATTCTGGGCCTCAAGCACTGTTTCCCGTCACCCTGCATTTGTCATCTGGGCCAGTGCAACTGTTGGCTCTGATTGATTCTGGGGCTGAACAGAACTTTTTGGACACTGGGTTTATTAAGAGCCAAGGAATTCCTGTCGAGGCACTAGAGTGCACTTTGCGGGTGAACGCACTGGATGGTAGTTCACTGGCGGAGATAACGCACTGGACTCAGCCAATTACCCTGCACGTGTCCGGCAATCACAGTGAGACGACCCGTTTTTGCGTGTTTCCGTCCCCCCTGACACCTTTGGTCCTGGGACTTCCCTGGCTCAGGGCCCATAATCCTCAGATCGACTGGGCTCGGGGCAGGATCACCGGCTGGAGTTCCGCCTGTCACTCACGCTGCCTCAGATCTGCTGTGCCTCATCAGGTTTCTTCGCCCAGCAGACCGGACACCGTTTCAAGAGACGCGGCAGTGCCCCGAGAATATGCAGATTTGGGAGAGGCATTCAGCAAGGAGCGGGCCCTTTCACTTCCTCCTCATCGTCCCTATGATTGTGCCATCAACCTGCTCCCGGGTGCTCCACTTCCCACTAGCCGGCTATTTAATCTCTCCCGGCCAGAACGTGAGTCTATGGAGAGGTACATTACAGAGTCAGTTGCTGCGGGAATCATACGCCCTTCATCTTCACCTGTGGGAGCGGGTTTCTTTTTTGTTTCCAAGAAGGATAAGAGCCTCCGTCCCTGCATTGATTACCGAGGTCTGAATCAGATCACCATCAGGAATAAATATCCTTTACCACTAATCTCCTCTGTTTGTGAGTCCTTAGCAGGTGCCAAGGTTTTCACTAAGCTGGACCTCCGTAACGCGTATCACCTGGTCCGAATTCGTGAGGGTGATGAATGGAAGACGGCCTTTAATACACCCCTGGGACACTTTGAATACCTGGTAATGCCGTTCGGTTGACTAACGCCCTGCCGTTTTCCAGACCCTGGTGAACGACGTCCTCCGCGATTTCCTTAACCGTTTTGTGTTTGTGTACATTGACGACATTCTCATTTTCTCCCCGAATCCCCAGGAGCACACTAACCATGTCCGCCTGGTCCTGCAACGACTGTTGGAGAATAAACTCTTCGTTAAGGCGGAGAAATGTGAGTTCCACGTCACTTCTGTACAGTTCCTGGGAATCTTCATTGAGGAGGGTCAAGTTAGGAAGGACCCCGCGAAGGTTAAGGCAGTAACGGATTGGCCGGTGCCTGCCTCCAGAAAGAAGCTCCAGCAGTTTCTGGGGTTCGCAAATTTTTACCGGCGTTTCATCCGGGACTACAGCCGAGCGGCAGAACCATTGACACGACTCACCTCCTCCAAGGTGCCGTTTTCGTGGACCCCAGAGGCCGACAGGGCTTTTCGTGGCCTCAAGGAGCGGTTCGTCTCGGCCCCGATCCTGGTCCACCCGGACGAGACTCGCCAATTTGTCGTCGAGGTGGACGCTTCGGACACCGGAGTCGGAGCTGTACTTTCCCAGCGGTCAGCTTCCGACTCCAAGCTCCATCCTTGTGCTTTTTTCTCCCGTAGACTGTCCCCGGCGGAGAGGAATTATGACGTTGGCAACCGTGAACTGTTGGCAGTCAAGTTGGCCTTGGAGGAGTGGAGGCACTGGCTGGAGGGATCGGTGCTTCCCTTCATAGTCTGGACCGATCACCGGAACCTGGAGTATATCCAGTCGGCGAGACGCCTCAATTCCCGCCAGGCCCGCTGGGCGTTGTTCTTCACCCGTTTTAAGTTCACTATCACCTTCCGGCCAGGGCACAAGAACACCAAGCCAGACGCACTCTCCCGTCAGTTTGCCCCGGAGGAGGGGGAATCCACTCCCGACACCATCTTACCCGCCTCATGCATGCTTGGTGCGGTTACCTGGGAGATCGAGAGGGTGGTACGCGAGGCTCAGCACACTCAACCTGACCCCGGAGGGGGCCCCCTGAACCGCCTGTTTGTTCCTCTGGCTGTCCGGTCCCAAGTCCTGCGGTGGGCCCACGAGTCCCGTCTCTCCGGTCACCCTGGCATCCGTCGGATGATAAGTTGGCTCCGCTGCTCATTTTGGTGGCCGTCTCGAGGGGACGCCAGGCATACGTGCTGGCATGCACGACGTGCGCCCGCAACAAGACTTAACATCGACCACCCGTGGGGTTACTACGACCACTTCCTGTGCCTCATCGACCGTGGTCGCACATCGCGGTAGATTTTGTTACTGGTTTCCCCCCGTCTGATGGGAATACGGTCATCCTGACGGTGGTGGATCGGTTTTCAAGGCTCATTTCATTCCCCTGCCCAAGCTTCCTTCAGCCTGCGAGACCGCCGATTTACTGGTCCAGCATGTAGTCAGACTTCATGGCATCCCGGCGGACATAGTTTCGGACCGCGGACCGCAGTTCTCTTCCCAGCTTTGGAAGGCTTTCTGCCACACCCTCGGCGCCACGGCCAGTCTCTCTTCAGGATTCCATCCCCAGACTAATGGCCAGATGGAGAGGATGAACCAGGAGCTCGAGGCCATCCTTAGGTGCGTGATCGCCACCAGTCCCTCCTCATGGAGTCGTCATCTCCCTTGGGCCGAGTACGCCCACAATTCCCACTCCTCCACCGCCACCGGCTATCCCTTCGAGGCCTCTTTAGGCTATCAGCCCCCTGTTCCCGAGCCAGGAGGTCGAGGTTGCGGTCCCATCCGTTTGAGCAATGCCCGCCGCTGTAGGCGCATGTGGAAAGTGGCTCGGGCCGCCTGCTTCGCACAGCTGAGCAAAATAAAAGGGTGGCGGATCGACATCGAGTGCCAGCTCCCACCTACCAGGTCGGGCAATCGGTTTGGCTTTCGACCAGGACATTCCCTTCGCACTGAGTGCAAGAAGCTCTCCCCAGATATGTCGGCCCTTTTCCCATCATCTCCATCATCAACCCTGTCTCGTGAAACTTCAATTGCCACGCTCCATGAGGGTTCACCCCGTTTTTCATGTTTCCATCCTCAAGCCCGTTGTCTCTAGCCCCCTTAATCCACCGCCAGACCCCCCTCCACCCCCCCGGCTCATCGAGGGGGGCCCCGTCTATACGGTCAATCGCCTCCTGGAGGTCCGTCGCCGTGGTAGGGGGTATCAGTACCTGGTTGACTGGGAGGGTTATGGTCCGGAGGAGCGGTGCTGGGTTCCCCGTTCCCGAATCTTAGATCCAGGCCTCATAACTGCCTATCACCGGCGGAACCCCGTTAGACCTGGTAGTTCGCCAAGAGGCTCCCGTTGAGGGGGGGGTACTGTTAGGGTTCCTGTCTGCTCCTAGTGTGTGATTCCCTGTCTTGTTTCCCTTCTGTCTGTGTGGTGTTGTCTGTCTATAGTATCCACTCCCGGTTTCCGCCACTGCCACGCCCGCTTCCATTGGACCAGCTGTGTTGAGTTCTGTAATCACCAGCAGTGGTTATAGGGACCATGTCTTTCTCTGGCTCACTGTCAGGTCGTTCCGGTAAGACCAGTTGTTCATCAGCAGCGTACAGGCTCGGTTGAGTTTCCCTCCCGACTCCACAGGCTCGGTGGAGTTGCCCTCCCGACGTTGGAGTGAGACTGCCAGTTCCCCCGTGTTGAGATTTGTTTGTTTGTTGTTTTTTTGGTTTTGTGACTTCAGGTTAATAAGATCCTGAATTGAATACTGAAGCTACTGTGTTGCGTGCGTTTGGGTCCTCCACAACGCTCATAGCATAACACACAAGGAGTCATCTACTACACAAGGAGTCATCTACTGCACAAGGAGTCATCTACTCCACAAGGAGTCATCTACTGCACAAGGAGTCATCTACTGCACAAGGAGTCATCTACTACACAAGGAGTCAACTACTGCACAAGGAGTCAACTACTGCTCAAGGAGTCATCTACTGCTCAAGGAGTCATCTACTACATAAGGAGTCATCTACTGCTCAAGGAGTCATCTACTGCACAAGGAGTCATCTACTGCACAAGGAGTCATCTACTGCACAAGGAGTAATCTACTGCACAAGGAGTAATCTACTGCTCTAGGACTCATCAACTACACAAGGAGTCATCTACTACATCAAGGAATCATCTACTGTTCAAGGAGTCATCTACTGCACAAGGAGTCATCTACTGCACAAGGAGTCATCTACTACACAAGGAGTCATCTACTACACAAGGAGTCATCTACTGCACAAGGAGTCATCTACTCCACAAGGAGTCATCTACTGCACAAGGAGTCATCTACTGCACAAGGAGTCATCTACTGCACAAGGAGTCATCTACTGCACAAGGAGTAATCTACTGCTCTAGGACTCATCAACTACACAAGGAGACATCTACTACATCAAGGAATCATCTACTACACAAGGAGTCATCTACTGCACAAGGAGTCATCTACTGCACAAGGAGTCATCTACTACACAAGGAGTCATCTACTGCACAAGGAGTCATCTACTACACAAGGAGCCATCTACTTCACAAGGAGTCATCTACTACACAAGGAGTCATCTACTGCACAAGGAGCCATCTACTACACAAGGAGTCATCTACTGCACAAGGAGTCATCTACTTCACAAGGAGTCATCTACTCCACAAGGAGTCATCTACTCCACAAGGAGTCATCTACTACACAAGGAGTCATCTACTTCACAAGGAGTCATCTACTTCACAAGGAGTCATCTACTACACAAGGAGTCATCTACTGCACAAGGAGTCATCTACTACACAAGGAGTCATCTACTGCACAAGGAGTCATCTACTACACAAGGAGTCATCTACTGTTCAAGGAGCCATCTACTACACAAGGAGTCATTTTAATAGATACTTTTCAGTGACGTTGGAGCTCTGTGGCCGAGAGTCTTTGTCTTCGTCAAATCGGACCGCAGTGACCTTAACGGTATATGAGTCACGTTTCAGATCGATGTCACTCAGATCCTATTCAACATGTCCATCACACGCAAACACGCCCACAAGGCAAAGCGTGAATACACAGGTAAGCAGAGTCGCTCGGGAAAGGATGCAAACGCACACTCTGACACCTGAGACCCTCGTGCTATTGTGAGAGGTCCTAAATAAGCTCTCAGCTCTCACGGCAACGAGCGATTAATTCCGTTGTTAAGACGATGCTCGTGAGCTGCAGCTACAACCCGCCGTGACAGACAGTAGGCGAACCGACGGTGTCCGTTTCCACCTCCACGCTCATTCGCCTCTTTCCATTGACGCAAACAAACGGCCAACGTTAATAAACTGGCTCCAGGAAGGTCACACAGGGAGGAGGGAATGGGATTCATAGGCTGAATTTGAATAATATTCAATATCCTGTGTTTATGGAAGAAATGTAGAACTTTATTTTGTTAAATCTTAAACTTAATTAGTTCTGTGAGTAATGGTGTGATGGTAATACATCTTGAGTGGCAACCGTGTGGTTTTCAAAAGTCTTTTAATGTGGATTATTTGATGCTTCCTTTATAGTGTGGTGAACTTGCATTAGAACACACAACCTTTTTTTCAAATAACTACATTTTAACAGTCCAGGTAGTTGCGGGGGATAAATGGTTGAACACCAATATCCCTCAACTATGAGATATTGCAAAATCCAATGCACATTCATTGCTGGAATAGAAAGTTGGTCTATCGGGAGCTGAAGAGCAGGAGCTGAAGGATGTTATGAAACAGACACAACTCACACACACTCGCCTCACACCGAGGAGCTGGATTTGAATTGCAATCACACAAAATACATAGATGGAAATACACACACACACACACACACAATTATTGAGAACTTTTGCTTTAGCAATAAATCCAATACTGAGATTTCTACATGAACACAGTCACCTTCAGCCTGAGCTGCTGGTGTGTAAGTGTGCTAGTGTGTGTGTGAGTTAGTGTGAGAGAGAGGGAGAGGAAAGAGAGGGAGAGAGAGGGAGAGAGGGTCCACTGGCACACAAACTTGACCGGCATCCAAGCAACTGCTATTGACCAATGTTGGAAACTATTTGTGAATGAGACGCCGAGTCCTGAGACACACACACACACAAACACACACACACACACACACACACACACACACACACACACACACACACACACACACACACACACACACACACACACACACACACACACACACACACACACACACACACACACACACACACACACACACACACACACTTACATAGGAACACACAAAAGCATGCATATAACCACCCTCACTGACCACTGACAACTGCACCCATGGATACACACACGGCTGAAACACACACTGCATTCAAATGGCTGGTTTGCACAGACATTACAAAAAAACACACTTTTTCTCAAACACACACACACACGATCATATCGTTGTGTTTATAAAGGCTCCTTTGTGCCCTGATTATCTTCTAAACACACTCACACACACACACACACACACACACACAAACACATGCACCTAATGACTGCTTTGTGTCCACATTTGAAGGAAAGTACGCACTCGCACAACAACACCAGCTGCTTTGTACTCTCGTTATGTAGCTGTTAGGCTCCGGCTACTTGGGATTGCAAACACGGGCCAAGCAGATGTCCACTGGCCTCATAGCGCTGACGGTAGAAACACACACAACGCACATACGCAGACGGATGTGTGGAAAGACACACACTCACACACACAGAAACACACACACACATACACTACCGTTCAAAAGTTTGGGGTCATCCAGACAATTTTGTGTCTTCCATGAAAACTCACTTTTATTTATCAAATGAATTGAAAATTGAATAGAAAATATAGTCAAGACATTGACAAGGTTAGAAATAATGATTAATATTTGAAGTATTAATTTTGTTCTTCAAACTTCAAGCTCAAAGGAAGGCCAGTTGTATAGCTTATATCACCAGCATAACTGTTTTCAGCTGTGCTAACATAATTGCACAAGGGTTTTCTAATCAGATATTAGTTTTCTAAGGCGATTAGCAAACACAATGTACCATTAGAACACTGGAGTGATAGTTGATGGAAATGGGCCTCTATACACCTATGGAGATATTTCATGAGAAACCAGACGTTTCCACCTAGAATAGTCATTTAACACATTAACAATGTATAGTGTGTATTTTTGATTAATGTTATCTTTATTGAAAAAACAGTGCTTTTCTTTGAAAAATAAAGACATTTCCCAAACTTTTGAACGGTAGTGTATATTGTTTAGATATTTCAGTCTGGACCGCTGAGGGTCCCTCATAGATACGTACTACTAGCAAGGATGAAAATAAGTAATGATACATTTACTCTATTTCTATCACAATACAGTTGAACTAAACACACATGGACAAGAAGAATTTAGTGTTAACAAAACTATGTACGATAACTCGCGTGTCGTCTGATGATTCATTTTGTGCGTTGAGTTATTTGTGCGGATGTGAACGCTGGAGTCTATTTATGGTCGATGTTTACTACCAGGCGATAAACCCCAAACAAGGGCAGAAGTAGAAAAGACGCCATTACTGCGGTGGCACCTTACTTGAAAAACCCACCTGCAATGTACGGAAATGTATATATAATAAATAAATATTTACTTTATTACTATCATTAGTCGCATTGACCAAAAAAATCTAAGAATTAGTTAACGGTTGAAAGTTCCATTACATTAAGTTCCTTGACATCAATTCTACTTCCATGAATCCTAATGAGGCCAATTCTTCATGTTTAAATCCCGTCCGGAGCGGCTTTGCCGAACAGAAGCTCCACCAGGGGCCGCTGAAGACCGAGCCCCCTGCTCCGCGGGGCCAACGGCTTATCTCCTACGAACTCGGCACCACTTTTTACAACAAAACAAGATTCGGATTCGTATTGAATTATACATTTCCTTCCGAACACAATTGCGAAAAGATCACGGCGTTCTACGATTAAATCTAAATTCCCGCCGGAATGAATCAACTCCACGCGGCAATTTCAACCACGACCCATTAATTAAACGAGAACGGGCACTCGGTAGAGCGCATACCTTCGCATATCACAAGATCGGGCATTGAATTATGAACATTTTGGCATTAGTTGCATGCCAATTGGATAAAAATTGACCGCGCTATGGTAAAAATAAGATTTTGACCTTTTCATGACCTTGACCTTTGACCCGATCAATCACAAAATCGAATCAAATGGTGCCTGGATAATAACCAATCATCCCACCAAATTTCATGCGATTCGGTGTAATACTTTTTTAGTTTTGCGAGTAACACGCATACAAATAAATAAATAAATAAATAAATACACGGCGATCAAAACATAACCTTCTGCATTTTCAATGCGAAGGTAATAACACCGATAGGATGAAGTGAATTGCGTGAGGATGAGCCTCAGAGGATACGGAGAAACCTGGGCAGCTTTGGAGGTAGCAACACCCAGAGTGGAACGCAGCATTTGGTGCACAAGAGCCCAACAATGGCACTCTGACTGCTCATAATCCTGTTTGTCCATGAGTCACGAGAGAGCAAAGAAGAACACAAGAAGAATGAGGAATGAGAAGGAGGCTACAACTTGTTCAGTGTTGAGTCAGTGCCCCGTTGTTTCTTCTACGATCAGTGAATGTGTCTTTCTGGATCTTTTCATGCGGCTTCCGGCCGGATGGGAAACCGCCTGACGTCAAACAAAGCGTCCTTTTCTTTCCCGCTGCGACGGCCGTCAAACGATTGACGTACTTCAGCACCGGTCCACGCCCACTCGGCACGCATAGCTTTTTAATGCGTGACACACTTTCAGCCGCTCGCCGAGGCGGAGTGGGTTTTCCGCGGCAGCCGGTCACCAACTTCATCTTTGTCTTCGTCGGCATATTTGCATGGAGGCCGTCGGGGGAAATGACCGAAGGGGAAGGAAGTCAACCCACTTGTTGTTTTTTACGAAACCTGACAAAAAACCCCACAGAGAATCCTCACATTTGAGAGATGTCATAGCAGGGTGGGATGTAAAATGCCAGTTTCACCCCACAGAGGCCACGAGGTCATGGTGAGAATCGTGAAATGCACTCAGTCGCACCCGAATTGAGGTCAGATGAAGTGGACTTCTCTCTGCTGTCACAGAGAAGTGGGTGAGGGGCAGATAGAGTCCTAGTGGTGCTCAAGCTCCTCCCCTTTGCCCTGGATGAGAAAAGTGACCTTTTTGCTGGAGACACATTTTTTTCATTCTTCAGTATTTAAGAATAAAAGTTACTCTCTCTGTCATCAACTCCCCACAAATGTGATTTGATATCCGACGGGGCATTTATTTGAGTTATTGGGAGAATTTCGCTCCGACATGCTCCGTGACACTCACAAGCTAGCTCTCGGTGTCATGCTATCCTTTGTGCCTCATTACCTTCGCATTGAAAATGCCGGAAGGTTATGTTTTGATCGCCATGTATTTATTTATTTGTATGCGTGTTATTCGCAAAACTCAAAAAGTATTGAACCGAATTGCATGAAATTTGGTGGGATGATTGTTTATTATCCGGGGACCAGTTGATTAGATTTTGGGATCGATCGGGTCAAAGGTCAAGGTCAAAGGTCATGAACAGGTCAAAATCTTTCACAGAACTCAAAAAGTATTGAACCGAATCGCATGAAATTTGGTGGGATGATTGATTATTATCCGGGGACCATTTGATTAGATTTTGGGATCGATCGGGTCAAAGGTCAAGGTCATGAAAAGGTCAACATCTTCTTGAATCACATGAAATTTGGTGGGATGATTGGTTATTATCCGGGGACCATTTGATTAGATTTTGGGGTCAAAGGTCAAGGTCATGGAAAGGTCAAAATCTTCTTTTTACCATAGGACGGTTAATTTTTATCCAATTGGCATGCAACTAATGCCAAAATGTTCATAATTCAATGCCCAATCTTGTGATATGCGAAGGTATGCGCTCTACCGAGTGCCCATTCTAGTTTTGTCTGTTCCAGTCTTACAACGATCAATCTTGTAGAAAACGAACAACACGGCTCGGCTAAAATAAATTTTAATTTACAGTAAAGTAACAACACAAGTGATTCAAATTATACTCTCCAGTCTTCATCACTTTCAATAACAAATTTTCGCTGCTTCTGATTTTCCTCTTGGCTGTTAAAGACGATCAATATCGCTCATTTTGAAAATGAGGTCAGAGGGCAATACGGATCCGTATCAGACCGGCGAGGAGAACGATAGTGGCTGGCATGACGACCCATTAGCCAATCAGAACGCTTGTGCTGTTGTTGCCATATAATAATTCATCTTTATTCATAAAGAAAATGTAAGCTAGTGGTCTGATGCTGCCCAGAGGAGACGCAGGTCGAGGACAGCATCATCAGTGTATTGCTGCTTATGCTTCAACTCTGTCAGAATTTTTTTGGCAATGGGTGCCCTTTTTTTGGGTTTGAGCATCTGCCCCCCAAAATGTCTGTGCACGTGCCTGGTGAGGGGAATATGTTTGACGGTCTGACGCCTCACATCCAGCCCCCCCACACACCACACACATCCCTCTTCTTGGTCAGCACACCGCAGACACCCCGCAGTCAGGTGCAATCTCACTTTTCGATTGTTTCGGGCCATCCCCGTGTTGAGTTTTGGCCACGGCACCATGAATCCACACAGACGGCACCACGAGATGTGTCAGGACCCAATTTCACCTCCGGGCAGACAGGACAAGGTGAACGGAGTCGCCGGGTAGCGAGGAGACAACTCGATCCATCCTGGGCCGCCGTCCCGTGGAAAGGGGGGGGCACCACGGGGTGGCCGCCGGAGCCAGACGGGACCTGATGTCCCTTTCTGAGCCGCCTTAGGGAGCTGCAGCATGGGTGGACTCTCTGATGAGGAGGGGGCTGCTTCGCTGTCATTTCACATCCAGTTTAATTTATTTATGAACGGAGATGGTGATTATTTCTTTTTTTTCTCGTAGTGTAGGGGTTATTTGGGGTATTTTAGTGGGAGGACATTGAAGTAGTCATGTTGCCATATTGGAGTTAATAAAGTAATATTCAGAAAATGTTATGTCCACCGAGACAATTCATACTGGTTTTTGTACCTCTTTTAATTAAAGGAAAATTAATGCCCTAGTTTTTCAATGAACATTTTTAATATTCACCAATTCCACAGAGAGTTTTCAGAGGAATAAGTTTCACACTGTACGCCATGTTTAGCCTTGAACTGTCTCGTTCAAGCCTTGTGTTTTTCAGTTCAGGATTTACAAAAGAAGATATCAGAGGAATTTCTTCATTCCTGAAAGTCCTCTTGTGCCCCGAGGGAATGAAAGACGGAGAGATTAATAAGCGTACTTTACATTCCCCATCAGAGATTCCCAGAGAGTATTCTACCCCCAAATAACCCTCTTAGGGATGAGATCGGAGAGGGAATGAATGTACTGAAGTTCAACATGTGTCTTCTGCTGCATGTTTACTCTTTTATGTTGGTGGTGTTACACTTCTTTTTTTAAATGACAGGTGGCTTTTACGATGTGTGCTACTTGTTTAATGTGTGTTCATATTGCAATAAAACGGCTCTTTTTGCACACACCCACACACACACACACACACACACACCACACACACACACACACACCAACACACATACAGTATTTGATTTTTCAAAAACCGGATTGACTGAACCAGATGATCTGGCCAGTTGCCTCAAAGAGCTAACATGCATTTTACTGACTGTCAAAATGACTCAGTATCACAGAAATGCAGAGTTGCAATGGGAAATGTAGGAACATATGGCGGAGGAGCAAAATATCCACTGAGCAGTGTGAAGAAATGTGACACTAGATGATGACAGTGATCAACATGCTCTCTGTATAGCCTTTTGTCCGTAGAAATTCCCGGACATTGAGAAGATGAGTGAAAACCCATATGGACGGGACATGAACAGGATTTATCTCTTAAAGGATTAAACACACACGAGAGTCTGAGTGCAACACACTATACAGGTCTATGTGTGTTTATATATTTATATAGATGTATACAGAGTTGCTCTGGCAACTTGGCGTACACCTTTATGTTTGTATGCTGAGGGCTATTTGTAAAGATTTCCAAACAAATTTTTTTTTTTAACGGTCCTATTTATCCACGAAGCTATTTCCTGAGGGTGTTTTAGTGAAAAGGCAGAGGACTGTTACACAAGAGGACGTGTCTGTGACGCACACGCACAAAGACTACTGCCTGGAGCTTATATTTGGTCAATCGCTGAACACTAAATATCTGACAATGTTTTTGTGGTTGCTAACGTTGTGGAGGTTTTTTTAAAATCACATTTTCTCAGGTTACATCAGAAAGAACAACGTCTCCATGTGAGGAAACATTTTGGCTCTTTCTGTCTCTAAGTTACTGGCACACATGACAGATGACATCTTTTTTCGGGAGAAACTTTATAATGGTGAAATTATTCATGCATGTTTTGGGAAAGCGGCTACATCAGTTGGTGTGCTCTAACATGAACAAAGACAAAGTATTACAGTTTATTTATTACAAGTACATCGCTGCAGGTGACAAACACCTTATCACAAGACACAAAGTTCAATATTTATGTTTCTTTACTCCTTCATTAACAATATAATAAATCTAGATGTGCAACCCAGTTGTCATAATCTTTTTGGGGCAATTGTAAGTTTCTGAAAACCACTCTACTTTCAATTTTGATGTTTTTGAACAACAAATATGTTTCATATCAGCCCGTTATGAAGAAATTGGTTATGGTTAGAAAACAAAACTACCTGCTTAGAAAATACGCTGTTTAAATATAATGTTCCCGTTCTTTCGACAGGTTCCGCCCTCCTTTTTCACAAACCTTCTTGCTGTATGGACGACTCCAAAAAGGCGGTTACAAAATTCACAATAAACAGAGCACACTGCTCTCCAGGAAATGGAAAAGATTTCATGGCTTGGGTTATCTTGGGACCTTGTATACGCAAGAATGTCCAATCACTTGAAAATAATTATTTCATGACAATGAATTTTCATTGCAAGAAAAGCAATGACAGGCCAAAAGCCCCGGCGGCAAAATAGATCTGTTTGCCAAAAGTGGACCCCTCTCCAGTTGGACAGGTGTCTCAAGGAAAACAAAAACAAACAGGACGTTGTGACCCTTTCTAGGTTGAAGGTGGGCATCGTCTGCTGGGCACTGTGTGATGTCACAGGAGCCCACGCACCAATAATATTCATAAACCGGTCATTTGTCCCATATGCAACTAAGCTAGAGAGAAAGACATCAATGAAACACATTGTGACACTCACACGAACAGAAGAGCTCCAGTCCTTTAAAATAATTAAACTCACCTGTGTGTGTGTGTACTGTGGTTTTGGGGGCTTTAAATAAATGTGCAACATTTTTTTTTTAAAGTGTTTTTTTTCCTGGTGTGTAGAATGATAGCCAACTAAATAAATGTATTATAATGAAATAAAAAAGATTGGCTCTGCATGAAGTGCATTACACCGTATGCTTTGCCACCTCCTTCAAGCAGGAAGTGTGTGGGAGGACTCTCGATCCTCATTTCCCCCCTCTTCTACATTTCTCTTTCACGCACACATTCCCACAGAAAGTCCACATTCATCATCAGCTTCTCCTTCGTCTCCGGAGAACTCGGCTCTGCATGCGCGACCATCAGGCTCACATGCGCTCCGCTTCACTGCCCGCACATGCAGTTTGTAGATTATCGCCCGCAAGCGTGTTCATCATCTCCGAGTGCACTCCACGCAGTCTCAGGTGCACCGGGCTGAGCGGTCCTCTCCTGGACCCTGTGTCCCCCCCTCCATCGCCCTCAGGGAAATGTGGCATCACCACAATCCGCCTCTCCGGCTTCTTACATGCTGTCACTGTCTTTCACAGTTTATTACTTCCTGTCTTCCCTTTTTTTCCCCCTGAAGGGTTATTTGGGAGTTTTTCCTGGTCCGATGTGAGGTTTTGGGGCAGGGATGTCTATGTGTACAGATTGTAAAGCACTCCGAGACAAATTTGTAATTTGTGAAATTGGGCTATACAAATAAACTGAATTGAATTGAATTACGTCCTCTCTTAATCCAGACATTCATCATTTTTTCTTTTATTACACATTTCTCTCCGATATTAAAATCTAATGGAACATCTCGATGCAGTGGATAATGGATCTGTGAAGGCCGGCTCGTGATATTGTGGGATGCATTTCGTCATCTGGGATTCAGTATCTTTGCCTGTTGTTGTTGTTCCTATTTTGTAGCATTTCCCATCTTTATTTGCTTTCAGTATAGGGATGGATATCATTTAAAATGTTTTAATAATATTTCCAATACAGTACTTCACTTGCTGTACTGATACCAAAATATATGAATTATAAAAAATAGTTAAAACACAAGCAGCCATGCAAGAACTGTGCCAAAATTAAATGATCTCGAATTGATAGAATAATGACTTTAAGCACTGGCGACTGTGTGTCAGTGGTTAGCAGGTCCGTCTTCCAATCAGGGGGTTGGCGTTTCAATCCCCGCCCTAGACGATGTGTCCTTGAGCAAGGCACTTAACCCTGAATTGCTCCTTGTAGCTGTGTCTACGGTGTATGAATGTAACAGGATTTAGCATCAGCTAAATGACATGTAATGTAATGTAAGCAGGGATTCTCATTTATTAATTACATTTTATTTCAGGTATTCAACTTCAAATTGCGATACACAAAGATTGTAATACTGTGTTACAGACTTATTTAATTTAGAAAAAACAAACAATCCAATAGCTTCAATATTATAAAATGAAGGTTCTCCAACCGGCCCTAATGCCTTCATCTGAACAATTTGCTCATGACGTTACAATCATTTAATTGGGATTATTTCTGGTGTAAAAAATGCAGACATTATGAGATGAGTTATCTGCCATGACCAAAGAGAATAGTTAGAGTAGGACGGGAGGATTAACAATACAAGCATGTAGCATTTGCTACTTTTTGACTCTGGGAAGTGAAAACATCCAAAAACGCACAAACAAAAGTTTGCATCAAAAGCCACGAAGCTGCACATCGGATGTCCGCCGCGTGGACAAACCTTTACTGTGCCGATTCATTGCCGACATCAATATATGTTAAGAGAGATAACTAATCCTAAAACAAAACAGAGAATGGACTGCAATGCTGTCTCAGCCCGTCAGGTCCGGTTTGGGTGAGTAATGAAAGCATTGATGTTGCTTTCATGCCTTTTAGATTCGACGGATAACTGAACCGAAGGTTCGACAGTCCTCTTCTGGTTTTTCCAGTAAAATGTAGAAAGTCTTTGAACAAATTAACTTCTGACTGTCCCGCCTCACACAATGTGGACATGAATTACTGAAGTGCATGCGTAGCCATTGATGTTTTAGATCTATTAAGGCCGCACTGGGCCCAGATTCTCGTTCTCTTCCCACCGGCTCACATCTCACTTCCAAGGAAGCGTCGACAACGGCACTTAAGAAGTAATTACGTTAAAAGAAGCCTATAAGGTGAGTTTCAAGAGCCAAAGATGCTCAGACAGGTTGTTCCAGTTTTAAAATGATTAGCTGGCTGGTTGTAGGCGGTGGGAAACACGTGGCGTCCCAATGGGTGCAGGTGAAAGTCGGAGATGTCCGGTGTCGTTTTGAATTGAAAGCAAATGGCGGAAAATGTGATTTTCTGCCAGCTGTAACTTTAAATGTCCGATGATCTGATCGCAAAACGAAGCGCCGGCTGTTCAAGCTTGCTTTCTTTAAAGGATATAAATATTTTGCATTTGTACCCTTTAAGAGATATGTATTTGTATGTGCTGTACAGTATGCAGCTATTAGAGTGATGCCGACTCACTATGTCCTTTTATGTTCCGTATTTGAGTTCACAAATCAAGTAGTTTATCATTCATATACAAAAAACGAAACAAAACAGTGATGTTTACTGCTCCTGCTACGCCTAACGCACTGAATGCTACTGAGAAACATGGAGGCAAATACACAGGCAGAGAGAATAACACAGAAAACACAAAACTGTAATTATGCAACATATCGTGACAGCAAACCATCATTAGACAGTCGTGGAAAGTTAGATTACAAACAATATATTCAGTGAGGCCAGAGCCAAGTATGACCTAACCTTTTAGTCTCTTGATTATTTCTATAAAAGAAATATTTGTTGCCAATTAACTTAAGGCGTAGTCTCTTTGGTTTGAACTCTGACATCATGCACCTGAGTTTTAGAGTAATTACCTGAAGAATGAAGTACAGTTTCAGGTAGAACACACAGCTGCAACTCCTTCATCTTTTCCTTCCTTTGAAGTGAATATTCTGCACATGCTTGAATACATGTTTGAACATTGTGCCTGTATCATTTTAAATATACATGTGTGAGTAACATTTTTTGAGAAAATTAAAAGTTCTTCTAAAATGTTGGGGATTGGTATGTGCTCCAAGAAATTGAAACTCAAATTCCACGTTGAATCTTTTTTTCAGCTTTCAACCACACCCCGAGAATGTCAACAGAGATCTTAGGAGGTGTTCTTCATCGAAGTAGCATTGAAAAAGTGTCAAATAGTGACAGCTAGACAGAGTGAAATGCCCATGATGAAAGGAAGCGACAGTTGAAACTTGACAAACAGGCTGAAACCATCAGCAGAGGATCAAATTCCAGTTAGATCACTCAAGTAAAAAGGTTTTTTTTTTTTTAACTTGAGTGATGTCTGCCTGAAGCCTACCATCCTAGCAGTAATCAGTCAGCATGAAGTATTCCTCCTGGTAAATCAGAGTTATTAACACTCGTCAAGCTGTCACAGCTTCTGGAAAATAAGCCCAAAGTCTTGTGAAATGAATGAAAGCCGCTCTGATGAGCACGAGGGAGAAGAAGTCCGGGGTCTTCAGAAGATCTGAAATCCATCACTCTTTATTGAAGTCGCTGGCATGTTCGTGTAAACCATCTGTTTCCCCCGCCGTTGGTGGTTTGTTGGAAAACGACAGTGATACTTTTAACATTTTGAATCACTACCTTTACTTATATTTCTCTCACGCCGTGGTCAACGCGTCCAACCGACAGAGCGTGTGAATAGACTACACATGCAAACTAAACCAGGACAAATATTGCTCTAAATGAAGCTGGAGGAGGACTCAGGAGTGTGGCGTGAATAGAGAGCTCTCAGTGGAGCCTTGACAGCAGCTCTGTAATTCATCAGCGAACTTCAAAGGTGGTTCTGTCGTTCAACAACCTTCTCCTCTGTCCTTTTCCTCCGCCGGGCACAAAGGGGCCAAAACAGGAGCTCAGAAACTCTTTTGCATTTCTCCCGAGCGTCCTCATTTTGCATCTGCTGGATTTGCTGTCACTCTTGATTAGATGCAAGAACACACACAAAATCATGTAGTTATGCTGCGTAAAAAAGCAGTGCAGATAAACTTGGGGATTTGTGTCATCAGTTGGCAGCAAATCCTGCTCCAAATAGTGTGAAGAGCCATATTTGTCAGGTTCTTGTGACGGGGTGAGGCTCAGGCGCAGAGTGACAGGCTGGACGCAATATAAATAACAAAAAAAGCACTCTTTAATGAGGCAAAACAGTTTACTAAAAAACAAGGTCCAAACGGGGCAGGCAGGGTCAACAGGCAGAACCAGGAACACAGACAGGACGACGGGAAAAGGACACGGAACTAGAGACGACAATCCGACAGCAGACAAGGGAAAGACTGACACAATATATAGGGGGGAAACACAGGTGTACGACATCAGACAGTAACGAGACAAGAGTGGCTGAGGGCAGGTGCAGGGAATTAAACAATCAAGACAGAGAAGACACAGAGGAGACATAGGAGACACGAACACAGGAGAAACAGAACAGGGTGTTACAGTATTAGAGCCACATTAATAGATATGTAATTCATCATCTGACCTCACAGGTGGTTGTTTGATGTGACATAATCAGCCTTCTCCCTAGTTTCGGAGACACAGGACAAACCTCTGTGTGGTGTCAACGGAGCCTTCCTGTTCGTGTTTTTGCTCTTTAAATCCGTAAACTGTACATGATGCGTTGTATGTGCACAGCGGCAAAGAGGTGAATAATTCATGTGAGTCCTGAGTCCTGACGTCACTGACTGTCTCGTCACTGCTTTTACTCTATTACAATAAATGAGCCTCACATTGATTTCACAAAGTTAACTTGGAGAGCACTTTAAAATAGATATTACAGAGGGAATTATGACCCGGTCAGTTAAAAAAGAAAAAGTAAACACACACGCACACGCACCAGGGCCCTCTATCACTGATGGGAAAAGAGCAGTGGTTCAGTGCTTTGGGGGCCAGTGGCACACATTAAAAATAATGTACTCTGGTTTCGAAATTCAGTTACACACACACACACACACACACACACACACACACACACACACACACACACACACACACACACACACACACACACACACACACACACACACACACACAGACTACAATGGCGCTGTAGTCTGGGCTGCAGCCCGGTAATTAGGTCTGTTTTGCGCTGATAGAGAAGCAGTAACGCGATACACGGACATACTTCTGTGATTAAAGACAGAGCCGACTCTTTGGTTTGGTGGATGAAACAAACCCGAGGCAACGTGAATTTAAAGGCATGCTTTGAGATCTTGGAGATTGTGGACTTATATAAGATAACATATAATACGTAAGGACACATACACACAAGAAATGAATGGGCACGCATATGACATCTATGTGTGTGTGTGTGTGTGTGTGTGTGACTGGCAGAGTGGTGGCATGGCCAGATGGCAGTGCCCTGGGGTTAAGGGGGGGGGGGGGAAGAGAGAGAGAGAGAGCTGTCATTTGATTTCATGCTGTTACCTTCTGTTATCGCTCCCCAGATCTTCTCCACATTCCCTCCAATTATCACAAATGAGCAAAACGAATTTGACATTTAAAACCTTTTTTGGAAATATGGAGAAAAGAAGGCTCTGCATTCTTGGGTCTAAAGCGAGAGAGAAGTGCATTACACATGTGAATGACAAATCACCAGTGTGCCCTACTCAATGTCATCATAACAATGTCGTTACCTCTCGTTAGACGTCAAAAGACCGAAAGCTTGGCTTGTGGTCCAAATGCACACGAAACCCCTTTTAATAAAACCTCAAAACACATCACAAAAAAACGTAGGATGAATCAGATCAATACAGAAAGCAGGCATGTAAACATATTGATGGAAATAAACATGTTGTGCTCTGGCCAATCAAACAGAAGCCGCGGGCTTGGCAGAAGAAGAAAAATATAAAGAAGTGCAGGTGGATTTACAGTTTTTTGTGTACGCATTTGTGTGTGTGTGTGTCTGCACTCGGAACTGATTATTTAGACTCATTTACCAGGAAAAACTAAACAGCTGATGGATTTCCCACAGACCGAAGCTCCCTTTGGGAACCGATGTGCTCTCAAATGAAGCCAAACGGTTTTCACAAACTGCTTTAAGAACACACGCATGACGACTGCGAGTCTGGACTGGCGGCAGCAGGCCCCGCCAGAAGGAGACGAGCAGTAAACCCGAGTGTGCCTGTGGCGTCGTTCCTTTCAAATCAACGTTCATTTCGTCAACATAAATCAACATCAAGTTTCCTCCCCAGCCTGTAATTATGTAATAAAGTTTTCTGACAGTTGTGTCAACATTTAATTAAATCAAAGTAATACTGAAAAATAAACTATAAATATGATTTTTTTACAAATTACAGTCAAGAGCCACACGTGCAATAAGTTCCATCTTATATAAACTTGTTTTACACGGACTAAAAGCTAATTTAACTACTAAATAAACAGGGTAAGTTTGACCAAAACGGATTCTGACAGATCAAATCTGGGATTTTCTTAGGTTCACAAACATCTGAGCAATAAACAACATAATCACATTAAAGTTATTGTCTTTTTATTATTATTTACGGAACACAGACAAAACAGGTACATAACAAATTAGATAATGTAACGCAATTACATTCAAATACTCATATATGAGGTGTCTGTATAGATTATTTACAATGTGTAGACAGTAGTTTGGTGGCTGATGTGTGTATCTGTGTGTATATGTGTGTGTGTGTGTGTGTGCGTGATTGCTTGCCGCACCTCAAACTCCAGGATGGGGTTTCCCACACATTAAAAACCATTGAACCACACAATACCTTTCATATTCACATACAGGTGTTTGAATAAGAACATCAAAATCAAAACACACACACCCTTGACAACCATGTTGTTATTTGTTCGTTGCTTGTAAAACACATCCTCCTGGTCTCGATGACATCACTGAACTCAAATAAATTGCGGTTCCCAAATTTCAGTTTCCAATGCTCAACTTACAGTTCGTAGATCTAAACGTGTCATGTCCTGCATGCCCTATTGGTGTTGTATATTACATTTTCAGCACTTTTAAGTTTAAACTTTACTTCTTCATTGGTCAATACAGAATTAGGAAGCAAAATGCTCTCACAAAAAGATGTTGTGAGGGTGGAGTATCATTATTACACCACGTTTATCCATCAAAAACCAGCACAACAATGAATAAAATGTGACATTTTTGCACAAGAGTCGTAGCAGCACAGGCGGATATAGTTGTCGGACTCTCAGTTCACCACAAGGTCATAAACCATCCTGTCAATTTGTTCGGGCCCTGTGGTTCTTCTATAATAATGTGCATAACTCGGAATAAGCTCGAGATTTAGTCTGGCATGACCCGAAAACTGTCAGTATTTGTCATTTGGTCATATGACGTTAAAAATGTGCTATGTTGACATTGTTCTGACAGGTGATTTTGTGATAGACTTCACGTAAAATGTGGACTTTGCGTCTCAGTGCAACGGTCAGCTCCAGGTCCTGTAAGCCATGAAGACAATGACAGAGCATTGTCCTCTCACCGAGTAGTTTAAGTCGCCCAAACTTTACAAATATCTAATTAATTGAGACGCAAACAACGTCCATGAGTAATCTTTAGCACAGCGCTCATTTAGGTATTTGATGTATGTGAACTCTAACTCATGTTGTCTAACTTTAAAGGGAAATAAAAGAAGATTTAAACTTTCCCCTGGAGAAAAAAAACAAAACAGGAAGTCCATCTGTTCTCAGTGAGACAAATCAGGACAGAGACTTGGCTGTGGTGTCACGGTTGCCCCGAGTAACCAAGGTCGACAGATGACAGCAGCTAATTGGAAAACTAATGAAGTCCAGAAACCCGGCCTGGACTCTGAGAGTGTGTGTGTGTGTGTGTGTGTGTGTGTGTGTGAGGAAAGAGAGAGAGAGTAATGAGGTCCAGAAAGAAGGATAGAGGTTCAGCTTTGTCAAGATGCTCACGAAACAAACCAAAACCCCGTCATTGAGAAACTTGTGCTTTTATGAAACCCCCCCACAATGTATAGATCGATACACATGGAGTTGATCCATTATTATTATGTCACAGGGCTGAAGTCGTAATCTAAACCTCACAAAGCAGACTCTGCTGAAGAGGTCGGTCTCAAATGACCACCAACACAATGTAGCAGTTTCACAACCAGTTAAATCCATAAAATGTTAATTCCACCAATAAAACAGGCGGAAATCTCAATTCAAAAGATGATTTGACTTCATCCAGGCCAGGATTTACTTTTTTTTCAAGCACATTAAAGTGAGACATCCTCGAGATTAACTTTAAAGACAATCTATATGTCTGTCTGCGGTTTATGATCAATATGTCATTCTGGATTATAGTAGACAACCTGTTTCTATTAGGTTTGACCTTGAGGGGGGAGACTGGAAGAACATAAAAGTCCACATTCTAGTAGAATAGAATACAAAAAAAGAGGAAGATACAGGATGAGGAGCAGGTGTGCGGACAGTGCGGCACATGAAAAGAGGAAAACCATGTGGAGGGGTGAGGGAAAGAGACGTCGCCTCGACCTTGACAAGTCAAATTGACAGGTTGTATTCCGGATGCATTATTACTGTGACATGGAGGCCAAGGAGTCATAAAAATTGAGCCTTCCTTTGAGCAGAATATCCCGCCCAGACACTCTTAACCCAAGCTCACAGTCACCCATGAAGAGAGAGCGCTGCGAGGACCATCACAAGTCCTCCGGCCACTTGACTCTTTTTAAAAGAGATTAAAAAACCACCACAGTAAGAGGATTACAGAGAACACAAAGAGCACTGTTGAACAGAGAGACGAGGAGAAAGAAAGAGAGAGGATGGAGAGAAACCGAAATGAAAGAGAATGAACTGTGGTACAGAAATAGACAGGGGAAGAGATGGTGATGGAGGGAGTGAAAGGATAATGGGAAAGATGAGGTGGTGGGGGAGGAGCCATCACATGGCACAAGAGACGGAGAAAGGCATAAAGGGCAGAGGGGATTTAGATGATGGGAATCGTTATTATGTGAATTACAAAGACGATGGAGGGAGGGTGTGAGAGGCAGAGCGTATTAGAAGGATCCAAATAGTTCCAAACACGGCGTGAAGGATGTTGGATCACATTCGGTTGGTCTCATTTCAACATGCGATTCTTAACCTTTCGGGAAATTATAGGCCGAACGTTACCAACTGTTGACGTTTAATTAGGTGTTTATGTCCTTGGGACCAAGGGTATGAATTTTAATGAACACATTTATGAGTTTGCCTGTAATGAGCTGCGAGCTTTCGTTCACAGCTTTATTTTCATGGCTGACTCCCCATTACAGACACATCCAGACGGGCTTCAGAGGAGAGCTGCAATACTCATAATTTACTGTTGGATCTCTGCCTTAATCTATTACAATTACAATTTACACTGAATAAATAGTCTGAATTTAACTATTAGAACACAACCCCCCCAAAAAATATACCCAGAATCCAGAATTTGACTGGTCATTCTGGTATTAATGTCATGTAAAAGTAATCTAACAAGTGGGAAAACAATGTTCATTGTTATCAATATACATAAATGTGACAGTCTAGTGAGAATAAATTCGAGAACCATTTTGAAATTATATATTAGCACTAAAGCGAAGTATAAACTTCTGCAAGTTGTTTCCGACATTATAAATGCAAACAAACACAAGAAGCAGTTCACGAGACAAGATGAGTAGAAAGGGAGCATCTTGAAATACTGACTTATTTCAAGCTGGAGCATTTACAATAAATGTGGCCATTGGGGTTCAATGGGTCGCGCTCACTTTGCGCTCACCACCTCCATTGGAAAGAATTAGAGAAAACCGGAACGACAGTTTTCCAAATAAAATGGAAATTCTTTAAATGAATTTGGCCCGTATTCTGTGTAAATACAGAACAGTGTAAATGGGGTTATGACAACTGTTTGTGTAACAGTTTAGCTCCATGCCTTCCTTTTTGTAGTCGTTGTTTTCATCCTGTCACACTAACTATCATGTCATTCCAGATCCTGCTTCCCATCTCGTCAGTCCAACTCCCCTCACCTGCCTCTGATCACCTCGTTAGTCCCTCATTCCCTTCACCTGGTCCTCACGCCCTTCTCACCTGCAGCCCATCCCCTCATTAGTCCCTCACTATTTAGCTCCCTCACTTCCACTTGTCCTCTGCTAGATTGTCTTGTGTTTCTCAGACAAAGCCCTCGAGCGTTCCATAGTTTGATTATTACCTTTGCATCTTGACTATGTTTTGTTTATTTATTTATTTGTATGCGTGTTATTCACAAAACTCAAAAAGTATTGAACCGAATCGCATGAAATTTGGTGGGATGATTGGTTATTATCCGGGGACCAGTTGATTAGAGTTTGGGATCGATCGGGTCAAAGGTCATGAACAGGTCAAAATCTTCTTGAATCTCATGCAATTTGGTGGGATGATTGGTTATTATCCGGGGACCATTTGATTAGATTTTGGGATCAATCGGGTCAAAGGTCAAGGTCATGGAAAGGTCAACATCTTTTTTTTACCCTAGCACGATACATTTTTGTCCAATTGGCATGCAACTAATGCCAACATGTTCATAATTCAATGCCGAATCTTGTGATATGCGAAGGTATGCGCTCTACCGAGTGCCCATTCTAGTTCTGTCTGTTCTGATCTTGACGACGCTTTCAGTAAAGAATCTTTATTTGAATTATCTGTCTCCTGAGTCGTGCATTTGGGTCCACCCTAATCCCGGCGTGACAGTTTGAGTGTTTGTGTTGACCCGTTTGGCTTACTTTGAAAACTTTTATCGCAATTAATAAACAAAATAAAAAAGGGAGTACTTGAAAAGGTTTAAAACAATCAGTATTTTATTATTTAGTCAAAAAAGCTCCATTCAATGATTGTGTGCAGCATCACTGGACACTGGCACTAGAGTACAGGTCAGACTCACCAACGTGACCCACCATGTAGAATGAATCCTCCGGTGATAGGACACTGTAGCACCCTGAATGCTTTGATTATCTACTTCCTTCACCTCTGTCCATATTATGAGAGACATTACGCCAGCCATTAAACAGGAATCATTATTTCCTCTTCACTGGGTATTGACTTCTATAACATTCAGCTTCAAGGTCAGGTCTTGACGGTCAAGGTTAATCTGGTCTCGTTTTTCTCTGTGGTTCTTCCTGTTTTTGTGTTTCCTCATTATTATACTCACGTTTAAATATTCAAGCCACTGCCATTTGTTTTTTACAATGTTTTTAATGGCAATAAAATAAGTTGTATTGTTAAGTTGTATCAATCTTATATTGACGTATCAAAAATGTCATGCCATCAGTGTTCTGGACGTTTTTTTGCCTGTGGCGTCAATAACGGACGCCAATATTCTTCAAGGTAATCCGGCAACTGTGTGGCCACCACATCCCTCTGCAGTCTCATCTAAAGGAGGTCTATTCTAATTCAGTCGACTCCGCTCATTAAGAACGAGCATTGCTTTCTTCTAGTGTTACTAACCACTAAAAAAGGAAAAAGACACATTGGAAAAAAGGACACCAGATAAAACGTGAACAGAAAAAGGACGAGCTTTTTTTCGCCCTCGTCATTGACTAAACATCAACACGTTCCCACCGAGAGCCCAAAGTCCACATGCCGCTCGTATACAGGTGACAGCCTCTTGTTTGCTGAGGCATAACATTTGGGATGTGGCATTTGCTCAGGGATTCCCGTCTTTACACAGAACCAACATTATTCCAGTCAGACGTTCCACCTCCTCCTCTCCTCTGCCCCCTAATCTTTTTACGGGGAGATAACAGCGCCGTTATGAGGGAGCAAATATAATTACCAAGATAAAATCAACACATTTAGGAGTCACCACATTAACTCCTTTTTTCATAGCGGCGCTTTTTTGATCTGTGGGAATCCGCCCAGCTCACCAATCACGTGTGTCACAGCTCCGCAGCCTTTTGTCGTTTACAACAGGAGTTACCATGAATACAAAAAACAAAACACACTTCAAAACACTCTGTTAGTCATTGAAGCTTGTGTGTGTGTGTGTGTGTGCATTTCATTGCCTGTATAAGTGTCTCTGTGTTAAGCCCTGGGTTCATGCAGAGTGTCGTACAAAACGTGGGACTCTCTTCAATATGACAATAACATCAAAACCACTCAGGCTCACCGTTTGATATCACGCACACACACACACACACACACACACACACACACACACACACACACACACACACACACACACACACACACACACACACACTCTCTCTCTCTCTCTCTGGTCTCATCCCACTCGTTCTCTCTTCATCAGGGTTGACTCTGCATGCGTGGCTCTCAAAGCCTTCTTCTGCGCTTTAATCTGTGACAGGGATTTGTTTGGTAAATGAAAGCCAAATTTTTTTTGGGTCTGCATTATGTTCGTGAAAATAAATAAATAAATAAATAAATAAATGAATGGAGCGCCGAGAACTCACTTTATGATAAATACCCCCCTCGACACTATAGCAGACTCATCTCCATTATCAAAATGAGACGTAATTGTTGATGGAATTCACAGGATCACTGGTTTTGCAGTATTTCTTAAAAGAAGTAAATAAAAGTCACTTTTCTCCTGTAAACCGAGTTGGGCGTTGCCAACGATCGAGGTCATTGTGAAGGAGCAGAGCAGAGGGCTTCAAATGGAGCAACCTAGTTCTTCAAGCAATCCTATTGTTCTGACAAAGACATAGAAAGGCCCCCAGGCAGAGTCCCAGAGAACAGTTTGTCCCCGAAATCAGCGCATGGAATATAAACACAATGCGACTTTTAAAGTTGTCACATTGCTGGCCTGATCACATGACAGTAGGGTATCGACTGTAAGTAGGTAAGTTGAAAAAGGGGGTCACACAAGTCTGTCTGGTCTCCAAACGAATCAAAACACACGGTAACTTCCCTCCTAACCTCGTAACTCCGTGACAGCTTTCCATACGTCATTGGGTGCATCGCACACACGAACCAGCTTACAGCTAATTCATCATCCTCCTAATGGGGCCAAAGCATTATGGGAACAGCAGTTCCAAAACTCTTCTCCCCCAAATGGAAAGAAGGTGGACCATTTCATGGTAGAGCAGGTGTCACCAAGACACCTGTCCTCACACTAAAGTTATTTCTTCCCATCAACGACCTGAACAACTATCAGTCGCAAGATATTATACAATTGTATTTAAAAAAGGGTATGGACAGGATTCCCATCTCTTGTATTACCACTTGCTTAATACAAAGGCTATTTATTGTCTTGCGCAATGCAATGTATCACTTTATTTTGTCCATTTCTCATATTAAGATTTTTTTTAAAGATTTTTTTTTTTATACTTGATATTTTATTTGGGTATTTTTACAGAAATACAACCTTCAAAAGTAAGAATGCATAATAATAATACAAAATACAAGTAAATAAAAATAAAGTAAAAATGAACCATGTATCTGGCCAAGAAGGGCCTTGAGGAAACACAAAAATAAAAAGGTTAAAGCAGGAAAATAATTATGAATAAGACATTTTAAACAAATTTGTTTTGACAACATCTTGCACAAATGCCACAAAATCGACAAAAACACAGAAGTTCGGGGGGCAGATTGTTTCAAAGCATCACTTCATTTTAACATACACCGTCAAAAGATGCTCAGGGATGTTTTCCACTTTCCTGGAGCGCTGCGAAAGAAGTGACTTCATTAGTTTAGTGCCAGTGATTACGACCTCTGTCTGTTGGCTGTGTGTGTGAGAGTGTACGAGGGGAAAAAAGAGGGAGAGTCATTGATTTCGTCCCAGGCCTGAGGGGCCGCCAAGACAGCTTGACTGCTGAGAACAGATGGCAGCCCACTGTGAGGTTGTGTGTGTGTGTATGTGTGTGTGTGTGTGTGTATGTGTGTGACACAAGGAAAGTCTTTCTTTGAAAGTGCGTGATGGTGATACTTTGTAGAAGTGGTCATACTATGAATATGTATTCCATATATGTATATACACGTGTGTACATGTACATGTTTGTGATTAAAAGATATGCACATGTGCACACCGTCCCTCCAACTTTCCACGTGAACACAACAACAACATAAACTCACGCTGGGACGACGTCACACTCATCAAAGCCTGAAATTACAAACTCTGCCTCTCCCATCGGCCCTTGTCCTCATTGCCTCATCACACACACACACACAAACACACACACACACACACACACACACGGGAACACAGTATATTTTGCCGTAACCTGGGTCACAGAAAGTGATTTTACTCAAGATTCATAAAATAAACAAACATATTGGAGATACATCCGTGTTATAACATCAGTGCAGCACACATGGATCATACTGTACATTAATCAAAAGCATAAACATCTGAATGCCGTGGGTGTGTTTACAAACACACAACCACGGTGCCCACACATAATCTTGCCGTGGACCTTTCGCTGAATCTCATAACCAATATCTATATTTCTATAGCCATAACTTTCTCTCCCTCCACTTGTTTCCTGTCTTTTTATTAGCAGTTGCTCGATTAATACATCCAATAAAAAATGTAATAACATCATTACTGTTTATAGTTTTCATAGTTTCATTATTTCCAGACAAAGTCTGTTTCGGCATTCAGGGAGGTCAAAGGTCAACCACATAACGGTACCGTCGTGGGGCGGTCGCGGGGATAAGGAAGTAAATCCTCTGGTTGCTTGCAGGTTGTTTTTTTCCCTGAGAAGAGAGAGACTAACGGGGAAAAGGAAGAAAAAAAAGTTTTATTTTTCACTTTGTGGCTCAAAGCGAGGGGGTTGAAAACAATAAATACAGGCTGGACATGTGAGTGCATTCCTACTGTTCTTTTGTTATCCTCTTTTCAATCAACACGTGACCCCCCCATAAAAACACCTTTTGTGTGTGTCACGTGCTCCCCTCCCTTTCTTGTGAGTCTTTCCCTCAGTGTGTCTCCACAGTCTGACCTAGTACATTTGGCCAAATCAATTGTCACACTTCTGGAGCCAAAAGCCCCGAGGCTCAGCCGCGGTTCTCTACTCCCTTGAAAAAAACCATCAAAAGCATACGGAATTATGCAATGGTCTTTATGTGCCGCGGCTTAGTTACCAATATGCATATCATTTCGGGGAAAAACAAAGATGCACGGAGCGTAAGTGTTTGACAGATTGGAGGCTGAGCAGACCGACTGAGGAAGCCTCACCCGGCTGACGAGGTGAATCTGTGAGAAACCGTTCCTGCTTCGGTGAAATGTTTTCTCTTCTCGACAGCCGTGTTCACGGCGGTCACGGGAAGCAAAATGGTGCTGAAACCTATCTATTAAAAGCCGTCTGTGGATGAATAAAAGTAAACGTGAAGGTGGTTTTAAATTAAAGATTCAGAGAAAGTCAACAACACACTCGGAGAAACCCGAGGCCGGCCTACGTCTCTGTATGAATACAGAATATAATCCTGTGTTATATACATCTGCTAAATTCCCGTTTAAATTTGTTTATCATACTGCTTTATTTATTTTGCACAATTTATTCCATTGTATTGAACGTTACATGATCTTTTATATTTGTATTTTAATAGTTAGAGCGCACCTTTTCATTTAATTTCAACAACTGTTTAAAGACAATACATTATTTGTAACTTCCTCTTATTGGCCTAAACTATACTTGAAGGCGTGCGATGTTTTTAAAATGTTCAACTAATTCCACGAGAAGACTAAAACCAACCCTCAATACTTACAGCCCCGTTCATTTCTACAGAAGATGAAAACCTTTAAAAACAGGTTCAAATATATGGTTCGCTTGGAAATTCAAAATATCAAATGGGCACTTGTTGTTAGCATATATTGGTTTAGACAGTTACAAATAGTGTATATGTTGGGTGACTCATTGTCAGACGTAAAGAAGTTGCAAATGTGTTTTGTGTTTATGTGTTTTTACATAAGAACCAAGCAGCCTTTGGCTACATGGACAAAACTTTTGGAACATATTACCAGATTCCTCCTTTTAGGAACTTGGCGCTAGATGTACCGTTGCCAGAGGAGGTTTCCGTACAAAATCAACAATATCATAAAACTTCTTCAAAATCTTTCAGTCATAAATGTTGAAATTTCACAAAAACATATTAGTAGTTGCTGTAAACAACATACTCAATAGTATCAGGTATGGGAGGGAGTGTGTGTGTGTGTGTGTGTGTGTGTATGTGTGTGTGTGCCTGTTGCCCTAGTGAACCACGTCCTTCACTGTTGGAGCCAAACAGAAGCTCATGGACGGAGCCCGAGCTCCAGATTGTTTTCTTTGGAGTTTAAACTCTTGTTTACTTGTGTTTGACCTCATTGCCTGGAAGAAGATTACAGAACGTCACTATCGAGACAAAGAAGAACACGCAAAACCAAAGAAAAACCATGAACATGATATGAGTCACATCCGGAGTCAGAGTGAGCGTGTGTGTGTGTGTGTGTGTTTTTGTGTGTGTGAGAGAGTGTCGTACAGGCACCATCTGCCCCTGTTGGTTCTCATGGCAACTATCACCAGCTGTTTGGTGGGTTATGTTCACTTCACACATACACTGCCTGTCATACTCACACTCACACACAAACATACACGCACACACACACACACACCGCATCCCATGACTCTCGTACCACATCACTTCAGGGCTCATTAGTGTGTTTTCTCAGTTCATCGTTCCGGACACTTTGTAATTCACCTCTGCAGAAACATCCAAGGTTGTGTACTTTGTGGTCGCCACGGGCAACACTGAGGAGAGACCCGAGCTTGAAGCTAAAGTGACCGCACAAAACAGTTTTACCTGTACGACATTAATTCTCAGCCGTATATGTCTTTACAAAGATCACTTCTGGTTCATACATTTCTAAATCTAAGTGGTATGACAAGTTTCATCCATAACTTTTTTCAGAAAAAAAACTCAACGATATGGACTAATATCCTTGATACCCACAAATAGAAACTGCACAATACTTTTGATATTAAAAATACTTACAATAATACAGGGTTGTGCAATATCTTCTTAGATTACAGATGTTCAACAATCCTCACATGTCTGCTTCATGTCCTACATACACATTTACAATGATGTAATTATGATTGCATCAGATTTTGGGATGAGAGACACACACCAGTGTTGGAGAGGGGCTGACTGCATGACACATAAGTATGAAGGAATGTAGCCATCTGCTAAAACAGGTTTTTTGATCTCCCACAGTCTGGCTTTTTGAGGGAGAAAAAATCTGCTCCAATTACATCTAATAAGGGGTAATTCGTTATTAAACAATTAAGCATTTTACAAAAATCTCATTACGGAAACCGAGGGATAAAAAACGTACGTACAGTCATCAAAATAGCTACAGTAAGTGTCTAGATTGCAGCGTTATAAAGACATTTATAATGCATATCTAATACCTCTAACATGTTGAACCCGTTCAGATCCATTTCCATAAACAGTATCTGTTAAAAAAATATGAGGGAATAAAAGCCTTGCAAAGCAATGGATTAGCATCGAGAATAAACCACATCTATTTCAGACTGTTGAGGATCTGCGTGTGAAACAAAGCAGCTGCTGATGATCTCCACTGTGGCCACCAGAGGGAGACAATTATTTAAGTAAAATACACACATTCATTTGATTTTGAAAACGATCTCCAGCTGCATGTGTCACACGTGCACAATCTGTCTCTTTCTGTCAGTTTGTCTTCATACCTCCACATTTCTTTTGACAGGAGAATACATTAAATAGAGATGGCATCTATTCCATTTAGAATAAAACAACAACACATGAGCACCAGTGGCGGCTGGTGAAAATTTTTTTTGGGGGGGCGCAGTTGGGCGACGCGGTTTAAATAGCACTCAACAATGAGAAGAAAAGAGGTTTTGAGTAGAATATTATTGTAAAAACCAAAGCTTTATTTCAAGAACACAGCGTGCTCATCAACACTGTCCAATAACAACTATCAACACACTGTAACTTTGGGCATGAGTTCAGGCAGAGCAGAATTTTTAAGAAACATTTGGGTTTTAGAGGTTTGCAAAATAAAGAGTTTCACCCTCACATGAATGAAAGAGGTTCAGAGCAGATGTTACAGATGTGGAGCGGGCATGGAAGAAGTCGGCTCAGATGGTGATGGTGATTTTCCAGCACTTATTTATTCTGCAGAAGACAACAGAACACACATTTGCCTTCTGATCTGTCTCTGCACTTCCTTTCCTCAGCAAAATAAAACCATTGTCCATGGAAGACAGGACCACATTAAATCTAAATAATAATAACAATTCTCATCAAAACCATGACATGTAACATACATACAAGGAAAACAGAGACCCTAATGGACAAAATAAATAACTACATGAGCTAGAGTCATTTCAGCAGAAACAGAAAATTCTAACTTTGAACAAAAAAAACACATACCTGCAGAAGACAACACACACACATTTGCCTTCTGATCTGTCTCCACTTCCACTTCCCTAGACACGCAAAACACAATTTACACAAGGAAAATATACGTGGGGCGGATGTAGCTAAACAAGCGGTGCCAAAGTGGCTCAATGAGACCGCCACCAACGTATATGTTGACGGTCTAAATGACACGACAGCTGGCGCCGATCGTATTTGCGACCATTACTGTATGTAACATAAGCGGTTAATTTTATAAAAGAATATAGCCAAAATAGTGCAACATCGTTTTCACTCAACTCACCCTCAGCAATATAAAACCATTGTGAGCAGGGTTGCCAGGTCTGTGTGACAAAACCAGCCCAATGGCCAATCAAAACCAGCCCAAAAAACCAGCCCAATATCAGAACTCAAAATATGCCCGTAAACATATACATGCTTTTTAAGTCCAACAGCATTGCTATCATTGCCAAATATATTGTAATATCTACAAAGTAACAACATATGTTTGGTTTGCCAGCATTAAAAGCAGTTTCCCTAAACAGTTATTTCCCCTATGTCCTAAAATGGCCTTGTGTAATTAGATACAGTATATTATCATAAATAAAATGTGTATGCGTGCTGATCTGGAGTCAGTTTGGTAGGATTTGGGTATGAATAAATTATTTCATTTAAAATATGGATTTTATTTAAAGATATTCATGTAATTTGCATGCAAAATAGGTCTACCGAACCAAGGACAAAAATTCAACCAGCAACACTTCAAAAGTGGCCCGATTCATGAGAAAACCGCGCGGACCTAGCACACTTGCTCTCTATGGGCTGAGGAATGCGGGTCTCTCTCCTCTGAATAATCGTCGCGCATACTTGTTTATGTCGATTAATTTATTTCATCCGCGCCAATGTGAAGCGGTCATTACCATGACGAAAATATTGTATCAATGCCGTACACACACGTTAGACCCCACGCCCGAAAAGGGGAGGGCTTCTTTGGCTGATAATGGCGATATATTATATTTTCATTAGTTTATGTTGACGAGTGGTGCGGGCTTGCGGTCTCCACACACATTTAGCCCACACGCAAATTTTTATATTTTAATATTTTTGGCATATAATGTTTTTGACAGATTTTTTTCTTTTTTCTTTTTCTTCTTTTTCTTTTTTTTTCTCCAATTAAGAAGAGGGCAGCTTGCCCTATGGACCTGGCAACACTGCTCTATGCTGGCTGAACATACGGTCTCTCTTGATCTGCGAATAATGACATCAATCAACATTTAGCGCCTCTAAGATCTCAGTTTCATCCGCTAATGTGAAGCCGTCATTGCCAAAACGACTGAAATGTTAACACGTGAGACACACACGTTAGACCAGCGCCCAAAAAAAGGGAGGCTCTCCTCCGTATAATGGATATTATATTATTTTTTTAATTAACTTATGGTTGTTGACAGGGCGCTCGGTCACCCACACGCACGGCTTAGCGGCATATTATATTTATTTTAAAATGATTTATATTTTTGATTTTTTTTTTTTTTTTTTTTCTTTTTTTTTTTTCTTTCTTTTTTTTTTAGAGGGGCGGAGGGCTTTCCCTTATGGACAAACCCGGCCCCACTGATGAGCACTCCTTCTTTGTCAAGTATACATGTCTTCACTCCCAGGCCCACAGCTCTTCAAATCACTCTTCACTCTTTTTTTACGTCTATGGTGACCTCTGTAGGTTGCAGTTTGCACATGCATTGCATGCAACCACAGCATGAAGGCAGATACACAAACACACACCAACAGGCTGTATTTTAACCTAAACACACGTCACATGTAACATACTTTAACTTAAACACACATGTCTCAGTTGAAACACACACCTAAACACACACCTAAACACTTTAACGTTATTTGTTTATCTTTATCTTATTTGTTTATCTTTATCTTATCTTATACTTAGTTAATACACACTTTGCACTGTTGCGTTGATTGTTGTTTGTCATGTCAAATGTTGCACCTTTCGCCAAAAAAATTCCTCGTTTGTGTAAACATTCCTGGCAATAAACGGATTCTGATTCTGATAAAGAAATGTTTTTTAAATGTTTACGTGATACAGATTTGGGCAAAACTTTAGGTTTCTTTAGTCTAATAACTTCGCCGCTTGAACCGACTTTCCTCCCTCAATACGTTTTTTCTTCTTTTCATAATCTCTATTTAAAAATGACTGACAAATTACACTGAGTCTTAATTGAGTTTAGCTCTGCGGTTCAAAAGACCCACAACATCCACATATCTTTTTCTCATATTAAAATATAGTATTATATCGTGGAAAATGTGTAGAAGTTGAAAAAATGACAGCAAAGTAATGATTTGATGAAATTGTGTGATGGCTCGCAACTTACTGCATGAATCCTGCTCTGGAGAGAGAAACACAGACTCTGAGAATATGAAGCCATCTTTCTGCAGCCGAGGTGTAAACGGTTCACTCGGCAGGAAAATAATCAATGACACGCAACCAACTCGAGCGTGACTAAATGCGAAGGATTTAAAATTATTCGACGGCCTCGTCAGAGTCAACACACCGAAACACGTTGGAATGTGTCGGCTTTTCTGAAACAAGGATTTCGCGCCTGCTGAGTTGAAGCAGTCGAGTCTTGAACGGGCGGGTCATAGTTAATCCCATTTGGTATTAATTATGGCCCGACCGTATAAGTGAGAAGAAACAGACACACTCTTTTACAATCGGCAAAACTTTTATAAATGTGGAATTGTGTCCAAACCTCTGAAGAAATCTTCTCAGAAAAAACAACACACAGATCAGGAACGATCTAAACGAGGAATGAGTTGATACGGGTCAGAATAACTCACTTTAAAGCTGCACCGATCAATATGTTTTTTTTATTTTTATCATCAACGACTGCATGTGTCGCCCGCAGCAACGAAACCCACAGAGTTATTACCCAGACTCTGCAGCCCCCCCCCCCCATCAGCTTTATGGAGTCTTTCAGCTCATTGTATTGGCGACTGTGTTTCTCACTGCTCTCAGCGACCTCATTTCCAGCAGCAGTCGGCCGCCTTATAAAAAGATCTGATGATGCCTCTGCACACGGCGTCCAGCGGACAGACAGTCAGCGACGAGCTCGTGAACAGAGCGCATCATTTACCGCTGGAGGTATTTCCCTCAGGTGTTGGTGGACAAAAGGCAGCGCTAACGTGAGAGTGAATATTGGCCGCGTGTCTTATCTGGTCATCATAACTGGTTTAATAAGCTGGTTTCTACCTGAGTGAAACAAACAAAATCAATCAGGGCAAGTTCGACTTAAAAATACTCAATTAAAACTTTTACAAATTAAATAAAAAAAGTATTGGGATACACGATATGCAGAATGTTGAGTGTTACATTCGGGAATTGGATTATTTTAAGTGACACGCCAAAAGCATGTAAGTGGCATTTTCATGTTGAAATGAGGTAAAGCTAATTTAAACATATATAAATATATATATATATATATATATATATAAAAATGAATCATCTTTGAAACCACTGAAAAGAACATTTCTCCTAATCCTACCAGTAGCATCACCTCCCAGTCTTGTTAATGCCCACGTCTTTTTCAGAAACCATGGCCTTTGTAAAAGAAAAATGAAAAGAAGAAGCTTTTTGTTGTTAAGTTTATAGTTTCCAAGACCAAGCCAACAACACAGTAGATAACAGTAAATAAACTAATAGAATCACTAAACTCAGTTATTTCAAACCCACTGATTCGCAGAATAAGTCACAAGAGAACAGACTTCTTTAAATCCTTTTCGATATTTTGATTATGAAAGAATGAAAGAACATGCTGCTGTCTTAATTATATAAATAATGTTCATGTATTCAATTAGATTCCATTATGAGGCCACATTATTTCCGGTTGTAAGTCCTTAAAACACCAAAAGTCATTTATCTTTAATTTCTTTCCCCGACCGGTCTGAGGGGAAACCATCGAGCCTCCAGTTCCAAACACTCTGCTGTATCCTTTACGCTGGGGATAAATCAACTGATCTAAGTGGAAAGGAAAAATAAAGTTCATGGCGTTAGATGAAAACACTGGAGTCAGTGGAGCTGTGTAATAACATCACTGTGTTTCTGTTCCTTCTGAGGGAGGCCTCTACCTTCTGCTGTGCCGCTGTGCTACCGAGACTCTCAGATGCAGCAAATTATGCATTATCCTTAACACATGTGACTGCAGATATTACACATAATGTGCTCGCTATGTGAATGTGTTTTGATTTTTGAATCCACATAATTCAAGGGTTCATTTAAGTTGGCATGTATATGGTATTTAATGTTGCTGCTAAAAGCAAGCTCATGTCATGTTTATAGACCGAGAGGAGACACGCAGAAATGGAGATGAGGCGTGAACTGAAACCATAAATAAAACTGAAAAATATTATCAACTTTTGTATGGAAATTAATGAATAAAAGCAAAAAGGACTAATTGAATTAATGTGTCTCAGATGAGAGGCTGATTCACAGCTTGTGATCTGAATTGAGTGATTTGCAGCAACATCTATGATACAGTCAATGAACATTATGGTTTAAAGAGTTGTAACGTCATTTAATTAAAAAAATTATTTGAGAACAATAATTACGCTGCATTTCTGCTTTAAGCATACTTCGGTTTTCATACAGGAGAATACTTCAAGTAATATTTCATTTTTTCTCCCGAAACACAGTTGCGACGGGTTTTGTAACTTCTGAATTATTAATTGCTGTGATCTGATGTATTGAACACCGATATCAAATATATCAAACTTCAATATTATAGAATTGATATCGGACAATTTGTAGTGTAGTAGTTATTATTATATATAAATGTGTTTGCGGCTTAACTCTAAACGTACCACATGGAGAGAGGGTGTAGTGCAAGCCTGGTGGTTAGAAAAGGGAGTGGCAGGTTGCGGGTTCAATCCCTGGTCCAGCTGCATGGATCTGACTGGGAAAAGAGAAGAAGCAGCGCCTTCCCCTGGTGCCCTTGAGCAAGGCCCTTAACCCCGCAACCGCTCCAATGGATGCTGCTCAGGGTCCAGCAGATCAGACTGTGGTCACACTGGGTAACTATCAGGATCTCCGAATTAATTTGTACTTCTTTTACACTTCTAATATTTTCCAAAGTACTTATTTACTGTCGGAGAAACAAACAAAAAGAAAAAAACTCAGAATCTTCTTTTCCTGCACACCTGCGTTTCAAGTCATTGAAATATTCCATTCACACAACTTTCTTTGAAAATATTGTGTGTTAGAAATGAATAGTTTACTCATCCTCCTGCATATTGCTCAAAAAAACTAATCAAACAGCTCTGCTTTGCAGCGAAAGAGTAAAATAACTTGAACTCATCATGGAGGACTCTGCACACGTCCCTCTCTTTATGCTACGAGGTAGAGTGGGGGAAACCTGTCACTGCTGTGCCACCCTGTCCATCGTAAATATTAATTTCTGCACGTTTTGTCATAAATGGCCTTCCCCCCCAGATGTCTTTGAACTCATCACAGGGGGGGCGCCGCTGTCTTCTCCTGTCACTTCTGTCTCGCGACCGCGGCAATCAAGAGTGAAAGCCGATCGTTATTTACCTGCTGTGGGGAGCTCAATTTGTCAGTGCGGGGGCGGGGCGAGGGAGGTGAGGGGCGGGGCTTCGAGAGCAGAGTCCGCACAGCCGGATAGGACGCGACTCGAGAGCGAAGCGGCGCGCGGCGCCTGCGCAGAAGCTACGCGGAGGACTCCAGCTCGACTGTGTTCAACAGGCGAGGAAAGCCGCGGTGAGATTCACGCTCGTCGCTGACGCTGCACGTTGATTAACGAAGTCATGCTGTGCATTTTACCTCCATTTCGCAGACTGTTGACACACTGCATGATACACGAGTGCCCTTAGTCTCTGTTCCAAATAATCCGGTGTGATGTAACGCAGCTAATGACGAACACACGTGACCTTTCTGGGTTTGTGACGCATTTTGATACTTCATGTTAGAGCCTTCGTGACATTTGCTTCATTAGACATGAAGATTTCAGTCCTGACTGAGTAATTAATGCATTAGTCACATTTCCACGTGTTAAATGATTTGCGATACTTGATGCAGAATTCTGGCCCGCGGACAAACTGAGTTTTTTTTCTTCTTATCCTTGAATGCACTTGCAGATTAGAGCGGCTGCAGATCTTTTCCGATTGCATCTCACAGGGATCCGCTGGAGCACAGAACATTATCTGTAATTGGGGGTTTAGTGATCAAAGCTCACAAATGGAAATCATTTGAAAAATGACGTTATTTAATGTGCAATTGACGTTTTTGTGATGTTTTTGTGTGTCTTTAACATTTGCAATCTAAATGGGATCTCAGCGTTCAGGATTCTTCTGGTTGGTTTGCTTGAACGAAATAGGACCACTTCGTTGACTTTTGTATTTTTGGTGTGACTGGTCATTGAGTCTAACTACAAAAAAAATAGAGCTGAACTATAGATTCTTTACGGTCTGCTGAACAGACAAGAAGAGAAGTCTGAAAATTTCGAGGGAAAAGCGAAATATCTGACTTGTTGAGACTTAACTTAATGTAAGATAGTGCGGTTCATATTGCTGGGATACTAGGAAATAGATCAATCAGATTCAACTGATTAACTCTTTTCCCTCTTTGAGAATAAGATGTGATTATGTACATTGAAATAATAATACAAATATATGATGAAAGGGGCAGTGTGTAACTGTTAGTGAGACACCAACAGCAAGAAGGAACAAATAAGAGAAGAAGATTTCAAAGAAAAAGTCAACAATTAGGATGTGAAAGCCCAATTGTGGGAAAATGAGGATTAAACAAGAAAAAAGGAAAGGGGAACTATAAAGGGAACATGCTGAACCATGTGAGAGAGAAAGAGAGAGCGAAAGAAAGAAGTATGGTTGGCAAAAAGAAGTGAGCAGCTGAAGAAGTTTCTTAATGACCTCAAGACTTGAAAAGTCTTTGCGAGCGAACAAGTGAACTAGAGAGGCAGATGAAAGAAGAGGGGGATGAAAAGAATAATAAAACAGAGCTGAAACGGGAGCGAAAGAAGGCGTCTGAGGAGATGGTTGGAGAGGCTGAAAGACGAGAGCGAGCGAGGAGACACATCGACGGCGAAGAGAAGAAATGAGGAAGATCTGTGAAGGAGAGGCCAGAGATGATGAAGACGGTAACCCCGACGACGAAAGCAATTCCCCACAACATGGTCTCAAAGACGTATGCAAAAAACTAAAAACAAAACAAACAAAAAAACTTTGAAACACAGGTGTAGGAGAGTGACAGGGAGATCTGTTTTTTAGATCCGGAGGAGATCGAACCGACGCCGCCGCTGATGAAGAAAGGGAAACAACAAGCAGAGGTGGATGAAGGATGAACATCAAAGAGGAACGGGTCGATAATATATTAATGCGACTGTAATTACAAATGAAAAAAACATCTTGGTCTATGATGTTCACACGAGAAACTCCTCCTCCAAAGACACGTTTGGGATTCTGTGCATCCATTAGAGAACACAACTCTCAAGTTATTTTACAGAGATGGAAAATTCCCCGTTTCACCAGCAGTTTTTGGAAAAAATTAAAGGAAGGAAAACTTCACACATTTATTCCTTTTGATGATTCTTGAGTCATTCATATCATGTGTGTTTGAGGATGAAAGTCAACATACTTATCGCTGATTAATTTAACAAGTTCGGGAGAGGGTGTTTGAAAAAGGAGCGGCGCAATAAACGCTGATCCGCATGCTTCAAAGCTTCCACTGTTGCCATGGTAAACGACATCCAAATAAAAAAATAAAGAATATTAATCCCACATTATCCATTAACATTAAATATGATTAACTATTCTCTAGAAGGAAAGCACAGTTGTGTGTGTATGTAGCGCTGTCCTCTCAGAAGAAGAGATCGCTAGAGAGTCTTTGGAGCTATATATAAATACAGTATATATATAATAAATATATATACAGGACTGTCTCAGAAAATTAGAATATTGTGATGAAGTTCTTTATTTTCTGCAATGCAATTAAAAAAACAAAAATGTCATGCATTCTGGATTCATTACAAATCAACTGAAATATTGCAAGCCTTTTTCTGATTTTTGTTTGATTATATGACTTTGCTTTAAGAAAACTCAAATATCTATTCTAAATATTAGAAATATCATGAAAAATACTAGTATAGGGTATTAAACAATCACTGAATTGTCTAATTATTAATCAAACACTGCAAGGGTTTCCTGAGCCTTGACAAACACTCACTGTTATAAAATTTTTTTTTATTTGGTCTGAGGAAATAAAAAAATTTTATGAGATAGGATTAGAGTTTTCTTAAGTGTAATAAATAATCAGCAATATTAAAAATATTAAAAAGGCAATATTTATTTCGATGATTTGTGTGAATCGGAATGCATGACATTTTGTTTTTTAATTAATTTACAGAAAGAAAAGAAAACAATCACAATATTCTAATTTTCTGAGACAGTCCTGTATATATACAAAAGCAAACATTAGCTTTTTAAGACAACTTGGTAACAACAAGCTGAAGTAAAGTGGAACATCAGCAAAATATTACTTGGTAAAGACACGCTGAATAATCGAAGTCATAATAATCCAAATATAAACTGATCATGAGAGGATCAATTCCGCGATTCACGAGGATCATTTGGTGCTGCATGACATTTCTCTGGAGCATCTGCGGTCCTTTACAGTCCTTATTACATCTAAACTTATTCAATGTAGTTTAAACATTTCCCTATCAGCACAATGGGAATGCTACTGGTCCGGTTTGGGCGGTCCACCAGTACACAGCACCTTGCTCAGACCTGTGCACTGGATGAGAAACACTAGATGGCAGCAATGCATCAGAGTAGTGCAACAGGATATCTAAGTATAGATCACTCTGACCCGTTTGCTCTAATGAGACTGAAATTCAGTTTTGCCAGAGTCAGCCGGTGCCAAGTAGTCCATATTTTACCGGAGAGTAAATAGCTGAGCACGACAGGATGTGTACTGCTGAAAAATTAAACGGGAGAAACTGAGAAACGAGGCGCTGCAGTCGCCCCCGATGTCTCCATCGATCGCCTATTGGCTGCTTTAATCAATAGGCCTAACCTTTCCTCAGTGACCAGAGAGCAGGATGGAAGGTGACTCCCTGGCACAAACACCGACTCCCTCCACCCACCCTCTCCCCCCTCCCGCTGATCTGGAACAGATTGAATTAGAAACTCATCAGTCGGAGGCTCGACCGCTTCCTGCCGCGACACTGGATTGGATCCCTCTCAAAGGAAATCATCTCCGAGAGTCTATCAACCAGTGGTGTATAAAGTACCCAAAAGTCATACTTGAGTAAAAGTAAAGATACTTGACTGGAAAATTACTCAAGTAAAAGTCACCTATGAGAATACTACTTGAGTAAAAGTATTAAAGTATCTGATTTTTTTTGTACTTAAGTATCAAAAGTAATTTTCTGATATTAAATGTACTTAAGTATTGAAAGTAAAAGTAAAAGTAAATGCTGTTAATAAAAAAACAAGGTCAGAATTTTGAGAATTATGAAGTTTATTTGTTTGGGTGCTGTGGCCGCCATGAACAAGGAGTATGAGCTAGGATGAACTTAGCAATATATGAATACTATGAAATTACTAAAATATAAAAACATGATTAACACAGAAAAAAGCAGAACCAAAAGTAACAACCAAAATCATCACTTTAAAGTGAAAAATGTATTGTTCATCTTCAAAAGAAGTTGATTTTCAAAATGGACAGATGTCAGTCTCGCTCTTCTGGGGCTGAAGACGAGTCCTGCGATGCTGAAGAGCCGTTCACAGGCCCTGATGCAGGTAGAGTGTGTCTAGCTTCACAGGCCCTGATGCAGGTAGAGTGTGTCTAGCTTCACAGGCCCTGGTGCAGGTAGAGTGTGTCTAGCTTCACAGGCCCTGATGCAGGTAGAGTGTGTCTAGCTTCACAGGCCCTGATGGTGCAGGTAGAGTGTGTCTAGCTTCACAGGCCCTGGTGCATGTAGAGTGTGTCTAGCTTCACAGGCCCTGGTGCAGGTAGAGTGTGTCTAGCTTCACAGGCCCTGGTGCAGGTAGAGTGTGTCTAGCTTCACAGGCCCTGATGATGCAGGTAGAGTGTGTCTAGCTTCACAGGCCCTGATGGTGCAGGTAGAGTGTGTCTAGCTTCACAGACAGCAGCACACAGTTGGGAAGCATTTCAGCAAGTCAACGTGATCCACGTCTCCATCCAGCTGTTTGCTGCTGTCATGCGCTTGAGGTGACGAAGAAGAAGTCCTCTTCATCAGATGAACTGGACCTGGTGGAATCACATAGCTGCAGGGAGGGTTCTTCCATGTGCTGCTTGATGTAGTCCATTCCTGAAATAAAGTGAGAGTATTACAGACATGATAGAATTAATAACACTTCCTAACACGTCATGACCCCAACCTAAAGTTTTGTTCAAAATAGTTTGTTTTAATTTGAAGTTTATACATTTAGTTTCATGCACTGTCCGTGCATCCAGAGTTGATTTGTGAATATGTACTTGTATCTCTGTAGTTAAACACAACAACAGTCCCAAATCAATATCATCGCCATTACTGGACCGTCACTCTTATAATATTAATACAAATAATTATTATAATGCTGTAATGATTAGCATTATATTATAGCTAAGACGACTCAAATCAACAAATTCTCACAACTGTCAACACTTCTTCAGCTCATTAACTCGCTAGAGATCCGTCTACTCCACTCACGCTAATTGTCTCATTTAATAGACGATAGCTAGCGAACGTTAGCCTAACGTACAACATGTGGAGGACAATCAGACACCTGTCTCCCCCCCTCCTGCCAAAGATATAACTTTCTCCAATCCTGAGGACAACACTGCTAGATATCTTAACAGGTTTATGATGATTATCAAAACTAAACATTAACGTTGCGGCTCATGGGATTAATCTTAATTTACCTCAATGTGTTTCCTGAGGTTGGTGAGTTGTTGAAGGCCAGTATCTCCGTAGCTTTCGGTCGGCATAAGAGGCACTTCATCCGGTAGGAAGAAACTTTCACTCCGACAAAAGAAAAGAGTTCGCCCAAATATGGCCACGGACGTTGATCTTGGTCCCTGTGGTTGTTCGAGTAGCTTCCATTGCTGCTCCACATGAAATGAGTCGTATCTGTAGCCGCTCGCTCGCTCGCATCCTGGGCATCACTGGGAAGAGAAAACACGCGGCAAGGACCACTGACCCCCAACCTGGTGTTCGTGCTGCGTTCAGGTGCGCTGCGGTGTTCCACAACAGTCCGCGATGTTTCTCATGATTATTTTTTTCCGTAGTAACGAGTAACGATACTGTTTCAGGGGAAATGTATCGGAGTAAAAGTACAAGTTTTCATTGCAAAATGTAGTGAAGTAAAAGTAAAAGTAAACAGAAATATAAGTAGTAAAATAAAGTACAGATACCCAAAAAAACTACTTAAGTAAAGTAACGAAGTACTTCTACTTCGTTACTATACACCACTGCTATCAACACCACCGTGCCCCCCTGCCAAGTTCGGCCAACCTGTCCCACGTGTCCCTTGCCGGGGTGGCCACTGGCACAGGCGGCTTGCCGGTACTGTAAAGTAGTTCTGAAACTGGGCACTTCGCAGATGACGGAAAACAGGCGTCCGGACGCGCGTGAATTAAGTTCTCAACATTTAATGGCAGGAAGTGTCAAACAAACATTCAAGGCGCTCTTCCTCGGCTCCCGGCTCCTCCGCCTTGCGGCCTCGGGGATACCTGTGGAAGAGACCCGATTTCTCTAATCCACGGAGTTTCATTCTCAATCTCACTGGCCCCGGTCAAAATGTCACTTCCGGTCAAGTCGCTAAACAAGTATTTTCACAATAAGAGTCCCGTCTTGTTATTGTCCGCATTAAAGTCACTTTCACAATAAAAGTCCGTTGTTATTGTAAGTCACTTGACGGAATTCAACCAGCCTCGTCAATCTATAATACTAAAATAGTCACTCATGCAACATACATTAATTCTTGCCATTTACATTGGCAGAGAGTAAACATTACCCCTATGCTTCATAATACATTAATAACAATATCAATATTCTCCCTAATATTTTCTATTATAATATCTTTCTATATGAATTAATTTAATTTATTTAATTGCAGATGTTATCAAATTAAACTATTACAACCTAACAGTACCTTTTAAACGCGGGCCAGCGTTATGTTTTCTGATGGCGCCGCGAAAGGTCGCCTCGGTGTGTTGGTGCGCGATGTTTTTTATTGTTTTCGTTTTAAATACTGTTTTCTGCTGGGATTCCCAGAGCTCTTTCACCAGAGAGGAACTCTTGAACATAAGGGGAACAACTCCAGCGGATTTACTTCCAACGTTTTTAACTTCTGTGGAGTTACTGGACATTTTTGTAAAAGGTGTGCTCACCTTCCCCGTGGTGAAACGCCGGCGGAGAGGGAAACGTTCGGGCGCAGACGGCCACGAAACGGGATCTCGTACAGCGCTGCCGGGCATATTTCTCCAACGTCCGCTCACTGTGCAACAAACTGGACGAACTCCAGCTGCTGGTGGGAGAGACAGAGACTTCTCCTCATCCTCCGTTCTGTGTTTCACGGAATCATGGCTTAGTGGCTCGATACCAGACTCTGCGCTCCAGCTCGCTGGCTTCCAGCTGTTCCGGCGGACCGGCCACGGAGCTCTCCGGTAAAAAAGGGTGGAGGAATCTGCTTTTACCTCAACAACGGCTGGTGCAACGACGTAACGGTGATTCTACAGCACTGTTCGCGGACCTGGAATCTTTATCATCCACTGCAAACCCTTCTACTCCCACGTGAGTTCGCTTCATTCATCCTGGCCGGAGTTTACATGCCGCGCGGAACGTGCACGAGGCACAGCGGACCCTCGCTGAACAGATACGGCGTGTGGAGCGGACCTTCCCGGACTCTTTGGTTATTGTACTCGGGGATTTTAACAAAGGAAACCTCAGCCACGAACTCCTAAATATAGACAGTTAATTAAATGCCCTACCAGAGAGAAGAGCATTCTGGACCACTGCTACACAACAATCAGCAGGGCCTATCACGCCGTCCCTCGAGCTGCACTGGGAAACTCTGACCACGTCATGGTCCATCTGATTCCCTCATACAGGCAGAGACTAAAGCTCTGCAAACCTGTGGTGAGGAAGTTCAAGAAGTGGACCAGTGAGGCTCTGGAGGATCTACGGGCGTGCTTTGACTGTACTGACTGGGATGTCTTCAGGACTGCTACCAACAGCCTGGATGAGTACACAGAGGCTGTAACTTCCTACATCAGCTTCTGTGAGGACAGCTGTATTCCATCCAGCTCCAGGGTGAGTTATAACAACGACAAACCCTGGTTCACAGCGGAGCTCAGGAAGCTAAGACTGCAGAAGGACCAGGCATTCAGGAGTGGGGACAAGGACCTGTACACAGAGTCCAAATACAGGTTTAGCAAGGCGGTGAGAGATGCTAACGACTGTACTCTGAGAAACTGCAACAGCAGCTCTCAGCAAACGACTCTGCTTCTGTCTGGAGAGGGCTCAGGCAGATCACCAACTACAAGCCCAAATCACCCCACTCCATGAACAATGTGCTTCTGGCAGATGAGCTAAATGAGTTCTACTGCCGCTTTGAAAGACAATGGAGCAGTCCTGAGACCATCCCCCACAGCCCCACCAACAAGCCACAGACCATCAGCCCACCCTCCCCCAGCCCATCAGGGGCTCACACCTCTGGAGCACCCTCCATCAACTCAGCGACGCCCCTCGTCATCCTGGAGAGATCCGTCAACAGGCTGTTTAAAAAGCAGAACCCCCGCAAAGCAGCGGGCCCGGACTCCGTCTCCCCCTCCACCCTGAGGCACTGTGCCGACCAGCTGTCTCCGGTGTTCAGCGACAGCTTCATCGCCTCCCTGGAGGCATGACACGTTGCAGCCTGCTTCAAGGCCTCCACCATCATCCCGTCCCAAAAACCCAAGATCACAGGACTCAATGACTACAGGCCCGTCGCCCTGACCTCTGTGGTCATGAAGTCCTTTGAACGCTTGGTCCTGTCACACCTCAAGACCATCACCGACCCACTCCTGGACCCCTGCAGTTCGCCTACAGAGCCAACAGGTCTGCAGACAATGCAGTCAACATGGACCTTCACTACATCCTCGATCAGCTGGAGTCCCGAGGAAGCATAGCCAGGATCCTGTTTGTGGACTTCAGCTCTGCCTTCAATTCCATCATCCCGTCCCTGTTGCAGGACAAGCTCTCCCAGCTGCACGTGCCCGACTCCACCTGCAGGTGGATCACAGACTTCCTGACCGACAGGAAGCAGCACGTGAGGCTGGGGAAACACGTCTCAGGCTCCCGGACCACCAGCACGGGTTCCCCAAGGCTGTGTTCTCTCCCCTCTGCTGTTCTCCCTGTACACCAACAGCTGCACCTCCAGTCACCAGTCCGTCAAGCTCCTAAAGTTCGCGGATGACACCACCCTCATTGGACTCATCTCTGGCGGGACGAGACCGCCTACAGGTGGGAGACTGACCACCTGGTGACCTGGTGCAGCCAGAACAACCTGGAGCTCAACGCTCTGAAGACAGTGGAGATGGTTGTGGATTTCAGGAGGAATGCAGCCCCACCCCCCCTCTCATCCTGTGTGACTCCCCGTCGACGCTGTGGAGTCCTACCGCTTCCTGGGCTCCATCATCTCCCAGGACCTCAAGTGGGAGCTGAACATCGGCTCCATCTCCAAGAAGGCCCAGCAGAGGATGTTCTTCCTGAGGCAGCTGAGGAAATTCAACCTGCCAGGGAAGATGATGGTACAGTTCTACACGGCCATCGTTGAGTCCATCATCTGCTCCTCCATCACCGTCTGGCACCCTGCAGCCACAGCCAAAGACAAGCGCAGGCTGCAGAGCATCATCCGCTCGGCCGAGAGGGTTATCGGTTGCAATCTGCCTTCCTCCAGGTCCTGTTCACTTCCAGGTCACTGAAGCGGGCCAGAAAGATTGTCGCCGACCCTCCCACCCTGGACACTCCTGTTCGAGTCCCTCCTCGGGAGGAGGCTGCGTCCATCATGACCACGACCTCCCGCCACACCAATAGCTTTTTCCGACGGCGGTCGGGCTCATCAATGGACCCCGGGACTGACTGACTGTCACCCCCAGGACTACCACCTCTTCTTCCACCTTCCTCTCTCCTCCTTCTTCCCGCTCCTTCCTCTTCCTCCTCCTCCCTCTTCCTCCCACTCCCCCTCCCTCCTTGCGTTGATTGTTGTTTGTCATGTCCAAATGTTGCACCTTCCACCAAAAAAAATTCCTCGTTTGTTTGTGAAAACATTCATTCTTTGGCAATAAACCTGTTTCTGATTCTGATTCTGATTCTGATATCTCTAAAAAGGTGGGCTTCTGATTAATTGAGCCCGAGGATATGCGGTGCGGCCACCGACGGATACTAAGTGCGGCTGCCATGTTGGGGGGGAAAGAGCTCTCCATCTCATCGCTGAGGAATAGATTGGGAACTCCCTTGGAGCTCCGTTGTGGAGCGCCATGTTGACCAGGTGGACAGCATTTGGAGCATTGCTCGGCGGGAAGGGAGGCGGAGCCTTCTAGATCGATATCTCGTCTCGCCCGACACCCCTTCAAGGATCCAATTTGAATTCCATCTCAATGACAAAATGATTCCTATTGGCCGATCGTAGTCCATACACTCTATTAAACAACACTTGCCGCCGCTCAGTGGAGATCAGTGAGAGAAAGCACGTCACCGACGCAGTAACTGTCGTCGAGCTCCAGTCAATTTCCATCGAGCGTCGACAAAGCAGCCATTTAATTATGTAAACAAGTCATGATTTTTTCTTTCCCCCCGAGACCCATGCTGTTGACTGCTAACTATGATGCCGTAGCGGGGGGGCTTGCAGCCAGACCCGGCAACCGTGTGAGCGGCAATTGTTTTGAATATGCACTTTACATAAAAGCACACCGACAGTGTTCTCGACTCCCAGCTGACACTTTGAGAAGCAGACGCAGAGGGGATGTACAGATGTTAACCACCGCAGTACGACTACATGCCGACAGTTAGGCAGAGCTCCTCCACCTGACGACGGAGGCAGCCGCTGTACTGCCACCGCGGAGATAATCTCCAACTGCCTTCTGTTGTGGATACGCTGATGTTTATGGCATTTTAACAATAACTGCCACGCAAAGTAGAGGAATTGCAGGGGGTGCTGTGTGTGTGTGTGTGTGTGGGGGGGGGGGGGCATATTTCCGCATCTCATGTGGAGTGTGCGCTGGCATTTACAGCTGTGCCCGGATATCATGAGAATACATCGGTCTCTGTCGCTCAGGCAGTTCAACCAGTCACTTTTGATTATACTTATCCCCCTCTTCGGAGAGCACAGGAAGCTGGAGAGGGAGAGACGAGGGTTTGGGGGAGGGGGGAGGGGGAGTGGGAGGGAACAAAACGTGGGAGGAGAAGGGGAGGGAGACGATGTGTGTGTGTGCGTGCTTAAGCGAGTTGTAAAATGTTACAGCTGAAACAGGATTCCTCTCCACGACGAGCCGCACTTCAAAATGACACGAGCCTTACAGAGAAGATAAGGCCAATATTGAATCGTGTCGCCGACAGAATATGAAGAAAAAGAAGTGCCAGCTGCTCTGTGTGAACCCGGCGGCCTTAAAGGACACACATTCAAAGTGTTGGAGCTCTAAGTAGTACAGAGTTATTACAGAGAAAGGGGGGGGGGGGGGTCTGGACCGCTGCCTTCTGATGCCCATGCTCGCCTCCGGCTAAGTTTATGCGAACGCGTATAGTAAGATTATAAATTTTTCTGCTAAATCTACGTTTATTCTTCTGTAGGTGATACCGAGGTCTCTCTCATGCTCTGGGCATCTTTTTCCCCCTCCATCGATGCAGCTTCTTGGCTTTTCTAAATAATTCCAAGCGTGATTAATTTTAGAGCGATATCTTGGCATCGGACAAGCCGCCTATGTGGTCTTCGTTATACATGGAGGGTTTTCATGGAGGAAGCAAACGTGGAGGCGAAGAACGCCCGGGAAGATCCCAGCGTTAGGCTTTTATCATCTAACCTTTCCTCTTATCTTGAACAGAGCAAACGATATCCTAATATAGCTGTTTCTTTCTGTTCTTTACTTGACACATTGAATGCCCTCTCGTTTTAAATCTTAAGTAGAGCACAATCGCTGTGTTTCTGGCAGAGATGGAATCTGCTTCTTGCAATTTAGTCTTGAAGATTTCTCTCAGAAGATCAAAGTTCTGTTGGAGACAAGCCGCCCGCCACTGACAGACAATGTTTGTACCCGGAGCGAGAAGGCTTCCCAGTAAGATGCTTCAAATGAAATCAAGTCTTTTTGACACATGATGAACGATGTGGTTCATGCCAGATCCATCAGTAGAACCTGATAGTTGTGGAAGGAAGATTCCTCCCGATGGTTTCTCGTTGTTCTGTTGATCGACAGGTGGCAGTGAAAAGCCCCGATACAAAGCGAAGAAGAAGAGCTGCTACGTTTTAATAAACAATGGAGGCTTGAATTACCGAAAAGGAAATATGATTTCCAAATGTTTTGGAAATACACAAATAGAAGCACTGCAGGAAACTATGAACATAGAAATGCCCACTTACAAGTTTAAGACCTGCATTCATTATTTTGCTTAAGTAGAAATACAAATCAATTCGAAATACTTCAAGTATCATTTGGTAAAAGTACTCACAAAGCAAGTTTTTGTTCTGTTGGTGTGTTTTATAAGACTAATATTCCTGATGTTTAGCTGTGGAAACATTAACATGTTATCCAACTAAAGTGAAGCTATTTTAAACTATTCTGTATACAGTTGCTGTAAATTGGTTGTTCTCTAACAAAACAACTTATTTCATAAAATGATCACATGTTTTGCATTGACAAAAACAGTAATTTTAGTTGTGAAACACAGTAGAGCAGCGGTTCCTAAACTCACGAATGCCGCGGCCCAATTTTAAATCTGAAAATCTTCTGCGGCCCACCCAAGCCTTTAATCACAACTGATCAAAACATAAACTAGGGATGATTAAATGACCTTCAGAATTTAACCGATTAAAAATGTATTAACCGACAATGTATGTTTTGTATACCATTTTCTCCGGAGCTCATATATATTTACTTTAATACTACAAGAGGGCGCCCCATTTGACATTGTTTTGTTTGGCGGCGCCTTTTGTTGAATAACGACAGGCGGACAAGAGCAGCCGTTTTGAGCGAGAGCCTTATTGTTTTATTAATCTGTTCGTTTAAATTGTTTGTGCTTCATCAATTAATGTTTCACATAACTAATGTGCCGCTAGAATTGTTCAAATAATACTTAAACTAAGAAAAAGATGTACGTTTTGTATCTTATCAATTATCAATCGTTTTAAGTAAAATACAGACATTTACAACCCTAATGTTACGATCAGGTCTTAGACGCAACAGGAAAGAGCGAGACCACTATCCAACTTTGCGTTTTTTATTTATTTTATTTATTTGGGGCTGGGAGAACAGCTTCAGGAGCCGACAAGGTCAAAATACAAAAAACAAAACACCTCTTACTTTTAAAAGGAAACTAATTAACCTAAGCAAACAAAAAATAAAATCAATATACACCGTTCTTCCCTAACTCCCTATCTCACAAAAACAGATGACAAAAAGAAAGAAAATGTCGTCAAACTCCCTACTTCCCTGCACAATATATACAAGTGTTACAAATAGGTTTGTGGAGAGTGACACACCTACACACACACACACACACACACACACGAAACAAACAAATAGATATTTATATATTAATTTCAAACTATTCAAATTGAAAATTAAAAACATTTTATTTATTTATTGTAAATGACCTTGCGGCCAACCTGCAGTACCTTCGCGGCCCACCAGTGGGCCCCGGCCCACACTTTGGGAATCGCTGCAGTAGAGGATTAATTACAATAACTATCAGAAACGTAGTTTGGTAGAGTATAAAAAAAAACGTATTCAGTCAAGTAAAGTAGAAGCACATGTGAGTAAATGTACTTGAACGCCACGTTCCACGTCTGCATGGATCTGCGCAATCTGCACAGATGTTCCTACTTTCATTTGGCCACCGGGTGGTTCCCCGTTAGCGGTCGAGACGGCGCCATGTTATCCAAACGCCAGACAACACAACAGGCATCTAGGGAGTCTGTTGTGTTGTTGACAACACACACACACACACACACACACACACACCGTGTATCAGGCTTCCAAACTACAGCACCACGCCGCCCTCTGTTGTAGCTTTCATCATCCTCTGAATATACACAGCGAGTCAGCGCTATGACGGAGGTGCGTCGTCTTCTCGTGTCCCTTTGTGTTCCTTGCATCTGCAATTATCCACCCCCGCCCCCCTCCAGGATAAATAAAGGGAATTATCTTGTTTGTGCAAAGGGACTCACTGCTCTGTGTCAACAACCATGTTGTTGTGGACTCAGCAGTGAGTGACTTGACATTGTTAACAACTCTGCTGGCGGTTCTGCGTCTCGTTCGCCGAGTGCTCCGATGAATCGCTGCTCCCGATTCACAAGCTGCTCCCAGAAATCAGCAGATTAGATCAAATGAACCGAGAATCAGCTGTAAACATTTCATCTTCACTCAGAGGGAAGTGATGATTTATAAATGAAGTCATTGAGACAGAACTGCGCACACGATACTGTTTAAAAAAAAAAAAACGCTGAATTATTAATCAAAGCTTGTGTTGCTTTGCATCGCGCAAAGAAAGACGAGCTCCAGATCTTATATTGCAAATAAATTAAAATGATGCTGAATAAATTCTCTTTGAGCAAATGCAAATGGCAGAATCACAAGAAAATCTGAAATGCAGATGTTAAAATGTTAAATATTTAATTTTTGTATGCGTCATTAATTATTTGACGCATTTATATTGTCTTATTTGACTCCATTATATTCAGGCACTGGTTCAGGTTCAATTCAGTTTATTTGTATAGCCCAATTTCACAAATTACAAATTTGTCTCGGAGTGCTTTACAATCTGTACACATAGACATCCCTGCCCCAAAACCTCACATCGGATCAGGAAAAACTCCCAAATAACCTTTCAGGGGGAGAAAATGGAAGAAACCTTCAGGAGAGCAACAGAGGAGGATCCCTCTCCAGGATGGACAGGTGCAATAGATGTAATGTGCACAGAAGGACAGATTTAGAGTTAAAATACATTCAATGAATATGACAGAGTGTATGAATAGTTCATAGTAGGCATATTCCACGATGGAGACCTCCACGATCCATCAGGCAGATGGCGGTGGGGAGGAGGAGTGGGCGGAGTCTCAACAGTGGGCGGAGTCTCAACAGGGCAATGGCGTAGTCAGGAGCAGGAATTCCACGACCCAGACCTCGATGATCCATCAGGCAGATAGGATCTATGCCGTCTCATAGGGTCCGATGACCCCATGAGACGTGAAGTCAAAAGGACTCCGGGGAGAAAGCAGAGTTAGTAATGTGTGATTGAGAGATGAAAATTCATCCTTAAGGAGAGAAAAAAGAGGAGATAGGTACTCAGTGCATCCTAAAACGTCCCCCGGCAGCTATAAGCCTATAGCAGCATATCAAGGGGCTGGACCAGGTGAACCTGATTCAGCCCTAACTATAAGCTCTGTCAAAGAGGAAAGTCTCAAGTCGACTCTTAAATGAGGTGACTGTGTCTGCCTCCCGGACTGAAATTGGAAGCTGGTTCCATAAAAGAGGAGCTTGATAACTAAAGGCTCTGGCTCCCATTCTACTTTTTAAGACTCTAGGAACTACAAGTAGTCCCGCATTTAGTGAGCGTAGCTCTCTAGTGGGGCAATATGGTACGACAAGCTCCTTAAGATATGATGGAGCATCACCAATCAAGGCTTTGTACGTTAAGAGAAGAATTTTAAAAGTGATTCTTGATTTTACTGGGAGCCAGTGCAGAGCAGCTAGTGCAGGAGTGATGTGATCTCTTTTCTTAGTTTTAGTGAGAACACGAGCTGCAGCATTCTGGATCAACTGGAGGGACCTAAGAGATTTATTAGAGCAGCCTGATAATAAGGAGTTGCAGTAATCCAGTCTCGAAGTAACTAACGCGTGAACCAATTTTTCTGCATCTTTTTGAGACAAGATGTGCCTGATTTTTGAAATATTACGTAGATGAAAGAATGCAGTCCTTGAGATTCCTCTCTTCTCATGTCTGTCCGATATCAGGGTGGGCTGGTAGTTTTTTCTGGTAGAGCTTAAATCTTATCAGCTCTTCATTATATTTCATATCCCATCATAACTGCCATGAATCACCAACGATTGTGAGAGATGTTCATGAGATCTTTTCCGAATGGAAACTCACTCCCATCTAACGCCACAACGCTTATCTTCCAGTACGAAAAACACATTCATTCAGTCCCATTGGAGCCTGATTTACCATGTTCAATTCCCACCCTGCGATAAGTGGAGACACAATGAAAGCTGTGCAGGAAGTCCAAAATTGCCAAGTGCCGATTTCTCTGATGGGGGTATCAGAAAAGAAGACGCCGGCCTTGGATCGTGCTCGTTTGCGGCTGCGTGCACTAGAATACATAAACAAGGAACGCGTCGACAACAAGAGTCTCTTCTCCCTCACGTCTTCAGAAGCAGGACGGACTCTGTAGCTTCTCCATCGACGTGCTGACACAGCTTCAAGCACACACTGGACCTCACGTACACGTACGGTGGTTCACATGCAGTGTTCAATGATTTAAGTAATCCATAACTTCTTTACAGCCGACCAGCACATACAGTAATTGACGCCTGGTGTATCATTACAATCTGTGAGAACAAGGCGTTTTTTCTTCTTTATGATGACACAATCTTGCCTGCAGGACTTTTATGACTGGGCAGTGCATCACAAAAGGAGTGGAAGCATCAGCAGCGGGACAATTTAAGAGTGTCTTGAATTCACAAGTGCTGTGATAAGGGTAGTTGAGGCCTAACTAAAAGTTATCAAAAAAGTGATTATAAACGGAACTACTAATTTGCAAAAGTAAATATGTTTTCAGAGAGGCCACTCAGATTGGATAAAAAAAGATACATGTTTTTTTCTTATAGTCTCTCAAAATGTTTATCCTGAAGTGATATATCCATTCAAGGCAACTAAAGCACGATTAATATTTGTACGTTTTTTGGGGGGACTTTTTTAAGCACTTGGTGAAGGTTTTTCCAGAAACATTCTTCATCTTAGTCAAATCAAGTCAGTAACATGAGACACAACCTTTTCCCCCTGACCACACGCACAAACAAGATGTCCTGTTTTCAGAAACACAAAAAAATACCCTTTAAAGGTTTGCAGTTATTGACCTGAACAAAATCAATCAAATGCAATTTAAAATTTTCTTTTCAAAGTTAAACTGGAGCCATTGGTGTTAATCAAAACTGTCCAGACCCACAACACATGAAACACGACAAATTGATAATGTCTGCAGACTGTTCAAACCATCTAAATGACAGCACAGATCCCACATAGCTGGAGAACATGACTCTATCAGTTAATTACATCTATGTATAGAATAAATGGAAAAACCATAATAGAAAGGAACTATTTCTATTATTCACTTGGGCTGATACCAAACAATATTAGTTACCATCGCAACAGAGTATTTCGAAGTGGACTTAACCCTTTGACTCACCATCACGACTACCTGGAGCCATTTAACGCCCCATTTCTCCGCCTATAATATCGCCTCGAAAATACATCCAGAAATAATCCAACTGGACAAGTGACCCCATGATAACGGTTCTCTACAGATGCCATGTTGTATTTAACCGGAGGCAAAAGTCTTCACATGAATCTGACTAATGACATTTGGAATATTTCTTGGAATTATGCTAATTCTCTATCAGATATGATCTTAAAACAAGGGCCATCAAAATAGATTTTTGTTTCAATGGCCATTTAACAGTAGCCTACTGAGTACCTCCAATGTATGAGTGCTGTGTATAAGAGCCCCCTTCCTGAGAGATGAAATCATGTGAATGCTCCAGTTGCACAGTTCTGCAAGTCTTCATGAGAAATTAAGATTTCTCTATCTTAGGTTTTTCCTTGATAATAAGTATTCTCTGGAGGTTTCCTTTTTTTAAAAACTTGAAAACACTTGACAGATGAGTCAGACAGGCTGTAACCCTCCTACGCCAATGGAACTTGCCTTGCGTTGCTTCTTCAAATGTATTTTTCACGGAGGAGTCGGAGAGATGCAACATTTCTGTCTTCTTAACATTGATAACAATCTCTGTATTACATGCTTGGGAATGCAAAATAAAAAGATTTGAGAGTAAATCCTCTATTATCACAACAGCCACGTGGAAAAAAAAAGGTTTGTTTACCGTTGGGATAACATGGCTGATTTGTTACGCCATTCACCCGCTGAACTCCGGTACGATTGTGATGCGTACGGCACACACTGCTCTATCTGCAACGAGACTTCATGCACTTCCTGCTAATTGTCTTAACCCTCCTATTACCTTTGGGGTCAATTTGACCCCATTTAATGTTTAACGTCTCGAAAAGAACGATTAACATTATTTTTTTGGGTTCCTATTTCATGACTTTTCCTAATTTATTTGGGACAACGGGGAAAACATAAAATTCACACGATATATTTTCAATGTCCTGTACACAACTCAATTTGACCCCAGGCTGTTTTCTACTGTGTAAAACATATAAGGAATATCAACTTTTTTATTTATTTAAAGGTCTATTTAGGTAGTCAACAAACAAACAAAAAGTACCTGACACTTAAACTTGGGACACAAGATTAATTTTCTGGAGGTTTTAATTGCTGTGGTCAAAAAGGGTAAAAGATGTTTGTAAATTTGAAGGTAACAGGAGGGTTAACGTGCGAAACAGCTCAGATGACGGTTAGCGTTAAAAGATATCGAGGTCATTGACAAACAGGCGCTCTCGTGCGTCCACGAGAGCGCATCGTCATTCAATCAAACGCCGCGTCGACGACGTGGTCGACCTGGAATTACACAGCTGTCTCTGGCCACTTAATTGGGCGCAGACGCGTCCCCCCCCCACACCTGCCACCGCCCCTCCCCTACAAGAGGGATTTCTCCAGCTACTTCCCTGCTCGTTTCAAGCCCCGTGCTCCCGCAGCCCAGCAGAACCACGGGTAATGAAGGCCCCGCCAGCTGTGAACTCAGTCATAGATCTTCTGGTGATTGCGTAAATGCATGAAGACTCGCTGGGTAGACCCGCATCTCAACCCCGCCCCCTCAGGAGGGCATGATTAATGGTGTTCCCCACCCAAACTGCATCAGTTAGCCAGTGCTATCTGGTATTTGTCTTTTACAAGATCGTATCGACTTTGGGGAGACCATGCAGAAAATGAACTGTCATGCACAGGCGCTTGCTGAACGGAGGCGTTTTCTGCTGGCAAACGGAAACAAACCTCAGCATAAAGACAGATGCCACACAGGGGCCGCCGCCGCCGCCGCGGTGCACAGGACCCTCCCTGGTCTCTTCCATGAGGAGCGGCATCTTGTTCGGCCTTGCATAACTTTAGTACCCCACTTCTTTTATGGAAATGGGTTTTAACTGCAGGTCTCAGCCGAGATATCACAACATATCAAGCTGTTCCACTGTTTGGTTACACCACGTAATGGCATCATTATTCCCTTGTTTTCATGCAGATGGCGGATTTAGCACCGGACACTGACAGCAGGCTTTGTCTTTGTACTCTGTAAATGGCTACTTATAGTCAGATTAACATCTGAGACCAAACTTCTGACACCCTTTGCTTTTAAAGAGGATTTTTCTCTTTCCTCCTTTGTGGCTTTTAGCTGTTTGTATGGACTTCAGAGAGGCATTATAACTATATTTTACAGGCTTCACTTTACATAATCACATGCTTGTTGTTTGTATGCACTTCAAAGACATTGAAACTCTTCTTCTCACGGCCACATAAATATATATATGTATATACATATATATATATACTGTATATTAATTTAATATGAAAATGACTTGCATGGTAATCACAAATGAAAATTGAACCAGCACTTTATTTTATCAATCGAACTTGGGCAACGGTGTGCTCAAAGGCTTTATCCCGTCAAATTTAGACAAATTGAATTTTCAAAAGAGATATGTCACAACATCTTTTATCAACGTGTCATCTTTCTGTGGAGTGCTCCACCATAAATACACGTGTACAATCATTCATCATATTTGGTGGACATCTTTTTCAGAACTCACACTTCAAAATCCACAGGCCCCCCCCCCCCCCCCCCACTTTCTTTGTAATTCAGTCAAATCTCATAATCTAGAGTCGCCGACGGTTAGCCGAAGTCATCCAGCAGCCATTTTGGGTCAATCTGGTTAGAAACTGATTGCATCAACCAGGCTGATAACGCAAGTTAAGCCTGGGGCAGATTTTCTGACAGACCCACTCTCAGGCCATAAGGGAGAGCTGACTTCGAGCGGAGGGAGGGGAAAGGGAAGGCGGTCCTGTTCCTGAAGCAATTCTTATCCGCCCTGCAGAGGGTGGAATGACTGCTTTAGGCAGATCATTGTGCCTTGAGAAAACCCTGCTACAGGAACACTAGGAATTTTATCAGCAAACCACTTTCCCCTTTTGCCGTGTATGAAAACTGGCAAGGTGCAGGTGGGGATGTAGGAAGTGTCATTACTGGAGGGTCACCAACCCTCCGCGCTCCTTTTATTCCTCTAATTTCGTTTACCCTCTCCACTCGGTTGCGTGCTTGATGAGGTAAACACATCGGTCCCCTGGTATCTGAAATCAATTTGATTCTGGGATTTGTCTCCAGGGACACCCGACGACGGACCCTGTGGTCTCCGGCTGCCCTCTCTCCCTTCAAACACTGAACGCGGAGCTGGTGATTAACCGTGACACAACAGCACTCCGCGCTAACTCCGAGGCACGGGTAGAGGATGCCGACATCGCCTCTCGCTCCCTTTGCTTTCCAACTGTGTTGCATTCTTGGGTCGAGGCCAGAGCTTCACAGTTTTTGGATGAGCGTCGCTCCTGTGAGAGACTCTAAAGTAGGTTGAGAGGACAGCCATACCCAAAAGTCTCTTCCCGAGCTAATGAACATTCTGGAAAGTAATTAGTGGTTTGCAGCCAAGTGCTGTCTTTGACCTGAGCAACCTTCATCGGTCTCCTTTTTCACAAACAGCCCCACTTTAATGCTCATGGTGGCTAACTTCTTATCCACAAAGTGTATTGTTTTAGATAAAAACAAACAGTGGGACATTTCATCCATTGGTGGTAAGTATGCAGATGACCTTGGAAACAAGTTACTTCTGTAAAACTGTTATTTATATAGGGGGAAATGCATACGCTTCAATACAGCATATCTTTAGGCCACTTACAGGTAGATGTCTAATGTCATGATGGCTCAGAAGACCATCAGGACTAAAACTTGACTGAGTAAAATAAGGGGGATGACATCAGAGTATGCTAAAGAAACCCAAAACAGTTTGATGTCTGTTACACTAACATTAGTCAAGTGAATTGCAATCGGTGCATCTTTCTAAAAAGAGATGACAACGCGAGGAAAAAATGTCATTAAACACCAACTGTGACGATATCTACATGCAATATTGTTGAAAACGATGAGAAGATAAAAAAAAAACCTTTGTTTTCGTTGACACAAAAACAGGATACGCATATTTAACTGTTTTCTGTTCTGTTTTCTGTTTCTCAGGCGACACAATGAGCAAATTCAGGAGAACTCGAAGTAACATAACCTTTTTAAAAGAAGTCAAATTAGGCCTTATTTACAGGTTTGAACCTTAAAAAAAAGTTTTCACTAGAACATATTTACATGATAAAAAGAAACAACTTTTCTCATTGTGTCTGCCTGAATATACCTGTATTCACCCTTCGTTTGTGACTGTCCATTTTAGCGCCTGTCCCTTTAAGCCCCCCCTCCCTAAAAAAGCCCAGTCAAGTAGGCCTTAATTTTGTAGCCGAGATGTAAATATGTTATGACAGTTTCTAAATTACACCAAAAATGTGTTGGCCATTGGTGTGTTATATTTCTTGTTACTTAATAGCCGGCAATTTCAATTTACAGTGATATAAAACTGTGAAAAGCGCATACATTTACATTTCATAAAGTAAAATAACCTTCAGCATTATTGCTCGTTACAGGAAGATTAAATATGCAAATTGTGCTACAATGTGATTATATTTGGAAATCATTGCCCTCTCATGAACGAACTATGTGTTTTTGATATGCTACAGTGATATTTTATTAATCCTCAATGTAGACAGCCTTCTCATTTGCGCTTCAGACTGTAATATCAGTATCGCACCTGACATCATTTGCAAAAAGGACTCTTCAGCGGGTTGCTGTCACAGTGGCCTGAACCCAATTCTCCTGGAGGATCATCTCCTTAATTACCAGGTCACACTGACAGCGAGGTGAGGTATGATTAATAAGGGACATTAGATCTCAAGTGTTGCTAACAGTAATACGAATCCAGGACACTCAAGGATGATTACAATTATATCTGTCATTAGATTGTCCAGGGAGAGTGAGGGATGTGCATTCACATGCTCAACATTAACATTTTAAGCCAATTGTCCTTTGGACATGTACATTTACCGTTCACTTGTCCAGGTACAAGAGTCAATAAGTTTACAATATTTTAAGTACAAATAGCTGACATCATCCAACCACCATTGACATATAAACCAATGATTCAATCCATGAATTCTATAAGTGTGGCTACATGTGACGAAGAGGAAGGGGTAATGTTCTGCGCCGGCTGTTGGGGTCGAGCCAACCTGCCCGGCAACCAAACAACGTTAGCTCAGAAATATACCCTCGTCCTCTAAAGAATGAATGGACAACATATTTGGCCCCATTATTGAGAGCGATGGGGTAACGCACCCCGGTCTTGACCGAGGTAAGAAACACGGGTAAAGGAAAAACAGTTCTGCACTCGAAACCATGACGCAGAAGATATTTAAGAATTACCGAACGTTTTGACGTGGCAGATATGCACCGTTTAGAGCACATCACTAACATTAGGACACCGGTAAATCCAACAGCGAGCTGACACGCGCTGTTTTTTTCTCACGGTGAGCTGAATAACTCAAGGCGAGATCAATCGGCGAGGCCCTTTCTACACCAGGCCATGCTCCCACTACCTCTAAAGAGCCATTATTTACTGCTGCGACAAATGAAGTCAGCATTGGCCCATTAATGCGTAATTACAGAAATTGAACAAGACAAATATTTAACAACACAAGTACTTCTGCTCATTAGATCCGCTTTAATGAGGTTTTATTAATGGTTCCCAGGTTACAGCTGAAGTGATGAGCTCAGGACAGATTATTTATATGTGTGATGTTTACACTGTTGTGGCATGCTCCATACAAAGGTTATATACTTTTACGGTTACTTTCTGACAGCATGAAGATCATGGAAGTCTGCCAACATTCCTGATATTTTTCAACAAAAACATGATCTCAGATCCAACTCCTCTAGGGGAGTATCAGTGACCGTGTTTACATGCATTCAAATAACTGGCTTAGTCGGACTGAAATCGAATTATCCGTTTCATGTAAACACCTTTGTTCGACTATGTGCGGTCCGACTACGATCCGATTAACACCCCTGGATAACTCGATCCGATCCGGTTGACAATTCGACTATCGCGGCATGTAACGTTGAATTGGATTAGGAACTGGACTTTGCGTCTTTCCGCATGCTTGAGATCCCGCCGCCCTCCTCCCTCCCTCCCTCCCATGTCGTGACCCAGAAGTTGAAAGCAGGGCTCTCAAGTTTTGAAGACAGGCAAGAGTGACATTTCCATCAGCACCCCCCCCCCCCCCCCCCCGCCGCAGAACGAAATGTTCAGATATCAGTCAGTCGCTCACAATTCCAGGATGCTTTATTTTCATTGGTTGCTGGATGAAATCTTACCCAGATACAACAGATAAGGTTTTTTTTTCTGATTGGCTATTGTGTAGCCCATTTCTTTTTTTTGATTGGCTGATAAGTGGCTCCTCACAGCAGAACTCCAGGGGAGCGCTTGATTCCTCCACGGTGAGGGCAGCGCGGCCAGCTCATGTTGGCGCGCTGCGGCACATTAAAACATTAAATAGCCGAGAGTATTTTTCAGCGTGAGAAATACGATGTGTGGCGGGAGTGCATGACTTAAGACCGAAATGCGAGCCCTGCGAAAGAGACGATAAGTTGTCACTGCCGGGAGCCTGACCGGCAGAAAACAAACAAACAACGCTATGGAGAACACAAGAGCCACCAATAGTAGAGGGATGTAGCTTCGCCTTGCTCTCTGTTCGCCATCTTTCTCGAAATGTTGATGTTGTTGGTTGTTGTTGGTGGTGGTGAAGAGGTCAAGCGGAAATGGCTGTATCACCACGAGTTGTAATGAAAACAGCGCCGCCTATCGTATCGGATATGACATGCTTTCGGCCAATGATTCGAATTACTCACTGCTATGTATATTGGGATAATAGCAGATCCCCCAAAAGATAGCATAGTCCGACTAAAGCAAGATTCTAATGATACCATCATGTAAACGCACTGAGTGCCTCCCTTCAGGCCGACAGTTCAGGATTCACACTGTCCATCAGAAGCCTTTAACACCATCCAGGCTGATTAAAGTCCCCAAACAGACCAAGTACTTAGTGTGGCCCGGTCGGGGTGACCCTTTGCCTCCTGGGTGCTGACGGGGTCTCCTTGCATGGCAGCAGGATTCTCGTACACTTCACGTATAAAATAGGAGAATCGCGGGATAACATATTGCAGAGAAAATCCTTCACGTCCGGCTTCAATGCGATTGTGTTCGGTAAGCCAGAGCACGAATCAAGCGACGTCCTGTGAGGATTTACCTGCAGCTATGGGCGTGGCTTAGGCGTGTCAACACGACGAAGGTGACTGGTCCGTCAAAAGAACAATTGCGGCTCCTGAAGAGGTTGCCGTAGGTTTATATGAGGACTGGACAACATGTTTTCATTGAGAGAAGATTTAAAAAAACAGTGGGCTTTTCTTTTAATGGAAAGATGTTTTCTCTCTCCTCCCACTTAACAGTTTAATTGGCAGATGCTTCATCCAATCACCTGCCATGTAGAGTTTATAACCCTTTGTTTTAAGTTGAAGTCATCTGCTCCAATATTCACTGTCTTTATGGCTTCGTCTTGGCACCAACACCTGAGAAAAGCCTTTTGGCCCTCTAGCTGCTGAATGCTCTGCTTTACTCACCAGCTAATCTTGAACTCAGTATGTCTGCTGTTTGGTAATTGGCAGGAAGTGTAATATCGGCCTTAAGAGCATTTTCTTTCCTTTTTTTGTTGTTGCTGAAAACCGAACCAAAATAGTAGGATTGCGGGATGTAGCCTACAATCGAAAAGAGCACAAAGACTGTCAGAGTGGAGGGAACTGCAGAGTCGGGTGATAATGCTCTGTGGGTTGTTGTGATCCAGTGTCCTGATTAAGCTCCTTTAAGTGTGTACGAAGATTAACAAACTAAACCATGTGAGCATGGGTGTTATTTACTCCCGTGTCGGTTTCTCTGAGACGTTCGTCTACCTGGAGCTGCCAAGAGGTGTGTTGTCTTCTTTCCTCTGTCTTTGTCAGTCTGGATGGCAGAGGGAATAATGCCCCCAATACATATGGTACGTCCATCAACTGTTCAAAAATCTGAAATTCTGTTTATTTATGGAACCGAGAAATCAAACTTGGGTCGGGTTTGAGATGCCTTTATTAGGAATGGTATACACATAGCTAAGCCTTATTGATCCCAGGAGGGGAATGTCATGTGTTGGAGCTGCACAAAGACACAGAAAAGTATATATATATTAAAAAAAGAATAAATAACATTATACAGGAATTAGCTGCAAAAGAGCAATGAAAGACAACGTTACGAGGTTTCATTGAGCATCATTAAACCATTAAAGAAGAGGAAATCTGTCATGCCACAGGATTAAACAGAGGTGGTGGAGTTACACCTGTTTGAATTAGATAGTAGTGACTGGCTGCAGTGGGGAAACTACTGATTAACAGGAATGCACCAGTCGGGTCGGTTTGGCAGTGGCGAAGCTTTGCGCTGTCCTGCCATGGTTAATTCATACGCTGGTTGCCATTTTTTCCCTCCCTTCATTCCACTTCACTGTGTTTTTCGGGTTTGCTCTCACCTCGGAGGATTCTGTCCTGTCCATCCGGTCCTCAGTGGCAGTTGCCCATTCTCCACATCATCGACCATTATCCTTTGCCCTGATTCCATTTGATGTCATCTTTCCCGGGGATTAACACAAATGCACTGAGGGCTCGCTATAAGCACATCTTCTTATAAGAACCCAGTCAATGAAAAAACTGAATCAGGATACTTAAAAGTTTCACACACACATACTCACACACAGTCACTCAGACGTATTTAGGTATTGGAATACTATTTGGCTTACAGTCTTTACGCTACTCAAAATGTGGATTAAGCTTGTAAGCCTCAGACAAAAACATCATTGCTTGGTTATATATATATATATATATAAATCACTGATTCTTGAGATAAGGGACAAAACTACTTTTGAAACCTAAAAAACTAAAATGGGCAGCACATTCTTTTGGAATAGATTTTCTGATAAACACAGGTCTGACCTAACAAACCCTGTAAAGGAACACGTTTTTTATTAAATCACTTTTTATAAAAAATGACATTTATCCAATTTGTGTGTTGACATTTGTCAACTCCGTCAGATGCATTAGAAATCATTTTATTTTAATTTAAATGATTCAGTGACACTTAAGTATTTAAATATCTAATAATAGTGTGCCTACTCCTAGTTAAGTGATAAAAAAAACATTGTATTCTCTTTTTTAATTTTTTTTACACAGTTGAGGAAAAAACGCCGTTGGAAAAAAACTTAATTTATTTTTAAAATGTTACATATTTAATCTGTGGTTACATGCAGTTAAGACACCACTGCATGTAGTCCATGAATAAACAGAAGTAAAAGGCAAAAACCCACATCTTAGGGTGGGACAAAACTGACGGTGTTGACGGACTGATGTACAATCACAGCAAACAAGGCCGTAAAGCTCACATGAGACATTCATGAGTCTTCAGTCCCTCTATGCTTGGATTATAAGTGCATTTAACTGTTTAAGGACAAACTTAAAACTTATAAGCAAAGTCAATGAACTATGCAGGATCCAGAATCCTCTGTGTGTTACGAGACCATCAATTTAGAGAAATGGCACGCATCACAAACAGGCCAAGAAAATGGGGACGGTGAAAGATAAAGATCTTTAATGACCAAGAATTAACTCAATACACCACCAGCTCTATACTATAAATAAAGTAAAAGGTTAACTTTAAACTAAACACATCCTGGTTCGGGTGAGCACGTCTACTGGAAGTTGGCTCCTCCATCCTCTGCTCGAGTGGACTATCTGGAGGGGTGTCTACTTCTTGCCTAAATGCAATAAATATAAATTAACATTTGTGTTGATCATTTATTTTTAGTCAGTCAGTTTTGTATAAGTATTATGCCAATATTAAATCATAAACACAATCTGTGTTTATTATGCATCAAATAATGTTGTTTTGGAGCATTTGTCAACTCCGTCAGCTTGAACGTCAACAGTCAGACAGCCATTCTGACGGAGTTGACGAAATTAAAGTTTTTATTGTCTGAATCGTATCCCGTACACTGGAGCCATTTAGATTTTTCCCAGTTGCTAGCTGCCTACATAAACTCACCAAAAACACCTCCATTTATTTCACAATTCTTATTTAAAATAATCATTCTTGGATGACAAAGTTCACATACAAAACCTGTGACGACAGTTATATCAACTTAGTTTGCTAAAAATATATATAAATGTTAAACTTACGAGACCATGTGCTGTACTGCTGCATCCATCGAGAGAAGAAGCATGTACAAGGGGTCCTCAGGGTTAAAGTTCAGACCATAATATGCCAGATTTTTTTAATTTGTACAAATTCTGACGGAATTGACATGAACTGAGGACACTACTTTGAGCGGCAATTTTTAATGTATAATTTGATGGGTATTTTGCTGTATGTATTCGGTTACATTTTATAAAGCCATGCAATTCATATTTATGTATTTATTACATATTAATGACTTTTCTTTGCAATTAGAACCTGTGACCTCTTGCAGAGGACATGTTAATTTGCATGTACTTTCTAGGGCAATGCTTGCACTTGGTCAGATTGCTATGAAAATATATAAATATAGACAAAACTAAGTACATTGGGGTAGTTAAGTCTTTCATGTTGAGCTTTTAAAGTCTATTTCAATTACTTTATATATGGAATTCTTAAGCCAAGCTTTGCATTTCAGTGGAGGACATGAATTGTCCCTTATCAAGAATCAGTGATATATATATATATATATTACTAACAGAGACACGCACATTTACACAGCAAACTCCAGAAAAAAAGATGGCAAAAAAGAAAAGAAAAAGAGAGGTCAAATTGCATTACAAAAAGCTAAAATGCATAAATGACAAGGCTTTAAGACGGGCTGTTGAATCATAAAGATATCCACTTTTATTCTCCGACAAAGCTAGCTCCACGAGATCTCAGCTATACGTTTAATACTTTTCAGTTACGAGTTAAATATTAAGGATTGTTTCCAGACTCTTTTCAGTTGGACGTCACACGGCTGAAAATGAACTCTTTTGTCCATACAGTCAAAGCTACTTGTACGTTCCTGTCATACGAGAACAGAATCGGCAGCGGAGAGGGTTGAAGATCAGTTTCATCAGCCCCCAAAAGAAAATGTCATTAAATAAGCGCGCTCATGTTTTCCCAACTGAATCTGACAGCTCGGTCTTCAGTCAATACGCAGAAATCAATACTTGGACCGTGGTGAAATCAACATTTTCAGACAATGTCGAGCAAAAATCGTTTATGTCATGGCTGAGTTATCGGCCTCAAGATGGGGAAAATACAACAGAATACACACAAGCACAAACAACAGGGCCTCTTGCGTAGGTATATTAAGAGTCGTCCTGACACCGTTCATATCCCCGTCTCCTGGAACTCTTTCACCGCTTAAGCGTCGAAAAACTGTCTTGTTTGCATCTCTTCGGGGGGGGAGACCCTTGCTGGGCTTTGTGTGGGTTACATTGCTCGTGTTGGCCTGATTACTTCAAAAATAAAAATGAATATCCCAGTTGCACTTCTAATCAGATAAGGGTGGGTTGTCCTCTTAAGAAAGAAAAAATAATAATAATGAGGGACACAAACAAAGTTAATGAGGTTTTTCTCCCCCCTATCACACCTCTAGAGGCAGGGGTCGGCTTAGCAGTAATGTCATTAGGTGGGAATTAAACTGGGGACTGTTGGCTGTTCTCTCAATTCATATGCTTTAATTGCATAACCAAACCGTTTTGCCGGGCTTTCTCGCCGCGTCTCTTGCTCCCGCACGACGACACGCGCAGACAAAGAAACCCCCGCTGCCCTGTTTCGTAGGTGCATTTGAAGCAAACTTTTAGAAACTAGAGCAGACACAAATTGGGTCCCGAGAGAAGCAATGCATTAGCGAGTACCCTGTAGCAAGCTGGGAACTATATGTCCTAATAGTATTTTAAAGCAGCTGCACTTGGCAATCCATCATGGAGATAGCAATCTCAGTCTGTCCCCCTCATACTGCAATAGACTTACAGTCATCACACACAGCCGCCCGGCGTATACATTTATGCACCACGTAATTTCGGGGCCGCTTGGGAAATATAGCATGATGCAACGAAACCATATCATGTGTTCAATCTGGATTTAATTACAGGTAACACTAAACGTTATCAGTGAGTTGTCTCAGTCTGCTGCGGAACGGGAGAGGAAGCCGTGCCCTGCAGACCAGGTCGGCAGAATGGACTGCTCAAGATGATGTCATTCAAGGGGGAAGTCGTCCCACTTCTTTCACACACGGCTCGTGTCCCCGAAAGCGAACGTGGAATGAAACAGACTCCCGCTATAGCGCTCAAGGAAATGCAGTGTGCTTATTGGAATTCCGCCCACTGAATAAGAGCAAGTATATTTACATGTTGGAGCAATAATATAGAGTGAGGCTAAAATAAATAGAGACAGATGGTAACACGGAGAGAGGAAATTCACTGTTTTGTAAATTTGACTGGAAACATTTGTCATACAATCTATACACTGCAGCCTGGATGTCTAGAAAATCAGCATAATTACACATAATTATTTTCATAGTTAAATGTGTCAATATAATCTTGTCCTAGTGAAACAAATGTGATGAATTTGAACAGAAGGGAGGTGTGTGTCGTGGAGAACACGCTCAGACAGACAGGCAGACGGGGGAAGATACGTCAAAATGAGAAATAGTGCAATTTCCTCTCATCTGTATCTTTTTTTGGTCTCCTCTTCCTTTGTTGTGTCGGCGCGGCAGCAATGTGGTTTTTTCTCCAGCATTTCCTCTCCTTTGATATCCTGGCACGATAAAGGCCTCCTTTATTCTCACCCTGCTGCCTTGACTGAGTGATGTTTTGTTCAAAAGAGAGTTAATATTTCCATTTGCCTGATTGCATTGCGAGGAAAACTGTCAACTCCGGGGGAACAGAAGGCGCTGAGAACAGTGTGGGAAGAGTTGAACAGTGTGGGAAGAGTTGAACACATCCATCCTCAGCCCCGCACACCTCCGCCCTCCATCGCCACTGCCGCACAAGACCTTTTCTAATTGAACCTAAGATATCAGGACGGGCGGCGCCAAGGCCAGGTGCATACTAAAACTAGAACGGGCACTCGGTAGAGCGCATACCTTCGCATATCACAAGATTGGGCATTGAATTATGAACATTTTGGCATTAGTTGCATGCCAATTGGATAGAAATTGACCGCGCTATGGTAAAAAAAAAAAGATGTTGACCTTTTCATGACCTTGAACCGATCGATTCCAAAATCTAACCAAATGCTCCCCAGATGATAACCAATCATCCCACCAAATGTCATGCGATTCGGTTTAATACTTTTTGACTTATGCGAATAACACACACGCATTCAAATACACGGCGATCAAAACATTACCTTTCGCATTTTGAATGCGAAGGTAAATATGTGGGGCTCTTTCTCTCTCTCATCGGACCCTCTACTGAAGATGCCATTTTGTCATGCATTATGAATCTATGCAAATATGGGACTAGGAAATGGATTACTTGAAAGGGCACCTGTGGTTGCCAGTTTAAAGATTTACGAAACAGGGGAAATGAAGCGAATGGAGCTCTCATTTAGTCGCCGCACAGCTGTATGGAGCAGCGGAGACGCACTGGTTCTGGTTCAGTGGATGACGACTGATAACTGGGAATGGAATCACAAACCGACTGTATATGCAGGTATATGGAGGGTAGTCTCACTTGTGTATGTGTACAAGTTTATTCCCTTATGTACCTCTGACATACAAATAAGAAGTTAAAAACAGTACAGCAGAGTGGCAGCAATCCTCACCTCTTTAATTCACTTTCATGACAACTTGCATCAGTATGGATGAGATATGAGAGAAGTAAGTGTCAGGTTCTTGTGACGGGGTGAGGCTCAGGCGCAGAGCGACAGGCTGGACGCAATTTAAATAACAAACAAAGCACTGAGGCAAAACAGTTCACAAAAAAACAAGGTCCAAAAGGGGCAGGCAGAGAATCCAGGTTCGGGGCAGACAGGGTCAAACAGGTAGAATCAGGAACACGGACAGGACGACGGGAAAAGGACACAGAACTAGAGACGACAATCCGACAGCAGACAAGGGAAAGACTGACACAATATATAGGGGGAAACACAGGTGTACGACATCAGACACTAACGAGACAAGAGTGGCTGAGGGCAGGTGCAGGGAATTAAACAATTAAGACAGAAGACACAGAGGAGACATAGGAGACACGGAACACAGGAGAAACAGAACAGGGTGTTACAGTAAGAGGCAATAACTTACAGAATAGATCACAGACTAGGTTTTTAACCTCCACATTTTACAATAACATACACTAGCTATTGAGCATGAGTAGTCTGCACATTGTGAATTCCAATTTATTATTATTTTCACATTTTTATCTTAAAATGAATGAAATGCAGTGTGCTTATTGTCTCCTAAATGTCTCTCAAGATAGAAACTCCAGAGTCTCCTGCTATATTTCACAGCACTACAGGTTGTTATGGCGAGCAGTTGGAGATCTTTCATGCTATTATGCTTTGCCACTGTTGCTATGGAGAGACGGCAGTCAAAAAGAAAGTGTTACAGTTACGTATCGTTAAGCAACTGTTCGTTCTGAGAGAAGCCAATCCAAGCCCTGTGGAGCACTTGCAGGGATATATATATATATACACACACACAAATATATATATATATATATGTGTGTGTGTTCTTGTAATTCAATAAATGAGATTTTTAAAAATGAAATAACCATATTTTAAAGCCCATCTTTGTATACTCCTTTGTGAATTAAATACATTTCTCTCTCTTCCTCTTGTGCTATCCTCTTTTCCATATTAATCTCTAGGTCGCTCTTCTATCTCTCCCCATCTCCGCCCTCTGTACATATATAATATATGTGTGTATATTCTTGTAATTCAATAAATGAGACGTTTTTTTATGAAATAACACAAAAGAAATGAATAATACCAGCTATATACGGACTATGTTAACATACATGCGTATTCCCCATCAGCAGAATTCTTATCAATTCAGACTTTCTGAAAAATCTAGTTAGTATATGCCTGTTACTCTCATTCAACAGCGAGAATCGTGCATCCCGATATCTTGATTCATGACTTCAACACAATGTGATTCCATTGAAAGATGATAAATTGTCCTATTGAATTATCACCCAGCCCGACCTAGCAGGAGGCCGATCCGTTCAGAAAACAAACAGGACAGCCACACAGTTGTTGCTCCCTGAGTCCTAATTATAATGGTCACTCAGCAGATCCAGTAGAGCAAATGGAGGTTTATCACCTTTCTGAAGGCCAACCAGCAACAACTGTGAAGAGCTGCGAGAACACCACGACTTCTCCAGTTCATCCAACACTACCGCGGTCTATTTGAGAGGCGAAGCAGTCATTTATCTCACTTCTAAAAAATAAAATGCCTTTAAAATGAAATTCATCCAGATGTCATGGGGAAATTCATCACAGATTGATCAAATAAGGTAATGCTACGTTCACACTACACGCCTCAGGGATACGTTTTGATAAATTACTCCAGGGTAGGTGAGAACGAGGAGCGCTGGGATGGTGACGAGAATGTCTTCACTGCAACACATTTCATTAAAAAACTTTCAGGACGTCGTGAGCTGCTATAACTGGCCTTCCGCCAACGCCTCTCCACGAGACGTCCTTCGGCGAAGATTTGTGACGTACGAAAGTGGTCCGAATCAAACACATTTATCAGAAAACCTGATCCGAGCCATTGTTCATCCCTCAACGCCCATCATTTCCCCAGCAGCCAGCCACAAAAGACTCCATTTAGTCTTCTACTTCATCAAGTTATGTAACTCTGTGCCACTGTTGAGGCTTTCTACACGACATAAACATACCTCAAAGGTAAAAACTGCGGCAGAAATGTATGTGCCCCGCTTTATTCAATCCAAAGGCAGCAGACAGAACAACTTACACAGCATTTCTCTGCCAGCTTCACTCTGAATCAAATTCTTTAAATACCTCCATTTCCTGTCACCTACTTATGCATAACTTCCCCACTGTACACTCCATTGCATTTGCGTCCTCCTCCGACAACATGCCGATTAATCACACCTTAATGTGGCTGAATGGATATTTCCTGCCTGTGCAGATAACGCTCATGTTCCCAGTGAATCTCCCCGTCTTCTTCACAAATCCCCCCCATAACCTTTTACTGGGTGAATTCCACATTTTAATAAACACCTGGTACTTTCTCTTCCGATAATGAAGCGATTCCAGGGCGGCATCTCAATATTCGTAGCTTTAGAAGCGACCCGAGGGAGATGAAAGAGATCCAGCCTCCTGCTGTGAAGTAATACCGATCCTTTGACGAAGATTCATCCGATACAAAGCAAACCGAGGCACACTTTCTTTTATCCTTTCATGCGGCACACAAGAAAGCCACACACGCCGACGAAATCAGACAAATGTACTGTTTTGGTTCTGAACAAAGGAGACGGCTCAAAGTCATCCACTCGCTGCAGGTGAAATTGGGGTCTTATTCTTGACTCCGACATGCAGGGACCCTTGTGACCGGGGCTCAGATGAGCCACATGTGTGTAGTTCAAGGAAGCGAGTTAACATCCTTAGTCACACAGCCAGCGTCGGAGCGCCGGCATGTAAACTTCACGCACCGATAGCGCGGCAAAGAAAACAGATTCTATTGTCTCTGAAGAAACAGGGCAATTATCTTCCGTGCCTGCCTCCCATCGGCTGCTTTTTTTTTCGTGCTTAAGATGCATACGCTATACACTCTATGAGCGCCGGCTGGAAGCGAAGTGTTTCGCCTGTAAGCCCCCCCCCCCCCCCGGTCTCATCGGTGCCAGCTATAGAAGCTGATTTCCCCAGCGTCGCCTTGCATATGGGATGCAGAGTGCACCCACACAGTATGCCATGTTTGTGTGTAACAAGATGAACATTTATTAGTTGCTCCACGAGGATCTTTTAGCTCCTCTGCAAACAACGTATTGAGTCTTCGTTAAGCAAACACTCACAGAAGCTGCTGTGTATGAGAGTTACACTTAATGTAATCATATTTTTAAACTGTCTGCTCAGTACAAATCTTAGTCCAAATTCTTTTAATAAACCAAATTGAATTGGCTCCTTTCAATTTGGAAGAATTTGGAAGAAGATGTGTACTGAGCAGACAGCTTCAAAACATGATTGCATTATTATTATTTATTGCATTACATCATTTTAATGGGTATATATTTTAGAAAATGATTTCGTTGAGTATTCTTTGAAATGAAATTCCAACATGTATTTGTTGAGTGCTCCTCAGCTTCTACAATAGTACATACATTCAATATCAGTTCATCTTTTTGCACTGTTTACTTCCTGTTGCTAATATTGCCTAAAACTTTAAGTACAAGACAGTGACGAATAAATCAGCAGATTGTAAAATGGATCATTATTTGCAGCCCCACTGTATTTGTGGATCCACGTCTGTGTGTGTGGGCGCCGTAACAAAAAACAGCTGTAATCGCCATTGACGATTTGCACGCAGGTCCTGTAGGTGTGTATCTGTACACGTAGGCGTATGTATCCGTGTGTGTGTACACCCCATCTCCAGCCAGCTGTGGCCATTAACCGGAGGCTGAGCCTGTTCAGACGTGCAGCTCAGAGTTCTGATCTAATCTGGAAGATCTGGGTCTGATGAGATCTCCACTGTAAACAGTGGCCGGCCCGAGCCAGTTGCAGAAATCATGGAGCCAGTGGGCTGTGGGGATGGAGGTAGCAGATAGACATTAGCACAAGGGTAATTGCTGTCCCCGTGGCAGCCCACTGAATGACATCTAATATTGCTGGGGAGGGCAGCTAACCATTACCTGCTGCGGAATAAGAGCTTCTTTCTGATGGCCACTAAAGTCCAATTGAGTTTAAAAATGGTTCATCATACGACCCGGACGACCAATTTAGCCTCCTGTGCCGTTTGTTGTGTCTGAGAAAAGGTACGGCAACTAGCTTATTGATTGTCCTTGAGATGTTTCACACATTGATGTTTTTCCGTGGACTTTGAACTGACAGCAGGGTTGTTAACGTGAAGAGGGCGACTGCTGCATTTATTGATGTGGTGCATTGCAGAGGCAACACAAGCCTGGTAATTGGGGCGGCCTTTGGCCACTTAATCCAAACATAGGCTCCCTCAGCTATGCAGGATTTGAATTCACAAAAAATAATGTGCATAATAAGCAGAATGTGATCTCCAAATGTGCTTTGCGTTTGCTTGCAGCCAGTTTCATCATTCTGTTGTGATTGATTCTGACGTATTAAAGATGCTTTGATCACTCCCTGAAGAAAAACAAAATACTTCAGAAATAAATGTTTCTTTTTTTAGGTGTCAAAGCTCATGCCTGCATCGCTTAACATTTGTTGTGAAGAACAAGAAAAGTTTAGAAGCCATCCAGCCGTCTCTTTTTTGCTTTGTTTTATTACACTGGGAATCTTTTATAAAATAACTTAAAAGCACTGGATTATGCACACTTTTGGTTCGGTTTGTTTTCTGCAATTTGCTTCTAAGCCCTTCTTTCCTGCTTGCCAAAAAAAAAGAAGAACACAAAGAGGCTTGTACCCCCATCTGGCTCATAGCCTCTAGATCACAGGTGTCAAACACAAGGCCCGCGAGCCGAATGCAGCCCATCATGTCATTTTATGCGGCCGGTGACGGCTTGAAAGACATATCGTCACCTTGATATCCTGTGCTTTTATTTTGAAGGTTACAAATGAAACAGATTTGTGTTATAATATTAGAGACATTTTCTTGTGTACAACATTTCTACTCTCGAATAAACAATAATAAAAATACAAAGAGAGTAATTTAACAAAATGTTCGGGAGTAGTTTATAGACTGCTTCAGTTACACCGGCCCTTTAAGAGGCGGCCATGATGCTGAAGTGGCCCACGGTGAAAATGAGTTTGACACCCCTGCTCTAGATCATCTCTACAGCTGGACTTCAGGCGCTGGTTGGTGTGCAGATGTGGGGTTTCAATTAAAAAAGCTGAACCCTTACGATTCCCTCCAAAATGTTTGCAATATAAATATACAAAAGGTCAAAAGTTTCCTCGTGCTGGACAATTTAAACACGACTGTGAAACTTAAAGGCCTGCGGTTACAGTTCAAGAAAACCTGAGTAATTTGATTGCTTCCCTCGTGTGTGCAGCTTTCCTCTTCCTATGCAGACACTCAGCTGGTAATCATGGTTTCAAACAAACTCTAACAAGGCCCCTGATGGATATTGTAGCTGCTTGAACAACTCCATTTAGCATGTGGCTCCGTGTGTTCTACTACACCTTTAAGAAATGCTCCCTCCAGCTGCTTTTGTGAACCAAAACTTGGATCTCCTGGCATCTCATCAAAAATGTACAAGTCAGTCAGTTCCTCTCATCAATGCGGCAGTCAGCTCTGCAGCGGGTCTGGCCTCAGCGCCAGAGTTGCTTCATCTTGCGCCGTTCTCGTCTTCTTTCTCCAAAAAAACATGCGTGCACATTTTTCGACACCGGGGCACGAACCAGCGAGCGCTGCATCGAATCTCCAGGTGCTGGAGGCCGTCTCTGGGAATCTGCTGCTGCATCCTTCGATGGTGAAGCTCCAGGCAATCCTTCTCTACAGACGCAGCATTTTATTTGATTAATGATTCACCTTTCACCGTGTGCACACAAAAAAAATCATACTATAGGAAACATTTTAAACAAAAACGTTGCACAATTAGTGTTTGTTTATTCATTATCCACATTGGGTTCAGTCATCATTCTGGCTTCGCATCAACTTCATCATTCACTTAACATGAGCAAAAATCATTCCCTGTCAAATTACGGTGGGAGATTGTGGCGGCGTGCTCATGAACGAACCCATCAGTCAGTCATTCGGTCTGTCAGGAGCCAGCTGGACCAGGCAGCCACAAGGCAGCAGCGCGTCGCCGGAGGGGAGAATAGGAGACGAGGAAGACACGGTGTAAGATTATCAGAGAGAGCAGTCAGTTCTTGTACAGTGTGTATGTCATGTTATATTATGTTCGGCTATTGATAGTTGTTGTGTGGTGCCTTGTCCTAAGAATTTCAGTGCCCAGTCTGACCCTGTGTCATTCTGTGTATCTGACAATAAAAGACTTGACTTGACTTGACTTGACTATATTTAGCATAGCACACTTTAAGTGCCAGACAGCCACTAGATTTTAGACTGCATGTCTGATTTATGTTGCACTGAGTATTCATGTGATTTTGTATCTGCTTGTGTGATTACAGATGCTGTCAGAAAGAATCACTCAACACATGCGTCCACTGACGACCAGGTTCTTAAGCACGCCATTCGGTGGTTCAACCTGGCAGCAGACCGGGGTAGCTCCAGGAGGCCACTGAACAGACAAAAAAAATATATCTTTTTTAAATGTGTGTGTATATAATTTTGTCCTTTCAAATAAAAAACTGTTTGACATTATTTACGTTTGCATTTTGTTGTTGTTGCATTGATGCATATTTGTTAGCTTGATCTGGGCCAAATGAGCCGCTTTATGGAAGGGTCAATATTTTATGAATATCTGCGTAATATTGGCGGATGGATCCGCCCGTATCCGCCAATTACGCAGCGCCATCTGTTCCGGATCCGGTGTGCATTTAGCCGATCCGGACCGTTTTCGGAGCCTTCCCGGAGTCCTTTGGCGGATCTGGAACAGAGTCAGTTTGCTATGTGGGGAGGGCTGAGTGATCCTATCTGCCTGATGGATCATCGAGGTCTGGATCGTGGAATTCCTGCTACCGACCACGCCACTGCCCTGTTGAGACTCCGCCCACTCCTCCTCTCTACCTCCATCTGCCTGATGGATCGTGGAGGTCTCCATCGTGGAATATGCCTACTACGAACTATTCATACACTCTGTCATATTCATTGAATGTATTTTAACTCTAAATCTGTCCTTCTGTACACATTACATCTATTGTCCTGTCCATCCTGGAGAGGGATCTTCCTCTGTTGCTCTCCTGAAGGTTTCTTCCCTTTTTTCCCCCTGAAGGGTTATTTGGGAGTTTTTCCTGATCCGATGTGAGGTTTTGGGACAGGGATGTCTATGTGTACACATTGTAAAGAACTCCGAGACAAATTTGTAATTTGTGAAATTGAGCGATACAAATAAACTGAATTGAATTGAATCTTTGAAATCCTATACAGGAAACCTTCAAAACATATTTAGACAGACACCGAGTTGGCGATGGTGAACTTTAGAGGTCGCAAAATCTTCAGGGCAAAGTCGTTGCTTACTGTGCCGAAGATTTTACGCTGAAGTAGTTTATTATTAATAGGGCTTTGTTTATTTCCGGTGTTGTTCTATTATTTATTCTATTTTTGGCTTTTTCCTTCGTTATCGAGGCAACGAGAAATAAACAGACACTCACGGAACTTATTAAAAGTGCAGATTTGATGGGCAGCCAGCAAACTGTCCGACCGTCTACTTATCTATACATGTGGTCGAGGATATACATTTTTGGGGATCCTAACAGACTATAGCCTAGTATACACATAGGTCTTCTGTGTTCATAGCTTTTTATTATCTTACCCTCTGAGAGAGAATCAGATTAACTTTATTCATCATGTACAAAGAATGAGCAAGACTTCCTGTCGAGCAGTTTATTAACCAAAACTTGATAACATTACTGACAATTCTAATCAATGTGCAGCAGTATGGCATTTAAAAAAGTGTCTGTGAGCGGTGAGATGCCAGACAAATGATGACAGTTGGCAGATTTGATTTGACAAGCGAAGATTCAAAAATATCTCCGGATTCTAAGTTTTCTCAATTTGCTGCTTTTCTTCGTTTGATGTCTTTGGGTTTCAGCATTTTGGTCAAACATGCCATTTGATGACGTCGTTGCGGCATCAGAAGAATCTACAAAAAGAATCATAATTTAGTTTTATGAGTACTGGCCCTCCGTGATGAAAAAGTTACTGAATACATGTACTCAAGTACAAAGCGTAAGTGCTAAATTGCTGTAATTTAGTCTTTCATACCTGTTATATATTATTACCTTCGCATTGAAAATGCGGAAGGTTATGTTTTAATCGCCGTGTATTTATTTATTTGTATGCATGTTACTCGCATAACTCAAAAAGTATTAAACCGAATCGCATGAAATTTGGTGGGATGATTGGTTAATATCCGGGGACCATTTGATTAGATTTTGGGATCGATCGGGTCAAAGGTCAAAGTCATGACAAGGGCAACATATTCTTGAATCGCATGACATTTGGTGGGATGATTGGTTAATATCCGGGGACCATTTGATTAGATTTTGGGATCGATCGGGTCAAAGGTCAAGGTCATGACAAGGGCAACATCTTCTTGAGTCGCATGCCATTTGGTGGGATGATTGGTTATTATCCGGGGACCATTTGATTAGATTTTGGGATCGATCGGGTCAAATGTCAAGGTCAAGGTCATGAAAAGGTCAATATCTTCTTTTTACCATAGCACGGTACATTTTTATCCAATTGGCATGCAACTAATGCCAAAATGTTCATAAGTCAATGCCCAATCTTGTGATATACGAAGGTATGCGCTCTACCGAGTGCCCATTCTAGTATTAATACGTGTTCTTATATTCTTCATTTTTATACTTCCATTTGCTAAAGCTCTCATAAACGTTGACCTGCAGTAGACTCATGATTATAACCTGAGTTTGGTTTCCCATAATAACTGACGGTGAGATGGTTGATTCATCTGGTGGAGACAGAGATAAGTTTCTTACAAGAGGCTCCAGCATTCCATCTAGATACATGCCCAGAAATACAACACACACACACACACACACACACACACACCATTGTTCAAATTTGATATTCTTTGAGCTAAGACAGAACGTTGCACGTTTCTGTTTGGCTCGGCATGTGAGGATGCAGTTGCCCTCCCTCATGCCAGCTAGGTCCAATTAGATTGCGGATTCTGAATGGAGTCAGATGACGTTATGAAAGTGAAAGTTATGTTATCCTTGTGTAAAAAAAGACTGCTTTTTCCTGTGTTTAGAGTCACAGTTCCCCTTCAACCTGTGAGTTGAATGGACTTCACACCTGCTCTTGTAATTGCAGAGAAGAATGAATAATCTTAAATTTATGAGTTGTTTGACCGTTATTAGATATTATTAGCTGCCAATCCTTAAATATACTTTAATGCCACTTGATTTAGTGCTGACTGTACTTTAATTTAGAGGCCGATATTGCCCTTTTTTCTTCTTCTTAATTGACAGCTATAGTTACTACTTATTTATGGAGTTACTATCAAAAAAGTATGAACTAAAGATATGCGACAGTCTAATAGCAATCCAGTATTTTGTTGTACTTTTGATACTTAAGGCACATTGTTCATTCGACAATGTGCATTGACAGACGCTGTGCTTGTGGTCTTCACGTTTACATGGTGCAACGGATTAGAAACTTGTACCTCGAAGGGTTCGGCTTAACCTCCGGATCAAAGCTTTTGTCAGAGCTTTTATCTCCTGTGCCTCGCTCTCTCCTCTCCAACTACTGATGTAAAATAAATAAATAAAGCAAACCGTAAAGTTAAGCGGGCCGCTCGCCCACCCGCCCGTCGCCTGCATAACAATCTAAAGACATTTCCTGGTATCTGTTGAATCTAGTCTGCCAAACATCTCTGGCTGTTTACCCCGTTAGTAATACAGTGTTTTCCAATCATGAATTCTTTTCAAAGGATTTCCAACTCTCCTTAGGAAATCGGAAGGATATTCTGAGAATAAAAACAAATTCAAATTGTGGTAAAAAAGCACAAGATGCATTGTAAACTGTGACACATCTGCTCTCCATGTGATAGCCCGGTTTGAAGCACAAGGGAAAGCTGGAATAATATGAATGTTTATAATATGAACGATTTTCAGTTTGTTGACTACTGCTCAAATCTAAATGTAGAAGGAAATTAGTCAAATGGTTAGAGGAGAAAGTCGTCTCCGATTCACTGAATGAGCTGCCCTGTATGTAACAGTTTAGCTCCACGCCTTCCTTTTTGTAATAGTTGTTTTCATCCTGTCACACCATCTCGTCAATCCAACTCCCCTCACCTGCCTCTGATCACCTCGTTAGTCCCTCATTCCCTTCACCTGGTCCTCACGCCCTTCTCACCTGCAGCCCATCCCCTCATTAGTCCCTCACTATTTAGCTCCCTCACTTCCACTTGTCCTCTGCCAGATTGTCTTGTGTTTTCGTGCCAAGTTCTCCAGCCTTATTAGAGTATATTCCTGACCTGCCTGTTCTGACCCTGCCTGCCTGCCCTGACCTCTAATTCTTTGCCCTGCCCCTTTTTGGACTTGTTTGCTTCTTCGACTGATCTCCCGGTTTTGATCCAGCCTGTTTCCAACCAAAGACAGTATTCTTTGTGACTCCTGTCTGAGTAGTGCTTTTGAGTCCACTCTTATAGCGTCGTGACACTGTAGCTTAGTCATCCTTCAAATGTCAAACACACACGCGCACACGTCTTGTTCATTATCATTGCTGTTGCATGTAAATATGATAATTAACACTGCAAAAATAAATAAATTAGCATGACCAGCTTCAAAGCATCTCAAAGACTTTTTGATCTCTCCTGACATGCGGAGGAGATGATGTCAGATGTCACGTTTCATCTAGCTTGTAGAGGTTTGTTGAGTTTGCTTCCAATTTAGTGAAAGCACTAACAGCCAAAGGGTTTTGATTGTGGGCCACATACAGAAAGATCCAATGTCACAGGCACAACAATAGCACTTGGACACATTTTACACATACCATCATAATATATTAAGCCACATACCTATGTTCGTTTCAGTCTCCCTGCATTCAGGAGGGACTTGTGGTTGCTATAGCTACGCCTTGGATAACCATCGCACTCTCAAGACATTTCTGTGGTTTTATTCTGAATGTTGAATGCTTTCGAATAGATTTCATCGAGTCAATTTGTGAGAGTCGTGTGCCGGCACACGAGTTTCCGACGGGGGATTTCAGGAGGGTGGCGTGTAAATAGAACTGCGAGTCTCTCGCTCACTGTCTCACACTGAACACGGTCGTGATGCTCATTCATAAAACTTTAAGTCTACGACTGTTACTCAAGGTGTACGATAATTTCAGCACGCGTTTGTGATCTGTAGCTTTCTGCTCGTGTGAAAGCTCTGGCCGTTGTGGCATGTTTACTTCGGCCGGCTTGTGAACATTGACACAGAGCGAGTATGGCATTTGTGTCCGTGTGTGTACATATGTCATGGAGGTTGTAAACTGTGGCGACTGGCACATTGATGGGAAAACTTAAGTTTCAGAGCGCATTCATTCTCAATCTCTGGGAAGAAATCCACTTTTCACGGCCTGTAAGGGTCCTGCAATGCACATTTATTGTAATGTGTAAATATGGACGTTCTACATGAAGACGTAACAAACAGAACAGGCATAAATAGTATATATGCCAAGAAGTTAAGATTATTTTGCTAAAACTAATGTTTAATCTTTGTCGTTCAATTAACATTCAGTGCAGTTTAATAGAAATATGCTCCATCCATATTCCAGTATTTCCCAACATTCACTGCAGTCCATTTAAACAACAGGCCACCGTCTAGCCACCCAATATCTACAGTATTTCACTTGACCTTAAAGGCCCATAGGACAGCATGCTAAAAGAGATCTAAAGCAATACAGGAGGGTCATATTCCGGTTCACATGTTCCCCACACACACACACAGGTTTTCTTTAAAGCTAGAATTAATTCACAGTGTCAGCAGTCACCTCCGGGATAGCTCTCTCTTCCAAGGAGGCATCTTCTACGCCTTGTTAGTCAGAACGCTGAACGTTCTGCAGACCCTGCAACGCTGTCAACCTCTTCCCAGCCGTCTAAAATCCCCACAAATCACCTCAAGCATCTCCTGCCACTTTTCTCCTGAATTTAACCCCTGTCCAATCTCCAGGCCATTTTACCTCGTGCCCCACAAGAACGGGTGGTCCGTTGGCGGTGTGGTCCCTCAGTCAACCAAGCGGGGGCACTGTTGCTTTTCCAAGCTCGTATTTCCAAGCAGGACGCCAAGGCGATGAGGTACAGTGCCACACATATATATCCTGTGTTATTCATGGTAGCAGGCAGAACCCCACTGTTTATGGAGACTTTGGTCAAAGGTATGGGGCACAATTTTCTGTTCACACGCTTGCCAAAGAGCTTTTGAGGTGCAAGTCAGCACGCCACCTCACACCGGAAAGACAGACAAAAGGAGACAGAGATCGAGAGAGAGAGAGAGGGGAGTAGAGAGAGAGAAGGAGATGCAGACTTAATTCAGGAGCGGTGGGTGCTGCACAATGTTGTCTCCTGAAGCAAATGAATGGCAAGTTCCTGTCGACTCGGTTTGCAGACAAATACCAAAACATTTGGAGCCAAGCCAAGCCTGAGTTTGGGGTGAAACTCTCTCTCCCTTTGCTAAAATCCCCCACGGACAAGCCAAGCTAAGGCATTATTTGTGTAGCACCTTTCAACAACAAGGCAATTCAAAATGCTTTATGTGAGAGATAGAGCAATTAAGACAATACATATATATATAAAAAGACAAAGCAGAGGATTATGAAAGATTAAAAAAAAGCAAATATAGAAGATTAACTTAAGATGACATGGAATAATAAAGATTAAACATGAGTATTACAACTAAGATGCAGCTACAGTGCAAAGACATGAAACATGAAGGTGGGGATCATTTTTTCTTCCTGTGGCATCTGTCATGGTCGCAGAGAGAAACAGAAAAGGTTGACACACAATAAGACATGGCCTATCAAGGTGGGCTGCCTTTTAAGGTGGACCAGCACTACTCACAATAATATCCACCTTAAAAGTCAGCCCGCTGTGTGAGCCGAGGCCAGAGTGGTGGCCACCTTCTGGGCGAACCCCCTTCATTTAAACCAGCGGGTGGCAAGCAAGAGTCTTGAGGATTTGTATTTATTTATTCCCGAAAAAATTGTACACACACGGCACTGTTACGTTCACAGCTACAACCAGAGACTGTGTCAGTGGAACGCATCATCCCGTTTTGAAGCCTCGATTTCACAGCATTCTGCCCTTTGTGAGTTTTGTTTTCGGGCCATCGCCATCTTGTTAATTTTTGGTACTCGCAGTAATACTACTCACCCATCTTTTAGGTAGTTACGTCTCCGAACTGACCTGGAGCGCACAGCTGACAGGTAGATGGTTTGTTCCCGTCACGTAGCACTTGATGTTAGTACACGCTGTCATTCAGGATGCAGCCGAGTCCTCGGCCATCATTACGGTTGTTTTTGAATTACTCCTCGTTCAGCTTGACCTAACATTATACTTCATTTTCAATGAAAGAAGTTTACACTCAGCCTCTGTAGCGCTGCTTTTATTTCTCGATTTAGTATTCAAGTTTAGAATACTACTAAACATCGGCTTTGAACTCAAAAGTTTGTCGTGGTCAAATTATTTTGCAATCATTATCAAAAACCTCTCACAGCTCCCGGCCTAGAGAATAAAAAGGGCATTGTCTAATTCAATCAGTATTTGTTTGGAGGTGACATTTAGAGAGCCTGATCTTATATAATTGCTTACTGACTGAGAAATAACAGCAAAAATACACTGAACATATCTATGCTCACATTTAAGCCCATACGCAAAAAGCATTTCCTACCCGTAGTGACCAATTGGTAGACATCGTTGGAATTTAAGCTGCAGTCCCTAACAAGAGATCTTTAAAATGCCTCATCATATCATATCACGTTACAACTATGATACGATTCTTCCAGTATTCAAGTTCCATTAATTCCCCCCATCATTCAGGTAAATAGTACGTCTCCGTTCCTCCAGATGTTCTGCCCAGCGCTCCACTGCTGTTGTGCCCAGATGATAGTGATGTGGTGATGTATTACAGAGCACAAAGAAATACAAGCGTGACACTAATACAAAATCACCACACGTGCTCGCATAGAATTACGCGGCGTAAGACGCATGTAGACGAAACTGCGCCAAACTGCCAGCTATGTTTAGTCCTTCATTTGCTTTGCAAATACCAAGCTAGACCCCTTGCTCCACGTCCTGCGGTGTACTGACAGATCGCTAGTGCCATCAATCAGAAAGTCCCTTGATAGTAATTTACTTTTTGTCTGATCAAACCATCAAACTTGAATGTCTCTGAGGGAGATGACTGGCAAGGTGATGACTGTGATGTGAGTGACAGTGAGAACGAGGGAGAGAGAACTGAGGAGTGAAGGACTGAGGCTCATTTAGAGTTCACCCTGATTCACTTCCGTGTGAAGTGTAACCATTACGCGTTGAACAATCCGAATCATCCCAAGCATCATCAGCATCACCGTTGACGTAATTAAGGTCAAAGGTCATGGACGGCTTCAAAATAAAAGTGCTCTCATCTACTGTCACGGTTTTGTTGATGCTGTGACTCCCAAATGTGTCATTATTGCAATCATAAATTGTGACCTTGTGACCTTTACCCTAAACATTCCCACAGAGATAATTACGAACATCGCCTTTCACAGAGGGTAGTCCTGAAGAATAACAACCGTGATGTTTCCGTCAATAGACTATTATCATAAACAGGACAGCAAGATGTGCAATGTACCATAAAAACACCTCACAATCAGGGTTTAATGGAAGTTGACGCTTTATAAACTCATTCACTTGTGAGAGATTCGTTGCATGGATTAATCGACTAAATCCACGTTCTGATGTCAACTTCAGTGTACAACAAGAGATCATACTCTTATTAATCAAATAACTTAACCGAAGGCCAATTGAAATGCCTATCATTCTGAATGCAGTGGCATCACTTGTGTTAATTGTGTCAGGAGGGAGGAGGCCAACTGTAATTGTTTGTCCGCTGACATAGTTGCAGCTATTCATTTTTTGTGGGGCTATCATGAAGTTATCATGCAAGTCAAGTGTTTTGGAGTTGAGCTAAAACAATCCATCTAAAGAATATCAAACGGCAACTAATTGGATAATTCTTGAAGGAAAAACACCATACATTCGCAGGTTCTAGTTTCTCAGATATGAGGATTACCAGCGGTTCTCCAGTGTGAATTTAATGTATTTGGGGTTTTCACTGTTGGCCTCAAGATAATTGGCATTCTTCCACTTTTGTTATATATTTAATAGAATAAACGGTCTTTTTTAATTGTAAGTGGAAGTATCAATCAATCAATCAAAATGCATCAATGAAGTATGTGTTGATTTCCTGAAATATTTCTGCCAATGGTAGCATAACAAAAGGTCTACATTTTCTGAAATGCATTTACGATTGAAAGAAAGAGAGACGTCCGCTTCTGTTGCTCTGTCTGTGGAAACGGCATTTCAAGAATCAGTTTGGGGTTGAAGTTGGATTCGAAGCTAAGATGGCAGCATCAGAATCACACTGGCATCACTGCAAGTCATGAGCTGTGACTCTACAGCTGAGTCCTAAATCTCCCTAGCAACTACAGATGGCACTGTCACGAAGGTTCTCAAGCTGTCAACACATACAGGTTTAACAAGGAACAGCCAGGACTTCACTGCCAGACAGATGTGACATCGGCACACTTGTTCAAATACAGCTCCCGGCAATGTCTTTAGTTTGATACGCGCCAACGCGTTCCTGGTTTCCAAAGCCAATGCAGTATTTTGTCTCCGGACTAAACTCAGTGAGATGACTCACTGATACCTTTCATCATTAGGACATGTGGAAGATAAATAAGCAATTGCTGCTGTTCCTCTTATATTACATCGTAAAATGTCCCTTTCCACAGCAGCTAATACAATACATTTGAATGCCTACTCAGCCCTGACATTACCAGAGTGTTGCTTTACTATGCAATAACACAGTTCAGTGTTTATTATCCAACCTAAATGGTTTTATGTATATTTGCTCAGGACCAAGAGCAAGCATACAGTAGATGGGGATGGTTCTGGGATATGATGATTCATGTTAAGCATCCTGGAGGTGTTATACTGTGTGTGCCTAGCTGAACAACACACTTGTCGTAACAGTTTAGCTCCACACCTTCCTTCTTGTATTAGTTGTTTTCATCCTGTCACTAACTATCATGTCATTCCAGATCCTGCTTCCCATCTCGTCAGTCCAACTCCCCTCACCTGCCTCTGATCTCTCCCTCGTTAGTCTCTCATTCCCTTCACCTGGTCCTCACGCCCTTCTCACCTGCAGCCCATCCCCTCATTAGTCCCTCACTATTTAGCTCCCTCACTTCCACTTGTCCTCTGCCAGATTGTCTTGTGTTTTTCCGACCAAGCCCGCGAGCGTTCCATAGTTTGATTATTCTGTCTGTTCCGATCTTGACGACGCTTTAAGTAAAGAATCTTTATTTGAATTATCTGTCTTCTGAGTCGTGCATTTGGGTGCACCCTAATCCTGTCGTGATACTTGTTATAGGAGATGCCTACTTTATGTCTACATTAACATACCTGCATATTTTTACAAGCAAATGTTTCAGGAGAATAATAGTCTTTTTACTGTCTGAAAGACACAGCATGTACTATTTACTTGTGGGTGGCTGAGAACACATTTTCTTCTCCATGATTCACAATGACTATCACATTCTGACACTTAGCCTCTTGTGGACTTACAGACTTCAGACCTCAAAAAATGTGTCATCCAAGTTCGTAAGCGTTCAGCCCTGTAGTCCAGAGACCACACAATGGGAATCATCCTTGGTGCGAGTGACTCACAGCTCAACCTTATGCTTACTCAACTGCTACTGCTCATCTTTATTTTTTTGTCAAAAGACGAATGCATGAGTAGTGGCAGAACATTTTTGTTTTGGGATTGAACATGAAGCTTTTGTTGACAATTTCATGAATATACTACTTCTCCTATAGGCACAATAATCACGATTTGCAATACAAGTGATAACAAAGACAACGGCACTATACACTAAGATGTAAATCGATACTGCTGCAGAGCGGAGGGTGTAATGTTTTTTTCTTCTTACTATGAGCATACACTAGTGAAGCTATAGCTGTGCACACATGCACATACATGCCAAATCAAATGTTTAGGCAGTTCAGTTAGAAGCTACAATGTATTGCTGCTAACCAAATAACGGGCACATTCATGCATCTCATTTTTTAAACCCATTAACTGTACGTCAACAACTCCATGCCCTACAGTATAGACACAAACAACCTTTGATAAACTGAACTGTGGATACTGGCATGTGCCTACACATTTAATTAAACAATTCCCCACCTGCATACAAGTGATAAGAAAAGATTAACACAACGCTCGCATATAGCATGGTTTATGTTATCCTGTAATTTAAATTTAAACTGTACACATACTGACAAAATGAGAGTCAGTGTATTGTAATGCCTTATTGTTTCCAAACCACATTAATTACATATTTGTCAATTATGTAGTGCACATTGTAACGGGCTGACATATACACAAATACAAAAAATATCTGTGAACAGTTAATAACAACCCCAAAAAAGGCGTGGACGATATCTCTGCTAAAATTTTTTGGTGTTATGCAAAGTACCCACTTAAATACACAATTATAAATACATCATTACAAAACACACGTGCGAAAGTTCACAAAAAACAAACATGCAGGCCTGCGCTCGGGCAGAGCTTTGTAGACAATGAAAATGTTTTATATAAATGGACACGGTAAAAGTAGTATCTATAAAAAACATAAATCAGTATTCTATACTTGCAGTAGTAGCAGTAGTACACTTTTACGTTACATAATATTACATACACAAATCTATTTGGATATACTGGTAATACATAAGTGGACAAAGTGGCAATGAAACAACTCGTATCACCTGCACTACTTACAAATTTTAAATGACAGAGAAGGGTAATGTTGTCATGCACTTTTGACTGCGGCGCATTACAAATAAAAGCCTTTGGCATTTTAATTAAGCTGTCCAAAGCTATTATTTTGAATGTCAACAAAGTCTCCTGGAAGCAAAAGAGACTGTTTGACACCTCTTAAATATACTCCAGGGAGGTACAGCAGTCATCTTTGGAGATGAGAACAATCATTTCAATTTCCAATTGAGGCTACAATTACTGCAAAAATTAACCATCCATTCACTCAACAGATCCTTCACCAGACTCACTGTAATTGCCATGCACATGAAATGTCTCGGTGACAGTTCTGACATCATGACGTCTGAATACCGACACATACTGAGTGCACACTGGCTCACATAATGCAAGAGCACACAGATCGAACATCGGCTCCGGAGCGAAGGCTGTGAAACACACGCCGTGAAAACATCAGCGATACATACCACTCTCCGAACATGCAGCTGGACTACATATCAGCAAACAAATTGAAAGCCATCATTTCATGCAGTTACTACTTTATTCTCCTTCTACAGCTGGGCTGCATGTATAATGTAAGGGCCTGTCACTCCGCTGCTGCAATAGAGAACATACACAGTGATAGGCCCTGGATGTGGAATTCACTTAGAACTTTAAGCAACATGCTGGTGGTGTCCGACACAGGCCTCCAGCACTACCTGTGAATGTAAAGTAGGTGAGAGCATGGTGTTGTTGCAGCGCACGTCTCCCGGCTAAAACACTGTCAAACATGGCTGCGTCCAAGAAGGCAGGTCAGAGGGTTGTGCAGTATGATGGCACCGTCGGACTCCAGGAGTGGATGATTACTTCTTAGTTTGATGGTTTGATCTGTGTTGGATACATTCTCTGGAACAATTTTTTTTTTAAATCCTCAAAATATCTGCAAACTATTTAGTTTGGCACTGTCATTAAATTGTTATTTTGTCAGCAGGCTTTCGTCCTCGCTGTAAGGCCACGGAGGATCTGATCAGCTACATTTCCTGCTTACACACACACACCTCCTTGTACTGGATGCAACTGCATTGCCTTTGTCAGCCAGTGGAAGGATCAACACCGGCTGGGCGGGATAATCCACATTGTGCTAATCTGAGAGACTAGCCTCTGGGATGCCACACAATGTCAGGGCTCTCAAGTTTTGAAGACAGGCAAGAGTGACATATCTATTCTCCCCCCCCCCCCCCCCCCCAGAACGAAACTTTTGGATATCAGTCGCGCGCAATTCCAGGATGCTTTATTTTCATTGGTTGCTGGATTAAATCTCACCCAGATACAACAGATACGTGATTCTCTGATTGGCTATTGTGTAGCCCATTTCTTTTTTTGGATTGGCTGATAAGTGGCTCCTCACAGCAGAACTCCAGGGGAGCGCTTGATTCCTCCATGGTGAGGGCAGCGCGGCCAGCTCATGTTTGCGCGCTGCGGCACATTAAAACATTAAATAGCCGAGAGTTTTTTTTCAGCGTGAGAAATACGATGTGTGGCGGGAGTGCGTGACTTAAGACCGAAATGCGTGACTGTCACGCTCAATGCGTGACACTTGAGAGCCCTGCAATGTTCTCATTGAAGAGGGTTAGCTCTGCTGCTCAGCATGAAGCCTCCTGACCACAACACATAAACTCGCTGGCTGTTCGCTATCGCTCCATTCAGAATGGCCTCACCTCACCAACGCAGCCATGATCCAAATTGCAAGGGACAACTTTAGGCCTGAAATGAGGTGAATCATTTGAGTTGTGTCCATATTGTTCCCTCAAGCTATCAACATGACACACTAGCTCTAGGAGACATTAAGCCAACAAAAATAACTTCAGGAATAGAAAAATGCGTTCGAGAGGACTAATTTATTTATTGCACCACATTAGTGTGTGGATTTGATTTGGTTAGATTAAAAACAATCTGCAGGAGGCAACAAGATACATTTATATTTAAAAGAATATATATGATTTAACGAATGTATACAAGCAAAGTAACAAGCACAATAATGGCATATCCAGACAACTATGTTTCTTAGTTTAAATGAATAACAGCCTGATGTTATTCATAAATTCAACAGTCCTGCTTATTTTGCAGTAATTAACACGCAGCGCAAAACCCGCCCCGCCACAAATTAATCATGACCTAAAAATAAGAACAGACTGTGATTCTGTTTTTGGCATCAAACAGCAAACTAGTCTGCGTTGCCTTTTTAACACGGCTTCAGACACCCAAGTGTAAGCACTTGAAGTAATCCTTCATTATCGCTTTGGTTGTTGACAACATTAAGTTAACAAGGGGAAACTTTAAATTCCAACAATTCTGTTTTTGTTTTTTTACAGGTGTTCCTGGGAGGTTCACAACCTCACACATGCTGCTATGAGCAGGCAGACTCACAGGAGAAGGGTGTCTGTCGGCAATTGCCACCAGAATGGAACTCTGCTCTGAGCGCTATTTCATTATCACAACCACAGACACCTGCAGATAGACTGTCCGGTGGATATATTTGTGACTTATCTCAGAAGAAGGGCATACAAAAAAAACTCGCCCTGTAACTGATTTTTACCCTGTAACTTCCATTTGAATTCGATTACAGCCTTTTTTTCAATCCTTCCCATTTATTCCTATTTTCTCTGCAGTCCCACCACCATGTGCCCCGAAGTAAGTACAATCATTAGTAGTTATATCAGAGAGATGTTTCCAGTTTGGCACCCTCACATTTTGCTCTCTCTCCACATCCGTTTATCCATTTAATTAGCAAAACGTACATTTTCGAGGGAAAAACAATCCTTATGTTCGAATCAATGGCCATTTCTATAATTAAACACGAGTTCCTTTTCAATGAATGTGCACTCAGGTAAGAAAAGAGAGAACAAACTTTGACCATCAATGTACGCTGACATTTGTGCAATTCCATTTCAGCCTCCAATTTGTCTGACCTATTTCATTTATCTGACAGCTACACTTTCCCTTCTGAATCAATATGCAATGCTATCCGCTACTGCTGCAAAAGTGCATGCTGGGATTATGCCGTTTCATCCACAGAACAATCCATTGACATTTGTGTAGGTTTGTTTCTGAAATTTATGTCCAATTGTGTTGTACTGGTCGGAAAGCATTTTTCAGCCACACTTTTGGCCATAAAGGAACGAACACAAACACTTTTTATTTTTATTTTTTTACAGGAAACTGCTTGTTGTCCCACGGGATGATTATTGTTTGGAGATGTTAGAAAACGTTTGACTTGTTGACTGAGAAAGGCATCCCCCCTTGGGATGAATGTTGAGAAAACACTTTGCTGCCATATCCCAGACAATCATTTGGCCACCACGGCATCCTCCTAAAAATCAATGGCGACGACATAAAAACATATTTGCCACCAGATTTATTTCCTATCAGGGGAGAAATCCCATTCACATTATCACCCAAAACATTTAGTTTCCCCATTTCCCCGAGAGGTTGAGAGGTTGAAGTTTGCAGAAAATCCAGTTGTTTTTTCTTTTTTCAGTGTAAAATTTGTCCTGGAGGATTAAACCAATGTTGTCTTGATCGTGCTGTACAGTTCAGTGGCACGCAATGAAAAGAGGAATACATTTACCAAGGCTTACATCAGTATTCAAACTCTTATTTGAATTCTGCAGATAAGCACCAAAAGAGAAAGAACTATCAATTATGTTGAGATAGAGACTGGCTACTCAAGGAGTTTCGTGCGTCTCTGTGCATAATGTGAGTGCAATAATGCAAGAGCCTTTCTGAAAGCAACTCATTTTCACTTGGAGATTGGGTATCCCACATTCAAGCGATGATTGGAATTGTGACATGCTCTCCACTTCGGTAAAAGGAGTGTAATTATCGACTTGACCTTTAGGGGCATTTCTGCATTGAATCCTCTTAACAGCATTCAAAAGTGGGAATAAAGCTGCGATTTGGTTATGTTTTGTACATTTCATGAGTGCACTCCTATTTCGTGGGGTTAACTCGTCTTGTACTGGTGTATAAGAGCACTTGAAGAGGTTTCTTTTTAGTAAATCTCCCCTTGTTTTTTTCTGGCGAGGTAAACGACAGGTGAAGCTGTTTTAGTCTTTTCGCCGTCGTGAAAAAGTATTCGGATTATGAAAGTGTTTGGCATCTTTTGGACCATTGAAAAAGCCACCTTATCAATAGTTTTGAATTGCATGCACTTCAACATGGGGTCAGCTGTAGCTCATGGAGGTGAGTGGTCGTCCCGTAACCACAAGGTACGCGGTTCGATCCCTGCTCACATAGTTGCACGTCGAAGTGTCCTTGAGCAAGATGCCCACTGCAGCCCACTGCTCCTTACTAAGGATGGGAGAAGAATTTCCCAATAAACGGCAATTATTATTATGAATACCGTTTTCAAAAAAAGTAATAGGTCAAAAACTGTCAAATCTATTGAACAAAAGCTCATGATCAGTAGGAATGTCGATCATTTAGGCAAATACATGTGTATTTATTTTTTTCTTTAAAGATTTTTTTTATTAACAACAATTAAAAAAAATATATATTTGTCGTGAAATAGCATTTACATTTTGTTATGCTGAAAATATTATTTTACAAAAAGAAAATATACAAATGTATAACTTTGTCGAAATCACCACACAAGGATGATGTATTTTTTTATTAACATAAGATGAAAACAAGGAGAAAAAAAGACCCAAAAAAACAACAACATGTGTATTTCTTAATTTGTTTATTGTTTTCTTTGGAACACTTTATCCAAGGATAACAAGACCTGTTTTCTAAATAATTAAACTTTCTTAAGTTGTTATCCAATCACATCAATCAGCTGAAAGTGATGTACCTTTTTATTGAACAGCTTCCATTTATGAGTTGATCATCTTAAGTTTAGCATAACACTAGAACATAAGTCATACCATCAACAACCGGATTCAGGAACGTCAGCTTCCCAGCAGTGTCTAATGGCTGTAAGGCTCGAGCAGCAAAAACACCAATAGTATTCAATTGAGCTAAATTGAGTATCGTTGCTCATGACTAATTTTTCATTTGTACGAGGAAGACCTTGTTGTTTATTCTTTCAAAATCACAGCTTTACTATGTACGTCAACGTCTATAACGTAATTGTATTTGCATGATAAATGTATTTCATATGCAAGTACAGAATTAGAATCTGTAAAATGTCTAATCTCGCAGATCCCCCAACCAAAGGAGAAGTTATTGTTTCCGGGATAACCAATTGTAGCTCGTCATCGCTCTCCCTAGTGTGGCCGTGCAGTCGTGATTGTATTACTCGTTGTCGGAAAAAGCTGACTGTTGGGTATTTCAAAAGCAAATATATTTACAAAAACACTGTGACCCAAATGTAGAGGGGAACGCTCCACAGAATAGGAAGGGTAGGATCTTGAACGCAGCCCTTAGGCTGGCTCCGCCCCAATCAGCGCCACCTGTTGCCATCGCCTCACTCCCTTTTGGCCCGTCCTCGCTCTTGGTGAGTTCTAAACATTCTTTCGTCACACTCTTTGTATTAGTACCTGTCATCTCTGTTTCGTAGTGATGGTGAGATGAAGCCTCATGAGGCATCGAACAACTTCAGCCAATTGGTTCGAGAAAGGGTTCATTTCTCGAAGCTTCATGTGCTCACGAAACCACCTACTGGCCAAGTGCATAATCACAGGCAGCTGTATCTGAACCACAGAATGTGATGCATTGAATTGTTGTGTCTGTTATGGCTGTTGGGAATGACTATGAATTACAAAAATGTATGACCAAATAATTTCTGTACATAAATGATCACATATGTGCATAATAAAATATTTTTTTAATGTATTCTTTGTGTAAATGTTGCCAAAATGGTAGTATCATATGATATGGCAGGTTGTGTAATAATGTTATTATGTCACTTTAGGAAAATGGCATGGGCTTAAGCAGGCAGAGGACAGTGAAAGTGCTTGTGGAACTAGGAAGAGGGGACTGAATATTCTTGTGTAACTTGGACAGTGATGTACAGGACAAGGGACATTTTATTCATTTTTATTCAGAAATAACAGTTTCTCAACAGTTCCATCTTATCACCTCTCCTTCTTTCCTCACTCTCCTAACTCTCCAAACTATCTCTCTCTCTAAACTCTCCAAACTCTCAACCAACAACCCACATGTTGAATGGAGCCTGAGGGGTTTATATTGCTGTCAAACCTCCCGGCAATATCTGAACCACTTCCCGAAGCAGTCACGTGGTACAGCCGGGCAGCGAGGCTTCGGACGTCATCATTGTTGGCTCCTCCCCTAAATGAAGCAAGCCTCGATACGCGCTTCGAGGAAACGCCCCCTCCATTACTCGACACACGCTTCGAAGCGTCGGCACATCTCGTAACAACACGACTGTTTAGCATTCATAGGTTCACCTGCTGCTGTTTTTGCCCCACTTGTTTTGCTACCACTATTTTACCTGTTTTTGCATGGTTTGGCTTTTAATTTTTGTTTCAAAATCATTTCCTGTAATAAACCTTTGGTTAATTCTCCTAAAACACATCTCTGTTCTAATAACGTTGTGTCTTTGACACATCATTTATATATTTGAGTTGTAAACTTGTATTTCTTGGGGTGCCACACAAACTTCTTTTTAGGCTTTCTAAGTGATGGGAAATGGTTTCAGTAGATAACACTCCACATTAGCGGCTCCAGAATCGGACTACATTTGAGTTTAATAGTATTTGATATGTGTGTTACCAAGGTGTTGCAATGTCATTCTCTGCTTCGACTGAGGCAATTTGTGTCCGCAACACAACCCGTCACACACCAGACGTACAAGAAAGATGCTTAATTCAAGGAAGGTTTATTGTTTCTGACAACACGGACTAGAATATTTCTTTGTCACGGTGCACTTGAGCAGCCTGGCGTTCCAATAGTTTACCGCTATTTGATTTTGCCGCACCAGCCAGACCAAATGTGAATAGCCTTCCACCAAGAATTGGTGTTTTTCATCCTGTGAATGTATTACAAATCAAAAGGAAGCCTTGCATCTTTGTGCCAGCAGCTGCTACCACAGTGATAGCAAAAATCAATGCAGGGAAGTATTTTCCATTAATGGAGAAAGATGAAATGGCTTGCCCGCATGCAGAGAGCACTTGGCACTAAGAGGCAGTCACACATCGTGTAAGTGTCGTGTCTCTTTCTTTGACGGCCTCTTTTCTGGGGGCCTTGTTGTCAGGGGTCACTGTCCTCCCAGTACACCTTACTCACTGCATGACGGATTCTGAGCCACGGATCTGCACTGAAAGCTGTTTGGATAGCTGTCAGCTCTCCCTCTCTCTCATTGCCATCACAAAAGAAGGGGTCATTTTTCTCAATCTCACTGACTCCCCTCAAGATGTCTCCCTCCAAAATACGGAAGGATGACTTCCTCGCTTCCCTCCCGCCAGCTCAAAATAGATGGCTCATCTTTGAGTGACAGTCAATCCAGCTATTGTACAGTATTGTGTGTCTAGATTCATTCTGCATAATGCAGTTATTACCTTCGCATTGAAAATGCGGAAGGTAATGTTTTGATCGCCGTGTATTTATTTATTTATTTGTATGCGTGTTATTCGCATAAGTAAAAAAGTATTAAACCGAATCGCATGAAATTTGGTGGGATGATTGGTTATTATCTGGGGACCATTTGATTAGATTTTGGGATCGATCGGGTCAAAGGTCAAGGTCAAGGTCATGAAAAAGGTCAAAATCGTCTTGAATCGCATGAAATTTGGTGGGATGATTGGTTATCGATCGGGTCAAAGGTCATGGTCATGGAAAGGTCAACATCTTCTTTTTACCATAGCGCGGTCAATTTCTATCCAATTGGCATGCAACTAATGCCAACATGTTCATAATTCAATACCCAATCTTGTGATATGCGAAGGTATGCGCTCTACCGAGTGCCCATTCTAGTTGTTGAATGTTCAACTGCATCAAAACCATGTTGTTGGATGAACCACTACATTATGATATAAAAAAGGAGAGTTTAACCCTGATTGTTTAAGGGCAGATTATGTAATTCTTTTACGTTTGCGCCATAAACATGACCTCCTCAAGTACAATTCTTCTCCCGTCATGATGCACAGTTAAACATACAACACCACTGCATACACAGCAGAGCAGACATTAAGGATATCATACCCGCTGGCTTGGGAACATACTGAAACTTGTCTCCAACGTGGAGTTACGGAGCACCCCAGACGACGGCAGATATTATAGCAGCTTCCTCTCCTCCAGTAGCTACCATTCATCATCCTCAGCCAGTGGACTCCGAAGCATTTCTCCCTTTGGGTGAGAGATTGATGGTGACCTCAGCTCAGTTTATCGAGCGTCCACCTACTCTTCTTGCCCAGCGAGCACTAACCACGCAGCTTCGCTCCCCTCCGGCCAACCTCCCTCCCTCTCGCTGCTGTGAGGCGGACAGATTTCTGTTGCGTCGACAGGCAGCCCGGACCATAATGGGAGGAAGAGATGTCGGCTCCTTATTGTGACGGGAGCCTGTCTGATGTACTCTGGTGACCTGTCCGTCTCAGAAACCGTCGGTTCAAATCCACACACGGTCCCGTCCCGCCATCGAAGGGCCGAAGAAGATCAAAAACTGTTAATTACCTTCGCATTGAAAATGCGGAAGGTTATGTTTTGATCGCCGTGTATTTATTTATTGATTTATTTGTATGCGTGTTATTCGCGTAACAAAAAAAGTTGTAAACCGAATTGCATGAAATTTGGTGGGATGATTGGTTATTATCCGGGGACCATTTGATTAGATTTTGGGATTGATTGGGTCAAAGGTCAAGGTCATGAAAAAGGTCAACATCTTCTTGAATCGCATGAAATTTGGTGGGATGATTGATTATTATCCGGGGACCATTTGATTAGATTTTGGGATCAATCGGGTCAAAGGTCAAGGTCATGAAAAGGTCAAAATCTTCTTTTTACCATAGCACAGTAAATTTGTATCCAATTGGCATGCAACTAATGCCAACATGTTCATAATTCAATGCCCAATCTTGTGATATGCGAAGGTATGCGCTCTACCGAGTGCCCATTCTAGTTTATTTATTTATTTATTTGTATGCGTGTTACTCGCATAACTAAAAAAGTATTAAACCGAATCGCATGCAATTTGGTGGGATGATTGATTATTATCCAGGCACCATTTGATTCGATTTTGGGATCGATCGGGTCAAAGGTCAAGGTCATGAAAAGGTCGAAATCTTCTTTTTACTATAGCGCGGTCAATTTTCATCCAATTGACATGCAACTAATGCCAAAATGTTCATAATTCAATGCCCAATCTTGTGATATGCGAAGGTATGCGCTCTACCGAGTGCCCATTCTAGTTACTTCAAGTTTGATCCAGATTGGGCTTTTTACATCTCGTTGGTTCATTTTAGCCAACACATTTACATTGTGCCAAGCATATATATACTTTATACACCACACAATCACCAACGTAAACCTGCTAAAATCTCCAGACAAAAACCTCCCCTATGTTTCATTTGACGGGCATCACACATTTGCATTCAACTGAAGAAGAAACAACAACAATGAATTGTAAGACACCTCAATCACAGAACTCAGCCTCGCTGACAAGGAATGATTGATTTTTAAATGGAGACATTATTGATCCTTATCCAGGATGTAAATGAAAGCCTCCTCGACATCGCTCCCGACAGCCTGCGCCTGTTCTATTAGGGAGATGAGAGGGAGCGTGTGGACAAATGAAGACAATCTGTCTTGATGGTGCCACGTCCTCTGGATGCTGTGACTGATGTAAACAACTCCATTTTTCAAGATATGACAAACCTTGGACTGTCATAACATGCAAGACACCCACCGAGACCGGCAGCCTCCACGAAGCAGAACTCGGCAGGCTTTTGACAGATTTGTGCTTGTGGAATCTTTTTGGAGACGTGACTGCTTGCATCGTCTCTGCACTGGTCGCTCTCAGATAACAGGCTCCAGAGGTCGGTGGATTCTGACTCCACAAATTACAGTGGCAGAGTAACATGCTTGACTTGAAGTGCATCAGTTAATAATATCCTATATCAGAGTGGCGAGACTGAGCACATGCCCTTTTTAACCCACTTGGGGCACAAGGGCACCTCCTCCTTCAAACACACGTACCGGGATCCAATCCTGTCGGCTCTTTCGAGAGCCTAATCAGTCAGTCAATTGTCCACCTTGTCATGTCGCTTCGGGATTTATTGACTACAAAGCAGTCATTGGAAAATAATCCATGAAAAAGGGGAGTTCAAGAGTATCAGCAGCAAACGTGGCCAGATAATCCACATGGGAAGACAAAGCCAAAATAACTAATCATTATATACCAAATAGGCATATATGTGTATTAGATACAGTGTGGGCCAATTTATCAACTTGTACTGCAGATATATCGCATCAGACGGAACATCAGTACAGAAGACTTTATCTTATAAAAGAGGACAAACAATCTTCTTTTATTCCTCTTTGGACTGGACTTTACTACTATTCATATTACTAACAGATAATCCATGCACTGGCATTCATGCAAGGCATTGCTATGCACTTTAATCTAATAACTTCACCTTCTCCAAATAGCTTGACATTTTGTAAAAATGCAATTCACCTTTATTGGCCTTAGTATTGCCAACATAAAACTATTAATAAATAGACTGCACTGGTCTTCACAACCAATAGCTGTATATTGAAGAGAATGTGAGGATAATTAAATGGAAAGTATACTATGGTTTTATGTTACATTTATTCACCTCTTCAGATGGAAAAAGATATGATTTGATTTCCTGAAAAACAGAAATGTTTCTTGAGGGTTTTCAGGTCGTTTTTAATGAAATGTCAATAAAGACCGTTTTTATGCGGTGCTTAATGTTCTGATAGCGACTTCAAGGTAATACACTAGAATCCTAGCAGAGTGCTTTCCTTTAGTTGTAACCTAACCCCCATATTTACTGTGTTAAAATGACAAATGGGCCCTGGAAAAAACCAACACATTATTGTTTCTGTTGAAACACTTCAGTATGATTGTTAGTCATGAGTGAGATGTCATTTAAAACCATTTCAATATATTAGCGGACAAAGTAAAACACTAGAATGCTTTGTGAATGTTAGAGTTTCTGATGCTTACAGTCAGCCAGACAGTGTCGTCTGCATCCGGATGGTTTATTTGTATAAACTAACTATACTTGTATGGGCCGGCTATTATATTTGAATGGATGGGGACGACTACGGCAACTGGAGACTGTCTGTCATCGCTGTGATGTCCCATCAGAAATGACAAGGGACATTTATGGAATGGGTTTGTTGTCACTGCCAATAGATACACACTGTATTGTTTTTCCTCTCTTTTACAGCACACCAAACAACATATTTGGATTATTTTCAAAATATATATGAAGTTGCCCGATAGAATAAGTGTGTCTCCTAAGCAAACAGTATGTCTGCAATGCCGTGTACATGACATTCACAAAAACAAAGACTGTGAATCATCACACTATCTGAATGCGTAATATGTATAAGGTGTATTTTTGATTTCATATACCGACACTAAGACAGTTGGCAGTATTTTGTAAACTATCCTCTTAAAAATTAGAGCAGGGGCGTTTGCCTTCCTTTAGGTAGGGCAGTAACTGTAGAATGACTGCCACTAAGAGGGTATCAGTTGTATAATTTCAATCTTAATTGGGTGAAAATTAAACAATTTCTTCTCTCAGAAATGGAGGAAGTCATCATCCTATTGAATAACTTTGCTCCTCGCTGGATTGGATGGCCTATTTTTTCGAGCACGGAACACTCATACTCCACCCCTCAAAAACACGTGATACAATCACACAGCCCCAAGCATGTTTTAATGAGTTGCTGAACAGAAATAACTCTTTTTGCTTTCCATGGTGTGTGTAGATTTATGAACTGAGAAGTAAATTGTCTTGATTCTGTTTAGTTCTCCGTCTCACGATCGTCTTTCTCGGAGACATACAATTAACAGAAGGCCTACCAACACGAGTTTAAATCAGGTTTTGAATCCCTCAAACCCGCTGGGTAAACTATGAGGGGAAGCACCGTGTCTGTTATTCAGCACCAGGCAATGCCAATGAGGAGTGCTTCCTTTCCACACTGGATCTCTGTTGCTTTTGATCAAGTCCCCAATCACATTTGTGTCTGATCCGCTCACACTCTAGCCCCCCTGTCGACACTAGCACCATTTCCACTGGCAATCTAGACCCCTGACGGGTTAGTGGATTGAATCCGAATGACAGTGTTCAACGGTTTGCTGCCAGAAAAAGACGGATCCATCAGAAGCCCAACTTTTGTTTGCAGCTTTTGGGTGGAACATTGTCCCACCAGAAGTATCCATGTTTACACATGATGAAAACCCATTTAGGTACAAATTTGAAGAAAAGGTTTTCATTGGCGTTTTTTCCGTTGGTTCAGAAAATGTTAACTGTGTGTGTGTGTGTGTGTGTGTGTGTGTGTGCAGAATAATTTAACCGATTGCATTGTGCAGGAGGACCCAATGATGAGTAGTGACCAATGATGACCAATGACCAAACATGTTGCACAATAGTTTCTAGGATTTTAAGAGAATTGAATGAATGGCAACTGGACCTGTTTTTTTTTGAAGGGGGGGGGGGGTGGTCGTCTCAAAGACCCCTAATGATACAAGCAGACAGACGAGAGTCATAAACGAACGTTAGTTCTCAAGAAAATTCCGTGTTCAGTGTGAACACAGGATAAGGAATTCAAACCCTTTGGTTACCCTTTAAAAAATAAATAAATCCCAACCAACGTTTTAAGCGCGTCTTATTTTTATGATTTTGGGAAAAAAATTCCATTCAACGTTTCACCGATTATGAGAAAATAAAAACTTTGATCACATTTGTGAAGTTAATTTGGTTTTTTATGTTTCACTTCTAGCCGAGATGCAGTCGTGGTACTTTCAAACCAGTGGGGTGAGATTGGGTGCTACCGTCATTTAATGCAAATGAAGTCTAAAAACTATTTTGGGACGGTAAATAAGAGACCAAGTGGGACAGGGTGGGTGTCATTTTATAAACACAGTGATTGCATTCACATTTGATGTGCTGTTGTGTCGTGTGTAATACAACAATCTCCACACACAGGATTTAGCCGACCACACAATGAGACAACACACTTAACATCTGTTCACATCAAAAACACAACGCATCAGATACCCTATCCCATCCATGAAAAAAAATGAAAAGCAAAACAATATGAATGCGTTTTCTAAAAGTACCAATTAACTATAAAGTACATCAGACTCCCCGACATTAATTATTCGTGTCATAATGTAAGTCAGTGTTCACACATCTCCTTCTCACCTAGCTCACAGAAAACACCTTCTATCTCTATCTCTGTTCCTCATTAACGCTCATTATTAATCAGCTTCAAGACAAAACTTTTAATAACCAACTGCAAGATACACACATTCATAGTCTCACAGCTGACAATGACCTTGACTCGTGCATCTCTGTATTTGACAGTAAAAACAACTATTTTAATGCAACTTGTCAAACTGGGCCCTATAACGTTTTTCTGAATATGAACTCCTTAAACACCCAGAGCCAATCTGCAGAAGACATGAGCATTAAATAAATCATTTGCAGCAAGAGACACACAACCCATGTTTTTAACTCACTCTATTTAAAGATCTGTCTCCTTTCCTTCGCAAAGTGGTCAAGGAAACGAGCAGCTGCAGTTGTCCTTAGTTGTCCTCGTTGAAATGGAAAGTTGTTTCTATCTTTAATTATTATTTAACTACTCTGTTGTTTGCTTATTAAAAGGCCAAAGTGCAGCTTACACTTTGTACCTGCCCAGGTGTTTTGAGTATTCTTTTACATGACATGAGCAACTTGAGATTTTTAGCTAAAACACTTCACCTGAGTTCCTGTTTCAGAAGATTCGACATGACTGTTTGCGCACACAAAAGTTGGCTAGAATACAGTAGAAAACAAATGCATAGAATGACCATTACGAGTCAGCATATTGATATTAATTATGAATGTATATTTTTGTAATCTCAGACCAAGCTCAGAACTGTATCTTTTTAATGATTTGAAAAAGCTGATGAGGGGGAATTCATAAAAAAAAATCTAGATGTTCATTGTAAGTGGATCGAGAAAGAGAATACAGCTGAATTTGTAAAAACAAAATTCAAAATGGCTTTGTGATAGAATTTAATTCTTAAACGCTAACCACAAGAATAAATGTTTCGCGAGTACAATCCTGAATACTTTATTCATCTTCTTCGTTACTTATTGATTATTTGATTACAATTTGTTCTATTACTAATAAATACGTATTTATTTTATATAATGTGATAATCAATATAGAATGATGCCTATTTGCACTCAGGATGTTGTGTTCTTAAATACATTTTTATAACAAGCCCATGTGTCATTAACACAATTGTAATGACTAAGTACAATGTAATTACTTTTTCAAAGACAAATAGTAACAACATTAACGACATAAATGCTCAGTAACAGAACAGTGAAATGTAACATAACCACATATTTTAATGCAATAATTGTGTAAATCCCCAATAACAGCAAGAAATTCAACTGGTATTGATCTATTCAGTGCTATATTTATGCCTTTCTTTCTCTGACTAAAAACCAATGGGCCATTGTGATTTGCACATTCAGCCAAATCAATAGCGTAATATATAAGCATGGTGAGTCTCTGACCTTATTAGAATCAATACCCATTACAGTATTTTTATATTAATTTTTCAGGGCACAGATGTGATGGCAGGTGCGGCGGCCGTTTCCCCAAACTAAAGGTGGTGGATGTGAGTCACCACTGTTCATACATTTTTCATCCGTTGATCCAAATGGTCAGTGTGGCTGCGCCCTCACTGCAGCTTTTACAGGCTGCAAATGTGTAACCTCTCATTCTCCATTTGCTATCTTTTAGCAAGGCCGTACACAACAGCTCCTTCTAATTACCAGTCGGAGAACTGACTGTGAAAAACAGTCTGCATTACAAGCTGGGATCCTCTGTAAAATTTAATGAGAGGCTAAGTTGTTAAAGTTCCCTCCCTGAGATAATGCAAAATACTAATTATTCTCCTCCATCATAATTTGATGTCCTTATATTTCAATTGAAGAGACGTATTGAGAACTTCCTTTGTAAGAACATAACAATAAATACCAACAAATACAATAACGTCTTCAGCAGTGAACCCTTAGTTGTTTGGCAGTGTTCATATGGTAATACTAATAAAGCCAAAATAAAATAGATGTACGTCATTCCATATTGCATTTCCCTGAATTAATTTCCTTCTCTTGCTCCCTTATTCTCTCAAATGGCTTGAGGTGAATTGGTTCCGATTTTTATAATGACAAAAGCAGAGTGAGTGGAATGAAAAATATGTCAGTAATCAGCTGATTAGCACCCAATAATCACGATAGCTACCACATGAAGTGAGTTATTAAACATCACCAGGTCCTGCCAAATGTTCTCTGAATTAAACCCAGCAAACTACCCTCTTCCATTCAGAAAGCCGTCATTATCTTCCATTACGCACAAAGACTATACTCGGCGAGCTTAGCTTGGGAACCCAGAAAAACAGGCCCATCTTCGAGGAGAAGAAAAATTTAACAAAAAAAGAGAAGGTCCTGCATGCATTGTCTCTCCAAAATGGACGTCATTGTTGATGAGAGTGTCCGGTAGACAGAATGTGAATATATCTTTCGTGATATTTTGAGCAAGGAAGAGTGCCGTTCAAAGGGGATTGCGGTTACTAGGCAACAAGCAGCAGAACCAATTGAGGACCAAAGTGGAAAAAAAAGTTTCCCTCTCTCTCTCTCTCTCCATCATGCAGCCTGTGTATCTCTCTCTCACTCAGTTTCTCTCCCTTACACATGTCATGTGTAAGTCAGTGCTTTGCCTGCAACCAAAATCCACCCTGAATAGGGTTTGACCAAAGATACACGACGTAACCCATTTCTTATGCTCACGTGTAGGATTCATGTCCAATTGAAACTACAAGAGAACGCTTGGATAGCAGAGAGGGTAGACAAGTGGAAATCGGTGTTGGCATGCTTCTGATAGTTCCCTTTCTCCATCCACAGGCGTTAAAGAGTCCTAAAAAACCCAAAAGCACACAAGAGTCGACCTTTCAATATGAAAGAAAAAAAACAGAGGGGAAGAAAAAAGACCATTAACAGCAACCTCCTTCATCCCCCCCCGCCCCCCCAAAAAAACCACAACACCAGAAGTCTGCATGAGTATTCTCAGAACCACATTTCCAGCAGGTCTTGTTTTTAATCTTTTCAGTTCCTGTTGAAGCACTTTTGTTATTTGTCGTTGCCAGCGCATCAATTAGCCACGCAATCTGAGCACCGTAATTGAACATGGTGCTGTGATGACACAGTCTCCAGTCATTTGAATCTGGACATTGTTTTTCTGTTGTCTCTGGAATTCGAATACATACCGGTAATCATCTCTAACAACAGTGCTGACATCAGAATCCTAATAATAACGTGCGTTGTGGATGTAGGTAACAAAACCTCACGAACAAGTATTAAATAAGACTCCTTTACATGGCTGATGCACGCCATTCATTAAGGGGGAGGTAGGGAGAAGGTCGTCTAATATCTTCACTGCAGTCCCAATGCTGCTGATGAACTGCATGAAACTCCCACATTGTTGTATGATAGAGAATACCTCTGCTTGGATTCGTAGTTAATTTCCTGCTTTTGTTGTGTTTGCACAACCTCTCTGAGCGAGCCCTGCCCGGCACACCGGCATTGCCAGGTAACGACTGGTGGAAGAATAAACACTGACTGACTGCTGGGAATGGATCATCACTCCAAGAGCGTCCCGTAAGTGTTTCCTCCACTAGCTGCAGATGCTGCAGCAGCCTGTGTAACAATAGCAAAGCCGGCAATTCACAGGTTTTTTTTCTTTTTTCTTCCTCCTTTTCTTTAGGTAGGGACCTAAGCCCTCATCATCGACGCATTCACCACTTGGAAGTTCAATTTTTGTCACAATTTCTGTTATCTCTTTGAAAAATGCTTTTGTTAGGGGGCTCCATTTGACACTTTAGGGAGGATATGGAAATTTAATTTTCGTCAAAGAGGATAAAGAATAGACCTTAATCCAATTTAAAGTGTTATCAAAGCGTGTAAATAAGAAGGGAGAGCAATTGGCTTTGCCACACACACACACACACACACACACACACACACACACACACACACACACACACACACACGTATGCGCACACGCACGGAAAAAGAAAAATGATTTAAAGAAGTCTTCTCTCAGAAATACTCTATTTGCTGGAGTCAGACAACAATGGTAGGCTGGTGGTTTTAAAATGGATGCATGTCTCAGAGCAGATTGAACACTCATGATCAAGGTTTCTTTGGCTTCAGGGTGAAGGCCTTACAATGTGCCGCTATCTACGTCAAGACGTGAGCAAGCAACTCAACGTTGTGCCCTTCAGTTTGCCAGAAGCTTGAAGCAGGAGGTATATTTTTAACCTATACGTCTGCTCCTGCAGAGTTTTGATTTAGATATTTGTTGACACTGCTTCACTGTCCTACATCCAAGCCCCTCCATTCAAGCACTTCTCTTCTTTTAACTAAACACGACAATTAGGCTTATGAGATGAGACTTGTGCGGCTGAGTCAGATCACGCCAAAGGTTGAACGAGTGAGTCACAGCGACCGTGTTTACATGCATTCGAATAACTGGTTTAGTCGGACTTAAATCGAATTATCCGTTTCATGTGAACACCTTTGTTCGACTATGTGCGGTCCGACTACGATCCGATTAACACCCCTGGATAACTCGATCCGATCCGGTTGATAATTCGACTATCGCGGCATGTAATGGTGAATTGGATTAGGAACTGGACTTTGCGTCTTTGTGCATGCTTGAGATCCCGCCGCCCCCCTCCCTCCCATGTCGTGACCCGGAAGTCGAAAGAGTCGAAAAAGACGATAATGTCACTGTTAACATCATGCAAGAATAGTAGAGGGATGTAGCTTCGCCTTGCTCTCTGTTTGCCATCTTTCTCGAAATGTTGATGTAGTTGATGTTGTTGTTGTTGGTAGTGGTGAAGAGGTCAAGCGGAAATGGCTGCATCACCACGAGTTGTAATGAAAACAGCGCCACCTATCGTATCGGATATGACATGCTTTCGGCCAATGATTCGAATTACTCACTGCCATGTATATTGGGATAACAGCAGATCCCCCAAAAGATAGCATAGTCCGACTAAAGCAAGATTCGAATTATACCATCATGTAAACCCACTGAGTGTCTGACACCATCTTGTTAAATGTCAGGAATGTGGGTTAGACTTGAGTTCCGGCTGTTTTGGCTTTAACAAATGATTAAGAAATAAACTAGCATTGCGTATGTTTGTTCCCTATGCGAACCTTTTGATTACAAGGGGACACAGTATACATTAAAGGGAGACCCCAGTGCCCCGCAGCACCCCAGGGAGTCCGTTACAGAGCCGGGTCTTTCAAGTCCTGTATATATGTCTCGGATCCTTTATATTGTGCTTCATGTTGGCGTAAGAAAGGCCCGGGTGAACATAACATTAATATGTATGTACTCAAAGATGATACAGAGCATTGTTATATATATCCTTAAAATAGGATTGAAATGAAGCCAGAAAGTCCCCCCACACACACACATACACACACAATCACAAGCAGGCAGCAGTCTTTCCTCTTGATTGATGTTGATTCCACTTTATTATGCCCGAAGGCGCACACGGTTTCCCACAAGCAACACATTGCATAACACAAACATATACGACATCAGGCATTGCAAATAAGTAGCTGCAATGCAATCAATATAATCCCTGACTTTCACACTGGGAGTTTAGTCCACTGAGGTATCACTGAGTCTCACTGAGAACCCAAACTCTGATTCAGCGGTTTGACTGACTGAGGAATTAAAGAGTCAGTTCAGGCTAGACTTTGGGACTCTGAATCTTCAGTGAGATGGCAAAAAGCTCATATACCTCAGATCAATTATGAGAGGGGTCTGATGTAATATTACCAGTCAAACACAAAAGGATTTTAGTAAACATGTATTTAACCCAGCAGTTCAGCCAGTGCAGCTTTAGCAGACGGACGGCTGTGTCACGCACTTATTCCAGTCCACACAACACTCTGTTATTGACTGGGGAAATAATTTCAGCATCTGTGTCTTAAATGCAAATGACCTCAGTCTTACAAGAAAAAGTATGCGGTTGTACCTTGTTAGAATGATAATTTATTTGTGTATATGCACTCCAATCTGAGGCAACTGAACACAGGCAATTAGGATTTGAGTGGCTTGCTTAAGGGCACCTCAGCCTCGTACTGTCGTCCTTTGTGTCATGTCTGGGAGCCATAACAGAGGTAGAGACTCAATACTCTGACATCTGTGTTCACGAGACCCAGATGTCTCTCCGGGGCAAGTTGTTCCACGTCTTCCCATGTCGGGATTCAGCCTGCGGCACAAAGCTGACAAATTCTGATCTGAACAGAGCCTTCAGGTTCAGTATTTGGGATCCATGCAAGGGTCCCGGCCACCATCACACATGAGAGACTCTAGCCTTTTTTCCTTTTTCAGAAATTAAATGTATCATGTCCATTTTGTGTCATTGCAATCATGCTGTTGTAGAGTATTCTGAAACTGGGCACTTCGCAGATGATGGAAAACAGGCTTCCGGACGCGCGTGGATTAAGTTATCAACATTTAATGGCAGGAAGTGTAGAACAAACATTCAAGGCGCTCTTCCTCGTGTCCCGGCTCCCGGCTCCTCCGGGAGCTCAGCATTGCGGCCTCGGCGATTACCTGTAGAAGAGGGCGATCTCTCTAAAACACGGAGTTTTCATCTCACGGTCGAAACGTCACTTCCGGTCCAGTCGATTTCACAATAAGAGTCCCGTCTTGTTATTGTCCGCATTAAAGTCACTTTCACAATAAAAGTCCGTTATTGTAAGTCACTTCACGGAATTCAACCGGCCTCGTCAATCTATAATACTAACATACAGTCACTCTCATGCAATATACATTAATTCTTGCCATTTACATAGAGTAAACATTACCCCTATGCTTCATAATACATTAATAACAATATCAATATTCTCCCTAATATTTTCTATTATAATATCTTTCTATATGTATTAATTTAAAACATAAGACCTCTGCAGATGTTATCAAAATAAACTATTACAATTTAACAATGTGTACGGCAATTTGGTTTCAAGGATGTCCACGATGTGCACAGTCTGCTCGTCCGTCACCCGGAGCAGATGAACGAGCGCACAGTGGAGGCACAACGGTGAGGCGTTTTTTTGGGGGGGGGTTATTTTTTTAATCAGTTTAGATGGAGATGGTGTAACTGAAATTCACCCATATCATGGATGTAATAACTGCAGTATCTTGTTTTACTTTGACAATAGGTTGTATTCTATTTGCATACTGAATGCAGTACACTGTCAAAGCACAGAACAATTATGAATGCCTTATCCAGTGTGAGCACTTAACAGGTTGGTTATGCAACAACTGGCAGCAGGTGGGCCCAGTATTTCATCTGCATGCAGAGCGAAAAGTGGAAAAACTCAAAAAAGAAAATTCTGCCAGCAAAATGATTACAGCCAGCAAGAGGGTCATTTGTTCAACAAGTGGACCGTCCACTTTGGACCAACCACCTGCTTCATCCGCCGATACATATTCATAATCTGGGGACGTGTCTCAAATGCAAACACATCACTGGAACACTAAATGGTAGCCATGGACCTCTGAAAGCTGAAAATTCATTTAAAAAAGAATTCTTCTTCGTGAGACATTTCATTCACATGTAAATTTCGCCTCATTGACGGCTTTTATATTGCCGTGTGTTTGTAATTTTAAGTTTGTGTAATCTGCAAGAGGAATATGATTATAGCTTCAGTAAAAGTCTAAAAGTTTATAATCGAGGATTCAGAATAGGGATTAAAAATACAGAAATGAAGTGTGTGTATGCAGTCTCTGAAATGGCCAACTTTATTGTTCCACAGAGTTCATGGCAGAGTTTGCCGCCCTCAGGTCATCTGAATATTGACATTTCAAATATGTATCATAAAAAGTTTGGGGTATTTTTATCATGGTTTTTCACAGTGCAACTCTGCAACCAGTTTTGTTTTATTGCTGATCTAGAAAGACTCATTGTTGCACGCTTCAATAAACTAAAAGTAGAAACTTTTAGTTTATTGAAGCCAAAGTTAGCTATATAGCTAAGTTGGTACCTGGGAAGCAAGATATTTAAAAAAAATACAGAACAAATAGCAAATGGAATTGCAACTGTTGCACAGTACTGTATATCACATATTAAACAGTGTCATGTATAGTTTCCATGTTTGAAAAGAGTTGGTTCTATACAACGGTTCAGATCAATGATCACCATGTTTATGCATAACAACACACTGAAGCATATGCATTAGCTGATATAGGTGGACATTGCATTCCACTACCTGCTACCTTGACTGAAAGTGTTCAAGTGGGGAGTTTTCCTAAATGCAGTCTCGCAGTCGCCTTGAATGCTGGTACAATTTCTCTCTTAATATTTATCACAGATTGTGTGTAATGTCGAATGGTTTTAGCATACACACCTACAGTTTATAGCACACTAAGATAATCAGGAAATCATTGAGTGCATAAAAAGCTTAGCATCAGCTAGAGGCAGTTGGTCCAATGTGTCCACAGTTCATTCCCTTTCGGAAACCCTTATATATTTTCTGTAATTTAACTTTGAATCAATAATAATGCCCAGATAAAATATCTCCTTGAACTTGAATGTCAGGTTGATGTGAGTCATTTCTCTTGATAGCAAAATACACTGCGATAGTTTAACTCTCCTGTTATGTTCGTTTCTTACATACAGCCGTGATGTTCCTGGGTCAATTTGACCCGGTTAATGTTGAATCATCCAAAAGTGGTCAGAGACCAACAAATTCTAAAAACTATAGTTTGTACATCATCACCAACAACATTACTAACAATTAAATCAGTTTTTAGTGGAATTGAGTTATTTACCCCTTCATAGATCAGAGTTCAATCAGGAGCACTCACTCGTTTTAATTAAAAATACATGTTCAAACAATTTTTTAGGAACATTGAAAGAATCTAAATCTAAATTGCATTAGTCTACCATAACATGTATTTTCTCCTAAATTTTATTTGCATTTTGTACGTTTTTTTTCTTCATGGGGTGATGTAGATAAATAGAGATGAGACACCTGTGCTGTTCAGGGTCATAATGACCCGCCCACTAAAAATCAAGCCAAATGAGTCATAAAGGATTTGTATTGAAAGTAAACGTTATGTTTATTTTTAGTGTTACAGTTTTTGCCTATTGCTTACACACGTTTTGCTAAATTTGGCTCATTGTGTCAAAACTCTACACACAAGCAAAGAAGACACCACACTGGGAAATAAACCATTCACATCTATGTCAAATTGAAACTCTGCTATCAAAAACTAACAATCCTTTGTCAAAATGTCACTCTGATGACAAAATGATGCCCACTTGCATCATATGAAGACACTTTCAGATCAGCAGCAACACACTAGTCTACTTTATATAAAAAACTGCAGTCTTTTGTTTTCAATGTTTTTATTCAGTTCCATAGAGGGCATATTTTCACAACAACCAAAAAAATGAAATACTGAATTCAAAATCATTACATTAGTATATTTTACAGTACAGTACATTTTGTTAAATCAAAAATAAAACAAACAATACACTGCTGTAAACACAGAAAAACACAATTGTGCGCAAGTGGGCTTATGGATCCTGCCGTCTGTTGGGGTCTGGCCACAGGATCTCATCAACATCACAAGCAATGTCTTCTCTCGCTAAGCATCGGGGAAAATATCCCCTTGTGTGGCGAATCCATCCCTGGATTGACCTCACCTCCATGTCTCCGCAGGCCTGTTCCATTGCCTGCAGAAGAGGCATACGGGCATGTGGTTGGCGGTCATATACGCGCCATCTCCAAACGGAAAATAATTCCTCTATAGGATTTAGAAATGGCGAGTAAGGGGGCAAGTACAGAACTTCAAATTGATCATGGTTGGTGAACCAGTTCTGGAGAGCAGCCCGATGGAAACTAACATTATCCCAGACAACAACACACCTGGGCTGCTCTGGTCCATCCTGTACAACTGCATCATGAAGTGCATCTATAAATGTGAATATGTGTTGCGCATTGTAGGGACCCCGTTTGGCATGATGGTGCAGTCGCCCTCGAAGACTCATGGCAGCACACAATGTGATGTTTCCCCCCGCGCTGCCCCGGGATGTGCAAAATTGCCCTTTGGCCAATTATATTACGTCCCCGTTGTCTGTTTTTGCTAAGGTTGAATCCAGCCTCGTCAATGTAAATACATTCATGCGGCTGGGCAGCTCCATCCATGTCCAAGATTCTCTGTAACAACATTTTTTGTAGCTGGCTGATTGGTGTTCAGTTTTGTAAGTAAGTGTTTTCAGGTGTGTGTCTATGTCTTTTCAATTAACCAATGTGTGTTGTATTTTGAATAGAGGTGTTTTCCCAATGGTACCCTGAGATTTCATTTTTGAACTAAGTGTCTTATGTATGAAATAGTGTGGAGTGTCTAGGAGCAAGTGTGTTGCAGAAAGGAACAAGTGTGTTACAGAATTGCAACTAAAGTGCAAAGCAGCGCTTTTGTTTAAGGTATGGTTACACTTTGTTTAAGGTATAGTAACAACAACTTCAAGTTATGTTACTTTGGTTTAAGCATGTGTCTATAGTGTTCAAGCAACGGACAAAAACTGTAAGATGCATATATTATATGATAAAAGATGACCAAAGGCCAGCACACAGTCATCCTCTTGGTGCAGTCGTATGTATCTGCAGAGTGTAATGTTGTAGGACTTCTCAGCAACCATTTTGTAAGTTTGGCCCCTCCCCTGATACGTGTGGGTGGAGTTTTCCCGCAGGGAAAAATAAAGGTTCCCGTCAAAATAGTATTTGTATTTCTCGCACAGCTGGGGTCGGTAGAAAGAGAATGTGTGTGGGTCTGAGATTGGGATGAAACAGGGTGTGTCTCTCCCAGTCAGACAGACAGTATATTAGAAGTACTATACTACATATGTATTAGTTGAGACATGAAAGAAACCCTCACATTAGTGTCCCATGTCCAATAAAGGTGTATTGAGGGGTAGAGTTAGAAGATGATAAACATTGTTTGTTCTGTAAAGTGTGCTTCATGTAGGGTGATGGGCACACAGCAGGATAGAGATGGTTTCCATAACAACCACCTGATTCTTTTGTTTGAAGTTTGAAATGTGTACAACTTTATATTTGTGGTTGTGAACGGGGTGTGTGTGTGCTGATATGTGTGTTTGTGTGTGTGCGGATATGTGTGTTTGTGTGTGTGTTGGTGTCTGTGCTCGTGTGTGTTAGTGTGTGTGTGTGTGTGTGTGTTGGTGTGAGTGTGTGTGTTGAAACTTGGTGGGAGGGAGTAAGAAAGACTGTCCTACATTTACAAAGAAAGAAATAGTCTAAACGTGACTCTTCTGATGACTTTTAGCCTTCACTTTCACAGCCGGGTCAAATTGACCCGGGAACATCATCTCTGTTATATAAACCTGCAGGGGGGGGGGGTTGTATTGTATTTTTTTTAACGTTGATTACACTAAATAAGGTAAGCAGAAGAAGTTTTATACAGAAAGAGCACTTAGAAGTATTTTTCCTAGATTTTCAAACTTTGAAACGAGTCAATTTGACCCGCAACATAACAGGAGGGTTAACAGACGTTAAGACAACAGTATAACCAGTCCTAATTTTTTTTTTTTTTTTTTTTGTCACCTGATTTGATTAGATGTTGATTAACTAGATCTTAGATCATCACAACCAATTTCATTTTATACAAGTTATCCAGTATTCAAGCAGAGAGGTCCATGAAGAGCCACGTGGTTTGTGTGTAGGTTTCATATCAGATCGGAGCAGATTATCATGACAAAAGCAGCGTATCTGTACACGTTAGTGGGAACATTCTTGATGCACACTTTGTGTTGACACAATTGTCAACCTAGAAATGTGCCTTGACTGGGAGGCTTTCCAGCTATAATTTAGAACGGCGATGAAGCTGCGGCTGAACTGTGTTATCTGACAATAATGCACACCTTCTGGTCAATCCGAATCAACAGTGTCTTCTCTCAGCTGTTAGAATATAATCTAATTTTTTTTAAAGCAGGTTATTTTCTAATCTTCTTGATGATCTCTTTTGTTCTCTGCAAAACGTCTATACATTTACACACACTTCTGTGTATTGAGTATTTCTAAATAAGGCCCGAGATCAGTTTTTTTTGTTACCCTGCTACATAAACACGATCCATAAATCCCAACCCCTTAAATCAATGAACAATTTAAGTGCACAGGATGGAAATAATCTTTCCTCCTCCTCAGTCCACATCCTGGGAGGAAAACAAAAGTCCTTAAGGTATTCTTGTTTGCCAAATCCCTGTTCTGCCAAAAACCAAGCTCCATTTGCGTGGAGCATGTGTGGGGAATAATCACGAAGAGACGTCAGTCATGCTGTCACTCACAACAATGTACAAGTTATCCAATTTAAAGTCACAGTAGCTGCAAACGGGAAATCGGTTTAGCACGCACCATTTTCAAGTATTCTGCAAGTGAAACAAAGTCGGACGAATACAAAGAGATTTGAGAAGAAACAAATGGAAATAGACGTCAACAAAATGATGGGGTATGAACGTCATCGCTGTCCTGTTGTTCGGTAACTTCAGTGATGATTTTAATCAGTCCATTGAGATTATTCCTGCCTCTGTGTTCTCAAACACACCCGCAGCTCTTGATCGGGACCTGTCTCGCTTGCCAATGTAGCCGCTTCATTCATTTGTCTTCAGCCGGTGTTCAGCTACAGACTAATGGTTGGGTCTCAGATTGAGCAGTTTGCTAATGTCTCTGCATGCGGACCGCAATACGAGGATAAAAGAGGAAAACCGTGGTAATTGGCTCGTCTGTATTCTCCTCGAACGCCAATACTTTCACGGTGATGGCCGAGGGAGGATTTTTGGAATACCTCCCGTTCCTGGTGCTACAAGAGAGCTCCGGTGGTTCTGAGAGATTGCGTTCAGGTTGTGTCACTGTGAGGATCCGAGCGAAGCCCTCTTCAATTAAAGACAATTTGGCTTATGGCCAGGAAAACAAGGTATCAACTTCAAATCATATTCGTTAGTGTGTGTGTCTGAGGAAATATGTACAGTATGTGATGACTGAGCCACATCCTCATGAAAAGGAACCTAATCACTGCTCATGTTTGCACAATGTTCAATACGTTCCTGGTAGGTGAAAATATATTATGTTCGTACTATTTTGGTTCTTTTGCACTGTTTTGATTGGATAGCATGGCGTAATGGATGATTACCAAAACGCAGGAATACATATCCTTATGTAATTTGTTTAAACAGGTAACAAAAAATTTGTCTGCACATCAGACAACTCTTTTTCTCATTTTTTTTTACACCCAGTACATGAAAATGTTTGTTGCCGAGTTATTTTTCTGTATTGTTAGCACAGAAGCTTTCAGCAATGAACAAGAAGTCGAATTGACAGCAGACAGTGTTCATGGGAAGTGCAGTAAATGTGCTATTCATCAACACAAAATGGTAATATTTCAAGTACAGATATCATCTTGAATACAACGCAAATAGGTTGCCAGATGCTAACTGACACTTTATATGCGAGGACCCAAACTATACTGTTTCTGCAGGCTAATGTAGGTTTTTATAAAGCCATCACAACACACATTATCACATCGCTCTGAAGCACCATCGCATTTCACATCGCTCGAAGAAAATAAATCAAAAGAAAAAAAGACATATGCAAATACATAATAAATTGATGATTAATTTATACACGCATCTGTAAACATAAACATTCATCCACTGTATCTCTCTATATATAGAGAGAGAAATCATACATATGCGCATACATATATTTATAAAGAGATGCACATAGAGGTATATAATAAATCCCAGAAAACTGAATTCCTGCTCTCTGCAGTAAAATTGGGATTTCTCATTTTGAAATGAATGCCCTTTCATCAGAGGGTGACACATTTGATGCATTAAGTGTGATTGAAGGATCAGGCATGGGCTGCTGCCTTCAGCATCGGCTGCTTCTGGCTACAGCCAGCATGAGTTGGCTTTTCCTCATCAATGATTTCATAGCAGAAAGGAAACTGGGGCAGAGACAAGACTGTTTTCCATACTGGCAAGACTACTGCATGAGATTCTCTTCAGCATCTGCTCACTGGGATGGCTCAATATGTCGTCAGTCTGGGGCACCGCGTATGGACAGCTTGCCACAACCCGACCACAGCAGCCAGTGCACGTTTAGAAGGAAATGATGATCAATGCACGACGAGAATCAAACGGCTCAATAAAAGAGAAGAGCTCCTCGGAGAAAATGTGACGAAAGAGACGACTCCCGGTGATGAATCAGTGCGAGCATGTGGTCGTCGCACCTGCTGCAGTGCGATATGATGAATATGTGGCTGTCACTGCAGCAGCCCCACAGGAAAATGTAATTACCACTCTTTAATTGTATCCTTCTCGAGTGTTCCACTGTGTTCCAAAGAGGCCGAGCGTCGGTCCGGATTCATCTCATGCTTATTATGAGGTCGTAGCCCGTGCTCTCTCCCACCTCACCGTCCTGCTACAAGATCAAGGGCAATGAGCTCTGGAATTAATTTGGCATCCTCTGGTTATTATTTCTGATTATTTGTATTTATATATTTTTTAAATGCACTCATTGATTACTTGCATTTATATATTTAATGACCCCCGGAGCCTTTCCTTATTCTATGTTGCTGCTGATTTTACACTATGTATTCAGAAATAAAGACACTTTACATGTGTAAAATCAACAGCAATATGGAATAAGCAAAGGCTTCTGGGGTCATTAAACAGGAAGTGAAGGAAACTCCAGCAGAAGACCAATTTATAATACCCTGTTTACTTATGAATTCGGATCATACTACACAAACTCGACCTGAAACCTCTTCTGACCGTTAGCCTTCAACATTTCCATTAAATCTGTCTTGGATTAAATGGCGATAGAGTTGCTTTTAATTTTAGCTCGACAACATACGACCTCTGCGAAAGAGAAAATATATATTAACGCGTGTCCATTTCACCTTACTGATTAATACAGGAAGTTTGAAGTCTATTTAAAGTTTTGAAAGTTAATTTAGCATACAGGACTTCTCCGTGACTACAAGAGTCCTCTGGATGCTGTAAACTCCAACCATCTGGGACTTTATGCACACTGAAGTAAACGCCAGGAATTGTACGCAAGTGCATTTGCACATGCAAATACCCTCGTTAAAGAGTGATTTAGCTTTTAATACCTCTGCTTTAATAGTGTTCATATGCCACTGATTTAAAAAGGGGCGCGCTTACAAACGCTGCCAAACATATTGGTGTAATCGATGCAGCGAATCCTTGGGGTGTCAGAAACTTGTAACCAAGACTCAGACCATCTGCTTCCTCAACAGTAAATGTCAAATGAATGAATAAATATGCTAAATGGCACAGGGACACTGTTTGTCAACATGACAACATCCACACAAGCAGTGCAGGGATTCTGAGCCAAAGTGTCTTTGTGTGAGGACTTCATGAATCACAGAGTTGATCAGCGAGGTCGTTATTTGTGCTGCTTGTGCTCGTGAGGTACTTGATGTGTATGAAGGTAAATACAGATTCTGTCAAAAAAGAAAAAGAAAAAAGAATTTTAGGCCAAAACTAAGTAATACAAATGTAATAAAATACAGTTGATACACACGCTGCATTTATTGTACATACTTTAAGTGGAAAAATAGCTGAAATAATTCTTGAATATCGCTGCTATAAATACTATTTATTGAGACTGTATCCGAGAGGCAGTCATGGCAGTTTTATACAGACAATTCTCAACAGAATTCTCAATTAAAAAGTAATGCATTCTAAAAGAAGGGAGGTATTTTTGAAATGAAATGATGCTTAAAGAATCAAAAGCAAAAGCACTCAGTCCACAGAAAGATGATAAACGCTGTTGGATAAGACATTAGATTGCTCCTTAAATGCATAGATGTTTTGGCAGCATTTTACTGTGTTTGATTCAGAGCCACTTTCAACAAACCCTGTTTCCCAACCAGGAGGTCAGGCCTCCTCGAAAGGAGCACAAGATAAACCCGAGGGATCATGAGATGACTACTGGGAGAGGAAATAAGAAAAAGAAAAACGTTCCACTCCACAAATTTGTTTGGATTTGTCTAATCTTTCATCTTTTGAGACATTTCTTTGTAATACTTCATTGGAATGTTTCTTTCACCATCTCTTTGTATAAAATGAGTAAAGGAGCCAAAGATAGATACGGATTTATTGTAAGCGCCCACAAGCCAATATGGTTCGAGACTACTCAATAAATCTTTCGCAGTGCATTGTATTTTATAACCGCATATATTCTTTAATGAAAAAACATTGTTCTCAAAAGCAACCAGCTTAAAACGCTAAAAAGCTATAAACGAAGTGGAGTTACGAGGTGAAATATTTTCATATTAACTATAGTGAAAGTGAAAAGCATTATTATTAGAAGGATAAACTCAAGTGTAGTACAAGTAAGTACCTTAAAAAATACATAAAATGATGTGCAATATGTCACATGGTTATACCATCTTTATCTTGTTAACTTCGGGGAGGAAAGAGTCAAACATCTTTGTTTCTTTACCTCGCTAGCCCTTCAAATGAAAAGCTGGAATAAAGAAGTTATCTAAAAAGGACTTGGAGTGACTTGTCATCCATTCAAACTGCCGATACAAGTGATCGGGAAATGAAAAGGAACAAGGAAGGCATGTGATAACCAGTCAGTGGGAACTGTGACAACATGTCTGGCCAGACAATCTGTCATCTATGAACACGTTCCTCAATCTTTCTGGTTTCTCTCTCACAGTCGCCTCATGTGAGAGTAGACTTAAGACTTTCCTCTTTGATAGTCTTATAGTTAGGGCTGAATCAGGTTTCCTCTGGTCCAGCCCCTAGAGATGCTGCTATCGGTTTATAGGCTGCTGTGTGACGTTTTAGGATACTGTAGAGTAGTTCTGAAACTGGGCACTTCGCAGATGATGGAAAACAGGCTTCCGGACGCGCGTGAATTAAGTTATCAACATTTAATGGCAGGAAGTGTAAAACAAACATTCAAGGCGCTCTTCCTCGGCTCCCGGCTCCTCCGCCCCCTCAGCGGATACCTGTAGAAGAGACCCGATTTCTCTAATCCACAGAGTTTCATACTCAATGTCCCTGGCCCCGTCCAGTCGCTAAACAAGTATTTTCACAATAAGAGTCCCGTCTTGAAGTCACTTTCACAATAAAGTCCCTTGTTATTGTATGTCACGAATTCAACCCAATCTATAATACTAACATACAGTCACTCTCATGCAACATACATTAATTCTTGCCATTTACATTTGTGTAGAGTAAACATTACCCCTATGCTTCATAATACATTAATAACAATATCAATATTCTCCCTAATATTTCTTATTATAATATCTTTCTATATGTATTAATTTAAAACATAAGACCTCTGCAGATGTTATCAAAATAAACTATTACAACCTAACAATACACTGAGCACCTCTCTCCTCTTCTCTCTCTACTTATGGATGAATTTTCATCTCTCCATTGCACATTATTAACTCTGCTTCTTCTCCGGAGTCCTTGTGGCTTCACGTCTCATTGGACCTGACTGGGTCTGATGCCATGGCCCTACTGATGTGCCCCGCCCACTCCTTCTCTCTACCTCCATCTGCCTGATGGAGTGTGGAGGTCTCGATCGTGGAGGTCTGGATCGTGGACTACGAACACTTCATACACTCTAGAGAACTAGAGAAGAGTCCACCCGCCACCCAGAGCAAGATGAGCATGGTAACCAAAACAACGTTCGGCTTAACTCAGGATCAGTCACACATCGAGATCACCGTGGTAACTCTGCCACTGTTTGCTGTACTCCCGATCTGCTCCGGAGGAGATTCAGCTCGAAACGATTGCACCAAATGTGTAAACGGCAGCGATTGGTCCAGTGGTGCCGGCCTTTTGTTCTCCGTTGCTGTTGTTTACGTTCCTTCTGCAGGAGGAGCCCGAGTGGCTCGAGCAGGAAACGTGAAGGCTTTCACTCCCAGCCCCGCCACTGGTCAGCACTGGAATACAAAGCACAGCGACGAGGGAGTGGTTTTTATTCAACACATTCTCACTCCCAACTCCTGAATTAATAATGCTTGGTCAGCGAACCTAAGCTTGAGACCGTAATATGTGTTCATGTATACGCTCGATACACGCTAGCGCTGTCACATCCTCTGCCTTTATACTTGTACCTGATGCAGCTACCCTGACAACATATGTGCTGTTGCATGCAGTATGCATTCGGTTGGGACATGCAACTGCCCAATAACAAGGCATGTTGAACTTTGACCCTCTTACTCATATCCGCTGTGGTTCAGAATAGCCCGAAACAAACTGCTGTATTACATCCTGTAAAAAGAGAATGGATGTAGTAGAAGATCCTGTCATTTTTAGGCATACTGCATTTGACATACTACCGCATGTATTGGGACATACTCAATAGTATGTTAGTATTGCAATGCACAGATATTTTGATTGTGTTGCTCGGCCATAACTCCTGGCTAATCCAAAAATGGGCAAATTATCCAGTCCCTGCTGATACAGCAGATACGACAGCCAGCGGACGAGCAATCCATCTGTCACTCAACGTGGCCACGCCCACATTGATGCGCAACGTAAAGTCTAATTCATATACGGGTGAGTATATAAAGATTCACCCCCCTGTCGAGTTGTCATGAAAGGGCCAATTCGCTCTAGAGACCATAGCTGCTCATTGTGCCAGGCTGTAAACATGTTTATTTATGATGTCAAGTGTTGCACTTTGAACATGGAGATTTATGAGGATTGACTTGGATGAGTCAGCCTCAAGTGGCTGTTGGAGGAATTGAAACTCCAGGAACAGCATGGAGAGAACTGAGGAAATGGCCCATTATTCTTTTAGCAGAATCAGATCAATAACATATTAATTTTCAATTTATATAGTTTATAGTAGACTATAAGAATGTTTGTTTTTGCCTAATTTGCTCGCAGCAAGTACAAAAATCAAATAGATCAATAGATGGAGGCGTGTTTAAATAGTTTACAAATCTTATTATGTATAAATACACAGGCTGGGTTAACGAACCAGCGTTATGAAACGGCATCATCAACTTTCAGAGAAGTGGAACATAGAGTCTGATGAAGCTGCACTCAAAAAACGATTCAAGCCCTTCTTAGAGGTGACACATTTAAATATTGTTTGATACATTTAAATAAATCAATTACAAAACGAAGATATTTATATTGAATGGGTGTAACACACAATGTATGAATACTTTCATTTATTAGATTTATTTAGGTTACACTCACAAAAACGATTCAAGACCTTCTTCGAGGTGACACATTTAAATATTGTTTGATAAATTTAAATAAATCAATTACAAAAATAGATATTTATATTTAATGGGTGTAACACAAAATGTATGAATACTTTCATTTATTAGATTTATTTAGGTTAGATGGTGTGCATATCAACTCAAAATAAATGTGTTTCATTGAGGACTACCCTTTGCGCATGCGCTTTCTGAAAATCAGTTGTTTGCATGAGGTGAAGACACTTTCAGGGCTGTACGGTGGTGTAGTGGATAGCACTGTCGCCTCACAGCCAGAGGGCCGTGGGTACAATTACCAGTTGGGGTGTTCCTTCTGTGTAGAGTTTGCATATTTTGTTAGTTAGTTAGTTTATATTTTGAGTTGGACAAACATAAATTAATTTAATTTAATGAATATCGTTATTATATTTTAGATGTATTTGATACAAATGAGTTGGACTAACTTAATTACATTTTATTGCACTGATGTGCTAAATTTGAGTTGGAGTTGCATATAATTATTGGATGGAAAACCTGCCAACAATTTAATTGAGTTCATCCAATGAGTCATTTCTTTGAGTGTGTGGCCCTTCCGTGATGGAGACACCTGCATGTGCACGGACGGCTTTTAGCCATATGTCAACTCCCGATTGCTTCCCCTGAATGACATCTCTCCGTTCGGTTCATCTACACTTACTAAAGGATGTCAGCGTGCCCTCATTTAAAATCCTCTGTCAATCCTAAAGCATGGGAGACAAGGGTGTCGGGGAGGGGAGATCAGTCCCTTCGCTCGATGAAAGGAGCACTTCCTATCAAACGCGCTATGAAATTATTGCTGATGACATCAGCAAGGGTCAATATGAAGAGTGTCATCCCTGCGCCAATTGACTCACTTCATCACGAGCTGTGTCTCGAAGGGTCACACACGGTGCCAACTCTGATGTTGCAAGGGCGGTTCACCTTGGACTCAGCCTTTTGAGTGGTGAACATGCTCTTGATGGAAACTCATTTGAGCGTCTCAGAATGGCAATTGTTAGCAGATTATTTCTGATGGATGTGGTCAAATCAAAACCTCATTTTTTATAAATATAAATATATAATCATTTCTGTTCCAGATGAATGTGTGCGACAGTCAAATGTGTGCTTTCACAATAGCAGAAATATATTATACTTTCTCCAAATCATTCTTTTCTTGTCAACATATTTGAATGATTTGAGGTATCAAAAGAAAACAGCTGGTTGGAAAACATATGTTTCATTCCTTTCAAAAGAGTTTGGAAAAAGACATTTTACATGAGGTTTCTCTCTTTTTACAAGAGGACATAAAAAGGTCATGTGCTTCAAAGTGTGAAATAAAAACAGGTTTCTGAGACTTAATGCAGCGAAACAGGGACATGACTAAGAGCTTGGAGGGGGTTTGTGGGTGTTGGCCGGTATGCAGCAGGGATGAGTCGGCTAAAGGTCATGCAGAATAACGATGTTGACACCTGTGCTCCCTTTAAAAACCAAAGGTGAAATAAGTTTCAGTGCGTTGTATTGTAAGGGAGCCATGAGTGAAATCGTTGTTGAGGATCTAGGACATCGCAAAGCATCAAAGTCATACACACATAATTATTTGACATTGCAACTCCCGCTGCTCTTGCACAATAATTAAAAAAACTACAAACTAAAACACATGACTGGTGGACGCTCCACCACTAAACTATTCCTTTTGCTCAGTTGATTATACCATGTGTGTTTACGTTGTAAATATTTGATAAATTATTGATTTTACACTGCAACGCCCAACTATTCAACAATGATTCATAGTTTTACCTGCTGATGCTGATGGCTGTTTTAGGCTTGGTGAGATTGGTAAATTAAAGCGTGGCGCCAATTCAAGATACAGAAAATACACAAATAAAAAATATCACAACAGATATCACAACAGTAAGCTGTTAGATCTTTAGTGGCTCATGAAGCTGTTTGATGAAAAGATGAAAAGAGCAGAAACTGTGCTCGGCATGTGTTGGGGATTGTCTTCCTGATTAACAGAGAATAAATGAAACCAAAACATGTGAATAAAATATCAGCTGAAGATGCAAATGGCCCGACACAATCACACAAGAAGCAAGATGGAAAGGCAATGGCCGCAAGAAGTTCTGGGTTAGCTCATTATTTTTGTGGCTGATCATTTCCACCATGCCCACCTGAGACCCGCCGATGATGGAATTCACGGTGATGTGAAATGCCCGGCACGGCCAGCGGCTCGGCGGTGCCGGTCTCCCTGCTCGCTGATGCTTGCCAGGTCTCTTTACGGTAATGATAGCACCTCTCCAATGAAAGCCCTCCATTGCATTGGCATTAAAGCCAGGACAAGGACACACGCATATGAATATCCACTCCTCGCACCATGAAAAGGTTGAATGACTTTTCAGAGAAACTATCAGGTGGAATCTTCAGTTGGATTTGCATCTTTAATTCACTGTAGGTTTTTTGTTGTTGAGTTTGAATGACTTTACATGAACCGAGTTGAGATTAGATGGATGTAATGCACACATATAATAATCTAAAATAAATATTTTATTTTTTATTTTTTTCAGTTCCAACCATTTTAAGGATTTATTCTTATTAACTTTATATAAAAGGGACCGTCGACAGAATTTGATGCTCTGTACCAGAGTGTAGTTTCAGCTAATTTGCATCTGTAGTCCCTTGACAGACCTTTCAACATAAAACATAAAACAGTAACAAACATTACAAGATAAATACACACAATGCAAAGTTACTTTACTGCATTTTAAATTCCAAAAAGAACATACGATTAAAAAAGTAAGTATTGAAAACCATTAAAAGTAAGTAATACACACCATTAAAAGCAAGTAATAAAAAACATTATTATATTTCTTCCGCCAGAACCAATGTAAGCAGGACTCCGATTTTTCAGGACTCCGACCCAGTGGAACTGATGACGAACATTGAGTGTAACTATAAAGAAATACACAGACTTCTTGTCATTTTCTGTATATATCTCATAATTAATAACCAGTCTAAAGTTCATCACAGTAACTTTGAGAAGTCCACATCATATTGAAGTGGTTGGTATGATGTCTTTTGGTCTGACGGCCAGTTGTAAAACTTAAATTCTCACACTTGTGTACATTGCCGAAGCAACCCCACTGTCAGAGGGGACACTGCAGTGATTAAAACACATGGTGGCTGGAGGGAGTAATTCACCAGCATTGATCGTCGTGCCAGAGTAACACCACCTGGACAATGACCAGCTTTCCTGGAGTTTCTCCTGTGGGCGACACTATCTATGACAGGGGAGAGAGAGACGGCACTTGCTCCGACCTTCAGGATGAAAGCGATACCATCAGGAGACGCTCCATTCCTTTTACGATTAGTCTCAGCTGTGCTCTCATTTCCATCCCGATAGCCAACACCTACAAATGACATTATCACCACTTAGCATGCATCAGGAAACAAACCTTTATGTTGCATTCCAAGCACAAGTGTGTTTTTGTGATGCCACGGACGACTCCGGTGTGCCTAAACTGCATCAAAGGAATGTCAAAGTGTGCCAGTTATGTGCTGGTAAAGAGTCATTTCAACATAAATCCACAGAGTATGTCAGCAACTACACAGAGTGATAGAATACATCAAATGTAACTATTGTGCATTAGCAATTTATGTTCAAAGCCAACATTCAATGTCACTGCGGGAAGTAATGCGTCATATATCAAAGCAAAACAGAATCAGAGGGTTTGAATGGATGTAACAAGCATCTGCAGCCCAACTCATATGGTAGTCACATGGCCAGTATCCAAAAGATGAGATATATATATTAGCAAAATCATCTGATTGTTTGTGTCCAATGCCAATACAGGAGATAATGTGCTATCTTTCCCTAACCCTTAACAGTGGTTGCCATGCAGAGATCTTAAAAAAAGCAAGAATTTGAATTACGCTGACCTTTAACATCAGAATCAGAATCCATTTATTGCCAGGAATGTTTACACAAACGAGGAATTTTTTTTGGCGAACATATCACTTTAGAACTAACAACTTTATTTAGAATTTGTAAGTTGCCTTAACTCGGTGCCCTGTGGAGTTTTCTTGGAAAGCAACACAATAGTCAGTGTAACTCAACGACACACATTGAGGTGTATCAAATGTGCTCAGAGCATTTCCCCCCATGCGCCGTCATTCAGAAAGGTTTCCCGCCGCTTTCTCGCAGTCTTCTTCTTCCCTATCTTTGTTGTCGCATTGCAGCATATCTTGGCGTGTGACTGCCACCTGTTGACCAGTGGAATAATTTAAACAATAGACCTGCAGACATTTTGTCTAGTCACAGTAGGAAAAGCACAGGTGTTGCCCGTATTACAAACCACGGCTTTGTTCTCGTGCTCCAGTGAGCCAGCATGCACAATGCCAGGCGTCTGAAATCAAAGCACTGAATTTAATTCAACAATATCACACTCTTACAGCCTATACTTGTAAACCTTCATACAATACCGCGGAGAACAAATCACAACATATATATATATATAGCTGAAATTATAACAACTTAAGAACATGATGTTACTTATGAATAATTATCTTGGACGAGAACTCATTTTGAGAGGAAAGTAAATAACAGCAGAACTTGTTTGCTGTGACGAATCATATTAAATGATCACAGTTGTATATTATATTCATGCGATCTTGCTGCCAATTTTGCTGCCAACACAAAATACAACTGTATCGCACTTAAGTGCAATGAAATATATGTGATTATAGCATATTGTAACATATAAAGCTCTACAGATTTCATTATTTCAAAATGATTGAAATCTTAATGAAAGAGGGAATGTCAAGATCTCCTTTGTAACAAGTATTTCACTTACTGATACAGCGTTGACTTAATCAGCAGCATTGTTTGTCACCGAGAAAGATTAAATGAGGCCATTAGATAACGTATTGTAAAGTAGTTCTGAAACTGGGCACTTCGCAAATGATGGAAAACAGGCTTCCGGACGCGCGTGAATTAAGTTATCAACATTTTTACTTTAGGATTATACAGCAGACATAAACAGTACCATCCTGAGTGAAAGTCCTGTGTTTGTTTGGCCGATACTCATCATGATTAATTTTCATATCACGGTTGCTCGATACTGTGTGACTTGCTCTACCGAAAAACACAGACATGCAACATATGTGTGGTTTTCAGACATTTACGATGCAACAAAAGCCCTTCTAATTACCCAGAATTTCCTTTTACCTTTAGGTATAAAAGATCCATAGTAATTATATATTTATGATGTCTGGATAATATAAGAGTAACTGAAACTGGGCACTTCGCAGATGATGTAAATCAGGCTCCGGATGCGCGTGAATTAAGTTTAACAACATTTAATGGCAAAAAGTGTAAACAAACAATCAAGGCTCACGATCGTGGTCTTCGCACCCGGGTCCGCGACGAAAGAGCGCGTTATTTCCCCAGTACAGAGTATTAGTTGCAAAATCAGCCTATCACTCACTCTCAAAGGTTTAGTTCATCCTCTAACACCTTCCTGTTGGATAAAAGTCCCGCTATCAAAATGGAGGGGTCAAACATCATGACCCCCGGGTCAAAACCCGGTCAAATCACTAAACAAGTATTTTCACAATAAAAGTCCTTTCTGTTATTGTCTGCATTAAAGTCACTTCACGGGCTTCAACCGGCTTCGACAATTCTGAAAAACTAAACATACATTCACTCTCATGCAACATACATTAATTCTTGCCATTGACATTTGCATAGAGTAAACAGTACTCCTATGCTTCATAACACATTAATAACAATATCAATATTCTCCCGAATATTTCCTATTATAATATCTTTCTATATGTATTAATTTAAAGCATAAGACTTCCTCTGCACATGTGCAATATCAAAATAAACTATTACAACCTAAAAAATAGTATGTATGAATGTGTGGATCTAATGATCCAAAATGTTTGCTGTGCATCTGCACCAGTCTTTCTGTCCATGCGGAACTATTTAACTGAGAAACAATCCACTGACTGCTCATCCCTGACACAAAAGTGCCGGATTTTGTATTCAAGTCTAGTCTCCCCATCTCGCCTCTCAAATAAGGCAAGAATGTCTGTTGGATTTGATTTTATACTACAGGTACTTAAAACATTTGGGTGATGGGTATTTGGGCTAGAGATGGGGAGGACATCAGAGTGGAGGTACTTAATGAGGCAGAAAGCAACCTTATCACGACTCTGAGACTTACCAGTGTTGGCAGTTGCCATTGATTTCTCTTCCAAATGATGTCCATGTTTTCTGATTGGTCTGTGGTGGAATCCCTGCCAGGCCTGCCAGATGTTTGTTTGCTTGAGCACAGTCTGATGTTAACTTTCAGTTTTGCAGCGATGAGTTTTGCACCTGCCCACAGGCGAATTAAAAGACAAAAAAACATCCTCAATTATGGCCCCTATTTAGAGTAAAACAAACAACAGAGCATATACTTTTGGGGGCGTGTCTACCTTGTGAATGACAGGACGCAACTCTAGTTTTGTGAATCTTTGTTGTCATTTGGAGACAAATTCTTGTTTCACTTATATTGCTTCTGTGTGTGGTTGTTTTGCATATTTCAGCAGTTAATGTGATACAGGAGAACATTCCTGCCGACGGCTATTAGGCTCTATAACAGATCACCTCTTGCCAGATCCGAGTGCAATAACTGTAATAATAACTTCATATTTACACTCTGTTGATCTGCACTTCACACATTTCATTTACACGACACACATACACACACATTTCATTTTCATTTACACAACACACATACACACACTTTGCATTTTGCACACTCTGTCTATATTTAATATTTTAATATTTAATTTAATTTTACACTGCAGTCATTAGAATTGTATTGTGTATGCATATATGTTGTATATATATACATTTATATTTTATTTTGTATTTTATATTTTACTTTGTATACTTTGCACAGTCATTGTATTATATTTGTTTGTGTGTGTGTATATATATATACATATATGTTTCATTTTATATACATATATATACTTCATTTTGTATTTTATATTTTACTTGTATACATCTATATCTTTCATCCCTGTTTTTTATATTTTATATTTTATTCTCGTGTGTTTAGTTTATTGGTGCTGCTACTGTGACGACAAATTTCCCCTTGGGGATTAATAAAGTATATATCTATCTGTCTATGTTGACGTTTTGGGTCTTTGTGTTTGTTTAGCATCTTTTTGGAGCCACATTGCATCTATGTGTTAGTTTAGCATCTCTTTAGTCACTTGATTGCCTTCCCGACAGGAAATGTTTACACCTGGGCCTGTTCAGTAAACCATCCATACACCTGCCTCATCGTCAAAAGTTTTACATGTTCCCATGGAGACAGAGGTTCAGTATAATTACGATGATACTTGTTCATGAAGTAAACAGTACAGCAGTCAGTCAATCTGATTATAATTTCTCAAGAAAGTGTTATTTTCATTGCAGTGCATTTCAATATCCACTCTACTGACTTTTAGGAAACAAAGTGTAACAAGTATAATCAGCATGATGTTCCTACACATATTTCGAGGCATGGCAAATACGTCATAACAAGTGTTGCCAATGAGTTGGAGGTCCTTTCTCTTGGCAGGGTGTTAGACTCTATCTCCGCCACATGCTGGGTGTCTTTTTGAGGTCTTAATGGCCCAATTATCGCTGCTCTGGAACAGATCAATGGAGAACTGCCAGCCGGGGCTCGCTTCACAATGGGGGAGGGGGAAGTTGTGACAAGATGCAGGAAGACCCTTTGAAGAAGGTGACAGGTGCAACCATTCGCCCAAACTCTGTCTTTCTCCGAAAAGGTATATGGCAGGGACAGGAAGCGAGTCGTACAATGGCAGCGCTCCTCTTTTATACATGAGACACAATAGCTGTACATGCAGTACATCTCCTGTGCCATTGTTACATGGCAGTATGTAACGATGTCTTTGTGTCAGCAAAGGTGTCTGGGAGAGAGTTTAAAATATCAAAACCCTGGTGCCACGTTGTAGATAAACTCGGTCTTCTTTATTTCTCACTATGAAAAAAGGTCAGCCAGCCTTGTACAGAGAAAAAAAATCCAACCATCACTTTTAAAATACTCTCTTCCAGATATTTCTTATCTACACAACAATGCTTAAGTATGTTGTAGCATTCCAGTGATGCTCAGTGGGTATTAAAAGGTCTAATTTGTGCCAGGAAAAGCTTTCCTCTTCACTACCTCCCCATGATGATACCACCTTCAGCGTGGTGAAACAGGATTCGAGACAGGATCAATAGACATTATTTTGCTCAGCTGGTCTCGGTCTGGGCTGACGGGAGCAGAACCAAGCGTGGAGTTTGAGAGCTGAAAGCACTCGTGGTGTCCGTACTGAACGCAACAACTCATCAACTTAATATCTGATTGGTGTAATTTAGTAATGCATGGTTCCCAGATGATGAATCCTTATGACTTTGTGAGTATGACAGGTGAGTGAGGCAGGAGGGAAGTTTGTTATGGAGGTCTTTGTAGACGGTGAAGCGGATTATTTGCTAAACGTGACTGGCCTGAGGAGGTTTGGAAGCACTGGGGTGACGTGATCTCAAGTGTGGGAGCGGGTGAGCCGACGGACAGCTCAGTTTTGGGTGTATTGTAATTTTGGGAGGATTTTGGTGGATGTGCCGTACAAGATGCTACAGCAGTCGTCGTGTCGCGAGGGGATGAAGGCATGGACGAGTTACCTGAGAGTCGTTGGTGAAAAGCCGCGGCTCCTTTGTCACTTTCTGTGAAGCTAACATCCACCTGGCTCTTTTTCTAACCCTAAACTTCATGCGAAATCGGACGTTAACACTACGCATGTCAATAGCGTATTTCGAGACGCCGTCACTGACCAATGCGTCGAGCGTTTTGTTTTCCGGAGCAATGACCAAGCTGTTTGTGTGACGATGTGTTTTCCATGTACCTCAGTAATAATGTCTGGCTCCTTGATTGCCTAATCTAACAGTTCTAAAAAGAGCTGGGAAGACAAACACATGGTGTCTGTCGCGTCTTCGTTTGGGAGCAGCGACTGACCTCATCTTTTTTTTTCTCGTTTATCCTTCCATTTCATTTGAATCACTTTAAACACTGGCAATCACTTGATCTGATGTCACATGGGTTATTCCTCATTGGCATGTTATTCTGCTCTTTGCTTGAGTGCAGCTGTCTCCATCTTCTTCACTGTGCCTGATGTGTTTTTGGTGCGATCTGCTTCGGCTTGTTATTCTATTCTGACACAGAATTAATTAGCAAGCTGGCATGTTGACCGGATGAATCTCAGATATTTGTGTCAGATTCAGTAAAGCCACAATGTTCACATTCTTCTCTTAATCTGGCTTCAATGCACCCTTTGTAAATCTTAATGAAGAAAGAGAAAGAGAAACCCCCAGAAGCAATACCTGTACAACCTCACGTATCTTACTTAATTTCAATATGATCTGGTTGCTGAGCTCATAGTGCACACTTGCATGTTATCGACTGTTTTTAGCTCCTTTAGCTCTTCTCCTTCGACACAGCCGTACAGTTAGCCCACGGCATTAGGTGTGCGCTCCACTAAGCACTGGGAAATCAATGTTCACTGAGTCTTATACCTTATACCTGCGTGCAGAGGAGCTAGTCGGAACTGTGGATTGCTGCTTTACAGGAGCTGTTATCACACAGTGGGGACCTCTACCACTGTTTTTGCTCACGTTTGGCTCCAGTCTATTAGGGGCAGAGAGACGGGCCTTCTCAACCCAGAACTCTCGTGAACTGCATTCGCTGGCATCCCATGGTTTTTAAGATACTGGGCCTTCTGGCTAGTATTATTGGCTTCTTATTAAGCTTCTCTCTACGACCTACCTGCTCACTTTGTTTTTTAATGAGAGGACAGTAATCTGGAGAAATTTGTCTTCACTGTTCATCCCGAGGGATTCATCACCATTAAAACTGAGCCTTCTTATAATTTAAAGACCTGCTGACTAATGAAGACTGTCATCACAGCCTTTCACCCATCCTGACTCCAAACTGCTTCCTACGAACACATTTTATTTCCCTTAAAAGATCCTTATTTAATTTGTAAGTGGATGACAACATTATGTTAGGTTGTAATAGTTTATTTTGATAACATCTGCAGAGGTCTTATGTTTTAAATTCATACATATAGAAAGATATTATAATAGAAAATATTAGGGAGAATATTGATATTGTTACCTTCACATTGAAAATGCCGGAAGGTTATGTTTTGATCGCCGTGTATTTATTTATTTATTTGTATGCGTGTTATTCGCAAAACTCAAAAAGTATTGAACCGAATCGCATGCAATTTGGTGGGATGATTGTTTATTATCCGGGGACCAGTTGATTAGATTTTGGGATCGATCGGGTCAAAGGTCAAGGTCAAAGGTCATGAACAACTCAAAAAGTATTGAACCGAATCGCATGAAATTTGGTGGGATGATTGTTTATTATCCGGGGACCAGTTGATTAGATTTTGGGATCGATCGGGTCAAAGGTCAAGGTCATGAACAGGTCAAATCTTCTTGAATCACATGGAATTTGGTGGGATGATTGGTTATTATCCGGGGACCATTTGATTAGATTTTGCGATCAATCGGGTCAAAGGTCAACATCTTTTTTTTTTACCATAACATATTTTTGTCCAATTGGCATGCAACTAATGCCAAAATGTTCATAATTCAATGCCCAATCTTGTGATATGCGAGCGTATCGCTCTACCGAGTGCCCGTTCTAGTTATTAATGTATTATGAAGCATAGGGGTAATGTTTACTCTATGCAAATGTAAATGGCAAGAATTAATGTATGTTACATGAGAGTGACTGTATGTTAGTATTATAGATTGACGAGGCCGGTTGAATTCCGTGAAGTGACTCACAATAATAAGAAGGGACTTTTATTGTGAAAGTGACTTTAATGCGGACAATAACAAGACAGGACTCTTATTGTGAAAATACTTGTTTAGCGACTTGACCGGAAGTGCCGTTTTGACCGGGCCGGTGACATTGAGTATAAAACTCCGTGGATTAGAGAAATCGGGTCTCTTCCACAGGTATTCTCGACGCCGGAAGGAGGGCGGAGGAGCCGATGAAGAGCACGATCGTGAGCCTTGAATGTTTGTTTTACCCTTCCTGCCATTAAATGTTGATAACTTAATTCACGCGCGTCCGGAAGCCTGTTTTCCATCATTTGCGAAGTGCCCAGTTTCAGAACTACTTTACAATTACCAAACTTAAATAGTCCACTTTGAGGAAGACCAAACAGAATTCAATGCACTGGTAACTTTCGAAAGATGAAAACATGGTAAAATAGTTTTCTGCCAATTTAGGCAGATTTTACTTTGAGACTCGAGATGGTTTGAGAAAAAAAAAATATTCAAGGCATTCTTCGGCCTCATCCAAACCTTGTGCCTGCATTACCTTCAATGCAAATGGTCTGTTTACGGTCGAGCGGGAGAAGCTGCTGTGTTTGGCCAGTGCCGGCTAATGTAGCCTCGGCACTGTGATGAGGAGCTACAAAGGTCTTGCGAGTTCCTTAATTTTTCTTCTTTTTCTCCGGTGCGGTAATGATCATTCACAGCACACAGAAAGTAATGTTCCATACAGTGAGAGTCTTCACAGCCATTTCATTAGCTGGACATCTTTAGGTGTGTCTACAGAGCAACATTTGAGCGAACAACTCTTCGTTCCCCAAGGCTTCGTCAGCGTCATTCCACCCATAAGAAAGATGTTACTAAATCAAAACTGGGTGTAAAGTTTCCATTCCCAGCCAATACAGAACATTGCAGCTCTCCGGAGGCTCAAATTACCGCCCTTAGATGGCTGATTATATCCACTCAAATTAGATTTTGAGTAAACATTAGTCTGTTTTAGCTTTGTGCAGATCTCAATCTCCAAAAACCTCCACTTTAATCTGGAGATCACTACCTATTGTTGTCCTGATTCTCTCTCAATGAAAGGATGTTGCACATTAAAATGTAATAAAACACATTCTTCATAATTATGTTCACAACTTACAGCATCAACTATCACCCACGGTGACACTTTGGGAGGCCTTGTGGGCGCTAAAGGGGTCAAGAGTGAAGAAAGCGGGGCTAAAAAAGAATAAAGGCGTTTCCAAATGTTGCCTGTCCTCATTGCTAATTTGGCCTTAGTGGCAGAAGAAAACAATGGGGTGGAAATAATTTAACTGGCTGTCTTCAGCCAGAGGAGATGAGAAATAATGAGCAAATAGCAACAATAAAAGTGGAATAATACCAGGATTAGCAGTGGCCTCACAGGCTTCTGTCCAGCTTGGTTTATTATTTACAAGTTGTGTGCTCTGAGGCCTGCAGCTGAAGATAATAATATTGTGTTCGGCAGCAAAAGCAATAAGGGCTAAGCAGAAAACTTCAGGCACACCCCACATCACTCTCCCTCTCCCTGGTGGAATATGTGCAGGAAGGAGAAAAGGATCATGGGTAGTCATTAGTGAGCTGGAGGTGATGCCTTTTATTGTTTATTGCTAATTCATCTAGTTTCTATGCAGGATGTATCCTGATGTGATCCTGGGGTGCAGGAATTTAGGTGGGACTTCCCAGAACAATTTGATGGGAGAGAAATCTTGATATTTTCTGCATAACTGACTGAAAGCTGGAGCTATTTTTCGACCTGTATTTGAGTTGATTCCAAAATATTAGGGATTTTAGACAGATGGAAACTTTTTGGGAAGTCTCTCAAGAATAGACAAAAGAATAAGCTAAAAAAAAAAGAAGCTTTTGTGCTCTTTTCAAAATTGCACAATAGGCCTGTGGGACTTCTGTGTGTTTGCTTCCTATACTGGAGTTTGAGATTTTACAAAATACTTTGGACCCATCAATCAAATATCTGCTTTGTTCTTTTGAGTAATGTACTTACACACATTCCAGAGACAGCGATCTGAAAGTTAAAACATGCTGAGATAAGCTGTTTTATTATTTTAGAGCACAACATTGCTTCAAAAGCAGGTCAAACAAAGATCTTTGGATGAGCGTGGTGTATTGATTTCTGCTCCCTGAAGATGGTTTGTCTCCAGAAGCCCATGAGTGTGGTGATTAGTCTCTCACTGCTCACAGAGCTTCTCTTCTTCTTTGACTGAAACGTTGTTCAAACCCCCTTTGTGTTAGATGCTCAGCCTTCATGAGGAGTTCATTGGCTGGCCAGCTCTCAGTGGTCACAGAGACCTCGCTGGCTACTGAGGGGATTGCTGCTGGGCAGAGGGATTGGGGAGAGATCACAGACACAATGTGAGTTGCTGGTGGGCTCTCACAGCTCCATGCTGACCCTTTTCTTTTTGACCTGTAAGGAGAACTCAAACACTCCATTAAAAGATAGGTAAGTTACAACAAACACTGGACTTTGTTATCATTATGAATAGTAGTATAGTGTTGCCTATTTATATATATATATTTATATAAATAACTATATACATATACATATTTATATTATAAATGTATTTGTATTATATATATTTATATATTATATATATGTATATATATTTATATAAATATATTTATATATGATATATATTTATATAAATATATGTATATATATACATATATATACATGTGTGTATATATACACACATATATACTGTATATATCTATATATTAGGGCTGTCAATCGATTTAAAAAAATTAACTAATGAATTGCACATTTTGAAATTCATTAATCGCGATTAATCGCGATTAATCGCAATTAAAAGTTAAAAGTTAAAAGTTCATTCTTTTTAAAGACCAAACTTCACACAGAGCTGTGTTTTCAAAGAGGCTCCTACCTATAAAGTGCCAGCGAGGTATTTAATATTGTGGATGATAAATTGTTTCTTCAGTGAAACATCAGATTAGTAAAAAAAAAGAAGTATATTGAGACCCCATTGGTCCTGTCATCTTTAACACTGAACAACAGCAGAACCAGTGGCCTTGGTAACTGACTGACATTCAAATATGTCACGTTAACCCTCTGGAGGCTGGGGGCATTTTATACATTTTACAGAAAAAATTAAATTAAACTTTTAAAGGCGTTTGCATGTGACACATACCCACGTGTTCTACATCAAACATTCCAGAACAATCTCAGCTCTATTCAATGAGGCTCATTGTCCTGGTGCCGTGTTCTCTGCTCTCTGACTGACAGGCTGCTATAGAGCCAAACGTGTGAGGTGGGAGGTCCTTTGTGATTTACTGAGTGTTCATTGGTTGTTTTTTTCCCAAAATGTTGACAGACAAACGGATTGACCAATCACGGTGAAGGTTTCGTGTGACGAGTTCTTTCCGCGCCGCGTCACCCGACACGTCGCCCCTCAGTTCCTCTGTGTATCAGAGGGGGAGACGGGAGGAAGGAGGAGCAGGAGGAAACCCGACTGATTCATCCACGAGTTTAAACTGATTTCTGCTCCTTATTTTCGCGGAGAAATAATTGTTTTAAAAACGGAAACAGTGTTAAACCGTACTGCCGCGGCTTGACACTCAGTTTGAGTGTAAAAACTTCAACGAACACCGGAAGTAAACAAAGTTGCGTTAATTGCGTTAAAATATTTGAGTGCGTTAACGTGGCCAAATTAATCGCATAGATTAACGCGTTAACGCTGACAGCCCTACTATATATCTATATATTTTTAAGTCAAATAATAGCTGCTCTCAGTGGCAGAATTTGTTTGAAGCACATAACAATAAACATAAACAACAAAACACTCACCTGCGGTTTGTAGGAACTGTAATGATACTTTGCGCTGACTCTCAGACATCAGGTTAATAGTCATAAGAATCGGGGAAACAAATATCCCAAAAATCTATTTTCCCCACACAGTGTCTCATTAGTCTTTTCACAGCTTGAACAGAAAACAAACAGAACAGGAACAATACACTGAGGTAATCTTTTTCATATTTTCCCCACTTATTCTAAACACCCTCGCATATGTGTTTGTGTGTCCTTCAGGGTTATAGAGACACATGCTGAGTTGCTTTTTTGCTGGAATTTGACAGTCACAAAAGGATCCAATAGCTGCTCTCTTTCAATCAGTCAGTAGGTGCATTGCACATTTACTCTTAAAGAAATACTGTATACACTATAAAGTGTCAATGAGGGAGGCAACTTATTATTCATTATTTATTTCATCTCTTTATTCGTGTATACGTTTATTTAATTAAATATCAGACAATAGTAATTAAATGCATTTCCTAAAGCTGACCGTGAAATTATTGAATTTCTTGTTTTGTATGACCAACAGTCACAAATCCAAATATATTACTATAATATAACCTACTAGGAGTAAGAGGTTGGCAAATCCACTCTCATCTCATCTTCTGCATCAGTGACAAATAAGAATGTCCTTTTCGTGTCACGTCATAGCTCTTACTGTCTTTAAAAGTTTCAAAATCGTTTTGTTCAACTGGAAAAGCTTTGATATGTTAAAATGGGCACTTCTATCGAGCTGTGAACAGGAGAATGGTTCCCATCTCATACGACCTGATTAATGTGTGTAGGAAAAGCAACACACTGTAAAAATGCACTTGTTATGTGCTGGTTGTTGAAGCTCAAGGTCAGACAGATTGCTGTATTTCCTCCCGAGGTCGATTAAAGAACACTAATTTTTCTTTGTGACACTGCCGCGGCGACACATAAACAACTAAGACAGAGAGCAATACACATGTTACAGGGGTGGCAATATTTCACGTTTAGTGCACGCTGACTGTGATAAACAGCAGGGTACACATTTTACTCAGGCGTACACTCAGCAATCTTACGTCACCTTGGGAATTGATGTAACTATATTGTTCAATGACTCTTCCCCTTAATAACTGTATGTAAAGTAATTATGTTTTTCACAAGTACCAAATTGGATTCTGAGTTTCTCACAAGAGCACATTGTTTCTTATCTCTCATCAAAACTGACAGATACGGTAAAAGTGCATCTCACTGAAGCAATCCGGTCTTGACCGGCTGTGGCTCCCCCGAAGGACAGTTCCCCCCCTCCCCCCCCCCCCCCCCGCAACAATGAGCTACTTAGACTGCCAGAGGACGCAATGCCTGTGCAAAGAATGGAGATAAAAAGCTAGATCGGGGAGGATAGATGACGAAAGGGAGGATGAGAGGGAGGTCATGAATTTACCATGGAACAGATGTAGGACATATTGCGCCAGAAATGAATAAAGAGATCATCCGAAGCATCCAAATGCTGAATCCAAGTGCACACGATGGGAATTAACTGCAAGACAAGAGATGATCAGTGCAATGCTGCCATCTATACATATGTCTATCTATATCTATCTATCTATCTATATATATACACTACCGTTCAAAAGTTTGGGGTCACTTAGAAATGTCTTTATTTTTCAAAGAAAAGCACTGTTTTTTCAATAAAGATAACATTAATCAAAAATACACACTATACATTGTTAATGTGGTAAATGACTATTCTAGGTGGAAACGTCTGGTTTCTAATGAAATATCTCCATAGGTGTATAGAGGCCCATTTCCATCAACTATCACTCCAGTGTTCTAATGGTACATTGTGTTTGCTAATCGCCTTAGAAGACTAATGTCTGATTAGAAAACCCGTGCAATTATGTTAGCACAGCTGAAAACAGTTATGCTGGTGATATAAGCTATACAACTGGCCTTCCTTTGAGCTTGAAGTTTGAAGAACAAAATTAATACTTCAAATATTAATCATTATTTCTAACCTTGTCAATGTCTTGACTATATTTTCTATTCAATTTTCAATTCATTTGATAAATAAAAGTGAGTTTTCATGGAAGACACAAAATTGTCTGGATGACCCCAAACTTTTGAACGGTAGTGTATATATATATATATATCTATATGGATATAGATATAAATATATATATATATATAGATATAAATATATCTATAGATATTTATCTATCTATATATATATATCTATAGATATCTATCTATCTATCTATATATATATATCTATATATATAGATGTATAGATATAAAGATATACAGTATATAGATGTATATATATATATATATATAAATAAATATCCACGGTCACATACATCACTGGGCTGAATCAAAATACAGGCAGGTAGTTTGAAGAGATGTGATGTAGGAGAAGCAAAGAAAAAATATCTAAATTTTTTTTTTTTCCTCTTACCTGCAGTGCTATTTACAGATATCTATAAATCAATCTAGATTGTGTTGGTGGGAGTGGCCTAGTTTATCAGATTTCGACTGAGGAGATGTCTTCCTTCCCTCCAATACAATTGGACTATATGGCACTCTGATTGTCGTGCTCAAAGAGCCAACATTATACATTTAAAATATGTAACAATGTTTCTCTTTCCAGAAATCATGACCCACATTATTCAAGACAATCCACAAACCTTAATGTGAGTCATGCATGAACTATTTTCTCTCACCCACAGCTCCAACATGTCACTCCTTACAAGACGGTCTGAGGTGAGCTGTCCCTTTAAGAGATGACGCCAAAGACTGTTACGTACAACAGATACTCCACCAGGAAATTTCTGTCTACTGATCAGTGAAAAACTGAGCATGTCTTTTTAATAGGAGCATAACAATTGATGTATCAAGTAGCAAAAAAGTTCACAAAAAAAAACATTGCATGATGTGATAGTTGTGAGGCTTTCTCCCAGTATCACATTTATATAATTAAAAAAATAGAGGAATTGAAAATAAATGTATTTACTCATATTTTCAGTTATTCACAACGGCATATAAGGAATTCTTTTCACTGTATTTGTGTGTTTCAAAAGTGAAAAAATATCTTTCAACTTGCACTAAATTGGGAGCCCCCAGGCCAAACGACTGAACTGTCTATGAAGCAGTTGAAAGAGTAGAAAAAAGTCCAAGGATTTTTACACATTGATGTACCAATATTAACAATATAATAGTGTCATATAATAATAGATCACACACAGTAACATCTTATCTAATACCTGAAACTTCTTTAATTAACAAGGCCCAAGAGTCACATTCTTGGTCGTTTCAAGTCGACCATAATGAGATCAGCCGTTTGGAAATATCTGAATAAGTCAGCGGATTGGAAGTAAAGAGAGGAGGCAATGTAAAACATTTTTAGAGTGACATCAAAATCCTTAATCATTAAATATGGTTCTCCAGTGAGCCACACAAGGAGACTCTCTCTGCTTGTCTCAGCTGAAGATCTATCGTGACCTTGTGAAGGACTACGCTTGCAGAAAGAAATAATAAATTCATACAGTTCCTTGAATCAGCATTTTGTCATATTATATAATGTAAATGTTTAATCTCCTCCCACATTATTTTTTATCTGCTGCTTCGTGGACAATACCTCCACACACAGACAACAAGGGGGATTATCTCCTCAGGCCGGTCTCCCTGGACACCCATCTGACAGATTTCAGTGGTCTATTAAAAAACTTCAATTACACGGCCATCTCAGGGACCTTGACATAGTGAGGTATAATCAATAGATGCCCCCTGTCTTTATTTTTTCTCCAATCCATACAGGTCACTCCCCGATACTCTAGAATAAAATCTGCTCTAATTCTTTGTTTGACGAACGATTACTGAGCTTTATCATTTTGCTGACAAAAAGCGATGCCCATAAAAGTAGAGGAAAAGATTTATTTAATCTCCTCCTTCATAATTTGGTCTATATATCAACCATTCTGGGCGCCGCAGCTCCATGTAGTAGACATATTGACGAAAAGAAGGTTATTGTCACCTTCACATTAAAGAGTTTCATCGTTATTGCCTTGCTCAAAGCAATACACGTTATAGTTTAGTGTTGAAGCAATATCGCCACTGTCATTTTTGCGAGGGACCACTCGGCAGCCATGTTTGATCTTTTTTTCAATACCGCAAAACCAAAGACGCAAACACTTCCTTTAAAAAAAATGTTCCTCCCTGTGTCGGCAGAAGTTTGCAATACCGGTGTAAATTGATCCAGCTGAGTTTAAGTTAGGCAAACAGAATACAACACCATGGAAACAAGCACCACCCAGAGCCCCCACTCGTCATCACAGCAGCAACACTCCAAACGCATCTGTTTGCCAAAGCAAACTGCTTTCATGAAAGAAATGCAGAATGTAAAAACTTGGCCCCCTTAAGCGGGACAAGTTTTTGTCTGGTGAAAATGTGCCAATATTAGCAGATTGGCTTTTTCAGAAGTATTATTCAAGTCATTACAAAGTCCCAAGACAAACTAACAGCACCGTGACGAAAGCTACCAGCTGCCTGTATTCCATCCAATGTTCCCGGTGGCGCCGCCTCCAAGGAATTGTTACAGTTCTGTGTGTCGGTGCCCATTGACAACTGTCATTACCAGGAAAACCGTCTCGGTCATTTGTTTAGGAATGCCTGCCGAACACAAGACCCCATAAGACATGTGACCAATTTTTCCAGACAAGTGGACTTTCATGACCGCTTGTACTTGTGCAAATAATGACTATTCTCTCCAAGTAGAAAAGGTTAACTTGGAAATGAAAGGTGGAAGAGACTGCGGTTTGCGCTTCTTCTCCTACAAATACCAAGTTTTCCTTCTAAATACAATATGATACAACTTCAAAGAAATAAGTAAAGAAGTTTATTGTAAAAAAACATATAACAAAAATTAAGTTGGCGACTCATCATTCAGTAAAGGAGAAACAATAAAAACATGCATCAAAACATTTAAGAGAGGACATTTATAATTTAAAACAAGACATGTAAAAATAAACAAAAATAAATAAGAATAAGTAAAACATAAAACATGGCCAAGAACGCAGGCTCGCCCGTCGGACGTTTTACCGTTTGTCACGTAACTCTGATTTTCTTAGTCCCAACAGTGTTGAAGTTATGAGCATTGAAAAACAAGACACGCCCCTAAGAGGTTCATTGGTCCATAATATGAGATATCAAACAACTTTAAAAGTTTGAGATGAATTGGACCTAGAGTGTAGGAGAAGTTGCCAATTACGTGTTTTCCACAAAATTCAAAATGGCGGAAAATATAAGTAGGCGGAGCTTAGAGGTCTGAGAAGCATTTTTGTCGAGCAAGTCCAACTGGACACGTGTGAAAAAGTCAATCAGACATTCTGGGTGAAGGGTGTCGCCGGTCAAACTTTGAGGAGGCGCTAGAGAGCAATTTTTAAAAAACAGAATTTGAAGTCTATATCATACGTCTATTTTTTGACAAGCTTGTCAAATTTGGTGAGTTTTGGGGTATGTTAAGTTCCCCCAATATGCGACCAATGTTCTAAAATAAAAAAGTGTAATAATATTACCCGTAGCAATTTCAATAGGGTCCTCTTGGACTGACTGTCAGTCGCTCGGACCTTGATTACAAAAAACTAAACTTTTGGAGCAATGCAACCAAATGTCATGCTGCGTTGGCCAATTCGGCAACTGACTATCCAGAGCCATACAACCCGGCAGTCCAAGGGACAAAATACGTTAATTGCCATGCAGTCACTTGGGGTTAATGAGCTCTTAAGTAACACCCCCACACCGCCTCATAATCAGACACCTGATTTGATGGGAACGTGAGTGGTTGCAAATGGCGTGTTTTAACGCTTTTCTGTCCCTTTGTGGCCAAAAAGAGTTCAATGCAGATCTGTCTCATGCCATGATTATAAAGAGCTGATGGACACGCATGTCAAAGAATCAGACACCGAGGCAAACCATTTTTAATAAATGGTGTGTGAGCGCTTGTTTTTCTATCTTTTCCCTTTGTCCTATAAATACAGTAAATCAAACCGTGAGCTAAAGGATTTCATTCCTGCATCTCGAACACCCTGCAACGCCAAAACGTCAGTAAATAGGAAAAAACTGTGTGAGACATGAGTGCTGAACCAAGCAGCTTTGAAACTAAAAGTGATGATGGACATGAAAATGTTCCTGCTGTGTCGGTGCATATATATACCATGACTGATGTTTTTCATCTTGTCCATAAAGTAGGTTTTAAAAAAGCACCTTCTATAATGTTGACGTTGTTTGTATGGAATACAAATAAAATCCAAATAAACTTAATGCATAAATAACTAACTGTAACACACCAAATCGGCTGAAAGTATTATTTTACACATTTCACACCATCAAATCCTGTCTCAAAGCTACCTTTTCAACATGTCGGAGTTCCTGTATCTCTTCTAGTTCCTACAGAACTGTCGGGTGAATGTTAAAAGAAATGAACGTTCGGCTGCATAATCATCATCATGAATCAGAGCCGAATCTGCTAAATCATTGGCAAACATTCTTTAGATAATCTCACAAATGGGGAGATTTAGCCCCCATGCTTTTGTCTACCTACAGATTACATTACATGTGCTCTCTAATTGATGTAATTTAACAAACTGAAACATATTTTGGGCTGTTTATTTTCTTGTAATTAACGCCTGTAAATATAGGTTGGTAAAACCCTTCAGCAGTTCACATACAAAAGCGTCTGCTCAGCCTAAATTTCTTGGGACTCCGATGTTGACTTCCCCATTTAGCATTCATTCATCTGCTGCTCCGACTAGGTGCCAAGAGCAGTTCCTCTGCTCATGAATAACTCATGCATTACCCAAGGGGTTTTGTCTAATCTTAGACATTCAAGGGGAACACAGAGATACAAATGGAAAACGTGGATTCAGTTTAATTCAGATGAACACCCTCAATTCCTCCGTCTCAACAGTTTCAAAGCTAAATGAAACGTACAGCTTCTCATTCCCAGATCGTCAAACACAGATGGTTGGTCAGTGGCCCGAAGCTTCAAACTGTTACCCCCGTGTCAGTTTCCCTTCATTACATGCATATTGTTATCAAATAAACGTAGGAATTTACAGGTTTAGGCAACTGACCAACGACAAAGATACTCTACACCGAAGATGATGATAACAATGGTATACCCCCTAGTTGTGGTGATGGGGCGGTCACCTCCCCCCTTTTTGGAAGGGTTAGCGTCTTCCGGATGGATGAAAGAAAATTGTGTAACATTTGTATGTCTGTATGTTTTTATTTTGCTTACATTAAACATCTACGGAGCTGACGGACATATTTAGCATGATACAAACGACCTGGCACATTCACGAATGTTAGTAGCTGAGAAAAAAAAAGATAATTTGCTCTCATTGTCCATCTGAAATGAATTGAAAGATGGTCCAATATTTACCTCGGTCAATATGCAGCACGATTATTGGTCATAACCTGTGTTTATGTTCACTTCTCCACACTATGTAATATTTAAAGCGGTACGCTTTTTCCACATGATGTGGGACTGCGGTCGATCTGAAATATGATTTGCACATGTGCCGTCTCATGTAACGGAAACAGTTTTTCTCCTTCACTTATACGGTTTTGAAATAAATCCAATGTGTGTTTGTAAGTTGATTTGATTATGCAAATCAATCTAAAACTTTCTGTTAGCTTCCTGCAGGCTTTGGACAACAGTCAAGCAACAATGTTGATTCTTTTGTTAAACGTGTCGTAAAAGAGACACACATGTCAACAGTATGGTCATTTGTGATCGCTACATTAGATAGATAGATAGATATATACTTTATTAATCCCCAAGGGGAAATTTGTTGTAGCAGTAGCAGCACCAATAAACCAAACACACAAAAATAAAAATTTAAAAAATATATATAAAATATGAAAAACAGGGATGAAAGATATAGAAGCATACAAAGCAAAATATAAATAAAATTACAGGACCTACACGCCACTGCAACTGAAGAAGAAGCCAGTGTCCCTACACCTCTACACTGGGCTCCTCTCTTGGCACCCACCTGCGCCTCTTCCTGCTGCATCGCTCAGGTTAGGCAGCGATACCCGTGAATCAGAAGCGCCTCTGAGGACGCCTCGTGGCTGCAAGTCTTCCAAATGGGTGCAGCTGTCCTGGCAGGATGCCTGTAAGCTAAGCTCTGACGACATAAGAGGCCTTTCTCTTCTGGGCTTCTGCTCACACGACATGACACAGGGCGTCTAATTGTCCACGGGGAAGTTGGGTCTGAAACGATTCAGAGGTAGTTTGGCACAGAAACAGACACAGTGCATGTCGCACATGATGGCCCTGCAACGGGTAAAGGGGCTGTTAGCATCTGTGCACATGTTGGAGCAACATCATTTCACTTTATAAAGCAATCATTTACAAATTGCAGACAAAACGGTTTTCCAATCTATTATTAATGAGGTACAAAAACTACCTCCATGTGCACAATTTGGGGTTAGGTGTGATAAGAGCTGGAAATAGGAAATATTTGTGATGCTTTTTTCCCATTATGGTCAACATATAGTCATGATAGTGCAGTTATCTGAGAGTTAAATCAAAACAAATCACACACCATACGCCTTCCCCATCCTGAGGTACACCTGGTTTCTACCCAGTTGGATTTCCCCCCGCTAATCCTTTGTGGCATAGATCCAACAAAGTGCTGGAAAACATTCGTCAGATATCTTGATCCATATTGACATGACAGCTTCCCGCAGTTGCTGCCATAAGTCTGCACAGAACATCAGAACATATCCCCGCCACGTGATGAGATCGTCTTCATTATCACCGCCAGTCATCCACATACACAGTTACCAAGAAGAGGATGAAACGGTGTCAATGTCTGACATTTAAAGCGTGCGCTTAGACTCCAAAAGACGTCTTTGCATACAGACATTTATTGTCGTTCTAAAATCCTGCTTCAGAAAAGCACTATAACAAGCTATGAAGCGGCAGCTGTGGAATGATTTCTAGTATACAGATGGCTCACTGTGGCTAAAAGATAGCACTCAAGGTGTCGTCAAACAGCCGTGAAGTATCACTCCGAGCTTATTTTTTTGCACTTATGTATTCTTATATTTACACGTGGGGGTAAAGTGGTTTGATATTGCCATCACGCTGCGAATTTCTTAGCAGACGCTAAACAGTGTGGTCTCACGAAAAACAATGAAATGGGTACGTGTGTTTGTTTGTTTGTTTGTGTATTTTATTCAGTCAATCAAATCAAATACAATACAATATTATCCTATATAATATACAAAAGAGAAAGACTGAAAAGGTATAGGTAGAAGCAAAAAATGCTTATAAATTCCTATCCTACGTGTGTGGGGTTTTTAATGCACATTTCAGGTGAGGTGTCACACCAGAGATTGTTTTAGGGTTTTGTCACGTTCATTCTCGCCAGTTTAGTAAAGCTTGACATTAAAAAGTCTCCCCAGCAGGTCATTGAATCACAATAGAACCAAGGAGCTGAGATGGAAAAGTAAAATGCCAGCGACTGGGTCCTCCTGCTTCCAGTATCCTCAAACTGCGTGTTGTGCAATCTTCCACAATTATGCAAAGGCATTTTCACTTCCACTTGACCTTCCAGCGCACAGAGCACATGACACAATGAAAAGGATTTATATCAGCCACTGAGAGATATATTAGGAGTGAGACGGCGTAAGAAAAGGTTTAGATATTGCTACGGGTTGATTGACTGTGTGCACATGTTTGGGACGTGTGCACAATCCTTAACATATTGAGAGCTTTAGGATGCTTTAGGAAATATATAAATTTAAGTAGATCCATTGCCAAAAGCTGACGACTTTGGGAATTGCACCAAAATAAATACCGTGTTCAACTAGCACAAGGAGGGAAACCCATACAAGTACACATTTAGGTAAAAGAAAGATGAACTAGAATGGGCACTCGGTAGAGCGCATACCTTCGCATATCACTAAATTGGGCATTGAATTCTGAACATTTTGGCATTAGTTGCATGCCAATTGGATATAAATTGACCGCGCTATGGTAAAAAGAAGATGTTGACCTTTTCATGACCTTGACCTTTGACCCGATCGATCCCAAAATCTAATCAAATGGTTCCCGGATAATAACCAATCATCCCACCAAATTTCATGCGATTCGGTTTAATACTTTTTTACTTATGCGAATAACACGCATACAAATAAATAAATAAATAAATAAATAAATAAATGAATAAATAAATACACGGCGATCAAAACATTACCTTCCGCATTTTCAATGCGAAGGTAATAATGCAAATAGTGAGTTGAATATGCTTTCGGTAAATGAAGGCTGGTGAGCTTGCCACACTATGGATTGGGAACGAATTCCGGGCAGGAGTTGTAATTTGTACACTGGAAAGTAACAAAGTGGCTCAGACTAATACGCATAACGCTATTACGACCAATCAGCACCAGGGGACGTCCGCGCTCGTGCACAGGATGGGGAAAGGCCGAGGGTTTTTAAAGAGGAGGGCAGTGGGAGCGAGTGGTGAGTCTGAAAGAGGGAATTTGTTTGGGTGTCAACAATCTCTCTCCAGAATCGCAGCCTTCAACTTTAAAGTTACTGATGTCTGTGGTCAATTTGAGTGCTACGCACAGGAAATCCATAAAAGGTGGATTTATACTTTGCACTTTACAGGAATGAATCATAAGGATAGACAGAGAAAAGAGACACATTATTATACAGTGCAGGTTTTAGATAGATAGATAGATATGTACTTTATTAATCCCCAAGGGGAAATTTGTCGTAACAGTAGCAGCACCAATAAACTAAACACACAAGAATAAAAAATAAATATAAAAAACAGCTTTGTGGAAAAGGTTACAACTTTCTGTCCAAAATAAAGTAAATCCTAAATGTCATTCACTGGAGTCAGTCAAAAGGACAATATATTGTGTTTCTTGAAGTGACATTGTCACGTAAGTACTTATGTATAATCCCAAGAGCCTTAGTAACGTCTTTATATGACAATGAGAAAATAGTCCCTCTTTTCTCTTTTTCTGAAAAATAAAACCATCTGCAGATCCATGGCTTTTTACTTTGCAGTAATTCCTTATTGAAACAGATGCCCTGAAACACACACACACAACAACCCACATTCGTAAATTTAAATAAATATCCTCTTGAGGTAAATACATAGTGGGTTGAATGCAGGTGCAGATTATATATGGCTCAGTTTAAACCTCATAACATCTTGGCAGCATCCTGCACGTTCCTATCCATTTCTGGGTCAAACCACTTTATTGAACTGTGGGGGCGGACTCATTTTAAAGCCATCTGATCTCATAATTCATCCTCTTTAATGAATGAACTGCTCTGCCTCGATATAAAACCTGTGGATAAGATCAGCTGTTTCTTTACAGTGCAGCCTGAACTTGACATGAATGAATTTAACTGCTGCCCATGAATCACTTCAGCGTGCACCGGTCTTGTTGAATATTACAATGGATTGCTCTGCCTGGATGCTCAGCGCTCCCACAGACTGGAATCATGCGCAATTGTGCTATTAAACATCCGAAGAAAGCCATCTAAATATTTAATGAAGGGCTATAAATTAACAGCACACTATTTGAAGAGGAAAAGCTGAGTGCCTCTACATAATGCTTTGGGTTTTGCACAAAACTGAGGGGCAAATAATTATAACAGAATTCTCGGAAATATTAGGTTTGAGCAGGAACATATTCTTGCTGCAAGTTTCTATCGAACTCTTCTTCTACTTTTTCTTTTCTTTCAATTATGAACAACAGTGATTGTGACTTTGTGTAGGAATCCTGATCCCTGTCATGAACTGGCTCAAAGTCTGAAATCAAGGGCGAGCCTGGATGTGGTGGGGGCGTAACAACTGAAATGGATTTGTAAATGAAACTATTTACCAACAATAAATAAAAACATACAATGAAATAAAGTATGGCAATGGCAAATTAAAGCTTTTCACACATTCAGCGCTTAGTTTTTTTATTTATTGTGAAAAATACATGTCTCAACATCACATTAGAATTCAGATTACTGTCTTTGCAAACTGCAAAATTAATCAGCTCATATATATATATACAGGACTGTCTCAGAAAATTAGAATATTGTGAAAAAGTTCTTTATTTTCTGTAATGCAATTAATAAAACAAAAATGTCATGCATTCTGGATTCATTACAAATCAACTGAAATATTGCAAGCCTTTTATTCTTTAATATTGCTGATTATGGCTTACAGCTTAAGAAAACTCAAATATCCTATCTCTAAATATTAGAATATCATGAAAAAGTATACTAGTAGGGTATTAAACAAATCACTTGAATTGTCTAATTAACTCGAAACACCTGCAAGGGTTTCCTGAGCCTTGACAAACACTCAGCTGTTATAAATCTTTTTTTTTACTTGGTCTGAGGAAATATTCAAATTTTATGAGATAGGATTTTAGAGTTTTCTTAAGCTGTAAGCCATAATCAGCAATATTAAAAGAATAAAAGGCTTGCAATATTTCAGTTGATTTGTAATGAATCCAGAATGCATGACATTTTTGTTTTTTTAATTGCATTACAGAAAATAAAGAACTTTATCACAATATTCTAATTTTCTGAGACAGTCCTGTATATATATATATATATACACACACACAGTGTTAAGGTATAACATTTGTGTTGTTGCACTTGGTCATAAACATTAAATGATATCTGGACGCAGCTGTGAATACGAGTTGTAAACAAACCAGCTGCCACTCGACTTTGATGCCGAACCAAAAGTGAGCACACCTGTAACGTCGCCAATGATTCCTCATGACACAGTAAAACCCCGACTGGGCACAACTACAAAAGTATAATGTTGTACCAGGAAGTCGTGCCGTCGGCTGTGATCGATGTTTACATTCATTTGTCCTTTTTTTTCTTTACCAAATAATTTGGACTAACCCTGTAGTTGGAATGTTGATGAAAGTCGTGGTCACCAGTGTGGGAATGGGTATTTATACAGAACAAGGTGATAACTTAATCTTTATTCATTATATGTGACTAGAGTGTGTTTTATGTATTATGATTATTTATTTACAACTGATGCGACTGCACACGAGTGTGTGTGTGTGTGTGTCTGTGTGTGTGTGTGTGTGTGTGTGTGTGAGAGGACTGAATTTGAGGTGAAAGACCATGAATTTCTGAAAGCTGGCACAAATAAATTCAGATGAATGAGATATTTAGATGTTATGTGTTTAGTTTTTTGTGGACGTCAACGCGGTCACATGAAATGCTGTGATGTGAGGACTGCGTTTTTAAATTTAAAAAAATGAACATGTGTAACAAAAAGGAGTGTGTTCTTCCACCAGAAGAGATCAATCTGACCAGGCAAGGAAAGTGGGAGTGGAGGCACGAGACACATTACCCTGGAACCACCGCGGCTGAGGTCAGATGTCAGTGTGGTGGGGTGGTTAGCGCTGTCACCTCACAGCCAGAGGGTCCCATGTTCTCCCAGTGTCTGCGTCGGTTTCCTCCCACACTCCAAAGACATGCGGGTTAAGTGAAGTGGAGACACACAAATTGCATGTGGGTGCGTAATGTGTTTGTCTGTCACTGCGTGTTAACCCCGTGACAACCTGGTCAGCACTGGACATGTCCACGGTCTTCCCGGACTCACACCCGGCGCTATATGAAGTAGGTGGTTTAGAAAAATGGATTGATACTATGGGGTTAAATCTGAACTCTGAACATGTGTGCAGTCAATTCTTTTTATTTTTAGGTTTATTGAATCCCTGTTGTGGAGTCTGACGAGATACATTTACTTATTCAGCACTTAAAAGGGGAACTCACGCGCACAGACTGTGGGATAATACTGCGAATGGGAAAAAGAGGAAGACCTTTGTGGCTCAAGAGGGTGATGGCCAAGTACTTAGCGCCCCTGTTGGATTGTGGGTAGTGAAGGCCCCTTGATTGGACAAGAAATAATTATGTGTAGAATACCAATAGATGATATCTCATGTCCTGCTGCAACTGCAACATTTATATATACTGTATATATATATAGATTTTTTAAAAAACATTTTATTTATTTATTATTTTTTAGATTAAGATTCTGCATTTAAAAAAAGCATAATTAACCATGCAATCAAGTAATTATGTCAAAGTATCACAAGTGATAGCATTGTCGGTTTCTTTTTGTAATCACAGCATTTCTAATTTGCTGAGAGAGAGGAGGTGCAAGTGAGAGAAAGGGAGAAAGACATAACACATTGTTTTCTGATTGTTTTGCGCAATTTTGTTCAGAAGCACAAAATCAACCATCCACACGCCGCAAACCTGGGGGAAGGTGTCAGATTGTGAACGAATGCAGCTCGAGTCACGCTTCATGTGTTACATACAGCACACGTACAGGAGAAAAACAACAACAACAACAACAAGTTCTCCCCCGCTTTGTATCAAAGGACCTGACTACTTCTTCCACCGCTGTTGAATCCCAATTAATGTAAGCTTTTTTAGCACAAACAAACTGACCAAGAACATAACATCATATTCCCTGTGCAGCGTCAGGTACTGTATGCGGAGCAATGTGCTCCATCAGGCTACATGAGTGAAACTTAAAGCTCTGTTTCTCCCAATTTCTGATGAGGTTGATAAACAATTAAAGGGATTGATTTCGAAATTTTAGAAAAGTGAAGCATTTGAACTTCAAAAAGACACTTAACAGCATCTCATAGTTCTTTTGTACTGTACATCCTGTAGTACTGCAATACTGAACATGCAAAGAATATTCAAGGCAACAGAGACTAAAGACGATGAAGGGCACCGTCACCTCTAGAAGCTCTAAGTTATGAATACAAGTTTACAGGCAACCTGGCAGATGATGGTTTTATAGAACAATAAAACACATGTTAACAGGGCTCTTTGTGAGTGGCACGCAGGAGTTGTTTAACTATCAATGAGGGAGTTTGTTTACATAGGGCTCATTGTTTTCAGTTTTGACATTTAATGTGATTTTCACATTTTATTTTTTGCACACATACCTAAGAGTTTTGGTTTTTCCTGCTGCAAGAAGAAACTAATCACGGCAGTTTACAGTGAGCACAAAGCAAGTGTTACCGTTTGGGAAACGCTTCTGTTAATAGGAAGTGAGGAGAAAAAGGAGAAAGCTCATTATGCACCAAACAGCACAATAGACAGTTAAACTGCTGTGCACAGTGCTTGTTCTGCAGCAATTTCAATTCCAGATTAATATTTTGTGTTATAGACTTTTTTAACCACCATTGAGTTGCAAGACTGTTTATATTTTGAAAAACAAGTAAACTCAAAGTAAAGACCTGAAACTGCACCGTGATGGTCATCGAGTAGTTTTACGCTCATCGTGCGCTCAGCCTCAACATACTATTGGTAGTCCGTCTGTGTGTATCGTCCGATGGAACAAACAACGTAGAAACAAATGTAAACATATTTTATCTCGTGCTGAATCCAATATTTGCAAATGACACCTCAAAGCCTTGCAAACTGTATCCAAAGCAATCGATCAAGGATCAAATGCAGATGTGTATCATTTCCCCTTTTTATGTCATTCTCTAGGAATAGTTAAACATATCCATTTATCGGATTTCTCTATCTACTTTTCCCGTCCATAATCCCCTTCGAGATTCTTCCATATCCTATATATATATGCAGAACACAATACGCCGTAACAGACACTGCAGTTGATACGCTGACACTGGGCCGAGGGTCGTGTTCTAGGGCCTCAATAAACAATTCTGAGACATCTACCAATTACCCTGGAACATTGAGCTCATTAATATTGCACCCCGAGAGACTCCATGTGTGTACAAAACAAGTAGTTAAACTGCCGTTTAGCAGGTGCAGTATGAACACTGTTTTTGTATTATGTATTAAGTGGATCTTCAAAGTTTGTCTTCATGACAAATGAGTGCAAGTGAGCTGAAACGTATTAGTGCCAACAGAATATACGCATGTGAATGCACCACCTGACAACGCATCTCTACCTATTAATCAAGGTTAATTTGACCTTCGAGTTATGATGAAAAAGGGCTCGACACACATCATGTACCAATAGAAAAGAAATGCCTGAGGGCCCCGGCACTCGTCTTCACTTCTGCTTTGCTTTATCCTCCTCTGCCGGAGTGACAAATCCATCACCGAAAAGGTGACGCCGTCAGAGACCTTGAAAACTAAGCGACGGCCCTGGCGGTATGACGTGCCTGCGGAGAAGCTGCGTTGCTTGGTTTCGGGCTCACAATGCAGCGACGACCGGCACTGACGCATTACCAAATGAAGACGGATTGCGTTATGATGACACACACGTCAAGTTTAATTTGCTGTTTTGCCATAAGGGGACAGAGCTATGGGAGAGAGCTGTATCGCGAGCGTTGGAAGTTAACTCGATATATAACAAAAACCCAGAGGTGTGGCTTTGATCTTCTGCCGCCGAGAGTTGTGACATCAGGTGGCTCCTGCGCACACAATAGCGAGGGGAAATAACTTCATCTCACGGACTAAATAAGGAGCTCCTGAAGTCCCTGTGGAATTTGGAAAAGCAAGAAGATGAAACAACTGGATGACATTGTGTTAATCTTCCCTGATGTTGAATTCATTTTACATGGGCAAGGAGCGGTGTGCGTTATGCGTCTCGGACCTCTGAGCGGCACAGGTGGGGTCAGCTCATTTTCAGTGCAATCAATTGAAAGTGTCTGCAGAGAGTCTGGTATATTTTCCACAGTTGGAACATCGAGTCTCATTTATTTGTCAGCGAGTTGAGTATATGTCAGGCCGGGATTCCTGTCACCCTGCAAGCCACACAGCTACTCCTTCCTACAGAGCATGCTTTTTGTCAACACGCCTGACATTTACATTTTAAATTGTTTTAACTCTCTCTCCAATATTCCCTCTCTGTGAGCAGAAAATGACCAGCCCATGATGATAAATCTGCTCCATTGAAATTCCAAATCTAGCATGAAGACACAAGCTGTCACTCATCATCAGCCTCTGTGGATTCATGTTTTTTTTAGTCCATATAAGAAGCCTGTAGACAACTAATTTTTACACTAAACACACATCACAATGCCTATTTCTTTATTTGCCTGTTATATTCTGTTTGCTCAAGACTCCTCTGAGCCACTTCCTTTGGCAGTATCTATACGGTGTGGGTGTGTGTCAGGGAGGCAGAGTGAGAGAGAAAAACACCGGCTCTCCAGCTGATGCTAACCTGTGTGTGTGTGTGTGTGTGTGTGTGTGTGTGTGTGTGTGTGTGTGTATGTGTGTCTGTGTTAAATAGCCTCAGGTTGCCTTTTTACACAACAAGAAGGGAAGTTTGGCATGGCAGAAAGTCTTCTGCAAAACCAGCAATCACTTTATTTCATTTTCTATTTCTCTTGGCTGAAAGTGCCACGATCGAAATATATTTTGAAATCCCTTTCTTTGTCAGACTCATTCACTCTTATTCAATTCCAAATGCTTCAGAAAACAATAAATTTGAAAAGCAGACTAACGTGTCTGCTAACATTCCACCGTTGGCCTCGCTCGTTCCCGTCCCTCAACGGGACAACACCACGTTCCATTCTGTGGATCGCTTTGGTTCTTTTGAGCAAAACTGTACACTTATGTGTGTGGGGTCAGAGTCTAATGGAGTAACTGGGAGGCAAACAGAAACTTGTTTCGAGTCTGAGAATGCTGATCTCACAAAAGCGATTTGAAACCACTTTACGAATGAAAATGTCGGCAAACACCATTTGCTGGCAAATTGCAGTTGAATGCAGGGATCTGGTATGCACACATATGGGCCAGATGTGACACATATGTCTCATTTAAGTGTCAAAATGTAAGACAGATTGCATGTTGAAAATATAAAACAGGCCCATGAATCAGAGGGAATCAGGGGGCCTGAGGATGTGGGGAAGATGAGAGTTCAGTGTGTGTGTGTGAGTGGCACGGGGTGAGTTGGGCCAAATGATGGACAGAGTGGATCGGTGTCATCTGTAACAAGAGATTGCTTCCTCTCTTATTGACACCATCATACAGCTTCATGCAAAAGCCTTTTAAAACCAATTCTCTTCTCTGTGCACTCCATTGCAGTGTGTATCCAGGGCAAGACGCTGGTGCTGTGCCACAGGGCTCTGAAGGGGAGCTCCTCCTCCTCCTCCTCCTCCTCCTCCTCCGCGCGATGATGAAAACCCCCACTCTGCAGCTCGAGCATCCCGTGCCTCTCACTAACTGTCACTCAGAGGACCCTGTGCTTGCTCATCTCTGCTCTGGCCCCACAATGGATGAATGAACTTCACATTGAAGCCAGAACAGCAGAGTCACTTCCCAACTCCCGCCGCAGGCTAAAGAAAACCTTTTCTCAAAACAACACCCACACACCACCCTTGCACTCACGTCTTTATTTCCTTTCAGAGTCGAGCTCTCGTTCCTTTTCGATGTGAAATAATCTCTCAATCAAAAGCAATGACACGTAGAGAATTTGATTCTCCACGAAAGACGGGAAATGAGGACTCCTCAACGCTTATTGTGAAAGGTTTGAAATAATCGTGACATTTCTGTGACTAATAATACTAATGGAGGGAGAGAAGAACATTAGTGAGTCTGTTGACACAATAAATTGCAAACAGGTAGATCTTGAAGGATGCTGGGGCAGCGATAATAGTCTCCTAATGATATCGCAGTCCCAGAATGCACTTTGGCAGCAGAGCAGCGATTTAAAACCACTTCCATTGATGCTATGTGTGGGAAGGGGACGGCGGATGAGAGAGATACCTTTAAGGGTCTCAGATTGTTGTTAGCGGTGTGCTTTGTGGCAGACTGTCTGCGGATTCTTCGTCGTCGGAGAGCGGCTAACGATCAAACAGCCAAAGAGAGAAGGAGCACAAAGGGGAGTGACACCTTGAATGGACATTGTAGGCGACACACAGCGAGACAAAAGGGGTTCAAGACAATGAGCGGGGATATGGGAGGATTGAGTTTTAGACGTCTAACTCTGCAACCTGCTCTCAATGCATCAACCGACGCAGCTGCACCAGCAGTCGGCTGACACAGAAGCTCATTTCCTGTGTATGTGACGCACTCAACCGTGAGTAAGGGACGTAGTTTAAAGAGATAGTCTTCACAGGGAGAGCGAATCTCAGTTTGAATGTATTCCCGCCTGGTTTAAAGCACTTTTATGCAAACACGCCACCTCTAAAATACGATTCACTTTCAGTCTAAATGCACCTTTACAATTCTTTGGACCGTTTGTCCAGAAGAATATTTCACTTCATTCAAGAATATATTAGTCTTTGTTATTCTGTTCTGAAATTGCGTTTTTCAATCCGGTGAATGCCACCTGTTTATGAAATGGGATCATGATGCATGAATGATGCACCGAAGATTTCAGTGAGAACGATTTCACCCAAGCATTTATACTGCAAAACCTTGAAGCCCTGATTTTGAAGACAAAGACCTCAGATATTGTGTATATATATATTTAAATATATATATATATATATAATATATATATATATATAAATGTCTCTAGACCGGCGTCAAACTGTGGCAGGAATGATTTGACAAGACGTTAGAAAATACTTGTCCTGAATGGAGAGTTAATTATTAAATGCAGATTAATTAACGGAAACAAGAGCTAGTTTGTGGCCTGTAAATTGATATGCCACTTTTTTCACGGGTCACAATCGTCCATGTTTTCCTTTTAGGTTTTCTCCAGCTAATTTCAAATTGACTCGCTCTAGTGTTCCCAGGACTTATGCATATCAGCTTATGTGATATAATGAAAAATGAACGTGGACTTTTTAAGGCCACTTTTTAATTACCTTGGTTCCACGGAGAGTGTCTGGCTGAATGTTGTAATTAAATCACCGGGCAGGTATTCAGCGGATGATACGCCTCTCAGCTGGAGCGGCTGCACCATGAGAACTAAAGCAAGACCAATTATCTATAGTGTACCTTCCTTTGAAAACCTCTGTAGATAAACGCTTGCGTGACATTTAAGTATTCATGAGGACGAATGTGGGAGACTGTTTCTGGAGGGCTGAACCTCGACAGACTTAAAATAACATGAGGATCCAAGACTCAAAGGGCATCTGCCCCCTGAACAATATCTCATCTGCTCGGTTTCAGCCATGACTTTTTACTCTGTTTCAGAAACCATCAAAGTATACTGCTGCTAATACATTTGCTTGATGTGAAATTTATTCTTGGGGATGATTGCGCCACTTCAACAGAATATGCGGGATAAATAATTATTTTATTTCACAGAGAGGAAATATTGCTTTGCCTTCTGGAGGAGAGGAATGTAAAACCTTCTGTCTCTTTGCTCCAATTTATGGCTCCATTCGTCATTAAACAATTACATAGGCAAATAATTCAATTTCCCTCCGCTCATTTCTTCTTTCATGGCCGTGTTTCACAGAAAGGGCAAAAACATAATTACAGAATGCAGCAACACGCTAACAAAGAAATATCGACTGCTGGACAACATTGGGTGTGAATTGTGAAGGGCTTTCTGTTGCTAACAATATTTCCCCGTCTATTATCCCGAAGAGGTTTTTCACCGCCGCCTTGCTGTGAGAGAGCTTTATTGTTAAATAAATCTTTTTCAATCACATAAATCTACCTTTGTTTCTTGAAAGAAAGACAAGACGGCGTCCTAACGCGCAGATAAACAATGATGCGATGCGAAGGGAGGTACAAAGTGTGTGTGCGAGAGGATTGGAGCATTGTTCCACCGCGAGCTTTCTATTTCATGTTATTGAATGTCTGGATGTGTGTCCAAGATGCATGGCGGCACATGTACGAATTCCTGTTTTTGCAGCCAGCCGCACATCTCCGGACGCCGGGTTGGAACTGAAGTCGGCTCACATGGGAGCTCATTTGGCAGAGCGGCCTGTCACCGGGGAGCGAATGAAAAAGCTAAACCTAATGAAAGCACACACAGCCGAAACCTGGCGGCTAGCATCGGCCCCAGACTCTCCGTTACAACCAGCTCCTCTCTCTTCAAAGCTAAACCACACATCTCTCCTTTTTCCGCACTTGAGTCGCAGGTCTATGTGATCTTTTATGTGTTGCATTGGCTCAGGGGTCTGTAGGGCTTGGAAATGATGTGTAACTCTGAATGTAAGATCTCTGAAGACTTTAAGATCTCAAATGTGGATTTTTATTTCATTTTTTTAAACAAGGAACAAGGAATTGTTTTGCAGATATTAAAGAGCACTAAATATATAAACATAAGCCCTCCTCATCAGACACAGCTGATTCATTCATTCACAGCCAATTTGCTATTCATGTAACTGTGTCTGTTGTGTGTGTGTGCATTTTGTTTATTTTGTGTCTTTACAGCATTTTAAGGGATTATTTAGAGGTACTTTAGGAAGCTTTTCTCTTCATAAGACTACTAATTCTACTGTTTCTGCTTCTGTTGAAGAAATGCTGTGTATAGCGATGGGTTTGAGGGTATGTCTTGTTTGCTTTAATGGTTTAGAGTCAAATATCAAAAAAATATTCAATGCAGTGACTTTTATTTAGTCCAACCAACATATAAAATGAGAATTGACATCATCATCAGGTCAATGTTTAAATCAGTCCAGTAGTTTGTTTTATTGCCAAAGAGCTCGCTGCAACGCGTAACATTCTTATCGACCTCAATTTGTCTACGGTTAGCTTGATAACACTTAAGATGGTGGACAAAATAAAGCAACAAGCGTGTTAAATGCCGGCAACAGCGCCGTTCGTTCAGGAAAGGGGGCGTGGCTTATCTCTGTGGCTTTACTCCGTAGAAACAGTTTCTGCCATCCACCATGGAAGAAATAACTATTATTTATGCTTTATACTCGTTGTGGAAACCCCACAAAGGTCGGAACATGAAATCACCCGTAGGCACACAGCTCGGTGCATATCCCCGACTACGTCTTGATAACTGCCTTTTCCAGCGCTCCGAGAGAAGCAGCAGCCAGTTTGATTCACCAACAGCAGGACGTCATTGATAACGGGCGCCGTATGTCAACGCCGATTGGCTTTCGAAACTCAGCGTTGGGCGAATGAGGCAAATGTTTTGCATCGTGATAATTGCGTCACTCTGCCTGGCATAAATTTGCTTTATTCGCATACATTCGCATCTGTGCATTGACTTTGTTGGAATTCTACTGGCTTGAAATATTCCCAACGCTTTTTTAGTAAGGACGTAGTATTAGGGCCAACGCTAATGGCCACACTCATAGATTCACAGACTATGTAAATGTTGAGGGAAATGTTGAGTATTTCATGCACAGTCTACATGTCAGAAAATGTTGACAATTCACAGCGTAGCAATGTTAAAACACAGGTTTACAGGTCGGAATCATAAAACAAACAAAAAACGCGGAAATACGACAATACGGGTTTAAATTGGTACATAAAAACACGAAATTAGAGGAATGCCAAGAACCTGTAAAACGTTAAGATCAGTCAGTCTATTAATTCTCTTTTTGTAGCGTTGTCAAGGTAACGTGATATACCATGCCTATTTGCAACATCTTGAGCCCTTGCAGGGCTCACACTCACGCACTTACCGGTTGACGTCTAGTGTGTGGGAACCGGGGTCATTCCAAGGTAACATAAACACCACAAATCTGTGTTACAGGTGATTATATGCATTATGTTAGAAAACATACTGATTAATATTATATAATATTTCTGCCAATAGATACTGCTAAATTCTGAGCATTTTATCCTCTATTTTTCACATTGACTGATCACAAAAAGCATAAAATGTAATCAATCAATATGTGGGGCCTGATAAATAAAGAATAAGAAGAAGAAGCTTGGGAACCACTGCTATACTGTAAACTCTAATCTATAATACACAGACACATTATGTTCTTGGTTCTTGGCTAATTGTCGATCCTCATGCAGCCACTTCAGCAATGATTGCTGCTTTCTATCGAGGCAAAAGAAAGAGATAAAAAGTGTTTTTAGCAATAAATGGCCATTGAAGGAGTCCACAAAAGTTTTGAAGTGTTTGACATATTAGAAATGGTACTTCATCTTCAATTGTAATGACTGAAGCATTGAAATGATCTATTTCATTGATTGATTGACATGCCGGATTTCTTTCTGCACAGCTTGAGACAATAATTGTTCAATTTAGAGTAGAAACAGCATTAGTCACTTTTGGATGAGAGACACCCATCTATTTTGCAATAATCATCCTCATTAATGAGTCTGAAAATAAAGAGTGGTCAGATCAGTCAATAACTGATGAGAGGGGGACAAACAGCCGCTCACTGTCAACAGCTTTTCACATGCAATCAACATGCATCAAACACAATGAAGTCAATTAGTTTGAAGAGGTCAGCAGAACCAAAAGCATTATTGTGAACATCAACATAGAAATTCAACTTTCACGGATTGGAAATTCAAAAGCTCTTTTTGAACACACCTCTGTACCCAGAGTAAAGTCAGTCTTTTCCAGCTGTCAGATTTCTTTCCAAACAAATCTGGGTTACATATATATACGAGTTGGCATTGTAACAATTACTGTAAATGATTTGAAATGTGTACATACATACAATCAGTATGTTTTACTATCAGGATAAATCATTTCAAATCATTTACAATGAAAGGAAACAGGTTAGAAAAAAAGTGAATAGTGCTTTAAGTTGGACCGTATACTATGAAGTACCCTGTGTATACAAGTGCAACCAAGGACCTCATTATACAAGAAGACAGACAGGAGGTAGTACTTTGGGGGCCTCATTTGTACGAGGAAAGTGGTTCTCTCAGGTTCTCACTTTCCATATAATTTGTTGAAGGGAACGCTCTGGATGGGGGCAGCGCTGACCTACAAAATTAACCTTGTTTCTTTTCCCCCCCGCCCTATATTTAGAAAAGATGTAGCATTTGGTGCTCTGATTTTCTGAAGCCGCCCAGGGGACTGCAGGCTCGGAAGCCAACACACTCTGTGGCTCCTAATGAAACTGCACCGATGAGGGGCAGCACAAGAGATGCATACTTTGGGAACCGAAGCACACAATAAGCCAATATTTTCTGATGCGTCATAGAAGTAGATGAAATTGTTAATGTCTGCAGAAAGAAATTACTGGGTATCATCACCAGTCTTTTTGAAAGTGTTTCTTAATGTGTGTATTAACTAATTATCTATTTGGATTTTAAGCCGTTAATCAGCAGTTGATGCAGTTTATATTCTACAGGAACAATACAAGAAACAGTGATGCAGGTATGAATATCTGCTATGGTGATTTGATCTATATCACATCATGCTTATTACATATGTTTGATTTTTTTTTAATATTGTTTTTGTATTACTGTTCTGTACTTTTTATAAAATCATGCAGTTTATTTTAATCGTTTTTGTCTTAATTAAAACTACATAATGCAGCATGCATTATGGGTGAAATAGGACACTCCACACTTCAACAGAAAAAAAGGCGAAAGCGACACCACATCAAGTATGGGAGCAAAGAGAACACGTAAAACAGTCTTTAAAGATGTTCAGAAACAATTCAATAATTTGGTCCACGACATTTTTTCTTTCTTTTATGGATTAACAGGTGGAATAGTTAACTAACTAATTGATCATACAACAAAGATCTCACCTCAGGCTTAGACCAGAGTCTTAATATACATTCACCAGTATGGTACAAGACTGAATTAGACAAGTCTAACCTGACTATCAAAGACCAGTCTAGGGCTAAGACTCATCCAAAAATAAGTTTATGCAACTGTCTCCTGCCCTTAAAACGAGGATAAAGGCAGACTAAGCTTCAGTGATTGTATCAATTATTTTGACCTAAAAGGAGTGCCACTTTAACTGGTAGGAACATTGGGCAGATCCCGGCTCTGGCTGTGCCGCCATCTGCCTCAATCGGACGGGTTGAAAGCGAGGAAGAGAGAGAGGAAGAGGCCATTTGAAAATGACTGTTGACAGTTGTCGGCATATACACACCTGTTGGCAATCTACAACAAGTGACAACAATAATAAGTCATGGGTGCTCCGTGTGTGGCCATCTTATTTTCAAAAGGCAACACTGTCCAACCCTGTATCACAAAGATTACGTTCCCCAAGACATAAAATGCAATTTGCAGTTACGTTTGACTGAAACGTATTTCTCTCCAAATTACGTTTGACTGAAACGTATTTATCTCCAGATTACGTTTGTATTTGACGTATTATAATTACAAATACGTCTCTAATCAAGGTATCTTTGCCGTTTGTTGTCTCTCTTTTCTACAATGCTGTTATGAATTGGAAAAGGCGTCCTCTAGTCTTATTTATTATTATTTTATATGTTGTTTCGCCGGCGTATTATGACAGCAATAAGCGTTGTAACGGACCATATGAATTGGCGAGAAGACTTACTGCTGGTGACGCTCCTTTATTTTCTTTCTTTAGGTGACAATACATTAATTAAAACTCGTAAACTATCACCACCTTATCGCCACCTTAAGAGAGTTAGCCCCATACAGGTCCAATCAACTATTAAACTTTTTATAAAATGCGCATCTGTCCGTAATCTATACCATAAAGTTCGCATTTTAACCTAAAAGAAAAGTTCTCTATGACAAGTAGGAGTAGCATATTTATGGAAACTGAATTGAAATGTATTGGCAGAGATGTTTGTAATCCAGCTGTAAATTCAACATATTAAAACAGTACAGCAGTAAATGTTTGTCAATTTACTATGCAGATGTTGTACCGTCATGTGATTGTCTACAGTATTAACACAACATTTGAAAATTCAGCTATATTGAGACAGTTTTCTAACTCATTACTGTAATTAAAATGAATGAACTTTATAGTGGAGTATTCCTGCTATGCATAACTGGAACATGTCATAATCTTTAATATATTGGTATTTTTAACTACGGTATGTGTAAGTAATAAAATATCTTTAATTTGTACACTTTGATATTGTAACAAATGATTTAGTATGTATGTTTCTGAAAACATAAAGACCTGCTTATAAGTTCATGTATAAAGTATGAATTCCTTATGTCACTGTTGCATAATTATGCTTACACATCCTCAAAAGAAGACTGCTGTCCATCATTGAGGCTGAAGAGAATAACAATTCCTTATGTATTAGCCATTTAGTCAGACTCATTGGTACAAATACATCTTCATTTATTTCACATACATTTATTTTAACTTTTACTTTGAAGTTTTCACAATCTAAATGATTCAACAACAAAATGAGGAACTACCACAACAAAGTCCAAATTTCCTACTGGGGAAAATTATGCAAACGTAACTGTAGTAAAATTGACACATGTATTTTGCCAAACAGCAATGGTACAGTTAAAGTAATCAAAAGAGACAAAAATAGGACAAAGGTGGTTCATGTAGGTGCTTTGACCAATACTGGGTCACCGTTATGTTAATCCAACTGAACAGTTTTTGAGGACTGTTTTTTTAATAAAATCCTCAACATCTTTCATAAATAAAATATTTTTTCTTCATTTTTTCATTGATGAATTATGTATATTTATTTATATCTAGGAGTCAATTGGGGGAGTGGGGAAACATAATCACCCATAGAAGCCCTTGCTGAATCCATGGAAACTTCAAAAGTCTGAAGAATGTTCTTGCTGAACAAATGGGGTATACCAATTTTGGCTAATGCATAACATGAATATTGCTATCAATAGTTCTTTTGAATGAATATACATGTACATAATGAAGCATTAGGTACACATATGCAAAGTATTGAACAAAGGAAATGATGGTCTGTTTCATTGATTTGTTCAGTGAATAAGCATGGCGCAAGACTAAACAAAGTAGGTTAATAGCTTAGTTACAAATTTGTACTGTACATGGTTCAGCCAAGTCTGTAGATCCAACCCAAAACCATAGTGTTCTTTTTTTTGGGCATATAAACTTCAAAAAGCTGATAAATGACACCTATTACTTTCAGGTCCCCATAGCGACAACATATCCACTCTTTATCCATGTTGAAGAAGTTGCCCGCTGGCAATCACGTAAGAGGAAGTCCTACTGTGACTTTCGGTATTTGAAACACAGTATATTCAAGCATAATGTCAAGATCCAGTGATTTGAGATACTGCTCATCTTGTTATGATGCCTCAAATGTTTTCACTACCGGTCTCCCTGAAGCAGTGGGAATTAGAAGTCTGTTTTTCAAAAAAATACATTGTACTTTGGGCATTTCCACAATCCAGAATCTTGGATCTATAAAAGAAGTTACATCATTTTCATGTTAAAACGACGGGGACCAGCTTGTCCCTCTGCAGAGTCAACGATAGTGCCGTTAGACTTTGACCGAGGAACATATTCAACATCTATGTTGTTTTTATGTTTTCCTTTCCCTCTGCTCCAAACGAAAAGAAGCAGGAAACAAAACAAGACCACTCCCAGGAATGTGAAACAACCCATGGCAGTTGACACTAAAATAGTCTTTAGGTCTAAACCGAGGGTCACACCGGCCGTGCTGTTGACAGTGGTATTGCTGGGATCTGTGTAGTACTGGGTCCTGTTGGCATACAGTGATCCCAGGCTTTTCACCGCCAGTGAAGTCATCAAGGAGTCATTCCCAGCACTGTTGGAGGCAAGGCAAAGGTACACACCGCCGTCTTGCACCTCTGCTGACTTGATCACCAGGGTCCCATTGTTGTGGACGGTAACTCTTCCATGGCTCCGACTTGTCAGAACCCGTCGACGTGGGGACAACCAGGAAACCATGGGCCTTGGTGTTCCTTCAGCACTGCAGCGCAACATCGCCTGCTGGCCCTCATCCACAGTGATCGTTTGTGTTTTGTTCTCACGAATTTTTGGCTTGGTACATGTCACGTAATAAGACAGGAGAGTCTCCTTAAACTCTTTAAAAGGCCTGCCACGAATACCTTCAGGTGTGCTGCACTCTGGCTGCGATTCCCCAAAGAAGATGGAGTGCCTTTTCTGGAGGATCCACATGAGACGGCAGTCACACACCAAGGGGTTGTTGTCAATCAGAAGAACCTCCAGAGCCTCTGGGGACTGAAACACACCCTTCTCCAGTGTGTCCAGTCGGTTGTGAGAGACATTGAGGACTTTGAGCCCCCGCAGGCCCTGGAAGGCATACGGCTCAATGGTGGTTAACTGGGTTGCAACGAGATGGAGCTCTTGAAGCCGCACCAGTTCCATCAGCATCCCACCTTCAATGTGCCTGATGCGGTTGAAGGACAGGTTGAGGTGTGTCAGGTAGGGCAGATGCTTCAGGGCTTGGTAAGGGAAGGAGGATAAGTTGGTGTTGGTTATGAACAGAGCGGTCAGGTTCAGGCCATGCAGGGTGTTGGCCGGCACATGGTCTAGTGAAGGCCAGTTATCAATTTCTAAATTCCGCAGCCGGAACAGCTTTTTGAATGAGTAAGGATGCAAAGTGCTGATGCTGAGGTATCGTAAATGGAGGCTGGCCAGGTTATGCAGGTGTGAAAGGGCTTCAGTGGGTACAACTGTAAGGTTGCACCTTTCTAAGGTTAGCATCTCCAGGCTTAAAAGTCCACTGAATGCACGGTGAGAAATGTAAACCAGATCATTGTCCCCCACTTCCAAAAACCTTAGGTTGTGCAAGTCCTGGAACATGTAATCTAGTAGGATGACAATTTTGTTGTCACTTATATCCAGTCGGGTAAGATTTGCTAAGCCTGTGAAGACGCCCAGAGGAATGAGCTTGATCCGATTGCTCTTGAGACTGAGTGAGTGCATGGTGAAAAGTGCGTTAAAGGCTCCAGGCTCAACATAACTGATAATATTTCCACTGAGGTCAAGTTCCTCAAGCCCAGGAAAGACAAAAAAGTCATCAGGATTGATCATCGTGAGCTTGTTCTTACTAAGGTCCAGGATCCTGGTCTCGGTCGGGATGCCATCCGGGATGCTGAGCATGCGCTTGCGGTGACAGACGACGGCCTTGGTCTGCGCTGAACACTCGCAGCGCGAGGGACATCCCAGGGTGGAACCCACAAAGACAGCCACGAGGGCCAGTCCCAGGAATGGTTGCCAGCATGAGACGACCGTGTGCAGCATGACTCTGCTCATACAGTCGACCATTCTGTCACGGTTCTGCACAAGGAGAGGGAAAGAACAAAGAGAGAAAGAGAGAGGTTAGTCACTCAGGATGGGCCTTGTGGTGGCTTTGGTCGTGATGTTAGGTGATATTACAAATAACTTGATAGGACTGGTAAACATCGAAATAGCCTCAGGTGCCTTTACTTGTATTGTGTCGTATAATTGGATATACCTCGCTGCACACACGTATCACATTCCTTCCAGCCTCTTCGCATCTTGTTACTTATTCAAATACAGGCTGAACTGCTCCACTCCATATTTAGTTTGGGCATTTTTTTGTCTTTGAATTAAAGAACATCTTTCTCTTGCTTTTTCCAATTGAAATGTGCTCGCTTTGTTTTCCTTTCACCCATGGGATCCTGATCAAGTCACAACCGTACTGGTTAAAATGCAAAAAAAAATTGGTACATATTTAGATTTGCACCAAAATCCAATTATGTATGTATGTCTCATTGTATCCCTTTCGATAGTTTTGATAGTGTAGACGGCATTTTTTACATACTACACCCTCTCTCCCAGAAGAAATAGTTACAAACACACTCAAATGGAAAAATGAAATAAATCAAATCCTAAAAAAAATACTTGGCAGTTTATGGACAAGTGTGACGAGACTCGATCAACAAAAATAAATTTAAAAAATGGTTGGAGGGCATCAACAATTACCACAAAGGCCTCATACGCCAATAAACAAAAGGTCTCACATTGGATATTTTTAAATCCAATTTAGAAAACTAATTCAAACAACATGCAAACAAATGGTGGATGTACAAAATCAATTACTCCAGTAATTGTTCCAAATCCATTCAAATAAATCCAATGCCAAAAGAGTCTGCCCGCCTGATATATATTTCACCTTGTAAGTCATTTAAAAATGAGAGAAAAATCTATCAATTTAGTCTATTGTCATTCCAATGTTTTACTCTTGATTGATTTTAACATCCATTTTGCAAAACCATGTTTTGTTTGTGCAAGGCTGCTAGAGTACAGCATGTTTAAGCACAAGCGAACATCATTATGCAGCAATAATTAATACAAAACAATCTTTTTTATGACTAGTGTGTGTAGCTTTGCAGTCAAAAAGATTGTGATTAGCATTTTAAGTGATCTTGGTGGAGGTGTTCATCGACAATAGATAAGAAATTAGATGAGATTGGATAAGAGATATCTGGCTTGTTGTGGCTCACCCACATCTCCTTTCAAAAGTAAAATATGAAAATTTGAATTGATATATCATAAATGTAATAATAGTTACACCTATTCTGACAAATGGTTCAATAACACCTTATAATGTTTGCATCTGTCAGGCCTTAGACGGTTAAAACACCACCTGGTGCTTCCTACATCTATTTGCTATGTATTTTCTTCATCTATATGCCGACCCATATACGTAAATCGCATGAGCAGCTGCTCATGCATATCACAAAAGAACATGGCGATGAGAATATACAAAACAGACTAGGTGAGGGGTTGCAAAGATTGCAAACCATTTCTGCCTCATTTGGTGTTTCATGGCGGGTGCTAAATTTAAATCAGGAGAGGAATAATCATACGTTTCTCCCCAGGCTTCTAATATGCATACGGATCGTGGTACAAAGATACTCTGATGCCTTACCCATCTATAGAGAAACATTGATATGATCTTACATTTTTCTGTCATATACAGTACAGTCGAGATGGTAATTCATAGATGTTCTATAGTATTCATGTGCATGTTATTGGCCTCGGTTTTATGTTGTTTTTAATCCTATAAAATATGTGTGTGTGTTCATGGCATTTGTGCATCATGTGTTGTAGTTTTTCCTATTCGTTGTCTCTACTTCCCCCTTGCTCCACTTTTTATAAAGCTGCATCGTTGTGGTTAGTGGGCGCCATTTGTCTCTGGCTCTCTGTTGCTGCCGACTTGGCCCGCTTACGTGTTCAACGGCTTTCTAATGCTGTTTATTACCTTTGTATTGAAAATGCCGAATCGCATGAAATTTGGTGGGATGATTGGTTATTATCCGGGGACCATTTGAGTAGATTTTGGGATCGATCGGGTCAAAGGTCAAGGTCATGAAAAGGTCAAAATCTTCTTGAATCGCATGAAATTTGGTGGGATGATTGGTTATTATCCGGGGAACATTTGATTAGATTTTGGGATCAATCGGGTCAAAGGTCATGGAAAGGTCAAAATCTTCTTTTTACTATAGCACGGTCAATTTTTATCCAATTGGCATGCAACTAATGCCAACATTTTCATAATTCAATGCCCAATCTTGTGATATGCGAAGGTATGCGGTCTACCGAGTGCCCATTCTAGTTGCTAATGCAGAGCTACATCTTTACTCCCTGAATTAAAAGCAGTACCTGTCCATATAATGCTCATTGTTCACATTAACATACTAATTGCCTGAGCCTGTCTTCCAGAATAACTATTAGTGCTTTGGTTAGTGCCAGCTTTCATTTTGTGATCCAATATGGGAACATGTATTTCTTTGTTTAAAAAAAAATTGCAACACTAAAATGCAAAGGGCTGGATCAATAGTTCCAATCCTAGTATTCAGTGCAATAGTCAATGATTAACATGTTTCAAAATATACATGTCTGACACACACACACACACACGCGCACAGACACACTCTCATTTCTGTACTGGAGGTGTTCTCCTGTCGCCTTCTGCAGATTCCTCCCACATAATAACCACCTTGTGCACGCACACATACACACTGTCCACCTAACTTGCGGCACCATATGATTTAATGGTTTACTAAGAGGGTCTCTAATCAGTATAATGATTGGGCGTCTTTGTAACAGTGTGTAATTAGTGTAAGAGTGAGCCTGTGATGTGACCCCGTCACCTAGGCACTGCTGGAAGAGACGATGCAGGCGCGTCATCAGTGGCACCGGCTGAAGTGTGTCCCATGCAGGAGCAAATAATGCACAGCATTAGGCACCTGCCCTGGGGAAAACTCTCCAAGTAAAATCCTAATTGTACACCTCCCCACTCAGCCATGAATGATCTCTTATTTTTTTAATGTTCTTACAATCTCTCCGATAATTGAGAGTTGGTAACAACATGTAATGAATGTGTCTTGTGTTTGTTTGCACTGATTCATTGTGTGCTGATTGTGCCCTTCAAAAGGAAATACCAAATACAGGATGGTACATTTTGTGGCCTAACGTATTCAATAGCTATACATAAAAAACACATACATTTTCTCTCACTAAAACACTTTTGGTTTCTCCGTAGATTATCGGCCTTGAAAGGGAAAATAAATCATTTTCGCAGTGTAGCTTGCATTTCTGTAAGCGTCTCTGATTAATATGAAAAACCGGCACAATGTGTAGAGGAAGTGAGATCAAGGTAAGAGTGTGGTGGCAGAAAGAATGTTTGATCTTCATCAATCAGATAGAAGAAGCCACCAGTCTCTCCACAAAGAGAGATCTCAGTAGAAGATGATCTATCACAGTCCAAAACTATTGTATAATTTAAAATAAATCAAGCTTCTAGCTTCACAGCTGGGAATACTAATAACAGCCATGTGCGTTGTTTACATTCATTACCTTCGCATTGAAAATGCGGAAGGTTATGTTTTGATCGCCGTGTATTTATTTATTTATTTGTATGCGTGTTATTCGTGTAACAAAAAAAGTTGGAAACCGAATCGCATGAAATTTGGTGGGATGGTTGGTTATTATCCGGGGACCATTTGATTAGATTTTGGGATCGATCGGGTCAAAGGTCAAGGTCATGAAAAGGTCAACATCTTCTTGAATCGCATGAAATTTGGTGGGATGATTGGTTATTATCCGGGGGCCATTTGATTAGATTTTGGGATCGATCGGGTCAAAGGTCAAGGTCATGAAAAGGTCAACATCTTCTTTTTACTATAGCACGGTCAATTTTTATCCAATTGGCATGCAACTAATGCCAACATGTTCATAATTCAATGCCCAATCTTGTGATATGCGAAGGTATGCGCTCTACCGAGTGCCCATTCTAGTTAATATATGTTAATGTCATGCTGTGAAACATATGTAGTTCATTCATTTGTTATTTATTTTAACATACATATTGTACACTCAGCGCCATTTGCTATATAAAGTAAGTGGTGAAGTAATCTGTATTATGTATTATTAGTAGAAAAACAACAGTAGATGCCTACTCCATACATACATACATGCATACAATATACATACTATAAATATAATATTTCTTTGATATTCATGTACCGGTAATATACAAATACATAATGATGCTTTCCGGGTAATACGTATGCTGACATTGCCCAATGTCAATCTGTGTCTGAGACATACGATGGTGTCTTCTCTATTCCATAACTAGCTTGTGTACACTAGGGCCCATCGTAACTACCCTAAGCCGCTTGTTCATGGTCATAATGATGATTCGGGGGGAGTGGCTATGGAGGGCGGTCTGAAGGAATGGTCTTGCAGACTTGGCGACGACCTGGCTACATTTTCTTTTGGAGCGAGTGCTGGTGGCTACTTCCATCTGGGAAAAGAGTTCACTGGGCTGGGTTCTTTGGTTGGATCATTTTGAAATCTCGCAGTATGACCGACCTAAGCTTTACGAACGTCCAATGCAACAATCTTTTTACCATTTGCCCCAACATTTCCATTTCCTGTCAATATTCTGTAAACTCCATGTGGCATTCAGTTGAAGTCCAGTGACAGCAGGAATCCTGCAATGCACTTTGAGATAAGACTGCACATTGAAGGTGTTTCTATAATGTGGCCCCTGACCCACATTAGTGCAGGGTGGGACCCTAAGAGGGGGAGGAGAAGAACTAATGGTGTCTGACTCAGCAAATTGTAGTGACACGCCATGACACAGGGGTGCTGAGGTTGCCCGCGCAACGCCATCATCCTCAGCATATGTACTCAGGAGGCCCAATATGAACCTCAAACGTACACTTTACTCCAGGACATTACATCACGGTGTGCTCTTCCATTATGACAATTATAGGAGAGCATATTTGTCTAGGCTCATTTTTAAAATGCACACAGTTTCCTTTTCCCAACACAAATGAATATCCATATGAATCGCTGAAAACATGCAAGGTTCTTTTATCCCATGATGCCACTCGTTACTTTTCAACACAGCCCGGGCCTAAATAGTAAGAAGATGAGTCTGGATGATGTCTGTCATTAGTGGCACATGCTTTTCGTCATGATTCCACCAACAACGACAAAAGCCTACATGACTTCCTCATACTAATTATTCCCATTGATTACAGATATATTGTCTCCCTCGTTTGTCAGATTGATAAAGCTCGCTGTAGCTTTGACCTCGGGCACTCTTCACTGGGTGTCGAGGTGAGTGAACCTTACAAGAGGATTTATCAGACAGAATTCGAGAGGCGAGAGAGGAGCTGCTGTATCCAGGTGATTGCAATCGCTCCCCCGGCAGAAAACGGATATCTTCCGCAGGGTCATTGCTGATATTCTGTCTCAGTATCTTTCCTTCGCACATCCTTTCTGTGTGTTTCCTCTTCTCACTCTTTAACTTCTTGTGTGTGTGTGTGTGTGTGCGTTTGTGCCTCTCCTAATTGGCATGTACTATTTCTTGGCACTATTTTTCTGTCACACATTCCTTGGGCAACAATTCATCATGTAGAGAAAAAAAAGTGCTGATGTTGTTGTTACTTTACTTGGATGTGTGAGCTTCACTGCACTGAGGATGTCTGTGCAGAGAGTTAAGTCTATACAAAAGAAGCACAGTTTATTAGAGTAAGATATTTAAGATATACGATCTACAGTATGCAAGACGGTGATAATAGTATGTGACAAACAAGTGGATGTCAAATGTAAAGGTTGAGTAGGTAACATTGTCGTTTAAAGGGTTGGTAAATTACTGTGGTTATGGCTTGTTTATCTTTAATATTGTCCTACTGTAAAACCTATGGGTGTGCAATGATACACACGTTTTTAATGATATGTCCTAAGTGTTTAAATTCAATAGGAACCCCCCCACACACTAAAATGCTATAAACACAGGTCACAAATAATGAACTCATGCTGCAAAGTCCTGCCTGCCGCCTGGACATGAAACTTCTTTTCAGTACACAGGGATTTAAAAAAAAGAAAGCCCGACAATTATGTATCGACTGATTTTCTTTTATGGGAACAAAATACAAGAATAAACATCTTAAGTCAGAGTTCATATCCTGCAGCATTCTTTTACTTAGCTACATTTTTCCGCATGGTTGCATGCAGAAAAAACCGAAATACAAATGCAGATTTAGGTATGGTGATTTTAGATGCAGTCCAGCACACAGCCGTGGTCCTCCAGTAAACAAGCTCTTCCCTTTAAGATCCTCTGAGTTACTGCAGCCATAAACTCCACAGAAACATGGTAATTTGAATTGGAAACAATGAAATCGAGCAATCATGGGTCAGTTTGCGCATCAGTGTCTCTGCCCCTGCCGGGCACAGTGGACACCTACTATCGATGTTGATTTAAAATTATTTACTAACTAATTACCCCAGCAGCTCCAGTATGAAGTGAATATCATTTTGCTAAATCAAATCGCTGAATGGTAAACCTGACTGTACAGGAGGGCTGCTTGTTAGACTGCAACAGGGGTTTAAAGTCTGACTTAATATGATCGGATGCAAACACACGACGGAGTGTGTCTAGAAACCAGTTTTAATGCATCTATGAGTTAGGTACTATATAAAAATCATGTGTTTTGAATGTTTTTGAATGCGGGCTGTAGGGCCATTAAACTTGTTCATCCGTTCAAGGATTATATAAGCAGAAAGTTCAAGAGAGAACATGGAAATCACAGTTGGCAGAATGCAGTTTTTCCTCACTAGCAATGACATCGTTTGTCACTGGTCGACTTTGTAACTGTTTACGCTTACTCTCTTAAACCGTAATCCTGCATGGCAAACTATTGGTTGTAAACATTTCGCTTTGGCTTTCATCTGAGGGGTGAGTTTGAACACCCTGAACACTCACAAGGCACTTGCTTTTTTGCACAAGTAGTTTGAGGATTTAGATAACAACTTGGCCTCTGTGCAATCAGCCAATAAAAAGCCACTTGTGAAATTGGCCTGCCTCTATCTCCTCTGGAAAGGTTTTCAGACTTTTTGATGTGGCCCCCAGGCACTGATCATTGCACATAATGTGATTCCTCTTCACACAGAAAAGCCTCCCCTGCGTTTATGGTGGGTCGTGGTAGACAGTTGCTTTCTTTACCCGGCAATTATCAACGCGCCTTAAAAAGCATAATCAAAGTGTCACATATTTTATATTTTGACTTAGGAGGATGGCTTTTCGGAGGAAGAGACACTTTTGAAAGGCAGAAAAAGGAGGAAAATTAACTTTCAGAGCTCGGGCAAAGCCGCGGAGCAACGGGGTGTGTGTGAGGAATAAAGCAATAATGAAAGCAACATTAAGTGTAACCATGCAGAGAGAGAATGCGCTACATACTGCGTGCAGCAGTTTCATGGGAAGCTCTATTGTACATTAGCATCTGACATGGCTGCCCTCCCGTCAATGGGTCCCAACTCATCGTAGTGTAATTGGTTATAATGAGCAACGAATAATAAAGGCGACTCTTTCAGAAAGCCCAAAAAAGGAGGGTAAAAAAAAAAAAATGAATTACATCTACACCGCATTCGGAAAATCCATTCAAGTCTGCGAAAATAAATGAAGAACTTTTCACCACTCTGAGATGTCTGCATGGGAAGTGATAATCATTGTTGTCCCTGCCGGGCAATTACAGCCTTTGTGGTCAATAAATAGTTAATATTGCTTTCTAAAAATAGCGGAGGACATGCAAAAGCAGTGTTTGATGCCTTCATTTCCTAGACAACTAAGAAATAACAGTACATTCTCATAAGGGTCATTGTAAGGGAAAGTTATTAATTCATCATTTTATTTTAATGAGGCTTGTATCTTATAACGATGCCACCCTGAAGGAGAGGTGTTATTAACTTGCGGGTTAGTTCACAGTCAGAGTGTGTAATCAACCCACCTTTTCAAAAGAGCATTGCGCGTAATCCAATGGGATCATAATGGGTTGGGAAGAGACGATGATGTTCTTTGCCTCATCCATTATTGAATGGATCTTTGTAAAGGGCAATCAGCTTTAAGGTGAGCCTGCCAACATGCACGATGACACTGTACTCATTTAATAAACCCTCTGACAATCGGACTTTTCGTGCAACAGAAAGCCTCCATGGGATGTGACCTGGATACGATTACACACGCCCCCATTCATCTGTCCAAAGAGAAATTATTCACCGGAGAAGACAGCAGTACTTCTATTAGTAGAAGCAGTAGAGTAAGAAACTCAAAATAACAAATGGACATGCACGCACACACACACACACACACACACACACACACACACACACACACACACACACACACACACACACACACACACACACACACACACACACACACACACACACACACACACACACACACACACACACACACACACACACACACACACACACACACACACACACACACACACAAAGATGATTGTAGTCCCATGACGAGGGTTTTGGGACCTAGGGCTCCTAACAGGGAGGATCAACAGCCCGGGGGCAATAATAGGCTTATGTGCACAAATTGCCCTTCTGCTTGACAAAGTCAAAGCTCAATTAATTAGTGTTAATTAGAGATAAACTTGGTAGATTATGTCAGTTGCTGTTTTCCGTGTCTGATAACCCTTGGTTTGGGAAGGAGTCAAAATGGTTGCATCAAACATTCATCCGGCAAGAAAAGCCTCTCAGAGAGGAGCGTTAATCTTGTGTTTTAAAAGCTAATAACATTTTTGAACTTTAGAGATAAGAAGGAAAAAGAAGGTAACCACATTTGTTCATTAAATGTATGAAGATAAAAATGACAATACGAGAGGAATTAATGAGGTTTGGGGAACAGAGAGTTGTCATTTCATTACATTTACAAAGTGACAAGTGAAAAAGGAAGAAAGAAATCAACCGATTAGTCAGTTCATTAGAGAGCAATGTGTTGCGTATTAAGAGTTTTAATGTGGTGTATTTTTCCCATTTAAAATGACACCCACTCTCCACTCCCATTTAGTCCGACTCACTGAACGTCGAGCCTGCTATTGGCTACTGCTTTATGTTTTACAATGGCACCGTCGCTGTGCCTAGTGCGGCCCAATAAGATTGTCATTGGTTTAAAGAAATACAAACAAGCCGGTGCATTGATCCCCCATAGCAGAATGATAATGGGTGCTGACACACCAGTGTGGAGGTAGGTATGGCTAGAACAAACGACTCCCATTAGACTCATACAATATAAACATTAATGCACCTTTATATTGATATTGAGGTATTTTTATTGTGCTTTATGGTACTACCTAAACAGGTCAGACTGCTCTCCCGTGAGAAGTCTTTGTTCCTCCACTATGGGAAATTGTGCACAGTAACTTAATCTCACATTAACAAAAGGAAAATAGTCAAATAGGTCATGCAAATAACCAAAATGATACATTGCAAATGTGTTTTATAGTCGATGTGGAACATTGGCCGTCCTCTGAGCCGATACAAGAGAAACAACCAGTTACTCATCTGTATTGACTTTGAACAAATCCCATGTTAATCTCAACAGCCTTTAACTTTAACAGCCTTAAAGGATCATGGCCAGATATCAGCCATTCTGCAGATATGTAATTATTGGCTGACACTTGTTGTGGCCACTAAGCAGAGATGCCATTGTCTTGTTTTTTTTGGGTGGGGGTTTAAGACATCTCAATTAAGTCCCTTGTCCATTCTCCTTTTTTTCTCTAATCATTAATTCATCTTCGTGTATGCCAAATATATGTTGTTATATTGAACATTACACGTTTGGTGATGACTCATCTTGAACTCAAATGTAACCCTAATAATGTTTGATTTTTGTGAACCCTGACTGTGTTTGTGACTTTCACAAACACATTCAGGGATCCTTCACCAAATTGTCTAACTTTATATACTTTCAAGGGCCAGTGTGTAGAATTTGCCGACAACTATCAGTGACGTTTCGGATCGCAAACACTTGAAACCTCCCAAGCATGTCGGTGAACTACGGTGGCTGACACGAGAAGGCGAATGGCCCTCTTTAGAGCCAGTGTTTGGTTTGTCCACTGTGGGTTACTATAGCAACATGGCAACCTGCTTCGTGAAAAAGGACCCACTCCTTATGTAAGGATAAACTGTTCATTGTCACACTCTTATTTCCGTGATACACTCACATTCCCTGCCTCTATATAGCACCTTGAATGCTATGCACTGGCTCTTTGCAAAATGTATATTAAGTGATAGATGTTTTAGCTCCTCAGAATCACCATCAGTGAAGAGACTGTAACATATCAGTGTAACTTGTTATAATTAAATTAAACAGATTTAAATCATACACATTGTAAAATAACTTGGATCCTTAATTATAGCCACCTTTATCACCCGTAATACAACATGAAGCTGATAAAGATATCTGTTGTTGGAAATACTTAAACATATTAATAGTCCACTTCAGTTCGGGCAGCTAAATCCCAACACTCATTAATCATGGTACTACCCAGCAGTATTCTTAGCATCTGGACCCTGACCACCAATTAGACTGATAATATCTAATATATGAAACATATATTCTGGAACACAGACACTAAATATAACATGTAGCTCATTAGGCTGCTCTGCCCGCAAAAATCAATAACTGCATCGGAGACCACAATCCCGGTAATATGAGCATTTATATGGATGAGTGGATCGATTGGTTATAATATCAAACCACCAACAATTGAGATTTAACTACAGTCACACATATGAAGCTACAATGTACAACTAGCACAAAGTGATTCAGGTTTCACATTTTTCATTTCACATTTCAGGCAATGCAGAGATAAGTCAGTGATGCCTCGAAGGATTTTCTTTTTCATGTCCACCTGCTGCCTCCGCAGAGAGATTAGCCCACAGCAACCCCCCAAAGCTGCGAGGGATGCTATATTTTGCTCATGGGTACAACCGGCAGTGTCAGTACACACATGCCAACAAAGAGGCTTGAACCTGAGCGCTGCAGGTGTGAAGCAACTGCTTCTTAAATCACCGCAGACTGCAGCAAACAGGTAAAGAAAAGGATACGAGTCAGACAGCAAGTGAAGAAAGATGAAGCTCTTTTAGTCCCCCTTCCTTATACTTTTCATGCCTTGATTGACTTCCTCATACACTCACCCTAAACAGCAGGACTGCCTCAAATTTCGGTCACCGATCTCTTATAGTTTCACTGACCGAGGGTGTATTTTTATTCGGCCTCACGTCTAGAGAGCATTTAAAAAAAGGTAAGTAGGACCTCGGGTGCATTTCTTCCCTCTGCCTTTTAACCAAAAAGCCTTGTGAGATAAATTGTGTGTGGACTGATTAAAATGCATCTGTAAGCAGCCGTTAACACATTGTGTGGGCTCAGGAGAGCCCTTGAGCCTCCCTCCCCCCCAACCCCTCCACGTCTGGACAGCCTCCATCAGGCCTGAGTGCTACTATGACTCAACCACAGGGACAGTTAAAGGTGACTGGCAAACCCCTTTACCCTTCCACCCGCAAATCTCATTCGGTCCTATATACACATATTTCCACAAAAAGATACCATATACCACATACAGCCCAAAAAAAGTGCTGCATGGTAAAAACAAAACCCCAAAATAAGGCAACCATATCAACAATCAGCCATAATATAGGAGGGCATGTACTGCTGACTGCATACATGCCTGGAGCAAACATTCAGAAAACAACAAACAGTATTACTGCAGCATAATGAAAGCATCATGCTTCATATGACCTCAAACTGCGGTGAGAGGATGCTTTCAGTAGTACGAGATATCGTCGTCTCTCGCGTAAAAAGAACGACCGTATTCATTTTGAGCTCAACACTGTAACATTTTGCAAACGCTTTAGGAATGTCGTACGCAGTGTTGTCATTTGTTTATTAAGCATCGTTCTGCACACAACAACATCTTCAGCACGCTCTCCCGAGACCACAAGGCGAGAAGTACTTCATGCCAAAAAATAACGGAACACTGGCATTTCAAACACGGTGAGGGGAAACACTACGGCGTATTGACTGACTTCAATGGATCTATTGAATACATAAGGCGCAGGTGCCCAGCAGCATGCAAGATTATCCTTGGAAGACAGACTAAGAGATACGCAAACGCACGCATACATTGCATACAAAATCTGCAACTGGAGACAATAATAAGCATAAAGTTCATTTTCTATGTCTTTTCCGATGTGATGATCTGGTATCTTTACGATTACATTTTTGCTGTCGAGTGTTCGGACGCCACTGCTGATGCTATTGCTGCAGACTCGAGTGCGGGTAATGAACTCCCCTGTGGCAAATCAAAAGCAGGCGTTTTGAGTGATTTGACTGGTTTTTTAGAGCTTGCGGTTATCATCCATCCAATATGGCTCTCCCATGGGATTATAGACCATTCAAAGATTACAAAGCTTTATTGGATATTGACCAGGTCGAGGGGGTATTCAGTTGTTGTAGAACAGCAAAGAAAGAAAGAGAGAAGAAAAAAAAAAGATACAGCAGGTGGCAAAAGAAAAGAAAATGTCCGTCCTGCTGAGAATTGCCTGGAATGCCTCAGTCAATATTGCATTTATGTTGCTTCATGCTGTTCACGTTCATCTCAAACACTGTGGGATGTGTTTTCTAAAGCTCACATCATGTATGGAATATCAGTGAAATTGTTTGCCATCACATTTACCCCCCGAATACATTCCTGCTTTCCCTGAGCAGCTATGAAGACGTCTGCATAGGAGACATGTGCTTCAGCTAAAAATGGTGGAACACATTGCTGGCATTTGTGTGATAATACATTCAATCTTCCATAGTTATTCAGACCATGTATGATGATCCCACATTTGTATCGTGCCATTCCCACGTATGATTAAAATGTGTTGATACTTGTAATAGCCTAAAGCAGGTTTGCTATTCAGCCGGACGTTCATACTTTTGTCACCTTAATTTATGCTTCGTGTCGGACACAGTCACGTCGTGACTGGAGCCCGACTGATATATTTGATATCACCATTACAAGACTGTCTGCCTTGCCAGACGGCAGCATGGTAAACAGGCTGTGTCTGTGGGGGTAATGTCTTTTAATATCCTCTGGGCTCTTTTTGAAGGCACCTCTTCTCCCCAATATCATTTTCTGGGTGTTTTTTTATCACCCGACGTAGCCTTTCCTGTCCTCGGCCGTGCACATCCCGTGTCAGTTAGTCATGTTTCCAGTCAGGATGCAGTCTATTGCTCCTCTGTAAAAGTTAACAAGAAAGTGGAAACAGGTATCTTCCCTTTTAACCCTTGTGTTGCCTTCGGGTCAATTTGACCCGATTCAATGTTTCACCCTCCTGTCGCCTTCGGGTCAATATGACCCGATTCAATGTTTAACCGTCCTGTTACCTTTATATTTACTAACATATTTTACCCTTGAGGTCAATATGACCCCAGCTATTAAAATCTCCAGAAAATTATTAGAATTAATATTGTTTTCCAAGTTTAAGTGTGAGGTACTTTATGTTTGTTTGTTGACTCCCGAAAGAACACCGACATTAAACATTGAATCGGGTCAAATTGACCCGAAGGCGACAGGAGGGTTAAATATTGAATCGGGTCAAAATGACCTGAAGGGAACACAAGGGCTAAGATCCTTAAGAACTGGATTTCTTGTCGCTTTCTTCACCAGAGTTTTAATGAAGTTCAGCAGTAAGTTGTTCTCTGAGCACCGTTCTGCATGATTGTTGATTTCCTCTCGATATGAAGCCCCGTCATTGCTTTTAATCTGGCCGGTGACGGTAATGTCACGTGCAAACCTCACAACAGAGTTCTCTTCATGGAGAGGGTAGTCGGGGGTGGTCAGCACTGGGGGGCTCAACACTTGAGTGAAGGCGGTAGGGCTGCCAATCTTCACTACTCGGGGTCTGTTTGCACAGAAGTCTAATATTCAGTCATAGAGTAAGGTTCTCACGCCCAGAGTACTAAACCCCAAATATGTGTGTGAACATTGTCCAGTGTATTGTGCGATGCGGACACGCTGATGGCACGAAGGTAAAACACATCGGAGGCGTGTTATCATAAAAATACAATGCGCTTGCTTTGTCACGTGTCTGCTGATGACCTCGTACAAGTCCTTTTCTGCATTTAAAAAAAAATCATAGTGCAAAAAGAGGAATGTCAACAACAACAGCAGCAACAAAACACTGGTGAATTATCCGTGGAGATAATATTGCCTACATCTAAGCATTAAAATAAATAAAAATTGACAAAGGGGAAACAAAGTCCGTCTACTCCGACTATGTTTTCCCACCATGCATCATTGATGTAAACACATTGCACCTCCTCTTTCCTCCCAGAGTCTGGCGTGCTATCTGCCATGGCATCAGACATACAAACCCAGTTATAGTTGTAACTTAATCTGAAACATCATACATAAATCAATAATAAATGCACAAACTGGCAGAGCTCATCTATATCATTATTGATGAGATGCTACCATGTTGTAACTTTCTCTTTTATCAAATGTAAATGTGTCTGTGCGAGCAGCATTTGAGAAGTGTCACACACTCTGTCGTACTTGCGGGTCACAAAGCCTTTAAGTGTCCTCCAAAGTAAAGTACTGACTGTCATACACACACGCACACACACACACACACACTTCCCCAGCTCGAATGCAAGTGGCATGTATTGCCTGTAAGCAACACTTGAGTGACAAAACGCTCTAAATATAGCTCTATAATCACTTATCTTGCCATGATAAATTGACATGTCATACTTTGAATAATTCATGAGGAGAGTCTTGGGTGGTCTCCCAGTAACTTTCACACACCTCTCATTTGGAAGAGTGTGGGGAAGGCAAGTGGTGGGAGTAAAATGTTAAGAAAACGACCAAATTTGAATCTTTGAATTTGAATACCGATGTCTCAGAACTGCTCGTCAAAGGCAATAGCCATCGGCTGCGTTGAGTCAAACATGCGTGAGTCGGATTGTGTCTGCATTGCCGCTAGGAGCTCAGGTAATGTCACTGCTTGAACAATGTTGACTTGTGAAAACAGTACAGAACAATGTCGCTTGAATTTAATCAGAATAAACATGTTCAAGTTTAATTAAATTGCTTTCGCCGTTACAGATTGCCTCCAGTACAAACACTGGAATAAGATTACAAGACACAGTTCCAGAAACTTTGGAAATATTCAAATTGGAGAAGTTTGTGAAAGTGCAATACTGTGGGAAAAATGAAAAATAAATCTTCTATATTGAATTACCTTTGTTACCAAGCTCAAGTTGAATACGAATGGCCTTTTCTCGTGGGGCTGTGATCGTCGTGGTAAACAGAAACACATTTCCTGCTCCGTCGGCTCCCTTGAGTGTTGGGTGTTGGTTGAATGAGGCAGAGGAACACCCTTGGTGCTAATCACTGAACCAGCCTCAGTCCCTCTACGATCTCACACCGCGTTGTTGTGGTTATAGCAGTGACAATGACTGTATTTTATGCCATTTTTTTGTTTTTGTGCTAAAAAAAAAGTGTAATATGAACAAGCCAGCTGTAAAGAAAAAAAGAAGAAAAAACCTGATTGTATTACGACGTCACTGATTATGATACAAAGCAATGATCTCAGTGGAGTATGAATTATCTTCAGATTTTAAGCACAGCTGGTGCTCTTTAGATAATCATACTGTGCTAAATGTGCAACAAAAAGTTCTCGAAAAACAAATGAGAAAATGGCCTCATTCCTAAACACAAACTCCGTTTCGAGATTGAAAAATGCTACGAACAGTGAGTGTCGCAGAGAGCGGCCCTTTTGCCATGAAGTACATATCAAATAGTCCGTACAAAAGAAGCTTTACTTCATTCTGTTTTCAGTGTGTCCTTGAAGTTGCTCGCTTGGTGAAGGCGGAGCGGTGAGAACGTATCTGGTTTCCCCCGGGGGACGCTGTAGCTCGCTACACAGCAGCAGTTTAGCTAACAATAGCCCTGAGTGATTAGTTTAAGCTCGAGGAACGAGGTGTTGTGGGAAGCTAATATTTCAACAATGGGTCGACCAGGTGTTCCAGGGAGCCACAATGTTCGATGTGGACCTCATATTGTCTCAAAGATGATACGACGGTTGCTCGTTGGCCCAGTGTAGCTGCAATGTTTGTAAATCCAGTAGAATCTGATAAGATGTCACTCCGAATATTCACACCAGCTCGTTCAATCAACTGTAAACGGTATCAAATGTCAGCATCACTGTACACACGGTTGTGTTCCTTCAAAGGGATAAGGGTTGACATTTTGCACTCAGTGGAACACTCGCCAGTTAGGAATCTTTACCTTCGCATTGAAAATGCGGAAGGTTATGTTTTGATCGCCGCGTATTTATTTATTTGTATGCGTTTTATTCGCATCACAAAAAAAGTTTTAAACCGAATCACATGAAAGTTGGTGGGATGATTGGTTATTATCCGGGGACCATTTGATTAGATTTTGGGATCGATCGGGTCAAAGGTCAAGGTCATGGAAAGGTCAACATCTTCTTTTTACTATAGCACGGTAAATTTATATCCAATTGGCATGCAACTAATGCCAACATGTTCATAATTCAATGCCCAATCTTGTGATATGCGAAGGTATGCGCTCTACCGAGTGCCCGTTCTAATTATATGATGTGATTGCAGAGTTTTATTTAGTTACAGATGGGATGAAGATGGCAAATAGGGCGAGCCCGATAAATTATTAATATTATTTTTACTAATGTATATATATTGGTGTTGGTGTCTATGGAAATTGCCAAACTAGTTATTAAGAAACGGTGTCACCATCACATAGTTTGCCCACCAGAGAGCAAAGGTGTTTTTTTTATACTATGAAATGTCCCTTCTTAGTACACCTGATGGTCATACTAATAAGTAAGGGCTCCATTTCAAGAATTGTTTATGCCATGTATTGTGTAAAATAAAGTAGAAGCCAATACATCACTATAGGAAGAACAATAATCTCAGATTGGCTTTAAAAAATCCAGTCGAGCTCGACGAACAAACAATTCCTCAAATACTTTTGGTCGAACATTTCCTGTTTCTAAAAAGAGAACGATGTTACATTTCTGGAACAGCAGAGCAGTCGAGATAATTTGCTGACCACTTTGGCGACCGAAACAGATTTGGCAAACGCACAGTGAACGCTTTGTGGCTTTTTCTTTTGACTTCTCACATCTTCACATTAAAAGTTTGTTGCCACCTGGAGACCTGGGGCGGGTTTCATCAAGGTCTGTTCGCCGAAGATAAGCCCCCGAATGAAACTCCACTGCACACAGACCCCCTTTTTGCAAAGAAATCATTAACATGGCCATTTCTCATGGCACTTCTCCAATTCCTGCCATCGTTTCCAGCATCCTGAACACAGTGTCTACTTAACTTAATGACTTTCTTGTTTGCTTCCAGGTAAGTGATTGGGAAGTGTATAATCTCTGAAGAGGGCTGAAAGGTAACACTTAGAGGAGGGAGCGGCTAATAATGTTTTATTATGAAAACAGATTAAATTAATCTTTGGATTAATCAGTTGCTCTTTGGGCTGCACGCAAAAATCGTATTATTCTTCTCTGATAACACTGCAGCGCGCAGCAAACCGCTGTCCGCACTACTTATTAATATATATTAATCTAATTTCCCCACAATTCTACATTCATTTATGCTAATTTCATTTCTGCTATTTGCCATGTTTGTGGCTCAGAAATGCTCATACTTAAATGCATTAAAAAACTCAAAGACGGTGAAATGGTGCTGAGGGAGGACCCGGTGCTTGAGTCCTGAGCTTATCAGCCGTGGCAGCTGTTCTAGCCACACATTCAAGCCTCTGTCTGGACAACCCTTACTACATCTCACAGTCCATCTTCTGTTTACAGTATCAGTGTTCCCCATGCACGCACGCTTTATTTATACTTCTTATTCGCACAACATTAATAGATTCAAACAGATTCGCAATAAAGACGCGCAGACTGGAGGTTATTCTGCCAACTTCTTACACCCGGTCGAAATGTGTTATGCCAGCAACTTCAGTCGTTGACCCTTGAATCCAGCCGGCCTCCAAACAGATCAGGAATATATCACTGAACACACGTGGTGATGGATTTGGCCTTCCTTTGCAGTGCCGGTTAAGGGAAAGTGCCTTTGGCAGCCGTTTCTAAAAATGAAGAAAAGTTTTATCTCTCTCTTTTTGGTGTCTGTCAAATCTCTCACGAATAGATTTACAGAAAAAAATGACTCCTCTAATATCAGTCACCTGTTTTGGTATTTAGCAGCCTGTATCTTAGCGTTTTTGGTTACATCTTCATCTATTTCCGTTTAAAGGTAAATGATACATATTTAAAAGTAGGACGCTTGGTCACCTTTGGTTTTGCATTACCCTAACACTCGTAGTTAAGAACACGTTAAGGTGTTAAAAGGTCATTCATGCAATCAGGGATTACTGTGACTACAATATCTCAAGAAAACTGAAAACAAATCCAGAATTAGGGCAGAGTGGGACAATTTGTCATTGTCCCCAATTTGAAGCTGAGATACAATTGGTGATGTTAGTTTAAACTGCAGCAGTTGTGTATTATCATATTTGAAGGTGGAGACATCTGTATATCACAGTTTGTGCACTTTATTTAAGCAATACATCCACATGATACACTTCTAGAAATGCAAAAAATAGTCTTGAATGATAGTGGTTTTCATTATTGACACCGATCCAAAAACAACAGCGCAATGCGCTACTTGTTCCAAGGTGCCCCATATGGTCGCTCCCAAGGACGCTGTATCATGATGAGGGGGTGGGGGGCTAATTACAGTCCAGATGGTCTGAATAGGTAGGATTTCCAACAATTATTGAATTTAAATTTCCGTGCTAAACATGGCTAGTATCCCTCCAAACACATCCTGTTCTCATCAAAACGAAATGGAATTATTGAGATTGATTGCTTTGTTCAATAAAATTCCAATTTTTGAAGAGATTATTGTTCATACATGTCAATCATGGCTTGAAGTTTACATCTGAACACACACAGCTTTACTGCCTCAGTCACTTTTGTTTCTTTGCCGGCAAAAAAAAGAAACACTCCCTGACATTTTATTATTTTCTTCTTCTCAACTTGTTATCTCAACACTGTCACAGATGTTTCTGTGATGACATAGAAACAATCTGTTCACTGGATAATAACCACGCTGTAGCAAATTCCATGTGCACACTGCTTACTGATTGTGGACACATTTTATGGGACTCTTGCGTTTCAGTCGAGAAAATTAAAGTGCCTTAAGGGTACATTTTAAGGACATGGTTGTGATTTAGAACAAGGGTTCACTGGGAATTTCTGGCATCCGATTTTAGAAAATTAAGGTAGTTCCCGAGGGAACGGAAAACAGAAGCTCTGCTTCTCCGGACACATGTTGGACTGGTCAAACTACAGGAAGTTTTATCTTTCACTTCAGATAGATGACTTACTTTCCAGGCAATATGAAGATGATGTGTGGTTATTGAACACCCATTCTTTCCATGTGACAATTAATTTGATATATATCATAAATGACAAAGCCCATGGGCCCGATTACAGGATCCAGGATCGCCAACGGGTCTTATTTCAACACAGCACACTTTGTTCTGCTTTAATAAGAGAAAACACCTGCCTGTGTCTTCTCAAACAGGAAGTCTATTTTTACGAGTTGATGGCGTGCTTTATGGAAATATGTTCTAATTAAAGAGGAGAGCATCAAAATAACAAAACAAGGCACAACCATGGAGCTTGTGTGATCACAGGGTCAGAGGTGCGAGAGTATAGATATAACAAAGAGGAAACATAAAAGGATTTTACAGTTCAGCGGTGACGGTAACTTGCTTTGAAGAGTCACATTTCGTGCACGAGGGCGTGTCATAGCTATGCTAATGACTCATCAGAAGTGCAAAGAGCTGTTAGCAGTGTGCCCTGTTGTTGCAGACCAATCAGAGTTCATGGACATTTGTCCTGGTTCAGCATTCAAAAAGAAGAATTAAATATGTTCATCCCCAATATCATTAATATTGTGTTAATTCAGACATTATCTGGTGGCGAAACATCAAGACAATAGGTCGTACCAAGTGCAGTACAACATTGTATAGTTCAAATTGCCTTGTTGGTCAACAGATGTGTAAACATAATCTCAAGCTTTTTTGCACTCATCAGCAGTCACAATATCAGGTTACCGAAGGAAGACGGTTATTTAGGTTGATCTTGACGTAAATAAAAGCGTAACCCAGAAAAAAAAAGTAGAAATAAAAAAACACATATCGTGACTGCGGCTTCCGATGTGAAATGTGATACTTTGAAAGAGACGTCGTTACAGTCGATGGCGTGTATAGCGCTCAGAAAGTCTAAAGCCACAAATGAACTGCTGGCTTATGCAATTTACGTATGTGAACAAAACTAAAGAGTTCTGATGTCTCATGCATCACAGCTTGCTCACAAACCATGGCCTTCCCTTTTGTGTTTCTAGTGATGCTGTGATAATTCACTTTCTCTCAAAGCTGTTTTTTTTTTTGCTCAGTCACTCAAACAAAAGTCTTGACTTGACTCAAATTCTCAAGGTGCAGCCGAAAGCAATTACAGAGCCTCTGGGTGGAAGAGCTATACCCAAGGCCCTTTTCTTACTCTGCCCCTAATAACGTTCGCCTTACAAACAAGATGAATCATGCTCCTCTTTTCCTTAAGCCTCAGCACTTTGGTGAAACCTCTCCGACAAGCATTGCATGCTCTCTACACGCACACCTCACTGCTGACAACGATAATGGCTCCGATTTCCACACCATTTTAGCAGGAAGATTAAGCCGAAAGCGAAGCTCTGCTGGAAGTACTGTTCATAAGATCTCCGACGAGATGCTTTGCCTTTTTCTGAGCCCTCGTACTTTTGGCTTGGAGATGCACGTAGCTTCTCTCTGAGTCTTTGGATCTCTGCCTTTCATGTTTTTTCCATTCGTCTTATTGTGCAATAAAACAATAATTTCAGGTTACACGGTATGTGTTCAGGTTATAGTTGAGGATTTGCATCGGAAAGCTGCATTCATCACTCATTGTACCATTCATTTCCCCCCCGGTGGAGTATATAAGGGCCACTTAATATGTTAATAGTGTGGGTACTAGACAACAAATGTGCAGTTGCAGATCTGTAAGGCAACTCAGAAATATGCAGGCTTCTCCGATTTTGGGCATCTGGCTTCATGATGTTTCTGTAAAGTTTGGTGGCACTGGAGCTGATTTTATGGGATGACATGGATTTACTCCCATCTGTGCAAGATTCAAACATAATTATGTGTCTGATGGAAAAGCCGTTTTAGGCAGCAAGATAAGATACAACCAAAATCCCTCTAAGTATTATGAAGAAATATCTATTATATTACAATATTTTTACTTAACATAAAACATGAGGAATTATACAACCCACAGCATCTAACTGAATCCATAAAGAAATACACTTTAAATGCAGATCTAAAGTTAAGGTGTCTTACCACAGCGATTCAGACAATAGCCGGCTGCGATGGTGCAGACAACGTAAACCAAGCCAACAAACTGCAGATTTCCGCATCTTCATCCTGTTCGCTCGTCTCTATTTCAGGCAAAAAGTCTCTCCAGAGTCTCACAGCTAACTAGAAAAATACGTCACAGATGACTGGCAAACAAAGTGTGTTTGTTATTTTTGGTTTTCAATCCTTCTCAAGGCAAAATCGGGTGAACTTTGAGAACGCAAGGTAGTACGAGCGGCACACGGGCAATACCAGTGTTCAATAGGTCTGTTATCGGTCTGTTTGTCCGCTAATGTAATGGGAGGCTGCTAGCTAGTTACCTAGTCTTATTTAATTAATCTCCAGAGGATTAGAGAGAGCAGAGGCTGCGATCTGGAGAGGCCTACTGGGCTCAATCAAGACCACAAACTGAACATTGTACATGGCATAAAAATGTTGGAGTAAACACATTCTCGTCCCTCTGCTGAACCCTGGGGAGCTCTTAATCAAACCACAATACACACATGATAGTGCCTTCAGACGGAGCGATGAGAAGAATGGAACGAAAACACCGAAAAGTGTGTGAACTTTTAGGCCCTTTGGCCTTTTAGGAGAACTCCTCTGTGACATCTTAGCTCTGCTGCTCTCTGTGGAGACTGTTTTGGCAAATGATGGGAGGAAATCACAATGTACTGTTGGGAATTGTCCTCTGCCTTTAATTATATGCTTCACCTTGTATGGTTTTGTTTTTCTCCCAGAGAAGTGGGTTAGCGTAGTGCAATTAGAGTCCTTTCATTGATCGACGTTATATCATTCAGCACAGAATGGGATCATCAGCAATCTGCTGTAACGTACCTGCTCTCCGATTCAATCTAATGTTACAGGCATCATGAGCGTAATTTGTCTAAACAGAGTTTTTCTCGTGACGTGTTGAGCGTGGATGTCACTGTTTCTGTTGAATTCACAGTTACATGAACAGAAGAATAACGTTGTTATTCCATGACCGCTGGGAAATTCAAACATGGTCAAAAGTGTATACAAATAAATTAAAAAAGAATGACATAAAAGCCAGTGCAAAAAGTTAGAATTTTTTTAAAGATGCATTCTTTTTCTGCACCTTTTCTAAAAGATTGATTCAGGAACAAGAGACAACTGATGAAACAAAAGTTATAAACACAGTGTTTTCATTAAGAGACATCTTGATGGATTTGAACCATAAGGAAGAGAGCACGACACAAATCCAGAGAGATAGATCATTTTTGGGGTAACTGGTGGTAAACTTAAAAAGAACTGTCAGTTGAAAGAAGGCAGAAGAGATTCCAATCATATCACCAGGGTACGACATTCATCATCCGTCGAGACCTTCTTGTACATCACCACAAGGTCTCGCCCCAAAATTATCCGTGACACAGCCAGAAAATAAATAATTAAAAGCCCATTTTCTGATGTGAGGTTCCTGAATGATAAATGCTGAGGCTTGGACGGCGAGCATGCGGAGCCGAGTTCTCAAGTCCTTCATCACTTGCTGGAGGGAGTTCAAGGACAGTGCGACTGGGTGTTCATGGGGAAGACCAGCTGAACAACCAAATAGTTTGAATAGAAACGATGATCAAGTTCAGATTTTTTATTTTGCTACAATAAGTTTCTGATATACTGTACATATATATATTATATATATATATTATACTATATTTTCTTCCATTTCAAGAGCGCCACTGGCCAGTGGTACTGCTTTAACTTTCACAAGCTTTATCTGAAAGCATCTGTACACTGTTAATCAGAGCAGCCCATTTTTTTAATGTCTGAAAGTTCTCATTGTGGGAACTATCAGATAATAGATTAGTCATCTCTTATTTTGAGAGCAGCTATATCTGGTTTTTATCTCTCAAGCACTACCCCAGAAATTACCCGCATACAATTACCGGCTTGCACTTATACACCTCCGTCATCCAGTTCCAGTGTACTTTCATCATTTTGTCTTATTAGACATTTGGGGGAAATTGTCATAATTAGTAGATGAACTCAAGACTTATGGCAGTCACAGTGATTATTCACCAGCACATTTTAACCCTCCTGTTACCTTCGGGTCAATTTGACCCCATTCAATGTTTAATGTCGGTGTTCTTTCGGGTCAATTTGACCCCAGGCTGTTTTTCACTGTGTCAAACATATAAGAAATATCAACTTTTTTAGATATTTAAAGGGCTATTTAGGTCGTCAACAAACAAACATGAAGTACCTCACACTTAAACTTGGAAAACAATATTAATTCAAATAATTTTCTGGAGGTTTTAATTGAATGGGGTCAAATTGACCCTAAGGTAACAGGAGGGTTAATCAGGTCAACCTTGAGTCCAAGAGACTGTTATAGTATATAGTTATTATTTAGTGATGGATAATTGTGTCACGAGGTCACACCAGTGGAGATGGAATTGAAGCCAATTCTTATCCAGTGGATAAGAATGCCCTAATCCCAAATTGTATTTAATAACAATTTAATAAATTATGTGCAAGTACTCAGACAAATCCAAACAATTCTAAGAACATACATGTTTAATTCGAGCCCCTCAGAGCGTACGGACGCAGTTCCTCGTTCTCGCCACTGTCATCTCCGCGCTAGAACACTGAGTCTTTCATGACTGATCTCTTGGCTTCATAAGCACAGATGCAACCATTAATAAATGTGCTATAATAGTGTTATCTGAATGTAAAGATTTCAACATGAGAAGAATGCATTTCTGCATGGGCTGGTGTACACAAGCGTCTCACTTTTTGTATTGTGTACCCATACTTTGCACTCAGCACTTTAAACTTTGAGCTGTGGATACAAGTTGTATTTCCCCCTTTGACGGCTTTGGAATCATAACATATCGTGATGTAAACTCCGATAAAATGAGCCTCAATTTGTCCTTCTTAGGGAACCTGCTGAAAGTGATTCCCTCAGCTGTGGCATATTCACTCCTAGAGATGAGATTAGGTTGGCACGGTTGTGTAACTTTTCTCAATATATCCCTGCAACATGAGGGAAACTCAACACATTTGGCATGTTAAGGAGTTTTCCTGTGTGAGCTCATCCCCAGGAGCTTTACACTACTTTGATCAGTTCCAAAACAGACGGGTCATAGTTACCATTGACCAAGAGAATTGTTCGTCTCTTGAGTTTTTGTCTTCAACTTTGAATAAAACACATTTATGGATAAGCCCATTCTTCAACTAGACTGCCAACTGTGAGATTAATATCACCCATTGTAAGTAGATCAAGGTGTGAGCTAAGTTATTAAAATCAATATGCAAACGGTGTATGAAACATGAAATAATTCCTAACTGCTGCTCCATCACACTTAGTGTCACAGCCACTGAGACAATGCAAGTGGGCTATACAGTGTTTTAGACTTCATAGTGATTAACTCTGAACAATGGATTGCATGCATAATCATATTGTGATCTATTACAAAAAGAACACCCAACATGCATTTATTGTGATGTAAATTCCTCACAGCAATACATTTCTACATTTCTTTTTATTATTATTACCAAGACATACATTACCATGGGGGGAAGCTTAGCTGCAGTAGGTGCTCTATGAAGCAATAGTTAAAATGGTTTATCATTTGGCATGTTTGGTTCAGTTGTAACTAAGATGGATCGCCAAATAACTGGGATCCGTATTATATTCTCTTTGGCAATAATGCAGTATCTGAAATGAAAAAATTATGTTTCTTAAGCTTCATTGGTACACAAAACAAATGTAAAAAAATAACGCATTGCTCCAAAAAAAAAGAAAACCTACCAGGGAGGCTAAGGTTGAAAATATGATGTCATCTAAAGGCTGGATCATACCAATTTTATATAATGTGTTAATTTGTAATTATTTACACTAAACCAAAAAATTATAACAAACGTAACATATTTCTATTTCTATTAAAAATGTGAAGTTCTCATTAAATCCCAAAGTGTGTTGAGATGTTTTTCTACTGATTGTGGGAGCAGAACAAAACAACCACATATCACAAACTGAGGTAACCAAATGATAGAGAAACATCATGTTCAGGTGCTGTTAGCACTCAGTGGCATTTATGTGATTAGTAGACGTTGAAATTACCAGCTCTGCCCACTGCCTGAGAGGCGCGCCCTGCCTTAAAGATCTTTCCCATTCAATTTTCCGGCATGTCGCCCCCGTCCTCCTAACTATTTTCCTGTGCCGTTCCGAGGCAGTGCTTCAGTTCTGCTTTCTCATTGGACAGGGGACACACCACAGTCCAAGCTGTCCATGGGTGACCATTACACCAACCCCCCCCCCCCCCCACCTTACCCTTCTCCCCGACTCCAACTGCCGCATCACTTAGCTCAGGTTTAATTAACTCCAACCAGCCTTACTCCTGGAGTGATGGCCCGTTGGGGGGGTTCTGATCAAGAAGTGGACAGGAATACAAACTCGGACTTCAAGCAGAAGGAACACAGAACTGCCAGCTGGTGATCGTGATGCCACGGCGTGTAAGATGCACAGAAGGAAACAGTAGGATTGTGCTCCTCTGTGTTATGGGGCCAATGCTTGTCCATCCACACCCAGCTCTTTCTTCCCTGGTAGCCATAACTCCGCTCCCCTTAGATCTCGCTCTGATTTTTCCCTCCTGTGCTTAATTAGGCCCTACAGTTAAACAATGTTCGCAGCTTCCGAGGGTCTTAACCAGCAATATGAAAGAAAGAAAGAGGGAGAGGAGATTCATATTCAGCTCACATAATACTATGAGAGAAGAAAAAAAAAACTATGCTGACGTGCTATTATTCACCCCTGGTTCTGTGGCTCCACTATTAGGTGGCCACCAGCTCAGACACACATGCACACACTGGGGCTGATGATACATATAATATGTTCTATGTGGTTGAATATAGCAAAGTGGTTCAACGCTTTATTGAAAGGCTGGAGAGAGTGGCATCTCCATTTTAAAACGACTCTGTCCGTCCGTCCTGGCCGACGTTCTTCCTGGATAGCAAGTGATGAGAACTCCTCCACAACGGTGTCAGCAGCGCCTGACAAATGCGCTAACCCAGCGAAATGCTTGTACAAGCACAAACATATCTGGACTATTACTCTTCCTGCTGTAAAATGTATCAGAATATGAAAACATATCAACTTGCATGCATTTTGTTTGGAATCAAACCTGACAACAACGGGCAGACATTGGACAGATGATAGATGGCGAAATGTAGAAGAAAACATGAAATAGGAGTTTCAGACTGACATTATTTCATGTTTAATATCCGGTTGGTTTGCTTCCAGCGATTCACATTTTGGTTGTGAAGAAGCAATTCTGAAGTTTGATGTGCCTCGAAATAACTGTGGTCAGAGATACATCACTGCCTCAAACTAAGTACCTTTTATATTTTTTGTCCAATGGATCACCTTTAGCTAGACCTCAAATGTATCAATGGTTCACACACTGTTCTTCTTTTATGATAAAACATTTTAGCTTCACTCACACATGTACAGTTAGTAAATGTCCTAGTTCGTCTGACTATTTGTTTTTCCCATAGTTGTGTTTTGCCCGTTGTTATGACTCCGAATAGATCCAAGCGATTATGGAAAAACAATTTTTTTTTTAAATAGAAGTCTTGAGCAGAGTGCAATCTGAAAAACAAGTACATATTTTAAGATTTAAACCTCATATCATGAAATTGTTATTATTGATTCCAACATGTCCTTTTTCCTTATACGATTTCCCTTGCTCTGTATCATAACACAAACACATTATATTATATTTTGGGGAGCAATACCATAAAGAAAGCTTAAACACTTGGGAAATACACTTTCTGAAGAATGAGATAAAAATATTAATACCACTGTCATAACTGTAAGATGGATATGAAGCAGGACACATATTTCACCAGTTTTTGAGATTTCTGCCTTTCAACCTTTCGGCTCATACATTGTTATCCAAAAAAAATCTGTCCAGAACCCCCCACCCCCCACCCCCACCCCCCTGTGTTTAAACATGACAATCTGTAATTTCTTTGGTTGCCAACAGAAAGTCCATTTAAGTGAAATGGAGATTTTAGACCATTTACCAAAGTCATACCTTTTGTGACCCACTAATTTATTCAATCAATTTGAACTTCAACTATTCCCTCTGACTTACGTAACGTGTGCAGGTAGCAATTACCTGACTTGATTAATATGTTTCATTATTTCACAGTTCAAAACATTATGTTTAATCTCACTCGGGTACTTCTACTGCCCTCAACAGAGCTAATTCCTGGATGAAAAAAGTAACCCAACAGAGCTGTTCCAGCATTTACTGTCACTGTGCTGTAGAGAGTCAATAGTCAATTTTTCTGTCTGCTCTCTGTGAACAGCTTGAAGCCTCGCTGAGCACATTAATCCACTGGGATGGGGCCCTTTAGAATCATTTATTCACAGTTGGCGATAAAGCGCAGAGGAGTCAAAGGTCAGTGTGTGGCCATTCATATCACCATAACCCTGGGGCTTTTCCATCAATATACACTCTCCATCTGGGTGAGACACCACAAAGGTCGAGGCACACATTGTTGGGATTGGTGCTTTCTGCAATTTTCTGGTCACTGGTATCTCAAGCAATGCCGTCACAGTTGGATAGGTACATGCCATCTGGTGCATATTTTCATCCAAAGTCGCTTCCAGTAACATGAGTGGACATACTGCCATTGGTGCCATCGGTGCCATCGCTGGTCATTTAATTCAACTGTTATATTACAGCTAAGTTTCATTTTTGCATGATGTTGTCATAAATGTAGAACATACTAATATATAGCATGAATTTGAATCAACAAACAGCCCCACATTTTAAAACGGAAATTCAAAAAAAGTATATGTACATTTAAAAATGTCTCAAAGAGCATGTGCGTGAGTCATTAAAATAAACAACATTAGCCTAAAGCAAAAGCAGAAATTCCATAAGCATGCAATCATATTTCCTCCACGGGTTAGTAGTACACCATAACTCAAAGTCTAAACTCTCCCAGAAAGCTGCCTATTGACAGAAAGGGAAACAATAGCAGCTGAATATTTAAATAGCCCGAAGAACAATTCACATGATTTCACATAATTACCATCCATGGATGTCTATTCAACACGGAAGCAAACGACTGCTCTTGCCAGAACGTGAGGGAAAAATTCAATTTTTTGTTTTTCTTTATCAAGACTGCATTTGTAATTCATTTTGTGTAACCATGGTCTTCCCAGTACTGTTCATAAAGTTAGTGATGGGATGTTCAAATCAGTTATAGATGCAACTATTGCAATTTTAACTGACGGTACGGCATGCTTTTAAAAGGTTGTGCTAACCACGGAAACTGATTCAAAGTCTCATCTCTGTAAAGCCCCTGATGGGTAGTGATAGGTGTCAGGGGAAGAGATCGACACAATGCTTTGAGGACCTAGTTAGGCTCCCTGCCATTTTGTGATTTCACATGTAAATAACTTTCATTAGAAGTTGAGATGAACTCCTCAGCGCTCCAGTCAAACCAACATCAGTGGTGGTGCTTTTGGGAATTTCTTTTCACTCAACTCTGTGGTGAATCATTACACCAGCAGTTCTGTCTCCATCCATCTTTCAGATTTGGCACTTTTTGTGCTTTCATGACAACAACTCATCTTCATGTACTTGGACATCTGCCATTCGTGGTGGCCTACGGGGCCATAAAGCAGAAGCAGTGTAGGGAATAGACAATGATACCTTTGGTTAGGATGCTTTCTTGTTCCACAGCGTTGTGCGACAAAGCACTACAAGGATATGGTTGTCGCCAGTGTACTGCACTTTGCCATTGTCTGCTGGGGGAGCAGCATCGGAGCCGGTGACACCAGCCGTCTCAACAAACTGGTTAGGAAGGCTGGCTCCATCATCGGCTGCCAGCTGGAGCACCTGGAACAGGTGGTGGAGAGGAGGACGTTGAAGAAACTTTTGTCCATATTGGACAACCCGGACCACCCTCTCCACCACCTCCTACAGGGACAGAGGAGGACTTTCTCCAGACGTCTCCTCACGCTCCGCTGCCACAAGGACAGATACAGGAGAACATTCCTGCCGACGGCTATGAGGCTCTATAACAGATCACCTCTTGCCAGATCCTAGTGCAATAACTACAATAATAACTTCATATCCACACTATGTTGATCTGCACTTCACACATTTCATTTATTTACACTACACACATACATTTCATTTGCACTACACACATACACACACTTTGCATTTTGCACACTGTCTATATTTGGTGTTTTTATATTTAGTTTAATTTGTCATTAGTATTGTGTATTGTGTATGCATATATGTTGTATATATACATATATATTTTATTTTATATTTTGCTTTGTATGCTTCTATATCTTTCATCCCTGTTTTTTATATTTTATATTTTATTTTTTATTTTTTATTCTTGTGTGTTTGGTTTATTGGTGCTGCTACTGCTACGACAAATTTCCCATTGGGGATAAATAAAGTATACATCTATCTATCTATGTTTCTTTGCTTAAAGCAATTCTAACTAAAACTGTGCTTCAAAATGAGTGAATCCATCTTAGGGAGACCCTTTCTATTGAATGCGCATATAACTACCGTGCAGGGCTCTCAAGTTTTGAAGACAGGCAAGAGTGACATTTCCATCACCATTTCTTTTAGGTCAATTTTACGTGAAACTGTAACATCTTAATTTCTTAGTTAAATAAGAACATATTCAGTCATTTAAATGTGTCATGTATTCACACAGGAGTATACAAACATAAGCTCTTTGGCTATTTTGTATTAACTATGTATCGACTGAATTACCAGAAAAAAATGCAATATTGTAATAAATGTTGTTATTGAGAAACAACAAAGACCTATATTAAATCACATTGATTATTTTGGCCAAACCACCCAATCCTAGCTACAAGCTACTCTTGGAAAGGTCATATGGTAAAGAGAGGTCAGTGCTTTAGCACTCACTGAATCAAAAACTTTATTTATACATCAAACTATTTTTACCACCTGATTCAACAGAGAAACGGAGAGTTCCTTTAGTCACATATCATGTGTGATGTTATATCAAATAAAATGAAAATATGCGAGTTGTCCATGTAAAAAACAACAACAGTGCATTTGAAGTGACTGTTCAGTTAAAGTGGTTGTGGTTCTGAAGTGCCATGATGAGCCCTACATTGTCAACGTCTGACCCTTAGATACAACATGAAACGGTCTCTCTGGAGGTGTAAAGCACTTGAATTGTGCCGTCAAGTTGAGAAGTAATGCTTTAAAGAACACTCCATCACATGCTTGCATAGGGCAGACCCCCGGAGAATGCAGGCTTCTCCGTAAAGTTGTTTACCATAATGCAGTCATAGCATTACACCTCAGGCAACATCCTCTCACTTTCCCGCCACTTTCTGGGTGCAGGAGAAGCCTTAAGTGCCAGAGGACAATTTGGAAACCTTAAAAGCACCCATGATCAATTTTATCTCCATGTCACTTGCTTCACCCCTTTTTATGTAATCACAGAAACGTCATACTGCTGCTCAAAGGCAAAAAGGCAAAAACAGGAATCATTTGAACTAAATCAGAATTGCCTGCACTGTTCATTTCAGTTGGGTGTGAGACTTCTGGCATTATGAAACAATTAAAGGCTGATGTTTCAAACACAGTCATTGCCACAGTGCAGCTGAAAGGTGCACGGGTGGGCAAAAATTAATGTACTCATTCAGCACTCCGCCCCACCATTCCATTCGGTGGAAGTGTCCTCGTGTGTGTAGCCGTTCTTGAAGGGTACGCTTGTCTGAGTTCTGAGGCAATGCACTGAAGGAATAGGCAGCCAGCAGACAATCACAGAGGAGCTGAGTGCGTCCATTAAGGCTGTCAGTTAGCAAGGGCCTTGATTAATTGCACACTGCATCGTGGCAAATTAAGGCAGGTCTCTCCCCCTCCAAATAATTAGGTAAGAATAGATTGCCAGAGAGAGCAGAGTGAATACTGGAAGCCCGACCTCAGTCACTCTGTCTTACATGTAATGAAAGCATGGGCAATAATGGTATGTGCGTGTGTGCGTGAGTTGTGAGTTGAAAAATAAATGTACATGCATGACTGTAGCTAGTGTGAGTGACTGAGAAAATAATGATGGTGCTGAGGCTGCATACATTTATATCTGCCCTCTGTGGCTCTTGCTTGTAAACTTGGAGGCACACACTGTAAAGTATGTGCATAGAATGTGTGTGACTTATATTGCGGTAGACTTTGATTGCCTGTGTGTGTGTGTGTGTGTGTGTGTGTGTTTTACGACAGTATTTATGAATACAGCAAAGCAAATGCAGCAGTACATCACAGGTGACAGTTTTAGATTTTTAAATCTAATGAGCGGAGGTATGTTCTGAATGAGATCTGGGGGACGGTGACATCAAGACATTCTTGTTGTTGCCCAACAGTCAGTCTCTTACTTCACTGCTACGAAAAGACTACACATGGAATTTTTTCTGCAGTATTCTCAGTCCTCCGTCTCATGTCCATCTGATGGAAGTACTGGTACTTCAGTTGTAATCAATGCAGCTGTGCGCCACACTGTACTCATAACAAATTCCCGCCTCACTTGCATGTATGCATATAACTTCAATCCATATCATATTTGCAAGCCTCAAGTCTCTGAAGTACATATTTTCAATACATGAGTGTAAATATGATTTGAGAGATGTTTGTAAGTTCACGGTACAAAAGGCTAAAAAAGGGATTAAAAGAAGATGTATTTCTGTTGTTGGAGTCCAATTATGGAATAATTGTGAAATGGATGTAAGAATGGTGAACTCCTTTTTGGTTTTTAAGGGAATTATTTATAAAAAAATTCTTGAGAGTTATAAATGTAATTAAAAACGTATTAATATGGAAGATGTATGTGGTAGTATATATAAATATATTTAGTTTTTTATTTTGTTTATTGTTGTTTTTTTATTTTTATTTTCTTCTTTATTTTAAATTAATTTTCTGATTTATTTTGATTTCAATTTAGGATAGGAATTTATAAGCATTTTTTTGCTTCTACCTATACCTTTTCAGTCTTTTTCTTTTGTATATTTTATAGGATAATATTGTATTGTATTTGATTTGATTGACTGAATAAAAAAAATAAAAAAAATAAAAAACATACATCGTGTATTCGGCTGTGACCAAAAGCACCTCTGAATGCACAACAGATTCATCGTAGATGCCGACAGACGACTGAAGTTGTTGTTGTTGTCGTCTGCTTTTCCTTTCCTCAAGTGTTTCCGTGACGTTCTGTGTCTGTGACACGACTGATTGTAAAGATGCATCTCAAGCTGAAGGTAAAGTAGAAGTCGAAGTAGAACTCCTCATTAAAAGCCCTATGGGCCCGTTTTGTATATCAGTGCTCAACAGCAGACCATGTCACTTGAAAATGACACAGCACGTTGGAAGACAACGCTGAGTCCTCTACAGATGTATACAATACACAGCAGCACACATTGACATCAGTATATTAGGACTGCTACGGTAAACAGACAACACTGCTGAAGGTGTACAGTGTTCAGACTGGTCAGTGGCCTTTACATATTGTTCAACAGAGCTAAGGCCCCAGGGAGGATTAGTGCATTTATGTGTTGATCCTGCAGGGAAGGACACCAAGCCTTCTCTCAGTCGGTTGGGGCTTAATCTTCTTACAAGCAGACTGCATGGAGTCGCACCCTCCATTTTTATAACGGGCCATTTCTTAAACTTTAACCACTGTAGCCCCAGGTGGGATTTGTCAGCAGTAAAAAAAAAAGACTAAAATGAACAATAAACAAACCAGAGCAAATGTGTGCATGGCAAGAATTATTGTTTGAGAGAGTGGAGGTGAACAAGGGCCATGGTGCTCTGTAACCACCCTATCAGGCACGTGCACAGACATTTTGGGGGGCAGGTGCTCAAACCCCCCAAAAAGAGCACCCATCGCCAACAATGTTTTCTGACAGAGATGAAACATAAGCAGCATTACACTAATTATGCGGTCCTCGACTTGCATTTCCTCTTGGCAGGATTAGACAGCTAGTTTACATTTTCCTTATAAATAAATATGAATTATTACATAACAATGACAGTCCAAGCATTATGATTGGCTCATGGGTAGTCATGTAAAAATACAATTTAAAAAAGCCCCGTCAGATATCAAAACACATTTGGGAGGGAAATGATGACAGAAAAAGTATTTTTTATCTCCAGAAAAGGGGGCAGTTTTCTCATCCAGGGCACAAGGGCAGGTGCTTGAGCACCACTAGGGGTCTATCTGTGCACGTGCCTGCTCCCTATATTGTTCCTGAGCAGGGTTGGCATCTCAGAAGAGCAGCGGTAATCATGACGGTCAAATAAACACCCTCAAATTCTCATTTACTCCCACCTCCCTTTTCCGCATTTTCTACCGACCCACATGTCTCTCGTGACTTGTAATCTCAAACAATAAAGAAACAGCATATGCAATGTAACTGTTCTATGAAAATGGATATGCCACTGGTTTATCCTCTCTAATGTGGTTGTCAAAGGTCAAACCTGCAGCTGCTAGTGGAGCTGCTAGTGGAGCTATAGATGGAAGTTGGTCCTTCGTGGAGGGCAGGGAAGCTCACTTTACCCGCCGATTTCCCATCACACTACAACTGGATTGGGATCATGGAGGAAGAGGACTATTTTGTAGCATCGACAGATGACAGTCTAATTATCAAATCTCAAGGGGACCAGCCATTGACACTGCCCTTCACTGTCCTCTCTCAGGAAACCCTCCGACTGGGGAGTTGCTTCTCGTGGCCATCAGAGTGGAGTCAGACCCAGTCCAGGGACAATGGCAATCACAGATCAAATAGTTGGTCATTTGGATTACGTGATCGGGAAAAGTGGATCCTTTTATAGGACTAATTAATCTGCAATAGTCTTACAGAGCTAATTCTGATTATCTTATTATGCTCATAGAGATTTTAGTGTGAAAAGATGCAAAAATGATTGGTTCAACCATTCCGCAATAAAGAGTAAAGCATGTTGATTTTTCCAGAGCCTCGGGACTAAAATCGCAATCTCTTCGGCAAAGTCCTTCGAATTACGAATGTTCGAGAGGCCTCTGCACAGCGTTTACGGTCTATTTCCTTCTCTGTTTAAAGACCCATCTGACAGGAGTTGGATCAACCGGTCAGCTTGGATGACACAGAGATTTAGGAGGTGTGCGCATCGGCTTGTTTACAAGTCTTACTCACTTACGTCCAACCTACACATTTCTGTGGAGATTTGTACTTGTATTTTCACGAAAGCATAATTCCAGCATCGTACTTCACTGAAAAGCAACAAAGCCAATGGAAAAAAGAAAGTGTGGCGGTCAGTTTATTCAGGTTTAGATACACAAACTGTAAAAAAGATGTCTTGACAAATGTTGTCGTAGTTTGTGCCACAGCAAGGACAAAACAAAAGGAGATGGTTTGCAACACAGTTGGGGAGAATAGTTTACAGTATAAAAACGTACCACCGGGCACCATATGAAACATTCTGCACACACACGTCATGGATGAATGGAATGGGACTGTCTGTGTGACTCTCCCATGTCTCTTTCTCTTGCTCATAAAACAACACGCTTGTTGCCACGCAGCCTGGGTGTACCACATCATCGTCAACATCTCAGCATGTGTCTCGGAAACATTGATCAACTGGGTCTCGAGATGTGGATTCCCTAGGAAGCGTCTTTCGTGATCCAATTTGAGCAGTGGGCATAATTCACCTCAACGTATAATTGGAATGATTAATGTCACCAGGAGAATGTCATATGGTACGATAGATACAGAGTTTGACGGAGAGCAGGCTGAAAGAGATGGAGGGTGAGAAAACAGACAGAAGATATACCACGAGGGAGCAGTATTATAAAATAACTGCTGAGAAGAAGAGTGGTGAATATGCTTTAGTTTGTGCATACGACAGTATGATGGTTGTGTGTGTGTGTGTGTGCGGACGGGCGTGTGTTCTTTCTTCCACGGGAGAGCCGAGTGTATGTGCACGAGTGTGTGTTGCGTGCAGCTTACTGGGCTCGAACCAACGAAGATGCAGCTTGAATTCTTGTTGCTCGATCAAAGTCCCCGGAGTAATCTCTCACAAGAACAGCACACGGGCAGGCGGGAGGAATGCCCATTTCATTCGGGGGTATATTAAATCCCTGCACTCACAAATCAGTATTCTTCACCATGTCATTCTGGTGTGGATGTGGATACAACCGGCGAAAAACAAGTAGACAAAAAAAAAAAAGAAAGAAGGAACTATTCATAAGACTGGTGTTGACACTAAACCGAGATTGGAATGAAGAATAAAGGATGGCACCACGCCTCAGTGGTTGTCCAGTAGAGGAACTCCCCTGTGTCCGAGCAGATATGTCTCTCCTCATCATGGTGGGGCAATTTTGCCCCGGTTATAGCTCCTCCATCTTCTCCCCAGCTACTCCTTATTTCAACGTCTCAATTTCCTCCCTTGTGCAGGCGCAGAGTGGTAACCTACTTCAGACATCCTCTCATACGAGGGAGAAGCAGAAAAGGAGGCGCGGAGACGGAGAACTGCCGGGCTCTCGGCGATATCCTGCTTCCGGTTTCCCCAAGGCATGGGAACGCAGAATTTGCCCAAACATGATGTTGTGGTTAAGATCCCTGCCTCATAAACTACATATTTGCCTTCCTCTTGTGTGTCTCAGCTACATATGAAACTAAAAAGATGAAATAGTTTGAAGAGTAGATGGACAACTGTAAAACTGAATATTCCTTCTCGACAGAGAGGCATCTAGCGTAATGTCACCTCGTGCTGCTGCAATGGTAATCTCATAATTGTCCTGAATCAATAATTCCCGCACTCCATTTAATTGCCCTGAAACGATAAGGGAGTCCAACTCCCTTCCTACACATCATCAAATCCATTAAAACCAATCTGCTGTCAGTGTTATTGAGTTTGTTGACATTTGCAATCTACCTTTTCCGTCATCTGCAACTGCCCAGTGGTGACCTCCGATAATCCCAGTCACGGAGAAAATATCCCTCCTGAAGGCATGAGGGAAACTTCCCTTTCTTTGTGTCTTTGAATTTTAAGTGTTCGTGTGCACATGAATCATTTTCATTCTGACTCGTCTCCCTTTGCACAATTTGTTTGTAAACTTTGTTCTATTCTCTTCCTAGCTTCTTGTTCCCTGTTTGAAATGCATCATATCCTCTTTCACCTCATCTTTTTTCACCCGCCAACACCTTCTCTTTCACTTTGACACCCAGAAACATCTCTTTCTCCCAGTCGCCCGATGGCAATTAAACATTTATCTACTTCTGAGATGTCCCGGCCCCCCACCCGAGGGCCCACAGAAATTGTCCTTCAAAAGGTTTCTGCACAAGCTCTTTGTCCTGACTTATGTGTCGCCTAAATGACAAAAAGCAACTTAAGATGCAGGCAGTTTGATACAAGATACAATCTAAAACTAATCTGTAACGCTGGTGAGGACTGAACCCCTGGCTGTTTGTGCAATCCACATCTTAGGATGCACACCTAAATTGAATAAAAATGCTAACCATTTCTGCTAAACTGGTTTACCTTTCTGTTTACTTCAAAGGGACTATGATAATTGAAAACATATATAAAGGCAATATGTCTTCATTCACATTGCCAAGACACCCGTGATTCATCGTGCGACCACAATCTCTGGTAAAATCGTTGTCCAGCTGCAGGTGGCCGACTGCATGCAGATGAAATCAAACCTTTATGAACAATATAGACAAACTGAGGTTTTGAGCCGTCAAATTTACGTTATAGAAAAACTAAAACCACCCCAAATTCAAAGGATTACAATAAACCAAAAAGCGCTCTGTCATGCCGCATTGTGTTCATGGCGGTGCGTGCAGCCTGGCTGTGCGCCATTGCTATGAGAGTAACACAATACAAAGTGTCAGAGAGCACCTTGCATTGTGGACTGAACTCCCTGTGGAACCAACCCCTAGCCTCCATCACTTCATAAGTGCGATGCATCCGACAGGAGGAAGTAAGACGAAGGCCACTTTCTTCTTCACAAAACCATTTGGGACCATGGATGTCCTCGTACCTGCATGCCACAGCCTCCAAGTGATGTGAAGGTACTTTCCCCCTTTTCTAAAAGTGGGACATTGCTTTTCCCCAGAGAAGGTGATCTCCCAGCAAGTGCCTGCTTCTTTTCCTGAGCCTTGGCGTCTCTCAAAGTCTGCCCGACGTTTAAAGGATTTGGGTCTTCGACTATCAAAGGGTGGCATTGTTGGGACTGTGGAAGAGATGTGGGTTCAGCCCTGAGTTTGATCGAGCCAGGGGCAGTGCGGGTCAGCTTCCCAGATTAGGCCTGCTTTGGGGCGACATTGCTTCAGATAAACCCACTGAATTTCAGGTAGAGCGGAAAAGTCCAGGGGCAGGGGTCTGAATTCATTACCGGATAAGAGATGCTTTCTGCTTGTATTATGCTCACTATGGGTAGAACCACCCATGACAAAATTGTCAGATCTCTTTCCCTCATTTCTGTGGGTTAGGGTTAGCCGCTTTTACCTTATGTGCAGATTTAGAATGTCATCTCAACCAATCCAGATTGTGGGAAACAATCCTGTGCCCTGAATGATTGTTAGGTACTCCAAACGAGAGGAAACAGCAGGATAAGAAAGAAAAAGCACAACAGTTATGTCATCTATCCTTGAAAAGCATGGTCTCAACCCTGGCTCACAGAACAGCATGAGCCCAACTCCAACATCCACCTTTCTCTCTAGAACACGCCGCAGCCTCCCAGGTCAACATCGAGGGGAATCCTAATGGCCTGGCCTCAGACTACAGTCCGAATCCCACTGAAGTACACTACATCCCTCGTCTGAGTTACAAGTGAGTGATTCTTTTCTCAAACTCTGAGCTCCTCACCAGCCTCCTCCTTTCGGAAAACAGTTTCTTTCCACACCATCAAACAGACTCGCATAACAGTAAACCGAAAGAGTCCGTGTTGGATTCATACAAACTGATGACAACATCACCTCTGTTGCATTAATATTGGTTAAAGTATGCCAAGATAGTGAAAATCACTAGTATGACCACAATTAAAAACACACGCGTAACAGGCTTCTTTCAACACACACATGCTTCTCAATTATTTAGTTTGTGATTAACCTATTCATAGAAATACAAAATGACAGTGCACCCAACTTGTAGTGATCCAAAATACTGACTGACTGCACTGGGAACACACAAAAAATAGTCGCCATGGCAACAGCGGACCACGTTTTTCTTTTTATCGTGGCAAACAGCAGTGAGCCGGAGCAGAAGCAAGGAGGATGAAGGTCTTTCATTAAGGTTTAACTGAAACACCATTGAGTCCATGCCCATGATCACACACTGCTGCTGCGGAGGGGAAATGGCTTAGCGTCGTCCTCCAGACACATTTTAAAAGTATATAAAAATACTGTGCTATGGTTAAAATTCAGTTTGACATGGGTTTTTTTACAATAAAAGTAATGGTTTCTTAGGTGTGTGATGTGTGAAACCCTGACATTGTTCACTACAGTTCCAAGGTAGAAATATTTGCTCAGCCATGACGGTGACTGCTTATTTCACTCATGGTATGTCTTGCATCATATATCCCCCCCAAAAAACATGTTAACCAGGTTCAAAACTGGACTTTAATGGCAGGGGGTCTTTAAAAACAGTGACACAATACACACTACAAGAAACCCGTACAGGAATGTAATGGTAATGTATAAAAAGAGAAAGAAAAGCGGTGAGTCGTAATGGCACTGAAAACATTGCATTTCTTTATTTTATGTGTTTGAAAATCATATATCTAATGGGAATCATCTATTTTTTGTTTTGTAGGCTTTTTATTATTATTCCTCTGGAAATTAGAACATTAACAGAGAGACATCTCAGGCTATTTGATGAATAGAGGATGAATATATAGCTGCACAGAGTAGAATAAATGATGAGAACACCAAAACACTTACCTACATCAAGGGAGGCAGAAGAGAGAGAAAGTGAGCAAGAACATAAAGGCATCCATGAAAGCTTTAAAATGCCCAAAAATCTACACTGTTGTCACTTTGAGACAACACAAAGTCTATTCTTGTTAATTTATGCTATAATACCACAGGGACAATGCAGTGCTGTGGCATTACACAATTGGGGCAGAAAGACAGCATATGCCAGTTTCCATTATCATTTTGTGAGTTAGTACTTTATCAAACAGTTTAAAGGAAGTAAAATGAGCATCACAGTTTAATCAGTGCCGGTACTTTCAGCACACTTCTGGCTAAACGGTAATTAACCATTCTTGGATGTTGTTGACAGATTGTTGATTGGACCATACCCCTTTCAAGATAAAGTATGCATGAAGAATATCTCAAGGGATAGAATCTAAAACACAATTCCAAGATAAAGACTACAACTAAACACTATGCTTTAGGTTAAAGCCCTTAAATATATAATCAAATCATATGGAGGCCTCCTACGTGTCACAGCAGGGAATCAGTTGAGCCTTCCTTTAAAATCTCTGGCCAGCAGGGAGCATATCCATCATGTGGATTTACCCTCAACCATAAAAAATATAGATGCTGGGGATCGCATTTCACAAGATCCCCGGGCCCAGCCAGGCGACCATCTACCAACGCGGAGAGAGGGAAGTGAGTGGATAAGGTGAAAAATGACATCCGGATACCTGTTCTTACCCATACATCATTCAGAGGGCAGTTTTTCAATGGAGTGTGAAACGTGAGAATGGAGACATTGGGTGAGGGCGGAGTGAAGGTCTGTGTGTGTGTGTGGGGGTGTGTATGTGTGTGTGTTGGTGTGTGTGCTGGTGGATGGTGATGTTCTGCACTGTGCCTCTTGTGAAGAGCTGGGACCTTGCACAAGCCACTGTGCTGAGATTAATTCTATCGTGATGAGACTTGATTGCTATTCATTATTGGCAGTATTGAATTTTCTTAGCTACTTTTCCTGGAACTCCGAGCAAGGCGGGACGGCACAGAACATTACCTTCAAAGGTCATGAAGATAAGCCTGAGTAATTATTTTCTGGGTTCACGGGGGATAAGCACCTTGCATGTGACTCAAGAAGCAAATTCAATCAAACCAATCACAGACAATAATATAACAATAACAACAAACAATCAGCAGAATTATTTTGTGGACGTATGATGTGGCAACAATTTTTAATTGTGTTCAGGCACTGCCTCTTAAAAGGAAGGACAGTGCACATAAACAAATAACGTAAACTCTTTATAAAAAAATCAACGAGCCCTTGGTGCTATTATTGCTTTTCTCCACCCTATTCACTTTCGCACATTTTTTTTGCATTCAAATACAATTATTTAAATCCACGTCACACACAGAAGACTTCAGTCTATGATCATTATCAAAACTATATCTTCTATTTCAATTCAATATGAAATCACTTCCCCTTAATGTGTTTGACTTTACTGGTCTTCTATATTAAAGAAAAGGTAATAAAACACTACATGCTACTCAGAGAGGCAATACACAATTAATTATTGCACCACGAGGAAAACAATAATTAAATGATAGCAAGTGTTGTTTTTTCATACTGATAACAGCTTTGCCAAAAATAAAAAATAAAAACACAGTACATGTTATGCTGTTGAGAGGGAAAGCCAAATGATTTGCATTGTGTGACCAGACAATAAGATTAGGCTTCCAGCTATACAGCACGAACTCCACTGAGAAATCGGCGTCCATAAAAAGCCTCCTGTGGTGTGAGAGAGAGAGAACGCTCAACGGAGCGTTAATTACCGGAGCAACACTGGAGAACAAGGTAGAAGGCATGTTAATGAAATACTAATATGGTTCCAATGTAAGTCCTTTGGCTTTGCCATCCTCTAAAGTGATCTCAAGGACAGTTCCTTCCATAGCAAGTCTGTGTTATTGCTAATTACCATCGCTCACATGGCAGAAGGGAGTTTAGAAACCATTATTTTTCAGGGAATTAATCCTTTGTGTGTTGTCCTTTGATGGAGGACACCCAGCCCGGTTCACTGGATGTCAGAATTGAGGGAGAGGGGAAAACGCTAAACCCTGAAAACTGCTTAAGAGAGAATGAGTTAATTGTCTGCGAGACATTTTGTCATTTAACAGTTGGAGATCAACCTAGTTTGAAATCTCTCTCTCTCTTTCTCTCTCTCTCTCTCTCTCTCTCTCTCGCTATCTCTCAGAGAGAGATATTCTTTATGGGCATTTTAGTATTGATCAAATGTAGCGACTTGGTATTTAGTTGGAAAGTTCAGTGAAATAAAAGCATGTCCAACAAAAATACTTGAGTTGAGATAGTGTTCTTCAGACTTGTCAGGTACCTATTCATCTCAGGTTAGGATCTTGAAGAAATGAAATGGAATTTCCACGTTGGGCATCCTCCAGGACACAACAGCCATTTCACAAGACCGTGCAGCGCACGGAAGCCCAAACTGATAACATAAGTCAAAAAGAAACTCTTCAAGTGTTGGCAAGGACCAAGTAGAGGAAAAGCAGGCAGGGGTGGGAGATATTCTCAAAGACATTTGAAGATACAGCAATTTCTCTGAGGCAATCATTTGATGCACTCATTCAGTGATGGCTGAGTGTCACTACTTTTGCACTCCCATCACTCAAGTGGATCCAGCACTCCAAGAAATTGATTGTTGGAGGATAGGGCCGGAACAGTGCACACATATAAAAGGACACATCTAGCCTGGAATAATACGGTTTCTTTCGGCACTCAAAACCATCCATGCAACTCGGTCTGTAAATGGTTTTCACGTTGATGCATTGATGGTATTAGCTCTACACTAAAAATACAGTAAGTCTATATTATCACCACTTGAGTAAGTTGGAATGAATGAGCAATGACTAGATGTCACGTTGAACAAAAAAGAATAGGTAAATGGTCAAAAAGCGATTATTGAATTGAAGTATGTGTACATGTGTTTCTACTGTTCTGTTTAACTAAACTGAAAGAACACATAACATATTACGGTATAGATTTGTATATGTCTATTTTAAAGACAATAGCCATGGAAGCTTTGTGAACCTTTTGACGAATACAACTCAGGTATTAAACAAGATCAATTCAGCAGATTATTGTTCCTCTGACCAAGTCCCCTCTAATCATTTTCAGGCACCATTGTAGGTTTTCTGATCTCACGTGAAACATTAAACGCATCACTCTGTATTGAAACCATTCAAAGTCAGTGGCGGTTTAATGGGAATTAACATCTTTCAATAACTACCATAGTAACATCACAACATTGGTTTGAATAGATTCACCCCACAACATCACTTGAAATGGATATTTATATTCGCACAGAAAATCCATTACCTGTAAAAGCTCTAATGATTGACCTTTCTTAAGTCCCGCCTCTTTTTGATCCAATAGAAGTTGAGCAAGCTTAGAACCCGGCGGACCTTAGGCCAGATGTCCTTTCTTCCTGTTGTACTCGGATACGCTAAGTCTGTTAAAAGGTATAATTACTATGGAGACCGCATTACATTATGTATAGTCAGTTACAAAGAGGAACTTTTATTTGGTGGTTCAGGTGGACAAAAGCGGCAATCAAAGTAGGCTACAATTATTAGAATAATATAAACATTCAAGCTTCCTCATGTGCCTCAAAGGTGTATTGCATATGGATCTTAAATAAAAGACCATATGGGAAATTCTACTAATTTATTTGGTGACCCAAATAAAATCTCCCGTGAGCCAGACTTTGGGAATGACTGATTGAGAGGACTCAAACGGTTTAAAGTAAATTCATCCTTCCACATTTCTTTCTTTCTTTCCTCCTCTACATCTAGCTGCATTCTTGGGAAGTCACCATGACTGTGTTTGGAGTGCTTTCACAGCAGCAGTCGATAATAACTAAGATGATAATGGGATTCTGGCCAGACTCAAATTACCTACAGCTGATGGCATGAAATGTGATTATCATTTGCCATTTTTTGAAAGGCACTGCCAGTACAGCTGCGTTATCAAGAGCAATGTAGAGCGGTATCTGAGGATGGATATTTTGTACTAGAAACGCCGAACAAATGGCTCCATATAGTCGAGTGTAGCTTGGTACACTTTGTATTCTTTACGTATGCATTTGACTGCAGCGCACACAAATATCATCCAGCAAATGAATGACTAGCTGAGGGTCTTCCCTCCTTGATTAGACCGACTAAATATTCAGCCCTAACTGACGGAATACATAGACACTAACATTCAAGTTTTTGGTCGGAAATGTGATCTGCACCAGTCAATAATTACAGGAATTACACATTTAAAGCTGACTTTTGATGTCTTTGCTTGCATCTTTAAAGGCCAAAAGTTGATCAAACGTTCTATTAATTACAATAAAACATGTATGTTTACCTCCAGTAACCAATGAGATAAAAACTCATTCTTAAAATCACATCATAGCTATTAAAATTGGGAAATCTATCCAATGCAGATTCTCAAGTCCCTACTGTTCATTCTGTTAAAACCTTTAGTTGTTGTCTCACGACATGTGACTATAAGTGGTATTTGAATGAGTAAAGTGAGTGCACAGGTAGATGTATTATAGTTACAGTGGATGCAGAGTATTTTTTTCACTCGGCTTATTAGTTTCGATACACTGGGAAACGTAATTTAGATTCCAGTATTCACATGTCATGCAACACAAAAGTAAAAGTGTGTTTTATTAAATGCTTAAATTGGTCCTGTAATGATGCTTGTGATGTCTTCAACTTTTTTTACGATATAGGACTCTGACCAGAATGGCGGTTGTATATCTTGGCAGACAAAATCAAATGAAGAATCTATCTTTCCTGAACAGTTTACACAAGACCTTTTAGTTCAGAGACGCGGCATCTTTATCGTGCTTGCTCTCTCTTTAAATCATTGCGGAACCATTGGACATTTAAGACAAGCGACAGTTTTTGTTTTGAAGCATGGCAAAGGACGGGGAATGTATGGTGGATTATTGAAGTGATGCTCCCTAAATTGTTTGTCAAGCCAGAGGGATTTTGTTGGTTTTCTCACTAAAGTATTTATCTGGTGCTCTCCCAGCATGATATCTAAACAACACTTGGCTACCTGGCATTGGACCCGCTGGATTTAAACATCTGCAACATCTCTGCCTTGTGTGGTTAAACAAGGCTCTGGACCCCCACTGAGTCAGACACTTACAGCAGCTGGATAATCATTTACACATCTGTAAATTTTAGAAACATGACATTTTAACATCATCTTGTATATATATATTTTTAATTCTGTTGCATTTTTTCCATTTTATTTGTATTTATTGTTCGGACCCAATCACCAAGTCATTATTTTTCGAAGTGCTAAATTAACCATTTCAAATTTAGACTTGGCATGTTCAGTATGTGCTTGTTACAACAGTAATAAAGACAGAGTTATTAAACCAAAAGCAATATGATTCTATGTATAACCCTGTCTAATTAGACTGAACACACTTAAAAAACAAACAAAAAGTTGTCGTCTTCCTGTTTGTACCGTCGAATTCAACACCCTATTTGGGCTAAAGGCTACATCTTGTGTGCAGCCTTATCTTTCAAACTCATTTTCACCTCCAGAGCTCTTTAGAAATTGCATGACAACTCTGAATGCATCCTAAATGCAGCCTCTGTGGGGTTTCACCCCCACCTTCTTTCCTAGAGAGTTGGGAGGGAAGAGATGGGCATCCGCCTAGTTTGCATTCTACACAGGCTGGACGATTCAGGGCCTGTCAGGCAAGAGCTCTCTTCATCTGAGGTGCCTTTGAGAACTCGGGAGAAAAAGATGCATGTGAACAGTTCTGAAGGAGAGTGAACTTCACACTCGCCTAATCTCTACTCTGGATCTGTCTGTCGTTAAGCAGAAGCTCCGGCTAGCGGACCTGGCACTAATTCAATCACTGCTTCTTGATTGGCAGGAGAGCGCGCTGTAGCCATGGGGAAGCGAAAAAAGTCCCCTTTGTCCTTAAAGAAAGATAAAGGGCAGAAAGCCTGTCTCCCGTTAGACTGAATCGGGCCATTGAGGGCCAGCTGCCGGAGCCACAACTCAAAGATCAAATAAGGCTAAAGGAAGAGCAAGACTGCCAAATGTGCGGAATTGTTAAGAATGGGAAATAATTTACATTAAAACCAAACTGTTATTCCCTCCAGATGAAACTAAAGTCTTTTAGTGTGTACTGATCGATGAACAGCTAAATGCTGATATATTTTCCAAGGTAATCATGAAAGACCAACCTGAACGTATACAACGAGTTGTTTTTTCAAATATGTTTTGAGGGACTCTTGAATGCTGCCAAGATTAGGTGTGAAGGCAACATATACATATATATATACTGTATATATTTATATATATATGAAATAAGTGCTTTATTGTACCACACAGAAGTTGCAGAAAGTGGATTAGCTGGATGATAGGCGTACAAAACACAAGACGGTGGAAGTTTTCGAGATTCATTTAGCGATTTAGATTTTACAGATGCATTTATTAAAAACCTTTTTCACATTATTTGGTCGAAAAACTAACATTAGGGCAGCATCACATTTATTTCAAAATGTTTTTGTGCTGGTCTACATAAGTACTAAGCCAATGTAATGTCTAGGAGACACGGGTTCGGGAGAAAAGGGAACGGTTGGTGTACAGTAATAGAGTTAGCACAGCATCGCACACATGCCATGTTAAAATATTTGTTTGCAAAATTTCAAAAGAGCATCAGGAGAGAATAAGTTTCTGCTCGGGAACCTTACAAGTTTGCTTTTAAGTTAATTGTTAAAGCAGACCTGCTTTCAGCCCTTTTGAAGCCCTGCCGAACACATTTTCCAGTATCATAAAAAGATAATACCATAGAATGGAAAATTCATTACCTTCCATATCCTGCACAATTACTGTGTATTCTCACTAATTTAATCATAACAATATGATGGTTACAAACAGTAGCTACGACTTGTGATCGTTATTCTTTTTATTAGTGTATTTTATAATGAAGATACAAAAATAAACGTAAAGATGATTTCCTTATCCATGATTCAGAAACTGCCCAAACAGGTGGGATAAAAACACAAGACCGTAAAATAACGGCACATCCTCTAAGTACTTTACAGTCACTGAATTAAGCCAAATGGCCAATCTCTTGCTCCGCTATTAAATTTGAATGACGCTTCTCCAGAGAGTGACAATATTATGAGAGGAATAATTCCATCTGTATGAATAATTAAAAATAAAGTTCTCAAACTTTTTTCTCACTCGCTCTCTCCATCTTGTCTTTAATCTCACAATACCTGAATTATACATCACAGAGGCTGTCAGTCTGCTCATGTGTTGTTCATCATTTCTCTAAAATACTTCATGAGGATGATTTGATGTATTGGCACATACACCGCCACTGAAAGTGGGAGGAGACACATCAAGCTCTGAGATGAAATGTAGGTAAATATATGTCAAATGGTCAATGTAAAATAAAAAAAATTAGGTTTCTGAACATTTAATTTAATTATATTCAGTTTTGGGGCTGAACATGTCTCCGAACATCTTTCCCAATTCATTGAGTGTGTTTAAATACTGTAGTGTATAAATAATCTATACGTGATCAGGTTTACGAGTTTAAATGGGATACGAACCTCCACTGATATTGCACTTTTCGAGTCTTACGACCACTCAAAGTGCTTTAACACTGCATGACATCATTCACCCATTCATACACTGATGGGGGGGGCTAAGGTTCCACCAACACATCAGCAGTAACTACCATTCACACACATTCACACGCCGTGGGCACAGCTACGGGAGCAATTTTGGGGTTAAGACCCCGTTTACACGATGGGAAAACGCATATATTTTCATGCGTTTTGGCCTTTCATTTACACAAAAACGGAGGTTTTATCACGGAAAACGATCATTTCTAAAACACTCCGGCCAGAGTGGAGATTTCTGAAAACTCAGTTTTTGTGTTTGCGTGTGAACTAGGTCAAACGGAGTTTTAGGTTGTCAAACGTCACAGTATGCGACTAAAAATGCTTCACGTCATGTGAGCGTCCTATGTTTACAGTTAGTTTGCTTAGGTGCGCCAGTTATTTCCTCCTTGACATGAAGATACTCCTCGGAGGTCTCGGACGGGTACTGTTCTCAGAACAATGCCAACATATCCCTATATTTAGTTTGGCATGATTCCCAATCCACATTATCGAGTGCTTTATTTGCCTTATAATCTAAGGCGACTCGAAGCAGCAGCTCCACTTCGCTGTCTGTCCATACAAATGAACCTCGCGCCATATTTACTCTCTAAAGGAAAAGGAAGTTGATCGTGTTTTTCGTAGTTGTTGTTGGTTTTGAGAATTCTGATTGGTTTGCATGTCTTTATCCTTCTCGTTACACTGCCGACTACAGGTTTGGCATAGTTATGATGGTATTTATGCGGGTTCATATAAACAGAAACTTTTTTGAAAACGACCTTGTGTGTACAACGTTATTTTTGAAAACGGAGGGGCAGAAATATTTGTTTCTGTAAATACACGGCTATGTGTAAATGTGGCCTAAGTGTTGCCGAAGGACACAACGACATGGTCTAACGGAGCCGGGGATTGAACCGCCGATCCTCTGATTGAAGGACGGCCCCGCTCGTCACCGAGCCACAGTCACCCCTGTGTAACTGTCATGCTTCCTCGGTACTGCACACATTCTTGCATTATGATTTCACGAGGACGTCATTGAGAGAAAGATGGCCACTCCAACTATCGTATACACGATTTACCAGAGCTCTGATTCAGAAACTGCCTCCTCTGACAGAATTACTGGACAGTTTGCATCTTGATACAGGTATTCATTAACCTATTATACATTTAAATCTAATCTTACAATGAGGATAGACACATTTTACCAACAAACTCAACATTTATTATTTTCCTCATGCTCTGTGACAAACCATAATAACATTATATATAAGCATTACTTAGGTGTCTGCGCATGTACCCAAACTCATGGGAAGGCGTATGAATAGCACAATATTTGTGTGCGTCATTGTTAATCAAGCATTTAAGAATTTTCGCATGCACGTATTTAATTCCACGTGAAACGATCGCGGTTATGTTTAGGAAAAACATCACAATATGGCTTCAAATAAGTACGTAACCTAAGTGAAATATGAACGGAAACAACCCTTCATACTTGAGGACACCAGTCTCTGGTTTCTGTCATGCAAGTGAGATGTTCTTATTACACAATTACCCTGGCTATTGAGCGCCGCGCCGGCTATTTGCAAAGGCGCAGGTTCAGCTGAGTGACGAAACACAAACACAAACAACGGTGGCAGCAAAAGCCGCTCACTTCTGGAACGGAGACCGGTCTTTGGGTCATAAAAGAAGCTGTGAATCTTATTTAAGCGTCTTTGAGTTCTTCGAAAAAGCACGATAAAAATGTCATGCATTATTATTATTATTATCATCCACTGCTTCCCGGGCGGTCCTACGTGTTGGCAGTTGAAGGCCTGACACCAGTGGAATAAGAGTAGTGGCTGTGCTCTGTTTTCAGGAGAAGTTCAGCAGTGTGTGTGTGTGTGTAGGTGTGTGTGTGTGTGCGTGTGTGTGATTGGGAAAGAGAAAGAGAGATAGACGCTCAAAGCAAACAGCTGTCGACGATCCGAATGACAACGGGATGATATTGTGAGCTCGTCGGGCGATCGGAGTGAAGAAGAAATCAGCTGCTAAGTTGTGAAAGTAAATGTACGTTGCAGTGTTTAATAATTCTGATATCTCTCATTCCTAGTTTGTTTTTTGTTAACACCAAAGCTCCTGCACAAAAAGAACGCAGAAATCAGTAACCGGGTTACTATTACTCACGTATTTGGGATGTGAATAAACCGATGTGTCTGTGCTCCTGGAAACATCATAACCCAAATATGCTCATAACCGAGGCAATCTTCATGAACTACTTATTCATGTCTGTGGAGCAGCTCCAGACTTTATATTCAATGACATCAGAAGCTCGAGTTTAATTAGCGTAGCTTTTGGTTTTGGGAAAGCGTTGCTGATATTTACATCATACATGTTGTGCTTATGGCCCGAGCAAATAAGCATAACATGTATGAGTATGAGGCGTAGTTGCTCAAAGTTTAAAAGTACATATTACACATGTTAAAGAACAAGATGTCAAGCAGTTGGTAAACAGTGCTCAACTTCCTTCCAAAAAAAATTTAAATCTGGCAAACAACTTGAAAGCTCTGCACAACATTTCTATGAATTTGTCAGATATAGGTCCGAGACAAACATATATACACTACCGTTCAAAAGTTTGGGGTCACTTAGAAATGTCTTTATTTTTCAAAGAAAAGCACTGTTTTTTCAATAAAGATAACATTAATCAAAAATACACACTATACATTGTTAATGTGGTAAATGACTATTCTAGGTGGAAACGTCTGGTTTCTAATGAAATATCTCCATAGGTGTATAGAGGCCCATTTCCATCAACTATCACTCCAGTGTTCTAATGGTACATTGTGTTTGCTAATCGCCTTAGAAGACTAATATCTGATTAGAAAACCCTTGTGCAATTATGTTAGCACAGCTGAAAACAGTTATGCTGGTGATATAAGCTATACAACTGGCCTTCCTTTGAGCTTGAAGTTTGAAGAACAAAATTAATACTTCAAATATGAATCATTATTTCTAACCTTGTCAATGTCTTGACTATATTTTCTATTCAATTTTCAATTCATTTGATAAATAAAAGTGAGTTTTCATGGAAGACACGAAATTGTCTGGATGACCCCAAACTTTTGAACGGTAGTGTATACAATGTATATTTTAAACTACTCGCCATTTCTGATTAGTTGCTGAGGGAAGTGCTGTGTGAAGACTGTCATGTCTCTTCTGCCACCACGGGATCGAGTTTGATATAGTTCAACAGAAATGCCAAATGAATGTCGCCGCTACCCGATGATGTAACCTCTTTCACAGAAGTCAAGGTAACTGTGCAACTTTTTATGACGCTAGATTCATTGTGCGCTGATGGAAATTTAATGATGATCTTTTTTTTCTGGGGTCTTACAGTATACATCATTGTTCCCCAGACAGCAATGTTTCCTGGGTACAGAACATTCTGTTTGTGAGAAACTTACTCCATGACGGTGCCTCCAAACACATTATCTGTGCTCTTGAGGAGAGACTGTGCGAAGCTCAACATCCTGGGCCACCAAATGGGGAAAGACACAAGTTTATAATGAAATCAAGTTTCTGTACTACGCATATGCGGTTCCATCAAGCAAACTACATTAGATGAGTATAGAAAAAGGATTCTATGCTTTCTACTATGAGTACATTGACCGAATGGGAGAAACAGAGCGAGACAGAGCTTTTGTAGTGGCTGGATAAGAAGGTAAAGGGGTCAGATGGGAAGTGAATGAATGAGAGAGTGGAGCTGCTCCTGCCAATAATAGTCCCGTGCATATACGGACGAGCGGTCAGTCGAAGCAGTTCTTAAGTTGCCCCATCAGTGATGCAGAGTGTCACCTCTATCAGGGGAGGTGGAGGAGCAGCCTCTTGGCCCATAATGGGCTCCATGATTTGGTGATAAAACCAGCATCAGTATCCCAGGTGTCCTAAATGGTTTGATCTGAAGAGAGAAAGACGGATGAAGATTCATGTCGATGGAAACTTGGCATTTAATACTTTTTGTCATTAACACTCGTTGCAATCATTTTTTTATGGGTACTCTGCTCCAGTCAAAGCCAGAGAGATTTATCTGCTGGATCCAACTAGATTTTAAATGGTCTCTTTATACTTAAGTCATTTCTCATTATATTGCAATTAATCTGGTTTCTTAAAGTATTTAACCCATCTGGCTGTGATTTATTCAGGGATTCTGGCGTAGCTTTTAGGGTGCTACACATATTTGTTTGAGATAGCAGCTTGTGGGAAATAAATCTAAATACTGGACATGAACATTCAGATCAGTGGAAGCTGTTATTTTAGAAAATGGCCACATATTTCTCTTGTGCAGACTTCAAGTCTCATTGGATGGACACACTAATGGTACACACAGATCTCTAAGTGCTATGTCTCATCTTAATCCACCCCTGACTAGCTATTACAGCTCACATCACCTACATTCACAAGCTACAACGGGGCTGATACGAAGACATTTAACAGTGATGGCGCCTCAGGTCCTCCGAGCACTTCCACTTCTGTGTCGAGGGAGGTTGGCGCACGGCTCGTCTGCCTCACTCACGCCGACATGAGTACAACCTGATCAGTGTTCTCCAATGAGACTCCTTTGCAGAACACAACACACTGTCTTTCTTCTTCCATATACTAAGCCAGAGACACCTGGTGGACACTCGGCACTATTTTCTCGCTCCAAAAAAAACAAAAAAATGCTCACGGCTTTGTGAGAATCCCTTCATGTGTGCTACTAAAAAAAAAAAAATCGAAAAAAATATTTACTTCTGTAATTTTTAGCTTTCAAATTAAATGCATACAGGAAAAGCACGTTACTTCTGTTTTTGAAGCACATTTACAAGTAAAAAAACAAATCCATGATGAAAGGTTAGGTTTTCAAATATTCAACCAGTGGATTTTATGCAGAAGGCATTGCCAGTGTTGCATAATGCATTGCCTAGTTTTAGAAATGCAAATCACCTCGAGTTGACGGAAACCTTCCACTGGCCTGCTATGAAATATGTTGTGATTCCGGAAATGTTAATGATGCAGCAAAAGTAGAAGAAAAAAGAGACATATCCAGGTAGGGGGGGGCAAGGACAAAGGAGGTGGGGCAACATGAAAGAGTAAAATGATTATCAACTTTGCCTTTCAGAATATGACACCAGCTGTTACTGACGCTCTGCTGCTGTTAATACACGGATGAAAGATGTTGTGTACTGCCATGTGTACACTTTTAAATGACCTCAAAGAAGCCATTTTACAGCCATTTTGCGGTGTATTATCCCACTCTGACAACTTTTAGAAACATGTCATTTTTGGGTCATAATAAAAAGATGAATGCTCTCTGAGCACTATTTCGCTTTAAAAGCCCCTAAACTCTGAGTGCAGTGTCGAATGCTTGTTGGAATACAACATCTCTGTAGTGATAGAGCAAAATAAATTTGTGAGGTAGAACGTGAAAATATTACAAAGTTATTAGACTTCAGTTAATCTTAGGAATCAGGTATTGTCTGAGTAAGAAACCACAACATTTTGAACCGAATGTATTTCTGTCTGAATTAAATCAAAACGAGGGATCCTGCTCTTCGAAGATGCAGATACATTTGGGTCGATCAAAACAAGCTTGACATATTACAACCTCAAAACCATCCAAACTGCTGTGCTGTCCTTGTTACCACATATCCTATTAATTAAAGTGCCTTCCACAGTTCTACTGATTTTCTGATGTTTGAAACTATCAGGCATCTTTATCGATCACAGGCCATAATAGGATATTCGGTATTGTCCACTTTCTGCAGGGAGTGCTAAGGCTCACTTGTTATTTCAGTCAATGACCTGTATAACTGGTAGTGAGCTTTAAGTTGTATCTGTATCAATATTTGTGGAAAAACATGATAGGGTACATTGTTTAGGAATCAATGGCTTTAAACTCTTATCCCAAGTCAGATAACTCACATTACAAAGCAGGGTTTTTCCCGAACGCCTATGACAAATCCCGAGCGCCTAAGGCAAAAAAAAGTCCGCGATGGAAAAAAAAAATAATGTGTTCATCACGTGCACGTCAGCGAATATGTTCTCAATAGTATGTTTCAAGTAGGCTACAGCCGAACCCTCGTTCTGTTTTGATCAATAGTAATCGAGTTGATAAGCGTGTCTTCTTGTCTGATCAATACGCAACTGTGAGGTGCGCCAATGGACAGAGCGGCCAGCTGCTGATCACTCACTCAACGGCCCGAGGTGCACGAATACACCTGGACTATTGTCAATAGGGATGCACCGATCTGATCGGCGCCGATCCATATCGGCCGATATTCCCATTATCGGTTTTGATCGGCGTTCTCAAAACGGCCGATCAGATGACATAAAATCTGCGAGAACTATCAGAGACGTTTTAATCGCGGCGCACCGCAACGGAGACGATGCGCCCGGCGAGGGCCGGCAGAGGTCAGAGGTCAACGAGGGGATCCTCACGCACCGAGCGGCGTCCCCGTCCCCCGAGTTGAATCGCTGCGTCAACTCAGCCGACTCTCACATGTCTGAGCCCCTATAGACTGATGTTCACGGGAAACGCATTCGATCGGGAGCGCGCGAGGGTTTTGATAAAGTTAGCGGAAGGATTTACGTGAAAACATCCGGTTTTGTAAAGTTAGCGGAAAGAACCACGTGAAACAACATCCGTTTTTCAAAATAAGATATCGACAAATCATACACGAACATATACAAGTAAACAATGAACTGATTTTGTATCTTTAGAGATCGTTTCTGAGATTTAGCTTAAATTATGCTAACATTAAAACATTTTTACTGTACCAAGGAAGAGTTTATAAAAATAAGTCAGACTTTTGTTTGTTAAGAAAAGTCCTGTATTTAGATTTCCCCAAGAGTTCCAGGAAATGAATGATGCAGATGTGTACCATACATATCTGAAATCCCCATCACTGGCAATCAATCAATTTTAATGTATCAATTAGGACATTTTTCAAAGTAAAAGTCCTAAATGTTTAAAGAAATCGGTAATTTCTTTCATGTTTGAGTTGCTTTATATATGTATTTCCTCATAGTCCGAGGCAATAATGCTACACAATAAATAGAATGATTAGAATGCTTCAATCGACACCGTGATCGGGATTATCGGATCGGCAGGTACTGATTTCAGTGATCGGTGTTCGGCACCCAAAAACCTGATCTAATTGTCAATCTATTAGCCTATCTATTTTAATCTAAAGTGGAAGCAAAATGATTTTCTAAGCATTGCCTCCATTATTTATGTGAAAAAAAAAGAAGAAAAAAATACATAGATGTCTGCTAATTACGGTGACATGGCAACATAGACCGTTGGGAGCATTTTTTTTGGGAGCACTGAAGACCCATTTTGACCGAGGAAAAACCCTGCAAAGTCTGTGTTGGGCTTTATTGTTGCCACTAAGGGACTGAATAGTATATATAGATAGCAATGCTTCATGGCTTAGGTATAATGAAAATAATTAATTGGAAACAAATGAACAACATTTTCCCCAGCAACCACAGAAAAGAGTTTGACATGAGGAAGTGACAGTTGCTTGTTATTCAGCGAGAATCCCCAAGATGTTTCACTTCCCGATTCCCCACTAACTGGACCATTGGGGAAGGATGACAGGATGACAGGGCCCGACAGACATCACTTAGAATCAACAGTGGGTCAGCACCCGGCTTCCCCTACACTCTCACCCTCTTGAAGAAAAAGGTTCAGACAACGGAATCCAAAGCAATTTAGAGCAACACTCTTGTCACTTCCTCCTCCTCCTCCTCCTTCTTCTTCCTCCTCCTCCTCCTCCTCCTCGACCATGCTGACTGCTCCCTGTGAGACCATTTGCTGTGCGACGTTGCTCTGATAGGACAACAAAGAATTGCCAGGACAAACGACTCTTTGGAGACAAGTGATGGGTCTCAAATCAGAGCACACGCAGTGAACTTAAGCCTCCCATCTTAGTAGTGGGCAGCTATTATTTCTGCTGCTACTGCTGCTGCTAAATGACATGTAATGTAATGCATTACTATACACAACCCGCGGGTCCAGTGCCTTGCTCAAGGACATTTTAGCAGTGCTCTGGGGGCGGACTGGCATATGTCCAGCTACTAACAGTCCACGCCTAGTAGTTGGTCCGTATGGGAAAATGAGTCAGTGAACCTGATATGAATTGGGGTTTTTTCCGCTTTGTTGTTCAAATTATTTGTATTATATATTTTTGTTCCAATGAAACAACTAGGTGGGGATGGTGGTCACAAGTGCACAAGAACAGAACACGCTTAAGGAGAGTAACGTCATTCTTTTCCTCCCTGACACTTTAGGCTTCCTTCACAAATGGGAATATAAGAATAGTTTTTGAAGGATTTAAATGAAAGCAAAAATTGTGATGACCGACATTATTTTCTTTTTTTTTCTCCAACTGTTCAGATGACGGAAGAGTCCAAACCCACTCATTTCTTATTGATGGATGACTTGAAAAGTAAATGGCATGTTCAGGCAAAGGAAGCATGGACAGCTCAGAGTAAATGTAAAATATTTTTTTCAACAGGTGAATTACCCACTTAACATATTCAAACCATTATATACTTATTTGATTTATTTATTATAGAACAGTACAGTAGCGGTCATGTATAATCCATGACCGAGAGGTTGAAACTGAGGCTGAAACACAGATTTTTCTTTCCATTTTACAATGGAAGAAGTCTGTCCGTCAGTGGCCGGCTTTCCAACTGACACATTCAGCATAACCAAATGTGGTTAGAGCTTCAAAAATCAAGAAGGGACATTATTGTTATTACTGTGCTTCTTAATATTATTAAGTTGTTGTGAACATAATATCTTCTCATGTTTTCATTAAGAAAGTTTTTTGACTGTGGTGTTTTTTCCACAAGTTATATCATGAGAGGGATGTTGTCAGAGCTTAAAAAAGGGAATGCATCTTTCGTTCATACATTTGAAATACTACCTCTCCAACTTTTCCGCCCCCGGTCGGCCGGTGTACGCCGCTATCTGAATACCATTGTTGAGCCTGCCATTCTGTCTTGCAGAGTAGGAATTGCACGGCCCACCTCCCAATCCATCACTGCCATTATCTTCAAAGTGCCCTGTGAGAATTAGCTGAGAATGAGGTTCCATCATTCACCTGCTGTCTGCCCACCATTACCACTATCCGCAGTCCGGGGGGAATCCTGTACGATCTCCTCTACCATCATTACGCCAGCGTTTTAGAGAGAAGGTATCATTAAAGGTAGTAGTATCACAACCTGGCTTTTTTTAAGGCTCCAAATGTATATTGTTTTCCTCCTTTAGTTTTTCTTCTAATTTTAAGATCTGAATACAAGCTTGCCACATCTGCCAATACAGGTTTACGGATACACTAATTATTGCATGAACAGGTTATAGCTTAATGACCAGAAATATATGTCCACTGCAAGATAAAACCAGGCAGCTTGCATGGCATACATATGATTGTCACGGTGCTATTAGAGTGGACCCAAAAGCACGACTCAGACAGGAGTAACAAAGATGACTGTCTTTGGTCAAAACCAGGAGATCAGTCGAAGAAGCAAACAAGTCCAAAAACGGGCAGTGGTCAGAACAGGCAGGTCAGGAATATACTCTAATAACGCTGGAGAACTTGGCACGAAAACACAAGACAATCTGGCAGAGGACAAGTGGAAGTGAGGGAGCTAAATAGTGAGGGACTAATGAGGGGATGGGCTGCAGGTGAGAAGGGCGTGAGGACCAGGTGAAGGGAATGAGGGACTAACGAGGTGATCAGAGGCAGGTGAGGGGAGTTGGATTGACGAGATGGGAAGCAGGATCTGGAATGACATGATACTTAGTGACAGGATGAAAACAACTACTACAAAAAGGAAGGCATGGAGCTAAACTGTTACAATGATTGTATCATAGATTGACTACAGCAACAGCAGCGGTAGCTAAAAAAATTCAAAAGAAAAAAACATCTAACAAGTCTTGGCGTATGGGCCTAAGAACATATTAATAGCATTAGCCTTTGCATGAAAGCAATTTTTAATAAACCAGTAGACATGCATGGATTCATTTAATTCATTTCAATGCGTACCAAGTTGAGGTATTAAAGTGTTCATCATAGCTCCTTAATACATATTTAATACATAAATGCTTGAATAAGCCTATCGCTTGCCTTCTAAAGAATCTATGTTTAAAACTGGTTGTGTTGAGCCCAGCTAAATAATCCGATCCGCTCGTGTATTGAATCATGAACGATACTCTGCTGAAAGGCCATTGTACTGCTTATGAGTGAGCTCTGTGTTGGGATGCTGTTGTGGATTGAGTGGGACTCAGTGATTGCGGCCCAAAGACAGCTGTGATTTGTGTCTCAGTGTTCTCGCAACCAGCTGTAGCCAAACCCACAGAGACATCCATGCGTATGCCGAGTGGAGCTGAATCCAGTTGGGTTGAGGGTCCGGTACTCTACGCTCCATTTGTCGACAGACTGAACATGACACACTCACCATTTGAATTATAACTGTAATTTCTCAACAGCTATTAACCGAGAGAAAGTCGAGACTAAAAGAAAAATATGAACTCGTTGAAAATGTGGATCTGCAGTAAACTTGCTGCTTGAGTGAAAGCCCTCCGCTTCACTCCTTCTGCTGAAGCCGGCTGCAGAGATTAAGAATTCAAAGTGTCCCTTCCACTTTGAAAAATGTTGACCATTAACCACTCATGTGAGGCTCGTCATACACACAGTTTTATTAGTGAGATAGAAGTAGCTCGCAAAATTCTGCCGTAACTGTGCTGATTAAAATAACTCTTGCTCCATCCCTACTCCAAGCTCCATGTAACTGTGTGTGTGTAAAGCCTTCCTGCTTATGTGGCCTGGAACAATGTCAAAGGTCAGCGGTATCCCGCTGAGGCTTGAAGCTGCTCCTCAGATAAAGAAATCAAACCCCTTTTGACCACATTTAGGTTTGTCAACCAAATACCAATTTTTCAGACTTCACACCATTCACTGGATGACATCATAATAAGTTAGGAATATTTAAGTTGACTTCGTTAAGATTATAACATTAAATACAAATTTAATAAAATATGCACCCTAAACTTTTGATAGAAGATCTAAGCACAAAATAAAATTCAAGTGACCAAAGCTGTGACCTGCAGTATCTGAGCACCATGATGAAACTCGTCCTTTTGAACCTGGCTTTTTCAGTCGGAGAAGAAGCATTCAAATCCTTTTTGGAAAAGTAGTTATGACCATATTGTAGAAGTAAATTAAGCAAGGCACGAGGAATTGGAAAAGAAAAGCATTGAAGTATGAACGTGAATACATTTGCAACCAATGACATCTGGTATGATGCATATGCTATTTACATTCTCCTTTGATCAATCGATTGATTTTATTTTTCGCTCTCTTTTTTCTCTCTAGAAATATAGAGATTTGAATATAGAGAGAAAAGCAATCTTCCTGGTTGTCGAAAGTAAAACCTTTAAAATGCATGTTGGCCCAACTTTAAAGTCCAAACCAATTTGAATTATGAGCAATACATCGCAGTAGTAAATACTAGGTCCCTGTACAGATTGAAGAACTCCATGGCAACCCTGAGATTATTTTTTAATTGATTAATATAACATAGCTTTGGAACATAATTCAGTTATACTAAAGTATGGGTTTATGAATCATAATTACATTTCTAATAATAGTTTCATAAACTGATCATTCCTAGTTATTAAATCTGCTGCCAGCAACAACACTACAAAAGGCTCACATCAAATTAAAACAATTGAGTTTGCTGTGTGGTCACTAAACTAGAAGCTGTACAGAATACACATTATATAAAATGGTGCATTCAGTGTCCCGTGGACCGACCTGTTGAGAACTATTTGAAAGCTACCACCTTTTTAAAAAAGAACATTATTTGTCTCCACCTTCAGAGCTCCTGTGTCTGGAAACACTTTTGGGTCCGCCAAATGATCTCAGCTGTAACTTTGGGGTTTTACCCCTTCAGTTGATCAGCGGCCGATGTTACAGTGTGAAGAGACTCCGAGGGACCACGGTCCGTTACTTTAGCTACGTTGTTTTTAAGGTCAATTCACCATAACATTACCTGAAAAAAATTTACAGAAGAAGTTGAAATTTAAAAAAATAACATTGAAATAGCAATTTAGTATTAATAAAAATACAATATATACTAGCTCATGTATTTTTTTGCAAGTTCCATTCTATCAAGAAGATTATCACAGCTTTCAGGGATTTTTCTTTCTTCTTTGATGACACGGATTCCCAAAAATCCCTTTCTGTACAGTATATCCAAAACATAGAGTAAAAATGCATTTCACATGGGGAAGGTGGAGCCGTCACCCTGGGCTTTTTTTTAACTACAAATATGGGTACCCATTCTAAAGTGCATTAAAAGAAGAGGACGCTGAAGAAGAAAAAGGCAATTAAATATTGAAGACTCTCTTGGGCACTGGCACGCAACGGCCCGTTAACCTGACCCAACTCCTCGGCTGTCGCCGAATGCAGCTCCACTGCGCTGACATATTAACCGCCTGCAATCTGTGACACACTCGGGCACCGAGAAGCCTTGGCGAGGCCCACAATTAATCCACATGTGATGGAAATGTAGACATTAAAAACATGTGGCTATTCATTACATTATAGTACGTGTAATTTAGTGGACGCTTTTATCCAAAGGGACCCACAATAAGTGCATTCAACCACGAGTACAAACTCAGGACAACACGAATTAAGAAAGTAATGTTTCTTCAAGAAAGTCAAACTACAAAAACACCGTGAGTAAGTACCATTCAAGTGCCACTGAAGTGCAAATCTGTTTTTATTCAAGGTAGAGGCTGTTCCTTGCTAGACACAGTGCATAACAATACATGGCAAACTGTATACATAGATTGCATACAAAAGTGTGTGTAGACATGAGGACCGCTCATCGGTTGTGGACGACTATTCTGCAGCCTTGAGTCCAACATTTTGTCCGTCGTCTTCACTCGAGATAAGCAGGGCCTTTCCGGTAGCTTTTAGCAAGACGCAGAAGAAGAAAGAAAATGAGCAGTCGACATTTTATTACAATCGGATATTGAACAATGTAGCGGTAGTGGTGCCTTCTGAAGCTTTAATATCATTTTTAAAGGTTGAGTTGTAGACTATACAAATTACATGTTTGCATTCACATGATGGTTATCAAATACAATTGGTTTACTGAGAGTATAAGGGGTGGCTTTTCACACCGGTTTCACACTTGTAGACCTCAATTTTCTGAGGATTTTTTCATTCATTATGGAAGCCCCCTTTAGTGAAACCGAAAAATTACCATTAGCAAAACAAACTTTAAAAAAAAACATTATGCGGAAGTCCCGGGCGCTACATTTAGTTTTGTCCAGTATTGAAATAAAAATAAATAAAGACTGGTCACACCTTTCCCCTTTGGCCAAAACACGACTTTATCTTTAACTGCTATGAAGGAGTGATCATGGTCTCTTCAATAATGTTTTCTAAACTTTCTTATACCATGATATATGTCGAATGTATCTTATAGCTTCGTTCATAATGTACCTCACTGTATTAAAGGAAAGAAAGCATTAATATCTAACCGACTAATTAGAAGTGAACTTAATCCTATTTGGAAAAATTATACCAAAGTAAATGTCTAACAGTTAATCCTCAACATATAATGCTCAGAATGTCAATCGTCTATTGCGATTGTTTTTTTAAAAGAAATACATAAATGTTTTGCGTAAAATGTCAGGGTATTGAGATACGCTGGGCAAAGAAGCAAGATGCTGCGGTACGAGTATTTCCACACTAGAGTTAATACTGAAGTAATTCCGGGTTAATGAAGCAGTGCCCTGCTGTCTCCCTAACACTGTTCATGCTTCACTAACAGCTAGGGCTCTGGGCTAAACAGATGATGAAGTTGTTGTTGTTGTTGTTGTTGTTTTCATCTGATCACTGCTTTCACGGCAACTGGAAATGAAAATGTCCTTTCATTTAGATAATTAACTCGTACGGCTGCAATGCAACTGTATGGACATGTGGATGCTCAAGCGATGGAAAAACGTTGTTGTACAAAGGAAACGGTCGGTCGTTATATATTTTCTAAAATAATGCAAATGACGACTCATGAATTAAAATACATCCTAAAGAGAAGCAGGGTGACTTCTCATTTGGGTGATAGCTCAGTTAACACTGATGGGTTCACTTTGTCTTGGGGCAGGGAATTACTGCGGCGCCCTCAAGGTGATTTAATTGAGGGGAAAATGTCAAGATGCGGACATGGAGAAGACTTCCTCTGCAACAGTTTCCTTTTTTTCCCTTCTTCTTCTTCTTCTTCTTCTAACTTGCCCCGAGCAAGGCTGACAAGATGAAACCAGAATGGACTCCGAACAACGAGGGCTCCTGTTAGGGTTCTGCTCTCTGACTCATCCTCGACAGCCGTGTGCAAAGGGTCATGTCTTTGTTCAAAGCAAGGCAGCACTCACTGTCTTTATGTCCCCCCTTCAGCTCCCCTCTCCATGTCTAAAATGTATGCTCATTCACATGCTTATTAAACTGCACACACACACACACACACACGTAGATAAAAGCACACGCATACATGGGAAAATACGAGTGTTATTTTCCATCCTCTTCCTGCTCCTCGCTGTAGCCTTGTGACTATTTATATCCTCGCCATCCATTTCAGAACAGAACAAACTCTACGTATGGATTTTTTTTGCTCTCAAAATGATCTTTCGAGAGTAAATGTTGTGCAACAAAAACAGAACTCATGCTCCCTGTGATATTGGTTCAAAACTGCAAATGACTTTTATTTCTTTTAAGAAAACTAATTTTGATATGAACACTGAGTTTAATATGACTCATTTAATGGTGGGAGGGCTTTACTTGCTTGGTTGCAAGCGTTTTGTGACTTGGCGTCTCGTTGTGGTACGGCCAGCCTCCCTGGTCGGCCACAGTCACTGGTAATCTGTTCGGGTTTTTACACTTTCATTTTGGCCTGACAGAAACATTATCACAGTTTGCATTCATAGCAGGTCCATGTGGATGTCTGATAATCCTATAAACAATGCGCTCCATCCCGCCGAATTCACAAAGACAAACAACAAGCGGTCTTTCCTCATTTTGATTTTCCTCTTGCGTAAATACCGTCAGAGACACTGAGATGTGCTGCCAAAAAGCCTTCATTTCCAGGAGGGGATTTCACTCGACAATGCCAAAAAGCTTCACTCCCAGAACTCATTATCTTGTCTTCTTTGTCAAAAGGAGCAAACGGCCACATTTGTGGGCATTGTTTAATCTGTGACCAGAGGTCAGGTTTCACTAACAGGTCAGTCGTACAAGAGGGAACGAGAGCACTTTGCATTCATGCAAATTGCACGGAGTAATTATGGGCTGTATGAGTTTGTGACGGTTCCCTGTGCAGCTGACAGAAAGAGATTGTCGAGCAACTGGCGAACATTGATTATTTTCCAATAAATCACTGTTTAATGACAGAGTGATGGGGTCAGTATTTAATCAACTGCACTGCATAAGAAACTCACCGCGGCCACGGGATTAATTGATGTTTCCTTCAAAACAACCGAGCAGCTTAATTTATCTCCAGCTGCTTGGTATGTACTTTTGAAAAAAATAAAAATAAATCTCATTTAATCAACAGCATGTATGAGCAATGGCATACAGAATCCAATTGCTCATTAGTGCTCTCGTGTTCAGGTTCAGTGAGAACCTTCCACTCTTTCCAACATAAAAAAAATAAATAATAATGTCATTCTGGATAATGCACATTAACCGTCACGACTTTAAGTTTGCTCAGAAACTGCTCGCTCACTTTTTGTGAGACGTCTGTTACAAATGAAACACACTTCATCTCCTTCTATGGGGATCACTCCAGACTTTGCTGGATCATTTAAGTCACTTGGAAAAGTTACGTGTCACGCAAAGTGGCTGACTTAGCAAATGAGAAGCTGTTCGGGAGAAAATAATTATTCTTAAATCAATACAGCAGGACATGAAGCGTGTTTCATCCCCGATAGGATTTTTTCTTCACAATGGATGGATACGTCTGGCTCGGAACATTCCCCTGCACTTTACAAGCGGTTTCCCCACATATCAATGTACACCATGGCTCGGGCTGTCACGGAGGTAATGAATAGCAGCAATGAATAGCAGGAGAAGTAAGATAAATAAAATAAAATATTGCTTTGGCACCGGCTTCGCTCCGACTACTTTAACGGGCACACACGTCTTTCTGCTGTCAGCACAATGTCTGATCGAGTGGAGCATTATCAAGATATTTGTCATCAGGTTGGAGCCCATCAATCTTCATTCATTAATGCTGACCTGTGAGGATGCCTCGGATACCTGTCTGCTTATCTTACAATTATATTTCTATTTGTTTAATTATTCTTTTTTCTCCCACTGTAATTGCTTGTAAATCCCCTCTGGCATTCATTTCAATGCAATTCCAGCTAAAGCACATTGCCATATCACCAACATTATCTTTATTATGTGTCTAAGTCCCATAAAAACACACTGTACCGGCAACAATGTTTCATGGGGTGCTCACATGTGAAATTAAGACGTCTCCGATTTTATGTTGCATCATTGCTTCTCTAAATGAGCTTTAAGAGAGGGGGGGGGGGGATAATAAAGTATATGGATTCAAGTTTTTCTTTTATTATCAAAATACTGCAATACATGTTTCAAATATTGCAATGCTCTTGGTAGTCTGCAGCATGTTTTGATGTGAATACGTTGTTGCAGGAGGCAGGTTTGGTTAGTGGAGTGTGATATAAATAGTCATTGCAGCCGACACATCTTGACCAACCAAAAGACCTCCGAGGGCTTATCTCATGAACCCAAATTATGGGGAAATTTGCTAAGTAAGCCTCTTTAAACGTGAAACATAGACCGAAGTTAAAAGAGCAATGCTGAGTTCATGTCGGTGCAGTTTTACAGATAACAGCATGATTTCCTTTGGGCTTTTATCTTGTACCTGAAGAGCTGCTCAGAGGCGTTATTAGGCTGATGTGCATTATAAATTCTCTCACTCTCTCTCGCATCAATTTATTATGGAAAGAAAAGAAAAAAACTATGCAGTATCAAACAAAGAGATACTAATTTGGACGCGCTTCCAGTAGCACAGACATTATAACGTATTGTGTCTCTCTGATTAGCTCAGTCAGCGTACAATAACAAGATCCAAGGTTAGAACCAGTTGTGTGGAATTAATTGTGTTATTGCATTTTCTAAATATGTTGGCGAAGATGGAAAAATGTTGCGGGGAAGTCATTCAGATGTTGTTTTCCCCCAAACCAAAAGCAAACTCATCGCAGACCAACGTCTCACCATCAGATATACATCTTAGCAAAGGAGCTGGCAGAGCAGTTTGTTTGTATGTATTTATCAGTGCTAAGCAAACTAATTTAGACTTATTATGAGAGAGAACCACTCAGTAAAGCAACGTGAGTCTGTGTAACAATGATTTTCCATTTTCGGTTTGATTAGTTTTGATTGCGGAGCTTTCAAATATCTTCCTCTTTAAGAGACAAACAAATGGAAACATTGTCGAGGAGAAGTGCTTCCAGGCTGGAATGCAGGATTACTTTACAGTGAAGCACGAAATAGAGCCGACTAACTGCTCACCAAATGTTCAAATCATCAACATTGGGTAAAAGCGCATGCATATTTACAGGTTTGAAACAAGTAAGAGAATATATTATGTTCATATTAAAATGTCCTTAATGGTCACCAGTGCTTTCTTGAAGTTTTAACATACTGAAGTTTGATATTCAAAACATATTCTCACAATAAAGTAGGTGGTTGATAAAGCTGACATTTGTGGGTAAAAATAACTTCTTGTTCTAAAGTCAAACAAGGGTGAACCTGCTGCTTCATGAACACATTAAAACCACAGTCACCTTAAACATCGCCAATGCCAACGAGTTTGCATAATGTTGGACCCACGCACAGTTTGAGCCGCCTAAGCACCCCAGCAGAGACACAGGCGAGACTTGGCAAGCCTTTGAGAATAAAAAAAAAAAGAAAAGAAGAAGCTCTGAACACATTGGCTCCGGCACCGGCCCATAGGCCTGCAGCTTCTCCTCAGAGGTGCACTTTGAATCTAATTAAAACAAGACGGCGAAAGACTGCTTGAAAGATAAAGGGTGCCATGGAGAGTGGGCCGCCTGGCACCACCACTATTCATCCTTCTCAGTAGCGGCAAAAGCGAGTGATACAGACCTTGAGGTGCGACAGTGATCACAAAGTGACGGTATTAAATGGACGCAGTGGAGTACAGTGGACAACCAAAACATAAAACAATTAAAAAATTGGGCATGTATCTTGGCAATAATAGAATGGGTGGTTCAAATGGAGCACTCTGGTTCATAGCTGTGTTATAACAACCACAATCACAACATCTGTGGCGCCTACTTCCTTTGCACTTTCAGTATCACTCCAAGGGTGCGGGGGTCACTTCGTCCAACACGGCACACCTCACAGATACAAAGCGACACAGTTAGCTCCTCAAGCCAGCTCCAAATAAAAACATGCTTTACTTGTATGGAGGAGCGGTTTAAGCCGTTCCCACCTCCACAAAGAAAATCCACCTGCTTAACGACGTGCAGAGCAAGAGTGCAATTTAAATGGCACTTACTTATTGGATTTTGTAGTTTGGCTTTCTTGAAGAAATTGTACCATCTTAATCCTTGTTGTTCGGAGTTTGTACTCTCAGGGTTGAATGCACTTCTTGTTGTAAGTCGCTTTGGATAAAAGCGTCAGCTCAATGAAATGCAATGCAACGAGAGAGGAAGTTCGACACATAGCTGCCGGTGTGCATTCTACAGTAACCACCTCGATATGAGATATAAGATATAAAACAATATATTTTAAGAGGAAAGTAAAACTTTCATATTGCAGGATATGATGACCTTTTTATAAAAGCAATAGCTCCTAACAGGCCTTGGTTTGTTGTGATTATATCTCAGATGGGGGGGGGGGGGGGGGGGTGTTGTCGGCCAAAACAGTCAAACAAACAAACATACATCCCATGGCCTTTCCTGAGCTATTGTAAAATAATAACTGTTGTATGAAATGGAATGGCATAGAAGGATCTCCTTTGTAACCGGCTTGTGTTTTCTGGCCTGAGGATTCCCAATGGTACACATACGTTGGTATGTGCGTTGAGATTCTGTGGTCATTATGTATTGTAGCAAGATCTTTTCTTCATCTGGCTTTAACAGCATACATTTGAACATGTGATGTGGTGGAGGTCGAGTCGAGAGGAAAGGTAGAGGGAGGTTCTTACTTTATGGTCTTCCCCCTGAAACCATATCTGAAATAAATAAATAAAAACACCAACATCATCTGTTTTTCTTGTGGCTCAACATTTTTTTTATTTTTATTTGAGTTATTTATGTCCGATGAGTCAACCAGCTCCAAAAGGAATCTTAAAAATGATTAGTAATGGACTGTTTTTATATGCTGGGTGTAAAATACGGATGGATGAATAGAGCAGATGTTGTTAAACCACCCTGAGAGTACCTGCATGGCCAAACAAGGACAGACAACATGTGCTCTATAAGCAAAATCTGAACTCAAGGTTCTAGGCTGCTAAACATTTGTAAGGGCATATTAATCCTTATTTACAGACATACAACTTATATAAGAAGGTAATGCACCAAGATTAATTCCTTAGCCAAGCCCTGCATGTGTCTACGCTACCACAGCTTAAACGGTTGGATCTTACTGACACGCGGCGTATTGGCATGACCGTGAGTAACCGTTTTAATTAAGTCAGCAATGCTTGGATGAATGCAAAGAAAAGATTACTCACAAGAATCATGATGTGTGGTTTGAATAAAGACTTTTGCTAATGATCGATCAATTAGCAGTCAGTTTCCTTGAGCTGTGCTGTACCTTTGAAAAATATTATTTCCATCACAACATCGACACGTTATACCTCACATAAATAAATATACAATGGGTACGGAAAGTACTCAAATGTTCACTCTTTGTTTCATTGCAGCCATTTGCTAAAATTAAAATAAAAACATTTTATTTCTCATTAATGTACACCCAGCACCCCATCTTGACATCTGAATACTTATGACCATGTGATATTTCAGTTTTTCTTTTTTAATAAATTTGCAAAAATGTCTACATTTGTTTTTTTCTGTCAAGATGGGGTGCTGAGTATACATTAATGATAAATATTGTTTTTTTTATTTTAGCAAATGCTGCAATGAAACAAAGAGTGAAACATGTAAAGGGGTCTGAATACTTTCCGTCAAAAAAGAAGAGCACTTGTTTTTTTTATTAATGGTTGCCGCACACAGTATGGCTCAGAGACAGTACTTACAATGTTCAACAACACTTGGCAATACTAATTGTGCAGACGTAGACTCAGCATTGGTGTTATTCATCCAGACTCCAAGATAGTTCCAAGCCGTGAAAGTAGCTTTCATGTATTGCTTTGCCAGGAGGGTCGTGCAAAGCAGGTGATAATTCCTTTACGGTATGTGGGACCAATTAGTAATCCTCCTGTGCAGCTTTGGGGATGTTTGTTGTCCCATCCAAAAAATAAATAAAACCCCACAAAAAAACCATCATTCTTTATGACACATCTCTTTAAAGTAAGACTACATGTTTGTGAAAACAATGATGAAAGGGGCTCATGTACTGCGGGCATACGAACACAGTACGGATCAATAACTAAAGGGCTCTCCGGCCACTCGTTGCCAAGTCTTTAATCGTAATGTGCCCCGCATGACTATTATAATATGCTTTTTTTCCTTTCTTTTTTTAACCGCAGTCATGCGCTCACCATGTATCACTCAATATGACTGAAATAAGTGTGGACAAAAGCAATTATGATCCATCTCAAATGCATTCATCCAGGCATTGCAAACGTAATTTAGAATGCTACCCACAGCTGTGCATACATATACCACATGCCAAGTGAGTCAACACAAATCTCCCCTCGGCTCGGACCAGAAACACTGTGCTTATCAGTCCATGAATTCTGATTTTGTGATACCCACTCACATCCTCTTTTAAGTCCATGCACAGTGATTAACTCGATCGCTTTCTCACCAAAATGGCCCAGCATGCAGACGGAGCGGTCCTCAGTGCAGCGTCTGGGGTTACTGACACCTCTCCTGCCATTTGCAGCCCGTAGTGTCTTCATTATTATGATGATGATGCTACTGGTGATGATTCATTTGTTTGAAAACAAGATAATAAACTTTGGAGCATCATTATAAGTTCCATGGCTTTTCATGGGAGCCTCCAACTGCAGTCAATTACTCTGTTTGCAAGCTACATAGTGACCTTATCCAAGCTGACAAATGGCCACTTTCTTCGTGCCTCTCTGCATCCCAGCATGCTTTGCCTCCTCTTATTTACTGCAGAGTTTGAAATGTCACATTTGCTGGTGTTCTTTCCCAAATAGGCTTATTGTGTTACATTTTCTCTTTTTATTAAATGTACTGGATAAAGAGCATTTTCTAAATATGGATTTTATGAACCCCTCACTGCCATATGAACTAGAATGGGCACTCGGTAGAGCGCATACCTTCGCATATCACAAGATTGGGCATTGAATTATGAACATTTTGGCATGAGTTGCATGCCAGTTGGATACAAATTGACCGTGCTATGGTAAAAAGAAGATTTTGACCTTTTCATGACCTTGACCTTGATGTTTGACCCGATCGATCCCAAAATCTAATCAAATGGTCCCCGGATTATAACCAATCATCCCACCAAATGTCATGCTATTCGGTTCAATACTTTTTGAGTTTTGCGAGTAACACGCATACAAATAAATAAATACACGCCGATCAAAACATAACCTTCCGCATTTTCAATGCGAAGGTAATAACACAACTAAACATGATACTTCTGCTGTATGTCTTTCAGAGAATGAGACAGAACGGCCTATTTTAAAAATAAATAGGAAAGGGACTCATAAACATAATATCTGCAAATACAGCTGGCAAACTACATATAGTTTATGATGAGTGCAGCGCACTATGGTAGATTTTTATGGTAGAGTAAACCATAATAATCCCCTGTACCAACAAACTGTTCATGGCCTTGTCCTGGCAGTGTTCCTAGTCCAATCTCCTTTGGGTAATGAAGAGCTGCTGAACTTGCTGTGTATGCTACACTGCTCCCAGTTTAACTGTCCTTCCGGGCCACACGAGAGGTCAGGTTCACCTTCAGTCAGGCCACTCCCTCACCTGGCCCCATCACTCAAGACCATTCAGACTCCCAATCAAACGCATACAATGAAGTCTCTTGAGATACCTGCATTGTATATTTCCCTGTAACTTGATAGGTACTAAGTCCACCTTCAGGGAAGAAGCCTCACGATGTAAAACAAGGTGATGGTAGAGAGAGGTCCCACTTCCTGTTTAAATTAGTCATGACAATGGACCATTATTGTCGTATATACGCAGCTGTGTGCGGTGCAGTGTTGGCAAGCAGCTGGGTACGTGAGCGCCTGCAGATATCGAAGTGTGTACTTTCCCCAAAATGTATTCATCACTTCTGCCTTTGTTGTAATTCGAGAATAAATCGCTTTGCATAGCCCTCCCAGGTTATACTAATATAGATATGCATTTCATCAAAGGGATCAGAGTACAGGGTCAGCCAGGGCACAGAGCCCCTGGAGCAGCTCTGTGTGTGTGTTTGTGTGTGTGTATGGGGGGAGGGGGGAGTTCAGTCACCTGCTTTAGGCCACTTAGTGGTGGATGCTGGCATCACAGATGCAAAGCCCTCCAGTTGCAAACTCAGGTTTTATAACCTTCTATATAGCTACTATAATTGTATTTATGCTCAAAGGCCTCGACGACTGCAGCCCACTGACTGTCGCGGTATCTTTGATAACAAGCAAGAGAACATGTTTTAAAGTCTTAACTAGAGATTACAGGTTATTCGATAAATCTTTCACTCAAGATATGGAATTTTTATGAGATACCAATTTGAATCATGCAAGTAATTATTCAAGCAAAAATGGTGTTCCACCTTCTATAACATCAGAATTGGCGACTGTTTTTTCCCCTCTCTTTTCTAACTCAACATAAGAATACATATTTTAGTTTACTGCCTATAGCACACATTTTGAGCCTGAAATGTTTAAACTAGGAGGAAGAAAGACATCTTGATTGAAGCAGAGGTGGAATGAATCTAGGATGTTTGGTATCCAGTACAACCCGTTATTTCTGTCAGATACCTAGCAGCTCCAGTGAAGCAGAGGCCATTAAGTGCCTTCTCTCGCCTTGTTCTACAGTATATGTGTATGTGTGTTTGTGTGTGTGTGTGTGTGTTTCTTGGACAGGGGCCATGGGATATGAGACTGAGTGTTGATGGTCCAGTGCTCCTGTCCAGGAAACTGCCTCCCTCTCGTTCTCCTTATGAAGAGTGCTGTAAGCGTGTTAGCTTCAGTATTGCTCCTCTCAGTCTAATTCCCCGCATGACATCGGCTTGTTTGTTTCATTGAGGTTGCTCCATTGGCCCTTTATCTATCAGCATTTCCAGCCAGTCACAGTGAATTCACCAGCACAGGGCTTCTCTTACAAAACAGCTACAGTGGGAATCTATTTGTGTGCTAAAACCCTCACACGTCTATTCTTATGAATCCATCCAATTCAAAAGTAATGTGCGAACGTTTACCGAGGCGTTGCTGTCAATGTACATTGTCAGCAATACATTATTTGATTTTCCACAGTTGGCTGGGGTGTGATGGGAGGAGTAACTACTACAGTATCACGATGTTTCTATGTCATGTTACATGTGGGCCGGCAAGCTTTACAGTTGAAATTTTCGAAGATTTTCATTTACATAAGTGTTGATGTCAATTAAATTAAATTCAGTTTATTTTGTATAGCCCATTCTCACAAATTACAAATTTGCCTCAGAGGGCTTTACAACCTGTACATATAGACATCCCTGTCCCAGAACCAAACATCGGATGAGGAAAAACTCCCAAACAACCCTTCACGTGGGAAAAAAGGGAAGAAACCTTCAAGAGAGCAACAGAGGAGGATCCCTCTCCAGGATGGACAGATGAATAGATGTAATGTGTACAGAAGGACAGATTAGAGTTAAAACCCATTCAATGAATATGACAGAGTGTATGAGTAGTTGGTAGTAGGCATATTCCACGATCCAGACCTCCATGATCCATCAGGCAGATGGAGGTAGAGAGGAGGAGTAGGCGGAGTCTCAACAGTGGGCGGAGTCTCAACAGGGCCATGGCATGGTTGGTAGTCTGCCAGGGAACCCACCTGCTATCGTCTGACGCTTTCTATTGGTTTAAAGAGATAAGATAATCCTTCATTAGCCCCGCAGTGGGGAAACGTACGCGTTCTCAACTCAAGTCGTGTATCTCAACTTGCAAATTTGAATGTAAACGAGCTGCGCAGGGAAAATTAAGGCTTAGCCTGGATATCCGCAAGCTGCACTGGTTCCCCCAAACTCTATCCCCTTACTCCCAGAGGATTGTGGGTTCCGAGATTGAGAATTGGGTTTCTGTGGCGATATTCCCGGAAAGGAATGCTGCATGCTTTAAAGGTAGATTTTCACACACAGCTAATTGATGTGCACACATTTATTACAAACTTGAAGCGCATGTATCATCGAGACTCTAGATTCTAAATGCTCAGCACAATTGCATTGTTTTTACTCCATTAAAGTTCTTAATCAAGACAGAAATCTTAAAGCTAGAATGGAACTTTAACTAATAAACGAATGGCTCTTACATTCAAGACTTTGCCAAATGTGTTCAACCGAGGCAACCAACCTGCTTCACACAAACCAATAACTGTACACTCCCAAAAGGATCAGTTTTTGAAAACAAAAATCTCATTCATTTGAGGTCACTACAGTGACAAAGTGACATTGGGCGATTTGAGTTGATCTTTGAACTTGAGGCGATTCGGCTTGACCCCAAAAAGAATGTCCTTCTCTTCTCGATCGTTGTGATGTGTGGCCACAGTATTATAAAGTCAGTAACTTTGACATTTGTGTTCAAAGCAAGCAATAGTTGTAGTAGCAGTTGACAGTAGAATATGTTATGAAAATAAAGCACCCAAGATTTTCCATCCATCCATATTGACCCTTTTTAAACTAATCTTAAATATCTATGAAGCACCATCATTAAAAGTTGTGTCTCCCTCTCAGTAATTAAATCTTTGCATAACCAGATCCCTTACAATTATTAATTTGTATCCCCACTCCTTTTCAACTGTGTTAAGAGAACATTTTCCAGGAATCCTTTATCTTTCCTTTAAATCCAGGCCATCATCAAACTTGTTGATACCAGCTTCTTTTTTTTAGGTTTGGATTTACCCTTCAGTTGGCTCTGCCTCGTGCACGTTGTCCAGTGGGTTAGAACCACATCGCTGCACATCAAAGGTTGAGGTGGAGGGAACAGTAAAAGCGGTCCTCTTGGCTATTGTAGAAAGCAGGGTCATGGGTGTTATTACTTCTTCCAGCTTCTCAGCCCCGATCATCATCTGCTGCTGCTCACATAGTTCGTAGGGACATGGCGGATGCATGTAGGGGAAAACGAATAGAGCCGACTGGGGTTGGCTTTCCTCATTTAGAATTCTCTGTCTGCCTTCAAAACAACTGCATGCGAGTGTGTCGAGGTTATGTATCAATTTAGGATACCCGAGAATGAACATAAAACAAAATATGCTCCTGTTATTTTTGTGTATGTGTGTGTTTGTAGACGTACATCATTTTTCTGTGGGAGTTTATGTCATGTGATGTGCAGTGAATGAATAATTTAGTAAGTGAGGATGGAGCAGATGACAGAGAAACACACATTCCGTCAGACGGACCACATTTACACTGACCCGACTACATTTCTGCACTAACTCTGCTTCAAAGTTGATATTTTCATCATTCTTTCGATGTCCAAAACTCACAAACACTGCACGGACTCAAAGTTAGCACTAAGCCCCATGTACACACACGGAACACGGCGTCCATAAATAATAGAGCACACATAAATTAAACATCGAAGTTGAGCTGGCGATAGCCGCTCACAATTGGCCTCCTTCTCCCCATCCAAGACTTAATTAGAAGCCTTGCATTTTCCTGTAAGGAAAACAACAGAAAAACACAAACAAACACAAGGGGAGGAAAATCACAGGAGGTGAATACTCACAATGCATGCTGTTGTTACGGTTCGCAGTAATTGCAGGGCTATGAGAGGACAACGTCTTCAACAGGAACACCTCATCAACACCTGGTTTTTTCCCTCTTTTATTCACCTCTAATATCTTCAAAGGTTAGTTCCCCCCACCACTTCCTGACGAGCTGCCTGCTCCTTCGTGAATATTAATTTGCATTTGTAGAGACTGTGCAGATGAAGCACAAATTGTCTGATATCCTTCGCTAGTGTCAACACGGAGGCCCAGTGGAGCGTTAGTTGTGCCCAAATACATGAATAACAAGGAATGAAACGTACATATACAAACGTGTATTGATGAATCACATCTTGAATAATTCTTAAATGATTACCAAAATGTCTAATTCGTTCCTGAAAATAATTAGGAATATTTCATCAATCAATTCAGTTTCAAACTAGTTCGGGGTCTAGTTAGAAGGGTGCTGTATGGATAAAACGCTCTATCATAGCATGTATCATTTCTATAATGCAACATTTCTATATTGTGGCAGTGTACATTTTTCGAGGAAAAAACTTGTGAAACCGTTTATAAATAGTGTTAACGTCAAATCCAATTACTAAATACCTTAAGAAAAATAAAAATGGTCCCCAAGCTACATTTAAATATTCTTTTTCACACTAAAACTTCTATTTAAGCCAGAGATGTCAGTTCATAGATTCATAGATTCTACTCCAATACACAGACTTAGTTATTCCTAATTATGGCTTTGGTGATATTGAAACTGACATTTAAGATCCCTCACAGCCTGTGTTTTTGTGAAAGAGCTGAATGAGCTCCATCTGAGGGGCACCGGGGATGACAGCACGCCAGCATCTTAATATGTCCTCTCAGAGATGAGTGCCACAGTGTTACGGAGATGATGATGATGATGATGATGATGGAGCTCCCAGTCACGTTCACTCACTTAGCAAACCTTGTCTCCTCTTGATCATTCCTGACAGTAACAAAAGGGGTGAATATTCTCTAATCAAGACTAAACATTCTGATCATCGCTGGCATTCCCTAATCAGCCCATAATAGCATTTTGAGGACAGTGTCAGTGGCTAATGGAAGGTTAGCCATACTAAACAATAAGAGAAGACGAGTTGCTTTAAAAAAATGGCAAATCCGCTCTCTGTAAAGTACGACACCTGCTCTGAAAACAATGGTGGCACAAAATGTTTTAACATGAGGGCACAAGGAGAACTTTTGAGCACCTTTGGTAGCCCGATCAAGAGTAAGTAATGTCATGTCTAAGGATTATGGATATGTATTTTAATAGAGGGGGGGCCGGGTCTAAATGAACACGAGTACTATACAGTTTATACTAAATTCTACTTCTTCACTTTTACCTGTTGCACTCTTCTAGTTAGTTTGTAGCAGTAATGATTTTCAGCACACTTCATTTTGCCACCATAAACTATGTTAATATGCAGTAAAGAGTTGTAAAGAGTTCATGGGAAGTTTGACCTTTTTGAAGCATGTTAGCAACTTAAGACGTCTGCCGTCATAGCAACCTGTGATGTGGTATGTGTTTTATACAATAGACATGTTATGTGGTCCTTACTCACAAATTATTCAAAGTTACACCAAAAAAAAGTTGTTAAGTTATTAGTGGAGTTCCACACATGAACAATGCAGTGTCATTTGACAGTTGGGCAGACTTCAAATGGTATGTGGGAAAGGAAGAGTTGAGAAAATAGTAAACAATCAATAAACTAGGAGGTGATATGACTCTACGTGTATAACCAAGAATTATGAGGCATGTGGACAGCAGAGAAATTATAATAGACACGATTAATTCTGTGTGTCTTACTAAAACGTTGTAAAAAAGCATCCATGACTAGTACACCAACTGTCCCCCTCATTATGAAGAAAGAACAAGTTGAATTTTTACTCTGACACAAACATTTCTGACATATCACAGAAATCACGATACAATAAAAAAACAACTCCAAGACAGTGCATGCATTTCCTTAATTTCCTAGAGATCGTCTCCCCCGCATCCTTCACTAAATTATCTCAATGCAACAATCAAGAAGATGTCTCAAAGGAGCAGCGTAGGGATAAATAACCATAATGAATCAGAACTCGGTAGAGTACCACGAGTCGAGCATCCTTGTTGGTTTATCCTCGTCTTCTATCAGCAGTGAGCAGGCTTCCCACTCCAAACCAGTCCTCTTCCTGTGTTTTCTCTTTCAAACGGCAGCCAGCATTTCCATTATGCCTCAATGTGCTGTCAGAGCCTCCTATCTCTGTCAAAGAGATTATTTTTGTCCCTTTCATATCTCAAAGTGAGCAGCCAGATCTAATAATACGGTATCCAATTGATGTTGGGGGGAAAGGTAGCACTTCATTGGAGAAAAAAAACAACAACAAATTTTAAAAAAATGTAAAAAAAATCCTGTCTCCTATCTGCCTATGTCAGCACTGGCCTCTTTAATTCCTCTGGAGAAATACTTTTGTAATGCCGTGACTAATTAAAACCTGTCGCTAAATTAAGTGTGGCAGGTGTAAGCCCCCTCCCCCAAGGTATCTTGCAATGCCACGCACCCCCATATACTGCTCACCCCATTCTCCCAACTGATGTGAGAATTGTGCCACGGTAAGGGCAATTTCCTGCTGAGAGGACGTGGAAGCAGCACAACTCATCGCGATAAGGGCCAGGTGATGTGTTTGCTCTTGATTGATTTCTGAGAAACTGAAGATTTGCCAGAAATGACAATGCAAAAAGAACGATTTCAGAAGGTAGAAGTAGAGGAATGTTCTAACAGGAAGCTAATGTGACAGAATGGGCCTTGACGTGATGTACTGTCTTGAGTGAGCAAATCACAATCAGCTATTTGTGGAAATGTTCACAGGAAAATGAATGTGTTACATACAGTAAAACATGACAGATTGATGCAGGTTACGAGAAATCTAAATTGCTAGCGCTCCCAAAACTGAAGATAAGTATGGCTTAAGTTCCCCTTATAGTGGATGCGCATCGTTCTTCAAAAGTAGTTGGTCTTCAGGAAGAACATAGACTGTGCTCCTGAAATAAAATGTTGAAAAACTACATCCATAACATCCTCAGTATATCAAACATCATTTTCACTTGAGATGTTTGTTCTTCCAAATACTCATTGGTATTTTTTCAGATATGACTCATGTCTTCACGGCAGCTCATAGACAATGCCCTACCCTATTAAAAATGATCTTGAAATATCTTGGATCATTACAAATACGATATTTCTGTGTAGGTTTTTCGGGTTACTAGAAAAAAAACTGCCCATCGCTTGAAGTCCAACATTTAAAACTTGGGTTTTTACTAAAGTATGAAAACAAGAGGTAAAAGAAAATATCCGTCCATGACAAAACATTTGCTTCATTGGAATAGAATACATTGTAAAAAGCAAATGCAGCGACACTGTAAATAAGTGACAATTAGTGAAAGTGTTTAACATGTAAGTACAACCTCTGACTTTAGCTGGTGGTATTGCCTGTCATGAAAACTCAACCCCCATGATGCAACCTGCCAAAACGTAACTACTCTACACCCCCTGAGGAGTTTTGTTAAACCCTTTTATTTTTCTCTGATTAGAAGTGTCCTAGTTGATGAGGCATCTGCATTCCACAAGACTTCGGCACAAACAACAGCAGCTGGAGGATCAGCCTGTGCATGCAGACCTGTGTGAAGTCGCAAACAGACACGTCAAACTTTGTCTCAATAAAGCCTCCTCGGAAAGGAACGCGTCGTCTTGATTTAGATGCGAAACACAATCCCATGCTCGGCTAGGCTCCTCCCACGAGGGGCCGGGAGATTAAGATTTAATGGTGATACTGGGGGGAACGACGCAATCTGTCTGAATCCTCCCATCTCTTCTCGTCTCTTCACACAACATCACCTCTGTTGCTTTTCTATCTCCCCCTCTACCCCAAACACCGATGCAGACGCACTTACCTGCACGGCCATGCGTACACACTCTAGTCGGGTCACATGGGCGCTTACACACAAGTATGTGTGGCTAACAGAAATGACATGTAATGTAATGTAATGTAATGAAGTTAAATTAAAGTCTCGTCAAGACGATCTTCTTATTGTTGCACGAATGCTGATATTGGCTTTAAGAAACGACGGATCTGCACTCAACCCACCTGCCAAAACCAACGTGCCCGAAGGGAATGCACGGTTCTGTGCTGTTTAACAGTGAAATTCACAATGCGGATGTCATCAAGCCCGTTTAAATTAGATTATATTGGACATATAAGACTGGCAACCACTGCACTTCCTGCATTTAACAGCATTGATATCCACAGTGAGTAGACGCTGCCAAACGAAGTTACTGCATTTCAAAAGACGCTTGGAGCGTGTCTCCGTCTGCCATTTACGACACCATCTCTTAGTGTTTGATGGCTTAAGGAGTGATCTCCATTGTTCTGTCGGTCAGCAGGAAAAGCACCTCTGCAGAGTTCTTGTCCTAATGGCATCAGGGTTTACAATGTGTCCGTAATGGTTTCCTCCCTTCAACTAATATCCATTAGCTCTTGATCTTTGAAGAAACATTTAGAGCAGACATTAATGAGGGATCGGGTTTCACTTGGACCCGCACGGTCAGGTTATTTCATAAAAAGAGCAGGCGATGTCACGCTGTATAAGCTTCAATCGTAATGCATTGCAATACTTATTCATCTCTTGAATGTCACACATATCTTCAGATGTTATTAATATAATAAACCTTTCCAAACTCAATGTAATGATACTTGTGAATAACCATATACTAATCACAGATTCCCTCAGAATGACCTCCTCGTATGGTCTGAAGGAATCAGATGAAGAGCAATTCACAATACTTGCTGTATTTATATAATATGTAAATCTATAATTTATGTAGTGTAGGTGATTTCTTTCGAAGCTTTGAGGAGTTCATGGACTAATTGCAAATTAAAAAGATGCTCAATATACAGTGTCACAAAGCTGAAGGGGTATATCTTGATTTAATTGTGTGTTCAAAATGGGTTCTTGATTGGACGACTACTAAAGTGATAGGTGGGACTTTTCACTGACAATAAACGAAGAAAGGAAAGTGTGTTAGAATAATAAAATCAGAAATAAGATCAGAAATGGTTGGTTGAGAGCCACACACTGGAGTTTAAGGTTACAGGCAGTGGTACTGTGGTGGTAACATCATCGAGTCACCCTGACAACAAAGAGAGGTGTTGGTCCATTTCTCTGGAGAGTTTAGACACCATGACTGACGTTAAAGCACCAAAAATCGTCCAAAAGTGAACACACAAATCTCCGGAATAAAACACAGAGGAGACTGAAGATGTCTGTTGCTTACCACTTTCAGAAGCAATCATCCCCTCAGCCATGGCCTATTCTTTGTTCTCTTCTTCTGCTGCGGTCGTCCCTATTTTCAGTCTTTTGTCTGGAGGGAGAGTGGAAGGGAAGAAGTAGAAAGAAAAAGGATGGGTGAGCAAAATGAGAATAAATCTCAAAAAGATCACACTTTCAAACATCTTTACAACCCAATGCAGGACATACAAGAGACCAGGAATAGTTTTCAAACATCCAAAAGGGCCAACATTACCGTTTAAATAATCATCCTTGATTTTTCGGACCACGTGAATATATCTATTCTATTTCATTTGAACCTGAAAGCTGACAATGTCATTATTGTGCCGAGTCCATGTTTCAAAAAATATATTTTTAGCAGAAATTCCTGATCCTTTCCGAGGGCCTGGCAAACAGTGTGACCTATGCAATGCACACTGGCCCCTGCCTGCTACTCGCTCTCCTATAATGAGTCCTCTTATCCACGCTGCAGGAGGAAACACTGTGCATGGTGAATATGCAAAAGGCGTGCCTGAATTGGTAATGCGACGATGAGAGCGAGAGAGAGGGAATGAGAGAGGAAGAGAAAGAGGAGGCCCTTATCTCCTCCAAATCCAAAGGCAGAGAGATAAAACATTTTGAAAAGTTTGACTCAGGACTCTCTTGTTAAAATCATTTTTGACACCTTGTGCTATAAGTACGTCATAAAGAGATCAAGGACAATAGCTGTCCTGTTTTTTTTAATCGTTTATCCATTGGATTCCCTCGTTAAGCCCGAACCCACTTCCTCACAATGGCCACAGAATATTGATGGGCTGAGAAAGGGTGATTTTGCCAAATTTATAATAATCCCCTTGGCATTCGGCTTTGCAGTTGATCCGAAATACATTTCACATTCCAGACTGAAAGAATGAATTCACTGACATTCATGTATTTCTTAAAATAATGTTAATATGACAATGTGAGACACAAATGACACGCAGTAAAAAGGAACTCAAACTTGGCCCACACGTGTTGCCAGAGAGCGGATGGCAATTTCAAACTTTTGGATGGGTTGCCATGGAGCTTAGGACAACTATTCATAGTCCTCAGAGTCTGAGTCCAATCGATTCTGATGATCCCCCCCTGACTTTTCATCTCGCGCCACCAGCAGGTCAGACTGAATCATCTCAACAATTGCTCGAAAGGTGCAGCGATGAAGTATATTCCTGACTTTTGCTTCAGCGGCGCCAGGCGGTCGACTTTTTTGGCTCCGAATGGAATGAGTAAAGCCACACTGAGCTCACTAGCATGCCCTTTGACCTTGTTACCTTGTATACTTGTTGTTGTCTTAATGTTCACTGACCCCGCTGCACTGCGAGAGGTCCTTTTTTTGTTCAAAACTAACATGTACACCACTGACCTGTTGTCGTATGCCTCCGGCGTTGTCACGACAAATGTGTGTGTTTATGGCGCTTAGGAAATAAAGTTGATCCTGGCTCAAACTGAAATACAGGACATCGTTGCATATAATGTGTTTTAATAACCTTACACTGACAATCTGTCATGCACTGGCCTCAAAAGAGCTGTCACCAATTCCCCTGCCTGCCACAAGCTTGGCCTTGAATTGTCAGGATGCATTAGCAAACCATTTGCCACCTGGCATCAAGATGCACTCCAATCAAGACAATAGTGTCTCTCCTTAATTATGTGACCATAAAGTGCTTTAATATGCGGGAGCACCTGGATGCCGTTATAGACATCAGAGCTTCATCAGCATTTATTCTTAACTGCCACAGTCCAAATCCAGATAGTTGGTGCTTCATGTTGTCGTATGGTGGGGAACAGATTGGGGAATGGTATGTTTTTTTCCCTCTCTCTTCCCATTTCACTGATCAGCTGAAAGGGAGATTGAAAGATTGAAAAAAAAAAATCAGTCGCAGTTGACAAAAATGTGCTCAAGTGGGGAGGATCTCATCTGTGAGAGGGATCCTTGAACACTGTTGAAAAAGTATATTGGTCAATCATCATGCTTTAACAGTTATATTTTCTTTAAACTGTGTTGTGTGGTTTTATTTGTGATTAGCATTGCACTATTTCACATTTCCATCGAAATTGCATGTTCCTTGACGGAGGTATTTAAAAGTCTTTGACTGAACTTGGCAAGGTCAAAGTATGTTTTATATACTTTTCAGCCCATTTGAAACAGTGTTGTTAACCTATGTGGGAAATGTATAAACTATAACTTGCTTTGGCAACTTTCAGGTAAGAAATCCCGTGTGAAAGACCCAGTTGAATATCAGTGCAGCAGGAATGAAAGAGGCTGTCACATACAACGTGATGTTTTCATTTCAACGCTGAGCCGAAAATAAGAAGCATTAAACTACATGCCAAAATAACCCATTCTTCTGATCCAAATGTCCTTCCTTCCAACTAATGATACACAGCTAATAAAGCAGAACCAATTACTTTGCACAGCTGGGTGTTTTATATGTTCCTTTCAATAGTGAACATTAGATTGCTTGTAAATACACGCTTGATTTATATTTCTTTACACTGTAAATCTCTGCGGGCCCAGTGACAAGAAAGCAATTAATCACATTATTATGCCAATTAAGTAGTCGGTCTGCTCCAATGAAGGTGGGAAGAAAAGCAAAGGAATTGAAGATGTGAGAGTGAGGCCCTCGGGTAAGTTAATGTGAGCCATTAAATGACATCCATCACTCCACCTCGTCCACATAGACATGGTTCCACATGTTGCAACTGAAGTGCTGCTTATTCATACAGAGTTAAATCCATTGGCCTCTTCTTAATGTAATGCATCATTAAAGTTCATTAATATTGTCATTGTCATCCATACAATGAATAACACTGGCTGCTGTTGCTAAGATCATAAAATATGTACTTGTATTTGAGAATCTCCGATAAAAAAACAATAAAGAGCGATATAATATCATATATTGTTTCACAATACATTACGACATGATTTTACTTCGTAGAAGAGATTCAATGCGACAGCATGGACTAGTCTGGAAAACGAATACCTGCATATTCAAACTTAGATATGGACTTTAGAGTTCACATGACATAGTCTCTTTCAACTTAACTCTGATTTGAACTCCTTCAATTAAAATAACGTCAGACAATCTTTCCAAATGGAAGGTGTACATTTATTTTTCTTTCATTCTTTTCTGTTTGTTTCTCTTGCGAGTTGTCGAGGGTTTACATGTATTGTTGTCCAAAGTTTTGTTTGTCACTATCACAGGATGTTGTCAATAGACTTCGAGCTAAACAGTCAGTGCGTTTACATGATGGTATAATTCGAATCTTGCTTTAGTCGGACTATGCTATCTTTTGGGGGATCTTCTATAATCCCATTATACATAGCAGTGAGTAATTCGAATTATTGGCCGAAAGCATGTCATATCCGATACGATAGGTGGCACTGTTTTCATTACAACTCGTGGTGATACAGCCATTTCCACTTGACCTCTTCACCACGACCAACAACAACCAGCAACAACAACATCAACATTTCGAGAAAGATGGCGAACAGAGAGCAAGGCGAAGCTACAGCCCTCTACTATTCTTGCATGATGTTAATAGTGAGATTATCGTCTCTTTCGACTCTTTCGACTTCCGGGTCACGACATGGGAGGGAGGGGGGCGGCGGGATCTCAAGCATGCGCAAAGACGCAAAGTCCAGTTCCTAATCCAATTTACCGTTACATGCCGCGATAGTCGAATTATCAACCGGATCGGATCGAGTTATCCAGGGGTGTTAATCGGATCGTAGTCGGACCGCACATAGTCGAACAAAGGTGTTTACATGAAACGGATAATTGGATTTCAGTCCGACTAAGCCAGTTATTCGAATGCATGTAAACACGGTCAGTGCTAAACACCTTTTGTATCTAACGTTCAAGCCATCAGGGCACGGGCAATCACATGGAATATGGAGTCTTGCTGAAAACAAACTCGGAGCTAAGTACCTGAGCTAACGTGACATCAATAAGCTCTCCACACACAGTCAATGTGATCAGGGAATCTTTGCATTCCATTTTTGGTGGACTAAATGTTGTCTCGCAAAATCAATAACCAATCAGCAATGTCAACTCGGAGCCATCTCTTATTGACGGGAGGCAGCCTGGAGTCACTGCCGTTTCTAAACACATTGAAGGTAACTATAGCTGCTGTTCGTTCCCTCTCCCCTCGTTCTCTTCTCTTGGCTGTCAACAGTTAACAGGAGTGACCATCATTTCATGGGTTTAATGTTTTGTACTGCTGGCGTTTGTAATTCACTCAAAAACATAAGGTCAACCTGCCAAATGGACTCGTTAATTAACTTGGACTTCAGTCTTCCCATAATATCCGCCTCTGCTTGATCCTCCACATGCTCTTATGGTAAATCCTAATCAGTGGAATTCATAGATTTATAGGATGTATTTGTGTTATTCCTTCACTTTTTATTGTGTCTAAAAGGGTTTTACATTCCCTCCCTTGGAGTAGTACTCACTGTAACCACAAGGCAACAACATCATATCTGTTTCATCAAAACAACCCCACAAACTGCAAAGAGACCTTCCTCCAAATATCTATTCGATGAAACGTTTGAATTTCCTGAGTTAACATGCTATTACTAGCATGCACTGAACTGCTCAAGAGCCTATTGAGACGTTCTGTGAAAAGAAACTGCCCTCTGGGTAAACCTCTTCGCATCAATCTTTGATGGGATGTTTCAAGGATTTATGTTTTTTTTTACAGACCTGTTATCTACCACCTGGCATCACAAATGCAATGCGTCAACACAAGCTGCAATTCTGAGGCATTACAAATCAACGATATCAAGAAAAAGTACATTTAAGGAAAGACACCTTTAGTGATATCTGATCACTCGCAGACATTACAATAGACTACAATGTGTAATAGCAACAAAACAAAGAGTATCATTTGGACTTATGTTACCCAAACATCAAGAAAATTGCCCAATTGTATTTCCATTTAATGGTGTTTGTTATTGGGTTTCAAAGGACTATTTTCTTCACTTTGTGGGTGAAACCAAATCACGCTAGCTTTGGCCACTTTCTGTGTGCGAGAGAGAAAAGTAAAACAACAAGAGGCTCTCCAGAGAAGTAAATAATGAAATGTGTAAAAAAACAAGGAATGCAGTTTTGATGGCAAAAACTGGTCAAAAAAATCACAGATTATATACTGCCTGGACGATTGAAATCAGCACACCACAGCGTGATCCGTGATGCATCGTGAACGTGGTCATGTACGCACAGCCATCGACATCCTTCATTTTCATTTTCGTCCGTAGAGTTTAAATGTGTTGGAATAACAACAGAGCGTGTGTGTGTGTGTGTGTGTGTGTTCATCTGTACATATTGTGTGTGTGTGCATCTGCTTGACGTGATAGCCGGTGTAGACGCGTAGATTGTATTTTGTGTCCGCGTGCTCTCGTTCTGACAGTTGGCTCCTCGAGGGCCTTGACGTCAAGTGGAACCATCTTGACTGGCCTCGGCTCCGAGGGCCTTCAGCGTGACTCCCCTGCGAGGAAGAGGAAGAGCGGAGAGGCTGTGTTCCTGGAAACTACACCACCACATGCTCCCTATCGGTTCCCCTTAGCCGGCTCAGTGGCCCATACCTCGCCTTAATGAGATGCGGCAACACATACAGACACATGTAGCACGTCGAGTCTAATTATAGCGGCAGCAGCTATGCGTCTCCTCCTGCACCCCCTGGTGGCATCGTGCAATTCTCTCCAAAGGGATATTTAAAAATGGGTAAAGACTGAACCAATTCTGTGGTGTAAAATGGCCGTTATCAGACAGCAGAGAGCAGTGGGTTAAGGAGCAACATGTTGTAATATAGGTTATTTCCATGCATTTAAATTCCTCCGCTTAAGGGGGATTCAAAATATGATACTTGAGTTCTTATTACCTTCGCATTGAAAATGCGGAAGGTTATGTTTTAATCGCCGTGTATTTATTTATTTGTATGCGTGTTACTCGCATAACTAAAAAAGTTTTAAACCGAATCGCATGAAATTTGGTGGGATGATTGGTTATTATCCGGGGACCATTTGATTAGATTTTGGGAATGATCGGGTCAAAGGTCAAGGTCACGAAAAGGTCAAAATCTTCTTTTTACTATAGCGCGGTCAATTTCTATCCAATTGGCATGCAACTAATGCCAACATGTTCATAATTCAATGCCCAATCTTGTGATATGCGAAGGTATGTGCTCTACCGAGTGCCCGTTCTATTTTTTACTATTGTATGAGTTGTGTTTGGAGCATTTGAAAACGGCTTACGAATTCTTGGAGCTTATCTGGTGCTGTTTAATTTGATGTGAAACATCATTTTATTATTTTGCCATTATTTTCCTAGTTTTAGCTAAAACCCACCTGAATCCCCCCAGGCCCCATATATGGGGCATAAAAGGTTAACACAACATACTTTGGAAGACTTTATTCCTCTCTCCGTTTGCATCTTTCACGGCATTTTGAGCATCTCTGTGCTACTTTCGCTGTGGGAGACTAGATTACATTCCACCATCATAAAACTTCACAAGGGCGCGAGGAGTTGTAAGGAGTTATGTTTTCAAGCTACGGTTTAATAGTGAGACATTAGATAGAACAGAAATACTGAAGCCGATTGCCCTCAGGACTTGTAATTACTGCTAAAATGACTACAGGCTTGTGATATGTAACTCATGCAGATAACTTATTTTATATCTCTTCTTGAATAGTAGTTTAATTGAAGGCCATTTTCCCATGTTGATTCATATAAAACGTAACCATCCCGTTACAATAGAGATGTAAGCGGAACTGCATCGTAATATTTGGGCCTCTGGGTTCTCTTTTGTGGGTTTGTCTCGAGTAGGCTCGGGTGTTTGGATCGCAGGTAGGATCAGTGCAATTGTGATATATGAAGCGTGCATTATGCCAGCTTAATTACCGCAGATTAGTTCGGTTTAATTATTGTTGATTAAATTATCGATGCATCAAAAACAATTTATACGGCAAAGACATTTGCACTTAATGGCACAATTTAGCTGTAAAACAATTTGTGAAATGTTAATTAGATTTGCAAATAATTTGGCATATTCATTGTTCCATCTTTTTCATGGTTAAGTGACTATATTTGTAAAATTATTTTTAAATTATTTCTTTTAAAAGTGATTCAAATTGAAGATTTCTTATATTATAATATATTTCTTTTTTGAATTTACGACACGAATAATAATTATTCCAAATCATATTGCACGTGCAACATCAGTCAAAAATTATTATTTTTTAAATGATTCAGTCCGAATTCCGAAGTGATTACAACATGCTCACTTAGAGTTTGATCCCTGTGCTAATGCATTGTAATGTGATAATACCGTACTACTGTGCAACCCTAATTTAACTACATTCAAATTGTGATCATAATTCTTTATGAAAATAGTATTATGATTCACAACACGTAAGGACACATACATATTTATAGTTCTTTATAATGTATTGTGCTATATACAGTGCTATCAGCAGATATTAAAGTATTACATGATGCATTATATAAATGAATGTGAACTGAAATGTGCGGAACAAACAATGTTTCATAAACTGTAATACATATGCAAAACAAATACAGGAATGCCCATTTACTTTTGGCAGAACAGTGACAGCTCTCACACAGACAAGTGATCCAACACCACTTTGAACGGCAGAAATTCCTTTGCAAAACAATAGCATCCAGTGTCATTTCATAAGCACTTCAAACCCAGCTATAAATAGACTGACAGGTACACAGCAGCCAAAGCACCTCCACCCCCCTTGGGGAATCTCCCTACATTTGCTCCACCCTCAAGCTACTGTAAACCATCCATACGGTCTTCCACTGCTGAGCCAGTGTCATCGTGTGGGCTTCTTTTTCGCGTAAGATCACCGCAGTTGAAAATAAAGCTTTTTTCTTCTTTTCTGTCCATTTTGGCCAACTAACACAGATGTACATTTTGATGATAAAAGGATGTAGGGCATGAATTATTGTGGGGTAAATATGGGCTTTTATGAAGTATCGATCATCATTCGACACAAGCCAACTGACAGCTTGGCAGGTGCAGCCCGAGTGCTCTCACTGCTTCCCCTTGAGCTACCCACAGTGGTGACGATGAAATATGGACATCGGCAAATTGAGATTCATCAGGCACGCCTGCCTTGCTCACTGAAATCTATATTCAATTTCGGAGCATCTGTCATGGCAGTGGCAGGCTGAGGCATGCTGGGATTGAAAATCACCTAAGTGTTCTGAAATTGTATGTAGTGGGAAAAAATATATTGTTCTCAGTATATCTGGCTGCCAGTGTGCCTCTCTTTCTCTGTATCTACAGGTACATTATCATACAATATTTATATGCCTGCACAGCGATGTTTGTTTTCCTTCCAGATCTATATAATGTTTCTGTTCACAAATGCATTTCCCTACACAATGTCCCGACCGATATCAAATGAACCCATACACTTGTTGTTGTTGTCTATTTGTTCTTGTTTTTTTGACTTCATTATGTCGTGCAATAATCAGTGCGTTATGTGTTCTCATGATTTCTAAGCGACAGCTGGCAGAATGCCGACAGCAACTCTAAACCCCTGATAATAAAGCAGCTAGCTGCACTACACTGACAGTGTGCAGATACAATGTAAGCTCAACTAGCCACAGTGCTGCTGGCCAAAATAATGCTTACGGCTTAATTGGTCCACAGTAAATGTAGAGATTATACAGTGTGGTGCCTAATGTTCAATCTTCCCTTGTTTTACTGACTGAAATGATGTGAAGAAACATACTGTCGTAAGCATCTTTGTTTTCTGACACAAAAGACATTTCTATTCGACGTGACTGAGGGTGCTTGGAAATGGCAATAGAGAAGTGGAGAGCATGACAGCCTTGATTCTATGGCAATGGTTCGATTCAACTTGTCCTTGTTCTCACTCTTAAGAGAGTTTGTGATTAAAGGAAGCCATTGCCTAATTATCTACTGAGGAGAGAAGGAGAAAGGTCAAGATTTTATCTGCAGGGCGGCTTTCCACTCTCTGTAGAGGGGGTCAAAGTGAGTTAAGACTTCTCATTACAGACTATTAAACTTATATTGGGTGGGTGTGCAGGTAGAGCTTAGTGTCCTCCTCAAGGACACCAATGTGAGATATTGAACCTGCGGCTTTTCGGCTGAGCTCTCTTGAGTTCACAAACTCATTGTTTTGATGATTCAGTCAGTAGAAAGGCGGTGGAAGCTGTTGTGCTCATCCGCTGACCTTATGACCTTGATTCAACATCCCAAAACCTCGGCTAACATCCCGCATGGAACTGCCTCTTGCTATGTTATGACCCTGGTGTTGGTTGTAGATTAAAAAATGGTTTACAGAGAAAAAAGCATATTGATATGAATCTGTAAAAACTTAATTACATGTTTACCTCATAGAGACGAGTCGATAGAAATGCATCGGCAGCAAAACCACTGTTTGGCACTTTTCAAAGCAAGGCGCGGAGTCGCATGATACATATCATTCCTTAGCCCAGGCAGCCAATCAAATCAAGCAAGAGGCGGGGTGAATGGCAAATATAAAGTCGTCTCACCATTTAAAACGCTGTATAGTTGATGTCGCCATTCACACATTCACACACTGATGGCCGAGGCCACCGTGCCAGGTGCCATCTGCCCATCAGCTTCCAAAACTAACTCCCATTCCGTCACGTTCACACACGGAGGGCACACTCTCCAGAGTTCAGTGTCTTGACCAAGGATACGTTGACATGCGGACTGATTACCATCAAGATTCTGTTTGCGAGATTACATTGCATTTCATTTAGCTGACGCTTTTATCCAAAGCGACTTACAATCAGACGCGTAGACACCGCTACGGGGAGCATTTGGTTGTTAAGTTTCTTGCTCAAGGACACATTGTCTTGAGCGAACAGAGGCAGGGATTGAACCGCTGATGCACTGATTGGAAGACGGACCTGCTAACCACTGACCCGCATGCTAACCACTGACCCACAGTCGCCCAAAGATAACCCGTTAAGCCCCTGGCTGAGGTAGAGACTTCCTTCCTTTTAGATGTGGAGGTCACAGTTGGAATGTGGCAAATGCAGACCAAGGGTTGATACAAGCGGTATTTGAATTACCATGAACTATATAATTGGAGTAAACTGTATGATTCCTCTACTTGAATAATTAATTGTTCCTGTTAATCACACTTGATCACCCGGTTGAGCAGCTTTGCTCCACAGGCGCAACACACTGTTGCCTGACACGCTTTTGCCAAGACGTTTATAAAGTAGCTTCACCCCTAGCAACGCTTCTCTGTCTGCTCAGGGACTAACACAATTGTCTTTAGTTATAGTATGTGTGCTCTGAAGTATATATATATATATATATATATATATATATATATATATGTCTGCTGAGGACATTCAGTAAGTGAGGCCCTCCATCTGTAATTGTTTCAATGTGAAATGTCTTCCATCTTTAGAGGCTTGACATCAGTCTGTCACTAGCCAGAGAGAATACATAATGGCAGCAGTAAAGCTCTTTATTTGTTCATGGTAAACAATGAGCCGTGCCAGCTGATGGAAAAAGACTCCCTTTCTCATTCCCAAACACCGGAATCCAAGGAAGTGACAATCAATAGGGATGCTTCATTTGGTTTATGTGTACAGCTGAACACACCGGGGCACAAATATATTGTTTTTAGTTCCCGTCTCCTCAGACAAAAGCACCATTCATTGTTTCCACAGGCTTGTTTTTTAGGAGCTAGTTATAATAGGAAAAGGTACACATTATATATATATATATACATATATTTCTAGGTTCAGAGCACACATATTATAACTTAAGACAATTGTGTATGGCCCTGAACAGTATATATATATACATATATATTTCTAGGTTCAGAGCACACATACTATAACTTAAGACAATTGCATATGGCCCTGAGCAGTATATATATATATGTATATATGTGCATATGTATGTATATATGTGCATATATATACACCTATATATATATATAGAGAGAGAGAGAGAGAGAGCGAGAGAGAGAGTTGTTTGGACGATTAGAAGATTAAAACAAAAATCAAATGACAAGCATTTTCAAATATGTCATATTTCAGGACGGAGCCTGCAGGTCTTACGCAGCTTTAATTGCAGTGTGTCGAAAGCAAGCGCGGCAACGACAGATGTTACATTGATGTTTGTTTTCCTGCCATCAGCTTATTTTAACAAATGACAACTGCAAAGTGCAGTTCTTATCAGTGTCAGGCAATGTCATGCAACATCCAATCTAAAAAAGCACCTTGCACTCTCTGTCACTTATCTCTTCATCAAAGCGCCAACACTACAAGGCTAAAATATCCGACCGTGAAAAAATATAAAGTCTTCTTGGCAACAAAAAATAGGAAATGTCAGAGGACAGGAAAATGGGAAGTCAAGTCCTTCTGAAGACAGTATGTGGAAACATGTAATGAAAGACGATGTCAAATAAAAAATTAGAGTACTTAAACCTGTGATAGCGTTCCATTAAGACATCATGTACACAGACGGTCCCTGGAGAATTCCTTCCAAAATGTAAAGGCATGTATCAGTACGTACATAAAGAAGACTACATTTTTCAAGTGTGTGTCTGTGTTTGGATCACACACTCAAGCCAAAAACCATAAACCCCTTGGTGTTCGTGGGGACAGGTTGTAGCAATGGAGATTTTAGAAATAACTGTCTGTCTGTCTGTCTGTCTGTCTGTGTGTGTGTGTGTGTGTGTGCATTCCATCTGCAATGTATTGAGATTACTTCAGCATCAGTGTGTGAAAGATAATCACACAACGCTTTATGAACTTTGAAGAGATCAATCTCTTGACTGTTATGCCTGTTAAGGCATGAGATGGGTCAGAGAATGTCTGAAGCAATTATCCCTGGGGGAAGGGAAGATATTGTAGCACTGGCTGCTTTTTGAGTGGTGCCTTTCGTGATCCAGCGGCCCGAGAACCTCCTTCTCTATGCATGCATTGCATCAAATAAAGCTGGAGGTATTTTTTTGTCATAACTTATTCATTCCCTATGTGACTTTGTGGGGATACAATATTTACAAGCCACTATGCTACGTCAAAGTATTTGCTCCAGTGCCCGAGACATTGCTCGAATGTGGCTAATTCCGCGTGAACAGGTACGATAATCAAAGCCAGAGATTTAAATGGGTTCCTATTTTAAGAAACAACACTTTTGCTCAATGGATAATGTAAAATTTTTCAGATGGGAAAACTTTAACCACTTGATGGTGAGAAGTGACCTTTGGGAAGCCAGATTTAATCTATCCATGCTTCTAGCGTTTAAGGGCTATTATCTTGCTCAAAGAAGAAGAATAAACTAGAGCAACCACTTCCGCCGCTATGCAATGACAGTAAATGAAAGCAAAACATTATTCTGCTATCTCTTTACTGCTTTTCTCTTGCTCAAATGACTGCTCTGGGATCCGTGCAGTCCCAAAGCGAAAGGGAGCTGAAAAAGGTCACAATCGGGGACTGAGGAGTGGAGCGAGCCAAAGCCAAAGCTACATTTCTCCATTCCGCGGCATGCTCAGATATTGAGTTACAATGGTGCATTACTCGCTTTCAGAGCTACCCTAGTCGCTGCCTTTATGGCCCGACATCTAGTTGGAAATGGCTTTTTTTTTTTTTTTTACGAAACTGCAAGAATATACAAGCTTTGTCCCCAAGAATCCAAAGCACAGCCACGCATAAATGTGATTTACCAGGAATGTGGTATGTTTGATCAACTTTACAACGGTCTGGTCTTCATGGCTTGTTCCGTCTCTGGTGGAAACGTGTAACCGGCAGATGTAAGCAGGAAACAGTAACGTCTGCAGTGCACTGTCGCCTCATGGCTTTAGATTCCAATCTCCAGTTTAAGAGCTAACCCACGGTCTTCCCAAAAAAGGTACGTATTTTCCTTTACAGGAAACATAAAGCAAATATATTTACTTCACATAACCACGGTAAGGACAAGTAAGAACAAAATAATTTCCACATACTGATGATCAGCTGATTTACCTGATAGCAAACACACACCCATGCACTACCAGTGGGTCCATTTACAAATCCAGGTTAACGAATCTACACACACATATATATATATATATATATATATATAAATACAAAATAAAAATAAATATTTCCAAGCATAAAACTCCCTTGCAACGATGAAAGACTGGTGAAAATTGTAGTTAAAATATTCTCAGTTGGAAGGTAAACCTGACAACTAACCCACGTAAGTCTTGCAACAATAATGAACTTCATGTTCTTATTTCAACTAAAAATGTAAACAATAGTAAATATTCTATTGATTGCAGACATTAAATTGAGTGACTAATGTTTTGGTTTGAACACAATCAATGTGTTTGACAGTTATGGAGCAAATACCCAGATGTGCCTCTAATGAAGTCTTTACACCCACCTCCTCTCTTTACAATAAAGACAACATGGTTGTATTCGGCAGAAAGTGGTGTTAAAAGCTTAATGTATAAAGATTTAATAAGTAATTTGTTCTTAGCTTCTGTCTCACATTATAATCAGATTGATACATAGTAAAAGATCAAAGTCATATTCCATTGCACTTAACTGAGATGCCGAAGTACACAGAAGCAAGGTAGTGGAAAGTTGAGTTTATTTGTTCATTGCGTCGCCAGAAATTAGGCAGCTGGTTAATTGGCTCAGCATTCTCCTAAGCACTAAGTGCACTAATGATGTCAGTCTGGATCCCTCCAAAAGTGCATTCCTGCGCTGACAAATCAGAATCACTTAACCAGTGCAATAAATGGTTCAGTCGTGCATCTTTGTGGCAGCAGTCCAGTCATATTACAACTCACAGAAGAAGCGCTGAACAAACGTGGTACAAAGACAACATGCTGGGCAGGGGAACCGCCCACCGGATGCTGTGGAAAGCCACAGTGATGAGTCAAGTCAAAGCAAACAGTACTTAGCGCACCACAGAGGACAACAATTCCAAGAAAGTTCATGCCCTGCTCATGGATTATACATTGTTGTTGCTATATCTCAACGCTCAAAGTCCACCAATTACAGTATTGTGCACCGACAGCAGAAGAGACTCATTTATTATCAATAGGAAAATGTTAACAGCCAGCGTCAGAGGCAGCTCCCCCACTTGTCACAGATTCCCCTTGAGAGTCTCCATGTATGCATGACACTGCCTCCCTTGGCCTGTCACACCACTATTCTCATATCAGAGCATAGACAGAGCAGAGGGGGGTCACACTGAGGCTATTACCATACTGTGTTCAGTAACATTTATTCTACTGTGACTCCTTGACATTGAGTAATGAGACCTTTTTTTGACGCATACACCATTACAGTTGAATATGATATAGATTTGACCTGTGATACGTACATGCTAAAAAATGCAGTATGATCCTCTCTAACTCTCTGCCATTATATCCTGACTTGGACGAGTTTAGATATCAACATGAATCTGACCATCAAGGTCTGATTACGATGTGATCTACACAACGAAGGAGCAAAACAACTGCATTTAGTTCAACATAAATTACTTGAAATATCACGTCATTTACCTAATCATGACAAACTTAAGGTACCCTGTGGTGTTTTTCAACCACCGGTAGCAATATGGAGTTCCCATCTTTATTAAATCCTTTAATGCCGTTAATTCGTCAACAAACTCGACAAACAAATAAAAAAAATGCTTTGAAAACATTTCACGGGGAAAGAAATGAATAAACCCATATGTTCCAACTTAAGGATACACATGCTAATGATTACAGTTGATTTCTAATGATTTGGCACGATATAAAAACAATTAAATTCAGTTAATTATGTCCTGTTATTCTAAACATTCGTTTTTAGTTGACAAACAATATCTTATACAAGATGTGGAGAACATAGCATAATCAACGAAATAAATAAAACTCCGCCAAGTGTCACAACTGGTTACAACCTACAATTTATCTAGCAGTGAATATACTCTCTCTGCCATGCACTTATAATTTATATTCAAAAATAACAAGGCGCAGACTTTCTGGAGGGTCAGCTCTAGCCCACGAGGTCAAGAAGTTTGCGGACTCCTGGTCAACGCTAGCAGGGCTCTCAAGTGTCACGCATTGAGCGTGACAGTCACGCATTTCGGTCTTACGTCACGCACTCCCGCCACACATCGTATTTCTCACGCTGAAAAAAACTCTCGGCTATTTAATGTTTTAATGTGCCGCAGCGCGCAAACATGAGCTGGCCGCGCTGCCCTCACCGTGGAGGAATCAAGCGCTCCCCTGGAGTTCTGCTGTGAGGAGCCACTTATCAGCCAATCAGAAAAAAACCTATATCTCTGTTGTATCTGGGTAAGATTTAATCCAGCAACCAATGAAAATAAAGCATCCTGGAATTGCGCGCGACTGACTGATATCCGAAAATTTCGTTCTGCGCGAGGGGGAGGGAGGGGGGGGGTGGGGTGCTGATGGAAATGTCACTCTTGCCTGTCTTCAAAACTTGAGAGCCCTGCTTTATAGTTCATAAATAACAAGGCACAGGCTTTCTGGAGGGTCAGCTCGAGCCCACGAGGTCAAGAAGTTTGCGGACTCCTGGTCAACGCTGAAGTGGCAACTTAACGAGGTACTCAAGAAGAAATCCACACGCTTTACAAAGCTAGAGTCTAAGGTCCCGAAATACTGTATACAGCTCTCCTTTCAATGCAGCAGCAAACACACAGCAGACAAATCACACGAGATCAGATGACCTACCTCTCCTCCCGTTAGTCTGACCTTGCTCCTAACAGCTACTCCTGTTCGACGACTGCGAGCGTAGCACGGCGCTAACCCACCACTCTCGGGAGTTGTAGCTACCACTTTGCACCGTCTTGCTCCTTAAACCTGAGCTTCCCCTAAATTGCTAAATAACCGTCCCGTGGAAATGCAGTTTGCTGCAATTTAAACCAAAACAGGAACGCATTTGTACAAACCCGTGATCTAATCCAGCGTGCCGTGTATCTTATTATCTTGCTCTTGAGGAGATTTTCTTTTTTTATCCTCCATGCAGCACATTAGGAGAGATTCAATTTGCGAGTGAACAACGGCGAGGTGTGTGTGGGGGGGGGGGTGCCGTGATGTTTGCAGAGCACGGCACAGGGGTGGGGATTGGGTGGAGTGTTGCACTCTGGGTGTCAGGTGTCTACTGCCCTTTTTTCTCGGGAGATGATAATGCCAGCGCGTGGGGCCTGCGTGCAAATTAAATGGAGAGACAGAAAAATGCATTATTGATCAGGGTGATGCCAAAGTGTCTCGCTCACAGCACAGGATCAGGTTCAGGGTAATTAATCCACAGGCCTGAATAAAAGCAGGGGAACTTATCTGCACCCGTCTCTCTCTCTCTCTCTCTCCCTCCCACTCCCTCTCTCTGCCTTTTGTTCAAACGTCGACTTCATTCCACACCGAGAAAAATAGGTCGCTCGCTTGAAGGCAAAACCTGTGCGAGGCACCACTGGCACAGCTAGAGCACACAGGACATGCACGCACACAAATAGAATAGGAGGAGAGAGGAAGCGAGACACAAAGAGCACCTGGGCGTTTTCTCTCTCTTTGTGTGTCTTTGCACGCCGAGCCGAGCAGAGCGGGTTTCTGTTCGAGTCCCTCTTCATCATCTCATGCAATTACACACTGCCTCCTGCTAAAGCTATCGTCCCATGCAAAGCAATCATATCGATGACAACAAACAAGGTCATCATGTGCAATAATAGTATGATTTTAGTTGACCCGAGTACACGCACACACATTATCTAGCTTTGTTCCCGCTGTCAAACGTTACTCTCGAAGAACAAACAGGAGTTGTCAGACGTACAATCTATTGTACAAATATCTTTATATTACTTTGTGAATATGAAAGGGGTTTCTCGGTTGACGAACACGAAGCACCAGCCGCCTCTGCAGTCTCCTTCTTTCAGCTCATTGTTTTGTTTTGACAGCTGTGCTTCGCTCTCACTGCTCTCATCAGTGTCATTTCAAGCACAATGACATTTTTTTCTGTTGAGTCACAATTTAGTTTAGTTGTCTTGATGCTAGCACGGCTCCGAAGAGGCAAACGGTTAGTTTAAATTGTAATAAATGTAATAACTGTATGTTTTAAGACCATTAGCGCAACTGTTGGATTTATGTGTATATTATATTGATGCTACCAAAGAGTAAGCTAACACATCATTATCGTGTTGTGCCTTTGTATTCAGCTCTTAACCATCCTGTTACCTTTAGGGTCAATTTGATCCCATTCAATGTTTAATGTCGGTGTTCTTTCGGGTCAATTTGACCCCAGGCTGTTTTTCACTGTGTCAAACATAAAAGAAATATCAACTTTTTTATATATTTAAAGGGCTATTTAGGTAGTCAACAAACAAACATAAAGTACCTCACACTTAAACTCAGAAAACAATATTAATTCTAATAATTTTCTGGAGGTTTTAATTGCTGGCGTCAAATTGACCCCGAGGGTAAAATATGTCAGTAAATATAAAGGTAACAGGAGGGTTAAACATTGAATGGGGTCAAATTGACCCGAAGGTAACAGGAGGGTTAAGTTGGTTTTCGGAATTATTCATACAAAATAAAATCACCAAGCAGGTGCCATATCATCTGTCGGAGGGGTATGCTACATAAATATTTCGGAAACGACCAAAACGGCATGAAGCCGTAGGCCGAGAAGAGAGTAACCGGAGCCTCCGAGAAGTCGTCTCCTGTACGTTGACACAAAGAACAGAGGTCTTCAGTTTCCTGCACACCTCGTGTAAAATATTTGTCTCTCCTGCGCGAGAGTTTGTGAGGTCCCTCTTGTTCTGTATTTTGCACAGTTGTCCCTTCAGGCTTGACATACAGGCACAAAAGTACAGTACAAAAAAAGTCTCAAGGGACATCATTACCAAAACACAAAATAACACGGAACTCACATTTTATTCTCAAAAACGACTGTCGCACAGATTCACCTGCAGCAACAAAGGGGAGGGAACAAAACCGTGAACTCACAAAAAACAAACAGATACAATAATGCATTGCTAGTTTTGACCACAGAGGGTAAAGTCTGAACAAACATTATGGGGGAACCTTTACAAAGTGAGTGGCACGAGACCACAGAATGTGTGGTAACTCTCATTTTGAGAGCTATAAAGGCCGCGGAGTGTGTCATTTTACATTCATGAATGGTAAAAACACCTTTACATTCTATTGCTGACACACATTTTTGTGTTCTTTTCATTCTGTGGCTGGCTGCTGAGCAACTGACCTTTAAATGTGAATGAAGACCTCTCACCTGCTACCTGTAAGCAGATAGAGTGAACCAAAGTCACAGCTGAACACATTTATTTGAAACTAACGTGTTAAATATATTTACTTGTGATTGATGTATTGGTGTTTTCTCTTCTTTGGTATATCTTTAAACCCAACACACAGATTACAGTAGTCATTATATGCTTACAATGATAAAAAAAAAACGGTGTTGGTCAAAGTGCAGATAGTTGTCAGAAACCAGTGATGGCATATGAAAAGACACAATTTTATTAACTAAACAAAATGGTTTGCTTCTTGCAATTCAAGAAGGAACGTGTTGTTATGCTTTGTCATATGCAGCATTGAAGAAATTGTATATTTATATATGAATGTAAAATTTGAGAACAAGTTTTAGTGTGAACATATACAAATAATTTAAGTATCACTGGGGAAGACATATTGACATTAAAATAATAGGTTGCGCATAAATAAACATTTCAATACACTTAACATCTTCCACGATCGGCCTCACTCATAAAAATAGAAAAAAGAAATGATTGCGTCTTTATCTCCAAAATAATTGACTATAGGAGCATCTCTGAATACCTGATGTCACAGTGATTTGGCTTTCCAATTACTCTGAACCTTAATGAGTTGAAACAAATAAACACAAAATGAAAAAAAAAAACATTGTCTTGATGTCTTATCAGATAGGAACACCTGTATATCTGTAGATGTAAGCACCGAGTCTTGTATGTCATATAAGGGTGTCATAATACGACACATCCACGAATCGATTTGACTTTCGATATTAACAATTGGATAAAAAGATAGTGTTTTCCCCCATACTGTCAACTATACCATTGGTAGTCAATCAACTCTCAATTTGTAAAGATCAATAGATCATTTGTTTTATGCCATGTTACATTTTCAAAGTCTACAAAAAATTCCATAATCTTAAATGTAAGTGAATTATGTAAAGCATTAAGAAGCAATCAGAGAAATACAAAGTCACCTCAATGGCGAGCGAATTAAAAAGCTGCAAACATAAAGCCATGGTGAGATATACAAGTGACACTTTAAAAGGTCAAAGGTCAAACCCCGGTTTGAACCTGCAGGGTTGGATTCTCAGGTATTTCCAATCGACTGAACACAGAAAACAACCAAACTGCCAGAAGTCGGTTCATAAATGTCTCACAGCGGGCAGGGAATGAACAGCCAGTGTTTACCAGATCATTTCATCACTTAAAATAAATGAAACACAAGTTTGGATCGACTCGTGTCAGTGAGTGAACCGTGTTGAGCTGCAACAAACACATCGAAAACCAGCAGGAGCAAGCCTGCGATAAATACGTTAGCTCTTTTAGCAGAAATATTGACATATACTCGTAAATATATCGTTTCAAGATCATTTTTTTTCTTCCAGTAATCTCCTAAAACGCCAGCGGTCTCGATTCTAGCCGTTGCGTAAGCACAAAATGGTGCCTGAACACAAACCTTGTGATCTATAAAAACAAACTTGACGACAGAATGTGGGCAACACTGACCCACCGAACCAACATTTTGGAGACGCAGATGGCGGAGAACTGAAGCCAGCCTGCAGAAATGAAATGCAAGAGGCATCATTACAGGGATAATGACGCCTCTAACATTTAATTTCACACATTACTTATTACATATATAAACAATGAAACCAGCAGTGCTATTTTTGTTGTACTAGTTTACTTAACTATAAGCACCTTTCAATTGTAAAAGATATAAACCAGCTCAAACCTCAAATCTAATTGTGCTAAATATTACATCAGCGCTGTCTGAATAGAAATCAAATCTAGAGAAGCAAGGCGAGGCTCCACTGGTTGCTACATTATAAATAACCTGCAGCCTACAAACGTTTGTTTTTCTGTCTCTGTTTGCATTACTCACGGGGAAAGGTAGATCGGTGACTTCAGGGGTAAAACGGGAGAATTTTCTAAGTTTGTTATTTGTCCGTCATCTACGACATTTGGCCATGCTGTCCCAAAAAGTGCAGCAACAGGCTCTCACTAAGATACACTCCGGCATACTTGAAGTGTTTTTTTTCATCTTCTTTTTTTGGATGCGTGCAAGTAGGCGGCGGGTGAAGAACAGACTAACTCAGAGAAATGAGTAAATGACTTGGAAGATCACAATTGATAACTCAACCGATCGATTTTTCCTTTTAGAATCAGATTTGTGACGCCTCTATTGTCACTCGTGATTTCCAAAATGAAAAAGAACTGAAAAGTTATCTCAGCCCCTCTGAATAAAGTTGTGCTTTTGATAATTGACAGCTCTTGAGAGTTGGAAGAAATCCCTTGCAAGTCATAGTTTCCCTTGTAGGTGCTGGTATGGAGAAGTGTGGCAGATGGTAATTATTATACACTTAAGGATTCTAATATGCATCAGACAATTCCCATTTGCTAATTTTCTCTTCATCCACCCATCACTATTATCTGTGTGGGCTGCCGCTCCATCTCCGAGTGCTCAGCACCAACGTCCAGCAGCTCTGCCAAGCACGTTCTTGCACTCCTAATGTCCAGAACTGTTACAAAGGCAGACACTTTGTGAATTACAGCCACTCACGCAAAGACCATCATATTTTTTAATTTGCATTTAAACTGATCTCTCTTTAAACGCACATGCACACAAATCACGCTGTCAATCTCAGGTATCATCGATGTATATTTTTTTCCCCAGGATAACTGATCCAGCCATCTTTCAGTGAATCACCCAATTAAAGCTTTTTACCCATGATGAAATGAACCCATTAAGCGGTGCACTTCTGCTCGGGCAGAGACGAGTCTCTTAATGGATGAGATTTGCTCGCGAGGATACTATGTTCGCTTCTCCACCTCATTATCATGCAGCTATAAGCCATCACTCACATCAACTCAGGCTCACACTTACACCAAGCGAGCGGGCGTTCATCCATGTGCTTCGGTGAATCATAATGCACCAACACTCCAGTAACTGGAAGGCAACAGCAAACACGCCTCTTCTCTCTGCTTTTAGGCCCTATGTAAGCCTGGATAATGCTGGTTATAATACTTGACCCTGGAACACAGAAAAAGAAGAACAAAAAGTAAAGCATATAAAAAGCAACACCGAATCTGGGGATTCTACAATGAATAATGTGTGTGGTTATGCCGGCGATGCATTGTAAGATATTTGGGTTGACAGGGTCATATGTAACAACAATCCCTCTTGAGTCTTGGTTTTTCATTCTTGCACATGATGATTCTTCTGGGAATGAGGCAGCCATGACACGTTACAAAAAACTGAGTATTTAACGACACTTCAGGGGTTGATTTAGTTTTACCTGCCAGGATGACGGAGAGTTTGTAATAAGACCGCGTCACAACTAATGATCGCTGTGGCGGGAGCCAACAATGATACTGATTTCCCCCCCAAATTGGGATTTGGTCTAAAACTTTGAAAACATTGAATAAAAAAATTGCTCATCATGGGATCCTAAGATTTAAAATAATCTCAAAGTGTCTATGAAAACTGAGGAAAACCTGAGACTCGTGATTGATAATGCAAAGACATCTGCATCGGCCACGTAACATGATGAGAGGGATGTCCAATAAATGGGTGAGGAAAATATTGCTGCACATTCAGTTCGAGCTCAATCAGCATTGCCCAACCGAGCCGATACGCATGCATAGAAACAAATGTCTGTAGGAAGCTGAAACTAATGTTTTCTATGAGAAAAGAAAGGAATGTGAGGGACACTTCATGTTCTCACCCCCCCCCCCCCCCCCCCGCCCATCTCCTCTGGATTCTCACCGTCTTTGACTGTTCTCTGATTTCCACCTTTGCTACGAATCACTTTGAAAAATCCTTCCTTTGTTCTCTGTTGGGACTAAAAGAAAAGAGGAAAACCTTTTCTCATTTCTTTATCACCTTTCAAGCAGTACATGAATGTGTCTTTACATCCTTTGAGAGACGACTTGTCGTGGCTTTGCTTCTTGCACGTAGAACAACAGTGTTTTTGAGGAAAAGCGTACAAAATGCTATGTGTCTTCTATTTAACAACATTTTTCTCACAACTGTCTGATACGGTCTTGCCTGTGAAAACACTGTGATGCAGGTGGCACGAGATAATTCCAGGTAAATTCATCAACACATGATAATGACTGTCAAATTAGAAAAGGAGAATAAAATGCTGGAAAAACTGCATTACGTTTCTTTTGCGTGTCCATCTCTTGACTTAGATTTCATAAATATTTAAATAATGTGCATTCTAAAACGCATACACAGTTTATTTCCCATGTCCATCTCTTTACTTAGGTTTCTTAAATATTTAAATAATGTGCATTCTTTAACTCATATTGCAACTGTTTACATTTGTTTATTCACCGCCTTAACCACAGAAGCCGTACACTATCCATAATTTGGAGAGTGTGCATGTTTTGTTTGCCATATGAATATTCTATTGCAGAGGGTTGAATCATGGACTTAAGATTCAGCATGCAAAACACATATTTTGACCGTCTTTCTTGTTTTTGTGCAGAATGTGAGATCCCACAGTCAAAACACTCACACATGAGTGACAAAAGGTGAAGTACGGTGCCATATGTGTCATCGTGGTCTACTACAGCAGCATGCAGCACAATACAAGTAGCAACGAATACATTCAAAAATAGTAAACACATCTACATAGCACGTTTCATCTGTGGCAACACACAATATTGGGTGAACTCATTTGTAGTTTTCCCAAAATAACAAAGACGGCACGGTGGTGTTCCTTCCACAACGACACCTGCAGCAGGACTCTGAGCATTTATACCAGCCACTCAATCTTTAGATCAGCCACTGCAAATCTATGGAGAACGCTTCAGAACAGGGTAAGTCAGTGGGGACCCACGGGAGGAATATGGAATATATCATTTAATCATAATATTTTTTTGGATTTAGGAATTGCTCGAAAAAAAGGATCTTAACATAAGGCAAACCTATCGGCCATGGTGGCAGGTGACCTGCAATGTTTACCCGGCACAGCAAACATTTACCAGTGGCAGTTGTTAAATACAGGCCATAGTAACAATTGTTCTTCGCAAATATATATATATATACACTACCGTTCAAAAGTTTGGGGTCATCCAGACAATTTCGTGTCTTCCATGAAAACTCACACTTTTATTTATCAAATGAATTGAACATTTCATAGAACATATAGTCAAGACATTGACAAGGTTAGAAATAATGATTAATATTTGAAGTATTAATTTTGTTCTACAAATTTCAAGCTCAAAGGAAGGCCAGTTATAGCTTATATCACCAGCATAACCGTTTTCAGCTGTGCTAGCATAATTGCACAAGGGTTTTCAAAATCAGATATTAGTCTTCTAAGGCGATTAGCAAACACAATGTACCATTAGAACACTGGAGTGATAGTTGATGGAAATGGGCCTCTATACACCTATGGAGATATTTCATTAGAAACCAGACACTTCCACCTTGAATATTAATTTACCACATTAACAATGTATAGTGTGTATTTTTGATTAATTTAATGTTATCTTTATTGAAAAAACAGTGCTTTTCTTTGAAAACTAATGACATTTCTAAGTGACCCCAAACTTTTGAACGGTAGTGTATATATATATATAAATAAAAAGACACCCGAGGTCCTTTATCTCATGCGGTTCTCGTCTCTTTATGGTCTATAAATAGCCCTCTCTTTTTCTCCCTTAGTAATCAGAGCCTCCATGTCTAAGATTATCATGCCCCCCACTTGGCTGACCTCCTGGATGTAGCTGGAGGGGGTCGCAGCTGCAGTAGCCTGTAAATGTGGGAAAAAAGACGTGACGGGAGACATGGGTGTCTGAGACTAGATTGCCTCTCCACTCCCCTTTCATTGATTTCTCCCTTTGGTGTCGACGCTGACATAAAGAGTTTTCCATCAGTTGAATTCAAACCTCGAAATTATTTTAATATTGTATTTCCCCTCTCCGTGTATGATGCATATATTTCTTCACCGCAATCATGCAACCACACCCCCACAGGTCCCCCCTGTTTACTCCCTCTTCCATTGTGTAGCCACTTTTCTCTCTCCATAGGCCTCACGCACCTCTTCGGGCTCATAAATGCCTCTTTCATTTTTATCTCCTCACAAAAGAAGTAGTCACGTGCCTCGGAATTCTCATTTAATTTCCTTGGCAGATGGCGGGTTGCAGGCAGACGCTTTACACGGGGGTACACGGCGGCGTGCTCATCAATCCATCAGGCTGATTTCAATGTTAATGGACAAAGTGTCACTTAATTTGCCCCTGGTGAAGACGTACTTAAAACCCTGGCGTTGTGTTCTCATTACAACCAACAGCCTCTGGCACAAAATAATGCTGCTTGAAAGCGACACAGGAAATTGGGAGTGAAGGATAGAGGGTGGCATATATTGTATTTATTGTAAATACCTGCATCTATATTTTGTTCTAGCTTTCAAGCAAATACAAAAAAACGCTGTGTAGAAATGTGGCCGAGTAGAGTTCTTCCTCACATATTCCAACCACACAGATGGTCAGTCCCAGTTAATGTCAAGGGATCAGTAACTTGACCTTTCTAAGATAAGGCTGACTCACACATCTAAGTGGAGAGATTTCTAATGAGGACACTAAAAAATGTGAAAGGAATTCGATTCACAATAGAAAGACAGAATCTCATCGTTTATCGGACTTCAACGTGTTTAAAGAAACATCACAGTGTTTGAGGGTCTGTACATCCTGGGTCTGATCCTCTGTGTGAGCAAAAAGACAAAGTCATCACCGAACACACCAGCAGGAATACAACGTGGTCAAACGTCTCATTGCCGTGACAACCAGTCGAGGCATCTGACAAAAATGTAGTTTAACCATCGACCTCAACAAGTAACGCATGAAAGGAAACTGGGAGACACGTTGCAACATTTCATTTCCTGATTCATGACACATGCATGCATATGGCTTCATATGAATAGAGCGCATTGACTATTCATACATTGAGCGTAGCGTATGACCTTGAAACAATCAGGGCTCCGGGTGAACACTTCGATATGTATTATCAATTCCACATATTTGTTCAAGAGGGACATGACTTTGACTTTTTTAACATGAACATTGCTGCATGCATATATTTGTAGGTGAGTAGGCATAACTATGTATTAAATTCATAGCAGGTGTACCATCAGTATTTCTTTTTCTCGTTTACTACGACACCGTGAATAGAAACGCGATGATCCTTTTTCTAAGGCCTTCCAGAACAACTCGATGATAATAACAAAACAAGGTGATTAGAATAGCTACATTTTCCTCCGAGACATACGCTCTCTCAGAAGCAGCACACAGCAGGAAACTATTAAAATTATAGAAACATTCTCCAAAATCTCTAACTACTCAATTAACTGGAACAAATCATCCATCCTCCCATTAGACAGTAACAGTTGGGATGGGCCTATCCCTTTTTGCACTGGTGTCATCACTTATTTGGGAATACATATTTCCTCCAGGCTGTCAGAGCTGTTCACACTCAACTTCACTCCACTACTTAAAACAATAACCGACGACCTCCTCCGCTGGATGAAACTACCACTATCACTCATGGGCAGAATAGCAACAGTTAAAATGACAATTCTTCCTAAAATAAATTACCTATTCACAATGATTCCATCTCAACCCACCCACTCCTGGTTCAAATCTCTTAACTCACTCATCACTGAATTCTACTGGAAAAATAAGACACCAAGAATAAAACTGGCCACTTTACAACAAACAAAAAAACAAGGAGGACTTGAAGCTCCACATTTTTCTCACTACTCACTAGCAAACCAACTTCAATACATTCTTAAATGGATCCACCCCACTCACTCAGACAACACATGGTTAGACATAGAACAGACAGTATGTAAGGACATCCAGATTTCAGACCTACCATTTCTCAGCCAATCAGTCAAACGCCATCCTTGTTTCAAAATGGTAACAATAGCAGAAACTCTGAAAGCCTGGTGGAAATTCCACAAGTTCACTAATATCACTTTTGCACCCCTATATGGAACAATCCGGACATTCTAAGCAGTAGTAAACCTTTAAATCTCCACACATGGTCCACTAAAGGCATCACTCATTTGAAACACATCTTTAATAACAATACCCTGGTTTCATTCCCCCATTTGGTTCAGAAGTACGGCATCGGGAAAAATCACTTTCTGGAATATCTACAACTTAAATCATCCCTTCAAACACAATTCAACATTAAGGCCACACATTTGGAATTACCTTCCTCAACCTCACAGTTAATTAATATCACCTCCTCAAATAAATTAATCTCAAAAATATGTAGCATAATATCACACTCTGAAATAATAACCATACCAATAATAAAATGGGAATTTGACTTAGCTATCACTCCTGATGCCGACTTCTGGACAAAAATCTGTACTACTATCTATTTTATGACCAAAAATACAAATTTACAATTAATACAATATAAAATACTTCACAGAATTCACTACACTGGGCACAACATGTTTAAAATGGGTTTCACTAGAGACATCTGTCCACATTGCATGCAAAACATTCAGGATAGTTACATTCACGCCACCTGGCACTGCACACCAGTTCAACACTTTTGGAAACAAATAACTGAGTCACTGTCTGTTTTCCTGGGCTGCCTCATCCCGTTATCCCCATCACTCTGTTTACTGGGAGACATCTCATCTATAAACCTGAGCAAAACAAACTGCAAAATACTTCTCGTGGCCCTAACTATCGCCAAGAAAACAATCCTCATGAACTGGAAATCAAGGAATAACACACATATCTCACACTGGAAAAATGTAATGTCAGAATATATTTCAATGGAACAACTCATCTCATTTATCATTTACAATACAACAGAACACCACGACATCTGGTCATCATTCACTATATTTTTACAAACATGACACCACTCCTCTTATTTATTAGTTAATTCATAATGCACACGCACACACATATACACATGTACACATGCATCTGTCTTTCTTTCTTCTTCTCCTTCTAATTATTATAATTATTATAATTTTATTTATTTATACTCTGACTTTATGATGTTATGTCCATTGTTTTGTCGTCCGCATTGTTTCATTGTCCTCTAGGTGTTATGTCTATGTATTGTCTTTTGTCTTATAATAAAAATTAAAAAAATAGAAAAAGATAAATAAAATAAAAGAAGCAGCACACAAGGTGCCCGCTCAAGGATGTTTCATAAGAGACGGCTATATGGTGGATCCAACCTGTGCTCCTCCAATCAGGAGATGGTTCTGCTAAGCACCCGTCCATACATACCTGCTGTGCCCCCGTGTGATTAATCAAAAGTATTTGACACATACAGGTTATCCAATTATCTCACATGCCAGCGAGCAGGGGACGTTCCCGAGACCCTTGGTGCGGAGAAGTTCTTGCTTCAAGGAGTCAAAAGCAACCAGAAGTGCAGTTAAATTTGGCGCTTGTAAACGCCTTTGAATGGCGGTGCGGGACGTCTGCTCCTAGAGCAGACGCCAGTGCATCTGGGCTCCAACATCTGGATGCCATTCAGTTGGAAAAGGGGCAACGCACATTGAATGTTTTCACCTGAATGAACGTAAAGTGGTAGATTTAGAGGTCGGATACGTATAATATATTTGGGGGTGGCTTTAGCTCAGTGGGGTAAGAGGGCCGTCCTGCAACCGCAAGGTTGTGGGTTCGATCCCCACTCTCCCCATTAGTTGCAAGTCGAAGTGTCCTTGAGCAAGGCACTGAACCCCCAGTTGCTTCGCGGGCGTTTCACCGCAGCCCACTGCTCCTTAATAACTAAGGATGGGTTAAATGCAGAGAACTAATTTCCCCTTGGGGATTAATAAAAGTGTATATTCTATTCTATTCATAATTTGGCAACGGTGCTCGACAGAGCTCTGAGACCGGTGCAGAGCAGAAGCATATCATCCTTGATGGATGTTTCCAGTTACAGATACCTACATGCTGAACAGTGCACATTTGTGCAACATGTTTGACCTCTCGACCCCTTACATCCACTTAATTATACAAAAAAGTAGTTTGTGAAGTCCCAGTGGGATCAACATCTCCTTTACAAGAGAGACTTGTCCAAAGTATCAGCCATAAAAAAAACACAAAAGAATACAACATATGCGATATGATGTACGGAAATTCACTAAAAAACTGGTCTATAAGAGTTTTTCTTACATCAGTGAGTTAAAGAACCTCTACATTTCTTTCAGAGCACTCTGTCTCATGGATAGGGTGCTGAATTATTGGTAATAATATGACTTTATGCATCTGTGTGTGTAAATTATTCTATCTACACTATTATAGATCATGTAGTTATACTATAATTCCTAGCATAGAGTAAGTACGCAGTTCATTGATTATGACGGACCTCTTTAGTTTTGTTTTTCATTATAATTAATTGCAAAAGAAACATGTAACGTAATTTAATTAACATACAGTTAGCCCGACTTAGTTTCATACACAATGTGCAGAAAGGAAAATGAATTGCAAATAATGAAATATGGATCTTATAAAAGTAACTTACGTTTTCATGGTCAGTTTCTTATTGTATAATGTGTTGGCATGATGAATATCCACATTGCATCAACATGTTCACCCTGCCGTGCATGTCAGTACAAACGAGACAAAGCAGTTCATGTTGTCATCCGTCCATTGCAGCGTAAGCTCCGTGATTATTTTCCCAGAAGAAGATGAAGGGAAGAAGAAAAAAAAACAGCTCTTTCCTCCTCCCACTAATCTTCCCATACTTCCCATCAAAAATAAATAAGCCGTGTAACAAATGTTCAGGCATCATCAGCAAATTAAGATCTGAAAGTAATTAGCTGTTTACACTGAAACCCACAACTTGATTGCATTTAAATGAGCGCAGATTATACATGTTGACTACTGTCAGCAGTGTGTGCTGATCACTTTTGATGTGGGAGCCAGGGTATCTCCAGCTCTCCCGTGCCTGCAGCAGAAATACAACGTGCGCTCTTGTAATGACGGATGCAATCGACTGCGAACTGCCTCCATTGCCATTTAATGGTTTGTAATCAGAGATGTCGAGACGCAAGTTTATCATCTGCAACAGTGAGGGAGCGCCTCACCTGTTGTACGTCCCGCTCGTAACTCATGCAAATACACAGAATGATTACAAATGAATAGTGGCACAATGCCTCCCCGTTAATTGGATGTTGAAGTGGAAACCATTACGGGCCTACTTTTTCCATGGCCCCTTTTCTTTTTTTTAAAAGGGGGCTCTAAAAATGAAGAATGGGGCCGGCAGGGTGGGTGCTAAAGTTATTACGTCGATATCCACAATTCCGACGGAAGACTGGTCGTTGTTGTTTCTCACACTGGGGATGCCAAATAAGTTGTGTTATGGATGTGCTCACTGCTTGTTTTTCTTTGAGGGGAGGTCAGGAGCCCAGATTGTTCCAGACCTCCTGCTCGGCACCGCATGGGGGCCCGTTTACAAAGTGCTAGAAGAATAAAAAAGTATGTCTCTCTTCCCGAAAACAACCGAATAAAAACCGGTCGAGCTCACTTGCAGTTCTCCGGATTCCTAATTATCTGTGTGACTTTGGGAATCGCAGATGAATTAAAACTATAATTTCTCGTTTTTTAGAAGTGTAAACTATTTAACGCTACATTAGATCTACTATTCGCCCAGGTGCTGCGGTAATAACTCACATGATCACGTTTTAAAAAGTTCCATTTGAATGAATAACGTACTTTATTACCCCGACACTCGTTAATACAAAAGGATTATTCAGACACAATCCTTGTGGATTTGAAGAAATATCTCAAATTAAAGGCATAAATGTAAATCGCTCAAAGTAGGATATTTTCACATCAGTTACCAAATCATATTGTCTCAAACAGACAGGATTCCTGATGTTGGCCGTCATGCTTTCAACAAGAAATAACCCGGTTGATTGCTGAAATAATGTGGTACTATTGATCTGTGGAATGACATCTCCCCTCGCATGATTGTGTTATTAATGGGAGTAGATAATCGACAGAGCCATGTGTGATTGAAAAATTAAGATTAGAGTTCTATTTCCACAGAAAATGACAAAACCGTGTCGCAGATTTGTTTCAGGGTGCTGTGGTTTTGTAAACAAGGTTGAAAGACAAACACAATACATATTTAAAATGAACGACCAGCACAACACCTGAACGTCTCCCTTTGACTTTAACACAATAGACACAATGACACATACTCTATTAATCTAGACAATAGCCTGACTTCACTGGAAAGAGTTGTGTGTTTTTTCTTTCCTCAAATGACCACGATGCTCTGTGCTGCACTATTTTCACTGCATTTGGAATCCTAAATCAGACCACAGTTATATGGACACGGAGCTGCTGGAAAGGAAAATAAGTATCAAAGGGATCCATCACTGACCCCAATTTTCCAGGGCTACTTCATAATTCAGTTTGATCTGAATACATCTTTCTTGCCTTTCAGGGCAAAACCCGTGACTTACCACAGAGTCACAGTCAGTACTAATGAGAAGTGGAAGAATAAAACTCTTTCAAAGCCCTTTCGCCACAATGCAAAGGGGAGATTGTGCCGTATATTTATTCATGCTAATGTTCACACACAAAAAAAGAGAAATTTTGGCCTCAAATCAGACCGCAGCTTTCAAGAAAATTAAGCATTTTAAACGACGGTCTGTTCAAGCGCTTCGTGACTCCGCGATGAGCGAATGCAGAGGCGAGCAACAGGGATGGCGCAGTGTATGTCTCTGCTCTCGATGTATGGGCTGACCGTTTCACCTTTTGTTATTTACTGTATGAATTAACTCATGAATCATTCACAAAGCATATATGAAGGAGAAGGGCTAACACATAAATAAATCAGCACGCCGGGGCCTTTGGGTAGGGGGGGGAGGGGGGATCTCGCAAAATGTGTTTTTGTTTGTTTGCTTTGTCTATTTCACAAAATCATGACACTCGTGGTCTGCGCCTCCTTAAATCCTTGAGACGGACATACACAGAAATGGGTGCATGCTTTTCTCTCTCGCTCTGTATCAATGCACTTTGCCGAGACCGAGTTGAATGCTAAAGGTGTGCAGATCATAACCATTACTATCGAGCGAGTTATGCCGGCAATACCATGGCAACGGGAGTAAAATGTGACCATGAGATGCGTTCCAGTAGCGAGCAAACTCAAAAGCACAGCCCTTCAAGGACTTGGAGTAAACAGACACATTTGCCCAATGGAGTGGAGCTAATAGGTGTTCCATGTTCGGGGGTGTATCACTCATTGCGATGCACTTCCACATTTCTCCCCGCTTTTTGGCAACTCAATGTCATTCTGCAATGCCTAGCTTGGGTGAAATACTATTCTGTCGAGTTATGCGCGCTACAAATTCCCATCGGACTGATAATTGACACTGCGAGACCGATGTGGGACATCTTCGTTCAATCATGAGTGCAAACATTTTGTTTTTAAAAGACTTTGGCCTGTGAGAGTTGATGTCTTCTACTGATTGACTGAAGTATTGACACTTTACGTAAAGTGCTTTCTTTACAAAATAAGAGCTGTACAACAAAGACATATTTTTGGGGAGGGAGATGTTAGGAGACATACAGACATGCAGCCACTGCAGATATCAGTCATTTGTTTGAAGCCAGGATCAGAGACACGAAGATGCAAAGTGGCAGCAAGCTGTGCGACACCTGCCAGTGGAAAGCTTAACGTTTTAACATTTAGGCTGGTTTACACAGAGAGCACACGCGAACAACAGAATGCAGCTCCGAAATGGCCCAAGCGACACTGAACTTTGAATTACACAATCAGTGCTGGAAATCTTCTTGAGATCGAGGATGGATTTGTTATGCAGCTACATTAATATTTGTATTACCGTGTTAAGAGGAACGCAGCATATCCCAAATTTCAAATAAGTTCCTTTTTATGCGTTGTTGTGACAACATATTAATCACATTCTACTATACTTCTCTTGAAATGAAACTCATGTTTCAGTGTGAATATAAAGTCACTATTCCTACTGTCACTACTGTGCAGAAGCCTGTTTTAAGCTCATGGCAACATGTGATCATCTTAACATTAATACATTATATCAATACAGTAACCTTCATACGAGTCAGACTTATTTACTGTTTATTGTATCCAGGTATTAGACATCTTGATCTAATGACTAGATAATGTATTTCAATGCCATCTGAAAACAGAATTGCCCATCAATCATTTTTTTTATTATTGGATTTTGCCAAAACCATGGAGCTTGTCTCCAATGTGTGAATTGTGTGATGAGTTGTTTTGACATGTAGCAGCATACTGCATGACATACATGTTAAGGCAGCACCTCAACGTGATGCCATGCCTGTCAGAACACTGAATTGTTATTTTGAAAATCAACACATAGAAAGAAATTAATACTTATCAGTAACATTATTTGGTAACACTGGCTCTCTCTCATTTTCTTTAATATCACCTTCGGCAACGATTCTGACTGCTAATAAGTCTACTGAGCGACCTCTGAAAATGTTAAGCGTCTTAATATAACTTAATTTATATCTTCCAGTTCATGTTAAAAAATTTGTATTAATTCCACTTGATGACTTTTCAAAGAGGTGAAGGGAACTTGGTCGTCCACCCACAGCTAAAGGTCTCCGCTAACTCCCTATTGCCTCCTAAATCTCTTCTCTTTTTTTTGCTGAAGGCCAGTAAGGTTAAGCAGGTTCAACAGAGCAAATAAATAATGAATTCAATAAGGGTAATTAAGAAAGCACATCAGACGACCTCCTGGCCCCACATTTAAAGACCATGTGCTGGCCTTTTTAGCTACAGCTCCATGACTCATGTTATGACTCTAATTTTAAGTCATTGTCAGAGGTTGTGAAATGTACAATCCCTAATCATCCTAATTACCTAACAATGGTGAGAGACAAACCGTTATTTATCATTTTTAGTCTCCCCTGTCCAATGGACATCGGAGGTGAACACTTGTCACGGCTCTCAAGAAAAGGCTTCATAGTCACCGCATCGGTCTCGTCCTCCTGGTTCAGTTGATGAAGCACGCCATGAGCAACATAGTAGAGCACACCAAAAATTGAAGATAATCCCGAAATAACAAAGCCAAAACATAATGACTAATGCAAACGACTGCATCGGTTTCATCAAGGCTGTGGCAGTGTTGCTTGGCTAATTGATCCCTGGGCATCCAAAACACTTTATGCTTGAGTTTTCCTTTTTTTAAATGAGGTAAAAATGTAAAACACTAAACATTGCAGTGATACGCACTGAGTGGCACAACTTTCCATTACAGTAGAACAGCGGTCCCCAACCTTTTTTGAGCCACGGACCGGTTCCGTGTCAGAAATTATTTTCACGGACCGGCAATATAAATGACGTAATAAATATGACGTCATACAATTATACGAAGGGCATAAAGTGCCAAAACTACAACTCATCATTACGCCGAATTAGTGTGAGCCGTGCGCTTGTTTACCTGCAACGAGCCGCTAATGGAGACGGCGACACAGACGTGTGTTTGGTCCGCTGCTCCTCACCGAGTTCTGGTCGCTGTCATTAGAACACCGGCAGAGTTGTTGTGTGAAATGTCCCTTAAGGCCACCGTCATTTGCATCTCGAACACATGTTCTTCTAGCTCGGACGGGCTCGATTCACCGGGTTTGTTTACAAATGGGTTGCAGGTCTATTCTTTTGCAGTCGGGTCTTTTGTGGTTGGAGTACCGCTCAAACTCTTTTAAAAGCCTCTTCCACCCGGTCAACGTCTGAAACATGTAGAATATTCCGCTGTTCACTCGCCCACACAGCAGCGACTTTATCGGCCAACTTGAAAACAGTTGTCATTTCCCTGAAGCAGGCACGTGCACAGACATTTTGGGGGGCAGGTGCTCAAACCAAAAAAAAGGGCACCCAATGCTAAAAAAAAATTCTGACAGAGTTGAAGCATGAGCAGCAATACACTGATGATGCTGTCCTCGACCTGCGTTTCCTCTGGCAGCATCAGACCACTAGCTTACATTTTCTTTATGAATAAAGATGAATTATTATATAGCAACAACAGTACAAGCGTTCTGATTGGCTAATGGGTCGTCATGCCAGCCACGTATTGCCCTCCTGGTCTGATACGGATCCGTATTGCCCTCTGATGTCATTTTCAAAATGAGCGATATTGATAGACATCAACAGCCAAGAGCAGTGGTCCTCAAACTAAGGCCCGCGGGCCGGATACGGCCCACCTCTACATTTGGCCCGGCCCTCTGAACAAGAGAGGCCGTATGATTTGTTTTTTCAATCTGGCCACGCAAATCCTAGACTAGCCCCTGTTAAATAGAACGGAATAAGAATTCTCTCTCCTCTCCTCTCTCTTCTCTCTCCCTCTTTCTCTTTCTCTCTCTCTCTCTCTCTCTCTCTCTCTCTTTTTTCTCTCTCTCTCTCTCTCTCTCTCCCTCTCTCTATTCTCTAAACATAACTAACGTCAGTAAACAGCTGGACGAGGCTTTGAAATCACAGAGTAAAAAAAAAATGTTTTTTAGGAAACGTCGGACCAGTTGTGACGTCATGTTTTCAGCAGCGCTAATGTTGTGGTTGATCACAAAACAACGTCAGGGGACAAACACCGTCATGACCTGTGTGTCTGGTGCTGCGGGTCAGAGGAAAAGGAGGTGCACCCGTTTGGTGGCGCGAGGAGACCTGTGCGGAGGAGGAGGAGGGAGGAGGGGGGGGGGGGAGAGGAGGGGGGGCTCGTGAGCGCCGCGGAGCATGTCGCGGCGAAATTCTCACACAAACTCAAATAAATGCCCCGCCGGATGATAAAACACATTTGGGGGGACTTGATGACAGAGAGAGTAACTTTTATTCTTAAATACGGATGAATAAAAAAAATGTTTCTCCAGCAAAAAGGGCACTTTTCTCATCCAGGGCAAAGGGGCTGGTGCTTGAGCACCACTAGGGCTCTATCTGTGCACGTGCCTGCCCTGAAGTGACAGAATTCATTGAGCAGTTTTAAGATTCTTTGTCACTGTGCCGCCAGCAGAGGGTTCGGCACGTGAGACTCGCCTGCAGCGATAAACCCGAACTTTAAGACTCCTGAACGCGGCTCAGACGAACACACGGGTGGATCCGGTCCTTTTTCAAAATAATATATTTTTCCGACTGATTTAAAAAAAAAAAATTACAACTTTTTTTATTCACTTTTTTTCCACGGCCCGGTTCCAACCAAGCCGTGGACCGGTACCGGGCCGCGGCCCGGGGACCCCTGCAGTAGAACACAAGAATGTATGTCATGTGGCTCAATGCTTAAAGACACACCCCACACTGTCACTGTGCAGCTTCATCCACTTCAGGTCGGCTGACTCTTGGCTTACAGTTGGTGGACGGTGGCCTCAGCACACTTACAGCCCTTTGTTGCCGATTCCAATTAACTAAATGACTATTAGATCCGGTTAACTGGACTGGTTGCCACTAATCTCCAGAGGGCAACATTATATCCATCCATACAAGTGCTGCATACATGCTGCCCCCGATGCTCCGAGGAGCTCGGACTCATTATCTGATAATACTGCACGTTTGATGTTACATGTTCACATGTGCATGTGAAGGATAAAGACTAAGCGGGGCAGAGAGAAAGAGAGCGAGGGAGCGAGAGACAAAAGAGATAGAAGAATAAGAACGCTATTGTCCACGGAACTTGACACAAGTGGATACTTCACCGGTGGTCAGCGATGAGATGCAAAAGATATAACAGCTATATGAATACATAGGCAGCTGGGTAGGTGAGTGCAGGGGTCCATATTAGAGTGCATATCGCATGTCTAACAGATACATCACTCATGACAGCTCTCACATGGGTGTCTCCAGTGCTTAGGTTTTATTGTAGATGTCAAAGGGGGGAAAAAATAAATAAATAAAAGGTCCTGTCTTTCAGTCGTGTCACTCGCAGCTTCAGTCGTTTCAAGTAGGGCTAAGATGAGCACATCCAAAAAGCACTTAAAGGCTACACTTTGAGAAAATGTCAAATCCATAGTACAAAGCAAACACGAATAAGGACTTCTGAAAGGTTTTCGTGAAGATGAGCTCTGTCTGGCGCATGAGTCGACATCTCGTGGGGTTCCTGACACGGGGAGCGACACTCAGAATACGAGAAAGGACCAAAGACAAACAAAAAAGATCTAAAACCAAACCCAAAACAAGTGTCAAAGTGCTTCTGTCGGAGTTGTGAAAATCCACAGCTAAGGTGTAAAGACATCGTTAAAGTTTCATGATATATACTTAATTTTTTACCTCATTTATTATTCAAATCCACCAAAATAAAGACGAGCCTTTTTGGTGCTATCCGCCGGTTTTAAGTCTTTAGGAAGCCTCAGGAACAGTGGAGTTTAGTGTCACTGAACTAACTGATCTAAATGTATTATACGGTACATTAATTCAGACTCATTGCTATTCCCACATATTTATCAACACATGTCTTCCGAAACCACTGGAATCCAATTGATCATAACACAATATCAAGGAAAAATCTGATATCAAAACCTATCCTTGAACCATCGGATGAAAACTGCGCAGTGTGTTTGACTTTGATGCTCAGGAAAGAAACAGCAGTTGAATAACTAACCCAATGAGTACGATTTAAAAAAGGAAACATTCGCCCTGTGTTGACAGTGTGGCGTCAAGTCAATGAGACAAAGCATTTTCTGTTCAGGATCCTCATATTGCATCATCACACTGCCTCAACGTGGCGTTGCCGTCATTTGCATAGGCCCGATGGAGGCAGACACGGGCTCGCACACAGATCTCTCCCACTCGGTGCAAAACATTTACACACTCGTGCGTCGACTACGCTTAGCGGCAGTGATCAAAATCCTTTTTTTCAGGATAGAAGGGAATGTGTGGGCGACGGCTCTTTAGCAAGGGATGGCCAGATGAAAGTACGCGAACATGCTTTTGTTGCTGGGAGCACGTGCCTCGCAGGAGGAGAAAACCACGACTAATTCCGAGGGTGAATCATTGCAATCAGAATTCATTGTGATGGCGTTGATCGTGTGGAAAAAACACACCTCTGGCTTCAGCTTCGACATTATAATGAAGGGTTGTGTAACATGAGCACAGGCATTTCAGATGATTTAAAGATGCCGGGGCTTAAAGGCAAAGCACTTCGCTGTGTTCTGACCCTGATATCCACAACCTAACACTTTGCATATTGAACCCTGTAGGAAGTCTTTTGAATTGCAAACAGATTGACACGTGTACAGTCCGTTTTTCAAATAACAAGGTTCAACACATTTGAGATCAATTTCCATATATGTAAATATTGAATTACATTTTGAAAACGTTTTATTCAGGTTTTACTTTTAACAGCAGTTGTGCAGATAGTTGGGAGCTGCCCAGTACATGCAGTTGTCTACTGATGCTCAACTGGAGTACAAATAGCACATGACTGGAACATGTCAGTCAATCAGGTAATGTCATATTTAATTAATGTATATAACAAAATGTAACAGATAAATACAAAGATATAAATGTACGGAATTGTTTATGTTTTTTGAAATAATGGTATCTGATAGCAGATCAGATACCATTGTATCTGTATTGTCAGATACCCGATCCAGCTATTTCGGTCAGTATCGGAACGATATCCAATATCAGTATCGGTTTCTGTATTTGAGATTATGTTCCGATCCATACAATTCTTATATAAAAGGAAAATCTAACTTGCTTATTATACTATTTAATACTTTTTGAAATGTCTTATCAAATGCAATGTGTAAAAAAAGAAGACTTCATGAAGTACAATGAATATAATTAAAAGGGAATATCTTTGTAGAATTATATTATTAGTACCAATCATTTGTTTTTCATGTTTTTTTAGTCACGATATAATAATGCATTTGTGCCAAAGTCCAATGAATAGCCAGCTACTGTCATTTTAATTTCCTACTGATTTAAGTGATTGTGATTGTTTGACATTACATTTTGCTGAGATATGACACGCGAATGAGAAAGGAACAGTTGGGAGCGTTGTACTCGGAGATTGGACTCAGCGAGCTGCTGACCATGATGGATTCTTAGAAGTCCGCCTTGGTGATGGAGCAAGAAGATAACAATTGTCGAGATTAGATCATTAATCTAAAAAAAAAAAAAAACATGTCAACACAAGTTAAATATAATATTTATGTAGCGTGGAACATAAATAAATAAATAAATATATATATACATATATTTATATATGTAAATATATTTATTTATATATATATATATAAAAATATGAATTTAATTAACCGGTATAACGAAAGTATATACAAAATCACATTTGTGGAGAACACGTATTTTGAAAGCAGTGGTATGATGCATCCTCTCACCTCTTATTGAACCAAGCACACTGGACTGAGAAACACACTTGTATGCAAACCTGACCTGCAAGTAAATGTGTGTTTTAGTACAATTGAATTAAAATGAAGAGAAACAGAAAACATTTAAAGAAATGTATCAAACGTGGCTGTAACAAACACGAGCGTGAACCACATCGCAGTCACGCTCATCAGCTGAATGCATTTGAAATGAGCATATTGTCGAGGCACTCGCTTAAAAAGCCACTCGCAGGGTAATTAACAGATGGAAGAGCAGCTTGTGGTGTATTTTCAACAAGAACTTCTGATGTACATTTTGATTACTGACAATTTTCCTCCAATTAGTTGTATTTCGGAGTGAATGGATGTCGATTGGAAGGCGTAGGTCTGCTGTGTCGGCCAGAGACGACTGTGATGTTGGCTCAATTCAAAATTCAAGAAGCCCTGCTGTCAGACAAGACGCAGCCGGTCCGGTTCCAGTCCGGTCCAAACCAGTTGGAGGTTTCTCGTCAGTCACCCGTGTGTCCCTTCTAAAGATCTCAAATAAAATTCAGTGGCTTCACAAAAACAAAAAACTAAATTGTAATCTGCATCAGAGAAAATGGATCGTCGCTTCATCCATTCATTGTGTCAGAAGAGAGTTAAAAAAGATTCAGGTGACATTTAATGATATCTTTACAATCTTGCTCAGGCTTGTGTGCAAGTCGTTTGTTTATGACTGGTAATGTTCCCACCTTTCATGCTGTGTTGAGGACTTTCATGTGCAAATTAAAATGTCAATTGACTGCATCAAAACATTTAATCATAACTTAACGGAGCCATCACAACGTGTCACACGGTATTATTCTTGTTTGTGGAAACATTGGAACAAATGTCTGTTTGTTTGTTTTTTAACCACGAGTGACTTTTGAACTGCAACGATTATACCTGCGTCATGGTGTCCTCGCATTGCATCTATTTGTTGTTGTATTAGTTGTTGTTGTTGTATGGATTCGCGTGAATGAATACATAAAGTAGAATTATTCATGCCTTTAAACCTCGTCTTCTTTTTATCTCCGATGTGAACAGGAAACCCTGACAGACAATACCTTCATGTTGCGGAGCTGCAACTCTCTGTTCTTCTGTCCATCTATAATAGATTAGTTGTTGGTGTACAATTAAAGTCAGCTGTTAGTTTAACAGCAACGATATAAATAACTAACAATCTATAACACTTTTCTCTGGATGTGCACTCTGACAACTGACAAACATTTGAATTATACATTTGTTTTCATGCCATTTCAGAAGCCTACCTTTCTGGAGCGGATGACGGCAAACATGTTGGATAAAATAGAGCCAAATGTAACTGGAATCAATAACTAAATAATATGTGCCACTGACCCCGGACAACAGCTTCTTTGACTGTTCTCACACGGGGGGGGGGGGGGTTGGTTTGTTTACTCCTGGACTCAAAGTGTTTTGTTCTCCTCGAACCACGCTATTCTGCTTTCACTTGCTCATTGCTGTTCCAATTCCTTGCATGCTTCCACCATCCTGATAAAGGTGTTTACCGTTGCTTCAAGTTAACAATGACGTCTGCAGAAAAATTAATTACCGCACACACACACACGCCGTGCTCTCACGGCTTCATGAAGAGTTCGCACACGCTTGTATGTCAATGCACGATGTATGTCTCCCCATTTCAACTATACAAGAATGTAGGGCTGCAACTAATGATTGAAAAAAAGTGTCCATCGCCATTTCCTGTCTGTAACATGCTGTATAGAGATTAAAGTCACTATTGTGAAAGACTAATGATATAACAGCACACGTTAACACTTATGAAGCTCGAAGTATTGAATGTGTATTGAATGTGGAAAGCTCAGCGGGTGCTGTATTGAGGTGAGGACAGACAGGCCCGGTGCTACATGAGTAAAGACCAAAGTGATGATATGCTCCCTACGTTTAATGTTTTGGTGTCGGCCAATTCATTATCACCCTGCTGCACGTATCCTCCTCGTTTCGCCTGGTCTACCATCTGAAGAAAATACATCAATGTACTTCACTCAAAAAAGTAAATATTTTATTAAAATGTTGGTTTGGTTGTGTAATGTTTTTTTTTTGTTTTGTCTCTTTTTTTTCTTCTTTTTTCTTTTTTCTCTCCTTGTTTTCATCTTATGTTAAAAAATAAAACCATCATCCTACAAGGTTATACATTTGTATATTTCCTTTTTGTCAAATAATATTTTCAGCATAACAAACTGTAAATGCTATTTCACTACAAATATCCTGTAAAAAAAATGTTTTGTTAATAAAAAATAAATCTTTAAAAAATATATATAAAATGTTAGTTTTGTTTCCAGAAAGAAAGTATGGAAGCACATTTCCGCCACAATTATGACTCACAGGATCGAAATTATTTTGTAACAGTGGCGGAAATGCCCTTCCGTAACATTGTATTATGTTTGTATCATTACCTTGCTGTTAAAATATTTAGTTATAGTTCATATAGTTTTTCCTAAATGTTTTCTAGATTTCTTCTTTTAAAACAACAATAGATACTTTTTAAATATTTAATAATGAAATTAGAATATATAACAGTAATAAGAACCGATCATCACGCGTATTGATAAGCGTATTGATATGCGTATTGATACGCATGACTAGCTGTATCTAATTCACTCTTCTGAAACGCTGTTCAACTGACATCTAAAGAACTAGAAAACATTCGCCGATGGCTCGCGTGCCCTTTGCCCAATACACACTTGCTTCGTGCCCTTTCCCCAATACACACTTACTTTGAGCCCTTTGCCCAATACACACTTGCTTCGAGCCCTTTCCCCACTACACACTTACTTCGCGGTCGTACGACTAAGCACATTGACACACGAGAGCTTCGCAGAGCGGCCGACGGCTTTTCGCAGCTCAACACTGAGCAGCTTCAGAGCAGCATCTGGAGGCCGGGTGCTGCGTTCAAGTGCCCCTCGGCATCAGCGGCTGTCGAGGAAAGCTAGAGTCGCGTGTTCCTCACTTCTCCGGCTAATGTTCCTGTAACATGTCTGACTTGCTGCTCCTTATGCGTGTTGGTGCTTGGCCCTGTTACCTTCCACCCCCCCCCCCCTTCTCCTCCAAACTGACCGGCGGGGGGGGGGGGGGGGGGGTGAGAGGCGATGGCAGGGATCATTACATCACAAAACACCCGTCGGCCATTGTCCTCCGCCGCCGCTGCCACACAACATTACCGCGACGCTCTCCACAAACAAGTGGACAGGTCCTGTGTGCCGCAGGGAGAGAGAGAGAGAAAACGAGGAGCGAAAAGAGAAGGACGTCGTGACAAAAAGACAGAGGAATGATGAAAAGAGGGAATGAGAGGATCACAAAGTGAGGCAAAGATGAGAGAAAAATAAATAAAAGAAGGTACCCGTCGGTCCCGAGGGTCCACATGACTATTCTCATGCGGAAATGCTTGACATTTGTGTTTCCATGAGCCAGATGATGTTTGCCTGGACATAGAAAGATTGCACGAAGTCAAAGGTTGGGGCAGAATGGTGGGTGTCAGACTGGTCATTGCCACCTCAGAGATTTCTTTTATGACCACAGAGATCTGGCATTTAAGTGCTCATGTGATGACCAGGAGTCCCCGCCCCTCCCTCCGACATGGAGGTTTTTTGTTGTATACACATGACCTCATTTGTCGTGTTTACATGCATTCGAATAACTGGCTTAGTCGGACTGAAATCGAATTATCCGTTTCATGTAAACACCTTTGTTCGACTCTGTGCGGTCCAACTACGATCCGATTAACACCCCTGGATAACTCGATCCGATCCGGTTGATAATTCGACTATCGCGGCATGTAACGGTGAATTGGATTAGGAACTGGACTTTGCGTCTTTGCGCATGCTTGAGATCCCGCCGCCCTCCTCCCTCCCTCCCTCCCATGTCGCGACCCGGAAGTCGAAAGAGTCGAAAGAGTCGAAAGAGACGATAATGTCACTATTAACATCATGCAAGAATAGTAGAGGGATGTAGCTTCGCCTTGCTCTCTGTTCGCCATCTTTCTCGAAATGTTGATGTTGTTGTTGTTGGTTGTTGTTGGTAGTGGTGAAGAGGTCAAGCGGAAATGGCTGTATCACCACGAGTTGTAATGAAAACAGCGCCGCCTATCGAATCGGATATGACATGCTTTCGGCCAATGATTCGAATTACTCACTGCCATGTATATTGGGATAATAGCAGATCCCCCAAAAGATAGCATAGTCCGACTAAAGCAAGATTCGAATTATACCATCATGGAAACGCACTGATTGTTGGTTCAGAGTGGGACAAACCAAACCCTCTGTGGTTGTATTGCTTGCGCACAAACATTTCTACTTTGTATGTTGCTCCACCTTTGTGGCTCCACAGGCGGCGAGACATCATAATGTTTGAGATTTGTATAAATGTATTTATTCATCCCTGTTGGAGAAAGGAATAGTTATTTTTAGCCAGTGCACAGGTATTGTCGTTTGTATTAGATTTATCCAGAGATATGATGGATGCAGTTCCTTACAGCTGTATTTGATCCTCTTGTGGTAGGTAGTGCACAAGAATAACTAAAAATGAACAGAACACAACTTTATGTATTCAGGGCATGACTGAAAAGGAGCAGGGGAGGAACACATTATATTTAGCCTCCACCTCACTCAGAACATAAACAAACAATACAATTAGGTGGCCTGTCGATTACCGATTCCTAAAAAAATGACAGATTATTCAACTATGCTTCCTAATATTTGAGATACGTATAACACTTCATTCTTTAGAGCTGTAACGTGTGGGTCTAGTGGAGCAGTTATTATTTGTGTTTAATTCGATTAGCTTGTGCTTTTCCCCGTGAATTGAAAACAACAACAACAAGTATTAGTTTTTTTCAGTTTTGGTTGAACAACACAAATAAATTGAACTGTCGCCTTTGGCTTTAAGAACTTGTGATGCTTAAATTTCCCCCATAATATTCAGATATCTTTGGTTTTAAATAAATAAATAATTAATTGCAAAGAAACATTGCTCATGAAGCACAGTCGACAAGTGGCACCTCTCCCCTCTGTAGCGTGACATGACTGATACGCCATGCAATATGCTGCACCCACACATCTATCTGGAGCTCCATATTAGATAAGCAGATGAACATGTGGTGAAGCGCACGGCTCCTCTCTCAGATTTGGTGGCAAAATATCCTCACAAAACAGCAAACGAGAGAGAACACATCCATACATTGCGCTCTGTACACATCAAGACAAACACAAAGGCAGATGAACAGAGTGGAACAAACTGGGTATTACAACAAACAAGTTGGCCAAATAATGTCCACTGGGGACAAAAAGAAATAACGGGCATGGAAACAAACAAGTGTGAACCAGACCAGGCAGAAAATGACTTCAATTTGTATTCCGCCCCGCCACTAATGCAAAGAATGCTCCACAAATTCCAGACACATAAATGCAATGAAATTGAGGAAATAAATAAACGCAATAACAAATTGAGAACGGGGCGAGGCGTAGGATAACTTCAGATGACGGAAGAACTGAGGGAAATGGGGGCACAAACATCTGGAGTCAGGATGGATTAGTGGAGACACAATGTGTTTTTTCTCCACGAATACCTAATCGCGTCGCCGTGTCCCGGCGCTGAAGTGGCGCTTTATTTCCTCGCGAGCGGGGGAAATCTCTCGAGCTGAAATTATTTGCTTGACTTTGTTATTCATGTATGCAATTACAAGTAAGATCAAACATGAATGAATGAATACGATGCCATAGTATACAGACGTATGTGATTTATTTGGTTGTAAAACCTCGTGGATCTAACACACAGGATGAGGATTAGAATGTAGTCGTGTTTTCCTTTATGTTCGTGGAACTTTGGATAATGACATTTAATCTATTTTTACTGAATGGGACCTGGAGAGCCACATGCAGAAGAGTAATCAGGCACTGGCTCCCATCACGAAGGGGTTGAAAGATAAATCAAGGCGCTTGTGAGGTGTTGACAGGAAAAGGGAAGATGGCATCGCATCGACTGCGACACAGAGACGCGTTTGCTTCAGGAGTGACGAGAGGCGCTGAATATATATTCATTCTTACAAAAGGTAAAAGTGTTGGGAACAAAACTCTTCGTTGGCGAGGAAACTGCTCGCAGACTTTCAACATAAAAGACACCGCTGAAGGATTTAAAGCCTGAACCGTTGAGAATGAGCAGAGCCAACATAAATAAATTTATTAATCCCCAAGGGAAATTAGTTCTCATTTAACCCATCTCCTTTGGTTATTAAGGAGCAGTGGCTGTGAAGCGAGCGAAGCAACTGGGGGGTTCAGTGCCAGCCACTTGCACTTGCTTGCAGCTGGGAGGGAGGGAGGATCGGATCAGACCACGACGTTTGAGACCCCACCTCCCTTACCCCACTGAGCTAAAGCCGCCCCAAATGGCGGTGCATAAGAGGAGAACACAGTGTGTTATACAGCTACAAGTATTACATAACCAAGGCCATCATCCCACCTAAGATTGCTTCAAAGTCAGCAATGCCAGGAAAGGATCTGTGCGTCGAACACCTCAGCAACACCTCCCACTCCTCGCATTGTCACGCCTCTCGTGTCAGCGTTCACATTGCACAGGCGGGTTTCCACTGTCACCATTCCCTGACATAATATAACACACTTTGACATTGAAATGACTTCTGAATTAGCTGCGTTCAGTACAATGTTACCCTCTGCATCGTCCAGATACCTCCCGCACAATAACACAGTCACATGTCGTGTCTCTAAGAGGATCGTATTGACACCAAAGCAATTAATTCTCCTGTACCCACTTCCCTTTCTTTCAGGAATTGTTGAAATCGGACCATGTTTTTGTATTTAGAGCAAAAGTATAGAGAAAATCAATGAAGCAAATAGACCCCTCTCTTCCATTCATAAGATTTTCATGTCGTCCAATCCATGGAACAATTTGTCACCCCCAGTGCATTGCAAATGCCTCCGCAGCATCTATCAATAAACCATCCGTTGTCACACACTGTGCCATGTTATAACGCCCATTTTGGCGGTAATCTCTCAAAGACATCATTGATGGGGGTCCTCCGTATTTCTGTACAGTCTGGCCTGTGGGGTATACGTCCGACAGCGAATGAGAGGAATCTCTCGACCACCTCACTCTAAATCTCTTACGTGTGCCTCCCGATAAGAGCGGAATTGAGTTATCGAGCCGACTGTTTAAGATATAAGCTCCCGCTAAATGGGCGATCAAAAGAGTCACAATAAGAAGTGATTTAATGTTTGTTTTTCCTATATGAGGGCCTCATCTTCACCATGTGTCTACTGCAGCGCTCTGATTAACCCGGTCCCCCCCCCCCCCCCACGGTAAAAAGGCCACAGGAGAATCGAACACATAGCAGCATGCTATAGCATTACAGCGAGCAATGACTGAATTTGCATCTATGTGAATGTTAAACGGTGAAGTCCTGAGTTTATTTACAAAATACAATGCATATCCTGATGAGCGAAGGCTTGGGTAATTCAAATGTAATTAAAAATGCTTTAATGGCTTTAATGTTATCACGACATTTTAAAGAAACAGTACATTGATGTCGAGACACAATAATGAAAACACCGAACGGAATACTGCATTAGACTGCTGTGATCACAATTGCGAGCACTGCTTCAAAAGGTGGGTTATGTTTGGTTGGATACTAATTAGCACTTTTAAGAAAAGTCGCTAATCACCACGACGGTATATGTGAGATATCTTAGCAGCATCAGACGCAAGAGACTAAATTATCCGTGACAATACTGCAAAAGGATAAAGGAGCCAATGTGTCACAAGTAGAGCAGTCAAATACATGTATACATATATTCATACATTAATGTGTAACGTATGCATGCCACGACTCGTCGAACAGGAAGTGAAGAAACCCCAAACTACATTTCAGACTAATACACAATATGTTGTAGAAGGTTGACACGTACTGTTGAAATGATCTGTAACCTGTGACCCATGACTTGTAGTTTGTCAATGCTAATTTACTTCCTTCAAAGTTATTGTCCTTCTTCATTAAGTATTTTCAAGGACTACACATTTGTATTTGATGTTCTCATTTTCTATTTTAATGTCTTGGTTGAGAGAAATTGTAAAAAATGTCCATCACTGTTCCCCACAGCCAAAGATGAACAGGCACAGTCCCAAACCGGAAGATATGGAATGTATTACCATATATAAATACAGAAACCAGACATATTTACATTTAAGGAACGAAAAGTTTTTGCCGAAATTGCATCCTAGTTAGCCGAAAAACTGAGACTTAATGTAAAACTTTTTTATTCATTATTATACAGTATATTTCGAAATAAGTCAAACATTTCATTTAAAATATGAAACATTAAACACATCTATTTAATAGTAATATCTCATCTATTCAAACAACAAATCCTGTTTTCATCTTATCATTAATATATCAATCCGAATCACATCAATGACTTTAATTGATCTGATGGAGCAAAGTTTAGGTGAGCAAACGAATGGAGAACATGTGCGGCGTCAGATCCGTGGATCATAGACTTATGCATAAATTTATATTGGAAATGAAAGATTTAAATTCACTCGAGACTTGCTGATTAACCGAATCAGCGGGTAGACAAATGCTGCTCCACCAGAAACATCTCTTAATGCACAGTAGGGAGCATAATCTACATATTATTACATCTTAATTTGGATAGTGAGTTAGTATAAGAAAGTAAGTATCCCTAATATTGCCGTTGATAAAGGCAATCGTGAATCATCAATATACAATTGTATTGCCAATCGGCACTAGACTGTAAAGTCATTTTGTTTAAATATTCACTAAAATGTACATTATAGTCATCGATCGTTAACATATGCTGTCTTTCCACTGTGAACATGCTGTTGACCTTGTTCCGTTCCAGTGAACAGTCACAGTATTTACAGAGAAACTCAACCGCAGCAACAAACTCGTCATCTTCTGTTCATGATGGTTGATTGGATTCTGATTTTAAATTGTAAACAAGAATGATAGCCTACCAATTAGCTACTGGTAAAACCAGCACTGATTGCATTTTCTAAGTTCACCCAAGTGAAGTATGTTTTGAGAGTGTAATTATTATGTTCTTGCTAAATGTCCATATTGAAGAAGTATTAAAGATTTAAGAATTACAGGAGTAATGTAGCACAGAATAATCATAGTGGCAATGAATTAAGACATTCCCATATAATCCTGTATATATATATACACATGTATTAAAAAAAGAGCCTGACAATAACAACCAATGGTTTTACGTCAATCCACAGCAGCAACGTCATAAACAATCAAGAAAGCATGATAGAACATCTCAATAATGTATTTATTTAAGAGGATAATTCAAATGTATTCACAACCAAAAGACAGGGACTGAAAGATCTCCTGTCATCTACGTGAACCAGGTAAGAGTAGCCGGAATGCACTGGCTTCCCGGTGAAAAAGCATCTGAAATTGACAGATAAATCCAACAATGAAAAGAGAGAGAGGGAAAAAAAACGTGTGCGCACAAGTCATATTTAGCCCCCCAAAAAAGAGCCATAGCAGGTGTGAAAACAACCTTCTGTAGAAGATGAAGAGGACAGCACGGAGTATTACAGTCGAAGCAAGATGGACACTCACATCCACCATTTTCAGCATCTATAAACATGAATGTGCAGAGCAGAATTTAGATTAGTTTGCTTTTTACGGATCATTAGAAGTGCTTTATAAAGACAGGCAAGAGGTTATTTATTAAATGGTCCAGTCATTCGATTAAATGCTTTCTATAGACCAGCTGTACCGTAAAGCAAAAATATATTATAATGCCCTGGAAGCAAGAACAAAATGACTAAAAAGTGAAACGGCTTGTTCTAGTGGGTGAAGTTGAAAATGATGATAAGCTAAAGGCTCTTTAGGCATATTGGAGTTTTAGTTGCACAAATATAATCAGGAGAAGGGCTGCTCTGGAGGCACACACAGTCTCGATGGGCGGAAGTCAAGAACCACAGTGTTTCTGTTTTGTTTTGATTGCTGAAGTCCAGTAAGAAAAATTAAAATAACACACTGTAGATAGAGGAGGGAGCCATTAATATGAAGCCTAAAACTAATAATCAACCAGAACACTGTGTCATGGATAAAAGACAACCTTTCATTAATGAAGACACAGATGTTGCTGTGAATATAAATGTACATTTAGCAACCTGGACAAAGGAAGCTCTCTTCATGGCTAGATACCATTAGACGTTGTAAGCTTTAAGAATTCAGATTTTTATTGTGAAAATCGATCTTAAACAGTTTTTATTTTTATTTTGTGTAACATCCAGCTGGCAGATACATATTGCTAAATAGACAAGGTGAATTAGCTGCACAGTCAAGACATGTAATGGCCGACTTCAACATTTTGTCTATCTTTAGTGAAAACAACAAATGCTACTGACGGTAGGAAATGTATCATTGGATAAAAACTGTTCACAGGAAATATACAAAATAGGGAAAAGGGAAAATTACACATGTATTATTCTCTTAAAAAGTCAAACACTTCCATTAATCGACAACATCAAAAGACAAAGAAAGAAAGCCCCTGCTTACTTAGAGATAGCGAATTGTGAAGAAACATAACTAAGATGAATAAGAAGAAAGAAGAAGCAATGAGGAAGAAGAAGAAAAAGGAAGATGAATTAGAAGGGAGAAGCAGGATGATGAAGATTTTAGCTTTTCAAAGCTCATAACTTTTACCCAAAAAGACAAGTACGTGAAGACTTTGAAACTTAGATGACACATCTTGTCTCTTTCACTTTTTCTCCAGTGAGAATATGTTCATGTAATCTCAGACATCTCTATTACAATCCTCCACACAACACAGCAAGCTTCAGTTAAGAAGTTGGGAAAGAATTAGAGTGACGATTCATTTCCAATAACTTTATTCTGAAATGAAAACTTGACATTCAATTTTCATTTGTCCATGAAATGTGAAGGGAAAACACCACCGAAGGAACGAGAACAGCCATTCACACGACGTCTTCACCGGCTTCATCACACTGAACATCGGTCGTTCTGCACACACAGTCTCAGAGTGCTCGTTCGTGCGCTCTTTCAACTTCACCAATGTTCCAATTAAGGTATGATTGTATTCACAGTGGCGGGGTGTAATATGTAATAAATAGTACACAGACTGTTTGAGAGGAGGCAGTTCAGGATCAGATGAAATTTGAGGCTATGAAAAGATTCATGATGTTTACCCGATGCTCGTCGGCGCTGCAGTAATGCAATATGAACGCATTTATTTTACGTTCAACACGTCACTGCTTCATGTGTCGTGTTCCTCTCTAAGGGTGTGAAGTCTTGTTCTGGTGTATTTTTTACCGGTACTTATATCCAACATGCAAAATGTACTCCCTGAAATTGATCACTGATGTTATTATATTTAGCATTTTTGGGAGCTGTTAAATATCACTGCTATGTCCTCATCATACATTGCTATTTTCAGTCATAACAGCTCATTTGTGGGGTTCTGTGTACACAATAAAATGGCAGTGGCAAGGCAACACTGCTGTCTAACAGGGTTTGTTCACTCTGACTTCGGAACATGCACTGCAGACAGCACCCGGATTAATTAATTCAATCTACAGATCATATTAAGTTCATTCTGTATATTGTATTTGTCACTTGTGGCCTCCTATTTGAACATATCCCCAGACAAGAAATTGGCCACTAGCCTGGACTTTAATAATGGGTAACTATGGGTTCATAAATCCCCAAAAAAGCCAATTTAGCACATTGTTAGCTGACTGACCCATTAATCTTTCTCATAAAATGGCCTTCATGTTACTTGGAATTTCATGTTACTTGGAATTGATCTGAAAATGCCAGCGAAGTACATCGCACATGTGAAGTAAAGTGGATTAAAAGAAAATAAATACACAGATCCCAGGGGAGCGGTCGGCGGTCCTGAGGGGAACGCGGCACAGAGCGGAGCCGCCCTCAGCGCTGCCTGGCTTTGGCTTTGCAGCGTTAGTCAGAACAGACATCTCTTTCAAACAGCCCTCGCCCTCTTTTGTTGGTCTGCCACATCCCACCCACTACACCAGTGAAACTGTGCGTGACAACGATGTGCGCGGAACCGCTTAACGAAATCCTGAAATCCCCAAGTCGATAATAATTCCGTGCTACCGAAATGCGTCGTGCTTTTCGCCGACTGCATTGTGTCTGATGTTTCCGTCATTCCGGCGCACATTTCTTCAAACCAAATCATGAGATACTGTTGAATGTCACAGTAAAATGTGTATCATTGCAATGACAATAATAACGTATCATTATAATGTCACGTCTTGTGCTAAGGTGGTGCCGGGGGTGGAAGCTGTGCGGGGGGGGGGGAGTGCGTTGTTAACTGAAGCGGTTCCTCGCCTCCGCATGCATATTCATGCACCCTACTGTCACGAAAAATCACATTCACTTAACGTCAGGTTTGGAAAATTTGAAGCTATAAATATGCTATAAATATGCTCTTTTACTCTGAGATCTTGGAGGTCTGACGCGAGGTTGCTTGGATACACTGACCGACTGAGAGGTTTCATATAGATCAGATGTGTTGCAGCCATGCTGGGCTGCAAAATCCACACCGCCACACAGTTACAGTTACAGTTCATGTGGCGGTCACACTCCTCCTCCTGCATTATTCCCACAGACACTTGATGCTGAAATGTGGAGCTCATTCTCGACACTGCATTGCCAACAATCCTGGGAATTCAAACCAGCAACGCTCTGACGAAGACTAATGCCTTCTGTTTGACAGAGTTGCATAATGCTAATGTATCTGAAACCGTTGCTTTAAAAAAACAAAGAACTGCCCATTACAATGATGCCATAATATTGAGTATGCGTTGGATCATGAAACAAAAATAACACTGATAATCTGATGCCCTTCGTCATTTAACCCTTTCTTTGGTCTTTTGATGAGAAATAAACATAGATGTTGCGTCAATTATCCTAGATGTAGTTCTTCCATCACTAGAATCATTATTTGTATCATCCCTATACATTGTGGTATCCATGCAAACCAGAAATAAATTACTTGAATATACTATGTATAGTGTTTACCAGCTTTAGTCACGGTGTATGCCTATTCGGTGTTTCATTCTGTGTGTCAAATTTATCCGAGAGTTCTATTTCCAGTCCCAGTGTTTATGCTAAAGGCGGTATTAAAAAAGAAAATCTCAAGAGAGATTTACCACGGGAAAATAAATTGATTTGAATAAACTGATGCAATGAGCTCAGCTTTAAGTCCACGTATGCCATAAATAATAATGGTTTTGCTGTAATGACAGTGGAGAGGTGTGTGTGTGTGTGTGATTTTGGGGGTGTGCTGGTCTGGCAGTGGAAGCCAGTGTGGACCTCCCGTTACTATCCTCCACAGTGACATGAGCAGTAGCGCTCTGCACCCTCTCGGTAAACATTTTTTTTTACTTGCTATATTAAAATGTCACATCTACTGTAGCAACATACAGCAGAGTTCTCTGTGGATTAAAAATGAATTAGGATGGCAGATGTGGCCTTAATGGCTAAATTATGCCTTTACGTTTCTCCCAGTAAAGTGCGGCCGCAGATGAATCTTGTCTCAACTCTCGCATCCATGAGTAATGCCTAAAAACTATTACAAATGTAAATTCGGAGACAGCGGCTCTGGGCATGTTGAAACTGGCCCATGAAACATCAGCATCTGACAACAAGTCAGAAAATATCCTGATGCAGGAGGTAGACAGTAGGTAAACAGACCCATTAAATCCAGTGCAATTACCCGATACACTGGTTAAGTACTCTGTTGGACTCCCTTCACAGCTGCAACTCTAATGTGTGACATTGTACGTCAATCCTTAAAGTGAGAACGTGCTGATTATTCGACGCATGTGTTGCATTATCTTTGGCAAATCCAATAATTAGGATTCAACATCATTAGCATTATGAATCCACATGGAAGAGCTATTTTAAAACGTGTCCGTCCAAATACAGAGAAGTACACAGTGCGGCATTATCAGGATGGTGTCCTGGCTTATTGATATGTGTTTGATTAAAAGCAGAGACCGTATGTAATATTAGCTTTAGCAGAGAAGTAAAACATATTCCAGAATTTTTTAAAGATGAATACGAAGAAAGAGGAAGACGAATAAGGAAGATGAATACGAAGGAAGAATTAGGAATGAGGAAGATGAAGCATTGAGCATTTCAAAGCTCATAACTTTTTCCCCAAAAGACAAGTGAAGACTTTGAAACCTAGATGTACACATCTCGGCTCTTCAACTTCTTTCACCGATCTCTCCAGTGACAACATTTTCATGTAATATAAGACATCTCCATTACTATTTTCCACACCACACTAATGTTCTTTACACTTATTTCCCCAACACTGGGGACAGTTGTTTCCAAAAGCAAAGAGCTGCTTTAACATACCTGGCTGCAGACACAGGGTTCTGTCATCCCTCAGTTCCTAAACTCTGAGATTTCAATGTATAACTCTAGACGGCTGAACCTATACCGTATGTTTATTTTCCCTCTCCAGCACTACAGCCTTTCCCCCTGAAATTGTGAATGTAGAGAGACTAAATTAGGGGACCTAATTTGAAGCGGCACCACTTCACTGATAAGCTGTACCAGTGATCTGTGAGAGCACTCAGGGTCTGCTACATTATGACAATACAGAGGAATAAAGCAGATGAAAGAGAATAGTCTGGCAAGAGCAGAAATCAGATGGGGAGAGGGAGATGAAAAAACAATCTAAAGTCTAATTGTGTTATGCCTCATGGCAGCTGGGGAGTTTGGAGAGACACATTTTACTTCCATACGTCGTTCAGCGCAGTCCCTTCCCTGACGTGATCACATTAATTTCCAACTGTAGCCAGTCATTCTTTTTCACATTTTCCCTCGAAAAAAGTGACATGAAAAGCAAAATGGGGAGCAACTTAACCAGACCCATTAGGTTTCACCAGAAACACGTGGCCTTTACGCATAATGGCTCGATGTGTCTGGCAACTTTCAAGTCATTCCGTGTCTTCCCTGCCCTTTGGGGAGGAAATGTCACCATGATGCCTCTCAGCATTGAGAACGAGGGACCGGTGATGCAGGTGAATCAGCTAAGTCAGGGGTCAGGAACCTTTTTGACTGGGGGAGCCATAAACGCCAAATATTTCTAAATATATTTAATTGAGAGCCATATAGTATTTTTAATGTATAATAAAATAAATATGTCTTGCTTTTAATGAGACTTATGGTGCTGCGTGATGCTACGGGGTGGGGGGGGGGGGGTGGGGGAGTGCAGGTGACTTTTTTTGTTGCTCCGCCCCGATGCGTGCACGCGCCGGCATCAGAGCTCTGCAGCGCGCGAGACGGAGAGCCGAGAAGTGTTAACGCGACACGTCGAGACAGAATGACATGCTGCTGTGGAGACGATCAATAACAGACGTTTAGTTTAACAAAAGAACAAAGACGTCTTTAAGAAAAGGACCTTAAATTACTTCTGCTGTAATCTGGCGCGATAGAGAAAATTACAGGGGGGCGGGCGGAGATTTTTATTTTTCAACTAAAAATTTTCTGGGAGCCATATGCCGTCACCGGAAGAGCCATAGGTTCCCGACCCCTCAGCTAAGTGAACCTTTTTTGTGTCCTATTGTCCAATTTTTTTAACGAGAAAATCTAAAATATAACTACTAGTGTACGACAGGCCTGCCCTTGAAGGAATACATCACCATCGTGGATGTTCCTTTGAAGTCCTTGTTTGCTAAATTGCAATTTGCCCTGGCAATCCATAATGAGGGGAGTAAATGTAAATTGATAACCTGTATAACTGCTAAAGTCATTAGATTTTCTATGATAATGTCACCATTCTCCTATGTGTTCTCTAAAATGTCACGTCTAACCTCCATAACTGCGGCAGATGTCTCCACTTGCAAACTATCACGTGCGAAACACTGTGTGTTCTTGAGGCTATTTGAGATGAATGTCTGGAAAGACAAGAATAGCTTGTTCCCAGTGAGCGGCGCCACCGAAACCTTTTTCTTTTGTCCTTCCCGCTTGCTGCAGTGGATTTTCTTTTTAAAACAGGGCATGGTGGTGCAGAGTCTAACCATGAAGAGAGAGCTGGTACGTATCCTGTATTACCTCACAGTGCACTGCTCAGCATCATAATTGCATAGTTACAAACAGTTTATCATGCGTGTTGTGAGTAATTCCAGGCGGCGCATTGCTGAAAAATCTAATTTTAGTACAAGTTGAGGATAACAAACATCATTATTATCATCATTATCTACATATTATAAACATTGGGTAATTAGGTTTCCACCATCACAGAACCTACGCACTGCAGCAGAGGGCCCAATGTGAGTTAAATATATATTTTAAAACGGATATGAATCGCTGTGAAGGTCTTCGAACTCCAGTGGGATGAAACAGTGACAGTTCTGAGAATAAGGCTAGACTTCGCTTTATGATGCACCGCTGCCGCTGGGCTCAACTAAAGTGGTTTCGGAGGAACGACCACCACCCAAAGTAATTCTTTTTCATTCCCATTTTCACATAATCACAAGGATTCTTGCTGGCACGGGATGATAAAGCTGTTGATTCTTCCAATGAAACTGTATTCTGTGTGTAGAGATAAACCGTGGAGCCTCTCGTAGAAGAGTCGCATGCCCAGCTGCACACAGGTACCCAAGCGGACTCTATCAGAGAGCTAGAAATGTGATTCGAGTGATTGCCAAAGTTTCACCAGCAAGAGCCAGTAGCCAGCTTCTCACGGCTGGCCAGCTACACAACGTCATGTCCATTTGAAAATGGCTGTTCCTTCACCTGTGACTTACAAACACTGTATTTAAATGCTCTTCCACGTCTTAACACATGTACATTTAATGTACATTGTACAATTATGATCTTGTAAACCACCTTCCAATGATGTTTGCATAGGTTATATATATACACTACCGTTCAAAAGTTTGGGATCATCCAGACAATTTCGTGTCTTCCATGAAAACTCACTTTTATTTATCAAATGAATTGAAAATTTAATAGAAAATATTGTCAAGACATTGACAAGGTGAGAAATAATGATTAATATTTGAAGTATTAATTTTGTTCTTCAAACTTCAAGCTCAATGGAAGGCCAGTTGTATAGCTTATATCACCAGCATAACTGTTTTCAGCTGTGCTAACATAATTGCACAAGGGGTTTCTAATCAGATATTAGTCTTCTAAGGCGATTAGCAAACACAATGTACCATTAGAACACTGGAGTGATAGTTGATGGAAATGGGCCTCTATACACCTATGGAGATATTTCATTAGAAACCAGATGTTTCCACCTAGAATAGTCAATTACCACATTAACAATGTATAGTGTGTATTTTTGATTAATGTTATCGTTATTGAAAAAACAGTGCTTTTCTTTGAAAAATAAAGACATTTCTGAGTGACCCCAAACTTTTGAATGGTAGTGTATATAGATAATGTTATTTATCTCTCCACTTTGTTTCCATGCGTGTACGTCCTTTCAATCCAAACCTGACTGAAGAACTGAAATTTAAAAAAAAGGCATCCACAATTACAAGAAGAGACGGATGTGTGTTGTCGTACCTGCAGGGTCAGATGTCCATACACGGTTACAGAAGCGAGAAAATCCGTTAGAAACCCCCCGCTGTTACTCTTCACGGGTCACTTACTCCACGGTCTGAAAGAAAACAAAAGAAACACAAATCAGAGCCGACATGGAGAGTGAGCTCACCACTCAGTGATCCAGGATAAACATCCTTGGAGAAATGTCAGTCCAAGGGAAAACATTAGCTTAACCACACCCGGATAGAAGGCGTCCTTGCCCTCTATCCGGCTGTGACATATTCCTTCTTCCTTGGTCATGCTTGATCATTTCTCTGCCTAATAAGCTGACAGAAAATGTCTCATTACGCCATCATTTGAGTCCCTGACTCACTGACGTCACTGATGCCACTGACTGACTGAATGTGAGCAACACTTAAAGGCACCGCTTGAAACCAACACTTGTAAGTGTTCGTGACACCTAACAGAAAACTTCTGAGTCAACATTAGCTTTGTTCCATTAAAAAAGTGAGTAACCAGTGTGGTTGCTGTGGTTCTCTGGGCTGACGGTTCAGTCGACCGTAAAGCAGCCAGAATCAAACCGTTAACTGTGAACCAATGTCTGTCTCTTATGCCAACACCACATACAAACTATACTGTGTATGAACAAGCAAATTCAATTAAAGTGCATATATGTGGATGAATAGCGGACAAAAAGACAACATCAGTCAATGAGTGAGTGAGCATTAATTTTGTTCGACTCAACGGTGCTCCCACAACGAGGATTAGTTCTGTTGTTGCTATACTAGTAAAACCTTTGGATATTCTGTTTTTGATTGCAAATTCATATCAATGACATTGTTGAAATCATTAAAGTAAATGACGCAACTCATGATTCCTATCATTTTATAGACACGAAACCCATATATAGTGTCAAGTTAGTGAGTTGTGAAGACAACCTTTCCAGCCACTCTCATCCATACAGCAACTGAATCCATAACACATGATGAATCTGTGAAGGATAAGAAATATATAGGTCTCGAAAGTCTTAATGCGAGCAGGAATTTACACGCTTTATATCAAAGTTCAGCATCGCAGCCTTGTTCCACTTTCTAAGCGACATTTGACATTTTTTAGAATATACATTTTCAAGTTTCTTCAATGCTTTAATGCCCACCACCACCACCAGAGTGGGGAGCAGTGGCGTTGCTGCCACCTCAGGAACGCTCACCTCTTTCCCCTGACTTACCAATGCTGCCATTTCCATCCCGCCCACCGACTGATCAGCCTAATCCACTGTCGGAGGATTTGAGCGCCGTGGTACGGAGCAATTAAGCTGTGGAAAAATGAGTGTGGCTTAATTGGAGCAAAGACTTAATGAGGGCCCCTTGAGGATTATCATCTGTGGCTTAGAAATGGCCCAGGTAGCAGAAGACACGGTCAAAAGGATCAGCTAACAGCCTTCTAAATTGGAGTGACAGTGCTGAGCCACAACTGTGGCAAGAAAATCGTTATGTTTTTTTTTTCTTTCTCCAGGGGGAGAGGTGAACTAAAGTGAAAATCTCCGAGGAAAATATGGCTGCAGGAGCAAACAGGCTTCTGGAGGAGAGTAATGGAGCGTTTACTTATTTATTTCCCTCCAGTTAATCTTGTAACCTACATTATTACTGTGTGTTTGCCTAAGTAGATTGTAAACGGAGATTTTCTTTATTGCATAGTCTACTAAATATGATGTTGTTATAAATGCAATGGCATTTAAGAGAAAGTCTTTCGGCTAAGTAGTTTTCTTCAATATAGAGACCTTCAAACACATGGGACATTGAAATCAGTGCTTTTGTTTAAAATATTTAGCACACATATTAGTTTGATCTGGCGATTATTTTCTAGAATATATTCCATCGATATAAAACGTCAGGAAAAATACCCGTCTTAATTCCTTATCGGGTTGATTTTTTTTCCAATTGCTTATTTTATTTGATCAACAGTATACAACTATAGCATTTAAATATATAATGAAATACAGCAAAGGACATGCCATGGCAGCGAGGTAAAGAGGACCCCATGTTAGCTCTCCGGGCAATTTATTTCTCAGAGAAGTCCGTCTTCACTTGACAGCCTCAGATCAGACATGGCTGACCAAGATAAATGGTTAGTCTCTAAAGTCAGATCAATTCAATCTAGCAACTGTCCTCTCCGGGAACAAAAGGCCACACTGTCAACAAGGCTCAACTCACTCCCAAGCTTATTCACTGTCTTTTTGTCCTTGTTACGTAAATACCCGAAGCTGCGAATGCCCTGCTTTTTAATTTTGTTTACATTTTTAAAGTTGAACAGATGAAATTCTCACGCTCTAAAGTACTTCAGTTCATTTATATTACAACAACTGGATTTTGTTGTTTGCTTTTGGCCTTTCGTCTCAGCCCTGCAATATAAATGGAATAAACCCTTTCAATCAGTGCCTTGTTTCTGAAAGCCTGCATCGTACACCGCCATGTCCCTGTGGGTTTCATGACGAGGCTCTACATGCTCTGTAATGAATTATTTCACATTTCAATACAGTGGGCTTTAAGGTCCGAAGTCAGCCAGACTGGAGTCCCCCCCCCCCCCCCCCATCGACAGCCATTTCATTATGTAGCAAGACATGGAGGGCTCATCGAAGGGTGTGCATGGAGTTCAATTGATGACGCACAAATATGCCAAAGGAGGCTTTTATTCCCAGTTGGATTGATCCAAAGCTTTATTTAATTACACGCTCAATAAAGGCAATAATTTCTGTTCCTGCATCGACTGCCCTCACACATCCAAGTTGCACGCTAGCACTGGTCAAGCACTTCCTTGTGGATCGATGCTTAGTGAATATTCTATTCGGGTTACTCCCGCTTTGCAGTGTTACAACATTTGAAGCTTATAATAATCAGATTTGTTGGATATTGGTATTATCAAATATTTTTTTTAAACACACCTTTTTCCATTGTTATTTACATTCCAATGAAAACTGTTTTCATGACCAACAGACTGAGACTTACTGGTCGAGTGGTTGCTGAATAAGACAACATACCACATATTTTCACTCTATCAGAAGGTGTAACTCGGCTACGTTTACATGTAGAGACGCTGCCAACCTCCAACCCACATTGCCTGGAGTAGCTTCATGAAATATATCAACAACCTCCCCATCCTCCTTCTCATCGATCTCTCTTCAAAGAGAATAAAACAGAATTGAAGAAAAGCTTCTTTTTTTTTTCTTTTTTTTTTACACACAAAAGGAAAAGTGACTAGAATATACATAAAAAATAATATGGAGATTATATTGGTCACAAAAGGTCACAAAGAAATCACAAACTTTAGGGTCAGAGGTAGATCTTTGCAAACAGATCTATAAGCACACAGCTTGAATGAAACTAAATTAGGAAACTGTGTCAGCACTTTAAACATAATTAGATGGCGAAGAGGAGATGAAGGTACATCCACCTGCCAGACTACATTAAAACTCTGGAGTCCATAGATGCCCCCCCCCCCCCCCCCACGTCCCATGACGATCTGGAGTATGAAGTCCTTTCTCAGTCTCTCATATTTGGTGAAAGTACGGTGACAGACAACACTTTTACTCAAAAAATGATCTTACAAAATGTGGTTTTCTACATTTATTACATGTCTGTTACTATTGTATTCATATATTCCTCCATTTGTCTAAACCTAAGGCTTTGGTAAACCAATTTCCAGCACCAAAACAGTTTGTCTGTATATTTTCACAAGAGATTTGAAGAATTTTAATAAATCAGCCTTCAACTTTTTAGCTTTAGGGCCAAATGAGTTATTTACACTGTGCCTAAAGACAATGGTGCTTCATGACATAGATATCTGAGAGTGTTCTACAATGTGTGATGTACAAGACATGGGGATGTATTAAATGCTGGTGCCTTATAAAAAGGAATTTAAGAAATTATGTAAAATCGAGAAAAAGACCCTAGAAGGTTATTACTAAATAAAAACTAAATACAACATTTTAGTCAAAAACAGCAGGCACTATCCATGTGGCCAGAGGGCTGTGCAAGAGGCAGTGGAAACATTGAAGGCAAATTATCCCATGGGAAAGATTTAAATACATACTGGTGCCTTTGGGCCCATGCTGAGAGCCAGTGGCGGGCCGTCAGGGCCAGCAAGGTCTTCTCTGCTGGCCTAAACATCATCAGAATATATATTTTTTTCTAAATATATTTTCCCACAAATATGTATTCAATTATTCCCCAGAGTAAGAGTTATTCTCTTAATTTCATAGCGTTCCTCTTGGTTGCGCTGCTGCCAGCGCCAGGTTGAGATTTGGAGGGCTGGTCTTTATGTTAGATCTTTTATCCAATCATATTCAGCCATCGTGTGTTGCCAGGGGGCTAAAATCTGCCCTTAGGCCTTCAGAATCAACATTGCGGGCGCTGGTAGCTTCAAGTGAATGGGAATGACGATGTTGTGTCAACCAATCAGCTTTAGAGTTGGCTCCTCTAGGCCTTCTAGAAGGCCCCGGAACCGGCACAGGAGCCAGCTAGCAGGCGGAGTGCTGCACGTCTTTGGATTGGATTACCAATATTGAGAGGCGGGTCCTATGGGCAGGTATATGCAGAACCTCAGAACTAGGAAACTGAATTTGATAAAGGAATTAATTCGCGGACTACAAAGCTGTTTTTTCAACCCACAATGGCGGAAGGAGGAGAAGATGTCGATTTGGTCGAGCATATACTTGAAATCTGCTTTGGGTGCGACAATGCCCTGTTTAGTGAACAAACTAGTGCAAGTGACTTTTTTCTTCTTCTTTTTCTCCGTCATGATGCGCGCATTCTGCAGCGCGCGAGACGGAGAGCCGAGAGAAATGACATGCTGTTGTGTAGATACGATCAACATCAGACGGCTGTTTAGTTTAATAAATAAACAAAGACGTGCTATAGAGAAAATGACGGGGGCGGGCCAATTTTTTTTTATGTCATGCGATCTACCAATACTACGCCGCGATCGACGTATTGAGCAGCCCTGGTCTAGAGCCATGGCATCATAATGATAGTAATAAGAGGTGGATTAATTCGGGTGGGACTGTGTAGGACCTCACTGAAGGCCCAGGCCCCAGGCCCACGGCCCGCCACTGCTGAGAGCCCAGTGACCACCACAGGGTAATGCTGCATGAGTGCTTCCCTCAACAAAGGTTTATTGCATCATTGCTCGTAGCACAGAGTGTCTGAGTCAGTCTCCAACAGTGTCTCAACCTCGGGACCTTGTTTCACGAGGCCAGTGGCGAACGATTTGCAGAGAGGGAGACCACAGACGGCTTCTGCCCCCATCTTCTGATGCCGAGCACCAGGGTTACGGGGGCCACGCTTAAAAAAAACACAGTTCTCCGAATTGAACGACTACAGTACTCCCTGATATCAACAATTTGAAAAAGATAAACAAACAAAAAATAATTTTGTTGATCCATGATCACTGAAACCAGAGACGCTTCTTAACTCCTCCCAGTGTCAAATGAGAACACATCAAACAATGCTGTGATCTTCAAGTCTGAACAGAGAGATAATTGTTCCTGTAACTTAAATGTCACAGTCTGCTGTCTAGAAAAAAAACATGAACATAGTGCTCGTGACTAACTACTTCTGGATCTAAATAAAGCAGGCACACATTTGTCGTAAGACTTTTCGGACGATAAGTTCATTAAATGTATTAGCAATATCACGAAAAACACTAAGACAATCTATTGCCTTGCATTAATTTAATTAATTTGTAAAGCCGCAATACTTATTAGTGCAATATGTTCAATAGTTTCATTGAATATTCAGTTCAATGGCATCGATAGACAGGTAGCAGCAGACTGTAGGGGTGTGAAAGGATGCACACCTGCTATACCTGTATTGGAAAAATGCTTGTTAAAGGTTATATTTAATATTATGTAGCAAGCTGAAATTGTAATTCACATGACTGACAAATACTGTCAAAAACATGGAGCTATACTGGTGATTAAAAACAAAGATTGCTTTAAAATAAACATTGAGTATAATTACTGTGGTTAAAATTACACAGATGAACTGAAAAACATGAGAAAAGCAACTTTTATAAAAAAACAATTTAAAAAAGGGATATGACAGTCAGAAAAAAGCTGACACTTGAGTATTGGAAATGTATTTGCATTGTGTTCTGTTATTATTGCAATTATATTTCCGTAACGTTTATAATCATGGTTTGCACAGACAACACACTGTCTTACACTTTCAGTCGCCCTTAAACTCTCTCGCCGTCTTTCTTTTTAACGCGTGCAGACATGCAATGCAGTCAATTTAGATGGAGGGAGGTGATTTAATAAAACTGCTGGCCAAAGCCCTCACACCCTGCCACACGGGCACAAAGGATGCAAGACTCTGGGAACCCTGATGTGATAGCACATGCCAACAAATTCACAGTTAATTGGACACTTACTTCATAAAAAAGGCCTGTGGTAAAGAGCAGCGAGCAAATAACAAGGCTAAGGACAAGCTCCCAGAATGAACAGGAGGAAACGGCTCAGATAAGGAAACCAACAGGAGATGTGTTGTCCTCTGCAGCAGATTGTGTTCAGAACAACAACCCTTCGTTGACTGCATAATCCTCAGCAGCATTCAGCTAACCTGATTAGCCTTCCCCTGCCTAACAGCCGGTATTTTAGCACCATTTGTATCCGGCTCGGAAATGTTAAGCAGAATCTTGCATGCTGCATTATTCGTGCCAAATGAACATGTGTGTGTAGAAAATGGTCAGCAGCTCGATACGGAGTAGGGATTGCACATGATCAAAAAAGGATTTCATGGAGGCAGATTGAGAGAAAGGAGATTTATGGAAACATAGCTCTGCATTGTGCTGGATGTGTCAATTTGCACCAGCTGGTCCACATGTGGTTGTTTAACTGCTGGGAGATGTGAGGGCTTAGAGCAGGGGTCAGGAACCTTTTTGACGAGAGAGCCATACAAGCCAAATATTTCTAAATATATTTCATTGAGCGATAGAGAAAATTACAGAGTGGCGGGCAGAGATTTTGTAATTATTTTTTAACTCAAACTCGAAAGAGCCATATGCCATCACTGGAAGAGCATGGCTCGCGAGCCATAGGTTCCCGACCCCTGGCTTAGAGAGATACCCAGCTCTACAGAAAAAAGATGATTCCAGGTGAAGTAAACAAGTTACATGGTAAAGAATGTCAAACCCCTATAGCAAGCAAAAGAGACAAACTGTTGTCACGCGGGGCTGAAAGGCAAGCGAATACTTGACTCACTCGACATGTCCCTTGACGGCCACGATAGCGGCACGCTGTAAATATGCATACATGTAATGTCTACACAGCGAGTGGTTAGGGTGCATACCCCATGGACACATATTCCCTGAGCAGCGAGTTGTTGGTTTGAATCCCCGCCAGCCTGTTTGCTGCACATCTTTCCTCTGCTCTTTCTCCACTCTCAGTGTCTAATTAAAGTCAATCAGTGTCCCATGAAAAAGATTTTAAACTTTCAAGATGATAAAGGGCCATTTTCTGATGATGACATTTTGAAAGGAAACAATTAACATGATTGGTATTTCTAAGAACTGATCACAAGGCTAGTCAACATAAATAACACCTCTTCACTTAAAGAATTTTGAATTTTGAGTTTACAGATGCTTCATAATTTGTGGTAGGCTTCATCAACTTTAGAATAATGTGAGACGAATACATGCGTTGCCGCTTAATTTGTCCAGTTCTTGTGACGGGGTGAGGCTCAGGCGCAGAGTGACAGGCTGGACGCAATATAAATAACAAAAAAAGGCACTCTTTAATGAGGTAAAACAGTTTACAAAAAAACAACAAGGTCCAAAAGAGGCAGGCAGAGAATCCAGGTTCAGGGCAGGCAGGGTCAAACAGGCAGAACCAGGAACACGGACGGGAGGACGGGAAAAGGACACGGAACTATAGACTACAATCCGACAGCAGACAAGGGAAAGACTGACACAATATATAGGGGGGGAAACACAGGTGTACGACATCAGACAGTAACGAGACAAGAGTGGCTGAGGGCAGGTGCAGGGAATTAAACAATTAAGACAGAGAAGACACAGAGGAGACATAGGAGACACAGAACACAGAAGACACAGAGGAGACATAGGAGACACGGAACACAGAAGACACAGAGGAGACATAGGAGACACGGAACACAGGAGAAACAGAACAGGGTGTTACACAATTAGAACGGACACCCTGTAGAATAACTGTATGTGGCGATTAGTATCTCATAATAAGGTTATGGCTTAAACTACACAAGCATTTACATTTATTGATATTATGTTTTTAAATAGATCCACTATAGCATATTGTGGTGTTGCTGTTTTTTTTTTACTGACAAGAATGTGGATACAACAACTGACCAATGCTGGTGCGTTTCCCTTGTTGATGAAGCATCTCTTGCCCTGAAAATAGATGAGCCTTCCATCTCTGTACCCTTCTGCCCAACAGTTGGAATCCATTGAAGATACCTGAGGATTTCGTATGTGTTGACATTAAAGCAGTAGATGATGGGTTTAAGAAAATGTGAACTCTTTCTGAATTCAGTGTCAATAATTTGGCTTAAGTGTAGAGTAAACATGGATGAGTGTGTTATTATCTCATAAACATGTCACCGCTGATATGTGTTTTGCATCATATGGAAGGGCGGAAGATGTGAGGGTGGCATTATTGTGTCAATCATCATGATGCCTTGTCCACACCTGCCTCGCAGAGCCAGCGGAGCAGGGAAGTGTACCTGCTGTCAGTCCGTTACACTATTACAACTAGTCCTTGCACCTGAAAAAGTGCACACACACCCACACACACACACACACATTGGAGGAAGCGCCCCTGTTAGAAAGTTTCTTCGAGGGATTTTGAATTTCACTAAATTGCAAAGCAGCACATTTTAATCTGAATTCTTTATCTGCATGATGAATTATAAAACCTGTTCATCCGCATTCCATATCGACAGTACGACAGGATAGATCTGATATAGAGCATGTACACGGTACAAAAGAGTGGAAACAACAATGCGATGCTGCTGCCTGTAAGCAGGTGATACAAAGTAATCAGGACATAGATTCTGCTGTAAATAGAAAACACATAATCCAACAGGCTCAATTCGTGTTTCCTTCTGAATTGGCGTTGTGAAACAACACATCGTGTCCAGAGCATTAGTTTCATCCGGCAAGACAACCTGGTCCACATCGACTCACCTACCTTTGCGGACCACGCAGCTTGAATGTCGATAAACACAGATTACACCTAAATACACATTCAGTGTCAATTAAGTATCACTTTAAGATTGCACCGTCCTAAAAAAATAACAAATCACAGCTTGTGTTGCTCTTTTGTGAACACTTTAATTTCATGGGTGACGGTGATGCAGATGGGATACTGGTTTCTCGACAATTAGAATGATGTTTTATTTCTCAAATAAATGAGTTTCTTAGTGACCCGCTGACTTTTCCCTTCGCGCTGTGTGATTGTGTTTTAAAAAAGTACAATTAACTTAAAACAAACAATTCTTCTTTAACATAAAAAATTACAAGCAAAATATTGTCTTTTTCTGTCTTTTGTTTAGAGTTGAATGGCATCAATTCAAAAATCCGAGTAAAATATGTTGCAATTCCCATGATTTGTGTGCAAAACATTTTAATAATAACAATAACACCTAATACTACATTTTGTATGTAGGTTTTGTGATGGATAATATGTCTGTATAATACAAATAAATCCATGTTAAACCGACGTGGTGAATTTTAAACCATAGTTTACTCTGGGCGGTAAAAGCAGAAATTAAATCAAAAACTAAATCTCATAACCCAGAAGTCTTTCTTCTGTAACAATCCAATCTTACCTCGCCTTTCTGCAGCCCCAGCTGTCAAAGAGGACAGCCCAATCAAAAAGCTCCAGCTCAAGCGTTCATCTTAGAGATACAAATCTCTTTGGCATTATCAGAAATGTCAGACGTTATCTGCCTTCTTTTTTAATTCCTCTCTGTCTTCCATCTAGACAGGTGTTTCATACGCTCTCAGTCCAGCCTGCTCGTTACCGTCGATGGCAGCTGCCAGTGTGACTCAAAGCTGCGAGACACTAAATGAGTCCAGGGATTGATGTCTGATAAAATACATTTAATATATTTGATAATGTTCGTTTTTGATAATTGTAATGGTCTCGAGTGGAAAATCAAGTAACTTATCACCACTCGCAATGTGGATTGCTTTTATCTGATGAGATAAGAATTGTGAGCCACATATTATTTGTGTGTGTCTATATATAATATATATATATGAATAAACGCACACAAATAATATGAATGATTCTGAATAGTCTGGTCTATTTTGTCCATTGCTAGTATTGTGGGGTCTAAGTGTGCGTCCTGGTATTAAACATTATGTGTCAGATGTTTTTTTCCTCGTGGTTTTTCTTTCTTTCTTTTGCGATCCAAAATTGCAAACCAGGAAAAGCAAGCAGGCGACCTGTTTATCGATCTCCTTCACAGCGCTCCTCAGTAATGAGGACAGCGCTGCACCGACATGCACACAACAAACGGCAATGTCCCCCTTGTGGGATCCCCTCTGCCGGGCCCAGAGAAAGTGGATGGAACTCATCCTATTAGCCTATAAAATAAATGTGTATGCCAAGTCAGGGAGACAGATTACTTAATTCGGTGTTTAAGCTCTTTCGTATGGTGTTTACAATCATTAAGACCAACGTAGAAACTGAAAATATGGATCTATGAGCAATAAAATGATTATCAGTCAACGATAAGCAAGTCTGGACCAATCAGATTTGATTATGGAAATCCTTAGTTTGGGACGCCACTAGACTAGTCATTAAAATACATCATGTAGACCCCAGAAAGAGTAGCTACTGTGGCAGTTACAGTAGTTAATGAGGAAGCCTACAAACAAATCAACACATTATGAATCCTAATGCTTTTCCCCCCCAGAAAATATCATTAAAACTACTAAATGTAACAAAACTGCTTTTTTGTATGAGACATATTGTAAGAGATAGATCCACCTAAAACCCTGACATGTTTATTCTATTGTATACGAAAATAGCATTGAAAATGTCTGATCTGTGAAGTTCTATTGGCAATAATCATGTATTTTATGATAATTGCAGCAATTAAAAAAAACAGAAAACACGGTTAGTTATCAGCTTTTGTAAAAAAAGCTTGAAAAGGTTTTGTCTATTTTTAATGTGACATCACACAAACATTTATAGTACAACTACAGCCGTGTTTGACTGTCGAACTATGTTCTCCTAAAACAGTGGTCCCCAAACTACGGCCCGCGGGTCGAATCCGGCCCGCCTCCACATTTGGACCGGCCCCCTGAACAATATCAGAGACGCGTTCCAATTTATTATTTTTTTCACCCTGCCCGCTGCCGTTGAGATTGCAGTGAGACGCGGAGAAAATGTGAAGTGTGCTCTTCGCAATAAAACATCTTTGATGGGATGTGTCGCGTCTCGGCCAATCAGCGTTCAGATGTCGACAGCGTTTGGGAAGTTAGGTTAGCTTGAATGTTAGTCCGCTACATCTGCTGCTGTCACGCTGCACGGTGTAGCGATACTAACGAAGTACCCGTACGTTAAAAACAATGTGATTTAGCATATTTTTAGTCTCGATACTTCATTAAAAGAGCGATCAGAGCGCATGCGCTGCTCCGCTCCGTTAAATGCTGTCTGCACGCGCAGCGCTCACAGCGAGTGAGCCCGGCTGGCCCTCCAGCAGACAAGGGAAACGGTATGTGGCCCTCTCAGGAAAAAGTTTGGGGACCCCTGTCCTAAAAGGTCTCTGTACAATCACGACTTCAGGGTATTACATATATTTACTGCTGCAGATTAGCATTCAATTATATAAGAACACAATTAATCGTTGCATTCCAATAAGACACCTGTGCATTCATCTCCAGGTCACTTTATCGTCTCCCTGCAAGACGACTAGAAAGAACACAAGTAAATATGTGGTTTTATCTTAACATGCTAAGGACCATTTGTGTGAACTGTTTTGCTCCCTACTTTGTGTAAATGAGAGGTATGAGATGTGATGGCTGCAGAAATGTGACAGCTCAGCTGGAATGAAGCTGTGAATAATTGCTTTGATGCCTGTGACTGTCCTGACTGCTCTTTAAGTGTTTGTAGTTATCAAAAGCACCTGCGTCATTGCCTTTTGTGAAAGAAGCTACACGTTCAGAGAAGGTGGTAATTTGAGAAACTCAGCCGCTAATATGCATTGTGAGGAGACTATTATTTGTGTTGCTTATTTTATCCATTGTCAAACAATGGCTGCTTGACTGGACCTTTAAATTGTCCCGTTACACACTATGGTAGATTATAATTCCACACGTTGCCTCTTTAGGCATTTTTCAAATATTCTATCGATACTTGACAACATCTTTTATGCAAAAATAAAACTGGGGAAAGAATATCCATTTAGCACAGACAGAAAATAAAAAATAACTCAGATATGTAGCCTTTCCTGTTAGAAATAGACAAGTACAAGATAAAAATACACAAGGATAAAAATGTACAGATAAAATAATAAAATAAACATTACCATTGGGCTCAGATTCAGAGTAGTTGAATGGTACTGCTGCATTGTGGGTCAAATCCTGTGTCCATGGACTAATCATGCAGCAGAGCAATGCTAAACTAGGGATGAGTCATGGAAGAAAGGTTTCAGGTTAAATTACCAGTTGGCAGAACTTTTCGGTAGAGTGCATACCATCACATATCACAAGATTGGGCATTGAATTATGAACATGTTGGCATTAGTTGCAATTGGATACAAATTGACCGCGCTATGGTAAAAAGAAGATGTTGACCTTTTCATGACCTTGACCTTGACCCGATCGATCCCAAAATCTAAACAAATGGTCCCCGGATAATAACCAATCATCCCACCAATTTTCATGCGATTCGGTTTAATACTTTTTGACTTATGCGAATAACACGCAAACACACATACAAATAAATAAATACACGGCGATCAAAACATAACCTTCCGCATTTTCAATGCGAAGGTAATAAGGTGATGCAAACATTTTCATTTGACACGATACCACTGATATTACACTTACTAATTAACTTAAATAGTTGTGACACTTCTCACATCTCTCAGTATGGTTATTTGCATGAGTAAGAACTGTTTATGGTGATTTTGTAAACCTCCGAGTGCCGACACTAGTGAAATAGTTGCTCGTGTTTCACTGGATGTGCTGACGCACTTCAACGATGTGTGACGCCAGTCGGGGGATATTTTCAACCCCAACATATGCTACTTGCCGTTACCACTGGTGCTTGACATGAGCGTTTATTGTAGCTGGCAGTTCATGTGTACGGAGCATCAGACAACACAGCATCAACAGCTACCTGCCGATAACACATGCTGGCGCACATACGCAGGTGTCAGGCAATAGTTAAATGGACATTGGAAATAGGCAGGCCGACCAGTCTGAGAGGTATGCCTTTGAGGAAAACCAAGATGGTTTAAATACAAGTGTAAACAATGTTGTACTTGCTGTGGAGGAGCAAGAGGTAGAACATGCTCAATGTGTGAATAGCAGGCCCCTAACAAGTCAAAGTCGACCATGTGATTGGTGCTGTAGCTGGTTTTGCAATGCAAACTGGAAAGGGTCCAGAGTGGAGAATGGATTTGATATGCGAGCACTTCATGATTATAAGACATCCGTGAAGGATGTTGTCTGGACCTGTTGCCTTGTGGGTGTTGATGGACGAGAGTCCTCTTCACGCTGGCAGCAGACAGGCACAGAACCTGAGTGCTGTTCTGTGCTTCAAACCAAGCTGTTGAGGTTGTTTAACTTCTGTGGCGTGGGTTTATAGTCTGTGATGGTCTGAATGCCCGCCACAGGCTGCGTGTGTCTCTGCTGTCTTTAAAGTGGGACAGGTTGGCTCTCGCTGTTTTCAGGTCTGTTTCCCAGCTCTGAAGACCCTATTTCTAGTCCTCAGTGATGGTCTTTACATGGGTCACATCATCAATGCCCCAATGTCTGTGTGGTCGTTGTATGTGGCTGCCTGTTTAAACATTCCCCAGTCTGTTGAGTCAAAGCAGTCTTGGCTGGGTCTGTATGCTGGCATTATGATGTGGTCAGAGAGACCTATGTGGGGATTTGTGGGTTGTGTAGACCAGATCCAAAATGTTGTCTCCTCTTGTAGGAAATCAACATGCTGGTGTAGTTTGGGAAGGACAGTCGGTGAGCTGTCTGTTGTTCGCTGATGGCCTGATACAGTTCACCAGTCTCACAGCAGAGTCAAACAATTGGGATAGTCAATGTGTTTCCACCAAAACTGCATCAGATCCCACGTGAAAGTATTTTCTGCAGGTGCATAACATTTTGCCACAGCCTTTTAACATATTTGCATCCGTTTGTTATGCGTCTTTGAGGTGAAAACCAATACATGCCTGTTTAAAAAAAATATTTGTTGCTGCCGTCACTCATCTTATCAACTGCACTGAAATGAAGCCCAACGGAGGTGAAGTAGGGCGTTAATCTCTGTGTGCTGAGAAACAAGGGTCAAATGAGTGTAGTGAACTCAAGGTTATTGGATGCATATTGAAGAAAGACGGATGGTAACACATGCTCCGTCTGTGCCTTTCATAACAACATGCATGAGTGTCTTAATGATCTGCTACCTTGAGCATAAAGTGTGGTGAATTTAAGACAACGAAACCTTCTTGGTTAAGATCAAATAAAAGATCATCCAATGCAATCATCCAAGAATATCCCGAACATCTGCGCCAATCTCCTCCCTCGTGATGCACACATACAGATGCACAGCAGTAGGAAGTCTCTGCATCTCTATTGGTATGTTGCGCTGAGCACGTAATTAACGCCGCTCCGACTGGACTTCCCGTTTCACGGTTTCCTAAGTACAGAATAGCTTTGTTTTCTGGTTGCTGAAAGAGTTTGCCTACAATAACGACGCCTGAGATTACGAGACTAATTGCCCTCGTGGTGTTGTATCTGTGCTGGAAACGGTCTCCACTCCATTAGTGGAGCGGCGTAGTCAACAACTCTGAGCTCCCGTTTCTATTGCAATTAAAACAAGCGCAAATTGCTCATTGTTTCTCGCCCGGCATTGTGTCCGAGGACATGTACGTACACGGTGTAACAACGTGACACTACTCCCACAACAAACCCGACAATCGTAGACGTTGCTTTACTTTTGTTTGTTTGGTATATTAATAATATATTAGTATTTTCTCCTCCCATTTGCCACGCACATTCACATACTGTAACTTCTGTTACCCTGCCTCTCTCCCTCTCACTTCCTTCCTCCCCCTCTGTTTCGCTCCGATGCTTTTTTTCCTCGCGCATTGCATCAGGAAGTGGTGAAGGCCTGCTTGACAAGAACTTGACACGATGAGGATCGATAGAGGATTGAATCTTCACTGCACCAAAAAGTCTAGATGCCTTTTAAATAGTAACGGCTTACTTGACACAGATCCTGTTAATCAGATTTTTTTTTCTCCGTTCTTTGGCATTCGTCGACGTACAAACTCTTCAGTAAAAAATACATTCTTTAATTCTACTCGTATTTAGCAGGGCATTTGACTGTGAACAATGGTAATCTCTTAAACGTGACCGTTTCCCACTGATTTACTCAACGTTCCAATTGCTGAACGATACAATGAGTCCATCTTGATGAGGACCCTAATTTATTTCCTGATGTGTCGGTGCTCTACTCTTTAGGCTATCGGTTTCCATTTCGGCAGGGATGCTTTACAGACAGGACTGTATTGATTGAAACCACAGAGGCCTCTAGGTTACTAAGTGAGCTACCTTTGAATGCATCAGACACTTGTCAGAGAAGGAAACCGATGTATGTAAGGGGTTATTTCTCGTTTCGTACTGTACAGCATTAAACTACCAGTTAAGAGCAGCTCACAGACAGACTTTCATGGGCAAATGCTGCATTTCTAAGTGAAATAAAGGGGGTGGCGAAGGCTAAATATTATGGTAAATTATGGGATTGCGAATCTTGGGCTTTAACCCGAGTTTAAAATCAGAGATATGAATACAAAATAGTAAAAGTGCCTGAGAACGGAAACGACAATTTAAGACACGGCCTTTGACAGGAAAACAAGTTGAACCACCAGGAGGAACCTTGTTGCTTTAAAAAGGTGAATGCCACTTATACTTCAGCAACATCGTTAATAAGAATCAACTGAATGCGTCTCATTGCCTAATCAGGGTCTCTCTTCTTTGTAATAAATGTCAAAGGTGAAAGTTCAAAACAATCCGAAACACATTGACACTTGCACCAACTTGTGACAATTTGCTAGCGTCTGGCCTTTTGCCACACGAACCATTAACCTGTACACAAATCATTAGCCAAGGTGACGTGAAGAGCAATGATGGAATCTATAATCTCTGTCCCTTTATCTGGCTGCTCAATCTAATGAGCAGGCAGGTGTTAATGATGATGGAGGCCAAGACTGGCTCTGGCCAAAGAGCCATGAGCAGAGTGTAATGAGGTGAAACTATTGCTTTGGGACAAAAGTAAATTATGGCTCTCACAAGTATGCATGACTGAAAGCCATTAGGGCTTTGCTCCAGTTCTCGTAATATTAGGAAGGAAACTCATCGATTTTGTTCCTCTTCATATGATGTTTCATTTCCGTTATTGACTTTATTGACCATGGCAGTGCTAAAAAAACACTCCCAATAATCTCTCATATATCATGATTCATCAGATGTAACCCTCATCAGCATCAGTGAATTAACGAGTACATCAAAAGTAACAAGGACTACAGAAAATACAAAATGTCTATTTCAATAAATAAATTGACCTTACAGATTTATTTAAGTAATAAAAAGATCCTTGCTTCATTGGGGAAGAATGAGAAGCTTAATTTGTAAAGAGGAATAAGGAAATTTCAATCAAAACTTAACATTGTATGTGTATCTCACAAGCTAATGATACACAACTGAGTGTAAACGGATGATGAAATAACAACGACCTAGAATATACTCTATCTATGGAAATCAACTTTATTAAAAAGGTCAGTTATTAAGAATTTAGAAAGTAAGTAAGAAAGCACTAAAAGGAAGAAGACATTGGGGAAGAGAGTACATGTTAATGAAAGTGCTGCAGTCCAAATGTGTTTAAATGTGCAGTGTGTAAGATATGAACATTTGACTGGGCTTTCCAATCACATTCAAGGCAGAGTTTACGTGCTTGTTTTTTTAGATTAAAGCAAAAGTGGCTGAAACGAGCAAATGCAATATATGATTTTGATCAGGCTGTTTTCTTGCAGCCATGGTGTTGCTAAAACTGAGCTCAGCAAATTATAATATGCACGTTATGTCGATGGCACACGTTTATCTTATAAAATAAGCTTATAAGCTCTGAGTTTGAGCATTTTGGTCAAATTGTGTGTATTTGAGCCCTGATGTAAGCTATTAGTTTGATGAAAAAGTGTCTAGGCCCAGTAATAGAGGTAACAACTGCACCCTATTTTTCAGGAAGTACATATTGCACTTTTAATTCATTAGCAATAACTTGTAGCATAGTTTTTATTGATATAAAAGCCTGTTTTAGTCGTTACATATGGTCTGCATAAAAATATTATAACAGATGTATTTAATATTATTAAGACTCGCTTTGAAAAATATGGACTATTTTATCATAAGAATTTCCAATTAATTAATGAGTCTATAATATTATAAATTGTATTGTAATCATATCGCCATGAAAAGACCCACAGTGAATTGGTCTGATTATTACCTCATCAAAATCTGATGCTAATGAATAGCATATCAAGGCAAACGCCAAAGTATAATACAATGTTTTGTTTCTGTTCTGTTAAATTGAGATTGTGCTTGAAGAAAGCTTTCCACAGACAGTCCCCCACAGTTAGCGGTCTATTATGCCGTCAGATTAACTATTAATTTTGCATTTTCCAGATTTTAAGTCATTATCCATCCAATTAAGGAGCATAATTATTCCTGATCAAGCTCTTTCGTGGAGCGTGTTTGTCAGTTAAATTGCCCATACGTATGACTAATGTTTAAACAGCTGCAATGACCTTCAGATTCTTTTGAAACCTCTTTAAAAAGATTATAAATAATTATAAAAAATTATTTGGTGAGAGCAAATTGTTAGTGGCATGACGATTCACTGATCCAAGCCAACCATGGTATTGAAGACACAGCTTCATCGATTCAAAATGCTTTAAATTCAGTGCATCGGTACCCAAAGAGTTATGCAACATATATATTTCTGTTTTTTTAATTACCATTGCAGCTCTGTTCACATTGTTTGTTTCTCCCAAGTGGGTTTTTTCGGATTTACCACCCGCAGTAGACCACTCTCTCAATCTCTGCCTGCCTGTCATTCCCAATGGCGCACAGACTTACTAATCAGGTGTCCACAATTTGCTCAACAAAAAACTCTGAAGCTCAACTGCAAGTTATCCAAAAAGGTTTCAGCATGAGAACAGCACAGTATGTTCTCCCCCAAACCTGTGAAGTTGCACATTTAATTACTTTTCTATAATCCTTAAATCCTGGCGTAGCCAGTGGGTACTGGTGGCTGCAGCCAGTTAGTGTTCAGAAAGTTAGCTTCTGCATGTTGTTACTCAGGCAGCGCCAGTGAAACGGGAACACGGGTAATTTTCTGAGGATACAGGTAATGGATTTATAAAAAAAGACCACATAACCTACCGCACCTTTCTGCATAATAACTGGGTCACTGCATGTAGGACGCAGGATCCAACATAAGGTAGGATGGCATTACAAACATGCACTGTTAAAGATTATTTGGATTTGACAGATTTGCAACCAACACATTATATTCAAAAAATGGCAGTGTCACCTCACAAAAATGGTTTTCTTTTCCAAACCTTAAAAAGACACAGTGTAGTCTACACTTTTATATTAGCTTATATAAATATGACCTGTTGTGAATAGGTGACTTCATTCCCGTTTCTACTTTCAGGAGATCTTTCCAACCAGCCGGGATATTCTCTCTACACCTCAAAGGACAGGACCCTGGATAATGATGGCATTACTGGCAGATCTTCCAACACACTAGCTTGATCTCAACAATCTCAGGTTAGCCCACACAGGAGCCGATATAAAAGCCGTTTCAGTCTCACCTCAAAGGAACATGTTCACATAACTCTCTCCGGTACAAAGTTAAAGAAAAAACAAATGTAAAGCTTCTCAGCCTCAAATGTAAATTTCCGTGGGACTTCTTTGGTTATTCAGACTGCACTCAAATGGCCTCGAGGCAGTTACTGATGACACCATTGCCAAATGAGGCCCCAGATGCATTATTGTAATTAGCTGCTGTCCATGGGTACGTGCTCATTAATGTGCATATTACTCCCTCTCCCCCACATTTCCTGATTCTAAGGAGGTAAACATCAACAAATGCACAAGGTGTTGAGGGGTTAGCTCATTACCTCGACCATAAATGACAGCAGACAGAAACTTAGAGATCAGAGAGCACATTTTTAGAGCATCACACATATGAGGTAAGACAGATGCACGGAAAAGAATGTTTACAGGAGAGAATATTATCATCAAAATATAGATACATTAATGCACGGTGATATATTCGAATGGAAAAAGTTGCCTTGATGTCTTTACAGAATATTTGCTGAAATGTTTGGCCTGTTTCCTTAATTTAGATGTTTGGAAGACATGCGTCTTGCTTATACAACTTCTTTGTATCTTAACTCGATAGTTTGGCCTCGGCTTACATCTGCCTCACTGTTTTACTGTATGACATTGATACAACAAAGCCGAGTAAATAAAGCAGCAGTTGTGTCAATGTTGTCTCCGCAACCTTTCCTTGGCTGGATAATTAAGAACAGCATGTATGGAACCGGATGGCATTACCTTGCAAACACCCCGATACATTTTAGGTATCTTATCTGTTATACTTTACTGTCAGGACTTTCAGACAGTGCTGTGAGCAAACTTTGAAATGGAAAGCCCATTGTGGTTGAGGCTATATACACACACACACACACACACACACACACACATCCACACACGCTGATGTTAATCAGTCATATTTAAGAGAGGGACGAACCTCTGCCATTCTTTTAAGTCAGGGGTCAGCTGCCCCTTAACCGTGAATACCTTCACTGACTAATTACTGCAGCCCAGCTGCCTACACTCTCCAAAGCGCTCTCCCAGCTTCTCTATCCGACCACTTGTTTCCTAACCTCTTCTATCATCACAACTGTCCTTATCCGGTTGGGTGGGACCATTATGTTTTGTTGAGATCAGGTCTCTGCCTGTTTGATGCATTGAGTTGTTTTGAATTTGAATGTTTTGGTTAACCCGATATAATGACTTGAACTTCAGATCCAAGATATAGACACGCCATGTACAAATGTGGACTGTGCTACTGCCTCTTGGCCAGGTCATGATTGTAAATGACAATTGGTTCTCAATTGATTTTACTTTGTTAAATAAAGGTCATATATAATGTGAAATTGTGGTAGAAAAATAATCTAAGGATGTTGGAAAGCTTAATTCTATCGCTATTTTTTGGGGAAGTTCATGACACAGTAAATAAAAGGCACTACGTTGTTAATTAAAAAAGGAGCCCATTTTTCATTAATGTTGAATATAGGGGTGGATGATAATACCTGAAATTGAAACTATTGTTGGGTGTTTTTGTCAGGAAGGTACAAATTATTACACAATTAAAAAGTATACACTACTCTTGGCATGTGTTGCCTATTTTTTTTCAGATTTAGACAGTAGACATTATGTGTTGGGGGGTGTCCGTAGCAGTGCCGCGTCAGCATTGCAATGCTGTCTGTGTGGACGCCACTTGAGCAGCAACCACTCAGGCGGGCTGTGTGGCTTCTCTAGCCTGTTAACATGGGCGTCGAAATGAAAACAAAAGGTTCTGCGAGTTACCAATAGTAATTCAGTAGAAACACCAGAAGAGGTGTACAAATTTAATCATGCCAATTTGTAGAGGAAGGGACAATCTGGCTGGAGCCCACTGGCGCTTTTAAGAGAGGCCAGCAACACACACTTTGTCCCTAGTTCCAGTGACTCTCCACCTATCCATCCAGGCTCTCTCTTTTCAATCCACTTCCCTGCATGGCCAAGTTGCAGAGCGAAAATATAGATTGTTTCACTCCCCCCCCCCCCTCAATTTAATTCACCAGTATACATGTTAGCCTCTCCTCCAGGAATCTTTCACACCAGCACTTTTTGAGTGAACGACCGTGGGTCGACTGTTGAGCTACGCCAGTCAGCTGTGTCCCAACACAAGCAATCTATAAAGGATCCACTCCCTCCTGGCACTTGGGAAGCTCACTTAAAGACATCGATACTCTGGGAAATGAGACACAGAGCAATGGGAAGTTAGACGGCTGACTGAGATGCCCTTACTTATTTAAGGTGTTGCTGTTCAATGTAGTAGAGTTCATTGAGTGAACTGCTTTCTCTCTTGTTAAATCATCAAACTGCACAGGATGTCGGGTCAAAAGGCAGAGAGTGGATAAGCAAGAAGGGTGAACTGTTTAAATGGAGTAAATGCTTCATTTTGTTGCAATTTCTGTTAACAACAATCAGAAATTATCTAGGTTTTTAATATAAATTAATCTGGTTACATGTGAGCATGGAGGACAGCTTTCTCACCATAAAGGTAGGTTTGAGTTTCTTGCTGATTGTCCCGAGGAACTGTATTCAATTTATCAAAAATACTGAAAAAAACAATAGGCCCTCCACAGTCAGTCTGCATTTGAGAGATTCTCAAAAATGTGCTTCAATTAACTTGAACTTCTAAAATATTTTTTAAACACTTTTCCCCTGAGGAGTACAAGAGGAGAAGGATTAATCCGTAAATTGAAAATAAATTCAGTTCATTTCGTCGCCTCTCTTGTGTGACATTGTATTGTCAATCAAATGCCAGCAATTCAGATCCTTGTTGTCAAACCTTCCTGATTGCCTTAGCTACAAAAACGGCATATGGGCGGGGGAATATATATCAAATGGCATTAGAATGATAGAAGAGGGACTTGGAGATAACTGAGCGAGTCAGTGATGAAAGTATCACAGATTATTCATGACAAATGGGCTACAATGCATCGACTTCCAATCATACTAAAGTTGATGTTGTACGGAAACACTTAGATGCAAAAGCTAAGCTGGTCCGCCTCAATCTGATGAATAAATGTTCTATTTTCTCAGATGAGCGATAACAGACATGCAGTTGAAATGTGTCTCAGCGGGTGATTTTAAAGAATGCATCTTGTTTGCGTCAGCTGCAACTCTGCAATGATTGATTTTGCCGTCACAATGCGGCGCCACTCCGTTATCACTTAAGCTCAGATGTATGCGTTACTAGCCATCGACACATCGATGTTCAAGCCAACAGACGAGAGACTTCGGCTCCAGTCGGTCAGGGGCAAAGAGCCACTGCGGCACCGACTGCTCGAACGTCTGGGAGGAAACGGCAAGTGTGAGCTTTCGCCGGGTCAGATCGATGAGATCGAAAAGCAATTATCTTGCACATTCAAGTTACTGCGGAGAGCAACTGTCAATGGCTGCAACTTGCTCTCAACAAACCAATAAACTCAAAGAAGGGAGATATTCTCTTTCGCTGCTATAAGGAAAGGTCACAAAACTACTAATTAAAAAAGAGTACGTTAACAAGGTTATTTCTGATGTCAGCAGCTTTTGAGATCTTCCTTTTATGGCCTCTGGCCACGCTCCCTATCTCTCACACTCTGTGGCATTAGAAATGGAGACAATCTGTATCTGCTACTCACGCCCATGTGCTTAATGTTAGGTCTAATTCTGTTCAGCTTTCTTGTTGATCTGCATCCTGCCGAATGCATGCTTTCATGCTCTGCCACCTTCTCACCCCATGGCATGATGCTTCTGACTGACAGTTACCCGCAGGAGCCTCTCATGCAGCAACTTAGGCTCGACAGCGGCTGCTGGGCCGGTGCTGAGACGGAGGTTTGGAACGTGATGGTAATGTGACGAGAGAGAGACTCTAATGCCACATGCACATTTGCGTGAGCAAGCGTGAAGCAGGTGGCATTGAACAGATGCTTTATCACATGTTACAGGTAACAGCAAATGTGTTCATTCTTATTTCATCGTGTGCCTGTGAGAATCAGCATATTGCAAACGTAGCCACACCAAATAATGAGTTTTGACGAAAACTGAACTGTGTCGGTTCCTTAGAAGTACTTTCTTGTGTTGTGCGGTGCAGACATTGTAAAGCCACTTTGATAAGAAAGAAGAACAAACTTGTTTTCTGAGACACCAGACGGGTTTGTCTATTTCTTCCTGCTGCCTTTTTGCTTGTGCCCAGGGCTTCATTAAACTGATCTGAAAGAAAAATGTAAGATCTCGGTCTTCATTGAGTGCACAAAGGCATGTGTGCCAATCCAGAGAAAGAAAAACAATTTACATCATGCATCATGGAACAATGAGGACACCTAAGTGAAGTACTGAAGGTGATGCATTTCTTAGACAGGGCATGAGGTCTGCCATCATTTGCAATTTAAATCACACCCCAGCTATTAAGAAACTAATGTCAGTATTGATCGTCTCACCTCCTGATAAAAATACTTTAAATGGACCTCGGCCATACAAAGGGGATGCATTATAAGATCTTGATGAGAAAAGGTAGCAGGGCTTGGAGCCCTTTTTCACAAGAGTGTCAAGCCAACAATTATCAGGGAGATTCAAAAATAAATAAATTGTGATGTAATGTATACCGTGTCTACAAAAAAACACACACAACTGGGAGAGAGATTCAAAAGTAGCCAAGCTAACACAAACACTAAGACAAAGTGAGAAGATGAACCGTGGCTGTCAGGCATTTATAATTGTGCTCCAAAGAGGTGGTGAGATGGTAGGCTTCCTGTCGATTCTGGCAGCCTAACTTACACAACATATCACCTAAGAAAAACTCTCTCTCATTGGAACTTCTTTACAACAAAACTACGAAAACTGTCAGGTCATGCTACCTAATTGTGCGACTGCTAAAAACTAGACGTTCACTTTATCAGATGTGAAGGAGGGTGTGAAGGTGATATAAAAGCACGACTTATATTCATCATTTTGATTATTGTGGGGGGACTTGAGATGTTGCTGGTAAGTGTCTGTGAGCAACATTGTATATTTGTTTTTCATCAGTGCAGATTGCATCATCCTTATAATCCATTGTCACAAACACGTGCTTAAATAGCTACCGCAACTAAAATTGGAAACATTGTTTGACCTGAAAGTATTTTATTTTGTTTCCCAAACCCTTCAATGCAGGTGTTCAGCATGACGACTCCATAAAACAGGATTAACAATTTAGAAAAGTACCCCTTGGCTCCAGTGCCTCTGGCTCTCAGCTTTGAAGTCAGGTTCAAATAAGTACACAGTGTATCCAAGTTATTGCCTTGACAATTACAACACTGAAGCAAATGTATAATTCACAGCAAACCTTTGTTTAATAAAGTAAAGTTAATTAGTTGTGTCGAGAAGATGTGCAATAAACACTGAAATACATATGTTGGTGAGAAACGCCAACACTGTTAACACTGCTAACAACTCTCAGAACTTAAGGGACTATGTTTCGAGCATTGTTCCGTTCACTAGCTCGCAGGTGTGATTCTGACTTCAGTGTGGTGTCTGCAGCCAGGAGAGGGAAGGAAAGTGTAGCTCCCGTGAACATGAACAGGTATTCGCCACTGCATTCAGAGTCCTTTAGTGAGCAAAATGATATAGGAGCTGACCAAAGTTGATCTCAGCGGGTCAGTTTGGCCAACGACTGGATGGGGTACGCTCTTAAACATATTGGCAATAATGCTGGTCTGTGCTCCAACAGATACGGATAACAAGCATATTCCTCAAAAAAGAAAGCTTTATTGATTCGAGTGCAAGATTTATAACCTTGAAAAGAAAAGAGGTACTGTATTTAGTGTTGTAAAACAAAAACACTATACGTGACAAATCAATGACAAGCGTACATCTAGAGCTAAACTTCAGTAAGTACTGCCAGCTAATAGAGAGTTGTAAATTCACAGTAAAATGTGCTCTATTTTGCATTGATTCTCTAACTTAATAGATGTGGCATCACAGCCCAAGTAAACCCCCCAGGATGATGTCACAGGCAATCAATTTTCAATTTAAATTATCAAAAATCTCTTGATGATGGAAAAATAAATGACTTTCTCACATTTGCTAGTGCCACATTGTTGAGCTTACACTCTTAAGAGTCTTTGATGTATTGTGGGGTGTATTTTATGAAACATCTTTCATTGAGCAAAATCAAACCTAGCTCTTGACTTCCACCAATCTAACCTGACCCTCTCCGAGTTAGTAGCGACACAACACATTATATTTGATCGTGAACGACAAATCACTGTTTGCGCCTCTATTCTGTGATCTGCACTCACCATTTCATACGTCTTCAAAGACTCACAAGCTGTCTTGAAAAGATACAGCTGGAATAGATCATTTTTACTGTCATCACAATACAAGTAACTGCAGGCTAGTAACAGCAACGATTGCTTCCATTCCTCCAGCCTCCCCAGAGCTATCAGGGTTTTACAAGATCCACATCAACCTCTTTCCACCCACTCTTTGAGTAATCGCATTGGCAATGAAAATATAACAACCCGCTCATGTCGTTAAAGAAAAACAGTAATAATGTAGCTACCACTAAAGTAGTTTGAAAAGGAAAAAAGAAAAACCTGATAATTAAAAGTGTGTGCAATAATTGGCAACATCATGCTACTTTGCCAAGTCCTCCCAGTGATTGGTACAAGAAAACGTCGTGAACATTTCGTCATTTGTACCCCAGGGCTCCAATCACCCAGACCAACACTTGTATACCTTCTATATTGGGGGGTCGGCTGTAACCACAAGGTACCCGGTTTGATCCCCGCTCGCCCCATCGTTGAATGTCTAAGTGTCCTTGAGCAAGACACTGAACCCCCAGTATCTCCCCAGGCGCTTCACCGCAGCCCACTTAAAAACTAAGGATGGGTCGAATGCAGAGAAGAATTTCCCCACAGGGATCAATAAAAGTGTACATTTCTCTCTTTCTTACCCATGTTTAGCCCCAGGCCCTCAAGCCTCCATTCTGAGAATGTGTAATGCCACAGAATTAATCCTGGCTGTCCTGGTTAAAAACATTCAAGAGGGGTGTACAGTACCACATGAGAGCCTCGACATTAAGTTATTTTTATAATAGTGGGTTGACACAGAGATGTCAAAAGCAATGTTATATTTGAATCTGTCGGCAGACTCAAAAAAAAAGCTTTATGTGAAAAGAACAGGGTGTTCTGCCGGCTTATTCTGAAAAGCCACCCACGGATTCACCCGCTCTCAATACACCTGCGGGTGAGATTGTACATAAATACCATCTTTAAGAGGAAATCTGACAGAGTACAGCGATGCCGGGAGCTCTCCGTCATCACAGTTGCCACAGTGTCCAAACCGCCTCTCTTCTTTGCAAAATACATATACATAAATGAGAAGAGGGAACAAGAGAAGAGGTTCGACCTTCATATTGGTTTTACACATACATTTTCCCTTCATATTTCAGAATATTAAGTAGTGTCTGGCAAACCTTGACCTGTTCAGAGCGGTAAGGATTTTTATAGCCAACACTCGGTTACCAAAATCTTCTCATGCAAGAAGCCCTGCTGTTTTTGCCTGAGGAACACATGTATTCATGCTAGTAGAGACTCAAAATATGAACTTACCATACTGGAACAAATGTAAAGATCATGTCTGCTTTCTGCCAGGAGAGCCGATAAGTGACGACACACGTTCAGTCTGAAACAAAAAAAGAAAAGACACGCAATCTGTAAAACTTGAAGCAGGAAGCTTGTCATCCACTCAATATACTCTACATCACACTGAATGGGAGCATTAGTTGCATGCCTACAATAGAGATGTTTTCCGAGAATTTATGTAGCTCCATTTCCCATTGAAAAAGACAAGTGTCACCACAAAGCCTCTAAATAATTTGCAAACCCCAATAACCTCTGATAAGTTTTGGTGTAGTTGTGTGTAATTATATTGGTATATTTTGCTATAGTGCAAGTAGAAAGTGCATTTTATTATCTCTATTCTAGACCATTGTTGAGGGTGTTACGGAACCTTGATTCGTCAGGAATTTCACTCAGATGAAAAACGAAACACGCTTTGAAGAAAATAGTTATCTATTGTGACCTTTGTAAAAGAAACAAGTCTTATTTTGCACACATTGACTATCAGGCATTTTTACAAACACAAAAAGCACTTGTTGTGATTTAATCGAATTGCTTTACCAGTTGTTTTCCCCATAGGAAGACAAGCAGCAGCACTGGGTGTCACCCTAAAGCATTTTAAACATTAAAAAAACTTGCCTGTCATTGTCAATGTTGACACAATTCATGCTCACTGTGGAATGTTTACCTATCTTTGGGAAAACATTTTCGAAATCTAATACTGGTTTGTGTTTTATATATTTCACTCTAATATCATTACAATATCCCATTTGATGAGATTTGTGTTTGAAGTGAAGGGAAAAAAACAAGTACCGGTACAAAAAAAACCTCAATCTGCCAGTCACTGAATCTCCGAGCAATGTTTTGAAATAATGAGATCTCTGGCACGGTTCTACCCTGAAAAGTAGAGACAGCAGAAATGAGGATGACAGGTAAAGTCAAACAGCCATGAGAGTTCCAACAGTCGTTTTAATGATTGAATCCAGGCTTCCTATTGGCTGTAGTCTTCAGACTCAAACCACATTCCTCTCTGTTATAATCACAGCCTTGTGACAAATTATTCAGGTTGAATGTGGAGATGCTGGCTCTTCTTCACACAGGGAGAATAATGTCAGTGTCCAGGGAGGGGATTTGGGTGGCGTAAGGGTGAGAGGATGAGCATGAGACACCACTGGGATGAAATCGGGAGGATGCCAAGGTCAGCAGAACACCCATTATGAAATTCGCTCTCCCTCCCTCCTGCTCTCACTCCCCCTGACTGCATTGTGCCAAGGCCTTTCTTTCTAAAGACCAGGATATTTAGGCTTTGTGAGTGCAAGCTGTCACACGCCATGACAGGCTTGATGGTGTGAGTGCTTCCATAAAGCCACCAAGTTTCTCCCACCAGTGCAAGTCAGTCAAACTTGACTAAGATGGCTGCCTACTTCTGCCTAAGGCTCACGCTGACTTCCCATCTGCCCCAACTTTACTTTTGAATCGCAAGTGAGTAGAAACTGTTGTTTTAGGGCAAACATGACAGTATGACTAAGATCTAGAGTTTGACTGCTTCTTTTCCTCGTTAATGTAATTAATTAGGGTGGGCCAACCTGGAAGTTAGCTTTGCAATGGTTGTCTTGACAAAAAGCTAATGTGTTTTTCTATTGGATTTTGGGTTATTGAAGAAAATACCGACTCTGTGACAAAAAAAATATTTTGAGACAAACAAGTTTACAAACCAAAACCACTTTCATGATTTTCGAAACGTGAAAGCAATCGGCAGAAGTAAAAAGCTAACTACATCATAGTCACTTGCCTTGTCACCACCACTGAGCGGAAGGCAGACTAGTGTTTGGCATGATGACTTTAAATATTCTCATTTAGCCACTTGTTAACAACTGGCTTTTTTAAGATGCGTAAAAGCTTCAACGTTCTCGCGGTGGGGTATTTACTGAATTTTTTACGTTGTAGAACAAACGTTAAAATCTCTCAAGCTTGTGTTAATTAGAGTGTTTATTTCCAGCGTCTTAACACATTCCCATTAGAAAAACCATTGTCTTGGAGACTTGCTGACTCATTTACGGGTTTCAGGGCTCATTCTTTCAGCGCCTTATAGCGGATGCCGTGTTTCCAGTCACGGTGCATTTTGATGATTTAGCAATACCAAACTATGTAAATTGACGAAAAAACCACCTTCTTTAGAAACCAACACAAACAAAGTGATAGTCACACTGATTGTGTGCATTCTCCTGTACACAATCACCCAACACTTCGTCTGTACACCGAAGCTGGATTAAAAGCTGAACCTATAACGTACTGCGGCTACACTGGTATATTACCATTACCACCAACACGCTGCCATAGCTCAGCTAAAACACATTGGTCCCTCCCACTTGCCATCTATTTGTGTTGGTCAGTGATGTTGTGCTTCCATCTCTATGATGTCCAACAGGGCCTTAGATACTTAAAAACGGGTGGACAGACCCTTTCATAATGTAACGGGTTTTCATCACAACGGTTCCTATAGTATATGTCCGGCTAAACTATTACAACCTCTTGCTGCATTGAAGCATTGTAAAGCTGTATGAATGTATGTATGTATATGGATTTATTTCTCAATGATTAAATCTCAATTTAAATTTTGACTACACCCTGATTATGGGGTTTGGGAATCACATATTACACAATAAGCTATTGTCTTGCTTCCCTTTAGCGAGAAGGGTGTGATAAGATACACACCCCAAATCCTACGAGGTTACTTTTTCCATTTAAGATCTTGCCTTTTATTGCGTAGTAAACACAACGAAAATTCCCATAATCTAGACTGAAGTCAGACCCCAGAAGGAATGTCTTAAACTGTGCTCTAAAAAGGTTATTTAGTGTTTCAATATAATCTATATAGTCAATTAAAGACTCATCCTTTAGTCTTCTTATAAAATATCAATGAGAAACCAAGACAATGTTCTTGTTTGGCTGCATGTTGAACTAGTCATCAGTCCTCAAACATTCATGCTTATTCATAATAAAGGACAGGGAAACATTGTAACATCACATTTCAACATCACATGGGTATTTACCCTCTATAAACAGAGTGCCTTTTGTAATCCTTTCACAGGCTTCCCTTAACTACAAAGTGCTTTTTGTGATGCTTTTCATTGGTTGCAGAAATGGGAAGGTAAGGATAGTTGTGCAAAACATTCTTATTTGGTCAAATCATTCAATATTTGCCCTCCAACTCCTCATCAGGAACTATCAAAAATACTTTCAAAAATATAGATTCATGGATTTATATTCTCTGACATTTGGTTGCATTCATCATCATAATTGATCAGGAGTTCCCTGAAGGCAGCAGGCAATAAATAATTGATGGGCCTGAAAGCTGTTTGGCTATGGGAGGGAGCTCTTGCAGCTCTCGTGGGAAACAAAAAAGCACCAGCAGCTTTGAAACCAGCGGAAGCGGGCAAGCCTCAGTTGGAATTAGTGTTGTGTTCCGTCATTGCTGCCGAGACAACGCAATACAGTTTCATTACAATGCCAAATCCTCGCAGGCAGACATCAAAGGCCTGTTTTTTTCTTGGCCCCAGTTTACAAAGACGATGACGATATGGAAATATACTTTAAGACTAATTGTAAACTACTGACAGTGTTATGATGAAGATGTAAGGAGCTGACATACTAAAGTATGCACCACAAGGTATAGTGGATGTTCAACCTTGCAGCGCCCCCCCATCACACAAATGTAACAGTCTCAAACCACAGTGGAATTACTTTGAAACCTTTGCTACACTTATTGCAGCCCGTGCAACACAACTTGCAACCACTGTATTACCAGTGCGATGTGGAAACACATTTACAGACAGGCCTGACTTGATTCAATTATTTGCAAACATGAGCACCTGATTTCCAAAGCCGAGACCCCCAAACGTGCCGGAGCAAGATGTATTCAATGACAAGGCAATCAGTTCTGAGACGAGAACTCAAGTTAAAAACAACCGGGCCTTCAAACAAGTTGGCCTCCCATTAATTTTCAATTAAGTAGCTGCAAGCAGTGTCTCCTCATGTTGTGGCCTGCGTTGCCAACTTTGCAACAACTTTTTTCATGCTAAGAAATCTAGGTTGAAAATCAGGCAAATAACTGAATTATTTATGGCCGACGTTGAGATTACAGTGAACAATCATGTGTGCTTCTTCATTTTCTGAGGGTGAAAACAAGTTTATCTTCAATGTTGTTTAAAAGGGATGACAACGCTGATTGAGGAAATAGTTTGTCAATAACAAATCTGGAGCAATCTTATACACAGTGTCACATTTCCCACTGGGACCTTTTGGAAGTCTTTAAATCTCAAGAAGCAGTATCTAGGGCACCGTACAAAAGCTTCAGAACACAAAGAGAACACAGGATTCAGTCACGGTTTGTAAATGCCACAGCAGAGACAGATAGTGCTGGAGAGGATTGCATCCAGGTGAAGAAATATAGTTTTATCCAGTGAAACCTATCTGGTACGGTGTTAACATTTAAAAGTGTCCCACCCTACAGCGAGAATGTCACACCTTTGGCCCAGTTGCATTTTTTCCACAGCATGGCATATGTAAGAGCTACTATTCTGTTGCATGTTGCTGATAGGCGAGGTTGTGCCATACTGATTGACTATTTATTTCTAAAAATCCAAATTTGGAGGAAAAAAAAAGTGTAATTTTACATTTTGTAGTTTCTCAAAAGATGCAAGAAAAGATGGGAGATGCTGGGGCAAGATAAAAAGTATGCCCTCTCTGAAGAGATTCCCGGAAAACCATCAAACCTTTAAAGACATCTATCCATTTTGTATGAAATACCTCCTACTTGTTAGGAATGGGCCGATCGTTTTGGATTCTAGTATTGCTGCTGGCAGCGTTCTCGTGAACTACTATTACAAAAAAGTTATTTCACCATTTTCAGTGGTACTTACACTCTCCGCTCTCTCAGATTTGGATTATTCTGGTACTTTACATTGTGTTTGAGTTCTTACTCACCCCTGTTGCCTCTGCCCAGGATTCCAGTGCCGCCGCTCTGCCTGCTCTCGCCTCCTGTCCTACCATCTCATCAGTGTTCTGTCAATAAAACCCATTACCTTCACCCAACCTTGCCGTCCCCGTGTCTGCGATTGGGTCCAGCCAAAACGGAACCGTTACACTATCAGTACCCATTATTAAGTTTGGTGGTGTAAAAGTTCATATTGGAGTATGCTGTAACGTTAACAATAGCTCACACTCGACTCTGCAATTCCTCGGGTACACAGTGGTCCAAGTGTGAAGTCAAAGAAATGGTTAGTTAGTACCTTGTATCTGTTTGTTTTGTGACATCTGCCTCTCGGGACTACAAAAGAAAAATAGCCTCTTGACTAACTCTAGCACATTTACAGAAATGTTTTTAATTCTGTATCCTTATCAAATAAACCGAAGTACAGAAAAATAATTAACTTCAAATTGTTTTTGTCGTCTGTCGCTAAAAATGAAAAAGGACAGCCATCCATTTTAGTGAGATGGCTGTTCTCAGATCCATATTTTTCGGTTTCCGTCGTCAGACTATACCAAACGAAGAACGAATGAACATGTGATTTAATTGCGCCTTGAATGTCATTCTAGCTGCTCGGTGGTAATCAAATGATCTTATAATTGCAACGTCGTCTGACATAATCAATATAAATACAGGTTAATGACAACAGTTGGGATTGGCTGTGTTATGATTGTCATCTCTGTGGTCGCCTATACAGCAAAATTCATGATTTATATGATTTTACTGGCATGTTGTTCTGCCCTGTTTCTAGAAAACAGAGTGAGTCAGAGCGGCGAATAGGGAGTAAAGGCTCATTAATACCTACTATCTGTTAAGCAGCGGTCATTACCAGCTGCTGGCAACTGATCAAATTGATATTTTACGACCACGATTGTTTGATAAAGTAAATGTAAATACAACTTAATGACAACAGCTGTGTGATAGAGAGGCATTTAGAATTCCACCCAGCACTGGATCTGTAGTTTATATCTGGAAATACAAAACTTTACCAATGTAAAAATTACCTTGTTTATGTAACTTCCTAAATTAATTAATTCTAGCCAATCACAATATGAATTAGCATCATAGAATATGCCGGCAACACATTTGATCCTATTAATTACCGTTGACTGTGGTGGCCTGTCGTAGTCTCGATTTGTCCAGCCACAGTAGCCACATAATAAACCAGAGATATTTGTTCACTTCTCAATGGGTGGGCTCAAGGCCGACGATTGCTATAGGCGAACTAGGCGACTGCCGAAGGTGACAAATGGGTTGGGGGCGCCCTCGAGTGTCGCCCTTAGACCAACTTCCCATTAATCATAGTTAGAATAACAAGCATATTAAAACATGTTTATTAATCATGATCATCCTAGGGCGCCCCTTCAGCCACACGTTTACTTGTCAACTTGATTTTTAGATTGAATTGATGGTTATTGTCGATATCTTCCTAATTTGGGGCAGTTGCGTTAAGTAATGTTATGTCAGCGCTTTAAATTACTTTGACAGCAAGTTATATCTGGTGGTGCAGTGCATAGACCGTGTGGCCTTGAGTGCAGTCACATTTTGCGTGAAAGAGATCGAACCCAGGTCGGTGCGATATTTTTATTTTTTCTAAAATGTATTTCTTCATACGTGGCTGTGATGCACTGCTCACTTATACAATCGTAATCGTCGAAATATGAACGGTGGCTTGAAGATCTCCAGCAATATTGTTGTGAATGTGTGACGAATCTGGTGAGCGAGACCGAGCACCGCTGCAGACGTTAAGAGAACACAACGCGCGCACGCACAGGGAAACCAGTAGGTTTGAAAACCATTAGGGGTGTAAAATATCCATAAAATAACTTTTGTTTGTAGAGGGTATAGTTAGGCTATAGAGGGTAATAATTTGCTTAAACGTCATTACAGGTGCTTAAGAGTGTTTTGCACAGTTTATGGAGTTAATGTAATCCTAACTTTGAGTGTGTAATAAATTATTTAAAATAATAAAAAAGAAAATGTTCTGAAACTATTCTGGTGTTTGTTGTCCATGCACCATTTATTGTTGAACTGCAATGTAGAATAGTAGAATTAAAAGTGGGTGACAAACTGCTATGCAAAGTAAAGCAGTTCAGTTAATATACAGGACTGTCTCATAAAGTTCTTTATTTTCTGTAATGCAAAAAAAAAAAAAAAATGTCATACATTCTGGATTTTTTACAAATCAACTGAAATATGCAAAACTTTTTATTCTTTTAATATGCTATTATGAAAAACAACAAAATTAAAAAAACTCTATCCTATATAATTTTAATTCCTCAGATCAAGGCTCAGGAAACCCTTGCAGGTGTTTCGTTAATTATTTCTTAAGCTGTAAGCATAATCAGCAATAAATCAGAATAAAAAGGCTGCAATATTTCAGTTGATTTGTAAATGATCAGAATGCATGATTTTTTTTTTTTTTTATTGCATTTCAAAAATAAAAAACATCACACAATTCTAAATTTTCTAGACAGTCTGTCTCTTCAGTGATGTAAAGTATTGTGTGTGTGTGGGGGGGGGGCACATTTTCCTCAGGCCACGAATGTTGACAACACCCCCACCCAGAGCCTTACTCGATTATATAATGTCTTGTGAGTGACTTTTTTTCACCATTCATATCTATAGTGTATAAGTGATGTGTTTTGGATTAAACTGTTTGTAAGAAGTACTCAGATCTTTTGATTAAGTAGATGTAATACCGTGATGTAGAAATACTATGTTTGAAGTCAAAGCCCTGTATTCAAAATGTTTAGGCTGATTTTATCACATACAAATAAAATGTAATTATTGATGCATTAATGTGTTCATCACTTATGCTGCAACTGGTGAAGACAGAGCTCATTGTAACTACTTTAATTAGGTTATATACTACTTAATACATCATAGTTTATTCTTTGATTTGTTTTGTATTAAGAATCTGAATCTGAAAAGCTAGTGACTAATATTGTAAAATAAAGAAGAATGATATTTTGAGTAGCAAAGTAAAGTACTATGAAATGGAAATACTCAAGTACCTCAAAATCTGTTTCTTACCGTTGTTTATATTGTAATTACTTTTTTGTTTCTGTTTTTTTACCATGTAAAGCAATACAAATAAAAAATATTCTGACCATTTAATACTTGAATGGGCTAAATGTACTTAGTAACATTACACCACTGCTGGGACAAGACCACACAATTGTTTAAATTTACATGAGCAGAACAATCTTCATCCATCTCTCCTCTTAATATTGCTAAAAGTGTCCCATTGTGATGCATTTGATCTTGAAAGGTAAACGGGTTTCTTTCCTGAGAAAGCTGAAGGTCCTCCCAGCAGTCTCATAAAGTCTTGTTGTAAACATTGGAACATCCTTGGCTGCTTGTAAACAGTAATATTCTGAGAATACAGTTGAAAAAAGGGGTGTTGACCTTTTACTTCTGTGGTAATAGCTATGATTCTTTGAAACTATATCTGCATTTCATATCGTATTCCGTTATTGTCTATGATTGGAAGTCATGCAGCTTATGTATTATCCAAGTTAATATCTGAGAAGAAGCCGTTTTGAAATGGCAATGCTGCCATTGTAATATTGATACACAGCAGATCTGCATGGCCATCAGAGCATGAAGTCTAATCAGTCAACATACGCTGTGAATTATAATAGTTCCTTTTTGCTTTTGTGAAGATATTTCATTTTAATGAGGTCTGTCGAACTTTATCTCAAATGAAAACTCTAATGTCCCGACAAAAAAGAAATCAGATGAATCAACAACATCTATTACTTATCAAAATAACTGCAACACTCCAAACTTTCAAACACCATTACCATTGTACTCATTTTAATTAAATCAGACTAACATCATTTATTCATGTATATAACACAATAATAAATAAGGTTCATTTTCAAAAAGTAAAGGAAACAGAGGCATGTAATTGAAATCATTACTCTAAAAGTATATATTCAAAGGAGGTCTGTTTCTTTAACTCATGTAATCTGACAAAGACCAGAATTTATATCACTGGCTTATCCAACCGTTGGATGTTCTATACGACACTACTGTATCTGAAAGTAGAGGCCTCAATGTTTACTGCATTTGGAGTACCCAAAAGATAAGATGTAAAAAGTAAATCAACGTTGTTGTGCACATTTGTCCACCAGGTGATTTCCTCCATTGTCCCCATGCTGTTATGTTCTTTGACTATTCTGTCTGTTACCTAATACTGTCTTAACCATGATTGTGATATCGGTTTGCACGTTTTACAAAAGTGATCTCATATCACAAAAAAAATACCTTGTGGAGTACAGACAAGTATAGAATCAATGTGTTTGCTTGCACAAAGGCGCACATTTACAAACACAAGCATGAAGCATGCACATGTATGGCGCTGGCTTCACGCTGCCTCAGTGATCTGACAATGTCTGGCAGTAAAGACATTTAAAAAATGCATTAAAAAGACAGCTTGCCACCAATTTTATTGAATTTCACTGATTTTCTGAGGAGAGATATTCCTGTTGGTTAGACCTCAACAAAACAACGCATTTCGGTTAGCCTTTTCTTTGAAACAATCTAGCTACGTGAGCATTTGTCTCTGGGATGTATTATTTATTTAAATACATAACAGTGTGAGAATATCCGTTACAGAATTGTATTGATTTTTTCATGAGTTGCCCTAAACCTTGCTTGACATGGCATTGCTGTGGTTACTTGTACGGTACTGTACATGACTGGGTTGCGTGCTAGGCAGTGGTTGTAAAACTGTAAATAAAGGATCACACTTTTAATATTCATGCACTTATTTTGAGAATGCAAACAAAGCTTGGAACTGATGCTAAAGAAGCCACTATGGCTGTTGTTCCTGATAATGTGGTTTACTGACGTAGAGGATGTTTTCAAACACATGGTGCATAAAATAAACAGTATAACTGGCTACTGGTGTCCCCTCTTCAGTCGGTTCCATTCATTTCTGACCACATTTCTTGAAAATTAGCCTCCTTTTTTTTAATTATCTCACACACAGGACCGTCGAGATGCTTGTATGCTGCGGATTTACTAATATATGCTCTAAATGTCTTAGTGAGGAAATGCAGGGATTTTTCCTTACTGATATACAACACCTTATCAAAATGAATTGTCAAATGCTCAGTCAATCAATAATTTAGAAATGATCAATCAAACAAGGAAAGATGCTCCAAGACACAAAAGCAAATGGCAAAAAGAGAGGCAAAAGGACAGCTGAACGGTACCCCGTGGAGTTTTAACCCTCCTGTTGCCTTAGGGTCAATTTGACCCCATTCAATGTTTAACCCTCCTGTTACCTTTATATTTACTGACATATTTTACCCTCGGGGTCAATTTGACCCCAGCAATTAAAACCTCCAGAAAATTATTAGAATTAATATTGTTTTCCAAGTTTCAGTGTGAGGTACTTTATGTTTGTTTGTTGACTACCTAAATAGCCCTTTAAAAATATAAAAAAGTTGATATTTCTTATATGTTTGACACAGTGAAAAACAGCCTGGGGTCAAATTGACCCCAAAGAACACCGACATTAAACATTGAATGGGGTCAAATTGACCATAAGGTAACAGGAGGGTTAAGTAAACACAGAAAACAAACATGTTCACATCAACATGCATTGTGTGTATTCCCCAGGTCTAACACATCTTCTTGAATACATTTCCTTCCTCATAAAACATGTGTAATGTATATTAAAGCCTGCGTAATTTACATTCATGTTTACTAGCAAGTCGTCTTCTTCAGCCCCGCCTATGTTGAAGTATTGCTGCAGCTCTCCGTGCATTACGGCCATCTGCCATCAGCCATCATTGGAAAAGTGTGAAATCATTGGCAATAATGTTTATCGCCTCACCCACGTGCAAGTTCATGTGAAAGCCCCACCAGGTGTGAAGGCCAAATCTGTGAGATCTAAAAGGATGATGAGGCCAGACCTCAAGACGCTAAACGAAATTACAGGGGACGAATAATGAATTAAAAACAAATAAATAAAGCCGCAAGCTCAGAATGGTAACACAAGCACTCATTCATGTAATGATGAGGCTTGATCTACAATAATAGTACCGCTGTTATGTATGAACACTTCCAAAACTGAAAGCATCCTGGAGAACTTTGATCAAGAAGGGCAACGTTTTGTCCCCACCAAAGCATTATTATACATTTGGGTTATCAACACAGCATGTGTTTCTGTTAGCTGTAATCACTTCAAATTGATTTTCTAAATATTTCTTCATGGCATAAACTGACACATCAGATGGTTTGCTACACGGACCCATCTGAGAAGCAGCCCTTGGAGAGCGTTTGGAAAAGGACAGCTACTTTCCAGAAATACTTGGCAGGGGATTGGATGAGCCATCTGTCGATCAAACTCTTCACAAAGCCAGTCAGGAGAGCGGGAAAACAGATTTTCCAGCAAGAAAAATCCTTCAGTGCTGTTCTTTGGTCTTCTTTGATTGGAGAAATACTCAAATACAGTTCTGATATAATGATGTTATTGCAGCATCTACACTAACCTTTATAGGAGCAGCCTTTGTTTTGTTAGGAAAAAACAGTCACCTCTGTGTTGACTTACGCACACACACTCACACACACACACAAACACACACCTAAGCTACACAAGGCGCTGCCAGTAGCTCCTCACACAATGCGGAATAGTCTGTGTTTCTGCTTACCAAACACACACATTACTTGAAGCCTGACACAATGGAGTGTCTTGTGATCTTGTTTCATTGCTAGAATAACACGCTGCCATGCAAGGTAATTCATCGACCTCATTAAAAGGTGTTTCTATGGTTATGTAATGTCCCACCATGCGTCATCTAATGATTTTATTCCTTTGTTTTTCATATTTCTATTTACTTTAAGGGCCAAGTATTAGTGAGAAAATGGCTTCAACTAATGTTCCAGATCATCGTTACAGTCGGACTGTTGTTATAATTAGTAAATTGTTTCAGTTCCTTCCCTTGCATATTTCAGTTTGATTCAAACATACATTTGCCAGTGATGATCTTAACTGCATGTAACGACAACTTTTAAGTCAAGTATTTAAGTAAAATACTGACTCCAGTTCAGAGAAAGGATTGCTATGACATTGATTAAATGAATTGGCTTGCTGTAGTGTGTCCCAGCAATAGTTTTGAATATGAAATCGGTATTTTTTGTGATCAGGCATTTGAAAAAAAGAATCTTTTATTTTGTTACATTTGTGTGTTTTCAAGAAAGGATAAATTAATACAATATTCAATTATTAATGTGCCGAGATGACCGTGTGGTTGCCTGAAAAATGTCATAAAGAAAGGTTCCTTGCCATTAAGCTTATGTTATGGACAGCCTTGGCTTGGGTGATTGGGTTGAAGAGAACTCAGACTACAGTTTTAGAAGAAATGAAAAGAAAGTATACTTCACCTTTCCTTTATGTAGGGATTATCAGTCACTGTAAAGTGAGACAGATTGAAGCTCACCTGAAGAGGCGACATCCAATACAAATCCAGTTTCAAGAGCAACCAATTTCGATGAGTCAGAACAAACCCTTTTACCCCATTTAGCTCAAACAGATGCTGCTATAGTGCACACAAGATCATATCCAGGTCCAAAAAAGGGACAGCGGATCTCAAGAATAAAGAAATTTAAGTTATTCTCAGTCATTTGCTAAATCAACACAGGTCTATCTTTCCAGGGCAGAATTTTAATTTGTCTGCCTAAAGTTCTGTGTGCAAACATTTGAGGATGCCGTTGGTTTTTGCATTTGTGTGGAACTAAAGACAACCAATTTTAAACAGCAGTCCTGGAGGACGACTAGACTTCCACTACGAGAGGGCTAAAGAGATCACGGATAAAAGGAAAAGCAATGTAGGGATGCTGCTCACAGGCTGACAGTCAATTTACACACAGCAAGTGCGGCGCGCAAGACGGAGAGCCGAGAAGTGTTAACGCGACACGTAGAGACAGAAATGACGGCTGTTTAGTTAGTTTAATAAAAGAATAAAGACGTGCTCTTTAAGAAAAGGGACCTTAAATTACTTCTGCTGTAATCTGGCGCGATAGAGAAAATTACAGGGGGGCGGGCGGAGATTTTTATTGTTTTTTCAACTCAAAATTGTCTAGTAGCCATATGCCGTCACCGGAAGAGCCATATATGCGTGTAGAGTGTAGAGTGAGCCATAACTTCCTTTTCTGTTAAGAGTTGCACATGCACAGTACCAATAGGACACTTACAAGAAAATGGCAATGAGTAAAGACAAAGTGCCGGTGCTGAAGCCCAATCCTTTTAAATATCCTGGGAACAGGGCTTTAGTTTGGTAAACTTAGAGGAAGTGGGCAAGTAGAACCCTGTATTCTCATCAGGTAGTTCAGTGTTAAACTTGTTAAAGCTGCATTCAATCATTTGGGACTTTATTATGGTCACATGTCAATGTTGTTGCAAGTCCTTAGCTACTCAAGATCATAGTCGTATATTACAGCACTTCATGGCGGACGCCAAAATTAATCATTTTTGTAACTCTTTTATCATCAAACCTTTTAACAAATGGGTTTTTGGTACAAGGCACGTATATGATAAACTCCTCTGTCGATCAGCCTTTATCTAATTACTGCTAGTGTGCAGGACTTTCCAAGTGTAGTATCATCATCACACACTGTACATTATGTGAGCAGCGATATTACTTCCAAACCTTAGAGGAAACATTTTAAATGTCACTGCATAACAGAATAGAGTCTTCCTCCAATTACTGCGCGGCAAGGTTGTCGGAAAAATCAAATCTCCTGCAGCAATTAGGACATGAGATTTGCTTTAATAAAACTCTTTTTTTAGAAGACTTAATCCTCTACATATGATATACCACAAAAAGATATGAGGGAAACATACCATCTAGATTACTCTGTGCAAATGTATGACTTACAGTGGAACAAGTCACACCATACAATTATAAAATTGTAGTTCTCAAACAAATACTGCATTTAAATAATGCTCACGTTGTGTTGTACCGTGGTTGAATGTCCTTTTACAAGCACAACAAACATTGTCACATGTGTTCGGTGTGCCTGCTTCACAACCTCCGCCCCAGTTTGTTCACTGACCCAAACCCAACTAGAAATGTCACTGTTGGCTGACTAGAGGTAGCAGTGCCATACACGCATGCTCTTAATGCTCCCGCTGTACATATTTGCTTGAATAAAACATGTCATCCAAAAGGGTCCATTCCACCACGCAAACGTCCGAAAGGTTTCCTGTCGTGGCAGTCACGCTCGCACTTGCGAGTGACCGTTAATGAACACTCTACCCTTGGTCAACTCAGATTTGCTTCTTGATGTGGGGAAAAGAGAATGTGTAGTGTAGCCAATGAGAGCTCAGTGGGTGAGGACCACATGAACTGTTAGGATCTGGAGTTTGTGTCTCGTTTTGTGTCTTGTTTTGAAGTCCTTGTGTCGTCTGTCTCTCTGTGATTGTCTGCCCTGGTCCTGATTGTTTCCTTCTGTGTGATTGCTGGCCCCGCCCTCATTGTGTCCACCTGTGTCTCGTTCCCCGTTGTCCAATCACCTCACCTTGCCTGTGTATTTAAACCCTGTTTGTCTCAGTTCCGGTGTGGCTTCAAACTGTTTGGTCCGTGTTTTGTTGTGCCTGTCTGGTCTGTGGAATTTGTGGAATTAAATATTAGTTTGTGCAGAAATGTCGGCATTTGGGTCCTCTCTCGCTGCGACAACCGTGACACCCCATGACATGAACAATGTATGTCAAAAAAATAATGAATGAGTGTTAAAAAAAGGTAAAACCTCAACACCAAATGCAAACATATGGAGACAACCTGCTATTCGCCAACGACCGGGAGAGAAGTCACTTAAGCAATAAGGTACGAGAGGCAGTATTTTATCGGTCATAAGGTCTGCTTTAACGGTGTCGTTAGGCCGGGCCGGCAAACCCTTGAACAGGACATTATTGACGATACAGTACTGCATCGAGTACCTTATAGCTTTTATAATATGGTTGCGTGCGACATTGTAAATAGTAAGCTGCCTTTCAGCACAAAATAGCTGCGCCACCAAACGTTGTCTATCGCATTTCAGTAGCCAAGAGAAAATAGTCCCCATGTGTTTGTCTGTTGCTATGCAAACGCCGGGAAGTCCAAATCTGTGAATATGACAGTGTATTTTTTCCTGCATAACATTTCATAGATCTCACTTTCTTTCTTATCTCTGGTAGCATGACGTCGACCTGAAGTTTCCTCTTCGGCTAACCACTCATCAAAAGTAATTTCCCCCAAAATATCAAAATTCACACGAAACATGTTTGGTAACTGTCACGCTTGAACTGACAACCAACGGTCGCACAAAATCTACCGTTATTGTTATTTTGAGTGCGCACTGATATGAAACGCTCGGGTGAATGTAAACAGCTGTAGGACATTATGGCTGAATAAAGTACACCTCGGGACTCAGTCTCAACCAATCAGAATGGTTGATTTCATCTACCCGTATAATAATTAAATATACATGTTTACTGAATGTACCAAAAGTTGTTCTTTTATTGCTCAATTGCTCTCGACTTACTGCTACATTACTGTTTGTTTTCGGTTTTACTTTACTTGCATACTCATTTATAATTTATATGTCAACGGAATATATCAACAGCTAAACATTGGCACACTAGAATGTCCTACAGCACTGAGTACAACTTAGTTAAACATACATTACCCTGATGGGACAGTATGTATGTACATATATAACAATTCTAACCGAGTAGTCCACATCGCACTGCATAATAAGATGAAAACAATATTTATAGTACACATAAACATTATTTGACTTAAATTCTCTACTATACTGTTAGCAAAAGTAATATGGTGTATTGTTTAGTGCTTCGAAATGCAGCTACTTTTCAGAATTTCTTTCTTCCACAGTAACCACATGAATAGGTAAGAATGATGAGAGTAAATTCGCTTAAACCCCTTTTCAGGGTGAGAAATAGCATCTTGTCGTATTCCCCCCATACCTTTATGCAGGGAGCCTTATCTCTCGACTGCAGCACTTTCCTTTTTTGTTCTCCCAATGTCATGCTACTATTCAGCCCCAATCTGTCTCTGTTCTGAACAACAAATCACCGTTTGACTCTTTTTGTCTTCAGGACAACCAACTGCCTGTTTCTTATTCAGGCTCTCTGCCTCCTTTCCATATTGTCCTCACTTGCTCATTGTCTTTGCCTCAGTCTGCCCCTTGTTATTTGTGGAATGCAAAACTGCAAGAGTACAGCGAAGTCGCCTGGAGCTACACGATGCCCACAGCCAAGCTGCCCAATCACTGCCAAGATATTATGGAAAGGCCTTGTCAGAGAGAGGAAGCCTTTTCACCTCCGTCTAGCCACCTTCCAATCCGGACACAGTATCCTGCCTATTCTTCCAGCCTGATGAACACTTTATGCTCAGGATGAAGTGATGACTTAACCTATCAGTTCTTTCTTTCAAAGTGGTCAGCCATGGGCAATCAGATGCACATATGTAAGAGAAAGAAACATCTTTATTCAATTCAATTCAGTATATTTTATAGAGCAATATCACAAATTCCGGATTTGCCTCAGAGAGCTTTACAATCTGTGCGAATACGACGTCAGGAAAATCTCCCAAGAAATAAAAAAAATAACTTTCACGGAGAAAAAAAGGAAAGAAACCTTCAGGAGAGAAACAGAGGAGGATCCCTCTCCCCCCGAATGGACAGAAGCAATATAATCTGTAAAGGGCTATATTTCTAGAATTATCGATTGAGCTGTTGTAATGTGATAAGTTGTAGGTAAAATCGTTGACCCTCCGGTCATCAAATGACTTCTGAATAAAATCATATTACATGATTAATAGTATTCATTGGGCACTATTATTTCTCATCATCTTTTAAATGTATCCAAGCCTTTTCTCACCTTATCTTTCACTCTGGTTGAAAATGCCATCTTCCATGAAAAAAAAGAAGGTATTTATTTATTCTACCGTGAAAAAATATAACAAATGCAAAGTAAGGTGTACTTCATTTTTCTTATGTGCTAAAGTAGCTGTCAAAAAGTTATAAATTAGTCCGCATAAAATTGTTTGTATTTTCATACATCCAACTATGGTTACACAGTTTTTGAGGAAAAAAAGGAACTTTTAAGGTTTATGTTCCAGGAAAAGTTCTGTGAATAAATGTTTTATATCAGAAAACAACTTGAATAGCAATGTCTTCTCCATTCAAACAATGGCTCCCTTTTAAAAGAGAGTATCTTTTTGCATCAATATCACAGCATCATGTTCTGTTTAACATTAGGCTGCTCTCTTTAAAAAAACAATCCAAATCGTAATAATAACTAGGGCTGTACCAAATAGTTTAAAGCTCAATTTATAAAGGCAGCATTCAAATTATTATTAACATACAGAAACATTGGGTGAACAAGTCAACCTTCTCTCCCCCTCTTTCTCTCTCACACAGAGAGCAATACCGCATTCTCATCTCTACAATGTTATTCATTCATCATTTCCAAAACTCCCAATATGTTTTAATTTAACAACATATTCAGCTTCAATCCATATTTGCTGGTGTTTAGCCATTAAAAGCAACATTTGCAAAGGGAGCGAGGTATGCACCTGTAATAAAGAGGCCGCTGAGCAGCAAACCGACAGCATCATAAATTACATTTCCCTATTTCGTAATGGTGAAAACATGAAAATATGACAATGACATTCAAAGCTTTATTCAGAAACCTCAATCGAATGTAAAACAAATTACCACCAGATCTCGAAATGCATTGTAGGCCGCAGTTTTGAGAGATTATTTTGCAACCTCTTCGTTCTGAGAGTAAGTTATCGCCATAATATTGGCATAGGAGAAAACAATCGTCGATCATCCCTTCAATTGTTCATATACAATCCAATCAACAATCGGCACAGGCCTACAAGTACCTGCAGTCACAATCCATCACGACAGGTTCGGTGACACCACCCAGTCTGTGCTTTTTCCAACAGTTGTTATACTCCAGGTGTTTTATTAGGGAGATAATTGCTCTTCCACCAAGATCAGGAGAAGAGCTCAAACCAGGATGTCACATTCCCCATGTCTGGAATAAATCTTTCAAACTCCAATGCAAGGCTTGATTAACCATAAACCAAATTACCATAAAAAAGTGTTATGGGTTTCCAATAGAGCATGGCAAACCCATGCTGCTGCATACAACAGCAGAGAAGGTTACAGCTCGAATCACTGAGCAGCTATTGGAAATCACTGACTTTGATCCCTAATGCGTTTTCAGAGCCAGTTAGCCGTAATGTAAAGATCTGAGCAGAAGATGGACCAAAGAAAAGAGGTTGTGGATGAGAGTGAAAACTTCCAGGGATGACCTCTGGGAAGCCAACATAAAGAGAATAAGAAATGCATGTGATTATAATTAACATTGCAAGCCATTGAAGAAGAACAGAATAGCTATTTTCAATGTCCTATTATTTTCCAAGTGTTTTTAAATGTCCAGATAAGCAGGGGTGGGAACCACAGCAACATAAAAGCACTGCCAACCCAGTATTAACTGAGTACCTTAGAGATGGAATGAGGATGAACATTTGATTTCCGTTTCTAAATCATGCCATGAATAGCACCAGCTTTTGTGAGAAACCTAAATAATGAATGCTGTACAATCAAACCACTTGAGGCTGAACTGGATCTTTATTGCGGTGAGTCATGGTAATTCATGTTCTGCTCTTTGCATTGTGTATCCAAGATGCCTCTGCACTCTAATTCAACGAGTCCCAACTGCCAAAGACTCAAGGTCCAATAATCACTCATTCTCAATGAACCATTAGGTTTCTGGCTGTAACTGCTGTCCAGTCTAACAGAAGGCATTTATTGAGCTGCTGCTCTGTTGCACAGCTAATTAGATAGGCTCTGTTGTTTTTGTACTCTTGACATGTATTTGCTTGTTTGTAAGACTGAGTGCACACCAGGCACCTTTTTTATATGGTCACTATGTTCACCCATTCATCTAAAACCGAAGACCACAGACAGGATCACAAAGATGTTAATCTTGCACTTACACTGCAGCTCACATTCAGCAAAAGCCCAGAAGAGACTTGAGAAACAAATGTATGACGAAGTATATTGCAGGTTCAAATAGGACCTTTGGATTTCAACATTTCTGCAACCATTTGGGTCACAATTAAGAAATACTTTAAATCCATGATATAGAATAACGAACATGCAGATGAATACATGTGTGGTACAGTCACCCTGCAGCATGATCATTCTGTCCTCCCTCTTGCCTTACACACACACACACACATGCACCAGGAGTGATGCCAACAGCTTCTGTACTTATGTGAATATGTAAAGGGAGGATGTTTAACTGGGATCAGCTTGTTAAGTTCCTTAGTGTCTGTTCTTTGTGAATTTGACCAGTAGGCGAAGAATTGTGAACCAGCTGTTTGTGGGAGTCACGTTGATTTGTTATGCTGTGGCTCGTTGGTTTATCGTTATTATTCTTTTAGTGTGTGATCTGTGAGGGGAGATTTATAGATCTTTTGTGCGAGAGCGTCGGTTAATCACTACTATTTATATCTTCACGATGGACAGACTGAGAATTTGGTACTGAGAAGATTGCACCAACATCCGTGTGGAGCAATGTCGATAGAAAGAAAGGAAAAATAAGAGAGACGCTTTGGGCTTCAGTATATCTTCTTTGAGGTTGTATCGAATAGGTCGGGCTACGGCTAACATGTCAGGCTCGTGCTGTACTCCCATCTGAATGTGCATTACCTTTGCTGATAGTGCATCATATCTTTTGAAAGTCGATGAGTCGAATGCACACTTCCAACATGTGCTCAAAGAGCAGTAGCAGTCACTTAGGATCTATATTCGTTGCGTGCACAACCTGAATTTGTACTCGGCTTTAGAGAAGCCTCCTGATATACCCGAATGAAACGAGAGGCTTTCCTCTTGTGCGATGCCGCGACTGTGCAGGCGTGGGTTGACGTGATCACGGGTTGATCCAAGGGGAGAGAGGGCATGCCCTTGTAAAACATCACATCGCATTATATATGTATAGCTTACTCCATAACAGTCGATTTAATTTGAGCAATCATTTCTGGAGATTATGCACGGCAGTCTCAGGTGGAGAAACGACACGTTCCGGTGTAGCGATGCTCATATGCAATCTATTCCAGCATGCAAAAACAGATGTTTGGCTCAACACTGTTTCGCAGCTTTCCACCGGAGGCCTGAGTTCAGCCGTTTCGTGGGGCTCAGCGGCGTTGCACTTGCATTTTAATAACATTCCCATTTAAGAGCCAATCAGTGAAAGTGGAATTCTGACAGCTGTGGCGGAGCAATAAATCATAAAATGTGGAGAGGCAGAAAAAAAATCCGTTGCATGTAATTATATCTGTAGCTTGGTCTATGTGGCTTAGCAAGCAAACCTGTGCCAACGCACGGATCTTTAATAGCTTACCTCACAACAGGCCAGATATTCACTGTAGTTTTCACAATATATGCGTTGACTTTATATTGACAGTATATTGTTCATAGTTGGCGCACAGTGAGTATTTAAGTTATTCACAATCAGCTTTCTCAACAACTCCTACATGTTCTCATACCTGAATTGGCTTTACAACTTTAAAGCAAACAATAGAATCCAGGGGCATTATTTCATAACCTTTAAGTAAATGGTGAGAAACAACAGTGTGCTAGGGAATCAGAGAGGAATACTGAGATGGATTCACAATGTGAAAGGAATGTTTTTGCTTTATGGACCGACTATTTTGAAATGACCTCATGTGAAAAGGGTTGATGAAATAAGAGCGGTTCATATATTGCCTAGATGAAATTGTGCCTCAGTCCCGAGGCGTAGAATGGAAGTCTCTGGAAATCCAATCACCGGACAAAGCGATGAAACACTATTTGAAGTTCTTGGGGCCAGCATGCTCACCACAAATGAAAATCAGGTGAGGATTGTGGTCTGGGGTTAAGGATCTCAGGCTGTAAAACTAGGAACAGATGAAAGAGGAAGAGAGGGCAAACGTCCAAAATCCATATAAATGAACAAATAAACCTGCTCTTCATGACTTCCTGTTAGCCGGTAACTACACTCATACATCTTTTACCTGAGTGACCTCAGTATTTAGAGCACTGTACTCTGTGGAAGGAAGAACTCACCAACAGCTTGTCCGGCAGTGCATGCCAATTATATGGAAAAACTATGAAAAGCAGTATTTAGCAAATGGTTTCACTGTGATCTTGAAATCATTATATAGCACATTACAAAGATGATGCGTATCCCTTATATTTGATTTCGGGAAAGTATTGCATTGGTTTTTAACTGGCCAGCTTGGAACCTTCCGTGTTAATTTTTCTTTATAGCATTGGCTTTCGACATTTTTGCCGGCTTCCTCCAACAATATGACATACAGGTTTGGTTAATTGTTCATTTTAAATTGCACATAGCTGTGGTTGGGATTGCATGACGTCCTGTCCAGTGTGTGCCCTGCCTGTCGGGCCAAAGTCCGCTGGGGGGAGTCGTATTGTGGATTTGGTGTATTTACTCCTTCAGCCTATTCATTTCCTGTATTGTCTTTTTTTGTGTTTTGTTTGAAATCCAAGTGTCAATGACAACACATGTTTTCATCCCAAGCATGAACATAATGCTGTGTTCCAAATGTTGTTTTCAAAGAACAGCAGAACCTTAGCTGAACACCAGACCTGCTGAAATAAATGAGGCATTACTGAAAATGGCTCTGCTCACCTCACTCAGTCAAGCCGACTCTCACTGTGAACTCCTCCATTAAAACCTCTGGCTATGATCTATTTACTATTATATAATGCTGCTTGGTCAGAGAACTTTGCATTATGGTGACCTCCCTTTGGATGTTTAACTTATTACCGATGAATACAAATTAAAAAAACAGATGTATTCATGTGCAGAATTAGTAACCAAGGAGCTGTTTTCACATTCCTCTGTTGACAGATGTTGGCGTCAGGTTTGACTTGGGATTTTTCGCTGACCATCACACTATAGAGACGCCGTCACTGATACGTTTCTAAAACAGACGAGCGGACTAGTTGCAAAGTTCTGCTACTGTATGTATTTATATCTCTGTCTTCGTAATTGACTTCACAAGCACTCAGCAGCTTCTTAATGCCAGGCCGTTTCTCTCGAAAAGGAAATGGTTACATTAGCTGATTCCTTTCTGGTAAATAACCGCAGCTCAGATGACCGGCCGGCACTCTCTCTACCAATTCCATTTTAAGTATTGCCCTATTATCAACTAATAAAATTATGATCTTCGCGTTCATTTTTTTGTAATCAATAAAATAAATACTCATTATTAGATGCAGAGAGAACATTGTCTCGTAGTACGAAGTCATTTCCTGCTCATATAGAGTGAAAGTACCAAGTCATTTGGGTTTTGTCGTGCCGTGTCATTATAAGTACTGGGATTGTGAAATGTTTTCTTTTTTCACATCGTTCAACCAAGGTTAATCGTGATAGGCGATCGGGTCGCCAGAGGTCGGTAGCAGGAGGGTTACTCATTATGTCTTTTATTGTATTGGCAGTCTTGAACCTTTAAGCTTTCTGCAAGCAATGCAGGTAAAATAAACAATTATGAAAGAATGTGAACAATACTACATTTAATCAAATGTATTTAATAAATATCATAATACATTTAACAGGAATGTCTTCTTTATTCAAACAAGGGCTTTGACTGATATCTGACAGTGGAGCAGAAAGATTTGAAGATCTGGACAATGGATAACAACTTCTCCCTTTTTACAAGTCTTGTTTTGGTGAGAATGCATATGGAGAACAGAGATGCCGGGTGTCAGTACCATAGAAAAAAAAGACAGCAAACTGCTGTGTGATGAAGGATGGAAAATTAAAACGAGTCAGTCTTGCTGATTAATGGTGCTCAGCGGGTGGACATGCCACTCCGTCATAACGATCTTCCTCCATATCATTCTTATATATTGTATAACTACACTACAAAAACATAACTTTCAAATTGCAGTGTCTGATGAAACACACTGGCAATGCAGCTTCAATCAAAATCAATTCACGTATTCACTAAGGTACGTTTGACATAACATGTAAGTCTTGCATAACTGCATTATTATTGTAAATGATTATCTTTATGTTACGCAGTACATTGATTACACATACAGTGAATTCTTATCAACAAGCCGACAATGTCTCTCCTTTTTTCTAAATCTAATTTCAGAAAGAAAGAAAAAATGCTTCAAAGGGTCAAAGCGAGCCAAATTTCACCACCGCCGAGAGCGGCTGAGAGATCAAAGTTCTGGCTGGAGAGCGATCTGACAAACGGTCCAATACAAGCCACAAAGAGGGAGCCCCTGGAACCTAAGGGCGATCACTTAGTGCTCTACTTTTGGTACTTTCTGTGTGCATGTTCTCTCCAGAATGCAGTGATACGGCATTCATTTAAACTGGAGACTTTTCATAGATATGAATACGAGTTTAAATGTGTTTGTCTGTTTATGCGATTGTGCTGCAGCACGCTTCAAGGAAGAGCTCATGGCCTTTGTAATCTTACAGGAATGAGTGGGTATAGACACAGTATCAACTAACTGTATGTGTAATATCAATATCAGTGTGGTAATTCTTTCATAGACTGTGCCAGTAAGGAGAAACCCAGATGGAAGCTAATTTTCATAAGGCACCAAGACAATATCGGATATCAAGCTCCAACCATATTACCCTTCCCTTCCCTCCTATAAGACTTCTGCAATTCACCAGTAAAAGATCTTCAAAGCCACAGTAGAATACTGTTTCACACATCTTATATATAGTATAGGGAAACTAAAAACAGAAATCTGCAGTAAGGGTTCAGGATACAAAATGCAAATCCATGCTGAGGAAAACGTAGAACATCTTTGTTCTGTATAAGCCTAAAAATATATTGTATGGTTATGTCACAGAAACCTTGAATGGAAGATCTTATCGCAGAGGGAAAGATAAGAAACATGACTTAAAGTCATGCTGTCAAGTGTAATTAAATGCAGTATATAGCCCAAATGACATCGGGAGGGAGGAGTAAAAAAAAATCCCAAAACTGCAAATATGCAAATTACATGGTACATGGAAATATGTCACAATCCATCTGCACCCAAAGATAGCAATTATCTATAAATATCCACAATCAATAGTTTTAAGTCTGAAACACATCATAAGACCAGCAAAAGAACATCCTGATGGTTAAATAGAATGTTGAACCACTGCACACAAATGTAGACAATATTTAATCAAGTTGTAAAACCAAACAAAAAATGGTTTGGTGTGTTTAGTTTTCCAAATGTTCATCAGCGCTGTCCCCATAGCAATAACCATTGCAAGTCACAAAATGGTAGAATTTTCTGAAAAACAATCAAGCTCAGGTAATAACACTGGCCTAGATTAATGTATTAAATATGTTGGAACATAGCGCTTGTGTTCCACATCCAAGGCCAAAAGCCCCGTCCCCCAGGTGTGCATCTTGCTTGCAGGCATATAATATACTGGAACCTGCTCTGCACCAACAGTGACCTACTTAAAATCTAATGAAAGTTCACCCAAGCCCTCTCGTCAAAGTAGTACACACAAGGTTACTGAGCTCAGTGTCAACAACGAGTAGAAATTTACAAATTCCATAAAACAGAACTAGTGGAGCGCCATATTTCCAGTGCAGTTTACAGTAACACTGAGATAAGTGGCTTTTCATGCTTGATTAAGAAAACAGGCTGAAAACAAACTGGGACCCGTTTGCCCAATAATCCGCATGGTTCCCATTTAAAACCAATTTATAATTTGCTTGACCAGATGGCGAGTCTATTCATCGCCTCTTAATTACATTCAAATCCACATTTTCCATTCTAGCAGAAATAAGACTGCTTCCCACTCGTATGCAGGGGGGCAGGGTGAATGTGGATCACGTGACAGCACCAACACAACATGCTGAAAGGTTGACTCCATTACGAAGGTGTGAACTCCTCTTCATCAAACAGCAGTGACAAGAGGAGACGCTTTCTGACAACACCACAGACTATTCTCATCATAGAATTCTAATCATATTTTCGATGACAGGCGCCAGCTTCCTGCTTATCAACCCACGATCTTTGCCACATTTTCAATGAGGGGACGGATCGTTATCTTCGTGGCTGATGGCGAGGTGTAAATCGAGTCGATGATGGTCCAAAGTGAATCAAAAAATATTCTCTAAACAGTGTGATTTCTTTTTGCATCGATATCTGATGTTCTGCTGATACCTTTGCTCTCATATATTATTTAACATTGTTTAGCTAAAAGCTCATGCAACATTAGACATACTTCTACCTTCTTGAAAATAATATTAGTGTACAGCCATTTCACTGAGTACTGAAAAGAACTGATCCATAGCAACAGTTTATCAGTTTCTTTCTTATCTCTATTCATTTGAATGTTTCAAAAGTGAAAAGCCAACTCATCATCATCATCATCCACACTAACATCAATATCTGTTTTCATCTTCTAAACAAAAACAGTGTGTATTTCCCAGTAAAAGGGCAATGACGAAAAAAATAAAAGACATTTTTTTAAAGATTAAAGATGTACCCCTAGTCCCCAATTGGGGGACCATTTTGACATTGTGGTTAAACTGTCTAAAACATTATATTAAACATGAGCAAATATATTGATGTCGGACATCAAATTAAAGAACACAACTTGGGCTATAAGAATTAGTAAACCATTTCAACACAACTCAATTAAAATAATCATTAAAATATCATTATCATAACGACACGTAGCTCGGTGCAGGAAAACTCCACACAGATTCTATCCATCTTTCCAGAATCCTTCTGCACCAAAGCATCACGGAGATATTAGCCGAGAAACCATAGCAACATGAATCGCTTCATCGCTTTGCAGTCAGCAAATACTGCTCCTTTGTTTATTAAAAGAAGAAAAACAATGTTTCCCCAGTAGATTCAAACTGATATCTGTCCGGCTACATCCATGTGTCATTCAAATCATCCCTTGGATGAGGAGGCGACGTGCCAGTCAGGTGTAAGGAAGTTCAATATCAGCATATCGGATTTCACGTTTCACAAATGGCGACGCCTTCCTGTTCACACGTTGTTCCATTATCTGGGTTACGTTTAAACCTTTGCTATGCATCCGTCCAAAAGAAAGTGCTTTTTCTTCTAGGCGAACCTGAAACTTCTATTTTTGCTGCGTTTCATCTTTATTTTCTCTTAACCAGTAACATATATACTAATATTTACACATCTGGAAAAATGTGCTCACATGTGTTGCCTTTATTATAACACCAACATTATTTAAATAGCCCTTCTGGTTGTAGACATATACCCTTTTTAGTTTGGGTATGTTATTTCGAGCATAAAACAAAGAAATAGGCTGGTTTTTAAAAGGTTTGAATTAGTTCTGGAGCTGATGAAAGCCAAATCTTAAAGGTGATCTGTCTTTACTCTTCTGGGACATTTTAGTATATGCATGGGACTTAAAACAAAAGGTTAACAAAGGCCTGAGGTATTTAAATGTCATCCTGGAAACGGGTGTAACTTTTGGAGGAATATCTGAAAATAATTCACTCCCTGGCTCAACATTTTCAGTCTTCATGACCCAGGTGTTGTCATTCCCTCATTAATAAGTCTGTGAAGATCACAGCACTTTTGAGTTCAAGTCAGAACTATAGATACTGCCCAGTGTTAGAACTAACTAGGTTTGACGATGTTACAGCTTGAGGTACGGTCAACCAAACTAAAGACTCTTGTCGCAGGTGGAGTCTTTGTCCTGTGCCACTGGACAAAGAACACAGATCGATGGTTTCAGTCACACTGCAACAGTTTGCTGATTCGCAACACGGTTTTATTCCCTCCAATATTGTCTTGAATGTAAATTATAGCCAAGACAGGCTCACTTGGGAACTACAAGAAGACTCATCAGAAGACGTCTCTTTGAGCGGATCCAGTCATTACAGGCATGGCAATGCCCCCACTGGTGCCTAACTTCGGGCCGCCGTTTGATGCATGTAGAGAGCAGACCTTTGATCTAATTTAAGTGTGTGCCTTGCCCTTCACACAAAGCCTCATTATCCGCGGCACAGCCGGAGTGGTGGTACGGTGCCAATCGGATGTACCATCAATTCTTGTTGAAGGAGTGAAGACTTTGCACCATGAAAAAAGAAAAAGAAAAAGAATAATTTCCACGGCGAACATCTTGGGCTGTGAGCCCAGCCATCTGGGAGAGGGAGCAACAAACTCAGGAAGGGGTATTAGAGGAAAATAAATCTCTGTAATGGAGTTCAAAGTGCACTTTGTGATTTATTATTTATATCAATTTATTACATTACATTTTTGTTTGTTGTTCAACAATCCTGTTGAGGGCATGTGAATTGTATTTGAATGAGTTTTTATTTATTTAGCAAGATTTCAAAAAATCTGTTTCCTGAAGAAACTGAGTTTCGCCTCTTCTGTGCCTCTTGAGCTTCCGTAGCCCCGTCTTTCCCTCATAATAGTTTTATATTCTTGAGGGTAAGTTGAGGGGTAAAATCATCTTGCACTATTTGTTATATTCTTTACAAATGTAACTGTTTGTTACACACGGTAATGGTCTATGATACGATCACGGTGTCTTCCTGTTGTGTGGTATTAAGATCGTCAACAGATGACTCAAATATATGTTTTATTTTATTACTTCTTTGATGCCATTAGTATTTGCCACTTCCGGCTGCCCTGTCGTATATGTTACCTGTACAATACAGCAAGTAGTAATTAGTATAAATTCAGGTTTTGCATGTCTAGGAAGCTGATGTTCAGATGTGGTGTCCCCTTTTGTCAATTTAAATTTAACATAGTCCTATTTTGGATCATAGTTTTATGTCTACTTTTACAGTCTTCGGCAGCAGGAACAAATAACACCTGGAAAGAGGAATCTTCAGACTCGACTTCTTCCCAAGTTGTACTTCACTTTCTGCTGATCGGTTAACTGCTCCGACCTGCTCCATCGGTTGCTTTCAAATGTTCAAGAGAGTTGTAATTTGTCCTTTCTCTGTCATACTGTATGAACACGGCAGCAGCTTGTCTGCCATCATGCATACGGCTGATATCCCAGCTTCCCTATGAGGAATAGGATGCTGCGTCACATCATCTTCTTCTCTCCTCTTTCTCCTCCTCTCTCATTATAACAGTTCACACTTACCACCCATATGCTGTTTTCATGTCTCAAAGATGTTTCTTCCCCTCACAAACTTTAAATATTCACTTCTTGTTCTTTCAACAATAACTTACAAACACTTGAAAATAATTGAGTCTCAGAGGACTGACGAAAAAAGGCAGCAGTGATCGTGCACAGTGGAAGTGATCAAATATGGCCTTGAGCCAACCGTCTTTGGAGATGGTATTTGTATTGCCATGGATCTGGGGGAGGATACACCCATGGAATACATTATTAATGCACTTTTTTCTTTCTCCCGACAGTTGAAAGTAGTAAGTCCCAAATGTTAAGGAATTAAGGTGGGTGTTGCACCGGAAGAGAGGGAACCGGGAAGCTGTGTATGAGGCAGTGGTCATGAAACAGTGTGGTAGAAGGCTTTCATCCCCGAAAAGAACCGTAATTGTCAAGATAATGTACTCCTCAACCTCACTGTGTGCAAGTTCCAATGTTATCACCACTATGGGCACAGAAAGCCAATCATATTACACTGCATTAAGCTGTTAGTCATTTATTTCTCTTCCCGCAGGGCAAATAAGTAAATGTGCGATCATCAACCTCAAAGTTTGCCTTATGTGGAATGCTTATGTGCTCGTGCTTTTTCTGTGCATCCGTATAAATTACAAAAGATGAAACAATAAGTGTGGTGATTTGTTTTTTTGCATTTATATTGTCTCAGGTCATTACGTTGCTAATTAGAAGAAGAAAGCTAAGCTGTTTCCCTCTCTTAAGTAACACAACATGTCGAACAGGCTTCCTGATGCAGTCATGTGCAATAACCCCATTACTTTCAACTGAGGGCTTTTAGAAATAATGCATCTTAGTATGTTCATGGAATCTAAATTATTCATATTTCGGTGAAGTGTTTATGCAAGTGAGCGTGCGTTAGTGCGTGTTAGGTTGGGGGGTGCACAGCCCTACCACTTTATAATACAGTGCACACTAGTAATACTGTATTTTGCTGAAGATTAGAATATAATTGTATGTAGCGAAAAGAAAAAAATCATATTTCACACATGAAACAATGTGCCTGTGAACATGAATGTCCTACAATTACAAGCAGGTTTTCAGTAGAGAGCAGGTTAGTAGAGAGCATTCTCTGCTAAAAAATGCTAATTTTCAACCTCATGTAGTCACCGGCACTGAATTCAACATCCAGCAAACTCAGTTTATTTCTTACTAATTGTAACTCCCGCACTATATCCCTTGTTTTATTAAATAGAGACCGGCTCAAACATTGTTCCAGTACCATGAACTGCTAAAGGTAGAAAAGGCGTGGGTCGTATGCACACAAAAGGGCTTCTCGACAACTCCTCCTGGTGTTGATTAAATAGCGAAAGATAAAACACCATGCTAAAACATCCACTTTCCCCTTTTCTTGGAAGAGGTGCTATTTCTGTTGCTAGGCACCCATTTCTGCCTATTATTTGCATCGCACGTGCAATAGATCCGGTCTCGATCGAAAAAGAGGCACATGTCTAGGACTGTGATGTCCGTTTCTCTTTTTTGTAGATGAGGTTCGAGTTCCAGCAGCTGGTGATCTTTACTGTGTCATTTCAAACCAAGTCAGTCCCTCCAGGTGAAGACTTGAAAACCATTGTTGCTGACAAATAACCAATTGATCTTGATGAAAAGTCAAATAAAAGTGAATGTTTTCAAGTTTTAGCAAGTAGAATCACTGTTGTGAAAATGTGTAAAATCCTGGGGATTTATATTTCAGCAGTATGCATCATGTTTCTTTTGCTCAAACAGCTAATCAAAGCACCCTCACACAGGCAGAAGAAAACACATAGAGCCACTGCTATTTAAGCTCCCTGTCTCTGTGTATCTGTATGGATGAGGTCCAGGCTGTGACCAACAGACCCAGAGTTGGACAGCGTGACATCCCCTGAGGTGCCCCTGTTTCCCCTCCTATTCATTCAAGCAAAGCCCCAAGTGCTGGGGGACTTTACATTAATACATGCTCATTGATTTATAATTCACAGTGACCATGTCAGCATCCAAGCCTAGGAATTACACATGTCGACAATAGCAGTGGCGCTTGTATACTTTGAAGCAAAGGTCAATGTTCAAATTTGGAGGTTTAATTCCCGGCTCATCAAAGTGGAGTGGGCACTGCAGCCCTGCCGTATCTAATGAGGCAGGCGAGCTGAATTTGCACTACGTGTGCTGAGAATTTCTAGGGTCGTGTACAATCTCCGTCAGGCGTTGCACCCATGAGAAGGGTGGCCGGAGAGAGCCAGTTGCTGTGTTGCTGTCGTCCACAGTTGTATTCACATGTGATGTCATCTACATCACACAGCCTGCGTCTCTGAACATGGGGTGTATAGACCCATTCGTGATCCATCTGGCATGTGCCATTTACTGGAGACCTTTATACTTTGTGGATTACAGATCTGTGAGTGAACGCAGACATTTTTTTAATAAAAAATAAAAAAAGTACTAAGTGGAAAGGGTCCACCAACTATGGGGATATTAGATATTCCATCATGGACTGCCTCCAGAGGCGCATAGAATAATAATCCTTTCGACGACGTTGCAGTGTTGTGGTATACCCGCTCAAGGCGTTTAGCATCTGAGTTCTTTGTGAAACTTAAATAATAAACTCTCCAGTAATGTTTGTCTAAACAAACAACACCATTTAAATAAACCTTTGGCAATCTGTAAATACAAATATAACTTTGGCGGTGCCCCTACACAATTACTTTCCAATTGTCAATAGCATAACATTATGATGAAACACTACATGTAATTAAAGCCCAATGTGAGCAGGTATTGTTTAATGTCATACTGTAATGAAACATTTGCTTTGTCTGCCCTTTCCAACCTATTAGTTGGTTGTTAGGATTGTGTCAAGAGGGATGTCTCTTTTCTTCAGCAACTAAGGGTATATTCACAACCACATATTGAAAAAGCTCATTTATACCTGATCAATGTGCCAATTTCAGTTGGCAGAAAAGTAATACAATCTGTCAAAAAGAAAACCTTGTTAAAGTAATTCAGTATTAAACCAGCCATTACTAGTCCATAGTAATTCAAAGTGACATATGGGTGATGGAGTATTAAGGTAAATCACCAGCTAATCGAATAGTCAGTATTATCATCTAAAACACTGCTACAGTGAATGCAATCACTAGTAGATTTCAAAAATAAAAAGAACATACACATTTGTTAGTAGGGCTGTCAGCGTTAACGCGTTAATCTATGCGATTAATTTGGCCGCGATTAACGCACTAAAATATGTTAACGCAATTAACGCAACTTTGTTTACTTCCGGTGTGCGTTGAAGTTTTTGCACTCTTCTGAGTGTCAAACCGCGGCAGACCGCCTCCTTCCTCCCGTCTGCTCCTCGATATTCACAGAGGAGCAGAGGGCGACGTGTCGGTGACGCGGGGCGGAAGGTGCAGGTGACTTTTTTTTGTTGCTCCGCCCCGATGCGCGCGCAGACACGCCGGCATGGAGCTCTGCGGCGCGCGAGACGGAGAGCCGATTAGTGTGAATGACACGTCGAGACAGAATGACATGCTGCTGTAGAGACGACCAACAACAGACCGCTGATTAGTTTAATAAAAGAACAAAGACGTCTTTAAGAAAAGAACCTGACACTACTTTTGCTGTAATCTGGCGCTATAGAGAAAATTTCAGGAGGGCGGGGCCTCACCCTGATATAATGGTGGGGGAAACACTGGGATGTGTCATATGCAAAAGCCTTTAAACGGTGAATTTACATTTTTTTGTAAAATCGAGAAAATGAGCCCAAACTCCAAAGTTTACCAAAAACACTGGATCTGCTGTTGTTCAATGTTAAAGGTGACAGGACCAATGGGGTCTCAAATGCACTTTTTTTTTTACTTATCTGGATGTTTCACTGAAGAAACAATTTATCATCCACGATATTAAATACCTCACTGGCACTTTATAGGTAGGAGCCTCTTTGAAAAGACAGCTCTGTGTGAAGTTTTGTCTTTAAAAAAGAATACAATTAAACAAGTGTCTAAAATACACGCTGTCTGAAGGGATTACTTGTTAATTTAGAAGATTTAGTCTTTAGAAGAAAAAAAAACTTTTAATCGCGATTAATGAATTTCAAAATGTGCGATTAATTAGTTAATTTTTTTAAGCGATTGACAGCCCTATTTGTTAGTTGATCACATCATCCATGGACAACTGATTTGTGGAGACATTAGGACATCCTGACAAGTCCTGAAGTTTTCATCAGTTTTTTTATACTCTCAAGCCCTCTTCTCTCCATCTATAGCCATCTATAAACCAGCAAACACACAGTCTTGCGCACACATACACAAGAGCCCACATTGGCTCCAGACAAGCAACTGAATCATCACACAACATCCCTGTGCAACCAACGGGCGAACACAAGTAAGTCCGCAGCAGGCAGAAGATTCAGTGCTGCTGTCAAAGCCTCCATGGTCTCCTCTGAAAGACTCCAAAATGAGGAGAACTTCCACTCAAAAGTCAAACCTCCGGTAAAAACCACGCAGACAAAGAGGAAAGGAGAGCGCTGCGCCAATAAAAAGAGCGGGAGAGGAGAAAGCGTTCTTATCTGTTCAGTATGCTCTTCGGCCCAGGAGCAACGGCGTGACAACGGCTCTAATGAGTCGCTCGCCCAACTGACAGCCATCTGAGATTATACGAGTAGAAGAAAGAAGCATGCGATGCATTAAAGAGGGCAACACTGATTCACAGCCCCTCCCCCCTATTTGTTGGCGGTTCATGCAACAGCCTGAAATAGAGCAGGAGGTAACTGCAGTGTCTGGCAGTTCAGGAGCAATGCTGTTGTGAAATTGGGTTGGTTGTGCTCACTGGATAGCAGCCAACTGTCACTATCTTAATAGAACAGGGCTGTTATAATTGGAGTTTTTTCTGCCTTGTGTACGGGAATTAATCTCATGTCATCTTGCCAGTCTCCTTTTACACCAATAGAATAGTCAGGATCGACATTTAGGCTCTGAAGCTCAATAAAAAAAAGGCAGGGCCATCAATTATTAAATTGATTTTCTGTATATATTATTGGACCTATTATTTCTTTTCTGGACTCCCTCTGTTTCCTTTTGTGTTCTATCACTCGTTTGCCACGCTTGCCGATTAAAACATATTCTTTCCTTTCCACCCAGGGGATTCAATTCAATTCAGTTTATTTGTACAGCCCAATTTCACAAATTGCAAATTTGTCTCGGAGTGCTTCACAATCTGTACACATAAACATCCCTGTCCCAAAACCTCACATCGGATCAGGAAAAACTCCCAAATAACCCTTCAGGGGGAAAAAAGGGAAGAACCCTTCAGGAGAGCAACAGAGGAGGATCCCTCTGCAGGATGGACAGGTGCAATAGATGTAATGTGTACAGAAGGACAGATTTAGAGTTAAAACACATTCAATGAATATGACAGAGTGTATGAATATTTCATAGTAGGCATATTCCACGATGGAGACCTCCACGATCCATCAGGCAGATGGAGGTAGAGAGGAGGAGTGGGCGGAGTATCAACAGTGGGCGGATTCTCAACAGGGCAGTGACGTAGTTGGTAGCAGGAATTTCACGACCCAGACCTCGATGATCCATCAGGCAGATAGGATCTATGTCGTCTCATAGGGTCCGATGACCCCATGAGACGTGAATGGGATGCAAACCCGCCCACGAGACCAAGTACAACACTGCGTGAATGTCCGACACCTGGGGAGACAAACCACTTCATGCCCCCTAAACCTCGCTCTCCTGCGCTTAGTGGAGGTTTTAAGATGTGTAGGAGAGCTGGCTCTTCCCTACAGACTCCTTAAAACATAAGCAACTAACAAACATCCAAGCTTTACTTTGGTCCGTATCAGCTGGAAGCCCAAAGGAGGCCAGGATCCGTGACCTGCACTAACAAGCGCAGGCCTAGTGGCGTGTTGAGAGCCTTTGATAATCTGGCACAAGCAGGGTTATGGGAGCTTGCACAAGTGCTCTTTGTAGAATCCGTAGTGTCCTGAGAGACAGACGAAGTATCCATGTACTGAGCTGGTCCACTATTGTTACAAGGAAAACATTTCACTCTGGCATTTACACACCTGTTAAGCATCAGTGGGGATACTGGAATGCATGTAATGAATAAACATTTCTGATCAGCAGCTCACGGATTCATTTCAAAACTAAAGTCTGTCTCACACTTGAGAGGTATTTTTAACTGGCAATCTTTGTGTTGAAAGCAACACACGAGTGAAGAAATGGCGACAACAAAATGCACATTTATGCTGAAATATAAATCTTGGATTCAATTAATTTTACACAAAAGTGCCCAAGCTGAATACCTAATTTCTCTAAGCTTGAAGTTAAACCCTCAATCTGCTCTGATAATGATAATATCAAACATAAAGTTTAGTTCTACACGCTACCAGTCCCAGCTGTGGAGACATTGGTACAGATGTCTTTGTATAACGCATTCGTAGTTCTATGTATTTTACTTGTGATTTTGTAAGTATTTTATTCTATTTACACTACCGTTCAAAAGTGTGGGGTCATCCAGACAATTTCGTGTCTTCCATGAAAACTCACTTTTATTTATCAAATGAATTGAAAATTGAATAGAACATATAGTCAAGACATTGACAAGGTTAGAAATAATGATTAATATTTGAAGTATTAATTTTGTTCTTCAAACTTCAAGCTCAAAGGAAGGCCAGTTGTATAGTTTATATCACCAGCATAACTGTTTTCAGCTGTGCTAACATAATTGCACAAGGGTTTTCTAATCAGACATTAGTCTTCTAAGGCGATTAGCAAACACAATGTACCATTAGAACACTGGAATGATCGTTGATGGAAATGGGCCTCTATACACCTATGGAGATATTTCACTAGAAACCAGACGTTTCCACCTAGAATAGTCATTTTCCACATTAACAATGTCTAGTGTGTATTTTTGATTAATGTTATCTTTATTGAAAAAACAGTGCTTTTCTTTGAAAAATAAAGACATTTCTAGGTGACCCCAAACTTTTGAACGGTAGTGTAATGTTTTGTACTATCTGGACCGTGAGTCTGAAATACAATTTTGATGAATGCCTGTCATTTAATTGGACTATAGATCAAGCTTAACAAACAATGCACACAACAAAGAGGTGAATAAGTAAGTAGCCCCTCGGCTTGATACAAGAGATCACAGCAATTCTGTTATCATCTAAAGAGCAACGCTGTCAATACTCTAAATACCCTGCTTCGCCACTAAGAACTGGGGGGGTGGAGAAAGGACGTAGGTGGCAAAGTCGCTGTGAGGACACCCTGGAGCAACTGATGGAGGCAACATACAAAATGGACGGCTCCAACATTGGCTCTGTTAAAATAAGAGCATGTATCAATCCTTTCTTGCTATTAGGATAAAGGCAGGTTCTGTGTGAATATTTAATGAACCTCAATTAGCTTTAAAAAACTGGGACTGGTCAGTAATGGCACATAAGTGGTTTGCCTGTTTCTGGTTCAAATGACTTATTGCTTAGAGGAACACGGGCTGATTTACATGGGATAAGAAAACATGCAGGGCGCAATGGACAGAATGTCGCCGCTCTACCAATAGTTGCATGTTGAAGTGTCCTTGAGCAAGACACTGAACCCCCAGTTGGTGCTCGGGCGCTTCACTGCAGCCCACTGCTCCTTAACGACTAAGGATGGGTCAAATGCAGAGAAGAACGTTCCCACTGTGGGAATAATAAAAGTGTACACTATTATTACTACATACTGGATGAAGGACCATTCCACATTATGTCTCCTCTGTTGAGACTAAAGACTAACAATGAGCCGGATGTCAGCATATTTACATGTAGGCTGGTGGTAATAAACCAGGGAGGGAACTTCTGGTACTGGCACAGCATCACCAATCACAGGATGTGTTCCTAAAATGGACCTTTAGCGGCATGTGACATTATTTTTACCTTTTTAGTTTTCTAGTATGGTGCTGAAATATGAGAAAATTAAAATCGCATGCTTTCATGTCAAGTTGTGTTTTCTTTTTTTTTCTGGAGGCATTTTGTAACCACGGGTTCTCTGGGTCTAAAGAATGTAACACGCCAACATTAAGTGACAGGAAAGCAAACTGCCTGAGAATCATGTCTTTTATCCTTTTTAAACCCTTGTCAGTACTCATTTCAACTCATTTATAAAAGGATTTAAGTAATCTGATCTCAGTTCCAACACATTACAATATATTATATATATTCTGTGTTATTGTCATAATACCATTCTCTAATGTCTCCCATCCTAGTCAAGAAAGACACATGCCAGTTTACAGGCTGTATGCTTGTCCTCTGAACTATGTGCTTGCTCGGTTTAGGGAAGAGAAGGTTATAACATAAGGGTCTCTTCAATTAAGCTGCAAACGCTGCTCTCGGACATTTGCAGTTTGTTTTCTCCAGGCGAAGAGCCCCGAAACCATTTTGTTTTCTCTTTTCCAACTTCCATATCGTGCGACACCCTCTGCCCCCTATTCTTCGCCATCTACCTCACCCCTGACCCCGACTAATGCTACTTGTCGACACAAAGAGAAAAGGGACTTTTTCCAAAAAGGTAGTACGACACGCCCTCGGCCAGACAGCAAGGTCACTGTCAAAGGAAGCTGTAGATCAGTCCTCATGCCAGAGACAGCCTCTTCCTGGTTACTATTTCCCAAAAGGACGACTCTGCTACCAGCCGCCACTTAGCACATCACGGCTGCAACAGACGCCAGACATAAAAATCTGTTCTTTTGCATCTTCTTATGTCTTTTGCCAAGCATTCATCTTTTGTACATTAAAGAAACTGGCTATTTTCCATGTGTCTGAGTCTAAGTTACTTTTAGTGACACTATTAGGAAACTCCCTCGAGGTTTTCAACGAGTGATGAAAATAAGGCATCTATGTATTTGGCCATCATTTAAAATAATCTTTTCCTCTTTTCTGTTAAGTGTACTCTACTAAAGAACAAATTATTTGTCCCCTACTTTCAGTGGCAGACGACCATGATGAGTGTGCATATTCCATAAACGACCCAGCTGTTCGACCAGATTGTGTTTCGCCTCATCAGGGATTCGAAGGGGCTGACAACAGATCAGCCGCATCCGTTCACGTCTTGGTCTCCGGTTGACCAGACCTCCATTTAAAAAGAGGTCTTCTGTGTGTCTCTGCCAGCTGGTGGTGTACATGCTGCAGATGTGTGGCTCATGACAGCTAGCCCGAGTATGTTAATGTGATGTTAGACACATATTATAAACTGGATGTGTGTTGTAAAGCCGTATAGTTTCATAATATCATGCGTTAGTAACCTTATAAATTAGATTTAGAAGGAATAAATCACATTAAACAAGTAAGACACCCGCCTTGTTTCATTGACATCTATGGGACTGTGTCATCGACCAAGTTAGAATATGAGATTTACAAAGTACACATTCCCAACAGTATCCCAAAGGTCAAAGAGATAGAAAGAAAAGTTAAATTTGAAACCCAGTGTTTCAGTCTGATTATTGATTTCTCTTCCATATCCTTAATGGACAGGCTAAAAATACGCTGTTCTAGGTCCAGCCCTTGTTTTTGACAGAGCTCTCTATGTGTCTACATTAATAAGTGTCTAACCGGTATTTTTAAAGACGTTGGTACACACGTCTTTATGATAAACAGATGTCACATATTATCCAAACTATTTATAAGTTAATCACTTTCTTATGTACATCTATTCACAAGATATCTTTATGGCTGTGTAAATATGGCACTGCATTGCAGCCAATTGTTGAAACTCAAATTCAAGCTACATTCAATCTCAGAATTGTTCAGGTATCAAATACGTTGGATTTCTACCATTTTTGTGTGCAGATATGTCCGAACTTCAAAAAGATAATAAAGTAAAATAATGAAAAAATTAAAGCAAATTTTAACAAAAAAGGCAAACACATAAACCTTTCATTTAAAGTGAAGAAAGTTGGGACTGCCCCCACAAACATTTGACATCTTTCCGAAAAAGAAAGAAAAAGTGTATAAGTTATGTCTGGCAATAACAAACACAGTTAAATGCCTCACTAAAGGCCAACAGAGTTTTTTAACGGCAGACACTTTGACATGTCATTTTATCCGTGTATTATATGTATTACCTTTAAGAGTTGCTGCATGCTAGTTTTGTCCAACTTGGCTCACTAATAGCTTACTGGGGCACTGAATCACAAGCTAAATTGATATCAACATGGCTAAGTTCCATTGTCTTCTATGGCATCAAAATGGCTGCTATGAAAAAGTACGTTATACTTTACTAATTGTCCAAATCCCTTTTTGATCCATTTATGACAAGAACGTTTAGCAAGTTCAGGAAGTAAAACATCTCAAGATATGTGTCCTTGTATTCTCCAAAGGGCCAGCAGCTATAAAAACCTAATAACAAGCTCTGATATCTATAGCTTGACATAATATATACTCATTTAGTTTAAATCCATCATTAAATTAATGCAATGAATATTCCACAGCAGATTCCTGACCAGCACTTCGTTTGATTCCATAAACTGTGATGTTGTAACAGTATGCCACTCCCCTTAATGCTAACCATTTTTGCAATCTTTACAAAGGCTATATAAATGTGTGATTTTCCTGAAATATTCATATTCATGAATTTATATTTAAACCTGTAGATTACAATCCACCCTGAATTGCAATTTCTATGTTTGACTGAAATGTTGCTGCTACCAAACCAAATGATTGCAAATGATTGATTGCACTTGAAGGAGTCTGTCAGATTTCAGCTGCCTACTGACATGAATGCATACTGATTCAAACTCTGTTTCTGGAAATAAATACAAAAAAACCCATAATTTTTAGCATTAACCTTGGGCCCTCTGATTTCTGCCACATATGAACATGCAATGACACTGAATAATCCCAAGGTATAAAAGGAATGCTTCCCTCTGTGATGTCTTTCCTGCGATTTAGTGGATGTGGATGCATTATATCACTGAAAATGGAGGGCCTCGTCTTTGACTCCTTTGCCAACATAAAAAAAATTTACAAAAAGATTCCATACTGTGAATTCCTTTTAACACAGAGAAGGGGATTATTCACACACAGGCAGACACTCACCTGAGCGAGCGACCGCACGCACAAACACAAACTGTACATAGAGCCCATTTGCTTATACACGCAGACACAGATTTGCACTAATGCACATATACAGTGCCTGAACCAAACCGTTTACCAGATCCAAAAGGCTTAAAGAGATAGACACAGCATTGCTAATTCAGAGTTAAAGGAAGTCTGTTTTAATGCTTTCCTTTAACCATGCTACTCCATATCAAAAGGCAATGCGTCAGTCCGACCATGGTTAACACTCAATAAAACATCAAAAAGGGATGAAGCACAGAGCTCTGCACAAATACACACCCACGCAGACACCAGATACAGTTAAACACTCTTTCCCTCTCACGTGCTCTCTGACACACGTATGTGCACACTAATATGCAGATTTGACATATAGATATTGTATAGCTCATTCAATTAAATGAATACGGCAGGCATATGTCTGCATCTCTTTCCAGGGGGATGCGATTAAACACACAGTGCCTCTTGAATGGTAAATGTGATTTCAATAGAATATTTTAGTGCACAGTTGCTTCTTGCAATCAAGCTACATATGCACGGGAACAATTTGAGCCACCTACAGCCAGTCAACACCAGATACACTGGTGCTGTCATCAACTTCTCGTCAGGCGCCACTTCCCCCCAGTGGATGTTTTGCAAGAGGAGACACACTTTAAATATATATATTTTCTTCAGAGGCAAAGGCATTCAATGGTCACTATTTAGCATGTCACATGAGGAGTTGGCGTTATAATCATCTGCCCAGGCCAGAGTTCGGGTTTGACAGCTTAGACAGGCTATTTATTATTCAATTATTTTTAAATATTTCAGGGGACCAACAGGATGCTCATGCAACCATAAATATTTCATGCGTTACAAAAAGAGGTAGCCTTGCACTTGTCTAGTATTGATCAAGAGAACAGCCGATTCACGCTTCCCAAAAAGAACACTATGCTCTACCTAAAGTGAAGCTGCTCTCTTAGTCTGTTCAATGTCTCCTAAAGCAGTCCCAATTTCCATCTGAAAGGGAACTTTGCAAACTAAAGGCATACAAAAATGGTCTCATCACTTTTCCATTTGGAGAGAAAGGGCAAGGAAAACCGAGCGATAAGGAAAGAGAGGCGTTGCAACGACAAACCCGGTTACATTGAAAGGTGAAAGGTATAATGTAGGGCGGTAGTGGAGATCGTGTAATACTGGACACAATCAGTTCTCTGCGAGTAGAGATAAAAGAAGAGACGAAGGAGCCTTTCAAATGCAGAGAGGCACTTGCCGTTATGAATAAAATGTGGCCACTGTATAAAAGTAATTCCCTGAGCTCACAGATAGTAGCTGTTGAAAAGACAAGGACAAACCGCTGCCGCAATTATGCCCCTTCCTCTAGCAGTCTCCCCTGATGATAACCACTATGTAGCACGGAAGCAAAGAGATGGATTGCTTTCCAGACCGGCATCTTCCCTCTCAGCAAACACACCCGCAGAAGTATGTAATACGCATAGGGATGCTCTTCACTGTAGTGCCTTCGAATAGCCGTAAGAAAAAAATTAGACGTGTATCTTAACTTTGCGCTTTCTGGAAAACTGGCTAAATATTGTCTAGATTAAGACTCTCTCTCCCTTTATATTCAACTCACTCTCTTGCCCACTTCATTGTATCTTGCCGAGCTTTTTTCGGCTCCCTAATCTCCCCCTTTTCTGCAAAAACCTGGAGTGTGCTATAAATATACAAGAGTCCGAGGATGTGTCCTTACCTTCAAATACCATCCAGAACCCTATAGTCCACAAAAATAGAGGTCTGAAGCTCATTGCTGATCCACACCAAAAGACAAAAAGGGAAAAAATCCTCCAAGTCTCTCAGAATTAGAGCCAGAATTCAAAGCCTTTCTGATCAGAACTTACTTTTTTGAACAGGATGACCTTCATTGATTTTTGCACATAATCCATTCCCCTTTACTTCCTTGGTTCAGAGGATTTTCTTTTAGGTTGCCTTCCCCTGATATTCCACCTTGGCACAGGGAAATAAAGATATGAATTCTACTGGAAAATGCGTGTGAGCAAAAAGAGTGACAGAGGCACTGTAGGATTTCTTCTGGTGCGCACTCTCAGCTCCACTGCAAGTGAATCCAGCCGGTATTCACAGCTCTCCTTCTGCCTTCAGGAATGAAATTCAGCATCCGCTGTTCATCCCCACAAGGGGAGGGTGTCCCCCCCGGACGGAAACTTTCCGAGACAGCTCTGCCAAAAGCTATAAAAACGTGAAAGTGTATGCCAGTGAGCCCTGATGAGTGATATTTTCCTTGTTATCCTCCCTCTTCAATAGGTTTTTTTCTCCCCTTTTCCTCCTCCAATTTTCCCGTTAGGTAGCGCTCTCCTCTCCAGAAAAGGATCTCACAGAATGGATGCTGCGAAAGCAGCGGAATGAAGCGAGCCGCTTGTTCTTCCACTCCGTCTCTCTCTCTTTCTCTCTCCCTCTCTCTCGCCTTCACACTCCCTAGTACATGCCCCCTCCCATCTTCTCACTGCACATCCCCACCCTTTCGTTTTCTCTCTCCTCCTCCTCCTCTTCTACCATCTCATACACACACACACACACACACAAACACACAGATATGCACATCTCTAGCTTTGGCTTTTAACAATTGATGCTGTGCCATTGCCAGCCATGTCAGAGAGAAAGGTTCACTGCCCATACTCCTCAGAAACACAAATAATCCTATGATAAACATGTAAAATTAAATATATATGAAGAAAAGGAGCAGCAGCATGGAGAACAGCACTGAGCCAAGAGGCAATCTAATCTCCTTTCATCACCCTTGTTACCCGATTACTAAATGTCCCAGGAGTTAACACTGTTATGCATTTCTCTTTTGCCATAACTTTTGTGTTAAGTGGAGTCGTTTCGGTAGTTGTCGCCGGCCAACTGTCTGGAGTGAGTGGAGACAAAGACAAAAATAGCGAACAAAGGAACACTACACTGCATATAAACAAGGACAATACATGTGCAGTAAGTAGCAGCCGTATAATTATATAATTAGCCACTTAAACAAATGCCTATAAATGCTGTTATCAGTGTGTGTCCATACACAGTGATTACGAGCCCAGAGGTAGAACACAATAACAAACAATGTGAAGAACAATTAGAAACAAAAGAAAATTATGAAACATTTATAGAAAAGCCTCCCACACATACAGTATCTCACCTTCCCACATGTATTTACGCAGAGACCATTCTGACATTGTCATGTCCTAAGAGCTGTCTGACAACAATAAATGCTGTTTTCACACACCTACTTAGAGTTACCAACATTACTAAAGCCGGGAAATTACCTTGCTGAGCCTGGACTTCACAGAATTGCGAGGTTGCTTGTTTTCCATATACTTGTGTAACCCCTCACACATTCATGCCCTGCAGCATGAGAATATTTAGCTATTCAACACAAGATACACAGAATATGTTGACGACATACTGCTTCCATTTGTTCCCGATTAGAGGATGCCGTGCCGACCTTGATATTATCAAGGCAAGCCCGCATCTCATCAACACCTTGTCACCAAAGCTCTGAGCTAAATGTTAAAGTGCCTTTGGCAGGGTCACTTGCCGACTTTATTCCATCCATCATATGTCTGTCTACCCTCCATGTCAACAATGGCATCACGTTTGAGATATTTTTGGAGTTTTGGAACTAAACAAATCATTTTACACGAGTCTGTTGTCCAGGAGGTCCTTGATTTTATTTCGAAAAGGGCAGAGCCCACCAACGGCATATGATCCGCACCATAATTGGTAATCACGTGTTACGTATTAATTTGACGGGACGCTTCAGAATGTGGCGAATGAGTGTTGGACATCGGGTTCTCCAGTGGAAGTAATGGGCCACCTTTATGAGAGTTGTACTAAGCTTCTCCTCTATTTACAATGTGTGCTTGGATATAAACTGTATATCCAAAGTTAAGTTTGCATTATAAAGCCAATTATGAGTAAATACATCATCTGTATGGGATAAGTTATAACTTTAGCGAAACCTCTCTGCACGTGTACATGGAAATTACATCTGTACCAAAACCAAACATACAAAACGAGTTCTAGACAACATAAAACAGCCATGTCAGTTCTGATGGGTGAATTTGTCCCCATTTCTCATCACAAAACAAACAAAAAAAATAATGTTATCTATTTCTATTAACTTAGACTACAATTGTAATAAAAGCTCTACAAAACCTGATACAAATCTATTTTACTATTGCTTTTATCAGACAAATATATTAAATTAAAATATGTGTATAAGATACAAGTCAGTTTATAGAAGGGGAAACAAGGAGATGATTTAAAATGCGATATTTATTTCAAGCCAGTCTACATTTTTCCCGGTTCGAATCACAGGCGATTTTCATGTTCATTTTTATTCCCTGCAATAATTTTTTTATATCCAGCATCCAATTGCATGAGTAGTGAGATTCATTGCAGGCTGGCATTGAGCTCAATGTCATGTCCACACAAATGCAGATTAATGTAAAAATACTGTTTATGTTTTAAATGTTTTTCGTACATATTCCTACTGCTCTTTTCAATGGTGGTCAGTGAATTACAAACCATGACATCAGCCTTTATCAAGAGAATTTACAGTAAGATCTCTCCTCTCTTCTCACAATGGCATCCAAATATCATTTATTACCTTCCGCATTGAAAATGCGGAAGGTTATGTTTTGATCGCCGTGTATTTATTTATTTATTTGTATGCGTGTTTTAAAGTTTTAAACCGAATCGCATGGAATTTGGTGAGATGATTGGTTATTATCCGGGGACCATTTGATTAGATTTTGGGATCGATCGGGTCAAAGGTCAAGGTCATGAAAAGGTAAAAATCTTCTTGAATCGCATGAAATTTGGTGGGATGATTACTTATTATCCGGGGGCCATTTGATTCGATATTGGGATCAATCGGATCAAAGGTCAAGGTCATGGAAAGGTCAAAATCTTCTTTTTACCATAGCGCGGTAAATTTTTATCCAATTGGCATGCAACTAATGCCAAAATGTTCATAATTCAATGCCCAATCTTGTGATATGCGAAGGTTTGCGCTCTACCGAGTGCCCGTTCTAGTTTTTGTATGCAGATGCAGTTGTTTGCATGAGCTAAACACAATCCTATTTAAAGGATTGCAATTTTTATCCTTAACCACCATATTTGTATACCTGAACATACAGCAATAACAAAGGGAGCATAATTCCAACTCAGTTAGACTTGAACATTTTAGCAACGTTGTTACGGCAACACTCAAATCTGTAAATACTCATTAAACATGTGGAGGAACAACGATTCAGCAGTTTAATGACATCAATCACCGACCTTACAGAAGAGATTGAAGACTGCAACACGTGTGGAGCTTCCTGATGGCAAAGAGGTCCTCGGTTTCTGGAGTCACAAGGTCATTCTTTCTCCATCCTTTTTTTTACCAAGAACATTCAAAACAGAAACAATTTTTTTTAATGTTTTTACCTTTGACAAACTGCATGTATATCGGAATGGGAATGTACTAACATGCATAACACATGTATTGAGACTACTTAATCTGTAGTTTTCACAGGCTTTACTGAATTTGTACCCATTTAATGATTATATTAATCTCAATATGCTGATGTGTGCAAGGTTGTCAGAATAGCTGTTGACTGGTTGACATGATGATGCATCCCTTATCTAATCCCGTACAATGCTTTACAATTTGTTATGTTGTCTCTTGACCCCAATCAACGCAACATGTGTAGCCTATAGCTTATCTACCATTAATTTACTTACCCATGAAAAATGATTTTTTTTTTTCTTCTAAAACAGTCAATATGATCTAGACATTCAATAATGTATTGAGTGGTGAAATTGCAAGTTAACCTTAATTAGTTCTACCAAAGAATTGAATGAATGTTAGCTGGTTGGTGGCAACTTAAAACAAGGTTAGCTTATTTCTTTAGTGCCGGAGTAAAAAAAATGTAAATGCTAAAATCCAACACATTAGCATTACTTAACGTTACAAATAATATGTACCGTCTGTTTGGGGTAACTATAACGTTACCTGGCGTCCAGCGCCGCCGCTCCCATAACGCGCACTACGCGCTGTACGTAGGGCACCAAGTCCTGAGGGGGCATCAAAAAATAGGCAACTAAAAAAATCCTCAGTTATAATAATTATAATGCCGATATTATTTGAGTCTAGCAATATTGGGCACCTTTTAGGCATGTATGTCCATCACGCTTCAACTAACTGCCACCGAACTGTCTTGTTGGCAGCAAGTAATTAAAATAAAAAAATACAGTCTCACCAAAGCTGCTGTTCAACCCAATTAGAAAAGTGGGTGGGCCTACTTTCTGGGCTCACCTTCCGAGAACCGAAACGCCTGCGCCCAACACGATAGACTATCACGCTGTACGCCTCCCTCTGAAGTCCTACTTTTTTTGCATGACACCTAACGTATTACATATTGTGGGTATTTATTTTATACTTTTATCTTTAATCCTTAATGTTGTTCCATTAATGTCATTTGTAGTTTACTAGGTTGAACACACATGTGCCATCCTCTTTTTTTAAGTCTCCATGCTTCCAATGGTAACTTGCGTGTTTGAATTTACATGGCTATGAATTGTGGGTAATTCCCTTGGGTAAAGTCTGCATCTAATGCTGACTTGAAAGGGTTCACAAAAGGATCCAAATGACTCCCAGAAAGCCCTCACAGTGACCGTGTTTACATGCATTCGAATAACTGGCTTAGTCGGACTGAAATCGAATTATCCGTTTCATGTTAACACATTTGTTCGACTATGTGCGGTACGACTACGATCCGATTAACACCCCTGGATAACTCGATCCGATCCGGTTGATAATTCGACTATCGCGGCATGTAATGGTGAATTGGATTAGGAACTGGACTTTGCGTCTTTGCGCATGCTTGAGATCCCGCCGCCCTCCTCCCTCCCATGTCGTGACCCGGAAGTCGAAAGAGACGATAAGTTGTCACAGCCTGGCCGGCAGAAAACAAACAAACAACGCTATGGAGAACACAAGAGCCACCACACATTTCTGGACCGAAGAGCAGACAGAATTTATGATTAATGTATTGAAGGAGTTGAACATACTAAAGTTCATGGTTCTTTCTCGAAATGTTGATGTTGTTGTTGTTGGTTGTTGTTGGTGGTGGTGAAGAGGTCAAGCAGAAATGGCTGTATCACCACGAGTTGTAATGAAAACAGCGCCACCTATCGTATCGGATATGACATGCTTTCGGCCAATGATTCGAATTACTCACTGCCATGTACAGGACTGTCTCAGAAAATTAGAATATTGTGATGAAGTTCTTTATTTTCTGTAATGCAATTAAAAAAACAAAAATGTCATGCATTCTGGATTCATTACAAATCAACTGAAATATTGCAAGCCTTTTATTCTTTTAATATTGCTGATTATGGCTTACAGCTTAAGAAAACTCTAAAATCCTATCTCATAAAATGTTAATATTTCCTCAGACCAAGTAAAAAAAAAGATTTATAACAGCTGAGTGTTTGTCAAGGCTCAGGAAACCCTTGCAGGTGTTTCGAGTTAATTAGACAATTCAAGTGATTTGTTTAATACCCTACTAGTATACTTTTTCATGATATTCTAATATTTAGAGATAGGATATTTGAGTTTTCTTAAGCTGTAAGCCATAATCAGCAATATTAAAAGAATAAAAGGCTTGCAATATTTCAGTTGATTTGTAATGAATCCAGAATGCATGACATTTTTGTTTTTTTAATTGCATTGCAGAAAATAAAGAACTTCATCACAATATTCTAATTTTCTGAGACAGTCCTGTATATTGGGATAATAGCAGATCCCCCAAAAGATAGCATAGTCCGACTAAAGCAAGATTCGAATTATACCATCATGGAAACGCACTGAGTGGGACAGCCTTAAACCCTCACAGACTTTGTGGAAGCGCACCTCCGTATATTGTTGCTGTCTATATGTTGCGAATACTTGTGTACAATTTTTTATTTTTCCGGTTTAGCTGCGTCTAACCGTGATTGTACGGCAGGTTCCGTAGGACAACCTTGTCATTAACACAACATAAGCCATTACCAGATACAGTAAAAGTCTAAAACGGTAGGCTGTTGCATATATTTACATTGTTGCAAGCTACTTAGCTGTTGGATGCAGTGTGTTTGCTTTTCTGATTAAATTAAATGTAACAGTTAAATAAAATTAGAGCCAAGTCTTAGTAAACCAAGCAGAAGCCCTCAGTGCCGGTATCTCCACCCATGTAAACAATCACAAGCCGCCTCTAGCTTTAACCTGTATGTTCTTTTACAATACTAAACCACAGATTTAGTACAGATATTTCATTAGCATTAATTGCGGTAGCTTGAAGAGGGGGGGATGCTATTCAACAAAGGCCCAATGTGTCACGCCGACATCACAGGTAGCGAGGTGCAGGAGCTCATGCACAGAGGAATCGAGGAGTCAGTGTAGATAAACCTCAGGGCGCTCTTTAATGAGGCAAACGTTTCCACACAAAAAAACAACAAAGTCCAAAAAGGGGCAGGCAGACAGGGTCAAAACAGGCAGGATCAGGTAAATACAGGACGACGGAAAAAAGACAACAATCCAGCAACAGACAAGGGAAAGAGTGGCACAATATATAGGAGGGAAAACAGAGATGGAAACAGGTGTACGACATGAGACGTTAACGAGACGAGTGGCCGAGGACAGGTGCAGGGAACGAAACGATCTAGGAGACAGGAGAGGCCGAGGGCAGGTGAAGGGGATGAAACGATCGAGGAAACAGAGAAGACACTGTAGACACCGAGGAGACAGAGTAGAAAGAGTAGACACAGAACAGACCTTTACACTCTGGAATTAATCAAACGGGTGACATTGCAGCCACGTGACATCAACTGTAACCATTACTAATGAGGCGCTCCAATGAGGTGGTTTCTATAACTATGATTTAGCGGTGTGTTTTGCAGTTTGCACTGACAGACTGTAGTCTCAGTGAGCTCAATCTAAACCTGTTGCTGCTACACTTTGACTTTTTCCATTAACGTCAGTATTCTACTCGTATGAGCGCTTATATGTCACTCTGCTGAAGTGTGATTGAGTCATTAATTCATATTCATCCCATTAAATGAATGGAAATCTCACTCTCTTTCAAAAAAGTTGGAAACTAATTTTGGGACTGTTCATGGCTTTGAAGCCTCATAACTAAACGTAACATTAGCTCATGTCGAAAGACAACCAACCAATGTTTGCTCTGCTATTTCAGTCATTTAAACACCTTTTATTTTGAAAGTGTCATCCTTCTTTTGCTATTATCTAAGCTCTCATGCTATTTTGAAAACAGCGTCAGTGCTGTGGTTAGAGTAAAATCATGTCACTTTAGTCAGTGAATGTTCCTTCCCCAACAGATTGTCTGCCTCTAGTGGAGCCGAGTCCCGAAAACATCCAGCCATTAACGACCTTCTTTCGCTGCAGTCCAAAAGTCAACCAGCCTCACTCCATTTCATGTGCGGATACTGAGGTGCCTCATTTTTTCCAATCTCAGCATGTCCATAAGGCCCCTGGGAATGTTTCATCTGTTTACAGTCCAACGCTTGAGATGAAAGAGACTGGAACCGGTCTGTCTTTGTGATCCTCTGATCTGGGTGTATGTGGCATTCTATCTCATCTCTGCCCCCTCACACTGTCTTTAGCCTCACGTCTCCTTTCACACCGTTTGCAAAAAGGCATTTTTTTAAAATTCACTTTTCCTTTTCACATTCCTGTATCAATAGCAGTATTCAGGCTCCATGTTTTTTTCTGTCCTCGCTACGAAGCTATTTACTAACCATTTTTGCAGTTTATCCACCATCTGGGTCTAGTGGCTTTGGAATTATTAGAGTTTAATATTCCCACAAACAGTTGTCTGACACTTTTAGCCTTGAGGTAAATTAAACGGTGCGTCTCCACCCCATTGATCAACAGTAGAATTGAGACTTTGACACGTTAAGGGGGACTAATTAGGGGGAGCACACCTCATTAAGCCTCATTAAAGTAAAGCTCAGAAAGACACCCAGCACATTCCTGTTACGCAGAAGTTTCATATGCCCCTTCATACGATGCTAAATCCCTGGTGTAATTGATTCTGAAGTAGATGTCTCCATTTTGACTTTAACTTTACCATTCCTCCAAGGAAGGGATTCTCCTCTCCCACAGGGGCGTTACCGAAACTGTTCAGGGATACATCAACAGGTAGGGCCAAATTGTTTAAGGTGTATTATGCAGGAGGAATAATTTGATTGGACAAAGTTAAAAAGGGTGATTTTTGGATGACTGAACTAGTTTACTCATTTAAAAAAAAGGCAAAGTTTGGCATATTCTTTGGGAAATTATCTCAGTATTTTGAAAAGAACTACTGAATAAACTGTCCCAAAACTATCAAATAAGAACTATTACAATTAACTGTGTAATTGATGAAAAAAAGTTCTTAAGACTGGCACATAAATGAGCTATATAGTATAATGGTTTCATTTTATATGTAGTGTGTGAGAGAATCAGGGCTATAAGTGGGATTTTCGTATTGAACTTTAAGAAAGGATGATATTAAATTAAGATGAATATGACTCCACTATATTCAATAATAAGGGAGATTAAGCGGGTTTAAATTCTCAAATGCACTTAATATTGCATGTTAATGCTACTGCTAGTTTAGGTATTTATCTTAGTTCATTGGTTATTTTTATTTATCATTATATTAGTGTGTTATATGGTCTTGATGGGTTTTCTATGATAGTTGTTTTCTGTCGTTAATGTTAAATTCAATAAAATAATTTAACACGGGAGGATAAATAGAAGAGATGTTGCTGTGGACAATTCAAGTATCTCCATCAGAATGGCCTAAGCTCTGTCCTTGGGTGATGTAATCATGTTGATTTTAACTTTAGCTCGAGAGTAGAGCTTTCCGCCTGCATTGTCCAAGCGTTTCTAACAGCCTTTCAGCAACACTGTGATACATTCAGAGGTAGAGCGAATGTGAATGATAATTATACCATTTTATCGTTCCTAAGGGCTCTGAAAGTTCACGCTGGTTTAACCTCTATCACCTGGAGACAAACTAAATGTCCATGAAAGCCTGCTTAATGTACCCTCCATTCATTCAGGTTGGAATTACAGATTGGTATGGTTATTGTTTGTAATTTAAATGGGAACATGCTTTTAGAGATGGTGCTTTTGGTGCTAATACAGCAAGTTGCGCCAAATGCATTTAGCAGAACAGAAACGGCATTGAATTATTCTTATTTATTTATTTCTCAGTCTGTTCAGTGAAGAATAGAGTAATCTGATTCATGTTTTCGTGGACCAGACAGCTCGATGACTATCTCTCGCATTTGGGAGTATGAGATAGACCGGCCGGGCTCCCGCTGTGCACAGGAAGCTCAACAACAGCAAGCCGGTATTGGGGCGGGACACTTTTCACGTGAGTGTTTATATGATAATGTATTACTACGATCAGCTAATGTGTTCATAAGCCAAATATTTATTAATATTGTCAACGCTATTAAAATAAAACAATCCAGTAATCAATATTTATTTTATTTTATAATCTCACCACGTCAGGTGACATCATATGAATAATACAACTAACTTGTGTACACATCTAATCTGTCACTAGAGTTATGATACACATATCTAAAACAGATGAATACATAATGATTGCACTTGATTAGTATTCAACATCTCATATATTACTTTATTTTAAAACTCTGAAACAGTAGCTGTTGGTTAATAAAATATACTGGCATATAAGATAAATGGCACAGCCTTATTTAAACCATTATGGTGAACGGTTGTTATGATCAATTATTACAATGGATGCACTCAACCACTGTTTTGTTGTATCCTTTAAGTAGCAATGAGTCAGAAAAACAACATGTAGAAATGGTGTTTCTTTTAATAGAGATGCAATATGTCTGGTATCTTAAGTAATTGTACACTGTAGATTATTAAAATTCTATGAAACTATACATTTACAAAAGTATACATTCATGACCGATAGGTTTTTGGAGTAAGTGCATGTGCTGTGCACCTCCTGTGCTGTATTCTGTATATGTGGATACATACATAGATACATAAATGTGGATTCTGCATAATTGGGTTTGACAATGCTTCTCCTTCTTGATGATGACAGTGTGTCTCTGCAGGATGCTGTTTGGTATGCTCACTTTGCAGAAGCTTTGCTTTCAAAGGTTTGATGAATACTAAAAATAAAAAACTGCAAGACAGCCAGGCCGTTTTTTTAAAGTTAAAGTGTTTGAACTGGCACACCTGATTCGTACCAGCTGACTGTGATAAGTGCAACAAAGAAACTTGGAGTGATGAATTACCTTTCTTTCAGTGTGTGTGCGTGGGTGTGTATGTGTGTGTAGATGTCGGTGTGTGTGTGTGTTGGAGAAAACTTATTTGATGAAAAGGAGAGAGGAAAAGGTTGACATCCTGAGTACATGTAAATGCAGACTTGTTATTAAGCCTGTTCTTATTGTCTGTCTTCTTTTGATGCTTGTTTTATGCAAACAATGCATTTTTATTTATTTTTTCGCTTTGCTGTGCTTACTAGGCAAGTTGATCTATTACTTTTTGGAATAAATTAAAATGCCAAAAAACTTTCCTGGGAAAAGACTGAGGAAATGAGTGTAAATGAAAAATTAGGATCTTGATTTAAATCGACAATATATTTTCACATTTACATTTTTAGCTTCCCCTTCAAACAGAAGTGTATCAGTGACCTCTTAAATGATGGCTCAGATTTAAAAAGAGAATCTTTTTTTTAATGATGTACTCAAAAACTGATATCTATTATCTGTAATATCAAAAGGACAGGGAAGCACATATGTCGACGGCAAAATATGACTTAAAGGTGCGTAGTACTGATTCAGGTAACGGTATGTCTTCATAATAATGTAAACATTTCTTCGGACATAATCTTAAAAAATAACCTGATAATCTGCAGTGAAAAAACTAGTGACAATAATAGATGTATTAATGTCCATACCGATATTAACATATTATTAATAACGGGGCACCATCTTGGGATCCAGGAATAAGAACCAAAACCATTATTCAGCAACATTGTTCGGCGCCCGGCTTTTATACAAATTGAATAGTGTGAGCTGGTAGCGCTGATGATTACAGTCTGTTTTATAGTGATGTCATGGCCATATACAAAAGGAACCCCCGTGGTGCCTGTGGCCCCTTATCCAATTAGACGCCAGAGATGTGGTTTAAACAAAATATCACACACAGGTGAGATTTTGACATCTGATGGGGGTTGGTGTTGTCTACCCCCCAACACAGGATATTAAGATGCCATGTCTTGGTTTCAACCACATGGGGAAGTCCAAACCCCTCAAACATCAAGCCGATATTGAGGAACTGTATATTAGTAAATCTTATTTACAGTCAACAAAGGCACACAATATCCTTAATGTAGAAAGAAAACCCCCATGGTGAAATTGAGATGAAAACAAATGTTTTCCATCTTTGAACAGCCACTAACTATCCTGCAGCAACACAACATGCGGGCTAAAAGAAAGTAGTTTCTGTAAAGAAGTCTGGGGTCTACTGGGCAGATCGGTAGTACAACCTCCTTGTTGCTGGCTGATGCAAGATGCTATCTCTCTTTTGCAACAATGTGTGATTTAGTCTATTTCTTCTTCTCTTTACATAAGCACTTCACCTAATTGCGACTTTAAGAGGAGATGCAATAAATAACAATCCCACTCACTGCTAAAACAAGTTATCTTTATTAAGCTGTCACCTGTACGTGATTTATGTTGCTGCAATGAATTAAATCGGCATCTTACGCTGCAGAACAACTGCGACAAGAAATCACTCATTCTGATGCACCGTAGCTTGAATGCACTCAAAAGTCCATAGCCGTTACACCTTGGACTGGATATTCAACCGGCGTAGCATTGCCTCGGCTCTCAGTCAACATGACCCCACGACGACCCCAGCATTAACCATCTAACACCTACTGGATCCCACACAACTCCCCGATTTACTGTATAACTAGAATGGGCACTCGGTAGAGCGCATACCTTCGCATATCACAAGATTGGGCATTGAATTATGAACATGTTGGCATTAGTTGCATGCCAATTGGATCAAAATTGACCGTGCTATGGTAAAAAGAAGAGTTTGACCTTTTCATGACCTTGACCGTTGACCGAATTGATCCCAAAATGTAATCAAATGGTCCCCGGATAATAACCAATCATCCCACCAAATGTCATGCGATTCAAGAAGATGTTGACCTTTTCATGACATTGACCTTGACCTTTGACCCGATCAATCCCAAAATCTAATCAAATGGTCCCCGGAAAATAACCAATCATCCCACCAAATTTCATGCGATTCGGTTTAATACTTTTTGTGTTATGCGAGTAACACGCATACAAATAAATAAATAAATACACGGCGATCAAAACATAACCTTCAGCATTTTCAATGCGAAGGTAATAATCTATGATTATCTCTGAAACCTTGAAAGAGGTTGTTCTACTCTCCTGTGGGAGAGCTTCCGCCCTGAAGCGCCACTTTGTATGCCGGAGCTCTGGGCGCCTTGATGTCGTAAGTATATTTATTTAATCAAGACTTATCCAAGGAGATAATAGCTTCATAGATAATACATGTGGTGGTCATTTCGAATTAAACAATTACAATCACAAGTGAATGGACACGTAAGCCCTGAAAACGGCCCTGTCCTTCACAACTCCCTGCTGCCTGTTCACCACACATTAACGCTGCAATAATCCACTTTGACTTTTTTACCATTTAATACACACACTGTATTACGAGTATGCAGAAATTCACCTGAAAGTTGTGATAGGAAATCTCTTCATGGGTAGAATTAAGACAAACCCACTTTCAATTTTGGACTGGGTTTATTAGCAAACGCATGGCTCGGTGATAAAAGAGAATTTCTGAAGAAAATGTATACTGAGAGGAGGTGCGCTATTGTGCTTCTAATCTTAATAATCACCTAATAAGACACCTTGGTGGGCAGTTATTGGAGCTAATGTTGGAATGGTTAACGGTTGTTTGCAGCGATAACCAATCCATTTGACGCTGTTTCGTGAGCTGGGGTTGGAGAAAACACACCTAACCTCTGAAGTAGGAACAGCTAATGAGGCTGTTCCTGATTGGAAGTAGAAAACGCTGAGGTCAGAGCTATAAGTGAATACAGGGTTCATTTGTTTTTAATTATTCCCCATAGACTTTTGCCGAGCTGAAAGCAGGAAGACTCATCACAACATCACAATGACTACATTCTACCTAAATAAGTCTCAGATGTAGTGTATCAGCAAAAGTGCAGGTCTTGTAATTGTACTTACCTTCTGAATTAATTTGAGCTTGTTACCCTACAATTAGCACATTATTCAAGACAAAACTCCCCTCTGCAATGTTGTTTCTATCAAAATACCTTTTTGGAGGAAACGCCATTCTGCTAAATATAATACAAAATCTGTTTTTCAAATGAACATTTGCTTCAATATTCAGGTTTAGAAAGTATTATAACAAAATACTAAGGGGTAAGCAGAGCAGGGAGAGTGAGGTCAACATGTCTACTCACGTACTTACTACATTGACGCTGAGCACTGACATTGAAAATGTGCCTGTTTCCAGATCTTTTTTATCCACCCTCTCTATTGTGTGTAATGAGTGGCTATCGACACCATTTTTAGAGCAGTGTTTATGACCAACTATTGTAAATGAGGTCAAAACCGTTTCAACGGAAAGTATCTGGCAGTATCAGTATCTTTGAAAAAGTTTGTAGAGATGCACCAAGATGGCAGATGACGTCTTCCTTCACGGTCTGCAAGGATATTGCGATGATTTTAATGTTGTATAATTTATAATACGGGTGCTTTATAGTGCGCCTTCCCTCAAATCAAATGGTGGTACATGGTACATTTTAACAAGACAAGGGAGGCACCATACAGGCATGGTTTAATGGTGAGAGGAAGGACAAACACTCCCTTTCTGCCGTAACTGTAGTATTTATTTATGGACAAATAAAAACATCACAAAGACTGCGTTATTTTCTCGAAATGAAAGGAAATACTATGTCTACCCATTTACATTCATTATTTTGTCCATTCCTTTTTTATGTATTCGTTCCGCTTGCTTGATTCAATCTGAAGTGTATTTTATTGTTATCACACCATGCTCAGATTTATCTTTGTGGTGTTGCATATCTGACTGAGTATAGGAGGCTGAGCAGCTCTCCTGCTTCATCTTCTCCCTGGCATTTTTACTTTTATTTAAATAACTTTAATTTAGTAATTGAGAAATCAGTGTGAGAAAACCTATAACGTTTTTTGGATTCGATGTTTTCCAGAAACAAAGGTATTAAGACAGGAAATATTCTTGTTTGTAAAACCCTTCTGGAGGTGGTGCTACTTGAGAGGCATAATTTGCTTTCTAAGCTTTCATTGACAATTTATTTCACTATGCTGGCCAACCAAGTGTGCGTTTAGTACTAACATTCTTTTCTGAACTACTCATTTGCACTCGCTCCCTATTTTCCTCCTCACTTTTTATTACTAGATGCATTTTCTGAGCTGTCAACACTGCAAGAGGACCTAGTTTATTGTTGTGTAGTGTGGTGATCAGCATCTCCTTTCAGAAGGAAAGCAGAACCCCTTCTGAGTGCATTGGGGCATGAAATCATTTTTAAAAAATCTGTAAAATAAACCTAAAAAGGTCGATGTTGGCAGTTGTAATTGTTACACATCCAGAAAGCCTTTTATTAGACGTTTTCCTCTATATTAATTGGTTTATTGTTCTCTACACCCAGTTTTAATTTTAAAATTTGACAGATACAAATGATATCCATGTTAGAATGTAGTATACCTGTCCACTCATAAATAGTGACATTAGTTGTGGAAATGGCAAGTGTGTAAAAAAATATATTTCTAACCTGCTTTTGATTCATTGGCATCGTTGCATTTTCTTGGCACACTTATCTGCGATAGCATACAATCCAGGTATTAAAAAGTCATACTCTAACAGCAGTCAGAATTGTTCTTTAAGAATGTCAATGTAGACATCAGGCTTTCAGAGTGGCTCAGGGCCCCCGCAGCGATGGAGAGGTGCCCAGCCGCTTTATAAATACCACTTCTTCACCGAGGAGGGAAAAGGGAGCGTCGGTTTTCTTCCAGAGCACACCCCCCTCTGCTTACCTGATTCTTTCACTTGTCGCTGTAGCTGACATGGATATTAATAATCACGATGAAAACTGCAAAAATCCGCATCATCATGTAGAACAACGACAGTAATCCGAAGATAACTGTGATAACCAAAGCTCGATCAAGCTTTAGTATTAGCAACCAATGCCTGCGAGCAGAATCTCTTTGGAGCGTATACCTGCGTGTTACGGCATATTTGACAAGTGGTTTATTTAAATCTGCACAAGTGCATCGAATAACATTAGTGGCAGTTATGCAAAATAGTGACCACGAGATTTATGAGGGTCATAATGGGAGAATGTGTCAAAAAAACAAGCAATGACAGCGTAAAAAAAAAAGAAAAGGCGAGGGTATTCAATTACGCAAAATGACATATGTACGGTTAAATCGTACTTATAAATATGAATGCGGACATCGTCCACGTCTTTGGCAGGGACTAAACTGTAATCTGTGAAATGGATTCTGTATGTCTGCCATTTCAATTCTTGTGGTGCTGTGGAAATGTCAACAAAAGTGTGTAGGAGCCCAGAAGGAGGTTAGCATGCAGTTTATTACCCCTCTCCTATTTTTCCAGCCTGTGCTGAATTCGTTCTTCGTTAGAGGAAGTTATTAAAGAGAATGTGCCTCTGATCTGCTGGTCTCTAAAGCACTTGGTAGTTTTATAAAGTGTGTCATCTTAAAGGTTCAATTCATGAGATTACTGTTTGCTAAGATATAGAGTAGTGGAGTAGTAATGTCCACCTGCACTGAGATATAAGTCACTCTGTCTGTTTTGTAGTTCGAGCTCCTGCCTGCTTCGCTTACATAGCAGCCAAATGTGCTTTTAGTGCACGAGAGTCTGTCACATTGCTACATCATGGCGGCCGTCTGCGCTGCTCTCATACGGGGCTCACAGCTGATAATGCTGTCCCGACGGACCAAGTTTTCTCAATTGTAAGCGTAGCACTCGCCCTCCGGTTCCCCCCTCAGGTAAACACATTTCACTCTTTCAGCACTTTCTGCTGTTGTTTGCACCTTTAAGCTGCGCTCCGCCGGTTCATCCGTCTCCACGTTAGCAATAGAATTGCTCCCAATTTCATATAACGCCCCTTTAAAATCTGTGTGCTCTGGCATACTTGTAACCTAAGCCCTAAACTTTCTCCTGATTCACACAGAACTGTAGAAACCCACTTACCCATCCACACATGCAATACACGTTGCAACACATTTAACATATACTTCTCCATACACCTGTGCAAAACGGTGTAAGGTTGTAATAGTTTATTTTGATATTGCACATGTGCAGAGGAAGTCTTATGCTTTAAATAAATACAAATAGAAAGATTTATAATCGGAAATATTAGGGAGAATATTGATATTGTTACCTTCGCATTGAAAATGCGGAAGGTTATGTTTTGATCGCCGTGTATTTATTTATTTATTTATTTGTATGAGTGTTACTCGCATAACTCAAAAAGTATTAAACCGAATCGCATGAAATTAGGTGGGATGATTGGTTATTATCCGGGGACCATTTGATTAGATTTTGGGATCGATCGGGTCAAAGTCAAGGTCACGAAAAGGTCAAAATCTTCTTGAATCACGTGAAATTTGGTGGGATGATTGGTCATTATCCGGGGACCATTTGATTAGAGTTTGGGATCGATCGGGTCAAAGGTAAAGGTCATGAAAAAGTCAAAATCTTCTTTTTACCATAGCGCGGTCAATTTCTATCCAATTGGCATGCAACGAATGCCAACATGTTCATAATTCAATGCCCAATATTGTGATATGCGAAGGTATGCGCTCTACCGAGTGCCCGTTCTAGTTAATAATGTTTTATGAAACATAGGGGTACTGTTTACTCTATGCAAATGTAAATGGCAAGAATTAATGTATGTTGCATGAGAGTGAATGTATGTTTAGTATTTCAGATTGTCGAAGCCGGTTGAAATCCGTGAAGTGACTTTAATGCAGACAATATTTATTGTGAAAATACTTGTCTAGTGACTTGGCCGGAAGTGACGTTTTGACCCGGGGTTCATGATATTTGACCTCACCATTGTTCTAGCGGGACTTTGAACCAACCGAAAGGTGTTAAAGGATGGACTAACCTTTGAGAGTGAGTGATTGGCTGATTTTGCGACTAATACTCTGTACTGGGGAAATATCTTTCTCTTTCGTCGCAGACCTCGTGTGTTTCAGGCTGGACCTGAGGTTGCCGGATCATCACGAAGACCACGATCGTGAGCCTTGATTGTTTGTTTACACTTCTTGCCATTAAATATTGTTAAACTCAATTCACGCGCATCCGGAGCCTGATTTACATCATCTGCGAAGTGCCCAGTTTCAGTTACTCTCATAACGGCTATGTGACCACATTAAGATGCTATATGTATCCGATGAATTCAATAATTCTGCTCCTGAACGCATCATCTCACTCTTCCGGTAAGCTCTGGTTGCCAGCTCAACAGCGAGCATGACTTCTTCTTCTCTCCCCCCTCCCTCTTGCTCAGTGTGTCTCATGTATAGTTATCCCCCTGCCTCCCTTAATGATAACGATACATGCAACAAGTGTAGTTTATTTGCTAGGTTGGAGGCAGGTCTAAGTGGGTTAGATGCACGCACGGCCCTGCGAGCTCAGACAGCTATGTTAGTTAGCCCGCCTCTCCCGTAGTCGCGCCGAGCTACAGTCAGCTGTTAGCTGTTCCCCGTGGTCCCCGAGCAGCCGATCGTGGGTAACTGTTCCCTGCTCAGCGACACACCCGCTGAGGAACACACCCTGTTATCGGGAGCTCTATAGTCAGGAACGTGAAAATAGCGAAGCCACGGACCAGAGTCGTGAGTCTTGTTTGAAGCTGCTGGCTAAGCGGAGATACAGTCAGATTGTAATACACGCCGGTGGTAATGACGCCCGAGCCCGCCGGTCGGAAGTCACTAAAATTAATGTGGAATCGGTGTGTGCCAAGCGTTTGGACACCAGTAATTTTCTCTCCCAAATTTGCAGACAGACGAATTGTATAGCCGAATGTCTTTCAACCGCTGGCTGTCGAGGTGGGTGGTGCCCCAATAATGTAATGTGCTGAGACAACTGGAAGACTTTCTGGGAAAACCTGATCTGATGAGGAGAGACGGCATTCATCCCACGTTGGACGGAGCGCCTCATTTCTGCGAATATGACCAAGTTGATCACCGGACTTAATCTATGACAACCCAGGGTTCAGATCAGGAACCGGGAGCAGAGTTGTAGTTTAACACCCTTCTCTGCTCTTCCATTCGAGCAGTTACCCACCCTTGACTTTAGAGTAGAGACTGTGTCTGTCCCACGCGCATTTCAATTAAATAAATCAAAAGGAAGCAGAAGAGGAGTCGTACACAATAACCTTATACAAGTTAACACAATTATTTCAGCAGTGCAACAAAATAGGTCTATTAAATGTGGTCTCCTAAATATTCGATCTCTGTCATCTAAAGCTGTGTTACTGAATGATTTAATATCAGATAATCACATTGATTTATGTTGCCTAACTGAAACCTGGCTGAGCCATGAAGAATATGTCTGCCTGAATGAATCGACTCCTCCAAGTCATATTAATACTCACATTCCTCGAGGCACCGGGTCAGGAGGTGGAGTAGCAGCCATCTTTGAATCGAGCCTATTAATTAATCCTCAACCAAAATTACACTACACCTCATTTGAAAGCCTTGTTCTTAGTCTTTCACATCCAACCTGGAAAACAGTACAGCCAATTCGATTTGTGATTCTGTACCGGCCACCAGGTCCATATTCAGAGTTTATATCTGAATTCTCAGAATTTATATCAAGTTTGGTTCTTAAAACCGATAAAGTTATTATTGTTGGAGATTTTAATATCCATGTGGATGTTGATAATGATTGCCTTAGTGCTGCATTCATCTCCTTGTTGGACTCGATTGGCTTCTGTCAGAGAGTACAGAAACCCACTCACAGCTTTGGCCACACGCTTGATCTTGTTCTTACTTATGGCGTTGACATTGAGCATTTGAACGCCTTCCCACAGAATCCTCTTCTGTCAGACCACAACCTCATAACTTTTGAATTTATACTACCGAGTGTAACCTAGTCAAAAGTTTCTACACTAGATGTCTAACTGATAGTGCTGTAGCTAAATTTAAAGAAGCGATTCCTTCTGTATTTGATTCGATACCACGCCTCAATATAACAGAGGACTCCTGGTCTAACTTTAGTCCGTCCCAGATTGATCATCCTGTTGACAGTGCCATAGGCTCTCTGAGAATGACACTGGACTCGATAGCCCTCTGAAGAAGAAGACAGTGAGGAAGAGGAGGTTTGCTCCTGGTATAACCCTCAGACCCGCAAACTGAAGCAAGCGTCACAGCTTGAACGTATGGCGTTCAACTAATCTCAAGAATCCCGCTTAGTTTGGCGAGATAGTCTTAAAACATATAAGAAGGCCCTCCGTAATGCCAGAGCAGCCTATTACTCATCAATAATAGAAAAAATAAAACAACCCCAGGTTTCTCTTCAGCACTGTAGCCAGGCTGACAGAGAGTCACAGCTCTGTGGAGCCGAGCATTCCTATAAACCTTAGTGGTAATGACTTTATGAACTTCTTTAATGAAAAGATTTTAACTATTAGGGACAAGATTAATAATCTCTTGCCCATAACCAGTGCCAATCTGTCCTCAAGTGGAATGGCCTTGGAAACCGCTGTATGCCCTGGTGTATATTTGAGGATTTTCTCCTATCAACCGTGACCAATTATTTTCAACGGTTTCTACTGAACACGCCTACCTGTCTCTTGGACCCCATCCCGACGAGGCTGCTTAAAGACGTTTTGCCTTTAATTGGCGGCTCTCTATTAGATATTATCAATGTGTCTCTGCTAACAGGCCACGTACCACACCCTTCAAGGTGGCTGTTATTAAACCTCTCCTGAAGAAGCCCACTCTGGATCCAGAGGTATTGGCTAACTACAGACCGATCTCTAACCTCCTTCCTCTCCAAGATCCTTGAGAAAGTGGTCGCAAATCAGTTGTGCGACTTTCTACATCATAATAGTTTATTTGAGAAATTTCAATCAGGATTTAGAAAACACCACAGCACCGAGGGCACTGGTGAAAATTACAAATGACCTCTTAATGGCAGCAGATAAAGGACTCCTCTCTGTCCTGGTCTTGTTAGACCTTAGTGCTGCATTCGACACCATTGACCATGACATCCTGTTACAGAGACTGGAGCAGTCGATTGGCATTTCAGGCACGGCACTAATTTGGTTTAAATCCTATTTATCAGATCGATCTCAGTTTGTATTTGTAAACGATGACGCCTCGATAACCAACAACGTTAATCACGGAGTTCCACAAGGTTCTGTGCTTGGACCAATTTTATTTACCTTATACATGCTTCCTTTGGGCAATATTATCAGGAAACACTCCATAAACTTTCATTGTTATGCAGATGACACTCAACTATATTTATCGATAAAACCAGAGGAGAGCAACCAACTCTGTAAAATTCAAGCATGTCTTAAAGACATAAAACATGGATGACCTGCAACTTCTTGATGTTAAACTCAGACAAAACCGAGTCAATTTTTATCGCCCCTGAGCACCTCAGAGATCAATTATCTGGTGATGCGGATTCTGTAGACGGCATTGCCCTGGCATCCAACACCACTGTAAAGAATCTTGGCGTTATCTTTGATCGACTTGTCCTTTAACTCCCACGTAGCAAATCTCAAGGACTGCATTCTTTCATCTACGTAATATTTCAAAAATCAGGCACATCTTGTCTCAAAAGATGCAGAAAAATTGAGACTGGATTACTGCAACTCCTTATTAGCAGGCTGCTCTAATAAATCTCTTAGGTCCCTCCAGTTGATCCAGAATGCTGCAGCTCGTGTTCTCACTAAACTAAGAAAAGAGATCACATCACTCCTGCACTAGCTGCTCTGCACTGGCTCCCAGTAAAATCAAGAATCACTTTTAAAATTCTTCTCTTAACCTACAAAGCCTTGATTGGTGATGCTCCATCATATCTTAAGGAGCTTGTCGGGACTACTTGTAGTTCCTAGAGTCTTAAAAAGTAGAATGGGAGCCAGAGCCTTTAGTTATCAAGCTCCTCTTTTATGGAACCAGCTTCCAATTTCAGTCCGGGAGGCAGACACAGTCACCTCGTTTAAGAGTAGACTTAAGACCTTCCTCTTTGACAGAGCTTATAGTTAGGGCTGAATCAGGTTTGCCCTGGTCCAGCCTTGATATGCTGCTATAGGCTTATAGCTGCCGGGGACGCTTTAGGATGCCACTGTACCCCTCTCCTTTTTCTCTCCTTATGAATTTTCATCTCAATCACACTACTAACTCTGCTTTCTCCCGGAAGTCCTTTTGACTTTACCTCATGGGGGTCGCGGGACCTATATGAGACGGCAAATCCTATCTGCCTGATGGATCGCCTGGGTCGTGGAAATTCTGCTCATGACTACGCCACTGTCCTGTTGAGACTCGCCCTCCTCCCCACCGCCATCTGCCTGATGGATCGTGGAGGTCTCCATCGTGGAATATGCCTCTATGAACTATTCATACACTCTGTCATATTCATTGAATGTATTTTAACTCTAAATCTGTCCTTCTGTACACATTACATCTATTGCATCTGTCCATCCTAGGAGAGGGATCCTCCTCTGTTGCTCTCCTGCAGGTTTCTTCCCTTTTTTTCCCCCCTGAAGGGTTATTTGGGAGTTTTTCCTGGTCCGATGTGAGGTTTTGGGGCAGGGATGTCTATGTGTACAGATTGTAAAGCACTCCGAGACAAATTTGTAATTTGTGAAATTGGGCTATACAAATAAACTGAATTGAATTGAATTGAATAAATTGGAGAAAGTAATCTCAACCAATGTCACAAAAGCATGAAAAATGGCATTTTGATATTTATCGTGTTCAGAAACAGGTCGACGTGTTACCGTGCCACGCGGAACGCACATATCGGGGAGACAGCAGGGCCGTCATGTCCAGAGCGAGGCGGCGGTCCTGTAAACTATGCATACATTAAGCCACCACACGTGGCACGAAGCACAATGAGCGCACACGTGTGTGTGTACGGGGGCAAGTAATGTGCCATCACGCAGGTTGCTGTGGAGGAGGATATGCCTGAAATAAGTTATGACGACAATTACGGAAGCTAAAGTGGTGCGGTGCACAAAAGGTGTCTCTATTACTCATTTCTCTTATTCCGTCGCAGCAGCCATGTTGCCATCAGTGTTCGCGCCTCCGAATGCACAAAGAGAATCAAGCGGCGACGCAAACTCGTTTTTTCTAAACAAGTGGATAATTTAGATTTAATTCACCAATTAGGGCCTCAAACCATGAACTGCTCTCCTCAGACCATTTGAGCAATCGATCAAGGTTTTCATGCTCGGCTCAGCTCCATAGGATGATGAATCGCCACGCACAAACTCCCTGCCATCACAGAGGCTCATTCATCAGCGAATGAGATTATACAGTGACATATTTGATCGTTGGCAATGTATCTGTGGATCTGAGGCGGCTTATTCTGTCTCTACCTTTGCATCTTCTGTTTGGTCTGGTAGCCCACAGCAACATCAATATATGCAAAAAGACAATAATCTGAGTATCTTTACCTTTTATGGCACATTACTTGCCACACGGGTGTCCTGTTTCCACTGCACTCAGGACAGCCTCCAGGAGACGCCTGCAGTTATTTATTATGGCTTAATAACTGCACGCCTGCCAAGTCGGAAAAGTGGTCAATAAGAAAGAGTGCCTTTGAAAGCACTTCGTATTAAAATGTGTCAGTGTTTGTTGAATACAGAGTGTGCGTCTCACCCCGCTGTGAAGCGGAGAAAAATTGCATTTGAATGAGGATCACCGTCAGCCCTTTTGATCTGTATTAATGCCGGAGCGCAGTGATTAGTCAAAGACTGCTTTTGTTTGGATCACAGCTGACGTCGCGAAGACCTGCGCGGCCGATAGGAGTTCAGGCAACACGAGTCGAGGCTCGACTCTGGAGAGATGCGCATAAAAGCTGAATTATAATCAATGGCACATTATAGGAGGAACTGCATGCAAGTTATATCCTGCTCTCCTTTTTAATAGCTTAAATATTTGCTGAAGCATGTGGAAAAAAAACGATATTTAGTCCCATCACAGCCTGTGAGCTCGAACTGCTCTGGGATGGCCAGTGTTTATGGGAAGAAATCGTTTTCTATTAAACTACTGGATTTAACAGAGTACACATGCTTGTTGGGACGAATGGAGGGTTAAAACATATATGAAATAAGGTTCTAGTCTATCGGTCGAATATCACGGAACATATTGTACAAGGTCTGTGTTACAAACAAGCAGGAACAAAATATATTGTATATCCAGGGTACAGTATTTTTACTATCGAAGACACCATGCAATGTTGTGGCAAAATACTTCGAACTTCCACTATTATTTTTGCAGAGCTTCAGGGGATTTCTACCGCACCCGCTGTCTTTTTTTCTTCTTTTTTTCAGTGAATGGAAGTGTCATTACACCTCAGTCACATGATAACAGGTGGTCACAGAGTACATGAAAGGGGAAGATCGTAACCTCGTATCATACCTCGAGTCGAGAATGAATCGCGTCAGATGTGAATGACCCCCGAGATCCCAAGCCATCAGACCAGACTGAACCGTGACAGGAATGATATTCCCCCTCATATGCCCACCGTATATGACTTTTATGGATCAGCATTTTATATCAATTTTCCATGCATTAATTTAAAACATTGTATACTAATCGAAATGTGGCCAAAAAAAAGAAGAAGGATTGTCAACAACATTGACAGTCTGAAACAAAAATATAAACCTAAATCGTACAAGGTATACCATTACAATTACCATCAAACATGAACCAACACTTTGTTATCTTCAACGGATATTTAGTTTACATCTCAAATTTTTTCCAATCCCATGTGATATATTTTCAACTCAAAATATTTAGTTTACACCTCAAAGTGTATGTTATTTTTGGGGAAATCCTATATGATTTATGTTCAACTCGGACATCAATGTTTGGCTATTCGATGTATACTTATTCACTCTTAAAATAAGATCTAGAGGTTATGAGATAAACATGGGATACTGTCGGTTCAAAATAAATATTGACAAATAATTTTGTGAGATCATATTAATGACCTGCCTCCAAACCTCCAGTTATCCCCTGCTTACATTGTATCAGAGGACCTTGAGACTCAGACATATTATTATTCTAATTATAATATCAAGAATGTTATAATAATAATTATATACATTTAATTGAGCTGTTATGCAAGTCTGCATTATCCACTTGCACTAAAGCAGTAGTAACTCAGTATTAATAGTCTGAGTCAGAGCCATGGCAGACTTCTTTCTAAAGGAAATTTCCTCCTTCAGATTCAAGTTCCAAGCTTCCGATTTAAGCTCCGAGGTATCGATAGAACGAGATGTAAACCAGTTACAGATTAATGATAATAAACCCCTATCACAAAAGCTTTTTGTGATCCTTCTATTTTTTTTCTCTCCAAAGATCAAAGTGCGAGCCTATCTAATGATGCATTGAATTTAACATAATAAATACAGCTGGGTGTCTGCAAGTATATTTAAATAAGCGTTTCCTTGAAATGTAACTGATTACCTCAAACCTCATACATGAAGAATCCTAAACTGTTCACGGAAGGAAACTGAGACGCAGTTAGAAATGTGCGAGACCTGTTAAATTAATGTTATTTACAACACAAGGAGGTAAAGATTAACTTCCATGCTACTCTTGCATTTCCTGCTTTGTGGCCACTGGGGGACCGAGCTGAACTGCATTACATGAAATGTTATCATTTTATAAAATTCATACGATGAAAGTGTTTGCAAAAAGCAGATTATTTCCACAATCAGCAGAAATGAAGCAACATTATCACCACTTTAGTAATGTAGTAATGTAATTTAGTGCTGGAAAGGCAGAACTGCTACAAACTATGTTTATATAAAACTAATATAAATCAAACACAAGCATACCGTATAGTTAGTCAACTTCATGCCTACTTACTTTACTTGGATTCTAAGGGATTAAAAACCCTTTTGAATTCTCCACATCATCAAAGATGGAATGAACAGTCATTACCCTATATTGCAGTGACTCAGATTCATTTAACGTCATCACAGGATCATCGTCAATTAAAAAACACATTTGAAACTGCAATGGCAGAAACCCATGTAAAACGTTGGATACATAAATCATAATATAACGAAAGTGCTGACATACATTTCTACATCCTGTTTCCCTGTAATATGTACAGCATTTAAATTGGCTGACATGTGGATCGTGGAGGTTGCACTACCCCAAGGGTAAAGTAGGTGGATTAACGACTGAATAACTTGCTATTGGTTCCATAACTATGTCTACTCTAAAATACAGTAAGGGGAATTTCTCAATTAATTTGTTTTGGGAAGCACCCTCTTTATTATGACACCCTGCAGGGGGTCAAAACAGTGTTTCACAAATTTAGAGTGGACTATCGCAGTCATGCAGCACGACTCACGAGTCAGATGGACAAGCAAATACTTTTACTGCAGTTACAGGCAGGGTCAAACCCGGCAGGTCAGAGGAAATAGGCAAACAGATCCGAGAAGGGGCAGAAGGTCAGAACAGATTAAACAAGGTGAGAACAGGTGGATCAGGCATAGGACAAAGGTACGCTGGAGAGTTTGGAACTAACACACAAGACAATCTGGCAGAGGACAAGTGAGGGGACCTAAGTCGTGAGTGCACCTAAGTAGTGTGGGGACCTAAGTAGTGAGGGGACCTAAGTAGTGAGGGGACCTAAGTAGTGAGGGGACCAACATAGTGAGGGGACCTAAGTAGTGAGGGGACCAACGTAGTGAGGGGACCTAAGTAGTGGGGGGACCTAAGTAGTGAGGGGACCAATGTAGTGAGGGCACCTAAGTTGTGGGGGGACCTAAGTAGTGAGGGGACCAACGTAGTGAGGGGACCTAAGTAGTGGGGGGACCTAAGTAGTGAGGGGACCAACATAGTGAGGGGACCTAAGTAGTGAGGGGACCAAAGTAGTGAGGAGACCTAAGTAGTGAGGGAACCTAAGTAGTGAGGGCACCTAAGTAGTGGGGGGACCTAAGTAGTGAGGGGACCTAAGTAGTGAGAGGACCTAAGTAGTAAGGGGACCTAAGTAATAAGGGGACCTAAGTAGTGAGGGGACCTAAGTAGTAAGGGGACCTAAGTAGTAAGGGGACCTAAGTAATAAGGGGACCTAAGTAGTGAGGGGACCTAAGTAGTGAGGGGACCAAAGTAGTGAGAGGACCAAAGAAGTGAGGGGACCTAAGTAATAAGGGGACCTAAGTAGTGAGGGGACCTAAGTAGTGAGAGGACCAAAGAAGTGAGGGGACCTAAGTAGTAAGGGGACCTAAGTAGTGAGGGGACCAAAGTAGTAAGGGGACCTAAGTAGTAAGGGGACCTAAGTAGTGAGGGGGCCTAAGTAGTGAGGGGACCTAAGTAGTGTGGGGACCTAAGTAGTGAGTGCACCTAAGTAGTGTGGGGACCTAAGTAGTGAGGGGACCTAAGTAGTGAGGGGACCAACATAGTGAGGGGACCTAAGTAGTGAGGGGACCAACGTAGTGAGGGGACCTAAGTAGTGGGGGGACCTAAGTAGTGAGGGGACCAATGTAGTGAGGGCACCTAAGTAGTGGGGGGACCTAAGTAGTGAGGGGACCAACGTAGTGAGGGACCTAAGTAGTGGGGGGACCTAAGTAGTGAGGGGACCAACATAGTGAGGGGACCAAAGTAGTGAGGAGACCTAAGTAGTGAGGGAACCTAAGTAGTGAGGGCACCTAAGTAGTGGGGGGACCTAAGTAGTGAGGGGACCTAAGTAGTGAGAGGACCTAAGTAGTAAGGGGACCTAAGTGATAAGGGGAACTAAGTAGTGAGGGGACCTAAGTAGTAAGGGGACCTAAGTAATAAGGGGACCTAAGTAGTGAGGGGACCTAAGTAGTAAGGGGACCTAAGTAGTAAGGGGACCTAAGTAATAAGGGGACCTAAGTAGTGAGGGGACCTAAGTAGTGAGGGGACCAAAGAAGTGAGGGGACCTAAGTAATAAGGGGACCTAAGTAGTGAGGGGACCTAAGTAGTGAGAGGACCAAAGAAGTGAGGGGACCTAAGTAGTAAGGGGACCTAAGTAGTGAGGGGACCAAAGTAGTAAGGGGACCTAAGTAGTAAGGGGACCTAAGTAGTGAGGGGGCCTAAGTAGTGAGGGGACCTAAGTAGTGAGGGGACCTAAGTAGTGTGGGGACCTAAGTAGTGAGTGCACCTAAGTAGTGTGGGGACCTAAGTAGTGAGGGGACCTAAGTAGTGAGGGGACCAACATAGTGAGGGGACCTAAGTAGTGAGGGGACCAAAGTAGTGGGGGGACCTAAGTAGTGAGGGGACCAATGTAGTGAGGGCACCTAAGTAGTGGGGGGACCTAAGTAGTGAGGGGACCAACGTAGTGAGGGGACCTAAGTAGTGGGGGGACCTAAGTAGTGAGGGGACCAACATAGTGAGGGACCCTAAGTAGTGGGGGACCTAAGTAGTGAGGGGACCAACATAGTGAGGGGACCTAAGTAGTGAGGGGACCAAAGTAGTGAGGAGACCTAAGTAGTGAGGGAACCTAAGTAGTGAGGGCACCTAAGTAGTGGGGGGACCTAAGTAGTGAGGGGACCTAAGTAGTGAGAGGACCTAAGTAGTAAGGGGACCTAAGTAATAAGGGGACCTAAGTAGTGAGGGGACCTAAGTAGTAAGGGGACCTAAGTAGTAAGGGGACCTAAGTAGTGAGGGGACCTAAGTAGTGAGGGGACCAAAGTAGTGAGAGGACCAAAGAAGTGAGGGGACCTAAGTAATAAGGGGACCTAAGTAGTGAGGGGACCTAAGTAGTGAGAGGACCAAAGAAGTGAGGGGACCTAAGTAGTAAGGGGACCTAAGTAGTGAGGGGACCAAAGTAGTAAGGGGACCTAAGTAGTAAGGGGACCTAAGTAGTAAGGGGACCTAAGTAGTGAGGGGGCCTAAGTAGTGAGGGGACCAAAGTAGTGAGAGGACCAAAGAAGTGAAGGGACCTAAGTAGTAAGGGGACCTAAGTAGTAAGGGGACCTAAGTAGTATGGGGACCTAAGTAGTAAGGGGACCTAAGTAATAAGGGGACCTAAGTAGTGACGGACTAATGGTGAAATGGGCAACAGGTGAAATGGGCGTGAGGACCAGGTAAAGGGAATGTGGGACGTTCAGGTTTGACGGGCAGGATCTGAAATGACATGAGAGTTAATTAACCAGGCAGACAAGGTGAAAACAACACATATGGGGAATACGTGACATTTATGTGCATTAAAAGGTAAGACCCAACCCATGTTTACAGGGATTATTCAGCGAGACAGCTAAGTGCCTTGTTATCCTTGAATATGTAATGAATTTAACCTCAAAGAGCTACAAAAAAAGTGATGAGCAAGCCTTTCACAAATGTGTTCAGATTTAAGCTTGATGGGGTTTTTGGCTGAAAGCAGAACACATCTTTAAAAAAAACAGGCATTTGCATTTCTACAACCATCCGGCATGATTCAGTGCTCGGTGTACAATAGACAATCTGAAGCAAATGTAGGACTTTCAAATCAGGATTTTAAGCATGTGAGCCTCACATAAAAGGGGGATGGATAATAAAATACACTGAAGGTTGAAATGCATTTTCCAAGATTCTCCAAGATGCAAGCTGTTGTGAGTTTGGAATAAAAATGGGTTCAAAGCTCACATTAGAAAGCTACAACCTTTGATTTCATTAATAGGGCGCTTTTGGCTATTTCTTCCGATAATCTTCTAATCTACTAATTTACCCAGTAAAATTTAGAACGGAGCACTACAGCGAAGGGTATTTCCTTGTGCCCACATTTCAACATCCGGAGGCTCACAGGTGCGACAAACAGTGGCTGGATACACCCTCGTAGTTATCACATTTTTCTATTTCTATGCACTTCATGGTCTGTTTGATGTTATTCATGAGCTGTAACCGAAAGTAATACAACTGCATGAGGCCAGAAAATGCTTTTGAATACAAAGTGTGCCCAGTGTGCAGCAGGAGCATATGCATACCTGCTCTTAATAATGGATTGGAATTAAATGCTGCCTATCAGGCATTACTGCAGCCCTCTGTTTGTGCCTTTATGAAGAGGGGTTCTCAATTATCTGTGGAAATGTCATTAGGAGTTTGTTTAAATTATGGATTTCATAATTGGGATGCTCTCATTACTATGTAAAGAGACTTATGATGGATTTAGAAATGATGCCAAGTTTTTGTACAACTTGGAATGCGAAGACTTTTCTCGTATCACTCCAGTCTGTCTGCCCCTCGGCCTGAGAAGTAACACTTTTTACGACACTCATGTCTAACTCATGATAAACAGTTTTAATGTGTTATAATCTGCTTATAGCACTGTATAATTATGTAAGAAGAAGCCATTAGAAGTGAGGGATATAGTGCTTTATAATATCAAAATGTGTAAAATGCAAAAAATATTCCATCTATGCAAATAAACACAAACATATTTAGTTTATGATTCTAGATGGATTGTAAAATACGTAGTATGTTCAATAAATAAACATGTAAAGTACAAAAATAAACAATGTAAAGTTAATTCACCATCTCTGGAGAAAAGACACGTATGTTTAAGGCAATCAAAAAACAATTATCACAATTTACAGTGTAACAACTGGAAATCACATTATGTTCACATCTAGTTAATGATCCATTGCACTGTTCAGGTACGGCAAGAACTCATTCCAGTTTCCTGCTGTGCATACTGATATTCTCACACTTCATATTTCCACTTCCTCATTTGTCGAATCACCGCCAAAATGGAGAAACCGGGTCTTGTTATTGAATTTTGCAGCCGAGTTTGAGGGTTTATGTGCGAGTCTGTGCAGATATATATGTGCACATACAATATTACTGTGTGCAGTCTTGGTTTTACTTACAGCCCTAGAATAAAGATTGCAGTCATGGGTAGATCAGTCAATTTTTAATACACTGTTTTGAACCCAGAGCGTCAACTACAGCTTGTATAATACATTCTTCCCCAGTCTGTGGGTGGAATAGATTTACCACTTCTTCTACGTGAGGTGGCTTTGGCGTGTTTCTTGAAAGAAAAAAAGTGAAGATGTTAATGTTTCTGCCTCATTATTGTTGCAACCAAAACAATTTTAAAACCCTGCTGGGGTTCCTGTGGCTCAGCAGACTAGGATTCATCCTCCATCATGTGCTCATGACGAGGTCGATACAAATCAGACTTCAAACTGTTTCTCCATTTGATCTCTCTGTGTCTTTCCACTCTGTTCTAGCTCACAACCCGCTTATTAAACATTGCTTATGTTGAGAACAACCGGTGCCTGGGCACAGGCTGTTCTCGACATTGGCTGCTGTTCATTGGGTGACTGTTGCGGAGGAGTACATCATTGCTTTCTCATTTCTTTTAACCATGCCAGCCGTTTGTCTACCTTTTTACAGGGATGAGCCAGAAGGCAGACCTCAGTGATCCAGAGTCAGCCAGGAGCTTCGCAGGGTGGACATAAAGTACCTTCACTCATTTAAGTCCGAATGCACTAAGTCCCTCCTAACCAGTTGATGTTCCCTGATTGTTGTTTAATACAGATGCCAGTTAGGCACTGTGGGGATATCTCCCTTTGTGCCATCCTATTGCATTTTCTGAAATCAGCTTTGTGCCAGCATCAATGTGCAATATGCCTTAACACTGTTCATGTCAACATGACATACAAAGCTGATTATCTCTGGCGAGAGTCATTTGGCCTTGTCACTGTGGACCTTACAGCAGCCATATTGTCCTTTATGACATTGTAGGCTGAGCATGTACCAGGCGTGGGGGTTTTATGCTGGCTTGTGCTATAATGAAAGTTGAATCCCCTTTACAAATGTCCTTAATTAGGATTTTGTTTCCTACTGTTTGATAGGATGAGCCTCCAATAACATTGAAACAGGGATAAGTCAGCCGGGACATTCACCAGTGCCTATGCTCCCATTTCAAATCAGAGACGGTCCTCACATCAAAGGTACTGAAAGATTGTCTCTCTGGTCAAAGCAAACAACGAACAAACAAACAAACATAAGAAGCAGCCAATCACTGGCGCTCATGCTCCAATGAGAGGAGCTTATTTCTTAAGTTAGGGAAATGAATTGGAAGAGACCCATGAAGTGGGAGGAGAACCAGGATTACACTGCACACCTTTGATAACGATACCAAGTTTGTTTTTGTGCTTTTGAAGTATATATGAATTTTAAACAAATCTCTTTTTCTCAATTATACCCTGAGGACAGTGGTTTTAAAAAGGCACATTCATATCGAGCTGTCCCCACTGTTTGTAGACATGGTTGCAGAAAGTGCCGATTACTGTCATTTCATGCGTCTTTGAGTCATTCGAAAAGCACTATAAAAATGTAATGCACGATTATTATTATTATGGTTGCAGAAAGTGCCGGCGACTGTAATTTCATGCATTTTTGAAATATGGGCCCTTTGAAACACCAGAAATCACACTTGCACAAAGTAAGTCGAGTACTGATATTTTAAAACCTCTGCAGACGCCTTGCGTTACCTATCCATTTGAGACAGTTACAGTTGAACTCAAAGCTTTTAATACTCAAATGTTGAGTTAAAACTGTATTTATTGCTTTAATGACATGAATTTTCGAGTCACTTTTGACTGGGGACACCATAGGCAAAGTACAATTAGCTTTAATGTGCTTTAAACAGAAACTCTCCACAGAAATTGTCGGCATAATTGAGGGTGGCCGTGCACAATGTCTCGTGAGAAATCATGAGCAATGAACATCAAAAACTGTCATCATGGAATTTATCTGTTCAACATCAGTGTTCAGGGAGTTGCGTCACATAGTTTTGACCTCCTCACATGGCCTTTATCAGCTCAGTTGTAGCCGTTTTATGTCTTAAGCTTTGGTTTCTCATTCTGCATGACATCATTTTGTTTTTTGACTGTTGATTATTTACTGATAAAGTCTTTTGAGAAAGGCTTTGAGATGAAAGGCTAAACATAGTGTGAAATAACTTAATTTGCATTGATGCAAAGTACAAAACAGGGTTGCTGTGAGATGTACAAAGCGCAGGACGTTGACAACCTCTGGGGTTTGCAGTAGAAGATGTGTAAACAACGCTGTAGCAAGACTGTGGGTGTCAGTGGGCACAAAGTAGAATCGCACAGGCGGGTTTGACTGGAAGAATCACTCTTTATTATATTTCGGCTCTGAGTACGCGGCTGCTCCGCTGCCAGGTCTCCGTCCTCTGCTCACTCACTAGCTCTGCATATATAGAGGACAGAAATGCACCTAATTGGGTGCAGCTGAGGCCACTTTGCCACTCCGGCACCGAGCCACACCCCCGCTTCACCCACTCTGCAGCTGTGCTTCCGCACACCCCGCTGCCACAAACGCATATACTTTTCCTTCTACTAGTTAACCACCATGATAAGTTTATGAATATAGTCCATATATTGGTAAATGAATGGATGTTCAGACAGTGGAGGGAGAGGCACAGACTTTGCATCTAACCTCTCAATGTAACGGAGTTAGAAATGCATTCTGTCATTTCTTGTTTTCAATGTGTTGTATTTTATTATTGTTTGTTGTTCAACGATATTGTTGAGTGTTTGTGAATTTTATTTTTATGAGCTATATTTATTTAGCGTTATTTTTAAAATTCTGTTTCCTGCGGAATTTGATTTCCATCTGTTGCACTTCCTGCTCCTGAGTCCCGTCTTTCCCTCACAATGGTTTTGTATTGCTGAGGGTGAGTTGAGTGGGAAATTATGTCGCACTGTTTTGGCTCTGTTCTTTAATGGAAAGTAACCGTTTATGTTACACACGGTAATGGTCGCTGATACGATCACGGTGTCCAGCTGTTGTGTGATTTGGACGGTCAAAGTAAACGTTTTGTGGCTGTCTCATTGAGCCACTTTGGCGCCGTTTGTTTGGCTACATCCAGTCGCCCCGACGTATGTTTTCCTTGTGTACATTTTGTTGTTTTGCTTTTATAGGAAGTGGAGGTGCAAAGACGGATCAGAAGGCAATAAGTGTGTTTCATTGTCTTCTGCAGGTATGTGTTTCCCTTTTGTTCAAGGTTGGAATTTTCGCTGTTTCTGTTGAAATTACTCAAGCTCATGCAGTTATTTGTTTTGTCCATTGGGGGTCGCTGTTTTCCCCTTGTATGTTACATGTCGTGGTTTTTGATAATTGTTGTTATTTGGATTTAGTGTGGTCCTGTCTTTCCCTCACACAATGGTTTCGTATTGCTGAGGGAAGTGGAGGTGCAAAGACGGATCAGAAGGCAATAAGTGTGTTCTGTTGTCTTCTGCAGTATAAATAAGTGCTGGGAAAATCCACCATCGGAGTCAACTTCTTCCATGCCCGTTTCACATCCGTTACATCAACATAATTAATTTTAATGAGGCCTCATTGGACTGACTGTCTGGAAGAGGTCATTCTGATGTTGTGTGAGGTGCAAGTCGAGATCACAGATTTCATGCATGAAGATAGGCCAAGGTCAGCAGAGAACCTCAGCGTGTACTCCAGATGCTGAGCACAACACTTAAAAATCTGATGAAAGGCACACCTGGACAGGAAGAGCTTGGCTAGAATTCACAATGCATTTGCACCGTCTCATTTGAAATGGAGACAAAATGGAAGTTGCTTTCCTTCCATAAAGCATTATCTGTTGTCTTATTGGGTGTAATGTATTTTCCATAGTATGTGGTAAATATCTATGTAAATATCAACTCGTATTTTCCATTCAGACAGTATATTCGACTGCATTTGCCGCTCCCAGCGAGGCCGTTCAAAGTAGGCCGATTGCTTTGTCCCCAGAAGTGCTGCTGGCACTGTTCTCGAGAACTGCTTCTTGCGTGTTGACTTCAGGGAAGTGACGAAAACTTTGGTTGTAATGTTAGTATAACCAGCATCCAACACCAAAAGTGAACTGCAGTTAATGAGCCGCGTCGTGATAAGGGGCTTGAAGCTCCGCCCCGCTGCTGTGTGGTTGTTTCTTCTTTTTATTTATATTAAATGTGTTGCATGTCCAAATCGCTCGGAGCTGTAAAGGTCATTCCCTCGGGTCCCTTGCAATATACCCGACAAGTCGAAAGTAGATCCGAAGATTGATTGTCGAGATATGCGAAGGACGTTTAGATAGACAGATTCCTTGCTTTACTGTTATATTCAAGCAACATAAATAGTGTTGCCCATCATGCTTGCACATTAAACTATACGGTATACAAACCACATGAACTCATTTAATGGCGCATTCAATCTCTATGCATGTAGATCTACACTAATGACAAGACAGGTTCATGGAGAGTTTATGTGATAGCGAGTGAACACTATCACATAAACTCATACTCTCATTTAAATGTACAATTATCTTGTATTGAATATATACACTTTCTAAAAGCCTGGAAGACCTCTAGTTGGAGGCCTCCAGGAGGCATCCTGATTAGATGCCTGAACCACCTTAGCAGACTCCTTTTGGACACAAAGAAGTAGAGCCTCAAGTAGAGTAGATTTCCCTCCTGATGTCCGAGCTTCTCACCCTATCTCTAAGCCCGGCCACCCTACGGAGAATGCTCATTCTGGCCGCTTGTGTCCGACCCAGTGTTTGTGAACATATGTGAAGGAAGAACGTCTGGTGAATTGAGCTCTTCACTGAGACAGTCCGGTTCAGCGCCTGTTTTACTGCAGCCACACCGATCTCTTGAACCCCAAGATATTTGAACTCCTTCGCTTGGGTTAGGCACTCTTTACCCACCTGGAGGGTTTCCGGCAGAGCACCATGGCCTCATATTTTGGAGGTGCTGACTCTCCTCCCTGCCGCTTCACACTCGGCTGCAAAACGCCCCAGTGAATGCTGCTGGTCACGGTCCGAGGAGGCCAACAGGACCACATCATCTGCAAACAGACCATGAAAGTCACGAACAGGACCGTGATAAAGGGCAGGCTTGGCAGAGGCCAACACCCACCGGGAATGTGTCTGACTTAATACCGAGAATCACTTCACTTTCTTCTTTCAAATAAACACAACCTGGGTTGAGCGAGACCATATCAAACATGACAGTCCCTGATCTCTGTGCCCCCCCTCGGTCGAAAGCTAAGTTTGGTGTGAAGACCTTCACATTCTGTCTATGCTAAGAAGATACACCCTTGTCACTCACAGTCTCTCCAATTCAGCAGATCATCATGATGGCTCCTCATGAGAGCCCTCCACCCACCCCCAGGCGTTGTACACTCTCATTGCTTTAGTCAGACAGTAGAATGCTTCCTAAACCACCACACATTTAAGTCATTTCAAGGGCCAGATGGCAAGATCACATGGTCAGAAGGCTATTCTTCCAGAAATTCCCATGTAACCCTTTCAAAATGTATCATTCAAACACTGTTGTGGCTTCACAGAGAAGTAAATCATCAGTGTCACTTGTCAGACTAAATTACATCAAAATTGCAGATACACACACATAAATAGAAGCACACAGTCCCTTCTTGCAAAAAAAAGGTAGAACAAGACTCTGCCATCATCACACATTTATTGTCTGCATCTGTCTGGCATTCAGCCCGAAATAATACTTATGCCCGCTCATGCAACCGGTTTGCTTAAGAAAAACAGTTTTTACTCAATCCCCAACCACTTTCATCATGACTGCCGTGAGATGTGTATCTCTGTCCTTTTTTAAAGAAGAACATGACCTTTGTGTGGGGCATCTTCATTTGTTGGCTGTCTTTCAGTATCTGCCTGCTAAAAGGTCACCTTCTCTTTGACAGAATGGAAAAAGGCACAACATGTAGTTGAATAATGGTGAGTTAACTTTTAACTGTGGAGGTTTCTTAGCCTACTTTCTGTTTGCAATCTCTTGCAGCCAAAGTCGAGTTAATATTTCGTCAAGCAGGTGTAGAAATCTGACATTTACATTTTCTCACTAGGCATACAACCTAATGACCCTGCATCATGGGAGTGAGGATGGCATAGTGCTCTGAAAAACACACCAATGTTCCTTATGTATGGTTTTAATAATATAGTTCTCTATACAAATGCTTCATTTAATTAGAACCTGAAAGTCGCATCAGTGTTGAGATACCTGATGTACATTAACTCAAGTACAGTAAGTACTATTTTGAGATATTTGTATTTAACTTGAACATTTCCATGTGATGCAACCTTATACATTGCTACTCATTTTTTTATATTTTACAGCGACTGATAACTTTTTACAATATGTTTTTACATACAAGCATTGTGATCAGCTTCTAATGAACGATACACTGTTATAGACTGAACAATATAAGTGGTGTCAAACTCATTTGAATTCATTGGGCCACACAAGCACAATATGATCTCAAATGGGCCTGACCAGTATAACCATTGCATAATATAATAACCTATGAATAAATATAAAAACCCATCCACATATTTCCCTTTATTTTAGTGTAAAGAAGTACAAGGACAGTACATTCTGAAAGCATTCACAATAAAGTAACAATCAAGTTGTATGAATCAGATGATGAACAGCCTGAGATGTCTCGCTGAACTCTATCTCCTCCGTTCTCATTTGTTCTTGTATTTTTACGCCATAATGACTCTGAAAGGGAAGTCAAAAATTATATTTCTCAAGTGTTGAAAGGTGCTGTGAACACACCAAGCACACTGGCTTTGTTTACCTCTGTGCAGAAATGGAAACTGGTCAGCTTTTCTTTGCAAGTCCAACACTCTGTCTACTTTCATCCTTTTTGACAAGGACATATTCTACCAGCGGCTCCTGCATGAACAGTGGCCTACGCTTGGCAGTGTTGTCACACAGTCCATATGCAAGCATGGAATCTATAATAGCAAATCCAGGATAGAGCCTAATACTATTATTAAGACTGCACTATCCCCAGTGGACAAATATGAATAGCAGTGCATTTGGTTGACAAATTGAACTTAATGACTCCTTTGCAATTTCCACAATTTGCCAAGTCAAACAGTGGGCAGGATAAGACACTTTGGGGAAAGACTTCTGGCCCCTCAAGCCATATGTTTGACACCCCTGGCGTTTATAGTTACAATGTGCTCAATCCAGACCAGCCGCAAGATTTAATTGCGTCTTACTTGATATACCAACAATAAAAAACGTGAGATTTTTAGATCTATACATGTACATTTGACTGAAAATACATATTTTTAATGACTAAGTCTCCGATAAATCAGTTGTGCATTTCTTATTTTTAATATCATCATCATTATATTGGTTAAAACACTGCACGAGATGTTATCCCTAATTAGCACCAGATACATGTTAACATTACAGGTATAACGGATGCTCTGTCTTACATGCTGCTCTATTTCCTGTCTATCCCGAAACAGAACTGCTGACTTTCAGAGAGGAGGTTAAGTAGACATATGGCAGAGATATACATACAAGCCTCACATTAGGTTTCATCCAAAAAGAAACACCCACACCAGGGAAATTACTCTGTTATTGAGAAGGAGGCTTTGTCGCTTATTCGGGCCCTAAAACATTTTAATGTGTGTGTCGGAACAGGGGGGAGAATTGTGCTGTGTACGGATCATAATCCTTTGACCCTTTCACATTCCGTCAGATGCTCAAATCAGAGGCTGACACGATGGTTACTGTTCCTTCAGGTTTACAACCTCAGCATTAAACATAGTGAAGGAAAGTACAATGTTATTGCGGATGCTTTGTCACAGGCACCGTTGCATTGAGTAGCAATATGGCAGTGATCCCTTTGGACACTGACTTTAAGGGGGGAGGGGGGGGGATTCTTTTGCACACATCTCAGCACATACAGTGACCTGCTATGATAGGTATAAACGTAGCAGTGCTGCACCTTAATGCTGACAGCTGGTGGGCCAAGTTTTCCTGCAACCTCCCCTCATTAATTCAGATCAGGTCTATGGTCATTTAAAAAAAAGAAAAAACTGAGCACACAGACTCCCCTGCAGCGTTCTCTGACAGTTATGTTATCACAAAAGATATGATGATTTTTATAATGCTCATGTGTAAAAAAAAGATGAATATTAGATGTGATTAAATTACCTCCTACTGGATATACAACTACCTTTTTGGACTGCATGCCATCAGTAGATGTATCACCTGGCAGAGTAAAAACCCTTCCAAAGCACTCAAAGTTCAATAAATCAAAACTATAAGTTACAAGCCTTTATTTTTTATATTGTCAGATATCCTGGATAAGGGAAAGAAAATAAACGTGAACACCTAAAAAGTCAAGAATGTTGGGGATCTGTCCGCCTGCAGTTGGCCATTCCTTTGTCACTATGAGCGTCTCCTACAGTACACAAGGAGGACTTGATACATTTAGAAGCTTGAGAATACAGCAGCAAAGCTTGCAATAAGAAGAGAAATGATAACCAATTCCTGAAAAATATGCTGGATCTTCTAAGCTAAAGTAGGAATTGAAAGATAGATAGACGGATGGAGGGAAAGATAGACGATAGATAGAAAGGGAAAAAACATCAAAGCTTTTTATGTGCATATAGTGAAATGCTCCAGGAAATACAAGATTATTATTTTGCTCAAGACAGCTGTACAATAACCCAGCCCAGTCTTATTATCTCCTTTCTTAGCTTTGATCCCAGGCTGAAGCCTCCCCACCACAGACAATGGCTTTCCTCTAACTGTTGTCTGATCATAATACACTAAAGGACCTTGCTTTGGTGCATCACTGTGTCTGTCTGCCAACAGCGCTGCAAGCTTGAAAGCTCGCCCTTCAAGGTTTTGGAAATCGGGGATGTGGCCTTGTACGCCAACAAGTCTTTGTTGTGTGTTAGTGTTTATGTCTTTGAGAAAGCCTCCACTCCTTCTTTCTTTCTTGTTTTTAAATCTACCATTTGCATCATTACTGCAAGACCATGTGTTAGATGATGAGGATTTAATTTCCCATGTCTAGGAGTGGTGGTTGTAGTAATTGCTTTTCTGTGAAGCACAAGGCGTTTTCCATTGAATGAAATGTAATATAATCAAGTCGGGCTTGCTTTGCTCGTACTTTATATCCTGTTCAGCATGATGTAAGATGTGGCAAAGAGCTTTCTTCGAGAGTTATCCAGAATAAGTGTCGGCTTAAATCTAAGGTCTGCGCAAACCTTTAAGTTGTATGATATTTGAAGAGCATTTATGTGTTCTAGCTACCACGCAGACACTCTGAATGAGAAATCTCTGGCTATGCTAGCTAGTCTTCCATTCAGCCCTATCAACGTTAGGAGCGCTGCCCCCCCAGGCAAGCCCTCCACGCCTTGAGAAGACTCTGTAAGCTGAATCACTTACAGACAAGTGGGGTAGAGATTTGCTGCGGTGCACAATGGATGAAATACTCAGTGGGGCCAATTGGATGTATAAATAAAAAAAATCATGAATTATAAGTACACAAACTGCTTTCCCATCTGCTCTGCTTACAAAACTCTCTTGGTAATATGTGTTGACGTGCGCTGTATGTTCTTTGACTGGCGATGACAAAAGATAGTATGTGTTGTGACGAATGTACATCACTGACATCAAATCCTGGATGAACATCAACTTTCTCAAACTTAACTGTGATAAATCTGACATGCTCATCATCGGTCCCAAATCTCTCACCAAAACCTGTCATACCTTCTGCCTCGCCATGGATAACTGCACTCTGTCTCCATCCCTACACATCCGCAACCTCGGAGTCGTGTTTGACAGCAACCTGTCCTTTGAACACCACGTCAAACTAATCACCCGAACTGCCTTCTTTCACCTAAAAAACATCGCCCGTCTCCGCCCATCACTCTCCTCATCTGCTGCTGAAACACTGATCCACGCCTTCATCACCTCCAGAATAGACTATTGTAACAGCATTCTTTATGGCACAACATCCAACATTCTAAATAAACTCCAGTATATTCAGAACTCTGCTGCTCGCCTGCTCACCCGCTCCCATGATCACATCACCCCTGTTCTCCAGACCCTCCACTGGCTCCCCGTCCCAGAGCGTATCCAGTACAAAATCCTTCTCCTCACTTACAAAGCCCTCCATAACCGGGCCCCCTGCTACCTGACCGATCTGCTCCACCATCACACTCCATCCCGTCGGCTCCGCTCCTCCGATGCCAACCTCCTCTCCATTCCTCACAGGACCAAGCACCGGACATGGGGTGACAGAGCCTTCTCCATTTCTGCCCCCTCCCTCTGGAACTCTCTCCCCAAAATCATCCGTGACTGCACCGAACTCTCATCGTTTAAATCACTAATCAAAACCCACCTGTTCAAAACTGCTTTTAATGTGTGATTGTGTGCTCTGAACGTTCTTATTTGCTTTTATCGTTTGTTTTTATTGTAATTTTTAATGCATAGCTTTTAGGAATTTTTAAATTATGTGTTGTAGAGCGTCTTTGAGTATTATGAAAAGCGCTATAGAAATTTGATGTATTATTATTATTATGTATGTGTAGCCCTGATAATATATTTTGATAAAGTTACTACTACTAATAATAATAAGGTGTATATATATAATAATATGAGTTTTCTAATTTTGTTTTGCTTATTTAAATTTCTAATTGAGTTGGTGATCGGTGGTCATTGTTTTCTGGTGTGGGAGACCAACCGCCAATCCAGCTTCACTATCAGTTAGAGGGGCGTGGCCTAAACGGAGGTATGGTGGTGAAATAGGTGACAGCAACAGCTGTTGAGCTGCGTCAAAGTCATGGTGGGACGTCAAAGGGCTGACCAATAGTTATGCCTGTAGGATCTACACCAGGTAACGATCAGTGTGTTGAATGTATGCTGCCCATTGACTAAATGTTATAGTAGTGTTGATAATCGCGACTCGCGATTATCATTTAGCTTCACACATGTTGATCTGCACCAGGAAAGCCGGATGAGCCACATTGGAGCTCCTGTGAGTCAGGAGACGACAACCGAGGAAGCTGAGCTGGTTCCCGAGGCTGCTGCTACAGACCTGCTGTTTCTTATTCCGTCAGACAATCATTCCCGCTATTCACTTCCCTTTCCCAACACATCGTGAGTACTCACAGACATTTCACTGCCCCTTTTTGTTTCGGCTTGTGTGGACAAGTGAAATGGTCACGACCGTTTAAGGCCACTACGATCTCCAGCAACGACTTGGGCCTGCAACGGGGGTGTGGTTGGTGTGTGTGTGCTAGTGTGGTGTGAGTGGATTTGTGTTATTTGTTTTATTTGTGATATTTATTATATTTGTTGTGGTGGTTGTATTTGTGGTATTGTAGAGGTTCTTAGGAAGAGAGAGCGAGTTATATACATTTTGTGGGTTTTCGATGTGAGGATTGGCGTTAAGTTTTGTTTTGTTTTGTGAATAAATATGCTGTGGCGTGCATTATGAAACAGTTGGCTGCACCGTCCCTCTGTTAAACACAACCCAGGACCCCGCCCATCGTATATTGTACAGAGCTACATGGGCCGGGGGTTACATATGAATTCAGAGAGACTCTTTGAATGTGCTTTTTCTGTGGGATACAAATATGTTCTCAATGAATTCACGGGTGATCGAGTCATCTCGCCGTCTTTCGCATAATCTGCTGGTTTGTTCCTTGTTTCAGTGGACAAAAGTTCATCATGTAGATTAACATAAGGTTTCATTTGTTGAACATGGTATAGGAACAAATGAAAATAGCCCATGTCTTTGAATCCTTTTAACAATTCATGTGTGTGTCTTTGAGGATATAGTTGGCATTGCTCTATAAATGATACTCTGGAAATATGGAGTACACGGCTGAGGCAATTGTGAGCGGGTAAATAAATAATATATCAAACCAGCTTCAAATTACAATGCTGCCATTGCTTCACAAAATTTGTAATTACTTTTTCACATGGCAGTGTTGTTTACTCGGTTTAACCCTCTCAGGGTTCTCGGCGTATTAAAGAAAATGAAGAAAAGCTTTGGTGGACAGTCCATTTAAAAGAAGAAAAAAAACAGGTACAAATGACACTGTGGGTCCTTCTTACTGACGGATCAAAAGATCTTAGATTCAATGTGCTAATCTAGATTGTTTTATGTCATGTTCATGTTGCTTTGAAACAGCATTTTAATTTTATATCAGCCAAAGTCTTCAGAAACAATGGAGGTTTTGTTGTTTAAACAATTTCAAACCACCCTAACATACAGTACATCTACATTTTTGGGGGCTAGCCAAGCTTGTTTGGAGCTGTAACGTTAGTATTTCAATTCAATTCAGTTTATTTGTATAGCCCAATTTCACAAATTACAAATTTGTCTCGGAGTGCTTTACAATCTGTACACATAGACATCCCTGCCCCAAAACCTCACATCGGACCAGGAAAAACTCCCAAATAACCCTTCAGGGGGAAAAAAAGGGAAGAAACCTGCAGGAGAGCAACAGAGGAGGATCCCTCTCCAGGATGGACAGATGCAATAGATGTAATATCTACAGAAGGACAGATTTAGAGTTAAAATACATTCAATGAATATGACAGTGTATGAATAGTTCATAGTAGGTATATTCCACGATGGAGACCTCCACGATCCATCAGGCAGATGGCGGTGGGGAGGAGAAGTGGGCGGAGTCTCAACAGTGGGCGGAGTCTCAACAGGACAGTGGCGTAGTCAGGAGCAGGAATTCCACGACCCAGACCTCGATGATCCATCAGGCAGATAGATTAGGATTTATGCTCATAGGGTCCGACGACCCCATGAGACGTGAAGTCAAAAGGACTCCGGGGAGAAAGCAGAGTTAGTAACGTTTGATTGAGAGATGAAAATTCATCCTTAAGGAGAGAAAAAAGAGGAGATAGGTACTCAGTGCATCCTAAACGTCCCCCGGCAGCTATAAGCCTATAGCAGCATATCAAGGGGCTGGACCAGGTGAACCTGATTCAGCCCTAACTATAAGCTCTGTCAAAGAGGAAGGTCTTAAGTCTACTCTTAAACGAGGTGACTGTGTCTGCCTCCCGGACTGAAATTGGAAGCTGGTTCCATAAAAGAGGAGCTTGATAACCAAAGGCTCTGGCTCCCATTCTACTTTTAAGACTCTAGGAACTACAAGTAGTCCCGCATTTAGTGAGCGTAGCTCTCTAGTGGGCAATATGGTACTACAAGCTCCTTAAGATATGATGGTGCATCACCAATCAAGGCTTTGTACGTTAAGAGAAGAATTTTAAAAGTGATTCTTGATTTTACTGGGAGCCAGTGCAGAGCAGCTAGTGCAGGAGTGATGTGATCTCTTTCTTAGTTTTAGTGAGAACACGAGCTGCAGCATTCTGGATCAACTGAGGGACCCAAGAGATTTATTAGAGCAGCCTGATAATAAGGAGTTGCAGTAATCCAGTCTCAAGTAACGAACGCGTGAACCAATTTTTCTGCATCTTTGAGACAAGATGTGCCTGATTTTGAAATATTACGTAGATGAAAGAATGCAGTCCTTGAGATTTGCTTTACGTGGGAGTTAAAGGACAAGTCCCGATCAAAGATAACGCCAAGATTCTTTACAGTGGTGTTGGATGCCAGGGCAATGCACAGAAACCACATCACCAGATAATTGATCTCTGAGGTGCTCAGGGCCGATTAAAATTACTTCGGTTTTGTCTGAGTTTAACATCAAGAAGTTGCAGGTCATCCATGTTTTTATGTCTTTAAGACATGCTTGAATTTTACCGAGTTGGTTGCTCTCCTCTGGTTTTATCGATAAATATAGTTGAGTATCATCTGCATAACAATGAAAGTTTATGGAGTGTTTCCTGATCATATTGCCCAAAGGAAGCATGTATAAAGTAAATAAAATTGGTCCAAGCACAGAACCTTGTGGAACTCCGTGATTAACGTTGGTGGTTATCGAGGCGTCATCGTTTACAAATACAAACTGAGATCGACCACAGCATGGCACCAGGATGTCTGAAGCTGCAAGTCTCAGATATCCTCCAAACAAAGTGCAGTCACTGGACTCTGATTAGTTCGGCCCCAGGACCAACATCTCTAACCTCGTGGGATATTGTGTTCCCGATTCTCTGATCAATACATGAGCTATTTAAGAGGTCATGTGACTTTTGTTAGCAAGCCTTACGAGGAACGGAACTTTATAATTTAACACCCCCACCTATGCAATTTATCAACTGTGGTTTAAACCAATGACAGTGAACTTTACGTGTGATTGAACATTACATCTTAGATCCCTTCAGACCTGAAATAAAACAAACTCATGTGACAGCTGACCCTGGTGGCTTGAACATGCATTTAGCAATCCGGGAGTCAGGCCCAATTGAGCACATTAGTTCAAACACATGCAACAACCTTCAGGGAAAGGCAATAAATATTTAGATGGAAAAAAAGAAAACTTGTTATTGGATGAGTAAACCTCTTGTAATCTCATTTGGGAGAGCTACTACAGTATGTGTGTTTTTAAACTCCTTTTAAATTGCAACTTCATAAAACCCACATGCCCTGCAGCAGAGACTCTTTTCGTAATGACACATTAACAGCCGTAGGTAATGGTTTATGTTGGCAAGTGATGAGGTAAGGTAGGACCCCTGATACATAGAGCAGTCATATCTATCTCGTATACCTGACTGTCAAGTTCCCACGTGTTTTCATCTTCAACTCCTATACTCCCTACTTGAAACAGCCTTGTACATTTACCCCAAAGGATGCACGGGACAACTCTTCAACACAGCTCAATATGTAGTCTCGTTCTTATTTGTCGGCTGGTTGCATCATCAGGTTGAAAACCTTCAAAAAGCAAAAGTTATACAAAAATATAAATACACTTTCAACAATTTCAATCCAACAAAATGAATTCAAACAAATTACAAAAGTGTTGTTACTGGACCAGTGGCTTCTTTGGATGTACCATAAGTTGAATCGGTTCCTCTCCCGCTCTCTGCTAAACTGTTTCTCAAGAGTTTTTTGAGAGAGACATTGCACTTCCATGTGTTCCCACTTAAATAAATTAACTATCTGCACTAACCTATTGGTGGTGCATTCTGGGACTTGAAGTCTTCCAGCCAAAGTCAAGTGAGCTGATTTTGAACTGAAATAAAACTTCACAATGGCAACATTAGACATGTCCACCATTTTGTCTCAACACTGCCTGAAATGTTTCCAAATTTGACCCTTTTATGGTGTTATGTTTTGTTGTTTTCTTAGATTTTTTCATTATGACTTTTGGAACCTGTGAAAGCTACAAATTAATTATATTCAATACTAAAAAACAAGCGGCAATATAAGAAAGTTGATTTTCCCAAATTGTTGATATCTCGCTAAAATATATCAGCAAATGTTGCATGCATTGTCAGCAAATATTGTTATCACATCCCAGGTTTGGCTGTAATGTTAGTATGCATAGAGCAGCAAAGGGGAACTGCAGTCAATGTGCTGCTGCAGACGGGTCAAGTCTGTGCGGCCCTGTAGCTCCGCCCCTGCTGCTACACAAAGCACCGCTTGCAAATCTATTCATAGTTGATTCTTATTGGACATGTCACATGTCCAAAGAGAACCACATTTGACAAAGCACTCCAGCAAAACTCCCTCAAAATGTAAAGTAGAGCGATTGAGCTGTCATATGCAAGAGACAGACAGAGATTCCAGTGTTGCAAAAGTCTTGAACAATTAATGTTGCAGCGCATATAAAACACCGTAGATTATTTACATGTTTTCATTTGGAATATTCCATGTACATTAATGTAAGAAGAAGAAATTCTGGTGAATTCCAGACACATCCACTACATTCATTGGATACAAGCATCATTTATCACTGGGCAGGGATATTACGCATTGTGTCAGCACGATAAGAAGCTTTTCATATCACATTAGAAGGAAACATTATTGTGAAAAAATACAAAACGGAATGATTTTTTTTGTCACAGAGAACCAAATGACTGTCATTCAGGAATGTGACTGATAGTTATTGACTTGCCAATAATACCTTTGAGTAACATTTCTTGAAATATACATATGATCATGTGAAGTTACAAGTGCTGTAGTCGAGTCATCGCTAGATGATCTCACGCTCTGTACCTAGATTGAATAGAGTTGAGTTTAGCATTTTCACGCGTCACCACCTCCCTAAAACTGTCTGCGATTACCAACGGAGCGACCACTGACAAGACATCAGAACACTTGGGCCACGGCAACCAGCAGGTGACCCCAGCCGCCAGCAAGTGACCCCAGCCACCAGCAGGTGATCGCACCAACAAGCAGGTACAAATAACTTTAAAATCGGGCTATGGGAAATGTCAGTGTCCACACATCACTGAGTAATCGCCACACCCCCTAACCCTGCCTGGTCCGGCACCGGAGGCGCAAAACAGGTCAAGCGACAAGAGATTGTTGAAGCTGTTGAATTGACAGTCAATTATGTCAGTGAGGGACGGTGAAGCCTTGAAAGATCCTTCTATGAAATGATCTAGGAGGTGACATTTAAACGTCCAGGGAAAAGAAAGGCAAAAAGATATTGAGTGTCTGTTTACTTTATATCACAGTTATATTCACTAGAATATCTTTTTGGGGTTTAAGGTATTCAATTGGAGGATAGTCTTTCCAAGTAATTACAAAATTAGTCATATTTCACTGTAAGGCTAGAGGTACGAACATGCCTGGCAAAACCTCTTTTCGAGGTGGTAAAAGCATATCGTAATTGCAGTGCAGGATTTGACATTCACTTAAAATAATTATTTAAGAGACGTTTAAGGTTTTTTTTATTACATTTTGGAAATAGTGCATGTTGCAAGTCTGTGTTGCTTTCAACATTTTCCCAAGACCCCTTCCCTTACCTGATCTTAACAAAGTGCTTTGAGTTGCCTGAATGTAATCATACCATCAATCATGCTGTGCACTAGTTGCGGGTCGATCAGAGAAAATCAGAGAAGACAAATAACATCTTCGCAGAATTGAAAAAAGAATAACTCAAACAATCCGGGAAGCATTATGTATTGAACAAAACTTATTTAATATAAATTAGTCATTTAAGAACGTAATTTTTAGGAGGCAGGGCTGTTTCAGTAACCATCGCAATAGGTAGAAGCTGATGGACAACAGTTGAAGATGAAAACTGCACATGAACTGAGCACCCAGTGCTAAATAACAAGATCAGAATAGCCCGGAAAGATTTTCAGGAATTGCAGCAGACGATTCAGAAAGACCAAATACAACGACTTAGACTTATCGTCTCTGGCAAACTGCAGCTTGACTTTGTCATTATACCTTTTAAGGCAAACTCTAGCTCTCACTTTCAGAAAACAGAGGATGGTCGTATACAACGCTTCACGGTCACGTCAGCTTTGAAAGGTGAAACAGTGGGTTCACATAATTCATATTTACCAGGATATTTCGTAACGCAGATATTTTTGCCACTTTACTCAAATGTGTGATACATTTAATTTCACTCATCCTCAGACCTCCAACAATACACTTGCGGTCTTCCTGCTTGAATCATTGTTTTTTTTAAGGATGCAATTACATCTGCAATGCAAAGCGTAACCGGGTGTCGTGGCGTCGGAGCTCGTTTGCTGCACTCCTGGTGAAATACTACATTAGAAATGTCTTTTATTTCGCAGTCTCTCTTTGTTGTGGGGTTGCTGTGTCACAGCTGGGTATCATTGATTTACATAGCGAGAGATAGAAAATGAAGCCACCCAATTCTTCTGTTATCAGCATTTCTCGGTCACTCAATCACGCCTTATCGTTGCGCGCTGCAGGTCTTGTAATGACAGTCATCAATTTTAAAAAACAAACACCTCTGACGAAGTTCATTGTTAGTTTCAATAGTTTCAAGGGGGAATTACGTCCTGAACATGGATATACCTGAGCTTAAAAGAAGCATGTTAGTCGTGAGAGAGAAAATAACAATATGTTCCTTCTGAGCCTGCATTTAAATCACCAGCGCCGTGTTCTAGAAAATGAAATAACTTATTGCCTTCGCATTGAAAATGCCGGAATGTTATGTTTTGATCGCCGTGTATTTATTACCTTCGCATTGAAAATGCCGGAAGGTTATGTTTTGATCGCCGTGTATTTATTTATTTATTTGTATGCGTGTTATTCGCAAAACTCAAAAAGTATTGAACCGAATCGCATGAAATTTGGTGGGATGATTGTTTATTATCCGGGGACCAGTTGATTAGATTTTGGGATCGATCGGGTCAAAGGTCATGAACAGGTCAAAATCTTTCGCAGAACTCAAAAAGTATTGAACCGAATCGCATGAAATTTGGTGGGATGATTGTTTATTATCCAGGGACCAGTTGATTAGATTTTGGGATCGATCGAGTCAAAGGTCAAGGTCGAAGGTCATGAACAGGTCAAAATCTTTCGCAGAACTCAAAGTATTGAACCGAATCGCATGAAATTTGGTGGGATGATTGTTTATTATCCGGGGACCAGTTGATTAGATTTTGGGATCGATCGGGTCAAAGGTCATGAACAGGTCAAAATCTTTCGCAGAACTCAAAAAGTATTGAACCGAATCGCATGAAATTTGGTGGGATGATTGTTTATTATCCAGGGACCAGTTGATTAGATTTTGGGATCGATCGGGTCAAAGGTCAAGGTCGAAGGTCATGAACAGGTCAAAATCTTTCGCAGAACTCAAAGTATTGAACCGAATCGCATGAAATTTGGTGGGATGATTGTTTATTATCCGGGGACCAGTTGATTAGATTTTGGGATCGATCGGGTCAAAGGTCAAGGTCATGGAAAGGTCAACATCTTTTTTTTTACCATAGCACGATACATTTTTGTCCAATTGGCATGCAACTAATGCCAAAATGTTCATAATTCAATGCCCAATCTTGTGATATGCGAAGGTATGCGCTCTACCGAGTGCCCGTTCTAGTTACCTTCGCATTGAAAATGCCGGAAGGTTATGTTTTGATCGCCGTGTATTTATTTATTTATTTGTATGCGTGTTATTCACAAATCTCAAAAAGTATTGCACCGAATCGCATGAAATTTGGTGGGATGATTGTTTATTATCCGGGGACCAGTTGATTAGATTTTGGGATCGATCGGGTCAAAGGTCATGAACAGGTCAACATTTTTCGCAGAACTCAAAAAGTATTGAACCGAATCGCATGAAATTTGGTGGGATGATTGTTTATTATCCGGGGACCAGTTGATTAGATTTTGGGATTGATCGGGTCAAAGGTCAAAGGTCATGAACAGGTCAAAATCTTTCGCAGAACTCAAAAAGTATTGAACCGAATCGCATGAAATTTGGTGGGATGATTGTTTATTATCCGGGGACCAGTTGATTCGATTTTGGGATCGATAAGGTCAAAGGTCATGAACAGGTCAAAATCTTTCGCAGAATTCAAAAAGTATTGAACCGAATCGCATGAAATTTGGTGCGATGATTGTTTATTATCCGGGACCAGTTGACTAGATTTTGGGATCGATCGGGTCAAAGGTCAAGAACAGGTCAAAATGTTCTTGAATCGCATGAAATTTGGTGGGATGATTGGTTATTATCCGGGGACCATTTGATTAGATTTTGGGATCAATCGGGTCAAAGGTCAAGGTCAAGGTCATGGAAAGGTCAAACTATTTTTTTACCATAGCACGATACATTTTTGTCCAATTGGCATGCAACTAATGCCAAAATGTTCATAATTCAATGCCCAATCTTGTGATATGCGAAGGTATGCGCTCTACCGAGTGCCCATTCTAGTTTATTTATTTATTTGTATGCGTGTTATTCGCAAAACTCAAAAAGTATTGAACCGAATCGCATGCAATTTGGTGGGATGATTGTTTATTATCCGGGGACCAGTTGATTAGATTTTGGGATCGATCGGGTCAAAGGTCAAGGTCAAAGGTCATGAACAGGTCAAAATCTTTCGCAGAACTCAAAAAGTATTGAACCGAATCGCATGAAATTTGGTGGGATTGTTTATTATCCGGGGACCAGTTGATTAGATTTTGGGATCAATCGGGTCAAAGGTCAAGGTCATGGAAAGGTCAACATCTTTTTTTTACCATAGCACTATACATTTTTGTCCAATTGGCATGCAACTAATGCCAAAATGTTCATAATTCAATGCCCAATCTTGTGATATGCGAAGGTATGCGCTCTACCGAGTGCCCGTTCTAGTTTTTTTAATGTTTTACTGTACATATTAATATACCTTCTGTATAGTGTTTTCTTTTATATTTTGTGTTTATTCTTTCTTATTATAGTGTTATTTCTAAACTGTTGAGTCCTGCACTAGATTTTCAACAGATCTGGACTGTTGGTCTCGGTACAAATGGCAAATAAAACCTTGAAACTTGATACTACCAGAAATATTTCGAGATATTAATTGATTTAGACTGTGGTCTCAAGACAAACAGTGTCCTCGGTTGTTTCAGCAAATGGTGTGGTGTAGTGTTAAGGAGCTATCAAGTCTGTAAAGGGAGGCGGTCAGGGTGGAAGAATGGATCAACGAAACATCAGGGTTCGACATGGGAGACGGCTTCTGTTTTCAAACCCAACTGTTAGCCATAAACACGATTAAATCAGAAGAGACTTATTCTGAATTCAATAATAATCTGTATTGCAACGGTAACAAAATGAAATTGTGCATCGTCTTTTTGGACTCTATCGTAAACCAGGATAAACAAGGGGCGGTGACACTGAGTTCTGATTCGACAGAATCCCGCAAAAAGATTTTATCTGAATAAAATAAATACATATCTTACCTACAGCCTCAGGGAAGGAAAAGTTAGTTGGAAGACAAATGGTTAACATTAGTACTTGTTAAGGGGCTAGCATGAGTAAACATCGCCCCGATACAGATTTAAGTGAAACAGCCCAAAAGATATATATAAAAGAGTATGGCCTCTAGACAAGTATAGATTAGGGAGTAGGAATTTAAGAAGTGGTCAAGTGGGAAGAAGTGGTCGAGTGGGACCACAGATCAAGAAGCACTCACATTAGACCTGAATGCGGTCTTGTTAGACCCGAATGTGGTTGCGACGCAGTCACGTTAGACCACGCATTGCGACTCGGTCACGTTAGACCACGCATTGCGACGCGGTCACGTTAGACCACGCATTGCGACGCGGTCACATTAGACCACGCATTGCGATGCGGTCACGTTAGAACGGGAATTGAGAAGTAGTCAAGTAATCCAGGTCGCGAAAAGCCAGTGAAAGGCTAGCCTGGAGGGTCAGGCCCTATACAGAGCTAAGAGAACCCAAGCTCAATAACATGCCAATCCGACAGGCAACAAAGGACACCACCAGTTCAGTTTGAATGAAATATAGTAGGACTTAAGACGTGGAAACATGCATACATAACTTTATACAAACCAAATAAAAATAAAATACAACATTAGGTAGAAGGAATGGGGAGTGCGTATCTTAGTTGTTTTATGAATTTTTGCTGCGATATTAATTATGCTCTCGCATTTTGATCTTAGTTCATGGTGGTATTTTCACCATGAACTAAGATCATAATGCAGATGAAACATTTCTAAACTTTTTATTTTGTCCAGTCAAATTAATTTATACCTGGGAGCTACTCAATACAATCACTGTGATCTACTGTAGAATTGGACCATTGTGCAACTCTGGTTCCCATGCCATGTTCAAGGACACATCAGCAATTAATTAACAAAGAATAATACTCATTCTCTAGCTGGATTTTAACTAGTGGTCCAAAAACCTCTTGGCTTAATAAAGTTTAATCTGCTGTTCCAGAAATGAATTATTGTTCTTTCCTCATTTTACTTGTCTTCAAAAAGTGAGGTATCGAAATAATGTGAGGCCCTTGGATAAAGTCAAGTCACCAGAAGCTCAGTGAAATAAAAATCAAAACTTTCAATCCACAATTCTGTAGAGCCGAGTGTATTCTCTCACTAATCAAAGCGTGTGGAGATAAATGTGCGAAGTTCTGAGTTGCCATCTGATATTTACCACATTTGAATAATACACCAACATTATTGAGAAAAATTATCAACATCAACCACCGCTTGTGAAGTACTCCATCTACAAGACAAATCTTGTCTGAACCCTTTTAGCGAAAGTAAATTAAATGGAGCAAACATGAAGAATTCAATTGCACTGGTTTTTGAGTGATGTGCAGTGATTCAGTGTGAAAGACCAGTCATCTTTGATTTAATCTTACACTGAGATTTGAACGCACAGCATTTTAAATGATCTTTACAATCATTTAAAACACCACACCAACCATTGTTAAAAATGTCGACCTGTTGCTCAGTCATTTAAAAAGTATGCTATGCAGCCACATTGTTGAAATCATAAGTAATTTGTTTGATAGCCAATTTTTCTCCAAAGATATCCGATATGCTATCCTATATTTGTTGAAAATGTGAATAATATGGAATATTTTCCATTTCTAGGAATTGTGCAGGCATTCAAAATATTGATTTTATTAGGGTAAATTAAAATGATATTTAATTAAATGTGAAAATCAAATATTATGGGGTTAATGCAACTATTCTATAACATTTTTTTTATAGAACTAAGAAAAATAGTTGTTGGTGTTAAAATATTATCAAGGAAATCCAGCAGTGTAACCAGATGCAATGACTTCATTACCCAAAGATAAAAGTAGTCTTGAGAATCATTTTAATTCTAGAGTTGCAATCGACTACATTTGCTAAAGACAAATGTCAAAAAGTAGGATTTTTGATTGTCAGGTTTAATATTAGTGTAGAGTGGGTACTGTATGATTAATTCATATCCTCTCAAAGTCTCTCTTGATTCTCTTGGTCTGAATACCATTAGAAAACTTCGATTTTCCAGCAGTGAATAGTTGGAAAGTAACCGGGATATAGCACTCCAAATATTCCAGGCATGTCTGTTTCAACATGGGAATAAAAGGTGCGGCTCAAATGCAGTTAGTGTGCAACTTCACCGACAGGTGAGGTAGCAATACTGACACCATCCCTGTTCATCACATATTTCTTCTGTAGAGATATTCCCACATAGCCCACATCCAACACTCTGATATATAATCCTTGTACTCGTACATCATAAAGACATCGACCCACTTTGTTTCATTTCCTTGTTTTCCTCCAGCCAGTGATTAGCAACTAGTAGTTGGAGCATTTATTTTATACATTTAAGATGAGAGATTGCCATACTTAACAGCTGCTTGCTCAAGAAGATGTGTAAACACAACTAAATAACAGAAGTAACACAATTTATTGCATATCCAAGCTGCACATGACTGGAGATTTATACTTGTTCTCTTTGGCAGGCCACTTACCATCATTATGGAAATCACTGGAGGAGGATCAAACTCAAGACTGATTTCAAATTAGTAATGGAGGATTTCCAAAAAACCCACAGGGAAATGGTCGTTGTTATACATTTCTTTTCGCAGATTCATCTGGTGGCTTGGTGGGATTGTCTTAAACCCACAAATCCATTTGGGCCTTTCCAGATAAAGAACAGAACGTACCAAAGTGATCAGAAGACAAAGATGAGATTGCGTTGGACCAAATTGGACTTAGGCCTATCATGAACCTTTTCCATTATTCAAGCAATTTTATTCAGACTTTAGCAGCTCTTTACAATCATGGTCCATTGACATGAAACCCACAAGCTGCAAATGGTTTTCAGTCTGGCAGGAAAGACATAATTAACAACGCCCATCTAAGTGTGGCCCAGAGCAGAGGGACAAAATTATGATTTTAATGAAAATCATCCAATTGAACCATTCATTGGACAATTATCTGTAAATTTAGTTAAAAGTATTTGATTTAGTGCCATTACAGGAATATATTGGTTATCTTAGGACTCAAAAGAGTGTTGAATCTTAGGACTTTTGTCTTTTGAAGCACTTTGAGACCACACATCCATAAATCCGATGCTCGCCATGAATACAAAAAGTTCAATTTCAACAGTGTTGAAGAGTCGAAGCAGGGGATTTTACAGGGAACGAATGGTCCTGTATTGTCCTTTCCGTTCATTATTTATTTTCTAAGGGTCTATTGTGATGGTTTCCACTGTATGTAAAGTGGCCTGCCACTCTAAAACGCTGTTTGGTATCGTTTGACACTGTTTCTGTTGTTGCCTGCTCGCTTCCCTCTCAGCATTTATTATGAACACTGACAAACATGTCAGAGCACACAATGTAGTGAAGTAGTTCACTCGTTATAAAAAGTAGCAATCATTCAGTCACACATTGCAGAAGCTGTCACTTTATCTGCACTGCATAACTCTACTGCAAGAACTCTTTGTTTGGATTTAACCATGTTATCGATGTGGCTCTGGGGACAGCAATGTCAGTCAGCCCACCGACACAACAGTGACTAGCGTTATCTAGCTACTGAAGGTATACCCAATGTATATACACACGCTGCTTTTGTTTTTTAATGATTGTAACAGTGAAAAAAGTCCTACCCTGTATTAACGTAACAGTGCTAATTCCACTTTCCTCTGTGTCAATCGTCAGGTGGTGGTGTCATTTTGCACTGATTTCTAGTTTTTATGTTCATCTCTTCAACCTGTTGTCGCTGCTGAATCTGTTTGACATTCTGGACACATCTTTAAAATGCATATTTTAGACCCATCTGTCATGCTTCTCTCTGGAATGCCTTTTTTATTTTTTCCAAAGAATAAATAAAATGTGACCGTGTGGCCTCCATGGTAGCTTGACGAAGTAGCAGTGGAAGACGGGGCTTAGCAAAGGGTAACTTATCTGGTAAACTGAAAATGTCACTATATTTATTGTTTTGTTGATGCCTGTGTGAACTTTGATCATTGATGCAAAAAAAAGGATATTACCGAATGTCACATCCTGAATGCCCGTTTCTATAATGACATTGGCACCTGTGTGACACACTGTTCACACTTCAATATTTGACTATCTGAAACGGTAATGGAAAAGAGGTGATGTCTTTTAGATTGTCCAATAGACCCCCAAATGGAGAAAAAAACAATTGCACATGCTCGGGTAAACCTTCAAGCTAATTACACATTGCCATTAATCACCATTGCACCCCTAATGGTGCATCACATTGCACTCTTTAAATAGCATTTCTAAAAATAGAAAATGTCACTCATCGATCTTGGCAGTTAAGCTCTACATCGTAGCTTTGTAATCCTGCCTCCTATTGTTGGATGTCCAAAGCTGCACCAGGCAGCACAAAGCTTTGGATTTGCAGATGTTTTGCACGTCCCACTGCATGGTGCAGAAGGGAACAGCGGTGGGGGCGAAAGCAAACCACGTCACTTCTACTTTCCTGCTAGTGAACAAAGACGAAGAGCAGGGAGAGATGTAGGAGGCCCAATCACAATTATCTACAACACCTAGGAAAGAGTAAGCTGCCTCTCAACTTGCTCTAAAGGACTAAAAGCCGGAGTGAGTAAGGTAAAGACACAGGAAGTGGTAATCAGGGGGGAGAGTACACATGAATATGATGCAGTAAGCAAAGTACAAATGAGTCTGTTGGGGGCTTCAGCAGTACAAGTCAAGTGCTGAGTTCTTTGTTTTCCAGTTGCTCACATAGCCTGTAGGAAAACAGGGTGACTAGTCAAAATGTGCAGCTTGTGCCAAGCCCCCCTGTCCTACTTACTTTTCCCAGATCTGCTGATGCAGTCCTCCCTCTTTTCTTCTCCAGCTGTGGGCATTTATTATTCAAACCATTCCTCTTGAATTCTCCCTCTTCCGTGTTTTGCATAAGGATTAGCAATGCAGCGCTTGACATTTTTTATTTTTTTTCAGAGCAATATCCAAATATTTGAGTAACATTAAATAGGATTCAAGGTGGAAGTATTTTTTGTTCCCATTTTGCAGGATAGTATTCGAAAGCAGCGCTTCATCCAGGGCTTATAGTCTTAGATGAGATCAGTCAACCCAGCTCAGAATGCTCAGTTCTGTTTGGATATTGGTCTGTCTAAGGATGTAAGAGCTACTCCCAGAGGGAAAACAAAGGCAAAGCCAGCTGCAGCCAAGTTGCATCACAAGGGGTAGTTTCGTTTTGCACTTAACTGAAAAGTTTTTTTCGAAAATGACATTATTAAAAGTATCATTAAAGCTGCTGTTTGTGATGGACCTGGATGATAAATGTACGCTTCCTATAAATCGTTACCCACGCAGCACAGTACATCTGAAGAAAACACATCAACGTGCCAATACACAGGCAGATGCTAATTGAAAAAAGGTATTACACTGCCATTTCTAATGCTCGGTCCTGTTTGCTATTCTGATGATTCTTACACAGGCCCTTAAGTATCCCCCTTCCCTTCACCTCATCAAGCCTTTAGTGATACTACACCGAACATCATAACATGAAGCCAACAGGGCTTTCTGAAGTGCTTCTCGGAAGTTCATTAAAAAAAATCTTATCTGAAGATGTTTTAAGTGATATGATTAGGTTTCTGGAGGATCCGAGTGTTCTTGTGAAGCGTCCCACTGGTTGACATCTCAGCCTCTTCATAATTAATTTCTCCAACGCGAAAAAAACCCAGCATCTGACACTGTTCAGATATCCTACTACGCACTGATCATTAAATTATTAGCATGATAAATAGTCAATATGTCCATGCTCAGCTAAAGACACCCAGTCCTTCTATTTGCATTGCAACAGCTACACCAAGTAATAAGGTAATTTCACCTCAATATGAATCGTTGCTTTGTGCCAGACATCCTCCAACATACAGGTGGATGTTAAATCCTTTCAAGTCCCTTTTCAGTCTTGTCAACGTCAACATCTCTTTAATGCTACAAACACTATTACAGGCCAGAATTCATTACCGTATAAGGTTGAATCAGGGTTAATTTAAATTGTCCTCAAATCTTGCAAGACTAGCACAATCAACTTTTTGCAATTTCCTGCAGAACAATTGCATTCTCTAAAAACCCTCTCGTGCACGACAAGAACTTTGACACTCGCAGTAAATTATTTCTGACAGTCACTGAGCTATTCCAGCATTTTCTACTTGACCCTGCGAAGCAAAAGCACAGCACTCCTCTGTGCTCTCTCACTCCTGTGTCGACTTAACGGCACAGTTACTTCTTGTTCTCTCAAGGCCCATTTCTTCACCACTTTCCCAAGGCTATTCATATCACCTGAAAGTAATCCAGCGATATGCACCTCCAGCCATGATCAACAGCAAGACTGCCACAACCCCTTCAGCTGTGTGGTTTTCTGTTCTCTGGCAAGTCAATTAAGCAGCAAATGACCCCTAGAATCCGCTGTGATAAGTCAAGCACTGCAGAATTGCATTTAATCTATCATAATGATGACAGTAATTGGACTGAATGGTTGAATTCATTTGTTTTCAAGCTTGATACTATAGTCAAAAAACGATAACATATATTTATATCATTATGAAATTGTCTTAATTCCACTGGGTTGGGGGAGGGGGGGGGGGGCAATCAGGGGAACAAAAAGAAAACAGCCCTCAAAACCTCAGATGAGCTGCACAATTTTTCCGTAAACACAGAATCCAGATGATTATTCTGTACTTACTGTGGATAGTGCGATATTGATCGAGTGCAAGTCAAAGTCTATTTGTAGAGCACCTTTCAACGACATGGAAAATCAAGTTATGTACATGAAAATAAAATATATAATAACTTATCTTTCAGGATTTTCGGCACACTGCACAAAGGAGGATATTAATTCAAATACTACACATTTTAAGATTTATCTAATAAAATATTGGCAAAATAAAAAAGAATGAACAGGTGTCCTCATACTGTTCATTAAAAACACAGAAAACTAGAACGGGCACTCGGTAAAGCGCATACCTTCGCATATCACAAGATTGGGCATTGAATTATGAACATTTTGGCATTAGTTGCATGCCAATTGGATAGAAATTGACCGCTATGGTAAAAAGAAGATGTTGACCTTTTCATGACCTTGACCTTTGAACCAATCGATCCCAAAATCTAATCAAATGGTCCCCGGATAATAACCAATCATCCCACCAAATTTCATGCGATTCGGTTTAATAGTTTGAGTTATGCGAGTAACACGCATACAAATAAATAAATACACGGCGATCAAAACATAAACTTCCGCATTTTCAATGCGAAGGTAACAACATGACAGAAAACACGTATATGTATCTTTCAGGACCTGTGCCTCACACAGAAGGCCATCCTGACCCTAACAACACAATTTAGAGTTTTTTTCTCTCAGAGCTTCTGTGTTTTTTCTTCTCAGAATATCATCATCCTTTCCCATGAACATAACATACCTGGATCTCTGCTTTTTGTCAAGTGCACTCTCTTTTTCTTTTCTTACCAGCGTGACATTTCTTTACAGACTCTTTACCTCAGCGGGTGCAATGGCAATAAATAACAGTAGCAAGTTTAGAACTGCAATTATCATCCAGGTCACGAAGAAGAACAAAGCGGTTGCAGCTGTGGAGGAGAAAGCACAGCTGTTTTCAGAGATCACATTCTCTGATGCTTGAATCTGAGATCGTCTGAAAGAGCTAAATCAGTTTCAACAACCTCAGAAAAGTTAAGACCTGCGTTTATTAAGTCCAGAGTGTGATTCTTATTGTGTTCCAGCAACAGTGCCGTACCTTTGGGAGCAGCCTTCGCTGTCAGAACACCTTTGATGGTGATTTGGCTATGTAAAAGGCACAGCCGCACTGGAGTACCTGTAGTCCTGAACATAAATAGACTCAAGGGTGCTCCAACTTTGACAGTGCTTCTACTATCCGTTTCACTGAAATCAAGAAAACACACACACACACACACAAGAAGCTTTACAATATGCTCTCCAAGCTCAGCAGCAGCTTGTACATTATACCTACCTGTTAATTGCTCTCCAATTCCCTCTGTAATTTCACACTTTTTTAGAGGTGTATGACATCTTTTTATAGTTTTCAGTCAAACTAATCAACTTTTTTGAAGCTATCGCAGTTTTAAAAATAGGTTGTGAGATAATAATGAGGATAGGATGAAGGATCCGGATTTATATTCCTCCAGAGTCAAGAAAACCTAACTTCACAGAAGACCCTTGACGTCCTGGAAACCTGTTTGAACAACCGGACACGGGAACAGTTTCTTCCTGCAGGCTGACGGATAATCTGTCGTTCACCAATACATCCACTGCTGCCATTATTGATTACTGATTTTAATTCACACATTTTTAACATGAACACATTATCTGCCACTGCCAATATAAAATGATAAACACTGTGTATATACAGTATATACACAGAATTCCTTGTACATATTGGACATAACCATCCAGTGGTTGTATATTGATGCTTGTATCTTGATTTAGTATTTATTTTCTGATACTATTTGTGTTGTTTAGAATTTCCAGAGCTGATTCTTTTCATAAAGACGTTTTATCTTGGTACTTTTTAAAATATATTTATATGTATATACTATCCACCTATTTGTTCACTATGTGCATAACAGTCCTGATCATTATTCAACTTTTTATTTGTCCATTTATGGTGGATTGTTTTACACAGGTATTTATGTGTAAGTAAATCAAGAGAGATGCAAAAAAGAAAAAATGAAGAAAAAAAAGAAAATTCATTGCATGTGCACACAGAAACATGGAAATCAAAAACACAGGTGATTCTGAAGATGGAGCCAAAAGTCAACAAGATGAGAGTTGCTGTAGGCGTCAAGTGTTTATTTTGCAGTGTGGGTGATTGCGCTCTGATCTCATGACATAACGCAGGTATCTCATATTTATTTCTCACTGTAATCATAAAAATGTCTAATGGAGCTTCAGTAAGTGTAGCCTGTGTTTGCATTTGTGTCTTTGTTTGCGATTATTTTAGTAGTAGTATCCCTCCATCAGCCAACGGAGTACAATACACTTCGTTGGCCTTGTATTAAGAGTATAGACCTGCGAGAAAAGATGTGATTGAATTCGGAAGTGGTACTCAAGCCCGCCGAGTTGTTCTTGATGATCACATTTGGCAAACGCTCCACCATTGATTTTGTAAGATAATTATCTTGAGTATGCGACCAAGGTCATTCCACAGGTTTATTGGAAGAGAGAAAATCTTCATCTGAAGACTAGCCTTCCCCATTACCAATTCATGAGCTCATCATGACTGTATTATATTATCTTCATCGCCAAACCATTTTCTTCTCCATCAAGATGTGTTTGATTGATTAATCATTCAAATGTAATTACCATTGTGTATGTTTAAAGATGGCTGATGAGGAGTTCATAAATATTGATATCCTTCTTATTTCATGATTTTGTATCAAGTGCCCAATTTAGACATGATATCAACTGAAAGAGTGAAAGCTGAACAGTTGCTCGTGGCTTTTTAGAGCATTTGGAAGGAAAACAAGCAGTCTGTTATGAATATTTTGACTTCAACTTGATCATTATCTGAAATTGAACAGGTTGGAGTTATTTCTTTCTACTACTAACAATGCAAGGTGAAATGTATTCATAAATTGCCCGACAGCAAAGGCATGTTATTATTACAGGTTTACAAAAGTCATGGCATGTCTTATAATTCTCAAGCTGTTCACGACACGCAGATATTTTGCGCTACAAGAGAGATTTGAGAGAACATCAAGAAATCTCGCATCAAAGCCACCTGGAAATCAGGCATCTCATTGTTATGTTTAAGGATATTTGGATACACTCTTTTGATGTACCTTTCAAAACCAATCATCGCCTCGCTGTCAGCCCTCTGCGTGTGTTCTCCGAGGGCTTACAAAAGGTGGAAGATAGATGTAATTTAATGCGCAAGTCAAAGTAAATAGTGTGTCCCGGTAAATCACTTTGGCAGCAGATAGGACCTCAGATTAATCTCAGTGCCACTGATAATAGTGGCCTTATGTGCTGCCTACGCCTCTAATTTGGAAGATCAAACTTGAACCATGCATACAGAGTATGTGCGTGACAAAGTGTGCGACAACATAAGTTGCCAGAGCCTTTGCCTTAGAAGGGAAATTTGTATTTCTACATTTATGTAAACTTTTCAGTGAAACTGCAACATTAGGACGTAAAGACATTTATATAGACTGCTCAGTCATCCTTCTGACATTAGGAGAATACAGGTGATGGAGAGCGGTAATTAATTAGAACAGAGACCTGTGTGACGTGAGGGCTGCGTCGCCATTTGATTCAGAATATTACAAAAGCATCTTGCGCTTTTCCCGCTTTCATTTTCGTGCTGAGTTTTTATTAATTAAAATTATATTGATATGCTACCAACTAGGGTTGCACGGTGTACCGATACTAAATAGTTACCGCGGTACCCGTACGTTCAAAACGATACTGTTTTGCATATTTTTAGTATCGATACTCCGCTCCTCATGCTGCCTGCAAGGGGAAAGGGCTACTCAGCACTTACAGGCAGCGCTGTGAGCGAGCGCACAGCTGGGGAGACAACATGGCGTCAAGTGCCGGAGCTTTTGCAGACCGTCCTCGGCTTTTTGTAAAAAAAAAAAATGCCAGAAGTGAAATCTGAAAAATACTTTGGCTACATTACAGACAGTGAAGGAAAGCCCACTGACCTACAGAGTCACGTTAGCTAAACGTGTTTCAAAGCCACTCAGACCAGGGGGGGCAACACGTCAAACATGGCAAAGCACGTTTCAGACAGACGCCCCGAACTTTTCAAAGAACGACAGGTAAGCAATGTGATTATAAAGCTCATCCATATACAGCCTAACACGATAGCCTTAGCTTAGTTTGAAGACAAGCCTTTATGAGCACGAGGTCACAATGCACACACGCGTACTAAATGAAACGCAATTGATGGAAAATGGCTACATGCTGGTGGATCTTGAGCTACTTCTTTATATTTTTAGTTGAGGAAGAATAAATATTCCATCAATAATTACAATATAAACTCCACAATTGCTAATACTTATGGAAGGAACTATGTAGTCATGTGGTAAGATACAAACAAAAGGTCGACATAGCCGTTTATAATCAATGCTTTGATAGCACCATGTAGTTTTCATTAATATCTTGCTGTAGGCTAATACTAATATTGATACCATTTTTTAAGTGTTGAAAAAGCTTTGCAAGAACAAGCTGGGAAAAAGAGATCCATACAGATGTTTTATTTATTACTATTCTAGATAAATATACCAGTATCGTGTCTTATTTGTGGTATCGTATCGAATTCTGGTATCGTATCGCAAGTATCGGTATCGTGATATTTATTTAACGTTTCAGTGACTATTGTTTTTGGTCTTTGTTATTTTTTCAAAGAAGAAATATTTTCCATCTACGCTAACCTCTACCGGAGGTTGTTTTGAACGTTGTTTGTCCTCTCACACACACACACACACAAGCCACACGCACAGCTACAGGTAGCTCTTCCCAGGACGTCGTTTCCGGTTTTCGCACGTGATGAATTTGCATTGGGCACTTAAGGTTTTCAGACGTGTGAAATGTAAACACAGAAAATTAATTTGTACTTTTTGGAAGAGATAAAAAATGGCCGGTCAAATGAGCATTTCACACTCCGATTTTACGTATCGGCTCTTACGGTATTTGGACATCATTATCACAGAATTCGTGCTTTAATCATGAAGACGAATAAGCCACACCTGAATCTCACTTAAAGGAAGTGATATTTGCAGAGTTGTTTACATGCTGTTCATTGTTTTGCGGCTGAACAGCGAATTAACCTATATATCCTGCAAACTGAAGTTAGAGTGCACTTTTCCCTGGTGAATATTCTTTTGGTTGCCATTTCAGCAGACTAAAGTGCAGCACAAGACGTGGGGCCATAATTGTAAGTGAGATAAGAAGGAGGCTTCAGACTCGATGTTCAAAGTCTGTGTCTATTTTCGAAAAGGCTGCTTTCCGGTTCAGCGCGACCGTCTGCTCGGCCAATAACAGACACTGACGTTATCGCTTTATGCAAGCTCTGATTGGCTGTGTGGCCCTAAAGTCAAACAATTACCTCATGGTGTCAAAACTATGAGGCGCCATCAAGAAACAAAAAAAAGATATAGGATATAAAATGGCTACCTCTTTCACAAAAGGAAAACACAGCAGAGACTTTAATTCAGCAGGACTTTAACGTCGGCCTCTTGGCCATCGTGAACCCTAGAGTCAGCGTGTGAAATACCCGGCCGGTCCCCCGTACAGGACCTGGTGCTCCATTGTTATGCCGGACTCCAACAAGGAACCAATGAGCTCCATGGATGCAACACAAGGAAATTAACGATACTCGTGGTTCTCAACCTTTTTTTAAGTGATACAATATAACTTCTTAGATGATTTTAGAATGGATGCTGATTTAAAAAAAAAAAAATTTAATCAGACACGTACATTCTCGAGTGCCTTCACGTGCATAGTTAAATTGTAATATACATTTTTAGAGACAAAGGCAAGTGACATCATTTAATTAAAGATTTTTCCAGAGATCCCGCAGATTTTGCTGTTCTTTCAGGGATATTTGGCACACTGTCTAGAATTATGTAAACATGTAAACAACCCAACATTGCCTGTTTGTCCTATGGCGTGGTGTTTGGAGAATCCATTAAAAGCCAGAATTTCTCAGCCACTGGTCAATTTGTCGAGTCATCGTTATTGATCAGTAATGTTATGAACCCCCTAGAGACACACAGTGGTCCTTTGGTACTGCAAATATTAATATTTGTTCTAGTTATTCATTCCGATGCCGTCTCGTCTGTCTTTCACCAGTTGTTGTTGTTGTTGTATGAGGGGGTGAAAGTCAGATAAAAGCCATGTAATCAAAGGAGGGTGTCCAGGGCTCTTTTTGGCCTTCGCTGCCATGAACTATTCATTCTGATGATTGGATGTCCCTTTGGAAATGTTTACTCTGCCTGAAAAGGCCACTTAGACTGCCACAGAATAAAGATGAGGAGTGACTGGCGGTTTGAGGCTGCTCAGCTCTGTGATGGCAACGCTCTGCCGTTTGTCACATGATGGTTCGGCAGATACGCAAAACAAAGGCCACAATAGTCTGTGTTGTGGTTTGAATCTGTTGAAGAAGGTGGTGATTTATCACGTTGGCAATACACACACACCCATGTATTAGTGCAAAAATCGTGCACAAGAACACACACACACACACAGCCAGGGCACTTAACTCTATTTAAGCAGGAATGAATCACTTATCAGTGTTAAGTAGTACTTTTATTCTCTGCAAAAAGATCTTCAGTCAACAGAGGAGTGTTTTCAGCATTTTAAGATCGTTTTATCTGAATTATAAAATAGGACATTAAAACCACGACGAAGGAGCCAAAACACACTTAATTTTAAATTACCTTGACACCAAAACATGACAGAATGACCAAAGAAAACATTAACGACATGGCAGCCATGACTCTTCCTGGGCTTGCAGCACAATAGATGCATTTAAATACAAAATTATCTTCAAACTGGCTAACTTCGAGTCACGGAAATTAGGGATCTCAAGCAATTTCACTGGTGTGTATCTTATTTCTTTAATTCAAGGGTGAATTCAGGCAGACCCGCGAGAGAATAAAAAAAGAAGGAAGAAGGCAGAGCAGGAAGCAGATATCCGTGGGCGTGTGTTCATGGGTTGCAGAGGGTTATAATTTGTGTGGATTATAGTTTTTCAAGCCTGTTTTACAGTTTCAATTTTGCCGACGGTCTGTTGACTGTGATGCACTTTCATTTATTTGGCTGTTTTGAGAGAGACAAATTATCCCAAGCCCAGGCTGAGATCATCTCTTTGAAAAAAAAGCAGTATGAAGAACATGCCATTTTGAAATAACTCACTGATGCGGTTAGCATTTTTTTGCATTATGTGAAGTTTCGAGTCTATTAAAAGCCAGCATTCCTCAGCCACTGGTACATTTTTTTAAAGTCATTATTGTTATTGATCAGTAATTCTATGAACCCCCGAGAGACACACAGTGGTCCCTTTGGAGTGCAAATATTAATATTTGTTATAGTTATATATTCTGATATTTGATACCTGCGGCTGTGTGTTCATGTATTTATAAAGATATTTTGAGTTATTTCTCCAATGTCTTTTCCCTTCTAACTGCACAGTCCATGTGATGATGACTCCCACAGATGCTGGTGACCTCCTGACCTTTCAAGTTGTGCTACAGTTCAGTAAAATGAACCTCCCGACAGACATTTGGGTTCAGGACACTCATTCTAAATAATAACCAGATTTTAATGAAATTCCATTTGTACATGTCCCCATGAGATTTGTTCAACCTCTAGGTGCTCAACTATTATTAAAACTGAATGGCTGGTTGTTCTGGAGTTGAAACAATGTATTGATCGACAAGAAAATCCTTTTAAATATTAAACAGTTTATTCTGTATTTCAAATCTACTCTGGCTACAACTTCTCAAATGTGACGATTTTCTCCTTTTTTCAGTTTTTCTAACACTGGCATTTAAATGTTTTGGACTGTTGGTTGGAGTTAAATAAGAATGTATACACCTTTGCTCTCAGAATAGGTATTTTTCATTATTTAACAAACTGAACAAGAAATATGTCCTTGCGTTAAATGATAATGAAAATAATAATTAGTCATAGCTGTACGCTAGAGAAACCCTGAGGCCAAAATGTCTACTTTGTGCACAGGATACATGATAATTCAGCCAGATTGCCAGGAAAGTATCTCAGGTGGAGTTGTTTTATACACTTCCCTTCTAATATCCTCCTTGCGGTTCGCACTTCATAGTTACAATTTCTTGCACGAGTGCTGGGAAAAGCCCACTGGTAAACCCGACCGTGAAGCTGTTAATCACAGGGCTGACATCGTGTGAATGTGACATTGCATCATTCATCTGCCTTAAAAGCACAACGAAAGCTTTGAGTTTTGACGCTGAAATACTTGTGAGAAAATGTGGTGAATTTTTATTGTCGGCCAACAATGTCACAAACCGTGCTTCATTCTTTGATTTGGATCATCAACAAGAGCCGAAGCATGTTGTGAAGAGGTGGCCACCACGTCCGACTTCCTCTCAGTCGCATAAGAACGGGGTGTTTTCCTTCAGGTTGGAAACTGTCACAGAATTACATTCGGACTTGTTTAAAAATGTTCTCTAAACTTATCAGAAGGAAACACTTGTTTGATTTATGGGAATGATGCCATTGTTGAGACTCAACCGGAACAGTCACGGTTTGGGCCGTAAAACCAAAATAACGACCTGAAAGATGCTATAAAGCTAAATATCTCAAGAATCTAGTGATAGTTAATTGTCCGTCAATAGCAGTGACATCTTTTCCCATGTAGTCAGTTAAACCATTGTTTATTTAAAAAATACTGATTGAATAATTATATCATATGACAGATAGATCTATACTTCTTTGTTAAAGTAACATGGTTACAGTATATAAAATGAAATAGCAGAGCAGGATATTTGATATTAATTATGAATTATTCTATCATTAGGCTGTTGTACAGGTCGATACTATAGAGAGATAAAATATGACACCCACACACACACTGACAGCTTGTGATTAAATAATTGTGTCAATTCAATACCGATCATGCCTCCCTCACATGTGCTGCTGAGCTACTCAAGTTACATAATATAAAAAAGAAAGTTTATTAAAAGGCCGTACTGACATTATACTGACTACATCAACTCCTGTCAGCCTTTAATTATTTAGTGAAAGGGAAAAGGGCGATTTTAAACCAAGCGTGATTAACATGTGTTGATGTGCCTTCTTTTGTAGTGTCCGCCAGCCTCTCTCTCTCTGTAGATATGCAAACATTCAGTTCATGTTGAACAAGACACGAGAAAAGAGTGGGCGCTGCGAGACATGCAATTGGCTTGTAGCTAGGCAACCCTTGAGAGCTGCACTGGAGGACCTTGAGGTGTCTCCCATAATATCGCAGGCCAGTATTACCGTTTGGAAGCTCACTGGGCTTCTTATTTTTCTTTTTCTTTTGGCACTCTGGGAAAGTGTCAGAGCAAGTTGATGGGATAAATCAGAATTTTTGAGGGGGAGTGAATTCATTTTGGATGGGATTCTTAAATAGGCCGCCTTTTAATTTTGTCACCCCCTCGGTTCCAAAAATGTCATTGTGTATTCAGATAAATATTCATCGCCGTTCAAGCAGCATTTTCCAAGTCCGAATATCTAGTCGTTGCAGATGAACCCGTTTGAAAGTGTGTGTACTCGTGTCTACACTACTTATTTCTCACCTCCGTTTCATTACTTATTTGGCTAAATGCAACATGGCCGTCGGCTCCAGCTCGTGCACAAATGCCCGACCGCATGGGACTTCGGTGGCAGCCAGATAAAAGCAAAAGCAAAGTGATTCACCTGAGGCAAGAGGAGCCTTTTGCTTTCAGGGGCCACTCACCCACACACGATGTGGGTTCAGAGCATCCTTGCCCAAGAGAGCGAGCCAGAAGTTTGGACAGAGACGGAGAGAGAGAGAGTTGTAGGAAATGAGGGCGAAGTAGATGGGGAAGCAGTGACACGGGAAATAGAGAAAGAATGGCACAGGGAAAGTGCACTGGATAGCAGCAGGAGGGGATAGAGGTAGGGGGAGGGGGGGGGGGCTACGAGAGCAGCGTGGGCACTCAGGAAGAATATGTTTCCAACATCATGACCGGAGAGCCTCCGAGTGCCCCTGTTATTAGGCGTGTTCGTGTTGCCGAGCCTTCTGTTCTCGAATGGGAAACAAGTGGCTTATGGCACAGTACCAATCTTCTCCACGGACTAATTGTGAATGAGCGTGTGCTCATATCTTTTCTATTTTTTACTGAAAATCCATTTATTCTCGTTTCCATCGTGCAAAGTGTAGGTTACAGTGCAATTCGTGATGCTTCGGAGCAAATTGTCAGGTGTTTGATAAGATTACAAATTCCCTAAACGTTTTGAAAAATAATTACAGCGCGGTTAATGTTTTCCCTGAAAATAGCCGGCACGGTTTGTTGTGTTCATATTTGATGACAAAACCATTTGAATGTTTCGATGCTCTTCAGATAACTTCCGATAAGCCGGATGTGTTAGTAACATGTTAATTACTTCCAGTGAGCTCTCCTGGTTGGATGGTTTGAGGTGGGTAGCTTTAAAAAAAAATAGCAGTAAGTGTGGCTCATTAATATGTTTTTGGTCCAACACAGCTTGCACACTGAAATATCTCAACAATTATTGAATTGATTGTCATGACATTGCAATCATTCCTCAGAGGATGAATCCTACTAAATGGGAACTAATAAAATATCATCAGCCTCAGCTGTGCTTTCCGTTTAGTGCTAAGCAGCAAATGTTATTAGCATGCTAAGATAACACAATTAGACGTTAAACAATATCCCTGCTCAACATCTGCACAGCGTGTCAGCATGCTGACGTGAGCATTTAGCTCAAAGAACCCCCCGTGCCTAAGTACAGCCTCTGTAATAGTTCATCGCTTTTGAAAAAGCAATTTTTGGCATAAAGGGAGAGAATCAGGCGTTGGAAATACTTGTTAGTGCCATCACTTATTATTATTAGACTAATTATTTGATTTTGAGCTCTTTTTTTCTTCTTCCTTCAGCATTCATTTGAGCATGCAAGTTCACACGCGACACACCTCTCGACTGGTACAATATGCAATGGCTTAATTGTCATTGCCATTCAGCAGAACTTGTTACGGAGCACAATACACTATTGATCCTTTGGTCGCAATGGTTGAATGCGGCACAGAAGGCGAGCGATTACTGGTCATGATTGAGTGATCACAGCGTGCATGAACAATGCCACATTGTTGCAGGGTGAAAATCATTCTTTGTGCCCGTTTTATATCATACCCACAGTCCCAGGCTTAAAGGGTCAACAGTATAATGAAAGGTTAATGTAACCTTTTAGTTCAGTCAGGGCAACGCTGCATATGTCTGCAATACGGCGAAATAAGAAAGACAATTAAATTTTAATGCCGTGTAAAATATTCACGATGTGCGACTACACTGATTTCTTCATAAAAATTAACAATCTCCGAATGGTTGTTTGTACTAAACTTTACAAAGCTTCGGGGACCCTCATACACTGCATAAGATATAACAAACATTTTTCACTAATTACAGACTTTCTTAATCCAGATTAGTTTCAATGATGCAACAAACTTGCAAGAGAGCCCGATTAAAAAGAAGCCTACAGCGAGCATCTCCACACATCACCCTGCGACTGCTTTCATATCTTGAAATATGTCAGTGGAGATGTAGAGATTGCAGACTGCAAGGCAGGTGCAACACTGGCAAAAACTCCCTTTAATAAATAAAGTTGTCGGGTATAAATGTTAACGGCTGACATGAGTGCACCTCAGGTGTGGAACCTGTATTAATGAGGCACACACACACTTCACGGAAGTTACCTCTCACCCCAAGCTCCACAATACATCACTATCCGTGATGAATTTCAACAAGTTTAATATACAAATTCCAATACATGTGGACCATTTAACCTAAACTCTGTTAGATGTGGGGAAATAATGGGAACATTGTGTTTATTACTCTGTAAAATAACTAAAAATCATGTTTGTTGATAGAATATGTGTCTGAAAACAGTGACACACGTGTGATTGACGATGAGCCGGACTGCGTCGTGTGTTCATTCTGTGCCGCTGTGAACATGTGGAGCAACCACGGACCGGAAAGATTGAATGTCGCCCAAAGGTTTTGGGAGGAATGCTGTGATGTCCAGGTTTTTAGGTTTCCTGCTATCCTGCCATCTTGGCAGATGTTTAGCACCAAAGAAAAAAAAATATATATCCACTTAGTGTGATGCACTCTGGTTGGAACCAGCAATAATTAGGCACCATGGTAGAGTGAGAGAAATGTTATTTGACTTCCAGCTGAACTGTCACGACTCAAAAACAGGACCCAAGAGCATGACTCCAAAGTTCAGGGCAATCATAAGGGTTTATTAAACATAGGAAATCCCCAAAAATTCCAAAGAACAAAGTACAACTTAAAGTTGGTGCTGAGCAGGAAACTAAGATCGGGTTTAGAAAAAACAGAAAATCACAGCTATGCTGGGAAAAAGACTTGATCAAAGTATAAACAAAATCACAACTATGCTGGAAACTGCAAACCAGGACAAAAGACGACACTAACATGAACAACAATTACTTAGACTAGACGGATCAGGACGAGACTTGAGTCAAGACGATCTGACACAAGACACAGGTAGACACAGGCTTAAAATACATGAGGAAATAGGGAACAGGTGGACACAATCAGGGGTGGAGCAGGCAATCACACTCACGAGGAAACACCGGGGCAGGAAATAAAGTTTCTGAAACGAGAGAGGACAGTTACTACAAAATAAAAGCGGACATGGAAAACAGGACTAAAAGCTAAAACTTAACATAACCGACGAGACATGACAGGACCCAGGAGAGCACAGGGCAGAGACGATGGGGAGCATCGGCAGTGTGCATGAAGTACCCAACAAGCCAGACTTGAGTAAAAGTAAAGATATCTTACTGGAAATTGATTCCAGTAAAAGTGAAAGTCACCTATTAGAATACTAGAGTAAAAGTCTTAAAGTATCTGATATTTACTCTACTTAAGTATCAAAAGTACATTTTCTGTGAATATATCGGAGTCAAAGTATAAGTTTCTTTTGCAAAATGTGCTGAAGTAAAAGTAAAGGTCAATAGAAATCTAAAAATAGTAAAGTAAAATACAAATATTAAAAAAAAAAAACTTACGCTGGCACATGTTGGTGACCTCCGCACTGATCGTAGGTCACCAACATCATTGTTTGACCTTTAAGTTACAACTAGACTACAAAGTTACAACGAAAAAAATGAAGCTTGTAATTTCAATGCAGCAAAGTGCTGCAACAACCAAGACAGCGGGGTTTCAAGGTTTGGTGTCTTCGCTTTCTCCATTGAAAGCAAACCATCCTGCCAAAATAAAAGGCTACGGTCATGATTGCTGTGCAACAAACATGTTGTAAACCTATCATTTATACGTACTAGATGTTTACTTCTACACAGCTTCTTTTTGGACATTGCATCTGTAACACCCCATGTACTTTGTGTGGGTGTCTTCCCAGTGTTTCCTGATTGTGCGTGCGTCCACTGATTGTCCTTCCTTTCACCTGCCGCCCACATGCTTGTCTTCTAACTTTTCATTTCCTTCACCTGTGGTTACTCCTCTCCCCCGCTTTCCCTGGTCCTCTGCCAGATTGTGTGTTCTTTCCTTTTTTCCGTTCCTCTGCTCCTGAGTTTTTGCCCTCCCATCTCTGGTCGTGAAAGCGTCATATTTTATGTTTTGTGCTATTTTGTGATTCAGCTTCATGATTGAGCTGTAATGTGTTTTTTTTTAAAGTGCTTTAATGCTATAATGACTCAACCATGTTCAGTACTAGAGTTGCTTTTTTATTTATTTTAATTTGAAAATGGTCTAAACATTTTCTAGGGTGTAGTGCATGATTATATGCAAGTGCGCCAAGTATAGACCACTCTTTTTCAGTGAACATCGAGTACACACAATTCACACTTGATACTATTTTTCAAAGGAATTATGTACGAATCTCTGCCTTCATGTGGCAGCGTGAGCTGAAGGTTCATTGACACAGTGACAGCTACAAAATCTGCTGTCACATCTATTTATATAGCAGTCTTTAACGTTTTTTTTCTTGATGTGCATGCTGTGATACTATTTAGTATATACGTAGATATATGAATGATGTAAGATTCTAACTTCACTTCTCGTGTGCTCACTTATTTCTTTGACAAAAGCATTTTATTCCTGATTGTTGTGTTTTTAGCATTTTTTATGACATGATTGTTTTTTCACAATATGGGGGAGATTAATGCACAACTTAAAAAGAAATTATTCTTGTTCAATTCCCAAAACCCACAACAAAATAGCTGCTGCACAATAACTTGTATGTTTACTTACAATTTTATATAGCAAATAGACATTTCTGACCTACCGAAACAAGAAAACAAAGAATACATTACAGACGGCTCACAATCTCACTTACAATCCCAACAGATGTGTACAACAACATCTAACAATAACCATACTATAATGAAGGTGAGCGGCAGCTCGGTATATACTCTGATGCTCTCTTTGAGCAGTCAATCAGCTGCAAGGGCCTCCAGCTAATGGACCAATTGCTATCTGTCACACCAATCAATCAAGAACCCACACACCTGACAAGTCAATCAATAATTACTGGTCTTACAAACACACTCAGGGGAGGAAAACAACTGATCGACAGAGCGACTCGACAGTCGTTATGTTGATTTAACTCAGAGAAATACAGCTACCTAACAAAACAACAACATAGATGTACTCAAGCTATCGGGGATGTGAGGCAACTTTCTAATTACATTGACGATTTCTTTTGACAGATACATATTGGCATGTACTAGCAACTTCTACTAAGTCTGCACTATATGGCAGACATTAGATTAATTTCTATTTATAAAAAATATGAATTATTTGTTTTATTGGGGGTGGGGGCGAGAGAATCTCAATCTTTGAAACAAATTTTTTTTGTGACAAGAATAATTACTGCACCAGTCAATTCTTCAAATAAGTAAGGCAACATTTTCCTCAGAAGTCACCTCCCGTGGTTGTGCTAATAATGAACTCTTCTAACATTGGTCTGGAGAGGACAGTTTCCATTAACTTAAATTATATATGTTAATGTTCAGCAGCAAAAGGCCAAACTAAGCATGACATTATAAAGAAAGTCTAAGGAAGGAGATTAAGGTGAAAGATGGATGTATAAAGTGTGACTAGGACAATGAAAACTAAAATCTGTATTGTCAAAATATATATATATACACCGTAACCACAAGGAGGTGACAAATCAGAGATCAGTCATGAGTTTAATCCTAATGGAGACCACAACAGAACAAAGTATATTTAATGAATCAATGGACTTTAGCATTGATCACGTCCATTTGGCCAACTCATGGGGGTAATACCGATTAATCAGTCATGAGAAGATCTTTACACGGTAGAGGGCCTTGAAACAAAAAGAGGTGTGAATGAAGTGAAGTGAGAGACTGCAGAGAGACATAAAAGGAAAGTAATCTAAATATTTTTTCAAAGAACATTTCCAGTATATTTCAAACTGGAGGGGGAGCCATAAGGACCCCTTAGTAGGAAGCCATAATGACCACATCAGGGGTGACATTCTGTGCTAAAATAGTTTATTGTGAACAAATTCCAGTGGAATCCCAGAATAAATACTAAGAGGTGGACTGCGAGTGTATTGGCGAGTTAAGTCAAGACCAGCGTTGGCTTTTGGAACATTTATTTATTTTATGACATTAAAACCTGGTCTGTAGTTTGACATAAAACCTCAAGCAACCACTTGCAGAATATACAGTGGGTACGGAAAGTATGCAGACCCCTTTAAAATGTTCACTCTTTGTTCCATTGCAGACATTTGCAAATATCAAAAAAGTTCATTTTATTTCCCATTAAATCAGCACCCCATCCTGACAGAAAAAAACACGTGGACATTTTTGCACATTTATTAAAAAAGAAAAACTGAAATATCACATTCCGCTTTTGTTTATCATAAGAGCCACCATCTAAATTGGGAATGTCATCTCCTTTTTCGTGATCCCCCAAACACCAGACACCTTAAACTCTGAGAAATATAATGAACTTTTTTTTTATTCTAGCAAATGGCTGCAATAAAACAAAGAGAGAACATTTCAAAGGGGTCTGAATACTTTCCGTACCCACTGTCTGTATGAGCTGTGCGGAGGATGTGTTTCACATTTATGAAAAAAAAGACTGATAAGATAAAAATAATCCTGGCAGTCAGCCAATAGTATCACCTCGGGTGATTAGATGACATTGCGTGACATCAGATTGTGAGACGATTTTCACAGAGCCTGGGAACATGTGAGGATGGTGCCGAGTGTTGATGATGACGACGACGATGGTGTGTGTGCCGTTTCAGCGTGATGAATATCCCTATCCCAGATGGCCGGCTCTCCACGAGACGGAGCGCACGAACCCTCTGAACCAGCGTGAGGCTTCAGCGGCCGCCTCCCCTCCAAGGTCACCGTCAGCAGAACGAGTTTTATATCTCTGCTGCTGACAGCTGCAGTTTAATTGTTACCTTGTGAAACGGATAGAGCACTTTCAAAGAGGAGAAGACTTCGGCAAATCCTCAGATATTAAAACAAGTTCCGTTTTTTTCACAGTCTTCTCGGGATACGGAGTGGAACCGCGCAGGCTGTTTTGAGACCTCTATTCCAGAAGTCACATTTGTGATGGCTTAACCCTTGTGTTGCCTTAGGGTCATTTTGACCCGAATCAATATTACACCCTCCCCCCGCCTTTGGGTCATTTTGACCCGATTCAATGTTTAACCCTCCTGTTACCTTTATATTTACTAACATATTTTACCCTTTGGGTTCAATTTGACGCCAGCAATTAAAACCTCCAGAAAATTATTAGAATTAATATTGTTTTCCAAGTTTAAGTGTGAGGCACTTTATGTTTGTTTGTTGACTACCGAAAGAACACCGACATTAAACATTGAATGGGGTCAAATTAATCCTAAGGCGGGGGGAGGGTGTAATATTGATTCGGGTCAAAATGACCCTAAGGCAACACAAGGGTTAAAAGCCAAAAGTTAATGAGTTTCCAATTTTTTTACTTCTTTCCCATGTTTCATAACATAAAAAACATTTCCCAATGTTGATGCAGCCTGATGTCTTAAAGACCCCTAACCCATTTAACCTCAGCTACACAGTGTGCAGGGAGGTCATCCCGGTGCACTGCAGCATGATGCCAGAGGCTGGCTCCACTTGAGACTAGTTTCAAATACTTTATTTCAAACATTGTATGCAGCCACTCCAGTCCAAGTGAAACTTCGTGGCCATCATGTCTTGCAATATGACATTGGTGTCCAGTGTTTGTGCGTCATTATTTTGTGTCACAAAGACAGAGGGTGTTGCCACAAAGTTAATACTTTTCTATTTTGTTCCGTGTCATAACATAAAACTATGTTACTGTGACAACTCCATGGCCGTCACCCTTGTGTTTTCCCCTAAAGCACCAGAGATTCGACGCCAATCCCGGGATATTTGACAACATACTTTATTTTCCAGCAGACCGCACGACGGCACCTCTGCTCACTCTCGTCTTCCGTCTGTCCAGCTCCTTTATGGAGACAGACTCTCAGATACACAAACACAGATTGTCATCAGCTGGACTGATCAAATACCAATCAGTCCATCTGATGACAATCAGACACCGTTCCCTGAACCACACCCACGCTCCACCCACTCTGCAACCGAGCCTAAACACCCCCCGCTGCCACGGTTACTTAAAGGATACGGCTGGGAATATTTGATATGGTATTGTTAAAAAATCCCATGAGCCACCAGCACAACGCGACATTAAATCCTGGAGTCTCAACACTCTCACTTTCGAAGATGTGTTCCTTCTGGAGATCTTTAAAAACCTGTCCTTATAAATGAAAACAAAAATTCTAAAAGTTCTCCTAAAGCAGCTAGGCATTGTAGTGTTTACTGAGCATACATAAAACTGGAGTTATAGCTTATATATTGGTGGCTATTTAAAAAAATACACAATTTAGTAGCGTGTGATTTACTTAAAATGAAACTACAGTGCCCATGTTCAGCACAATGATAACATGACTACTTTATGATGTACTATTTATTTTACATCTATATGATCAGAAATAATATAATTGATGTAAGAAAGTGATCAAGTCCTTTTAAAATTTCAAATAATTAAGTTAGTATTCCACCTGTTTGTTTTGCATTTCATACTGTAACAGCTTCCGGGCCGTTACCCGTGGGTTTCCCCCACCAGCACCAAGGATACTCAGACCACGACAAGGTTCCGTTGGAAGACATGTTTAATTGTAGGCACACAACACTCAGCAGACCGCAAACCTGCGCCTCTGCTCACTCTCCCTTACCTCCAGCTCTGCTGCCCTTTTTATATGAGCAGCATCGGCTGACTGATTGCCAATCAGTCAGCAGCCGAGGCCAGATCGGGGACAGCTGCCACACATACAATTTTGACTAGACAAAATCAGGAAGGCATTTCCTCCGTGAATGGTGCGGTCATATCTGGTGATAAAGAAGCTCTTTAAGAAACATAAAAGCTGATAACAAGTCTATTAAATGAAATACAATTTTGACATCTTTACCCAATTTACGGCAAAATAATACATCAGTCATTCAATCATTTACCAGAATTTCGTCATAACGTTTTAATGGCTCGCTAAGCCGTGTACTCATATAATATTCTGTATTGTGACTCAAATGCAAAACTCTTGCACACTGCAATGGTCCAATGTCCAACTCATTTTTTTAAATCAAAGTGTGTTCAGCCAGTGTTAAATGATTCAGAGAGGATAACAGACAACTAATAGTATGACTAATGCTGGTATATTTAAGCTTATTTTCTCATTATGTGGGTGAAGTTGGTCAGGTTCGTAAAGCTTTATTGTGTGTCGAGAGTTTGATTCAGAGAGAACTTTAGAAAATTCTAGACCAAACCATCCACTAAATAAAATGGCGTGCAGAAAAGGTCCGTGATACAAGGTTACTCAAAGATAAATACTGAAGGTTTTTCTTTTATAAAAGAACAAGATTGTTAGTTTCATTGACAGAAGAATGAATAAACTCTGTTCCACCTTTTTGAATGAGGCGGTCGGCTCGAACACTGCACTCTGTCCTGTTCCCAACCCTGAAAACTGTATTACCTCAGACTGAGAACAAAAAACAGACGATACAAATCTCTCAGTGGACATATCATTATTCAGGCAGCCATAAAAAGGGTCTAGAGCTAGAGCTTCAACGAGTGTAAGCGTGATAAATTCAGCAGTCTCTTTATCTTTTTACAGATATGATGACGGCTGCAGCTAAAACACCGTGGCATCTTCAATCAAACTGAAGTCTGAACAAACATGAAAGCCATAGTATTCAGTCATGGTCTGTCCAGTTTTTAATATACTATTTACAATATTAGATAAGCCAAGCCTGTCACGATCATAAACGAGTCAAAGATACTCTCATTTTTTCTGGTATTACTATGACACTTTATTTACCATCAAGCTCAGTGCGGTAGCCGGGCTTTGAATCAGCTCAAAGAGACGGGACTACGTCACTCTTAATCTGGCATTCTTACATTGGTTGGCTGTCAGCTTCATGATTGATTTTGAAATTTGATTGATAATTCTAGAGCTTGTCAAGGTCTTGCCCCGAGCTACATGTTGGACCTTTTAACCGTCTATGAGCCATTGTTCCGCCTTCGAGCCTCTGGCAGGGCTCTACTGACGCTGGCTCTGTTACACTGGCTAAAACAGTGTTCGAGCAATCTGTCATGAAACAAGTCTGCTTTAATTTCTAGGAGTTTCTTTGAGGGGATATTTTTTTCTTTTTAGCAATTTTCTATTACATGCCTGCTTGGTAAATTCATATTTTTAGTTTCTCAACTCTTTCACAATGCATTTCACTGGATTTGTCTCCACCAAATCTGCAAGAAAATCTCACTTTGGGGCGATGTAGCACCAGCGTTATACCAATTGTATGATAGTTTTAATTACTTTATTAATTATAGTAATTTGTAACATAATCAAACAAATATTGGTTCATTACTGTCACATTTATATATTGTGCGTATGACATTCAAAGCGACACATGATACCACTTATTAGCTTATTATCAGTAACAAATAGAGACCTAGAAGTTTAAAAGGAGCCAGAGTAGGTCATAACCATATTTTAGGTTGGCTTTATCCTAATAATCCAACACCAATTTTTAAAAATAATAGTGGGATTTAAATCCGATTTTATGACCTATTGGCTATCAGTCTGATAATGGATGCCTCGGGGACAAGGGGAAGTCTGTCTTTGGATCTTGTGGAGCCAGACTCTATTTTCAGAGGGCTGCTCATTGTTATAAAAGACCAGCGTTGGAGTTGAGAGACGACGTGTACGTCCGTACACAGTCATATATATGATTTATATTGGCACTGGGTGCTAATAGATTTGTAGAACAAGTGCTTTCGGAACGGTTGTCAACTTCACTTTTGTCATTAAGACCAAAAAAACACTCAACTGTCCATTTACAGTACTGTGAATGAGATGAAATGTGTAAGTAACCAACTGTTTTATGCAGAACATTAGCAAAATACGATGACACTTTTTTTTAGGAGGACAAGCAGCAACTTATGAAGGGGAACATTAGACTCATTTTGATCATTACAAATTTCTCCCAAAGAAAGAGAAAAAAGACGTGCACACATACAGATGTCCTCATCATGTCTCTAGCCATATTGTTGACTCTCAGGCAGAGCTCCTACACAAATGTTAGGTGGGTTTCTTAAAAGGCGTCATCATTTATAAGATACCCTGAGGGCTATATATTGCATCTGCGTGTGGTTCCTCAGCTGCACAGCCGCAGAGAGGAACAAGAACGCGCTTCGCCCAGAAGATCATCGGTGCCCCTCCTCCCTGCAAGAACTGTACAGCTCTCGCTGCCTTAAGAAGGCAGTCAAGATCCTCAAGGATCCATCTCACCCGGGCAACGAACACTTTGTACGGCTGCGCCAGGCAGGCGCTTCAAGACTATGTATACCGGACCAACAGACTCAAGTTCAGCTTCTTTCCGAGGGCCACTAAAGCTGCTAAGTTTTAGAGAGTCAAATGTCGCATCCCGTTCAATATGAGGAATCGTGCAATAAAAAACTTAGGTTTACACTAAGAAATATGCCTAGTTTACATGTTTATTATACTTATTTTTATATTTATATTTACATCCATAGATCTCATTTATACTTATGTATAGTTCCCCTATGTCTATTTATGATTCATTCTGGTTTTTATATTGTCTTGTTTATATTGTCTTGTTGTTTTTATATTGTCTATTGTCCTATTAGCACCTTGGGATTGCATCTACATTTCGTTGTTCCTTTGCACAATGACAAATAAAGATCATTCATTCATTCATTAACCCTCTGGGATCTGGGGTCATTTTCTCGATTTTACAAACAATTTTATATTCACCTTTTAAACTGGAATACTGCAGCCCCTTTAATTGTCAAATTCAATATAGAACATCATGCCAACAATACAACTAAATAAATTAAGTATTATACAATTGCAGATTATGCAACATGTTAAGATGAGTTCAAGTGTAAATTATATAACTTGTACTGATTTAGCTATATTTGTAAATGCTATTTTAAGTAGAGCGCTGTCTGCATCTCTTCTCATTAGCATTAGCACGATTCTTTACAAGCAGACTTCAGTCTTCAGCGACATCTTCAACCTCTCCCTCAGCCAGTCTGTACTCCCCACATGCTTCAAACGGACCACCATCGTCCCTGTGCCAGACAATGCCATATCCCTGACCACGCACACCGCCCTCACCCACCTGGACAAAGGGAATACATATGTGAGGATGCTGTTCATCCCCTCCAGACTCGTCTCGAAGCTCGTAGACCTGGGACTCAGCACCTCCCTATGCAAATGGGTCTTCGACTTCCTGCCGGGGAGGCCACAGGTGGTGAGAATCGGTGACCGCACCTCATCTACAGTCATCACCAACACAGGCACCCCCCAGGGCTGTGTGCTCAGCCCCCTCCTGTTCTCCTTGTTCACACATGACTGTGTAGCCACGCACAGCTCCAACCTCATTGTCAAGGTTGCTGATGACACAACCATTGTGGGCCTCATCACTGGCAATGATGAGTCAGCCTACAGAGAGGAGGTTGCTACCCTGACTACATGGTGTCAGGATAATAGCCTCTCTCAACATCAGCAAGACAAAGGAGATGATTGTGGACTTTAGGAGACGGCAGGTGGAGGAGCTCCCCTGCATATCAACGGTTCTGCAGTGGAAATGGTCAGCTGCTTCAGGTTCCTCGGGGTCAACATCAGTAACGACCTCACCTGGTCTGCTCACACAGACAAGGTGGTCAAAGCGGCCCGATGCGCCTCTTCTTCCTGAGGAGACTGAAGAAGTTTGGCATGGATTCAGTCATCCTCACCAATTTCTACAGATGCACAATAGAAAGCATCCTGACTGGGTGCATCACAGTGTGGTATGGGAGCTGCACAGCCAAGGACCGCAAGGCCCTACGTCGTGTGGTCAGGACTGCGGAGTTCATCATCGGTAGGGAGCTCCCAGCCCTGCAGGACACATACCGCACACGATGCCTCAGGAAGACTGGCAGGATCCTAAAGGACTGCCATCATCCAGCCTTCAGCCTGTTCACCCCGCTGCCTTCTGGAAGGCGGTACCGTAGTATCCTGTCTCGCACAGAGACTGGAGAACAGTTTCTTCCCGAGAGCCATCAGGCTGCTCAATGGACACTGACACACGATCGACACTTTTGCACTCGTCACTTTACATACACTGTCACTTTCAGCCTTGTACTTACACTTTTTATTGCACCACCTGCTTTCACTACCTGCTACTCCCATTTGTCTGTAGTTTAGTTTATTATATATATGTTATGTTCAGAGTACTTGTACAGTGTATGTCATGTTATGTTATGCTATGGTAGTTGTTGTGTGGTGCCTTGTCTTAAGAATTTCAGTGCCCAGTCTGACCCTGTGTCATTCTGTGCATCTGACAATAAAAGACTTGACTTGACGAGAGTGCTTTGACAGTTCGCTCCTGATTTAACTTTCACATAAACAGATTTGTATCCACTTTTTAATTGTCATCTGAGTATTTCACACAAAGACAACTGTCCTCCTCCCATTCAAAGCCTGTATTCTGGTGGCTGTGACATATTTAAAGATCAGCAATGGGGGATGAGATGGACAATTGCCTAAAGTTAATCCCCTTGACGTTGTCACAAGTGTCACTTTGAAAACTGTGAAGCTGCAGGTTTTAGTGAATTCCTTGTGTGTGTATAATGTTCTAATGTCACATCTGCTTTAAATAGTCCGATTTAATAAAAGACCAGCCCCAGCTGGGGCGCCACAAACCAAAACACCGTCTTTATTAACTTCTCCACATTCCCAGATTCCCAATTGTTTTCTCACTGTGTACACTTGACATTGACCGTAATTGCATCATTAGCCCATGTGACATGTGCCCCGGTGACCCCTCACCACGAACGCCCAGGAGGTCAAGAAAGACATCAAGAACCTTTTGAAAGAATCATTACCATTTACCCTTTCTCCATCTATTCCCAAGCCAGGCAGAGAGAGAAAAAAGACGTGAACTCTTTCAAACCCAACTGACATTTTTCACCGAGGGAGACCTTTGATTTCTAATTGTGATATACATCAGTGTGCCTGCAGGCTGTGTTGTGTGTGGTGTTGTAGCTCTTAAAGTGGTGGATGCTTCTATTCTGCCATATTGTCCATATGAGGGATTTGGAGGATAGAAATCAGTGACATTTCGAATCTCTATAAAGACTAAAAAGGTGAGTGAGGATGAAATATACAATAGGAGGAGATGGAGGGAGAGAGGGGGAGAGAGAGAGAGAGAGCCTTCAAGGCTGACCAATCCTTGTTAGGTTTCACGAAATGGTGGTGCTGTACAGGAGGGGAGGGCAACAGGGACTCAACGTTACTTTGAAAGGCGTCATCACATACGCAGGTCCACCATCAGTTGTTACAGATGTTCCATGATATCAAGGCTGGGTCTGCATCAATCTCTTGTTCACAGTCACTAATTCCTACAAAATGAACACCCAATCATGCACATTGCTAAATTACTGACAGATGCAGTGTTACATAACTGTAATTTGCATATCTATAAGAGGCAAAAGCAGTGGATTGCTGAGTTTTTCTTTGGGGGGGAGGGGCAAAAAAACATCTCTTTCATTCCATTGTAGTATTTTTAGATGATAGTATACTTTTACACAGATGATTCAGACACACAAATATCAAAGTAAATGGGGAAAACATAAGTGATTCCTTTAAATGCATTAGTGTTTCACAATCGTGTGCATCAAATGACATCGAGCACGCTTTCACTGGGTATCAAATATAGTATTTATAAAGCGGAGAGACAGCACAGGTGCCACTTTATACTTTGGGGCAGTTCATCAATGAAAAGAGTAAATGCTGTCCAGCTCCAAGTCGCGTGTTGATGCACTGTATGAATGCACAATTAAGAGTGCAGGCTCAGATGCCTCGCTGGGATTTTAAACATTCATGTGCCCGAACTGAAAACTGCAGCATGCTGTGTTCTGTATGATAGTCATGCACCGGCATTGGAAATGACAGCCGGGCTCAATGATATCCTCCGTGTGCCGTGGCAAAGTATTCGGCGGCATTGCAATTACAGCTGCGGGAAGAAAAAAAAAGAGTTTGCTCGAGTTCTAGACCGTTGTTTCCCACGTGTTATGAGATGTGTTGTTTGTTGCGATAACCTCTCAAAACCTCTGACTGCTTTGTTCTTACTGAATGTTAGTTGTGTGAATTAATTAATCCGTGATATGACGGCACCTTTTATAGTTTATAATGTAAACTATTTACGCTCTTTCATACGGATATCTATGTATACTCCATGTCCTCTAAATGACGCGAGGCAGTTAGAAGGAGACCATGGATTGATAAGAAACGCATTAATCGGGTTACCAGCCGTCTAGAATTAAGAGAGATCTGGACGCTGAGGCGCCGGGGGTGACAAAGAGATTAGATTCAGGAAAGATGGCGCTGAATCATCGAGTTACAATTGTCAGTCAAAGCCAGTGCCGGCCGCAACAATTCATCGGATTGCGCTCGCTTACTGGAAAACGCTCAGTCACACGATGACAGCCAACTGCAAGGGGAGACGAGATGACTGAGCTCAAGGATGTGGAGGACAGGAGGATAATAGTGTGTGTCTGCACGGAAGTCGTGCACAAGTTACCTTCTGTACATCTATTATAGTGATGATCCATTTGGATTTCAGCCCCGCTGCTGGTTAGCAGGGTGGTGGATTGTTGTCATTACCATCCATCATCTAGAATTAGATTTCAACATGGGGTCGTACCCACTCATTACACTCTGCTATTATGGTTTGCTGCATATTTGTGCAAGAAATGAATAAAAGCCTGGGTGTTTTTGGTCCTTTGGCCCTAAAGCTTGCAGCTGTATTTTAGGCTGTTACTTTTACCGCTACATCCACGCTGTCCATAGTTACCTTTTATGATTCATCATTTTCTGCATTATGTATTTCCTTAATTTTATATAGTGGGCGTTTGCACATTTTGATTTCTTTAACTTTTAGCACTATTTCACATTCACTTTTTGTGTTTCTTGTGTGTGCCTGCTCTTACTCCACCTTTCTATTTTTCTGTTATTTCAGAGACCTACTTTATGTCCCAGAGCTAAGGCCATTGGGCACCTTTCATTTCAACTGTTGACACTAATTAACATACCCATCAAACAATGGTAGAGTGCAAACAATGGTAGAGTGCAGACAATGGAAAGTATAGTGCTATCCATTTATTTTTTTAGCCATACTGGAGACTTGCGATGACAAGGGCAGTCTGGTCCACCACTTTAGTCCAGAAACTCTAAACTATTTGATGGATTACCATGAAATTTAGCAGAGACTTCAATGGTCACCACAGGGTAAATGAAAGTTAATTCGATGTAACCCCCAACTTTTCCTCTCCAGCCATGAGATTAAAATGTGTGGTTTTGAGGAAATGTAACAAAAAAATTGGATATATTACCATGATATTCGGAGATTTATGTTCTCCTCAGGAACATTTTTGATTCCTAAACTTGTCATTCCACATCTTCACCATGTCAAATTCTTTTTGACCAAATACCTTTCAAGCTACTGCCATTTCCATCAGACCAGATGTTCTGTTCCATGCTAATAATAATTTTTAGCATGCTACCACGCTAAGCTAAGAAGGCGAACATGTTCAACATGACATCTGCAGCTTGTTTGCAACTGACTACACAGTAACCAGACTCGTGTCCTTCTTACAAGCTCAGAGAAACTGACACAGTCTAACGTGTAAAGTCTTTTGTCCAGGAGGCTGCCAATATTAAAGTGATTGTTTTCTTTTCGTCACGCGACTCATTTGTCGCTTACTCGTCAGGTGAGTCATTGCTGTCGTTAGTGATGTGACTACGAGAATGATTTTCAATTGTTAATCGGAAGAGTCGTTAGTCAGGAAAGTTGACCTCAACCACCCACGCACTCGGCCAGGTTAAGTGGTTTTGTTGACAACAGCTAACTTTCCTGTGAAGACACAGCCTCGTAGTCTGAGACTCAGGGCCTCTGGATAAGTGACTGTTTGACAAGTTGGGAATGAGAACATGTTGGCTTTGAACATTTTAATTACATACAGAATCAAGAATCAACAGACTTTATTCTGAATGTTTTTCGACGCCAAAGTTCGTCCTTGCTGCAATGAAGGTAGTGAAGTTGTGTTTGCATAAGATACACACCTGGGAATTTCTCAACAGCAGTTTAACTTCATTCACCTTGGCCAGGTGGTTGTGCATACATATGCCAACATATATACATATATGGAAAGTCATTTACTCAATGTCAGAATATGTTGAAATATATTTTTCAGCGAAAAAAGGTGAACTCTGCAGGAAGTTGCAGGAGACTGATCATCTACAAACTGCCATGTTGAAAACATGACATTGGCTACGCAGCTGCCACCGCTGTGAAACCTACAATACTATTGAAACTACTGACATTTAAACAAGAAATGCAGCTGTGCAAATCATTAAAGATCTGTGAGCTGCAGAATGAAAAACAGCGTTATGAAAAAATGTGGATGAACAAATTCTGACAATTATAATTGACTTTAGAATGTAGTGTTGCTCACAAAATATACATCAATAGATATTGATTAGTTGCTGGAGAGTTACTGATAATTTTGATAAAAAGCACGCTATTTTCTTGTTTGGGTCGGTTTAGCCACTCAAGACATAAACTATATCAACAAACAATGCCTCAACACCGAATGCTTTTTTCTCTTAATCGAACCTCGCACCTGGAGATCACATGTATATGCCATTATGTACATGCCAAGAAGTACATAAAGTACACTACTTGTGTGTTGCAGCACATCTACACTGAGCTATCAAAGGGTTTTTAGACATGCATTATTTTTCTTCAAATTGGCCGTGGACAGAGAAGTATGGTGGAGCTGGGTATGTCAGAATGCATCTGGTCTGTTGATGGTGACATCCACTCCAGTGCACCTCAACACATCCACAGCTCTTCTCTGAGACAGGCAGAGTGTGAGGCGCTTGGCAGTTTGCCCTTGGCTGATGAGTTGTCGTCATGAGATTTTGTATGTGGCTGTGCACCTGGAATACTGCATGTGGGCACACCGACAGCACCTGTTTTATAGCACATTTGACTGAGAGTGAGGGACTGGGATGGCTTTTATCACGTAACAATCACAACAGACTTTGTTTAATATTCTGGTAGAGCAGCTTATTGCACTGTAGATAAGAAATAGATATGGAACCAAAGTGATTTGATAAAACACATGAAGAACATATGTAAGTTTTATTATTACCATGTTGTAACCCAACCATTGGTCTTTGATGGCTGCTTTCATCAGAAAGAATCTCAGGTGCATTGCATACCTTTTTATAGTACATATTCCAAATAGAAATCCAGGAACTAGCCCTAAATGTGCTGCTGCCTTTGGCCAGACTTTCATAAAATAGGATCTCTACTCTAAAAACTGGCTCAGTGGGGTGAACTAATCGCAGTTGTTGCGCAACTGGTAATTTTCACAGCAGACATTTTGACATGTCATGGCAGGAAAAGCACAGGTGTAACTACCGATTATTAAAAAGAATGGCAGTGCTAATTCCATGGCCTTGGTGATGTGCATGTTGTCCCAGTGGGAAACACAAAGGAATCAAAGCCATCATTATTGTTATTTGCACCACCTGTGCTTTTCCAAAATATCTGCTCTGTTAATAAAAATGAAATTTAGCAGACTAATAATCTAGCTAAAACTGATACTGTGCGTTAATTTACTTTAAAAAAAAAAAAATTTCATTTGTAACATTACTAATTTATTTTTAATGAAATGTAAACAATTTTGGACAAACATCTCACATATCTACTTGCTTCTCTATATATTTGACTGTTGGGTAAAATGCGTCATTTTCAGGGTTGTGCTTACATACTGACAAAAGGGGGAAAGAGACACTTTACTGATGTAAACGACCTTGATTGATGCATCTTAGCCACGTCTCCTCTACAGCAATACTTTGTCTTAGGGGGATTTCTTTAATATTGACAAAAAATGTAAAATTATACAAAAACAAAACATTACAATTCATCGAGCTGATGATTTATGAAGAACAAGTAAAAACAAAACATGGAAAGAAGTATTAAGGCCATTACACAGCACGGGGGCGTTATATATTTCATCATGTGATTAATTAGCACATCAATATTTTTTTTAACTTTTTTTTTTTGCAGAAAGAAAATGTACGCAGTAAAAAAAGTTTTATTCTTCGTTTTATTTCTGGAACAAGATGCCAGATTTAATTTGTCCGTCAAACCTTGCCAACGCATACCAGAGCAACTCAATCTGTTCTGTACTAGAGGGAAATAACATTCACTCATGGAGTTACCTTTCAGCAAAATGCTCAAAGAAAGCTTACATTAGCACAGGCTAGACAACAATTCATCTGAGACAGACTGCCAGGCGCTGCTCTGGGTCAATTGCATCCCGGCAGGGGTTCCTCTGCCTGAGCGAATCTATTCAGACCTTTAAATGAACAAGTGTGGCGACTGTAGCAAATCTGCATCACTGCCAAAATAAATAGTTCTGTTGTAAAATATTCACAGGAAAATGTATAATTTTCATATATTATATATTCGTCACGTCACTGCTGTGTGAAGGCCTTAAGATCCGACATGCTGTTTTTGGTTCCTCAAACCAACCCCCGTCCCAGTTTGATGCGGCTTATGGAGATCGGGCAGCGAAAGAATAATCGACGAGCATCAAATTCCGACAAGAGCTTTGGAAACGGTTTGGAGAAGAACAAAATGTCTCCCACGGTTTTTAAAGAAAGTAACCCAACAGGAGAGAAAAAAACATCGAGCTGCCAGTGATTGTTGTTTTGCATTTATTTCCATTCATCAGGAGGTGAAAAGTTGACCTGAATTACCAACAGCTGCTTCTAGGACCAATTAATCTAAACGTAGATTCTGTGCATGTGTTCATGTTTCCATGGCAAAGGAGGAACTATTCACATTCACATGAATAAACACAGAGGTTGATGCATGGGAATGGATTTGTGAGCCTCAAGGTGATCTATCATGTTCCTGTTTTCCACTTGTCAGAACTGCTGATCATGCTGTTTGCTTTTTAAAGCCTTTTCAAATGTTGCTGAAGGTGTTTTCATGCTATGGAATCCAAGGATGAAAACTGATTGAATCAAGCGTTTTCATATTTATTTTTTATGCAAATGAAAATGTTCAATGACTAGTTTTTGGGCTGCATTACTTTTCGAAAGAGATTTAAATGTGAAAAAAAAGTTTGGAATTTCACCATGAACCAAGTCCAAGAAATAATGTCATATTTAAAAAAATAAATTTAAAAAATCCAAGAGCAGCAGGAGGTTTATCGTACTCTCTGTCACCACACAGCTATCTAATCTATGTACATGGCCCAATGCTGGAAGCATGACAGGTTTGTTGTAACAAAAGAGAAACAACTATGGGTTAGGATACTAACAAATATAATAACTCCAAAATCACATCAGCAGGGCGTCTCGTCGTACTTCAATGAATCACCATGACGTTACTAAAACCAGCCTGCATGCAAGTGTGCACACAGAGACTTTAATTAGTTTTTTATCCGGTGCAGTTTCTGTGATCATGAATGGAAAATCTTAATTATAAAATCTATCTAATCTTCACTTGACAATCATAATGAAATGTTTTATTTAAATCAGGTCAATAAATCAGGACAGCACAAATAATCATACAATGTATCAGTGTGAAATTAGTCAATAAATTCACAATGTATAATATAGATATATGTAAAATATATATTTATATGTATATATATATATATATATAAATATATGCATTATTTTTTAAATACAATTCCTTGTTCACAGGAAATGTCCAGTTTACGCTCATTGCTATACATGGACACAGTCTCTTCAAAATAAACTTCCAATGTATGCTTTTAGTTTTTGGTTCTACTCACATAACCAAACTGGGTATCTTTAGGAAAAATAGGTACTTGATTTGTTTTACAAGAAGATGGCAGTTGGGGTTAAAATAAGTATGTGTGTTACATTAAAAACCCATACGCTCCTTTCAATACTGTCATTAGTAAAGTCTGGCAGTTACATAATGGAACTTAGCTCAAATAAGTGAACATTCACTTAGTTTAAAACATGCGTCACAAACAGCGGGCTCTATGGTGAAAGTCCCGTGTTTGTGCGATATCAGATGCAGTTAATAAAGGACTGTACATGTAATTAGTTGAGAAGTCTGTCTGATATCAGACTAAGAATGAGTCATATTGGGTAGAAACATCATACATATGGAAGAGCAACATCTTCATTTTTATATGGTATTATTTTTTCAATAATATACTTTCAATGGGTTACATTTTATTGTGAAACTACACCAATTTACCAATTTAAATGTCATTTTCATATTCTTGCCCATTTTATTCAAGGCAGAACAAATTCGGTCTGGAATATATTCATAAAATATAATGAGAATTTAAAAAATAAATATATATATATATTATATATATATATTTATATAGAGACTTTTCTTTAACTCTGCTTCTGGATGCCAGACCAGATCATACACAGTCATTGTCTATCAGGCAGGGAGGGAGAGGGTGCAAGGTCAGTCAACAAAGTAAACATCCCCTGCTCTCTCGACAACGGGTGTTAGAGCCCATTATGTGTGGAAACCCTCTTTGGAGTCTTGCTGTCCAAGTCTGTGTGCCCTCTGGCCTTCATTTGAAAGAGGGACGTGGCCTTCAGGCTGATGACTGAACACCAAAGTTCGGAGCCTCTCACACAGACACACACAAGCACATTAGTATTATTCATACAGAGTGATGAGACAGAATTCTGTTAATTTCTTTAGGATATAAAATAAACAGCATAAACAAATTGAATTCATTTAGATGTGTGCATGAATGGTGTGTGCTTATATGCATTAATATGAAATTCCCATAGGTTCTGTTTTTTTTGGGGCTAAAGAAAGTTTAATAGGCTATCTGAGAAATCAGTGTATGTGTGTGTGCTGTTTTACTTTCCTTTTGAGGATTTTTAGCATTCAGGACACTTAATAATAAAAAGGTTTAATATTAAAAAACAATCCACGGAAAATCCATTACTTCGATCTCAAATACTTTAAAAGGCTTTAAAGGTTGTAGCTTGCTTCTTAACATAAGACAGCAACTCAGCTTGGAGTCACAGCAGTAACAATTAATTCCTGGAGCAACCCAGAGTCAAATAGTCTAAATTAATCATCAACATGTATCGATTCACTTCTCACTGGGTGCTGAACTCTTTGGTTTACCAAGAATTGGCAAATGTGCTTCTTCCACAGGAGCTTCTGAGATGAGGCAATCGTGTGCCATAGAAGTAGTTTATTTGTCTATGTGGTTGAGTTTTGATACATGTTGACATGTTTTTTTTGTTTTTGGAACTGCTGTGAATCCAAGCAGCCATCCTGTTGATGTTTTTTAACAGCCACTTTTCAAACCAACGGGTGGAATCATTTATAATGAATGGATAGTATTTCTTTAAGGGTTGATTATCAAATGTCCCAGTATTACTTATCTAGTTTGTTATTGGTATTTTTTTTGCTCAATGTAAAATATAAAAAGTCAAATGTGTGTTTGACAGCACAAATTGACCCTATGCTAAGTCCCGCCCTTAAAGGCAGACTGGCCAATCATAGCGTAGCGCTGACCAGCTCCGTGCAGGGTCCGACAACTACCGGCAACGCTCCAAAGACTCTCACGCAATCATTTCAGATTTTTATTTCAGTAAAGGTCTTTCATTATGAATTGTAGTTCGACATCCACCGTTACAAAAGCAGCTGCAGTTTTGCGGCGATAACTCAGATAAACTAGAACGGACACTCGGTAGAGCGCATACCTTCGCCGCAGCCACTTTTTTGGTACCTTTTCATGACCTTGACCTTTGACCCGATCGATCCCAACATCAAATCAAATGGTTCCCGGATAATAACCAATCATCCCACCAAATTTCATGCGATTCGGTTTAATAGTTTGAGTTATGCGAGTAACACGCATACAAATAAATAAATACACGGCGATCAAAACATAAACTTCCGCATTTTCAATGCGAAGGTAACATGACAGAAAACACGTATATGTATCTTTCAGGACCTGTGCCTCACACAGAAGGCCATCCTGACCCTAACAACACTGTGATTTAGAAAATCACCACAATTTAGAGTTTTTTTCTCTCAGAGCTTCTGAGTTATGCGAATAACACACATACAAATAAATACACAGCGATCAAAACATAACCTTCCGCATTCTCAGAATGCGAAGGTAAAGAGACACATTTGGTGTGTAACCTACGTTACTATGTGTGCAATATGGAAGCTGATTCTTTTCTTGTCAAAGTGTCTGACAGACTTCTTTGCATTTAGTATGCGCGTCACATTTGCTGTTTTAATATTGAATTAATAATGTTGTACGGATGAGGAGGATGAGGAAGCTGTCACATTATGAAACCTCTTCATTGAGTTGGATGCACAGTTTACCAGCTGTACGTCTCTCACACAGCTGTCCCATCTACAGTATATGCCATATACAGTATTGTGGTTATTTTCAACGTCATTTTATGTATTCTGAATTGAGCTTGTGAAATATTTCTGAATCTTAAATCGAGGAAATGGGGACGACATCCCGGACAGCGGCATTTCATCTCCGGGGTTGACAGGCAGAGCGATCACCCTTCCGAATCATTCAGTATGATGGACGGCTAATTTGCCTTCTACATCTTAATGATTAATCCCCCCGCAGTGTTTATTTATATTTTCTTACCCAGCCATGCGGCATTCATGCTGATGGTCTGGCTAACAGTGGCACTTATTCAAATGTAGTCTTCACACCCCATTTCGGCACCCGCATTTAAAATCGATGCTGGGGGGAATCTGCAGCAAGCTCCTATGTTACAAGACCTCCTGAGAGGAGATACATTTGCCGCCACTCCAAAGTCACTGCTGGGTATTTTTCGTTGGCAGCGGCATGAGCATGAAGGCAATTATCCAGAGCCTGTGAGGTTGAACACTTGGTGTGACCTTGGCTCTCTTCTGAACAAGGTGTTTGTTTAGATTAAACTCCCCTTCTCCTTTCACTAAAGAATATTGCTGGATGACACTCAGGAAGGGATTATTGTAAACCAACGGATGACTGGGATGTTGGAGGTGAGGCAGATACAAGACGTTCTGTATCCACTAAACTACATTAGGTAGTTCTGATTTGTGACACGATATTTATATTAGGTATCGATTTCAATACATATATGAGAACGCATTTTTCGGGAATCAAAAATCTGACATAAATCAGAATTAGGAAGAAAAAACAGGACGAAAGAATTGTATTTATTCAGAATTTCTAAATGTATTTTGTGATGCAGTTATTTTTCAAACTACTTCATGCACCATTTTGTATTTATTATAAAAGTGTGTGCTCTTGAGCTCAGAACCGAGAATTAAGTGATGCCATATACACATTTGTATGACAGTATCAAACAACAGTGTCAAAGACATCTGGTTTTGTTTTGATTCATTAGTGAACTCCGCTGCAGCCATCGGCTTCTTGTGATGAGAGATTCCTGCTGCGACTTCAGTTGGATTGTCAGTACGCCGCCCACTCCGTCGTATATTTCAGTTGCAGGGAAACGAAACAACAACCGTGTATCTTTGTGTGAGTGGCGCATCGGTTGAAGACAAGAAATTGTCAGGTTCTTGTGACGGGGTGAGGCTCAGGCGCAGAGAGACAGGCTGGACGCAATATACATTTTTTTAAAAGCACTCTTTAATGAGGCAAAATAGTTTACAAAAAAACAAGGTCCAAAAGGGGCAGGCAGGCAGGGTCGAAGCAGGCAGGATCAGATACGACAGACAGGACGACGGGAAAAAGACACGGAACTAGAGACGACAATCCGACAGCAGACAAGGGAAAGACTGACACAATATATAGGGGGGAAACACAGGTGTACGACATCAGACAGTAACGAGACAAGAGTGGCTGAGGGCAGGTGCAGGGAATTAAACAATTAAGACAGAGAAGACACAGAGGAGACACAGGAGACACGGAACATAGGAGACACAGAGGAGATATAGGAGACACGGAACATAGGAGAAACAGAACAGAAATGACAAATCTGTTTTTGCATTAGTTCTGTGTTGCGACTTCAAGTTAAACTGCGGCACAGACGCCTAAAAACAATTTGACGAATACAAACATTTGCCAACGACGAAAATGTTTGGAGAAATGTTGAACGCTACCGTATATTGAATAAAAACATATATATTTATAGTTCATGTATCTGCAAGCTGTTTACTGACAACATAAAACATTCCATGTGCATTCAATTCGATGCTAATATTCACCCACATAACAATCCACGGAGTTTTACCGTAACTTTCGATGGTTATGTTTTAGTGAGGGATATACTGTACCTTATAATTAATAAAGTGAAGTTAAAGCACAAGACAATAAACATCATTCACGGAGGTTTTGCTGTACAGCTAACACGTCTCCCTGTGCCATCAGTTGCCGATTTAGTTGGTTTTGTTTTTGAAGTCAGTGTCAGGATCTTAGGCCCTGAGCACCCTTACGGCACAAGCTCAACATGTTGTACCTACTGTTGAGAACCATGGAGTTATTTATCTCGAGTCCCACGTTTTTACTTTTAACAATCTTCAAAGAGTAATTCATGTTTCCATCATTTCTTTTCTGGATTATTGTAATGCTGTGTACACATGCCAACATGTCCTTACCCTGTTCTTGTTTTAAACTATGACCCTATGACGTCCATTTCACATGCTTCAGGGACGTTGTGTCAAACGTTTCTTGCATGCAGAATGTCTTTTCATAATCAACTTCTTTACAAGAAGATTATGTTTAGGAAAATAAAAAAATATTTCGTTAGGTTTAGGAAATGGTTGATGTTATCTGGTCTGACCAATATTGTGACAAAATGTGAGCATTGACTTTTAGTTCCACATAAGACGTGAACGGCCATCTACTGGATGAAAGTCTAGTATCCGTTTGACTTTTTAGCTGTTCCCTAAATATTTAATCCGATACTTATTTAATTTGTACTTTGTGTCATTTCATCCACTATTTCTCAGATTTATTTTAGTCCTTGTTTGTGAAGCCTTTTGAAATGGTAGTCTTGAAGGGTGCTTGATCAAAATTGTTATTTCATATTATAATTTTCAAGTGAACACTTACAACCTCTTACGAAAGTGTTGGGTTCCTACATCGATGTTTAAAATTGTGAAGGCAAGTATCAGTGGCATGACACATTAGCAGGGGCCGAGTGAGGTCGACATTTGTGTTAATAATTCAAAGCTGATGCCCAGAGTGAAGATTTGAAAGCAGAAAGAGTGTGAAAGAGACATTACGGTGCTGCTGAAACTCGTGACTCATCAGTGACATTGTGCTCTGGTTCAATCTCTTTTGGTTCCCAGTATCTGGAGGGAAAGAAATACCTCCCAGGGAGACTGAAACGGCACGTCAAGATGACTGAAAGGTTGAAGGTTCTTTCCTTCATTTGGTATAATGCATTATATAGCTGCGTTTAACTGCCACCAACTGTAATACCTAACTGTGAGACGAACCTCAGCCTCAGTTCTTTGGACAACCACCCATCGACAATAACCTCCCCTGACACCTTCTGTCCTGGATGGGTCGCTCTTCATGAATGACAACAAAAAATATATTCCGGAGTACGAAATACAGACGGCAAAAGTTCCTGCAATTTATAACAAAACATTGAACACAATATATTGAAGAGGGTTGACACAAACCCACACACACAGTATCATGTCTTGTTCATATCCTGTTGCAGTTTATAAGAACACATTATTTCAAACTGGACTCATGCAGCCGTGTTATTGAGATGTCAACTCAGTTAAATCCCTCGACAAACCTTCTTCCCAGTGTCCATACTTGTAACCTAATTTCCTCTTTTTCACTGTAAAAATGTTTACACATTTCTCATCCACTCATTTGATACTGTATGCGTTGTGGGGATGGATGACGCTCAGGAGACAAACGAATCACACAGCAAACAGTTTGGAAATGTTGTTTTTAAACTCTGCTTATACTTGCACAAGATTCCACTATCAACTTCAATTGATATTTGGAGGGCTTTTCTCCTATCAACCGTGACCAATTATTTTCAACGGTTTCTACTTCGAACACGTCTACCTGTCTCTTGGACCCCATCCCGACGAGGCTGCTTAAAGACGTTTTGCCTTTAATTGGCGGCTCTCTATTAGATATTATCAATGTGTCTCTGCTAACAGGCCACGTACCACACTCCTTCAAGGTGGCTGTTATTAAACCTCTCCTGAAGAAGCCCACTCTGGATCCAGAGGTATTGGCTAACTACAGACCGATCTCTAACCTCCCTTCCTCTCCAAGATCCTTGAGAAAGTGGTGCAAATCAGTTGTCGACTTTCTACATCATAATAGTTTATTTGAGAAATTTCAATCAGGATTTAGAAAACACCACAGCACCGAGACGGCACTGGTGAAAATTACAAATGACCTCTTAATGGCAGCAGATAAAGGACTCCTCTCTGTCCTGGTCTTGTTAGACCTTAGTGCTGCATTCGACACCATTGACCATGACATCCTGTTACAGAGACTGGAGCAGTCGATTGGCATTTCAGGCACGGCACTAATTTGGTTTAAATCCTATTTATCAGATCGATCTCAGTTTGTATTTGTAAACGATGACGCCTCGATAACCACCAACGTTAATCACGGAGTTCCACAAGGTTCTGTGCTTGGACCAATTTTATTTACCTTATACATGCTTCCTTTGGGCAATATTATCAGGAAACACTCCATAAACTTTCATTGTTATGCAGATGACACTCAACTATATTTATCGATAAAACCAGAGGAGAGCAACCAACTCTGTAAAATTCAAGCATGTCTTAAAGACATAAAAACATGGATGACCTGCAACTTCTTGATGTTAAACTCAGACAAAACCGAAGTAATTTTAATCGGCCCTGAGCACCTCAGAGATCAATTATCTGGTGATGTGGATTCTGTAGACGGCATTGCCCTGGCATCCAACACCACTGTAAAGAATCTTGGCGTTATCTTTGATCGACTTGTCCTTTAACTCCCACGTAAAGCAAATCTCAAGGACTGCATTCTTTCATCTACGTAATATTTCAAAATCAGGCACATCTTGTCTCAAAAGATGCAGAAAAATTGGTTCACGCGTTCGTTACTTGAGACTGGATTACTGCAACTCCTTATTAGCAGGCTGCTCTAATAAATCTCTTAGGTCCCTCCAGTTGATCCAGAATGCTGCAGCTCGTGTTCTCACTAAAACTAAGAAAAGAGATCACATCACTCCTGCACTAGCTGCTCTGCACTGGCTCCCAGTAAAATCAAGAATCACTTTTAAAATTCTTCTCTTAACCTACAAAGCCTTGATTGGTGATGCTCCATCATATCTTAAGGAGCTTGTCGTACCATATTGCCCCACTAGAGAGCTACGCTCACTAAATGCGGGACTACTTGTAGTTCCTAGAGTCTTAATAAGTAGAATGGGAGCCAGAGCCTTTAGTTATCAAGCTCCTCTTTTATGGAACCAGCTTCCAATTTCAGTCCGGGAGGCAGACACAGTCACCTCGTTTAAGAGTAGATTTAAGACCTTCCTCTTTGACAGAGCTTATAGTTAGGGCTGAATCAGGTTTGCCCTGGTCCAGCCCCTTGATATGCTGCTATAGGCTTATAGCTGCCGGGGGACGTTTTAGGATGCACTGAGTACCTATCTCCTCTTTTTTTCTCTCCTTAAGGATGAATTTTCATCTCTCAATCACACGTTACTAACTCTGCTTTCTCCCCGGAAGTCCTTTTGACTTTACGTCTCATGGGGTCATCGGACCCTATGAGACGGCATAGATCCTATCTGCCTGATGGATCGTCTGGGTCGTGGAATTCCTGCTCATGACTACGCCACTGTCCTGTTGAGACTCCGCCCACTCCTCCTCCCCACCGCCATCTGCCTGATGGATCGTGGAGGTCTCCATCGTGGAATATGCCTACTATGAACTATTCATACACTCTGTCATATTCATTGAATGTATTTTAACTCTAAATCTGTCCTTCTGTACACATTACATCTATTGCATCTGTCCATCCTAGGAGAGTGATCCTCCTCTGTTGCTCTCCTGCAGGTTTCTTCCTTTTTTTGAAGGGTTATTTGGGAGTTTTTCCTGGTCCGATGTGAGGTTTTGGGGCAGGGATGTCTATGTGTACAGATTGTAAAGCACTCCGAGACAAATTTGTAATTTGTGAAATTGGGCTATACAAATAAACTGAATTGAATTGAATTGAATCATGAGTTGCAAAGTGTTTCATTTACATCACAGAGACAAATACACTCTTAAAATTCCTGTGCATATTCAAATAACAGTTAATTAGCTATCGTCAGGTTAGGATAATTGCTAGTTTGAGTATTACATGAAATCGATGTATAATACATTGCTGCCATTTAAGAGGTGATGAACTAAATTATTATCCAAGTGTGCGTAGGGGAGAAGATGCCTCTATACTTTTAGTTAAATTAATAATAACTACATTCAGTTAATGAACCGTCAGAAGAAGTCAGGTAGAGCACACTGTTTTAATATGGGGATATTATAACCAAGATGCGACACAACTCTATGCTGCCTTTTCATGAAAATCTCCAAAATGAAGAACAATACCATCTAGCAGTTGGAGATGATAATTGTTGTCACTAACAGAATACACTGTGTGTGGGAGTGTGATTAACACAGCTTGGCTTGAGTGCTGGCACAAGGGCCATTTCTCAGCTCCAAGCTATACAGTACGGTTACCACATTTTACCTGTGGAGGTATATGTGGGCACTAAAAAAAAAGAGGTTGGCTGAGTGGCTCCTCTCGAAACTTAGGTTCCGGAAATCACCACTGAAGTGAAAATGTATTGCCGAGTTTGGCTTGACAGAATATACAAAAATAATGTAGTAGTATGTTTGTGAGTGTGTGTGGTTTCTGAAGTAAAGAGGAATAAAACAAAGATAAACCAACATGTGTTGTTCCTCAGCACGGCCACACGGTCTAACCATGGCGCCACAATGGTGACAGCTATACCCACACTAAGTCATCCCAGCTCCTAGCTGCCCTTAAAGGGCCTGTTGTAACTGTAAGACTGTATAATTGTAACTACTCCCGAGCATATTGTGAAATAACTATCTTTGCATTTGATAATTGTTTATTGTAAAAATATTGTAAATGCATTTATATTTATTTATAAATATATAAGCACATTTCACTAATATTATAACATGAATACATTTAATTTAAATATATTTATTATAACCCACATTACTGTATCAAATATAAAATATACGTTATGACATAAAAAAACATGAAATTGAAAAAAATTATTAATGCGTCACGTGAAAAATACGCTGAATTTTTTAACTCGGGTGAAACATTGTTGTGCCGCTGTGTCGTCACACCCAATCAGCGTTGAGATGCTCCGCCTGACGTCACTGATGTCATGCAGTTGAATCATAAACCATGGAGGATAAGTTGATCGATAATATTATGAACCCAGATACAAGGGCTAGATGTGCCAACGTGTACAAAGCATGTACAAAGCAGAAATAGTGGTTATTTCTTCCATGGTGGATGGCGGTAATGAACTGTTTTCATGGCGATAAGCCACGCCTCCTTCTAGCTTCTAGCACGAAAGATCACAAACAGTCCGGCGAGTAAACTCACACGAGTAAAGCAATGCGAGAGTTCGCTTCTCTTTTGTTGTGAACGCAGCATGAAGGAGAGTAAACAGACGGCACTCCGCTGCAGAAAAAATGACCTTCAAAATAAATGCACAGGATTTTTTTCTTACAGTTTTTTAAATAAAAGATGATCAAATGTCTTTGGTGTGCCACATAAAATGACGTGGCAGGGCCTTGTGTTTGACACCTTTGCATGACAGGGACTCGCTAACAGATAACAGAGATTCACTATCAAGGCATTTAGTGATACAACCCACAGGTAGGACCCCAAAACTACAGACTGTCAATATAACACTAACCTGTGGACATATGACCTGACTGAACCTACAGTCTTAGTATGATTTCAGCAACAAAATGGGTTTACAAATGAGAAATGACCAAACAGACACACATTGAATAAGCAATAAGCAAAGGCTCCATCCACACTGGTGGAAGCAAACATAGCCGACATTAAGTGAGCATTACCAGCAGAAACACAATTAAACTGAACAAAAATCCCCTTAACTGGTGAATAATGCATACACCATAGCAATATGTAATTAAACATACTTGCAGTTCAATGGACACCCCTACCAGTCAGACAAACTACTGCAATGCAGAGTTGTGAACCCCATAAAGGAGACAGAACATACCACTCAAGGGGGGGAAGCGAAGCATACTACTTTAATGCGCGTTCACACCAAAAGCGTTGCGAATCTTCGCGAATCTTTGCAAGATTCAAGATTCAAGATTCAAGATGTTTTATTTGTCACATACACACACAGGGTGTGCAGTGAAATGAAAGTGGCAATGCTCAGCAGGAATGTGCAAGGGCAACAAGTACACACTATTTACAATAAAAAACAACACAATATTTACAGTAAGTGTGTGTGTGTGTGTGTGTGTGTGTGTGTGTGCCTAAGAGGGGCAGTTGTGTGGGTCTATGTGGGGGTCCTGGTGAGGTCGGAGTTCACAATCCTGATGGCCTGAGGAAAGAAACTCCGTCTCAGTCTCTCTGTTCTTGCAGCGTGACTACGGAGGCGCCTGCCTGACCGCAGCAGCTGAAACAGTCTGTTGTTGGGGTGGTGAGGATCCTTCATGATCCTGCCGGCTCTGGTTCTGCACCTCCTGGTGTACAAGTCCTGCAGGGTGGGGAGTGTAGTTCCAATAGTGCGTTCAGCCGAACGCACTACTCTCTGCAGAGCCTTCCTGTCCTGAGCGGAGCAGTTGCCAAACCAGGCTGCAACGCTTTTGGTGTGAGTTTTCTCGCTCGAATATTTGCCGTGTTCACACCAAAAGCATTGCGGATCTCCGCGAGGGGCGGGGCTTATCTCTGTGGCTTTACTCCGTGAAAAGTTATATTTTCCGCCATTCACCACAAAAGAACTAACCACTAGTTCTGCTTTATACTTGTTGTGGACATCCCACAAACATCGGAACATCTAACGCCCTCGTGTTTGGGTTCCCGTAGTCAATTTTACCGACGAAGTTAGTGTTTTCCTAACTTTTTCTCTGTCGCGCTCCACTTCTGAGGAAGAAAAATGTTCGTGCCCCACCGCACGAACAAAATTGTAATTGAATGGTCCATGCAGACATTTTATTGAAATAACAACTTTGTGTGACTCTTGTGACTCAATGCTTTTTCAAATAACAAAATAAAGAACATTGCAATCACTTTTAATTAAACCAGATTGCTTCATCAGACAAAAACTAATAAAAAGTGCAATCACTTTGTGAGAACAATGGAAATAAAGTTGTGGAAAAAAGAACGAATATTTGGTAAATAGCTTATTGTGGCTGCAATCAAGATGTTTGGCATTTGATATATTTTCAATTTAATAACAATAAGTGCAACCTGTGAAAAACTAAACAAAACAAGTTCAAAAAGTTGGCAATAAAAAGTGTTACACTAAATATCTGTTCAAAACAATAACGTGCAACCGGTACAAAACAAAATTATTGCAGATATGTGTGAGCCATCGAGTTGTATCAGTATTAGTTCTCAAAGGAATCAATATTCCCTGATCCAGAGCCTGCAAATTAATCGTTATAATTGAATTAAGAACTTTGACTCAAAAGTATATTGAAGATAAAATAAATGATAAACTGAATCCACCTCTTTGCAGAATAATATGGGTACAATGTGAATTTAACTGTCCTGTATGACACATGTCTTGCATATGACGGATGTTTAATGTCTCTGAGACAACACGTTTCCTCGCGACAGCCACCGAGCTTCGCTGTGAAACACCTGAAAGCTCCCATCGACTCACAGAGTGAAAACAGTGGTGCCTTCAGGGACCTTGTTTTTATGAAATTGACCACGCTGATAGCATCGGTCAAAACCATGTGTAGTTCACGGCACATCTAGGGCTTCTGTGTAGGACAGTGTGTCCATTGCACATTTGGAGAGACACTCTTAATCAACGCCTGCATTCCTTTTCCCCGCCATGGTCTGCACCATCTGTGCAGAAAGCCACACAACTCTCCCATGTCAGCCCGTGTTCTGTCAGGTAACTGCTCACAAGCATAAAGAGCTCATCAGCTGATGCCACTTTTACAAAGTGATTTGCCTGCATGCGGTATTCACCAAGTTTCCTCTGGAAGAACTCCCTTGGTTTATTCATGTGAGTGAGGTGTGATGTCTCCAAGTGTCTTTTTAATTTGTCCGGCTGCATACTGTCTTGCCATCTGCATTGCCTGGGGTTGGTTATGCTTCCCCCTCCTGCCAAAATGTCTCTCCGTTGTCACTCTACTGAGCTACACGTGAGTCGCAAGAGTAACCTATTAACGGCGTAACTGTAACATAAATATGTGAAGTTCCCCGCACTGCCCCCCACGCCCCACCTGTAATACCTCGGCGCCCCACTTGAGGGCCGTACTCCACAGTTTGAGAACCACTGGACTAAATTAACTGTTACGTCTGAAAGACTTTCGCTTCAAGCGCTACGAGAGCGGAACATCCAACGCCCTCGTCTTTGGGTTCATAACCATTATGTCATATATATTTATACATATCATCACCCGTGCCTCTGCGATTCCAGCACTCTTAAGACGTATTAAAGAGCTCCTGGTGCCCGCAAACCACAACGATGAGTGTGTCCTCCATCTTGTTCTGATTCAACAACGACGGGACAGTGATGACGCGCGGAGCAACTCAAGAGCTGGTTGGCCCGAGTTGCGAAGGTTTAGTTTCATAGTTTAACGGCCAAAACGTGCCACTCGGCAAAAATGTCACGTTTATCGCAACCACACGCGTCTGTACGTTGACTTCGCATAGGATCTCGTCACGTGAAAATTTCGCAACGCTTTTGGTGTGAACGCTCAATTAGAGTGTAGTTGGAATAGTCCAAGTGGTGTGGCCTTCGTAACAGGTTTAGATCGGTTACCCACAGAACATTATAACACGGCTTTAACTCTGTAAGCTTCACACATCAGCTCAGACAAGTTCGGAAAATAACAAAAGCACCATTTGTCCCTGGAGGCCATCAATGAAAACAACAGCTGGCCAATTTTATGTTTAATGAAATAATACTGGGGCGAAATAAACTCAAAGCGGATCACATTCATTTTCGTGCTCCCGGTGCTTTAGTATTTTAGTTAATCTGATTAGAGAATGAAATATGTCCACATAACAAGAAGTTAATAATGAAAGCACCTTGCATTTCACTGGTGAACTGCATCCAAACAAATGTATTACTAACAGAATACACTCAGCAATTTATTATGTGGCGCAACTGTGGCTCAGTGGTAGAGAGGGGTCGTCCTTCAATCAGAGCCTCGGTGGTTCGGTTTGGCGGGTTCGATCCCCGGCTCTGTGGGTCTAAGTCAGGGGTCGGCAACCTTTCCTATCCAAAGAGCCATTTGGCTCTATTTTCCACCAAATAAAATGTGTCCGGAGCCGCAAAAGCTGTATCACAGCTTATACATTTTTATTTATATCGTCAATTCATACAAAAACTATAGTTTGTTGTATTTATGAAATTATAGAACCAGAATAAAGACAATTGTTGACATTGTATTGATATTTTACCGGTTATAACAAAATCAAAGTAGAAATGAAAAGTAGGAAAAAAAAATACACTGGAAATTTAATCGGACAACTATGCAGGTCCTGAACCCGCCCACCCAATATCTGTGGCTCACGGGCTAGAGTACCGTCCTGTAACCACAAGGTAGCAGGTTCAATACCCGCCAAAGTGTCCTTTAGCGAGACCCTGAACCCCCAGTTGCTTCCCGGGCGCTTCACAGCAGCCTACTGCTCCGAGAATGCTGAGGATGGTTTAAATGCAATAACTTATTATTTGAATGAAATAAATAGGCCATATCCACACTACTACGTGACTATATATATATATATATATTTTTTTTATGGTTTATTTAATAAGGGACAGTGCACATTGATAAAAACATTGCAGTAAATGTGCCAGAGTTAGCCAAGAGGCTATTTTTCATCTGTAGTCCCAATTTTAAAAACGCATATCTTCTGCTACTTTTACACTGAGCGTCTTCACTTTGACGGAGTTTTAGACGAGAGCACCGAGGACGGAGGAGTTAGGAAACGAGGACAGAGGAGTAAGGAAACAAGGACGTTTTCACTAACGGACTCCTTAATATCTCTTGAGCTGACACAGAACTAGCAGCAGTAGTTTCATCTGGAGACTTTGTGAAAGTATATTTATTTGCTCTGCTTGCTGCAGCAGAGAACTCGCTTTTCTTCGCTCGTCTTCAGCTTGATGCTGTTCAGCAGCTTTGTGCTATAGTTCTGGAAGAGTCTTCAACATGTTTGATCATTCCTGTCACATATGAAGCACACAAGTCAGCCAGCATCGTTGGCAATTAAAGCAAATGAATACGTCCACGCAGAATTAAACTCTACTTTTCTCCGTTTATTTAACCCATTGACAGTTTAACAAGGTCATCATCACGATGAGCCACCTGCAGGAAAAAGACGCTGGACACCGACATGATAGGACGTGGCGCACATTTTAGTTAAACAAATATTACATTTTTGTTATTTTCAGTGAAACACTAACAGATCAAACTCAATAATATTAGGTGTTCTCTTTGAATGATTGTCCACTGGGCAAAACAAAACAAAAAAACAACAACAAATAATAATATATATATACACTACCGTTCAAAAGTTTGGGATCACTTAGAAATGACTATTTTTCAAAGAAAAGCACTGTTTTTTCAATAAAGATAACATTAAACTAATCAGAAATACACTCTCTACATTGTTAATGTGGTAAATGACTATTCTAGGTGGAAACGTCTGGTTTCTAATGAAATATCTCCATAGGTGTATAGAGGCCCTTTTACAGCAACTATCACTCCAGTGTTCTAATGGTACATTGTGTTTGCTAATCGCCTTAGAAGACTAATGTCTGATTAGAAAACCTGTGCAATTATGTTAGCACAGCTGAAAACAGTTATGCTGGTGATATAAACTATACAACTGGCCTTCCTTTGAGCTTGAAGTTTGTAGAACAAAATTAATACTTCAAATATTAATCATTATTTCTAACCTTGTCAATGTCTTGACTATATTTTATATTCATTTGATAAATAAAAGTGTGATTTTTCATGGAAGACACGAAATTGTCTGGGTGATCCCAAACTTTTGAACGGTAGTGTATATATATATATATATTCCTCTTAGTTTTGTGTTAAAGCCTCAGGAAGCCGCAAACAGAGGGGCTATAGAGCAGCATGCGGCTCCGGAGCTGCGGGTCTAAGCCCAAATGTTGTTATGCAAACACTTAACCCCAAATTGCTCCTGCACTCGGTTCCTACAGTGTACGGATATACAGTTATTGGCAGGTGGCACCTTGCATGGTAATCAGTGTATGAATGGGTGAATAATGACATGTAGTGTTAAATGCTTTGAGTGTTTAGAAGACTTGAAAAGAGCAGTCCATGTAATATTGCGGTCTTTGTCTGTTATTCTGAAGAATCATTTGCAACTGGTAAAACGGCGTTTGGCAAAGTCATGAGATTCAGGTCATGACGTGCCCAGCATGACCTTTTTCTATAGATCTGAGAAGAAAAAAAATTGGTCAACTTAAAAGTTGCTATATTGCTTTCTATCTTATTGGAGAAGTAGCCAGCAGGAAGACACACGAATTGTATTTCCATTCTTCCTTGTCGAAGATGTCATAACATGCCTGTAATTTCACACATTGTTACAGGTGGCAGGTATAAAGTGGATAAAAATGGTTTTTCAGCACTCAGCTTTCACATTCTCTGTTAGTCACATGTGAAGGATGAAACATGGTTCCCTGGACTACGTGGTCATTTCCCCTTACGTGCCTGCCTCCCACATGAGTTGAATGAACCAAGGCAGCTCGCTTGACGTGCAGGTCCACGCGACATGTTAAGATTTCGAAGGCGATCATCTTATCCATAACACCTTTCTCTGTGTAGATTATCAGAGACATTTATGTGCATCTTCTGGAGAAGCATAAACATAGATTTAGAGAAATACAGACAACCCCCAAATACAAGAGGACAAGAATATTTGAAATATAAATTGACTTAGCAAAGGGACAAAAAGCATGTATAAAGACAGAACGATACATTGTAAAATACAGACACCTCCGATACACGATGCTGTGAGGCCTTTTGTTTAATTTCTCACATTTGTTCATACGCAAGCCCCAAAGGGACTTGATCAAAGACTTTATGTGAAAGACGTGAATCATTACTTCTGACTAACTGGAAATGGTATTCAAAAGTAATTAGAGATTCTCAAGTCTTTATCAAATCTTTCAAAGTAATTGCAACTGTCCTTGGGCAAATACTGCATAATGACAGGAGCATTATCTTATGAGGTATAATTATGAGTCGTGGTTTAAATGAGTCATCCCTCCTCCCCACAACTCTGTTTATCGTAAGTGGTTCCTTTGTAGTCTTCGGATCGGATGATCTTGGACTCCACAGGTGAATATGTTCTCTCTTCCTGGAAAGAAGTGGGTCTCCGGCTGCCTTTCCACTTCCTGTAGGAGTGCTGAGAGGCACAGGAAGTGCCAGGTGAGACTGGAGAGCCATCTGGAGGAGCCGCTCGGTTTCATAATGCGAGGACTTTGCTGGACATTAATGACAAAATTGTCTGGAGCTATAATGAGCCCCCCGGTCTGGCTTCTTTGGCACCGTTGCTTTTATAGCGGGGTAAAAAGTTGAAAATATGGGCATGAACATGATTGAGAGGAAACAGAAAGAAAACAACACTTGTATTATTGTTCTGCGAGTGCTTTCCAAACTAAATGTATGGTCAACAAGCAGTAATTTGCTCATTATCCACAACTTGGAGCATTATTCTGGGGACAGATACAAAGTCATACTGACTCTCACTGTTGGTGGTGGTGTGGATTTTAGAACTAGTAGACTCTCCCTGTACAGGAACTAAAAACATAAAATCCCTTTTGTAAAGAGTTCTCTGGTACGTGTGACTGAGATAAAAAATATATATTTCTTGCGCTTTCATAGAGCTCAAAAGTTGTAGTTGGATGTCAGAGGCTTCTTTTGATTAACTTTAAAGAAAAAGAAAAGAAAAATCTCTTTCGTGAATTGTACATGTTTCTTGCTATGCTCCCACAAAACCTCTCATCCAAATAAAGTGGTAGTCTCAGACCCCACTGTTGCTATGCAACCGCAGAAAACCCAGTTGAAATATAGAACCTTTGCTCAAGTTTGAGTTTATATATATATATATATATATATCTTCTGCATCCAGACCCTGTCCTGGACCTGGCATCCTTCCCAATAACCTTCGTCCTTCTTTTTCATGGATTGTGAAAATCTGGATCGTGGTCCATGCCTATACTCATTATTCATACATTTCTGTCATTCATTGAATATGTTGTAACTCTGTAATGCTGTTCATCTGTACACATGACATATATTGCTTATTTCCTCCTTTGTTGCTCTCCTGAAGGTTTCTTCCCTGTTTTCCCCGTGAAAGGTCTTTTCCTGATCCGATGTGAGGTCCTGGGACAGGGATGTTGTCTGTGTTGTCTGTGTACGGATTGTAAAACCTTCTGAGGCAAATTTGTAATTTGTGATTTGGGCCTATACAAAATGAACTGAATTGAATATATATTAATTTTGAAAACAGCAAGAATGTTTCTGTCGATCTGCATTCTTTTTTCTAAATACCTGAAGGACACTGACACCAGATTCCTCAGCTATTCCTTATCAGCGAGATAAGTCGTGGTCAATGGTTCTGAATGAATCTTGTTGGACTGTTTTTTTGTTAAAGCCATTGAAAGTTACGTGAAGAAAATTATAATTTGTATAAGAGACCCCCATGGTCTCAACTCTTGTACAACCACCACTATGGGCATTCTGCATTGAACAGACACTAACGTTTGTCTTTTGATATTTGGAGGTATCTGGTGCTAAAAACGTTTTCCAGACTGAATAATAGATGCAACACTTTGATTCTCCATAGTGAGTCTGCCACCCAAAGCTTGTGTGAAGCTTTGGTTTTGTTGCGTGTGTCGTTTAATTAGGTTTTTGGTCAAGTGGTCATTTTGGGGTCTACTCCCATTTCTTGTTGGAAAGCAAGAAAACAATTTAGTTCCACCGCTCTGTTGACTGTGAGCGGAAAGGTAAGCTGTGGATTAGAGTGGGGGATAGCAGGGTGCAAAACAATAACTCTTGCTTTATCATTCATGACTGAAAAAACTGTTAGATGTAGCTGTAGTTCAAATCATTTGGTTTTATTCTGCAACTAGAAATATAATGTTGGTAATATAGAAATGCAACGTATCACACAATGGTTTGAAAGATGTCCTTATTTTTTATTTTTTTGTGTAGTCCTATGTCCAGAAACACAATTATTGTGGTGTTTAGGCAGCAAAACGACTTGGTTGAGGAAATAATGTTGAAAATAATGTTATGTTTGAAATGCGTGGTTAACATTAAGCAGGAAAAAACTTCTCGGGTTTGTTTGTGAAAAGATTATGGTTTAGGTTCAAATAACTACATAAATGCCATTACCTAAGTATTTGAGATACATAACAGATAAATCAACATGGATTTAGGGTTTCAGGCGGGACATGAACAGTCGTCTCTTGTCCATCGACACAACAACCCAACATCCGACATCCTCCATGTGCAAACGCTGTCAAACCTTTATGCGGCGACACCTGTCCTGGCTCACGATTACATGGATTGCACACATATTGATTAGACATGAATTATGAAGTGTTAAGTTGTAATAGTTCATTTTGACTTTGCACATGTACATAGGGAACATTTGTGCTTTAAATTAATACATATAGCAAGATATTATCATAGGAAATATTAGGGCGAATATTGATATTGTTGATGTGTTATGAAGCATGGAGGTAATGTCTACTCTATGTATATGTCAATTTATAATTGTTTATGTGTTTATGATTATATGTATGCCGCATGAGAATGAAGGTTAGTTTGTTGTTTCAATGTTGACACATGAGTTGGAAGCCGGTTGAAGTCCGTGACGTTGCTTGAAGCAGGAGAGTGACTTTTATTTTGAAGAACTTTCCTCACATAGGTGACCGGAAGTAATGTTGGTCGATCATGACGGTGTAGCATGCTGAACTGACCAATGGAACTAACTCTTAGGATTGAGGGTGGAAAAGGTGAGTTTGTTCTCTGAAGGTTACAAGACAGTTCCTATCAGCTACTTTGCTGTTAGTCTGTGGCGTAATATTCGCCTGGCCCACGATCGACTTCTTGCCATTAAATATTGTTAATTCAGATTCTCATTTTTTAGCGAGCACGGGACCTCCAGTTTGACTTCACGTTAATAGAAGCATAACCTTTCGTAGGTATAGCTACGAACAGCATTGACACATGTGCTACCTAGCATCCTAAATGCGTAACAAAATAGTGGATAAAAAGGCATTCACCTCAGGTTTAAAATTATTTTTAAAATGTACATCCCATCCCCTACACATGCAAACTACACCTACAGAGGTTTTTGTTGACTGGTATTGATGCCTCAGGACTGTGTGGGCATCTACTGACTATGACTGATTGAATTTCACATGACTCCCCTGATAGTTTTGCTGTACCTGAACAGAGGTTAAAAAAAACCTACCCTGTGTCGGTTTTCAGGGCCTTGATCGGTTGAATGCCGCCTTAGCCATTGAACATTTATGGTCCATTTGTATTTATGTTCAGCCATGTGTGTCCCATCATGTCAACACTTGTTCCTAAACCTAAGGAGCAGGTTTTACCTTTAACCACAATACTCAACAATGCAAGGTAGACATCTGGCAGTGGACCAAAGAAATCCCACTTGAGGATACAGTTGCAGTCCATCTCCTTTCAAGAGAGTCAGGAGAGGGTTTGACAGCTGCTATCCAAACAATGCTGAAGGTGTATACTCTATCAGCGTAGCCTTTGATGGGCAAACTCATTCTCCTCCTCTTTCAGTCGTCTGAGATGAGGTTCAAAGTAATTGTTTAATGCCAGACTTAAATGTCAACCTCAGTGATTTTGGAAATGTTCTGTACTAAATGTTGGTGGGAACGGGCCCTTAGGATGTCTCAGGCCTTTGCTATCAACTGCAGAAGAACAATGTGCGCTGCGCAAATCAGCATAGACTCTGCAGCTGGAATGCGGAACCTGTTGCTTCAATCAAAACCTGCAGTGAGGAGCTAAGGAAAAAAGTATTTCTCTGTAAAAGTGACCTTCTCGCCTTTCGCCACTATGCTATGTGGTTAGAGGTATTTGTGCCTCTCTCCCCAAACAGGAGAGCGATGAGGGGGCACTAACTCGCATTGAGCTGTCAACACCCTCCCTCATGGGTCGTGTCTCCAACCATGCCGAGATGGAGGTCTCCGTCCTGAGGAAGGAAGTCATTACTGAGATTCTTCTCCACGAGTTGCACATTGTGGTTATGTCCCACTGTACTTCGTGGCTGCCAAGAATTCAGGAAGCATCGCACTTGCACATTCATAACCATGATGTAGAAACAGCCACACATGAGTAGCTCGCACACTGAAACCTGAATGGAAGTGTGCTTGACTGTGCAAGGCTGACGAAAAAACTGTAACAGGTATTCCAACTTGATAAAATGCTTTGTATCAGCTTCCAAATATTGTTATATTCATTGTTCTTTTGGTGCTTTGAATGAATGTCCTTCTAACTAGATCATTTATACATATGATATTTCACAGGAAATATGTGTCTTCCTTTTCACACTCAGGCAGAAACTTAGCATGTATTACTTAACTTATTACTTCCTTGACAACAGGGGCCTGTAGCCGATGATGCTCTGTTGTCTAATAACCTTTTTTGCCCGAACGGGCTGAGCCCTCGCATATCATTGTGTAATCGGGTCCAGCTCAGATCGCATCTTGTATGGCCTTCACCTCTGGTTACAGGGGAAATCCATCAGAGGTTAGCGCATGTATATATTACAATTTAAAAGGGAAGGCAACCACCTGATTGGGCAGTCACAGCAGCTTTCTCAGGTTTCTTACAAGGGCTTTATTATTGATGTGTCTTTGTGAGAGATGCACAACAAATTAACTAGAACGATAAAGGACATTTTAATTTTAAAAATCTGTTTCTCACTTCGGGTAAAATTATCCCGATGGATGAAATGTACTCAGAGTGAGACAAACATATGTTTAAGTCGATTTCCTGGACCAAAAAAAGAGAAATATGGTTTTGCGCCCTCGTAATGGCACACACTGGCAGTTCCACACAGTGAAGGGATCTTAAATTAACCCGTCAATCAAATATAGTTTTTCGCCAAACTCAAAAATCATTTCTCACAGCAGGCCAAGGGGAAAGGTCTCATTATGGAATTACTTTCTAAAAAGACTTCATATGTGCAGCAATATAAATCTAACAGGCTTATTAATAAGGGAAACTGAGGACCGCATACTCCGGAAACTGACAGACTAACATATAGTCCCCAAAGCTTTTGGTGCTAAAATCATAATTAATTGGAATTAATTATTGCTTTCACAGACGGAATTACATTAGAAAATGGTTTCAGAATCATCTGAATGACTTGGTGAGAGCTTGGTTCAACTCCCCTTCAAAAACTTTTTAGATAGTTTTTTCCAGATGGGAGAAAACTTTACTTTAAACTTGACCTAGTTATTAATTCATCTTGCCTGGAAATATGTAACATAACTATGTATAACATTCATGAATGCTGATGGACACTCTCCTTTCAAGCGAAGTGATTTTTACATTTAGAAAACAATAAATATCAAAACTTGTTATCTTTACCCCTGGCTAATCTTTCCTTTGTTAGATTGCTAATATATGGTGATTTAAGGAAAAATATATATTTATTACATCTGTTGTCTTCACCAAGATTATCTCCAATATTGCGCACAACATGCATATCTATTTATAAAGGTAAGAGTTTACAGGTCAAAGATAAGCAACAGAAAACATGATCTACAACCAGAATGATGTTATTGTTATTGCGCCGCTGTGAAAATACAAATACAGTAGTTTCTGCTAGTGTGTGCAGTAAAAAAACAACACAACAACAAAAGGAAACATGAACTACATCTCCGAAAATGTATGCATCCCAAATCCCAAGAGATTAGTAGATAAACAATATGCTGAATGTTCATTCTCATCTCAGCACATGCATGTAATTGCTTCATGTTGACATGTACCCAAAGCCTTGCTTAAAAGCTAATTAGTGACGGACCGACATTGGCCTTTGCATATGTTAGTAAACAAAAAGTGAAATGTAAATGAGATGTCTGTGCTCCCTAGAGAGGGTACACAGATATATGTAAATGCCTTTACTGGCCAACATCTCGAAGCCAGTCCCACTGAGCCAACCTTCAAGGTCATTTCATAAATTGCCAATCAACACAAAACAATTCAGACCGTAAACATCACTTGCCCAGACTCTCCCACATCAGGAAGTTGCAGGTCATCCATGTTGTTATGTCTTAAGAACATGCTTACATTTTAGCGAGCTGGTTGGTCTCCTCTGGTTTGATCGATAGATTTAATTGAGTATCAACTGCATGAAAGTTGAAGGTTGAAAGTTTATGAAGTATTTCCTGATAATATTGCCCAAAGGAAGCATATATAAGGTAAATACAATCGGTCCAAGCACAGAACCTTGTGGAACTCCATGGTTAACATTAGTGGTCATCGAGGCTTCATCGTTCTATATTCTCTTAAAAAGTTGGAGAAACAAATCCGTGCCATCTGACTATGGCATGATCTCGGTCAAGATAAAGATAATCAAGAAGTGCAAACTCTGATATCTGACTGGTGATCCTCTTCTCTTAACCCTTGTGTTGCCTTAGGGTCATTTTGACCCGAATCAATATTACACCCTCCCCCCGCCTTAGGATTAATTTGACCCCATTCAATGTTTAATGTCGGTGTTCTTTCGGTAGTCAACAAACAAACATAAAGTGCCACACACTTAAACTTGGAAAACAATATTAATTCTAATAATTTTCTGGAGGTTTTAATTGCTGGCATCAAATTGAACCCAAAGGGTAAAATATGTTAGTAAATATAAAGGTAACAGGAGGGAGAAACATTGAATCGGGTCAAAATGACCCAAAGGCGGGGGGAGGGTGTAATATTGATTCGGGTCAAAATGACCCTAAGGCAACACAAGGGTTAATTTAACACCAAAGTCATAAAGAAAAATCTAAATCTCATAAATCCATCCAATAATTGCTGAGATTGTTCAACCTGGATCAAAGTGGTGGACCGACCCAACAAATGCTCGACATTACCTGAGCCGAGTTTGTAAATCCAGTCAGTTTGTTGCTGGTGGTCACTTATGCTTTCATGACAGAATGAATGAGGGAAGTAAAATGATGACGCTGTCTTATTTCTGCCTGTATATATTTCAAATCTCTTGGTCGTGGATCAATGCGGTAAATTAAAAAGGGAAAGACAGACAGAACTTTAGCAAGCCTCATATGTTTTATAAGTTATATTCGTGTATTCCCCACACCAGGATGGATTTTTTATTCAAATTAAAATGGTACTGTTGAGCCCTTAGTGATGGATTAAGGCCGGAGCGTGCAGATTCCGTCAGCAGGATCATGTTGGCGTTTCAAACTAAATGCTGGTCCTGTGAGAAGTAGCCTCGTATCCGATGTTACACGCTGAACAACACAAACTAATTGCGTAGATTCTAAAGAAGGAGAGATACCAAAACAACAGCACACAATGGATAGTTTGTCGTCATCAAATCCCTGCAGTAACAACAACAGATTGCTTGGTATTACCTGCACTTAAATGACATTCAAATATGAATGATTAGAGACTCTGTAGAGGAGAATGTTTTTTTCGGGTAAATGCAATGCAAGCCACTTTTCAATAGTTGTTCTTGGAAAAGGTTTTGCTTACGTACGTACACGTGGGGGAAGAGTAGGTGTCCTTGTTGTAAAATGATTGGATTAAAAACCTTTTGATGACTTTCTGGATTACATCACCAGTGTGCCGAACAGTGCCACAAAGGGAGAATGTATCCGCCAATGCCACGCTGGTCTCGTCGTAATGTACGTGGACATGAAAGGACATGCTGTGGAGTTATAGTGGCAGTGGAATATCAATCTGGCAATGCGTGCTTGTTTTGTCTACACAGTATATTTGTCGTCATCTCATCAAGACAGATTATCAATCTATTACACACTGTATGCAGGTTTAGGATTTAAATCTTCTTTTTTTTTATTGTGTCAAATGCTGTGAATCTACTTTGACGGCCACTGGAACAACTAAATGTCTCCGATATTTTTCACGTGACAATTTGCACACAAAATCCAGCTGGGATAAATAAACGGAACGTTCTCATTCTCAGAATGTTTTCATTTGGAAACACAGTTTGTCGCACTTCACTTTCACCTCTCGGCATGAAAGAGTTTAAATTCACAGCTGGACTTCTGAATGTGCTCTCAATCAAAGCTTTATAAAACGCACACACACACATACAAACACACACACACACATCAAATAGATCAAAATCAACAAGTGTTATTGTTCTATAAATGAGTATGCCACACACTTTGTGACACTGACTTATTGGTTTGTGTCTATCATAAGATAGATAGATAGATAGATATATACTTTATTAATCCCCAAGGGGAAATTTGTCGAGCCAGTAGCAGCAACACACAAGAATAAAAATAAAAATAAAAAACACAAATATAAGAAGGGTTAGGGTGATCTGGCAAGAGGTGAACTGTTGTAGAGCCTCATAGCCGTCGGCAGGAATGTTCTCCTGTATCTGTCCTTGTGGCAGCGGAGCGTGAGGAGACGTTTGGAGAAAGTACTCCTCTGTCCCTGTAGGAGGTGGTGGAGAGGGTGGTCCGGGTTGTCCAATATGGACACCAGTTTCTTCAACGTCCTCCTCTCCACCACCTGTTCCAGGTGCTCCAGCTGGCAGCCGATGATGGAGCCAGCCTTCCTAACCAGTTTGTTAAGACGGCTGGTGTCACGGCTCGATGCTGCTCCCCAGCAGACAATGGCAAAGTGCAGCACACTGGCGACAACCGACTGGTAGAATAACTCCAGCATCTTGCTGCACACGTTGAAGGATCAAGCTTTCTCAGGAAAAAGTCGACTCATCCCTTCTTGTACACAGCGTTGATGTTGGCCTTCCAGTTCAGTCGGCTGTCGATGGAGACGCCCACGTACTTGTACTCCTCCACCAAGTCCACGTCCACTCCCAGGACACTCAGAGGTGGAGGAGTCGCTCTTCCTCCTGAAGTCCACCACCATCTCTCTGGTCTTGGCCACGTTCAGCCGCAGGTGGTTCTCATCGCCCACTTTACAAAGTCACTCACCACTGTCCTGTACTCCTCCTCCGTCCATCCCTAATACACCCGACCACTGCAGAATCATCAGAGTACTTCTGCAGATGGCATGACTCCGTGTTGTACTGGAAGTCACTGGTGTACAGGGTGAAGAGGAAGGAGACAGAACAGTTCCTGGTTTGGGGCTCAACATCACTGACCACCGTTCCAGACAGCACGCCCCATTCTGACAAACTGTGGTCTGCCTGTGAGGTAGTCAGTGATCCAGGAGATGGTGGACGGGTCCACGACCCTCGCAGCTTCTCACTCAGCAGCAGTGGCTGGATGGTGTTAAATGCACTGGAGAAGTCAAAGAAAGTGACTCTCACAGAGACACCGGTTCCATCCAGGTGCGACTGAGCTCGTTGCAGCAGGTAGATGATGGCGTCGTCCACTCCCACATGAGGCTGGTAAGCAAATTGCAGAGGGTCCAGCGACGATTTCACCTGCGGCCGGAGGTGGGCCAAGACCAGCCTCTCCAGCACCTTCATCACATGGGAGGTGAGGGCGACCGGTCGGTAGTCGTTGAGGCCAGATGGTGTTGACTTCTTGGGGACAGGGACCAGGCACGACGTCTTCCACAGCACCGGGACCTCCCCCAGCCTCAGGCTGAGGTTGAAGAGGCGCTGCAGGACACACCAGACAGCTGGGTGGCGCAGGTCTTTAGGACCCTGGGGCTGATGCCATCAGGACCTTCAGCTCTGTGCTGGTGTAGTTTCTCCAGCTGTCTTCTCACCTGGTCAGTCGTCACAGAGAGAGGGGGGAGGGTGGAGGAGCCCATTGTTATTGAGGGCTCGGTGGATGTGAAGCTCAGGAGGGGGAGCAGAGGGGGAGAAGGTGTTTGGGAGGTGTGATGTGTGGAGGAGACAGGAGGGCTGTGAACTGAACCTATTGAAAAACAGTTCAGCTCGTTGGCCCTCTCCAGGAGCCCCTGGCTGTCTCCTCCCACCTTGAAGCCAGTTATCTGCTTCATGCCAGACCACACCTCCCTTGTGTTGTTCAGCTGGAGTTTGGCCTCCAGCTTCCTCCTGTAAGTCCTTGCCTCCTGAGCTTCACCTTTAGGTTGCGCTGGGCTTTCCTCAGCTCATCCCTGTCTCCAGACCTGAAAGCAGCTTTCTTCATGTTAAGAAGCGCTTCAGGTCCCTGGTGATCCAGGGCTTGTTGTTGGGGAAGCAGCGCATGCGCATCCGTGATGGGATGGTGGTGTGTTCACAGAACTTGATGTATTCCGTGATGCAGTCGGTCATACTGTTGATGTCCTCCCGTGCGGTCCACACAACACATCCCAGTCCGTTGACTCGAAGCAGTCCTGTAGGCGTAGAGCGTTAGCCTCCAGAGACCACACCTCACAGTCCTGGTGGTCACCGCAGCCTCTTCACCAGAGGAACATACCTGGGTGTCAGCGGACCAGGTCATGATCAGACCTGCCGAGGGGGAAGGGCAGTGCGCTGGTATGCGCCCTTAGTATTAGCATACAGCAAGTCCAGAGTTTTTGTTCCTTGTTGGGCAGTCTATGTATTGATGGAAGGTTGGCAGAGCTTTTTCCAATGTGGTGGTTAAAAAGTCACCAGTGATAGCCATGAATGCTCCAGGCTGATGATTCAGCAGAGCAGACACAGTGGAGTGGATGGTGTCCACAGCTTCCTCAGCGTCAGCTGATGGCGGCACGTATACGATAACCAATGGGCGGGGGAACTTCTCTCTCTCAAAATAAATGCAGGCGCATCCCCACGCCAACAGTTCAATGTTCGGGTTAACCTTCACGCACACATGGTCCGGGTGGCACCACCGCTTCATTCACATTCACATAAACAGCGATCCCGCCCCTCTTCTTACCGCTCTGTAGCGTCTCTGTCAGCCGAACAGTCCTGAAGCCGGGCAAAGGCGCTGTGATCCGGATAGTCCGCAGCAGCCCGCAGCCCAGTGACAAGACTGCTCACGGAAGATCCTCTCAGACATTACCAGCGCCGAGCTCATCCGTCTTATTCACCAAAGACCTCACGTTCCCGTTATGATCGACGGTACCGAGGGTTTGTATCTCCTCGTTTTAGCCTGACACCCGATCTGCAACGCGAGCAACATGACCTTCTCCGTAGCTCCAGCGGGATCACAGGTCTTTCTCCAGGCAGAAGCTTCGCCTGCACAGCGATCAACTGAGAGCACGCGAGACGTGTACCCTCGGTATCATTGTTTTGCTGTGGCTCTCCGATACTCACGACAAAGTGAACAAAAGCCACAGTAGAATTATCGAAAAAAGTAGTTATGGTCCAGTGTCCGACCGTAACTAAGACAAACGTGAAAGAAAAGAAAAGAAAAGAAAAAGTGCAAAAAAAGACAATAAAATAAAAGCAAAACGCCACTACTGAAACAAGCAGCCGTTGGCACAGCGCCATCTTGATTAAAGCAATGTTATTTAGTACTGTCATGTCACAATGTTTTATTTGCTATGTTTTTTCTATTTTGAGTAAGAATCTAATTGACAATTACCAGTTTTTTAAACAGGTCAATTACAGTGGCTGGTTACACTGACTATGTCACCTTAATGCGATTGCACACTGTAGTAAATCAACAACAATAACTATACTAGCAACAGTATTGAAGGCCAATGATGGTTTAGAAATGATCAACCTGGTTTCTTTGTTTTTGAGCAGAAATGTGTTTCTAGGTTCAGGAACCATATCCATCGGTCTATGTATTGTGGCAGCCAGCCACGGACGAGACCACGAGGGGAAGTAAGGGATGGGAAATACCGACTGTTCCCTGTACTTCCCCACTGCGGCCCAGAGAGGGAGCCAACGGAACACCGACAGCCAGACGACAAAGTGAAAACACCTGGGGTGATTGGAGGCACGGGCGGCAACCAATCACCACCGCGTGGCAGATAAAAGACAGGACAGAAGCCCACAAGAGGAAGTGGGGAGACGACGCGCCCGATTGAACTAAAACCTCTGGTATTGGGAAATAAAGACTATGCATTTGATGGTAAATTGGGTGTGGACAGTTTAATTATTATTTCTCAGTCACGGGCACCCGCCGGGTGCCACATATGGTGGAGAATGCGGTTTCGCATTCTGACTGAAGATAATGATTAGACCCCCCTCAACTACATTGGAATCAAACGATATAACGGCCGCGCTTGCATAACCCGTGACTAACAATCAACAGCTCATAGTTAACAATCAACAGCAGCAGACGCGCCACGACCAGACCCTGCTGGTGCAGCAGCAAACCACCGAGCTTCTGCGGACCCAACTCACGGAGCGTTACGAAGCCCAGGAGGAGCAGGCTGGCTATGAGAGGGACCGCCGGGTCCACCCGCACGCTTCCTCACCAAGCAGACCCCCGCGGATGACATTGAGGTCTTCCTGCTAACCTTTGAGAGGACCGCGGTCAGAGAAGAGTGGCCTATCGACCAATGGGTAGGACTGATTAGCCCATTTTTGTCAGGCATAGCGCAGACCACCTACCAGGACGTAGCCACTGACCCCCTTACCACTTTTGACACCCTAAAACGGGAAATTTTGAAACGCCATGGGTTTACACTGATCACCCGAGCCCAGCGTTACCACAGTGGGTATTCGACCCACAGTCACCCTCGAGCACAGATGCATGAGCTAGTGAGGCTTACCAATGCTTGGCTGATCTCAGAGCCAAAAACCCTCACTCCCATCGAACGGATCATCATGGACCGATTCATGAGGTCACTTCCCTACGACGCCAAGAAATTGGTGTGTCAACAGAATCCCCAGAGCGTGGACCAGCTGGTGGATCTGCTGGAAGGTACCAGGCCGCCCAGGAGTACTGCGCAGTGGACGGCTGGGAATACAGAAGCCCCACGCCCCAAGAAGCGACAGCCCGAGGAGGGGCCCGTCGTGAGACCTACACAGGAAACACCATGGAGACGGCCCCACCAACCCCGACCACCGAAGGTGTTCACAGTCGGGGAGGAGGCCACATCGCCTGGAACTGTCCCCAGAAGGGTGATGTGCACATGGTCTCGGCCACCAGCGAGAAACCCGCGGACGACCCTATGGGTTACTAACCACAGGCTGGGCAGAAGAGACGGGACTCACCTCGACTCGGTCACCGCTTAACGGGCGAGACGCCATCGCCCTGATAGATTCCGGCGTGGTGGCGCTGGTGCGACCGGAGTTCGCCCAGACCCTCTCCTGGAAGACACACTGAGTGTCACGTGTATACATGGCGAGCACCGTCAGTACCCCACTACAAACATCACGTTAAAAACAATAAAGGGAACATACTCGGGCACCGCGAGTCGTACCAGGCCTACCAGTAGCCGTGCTCATCGGGCGGGACTTCCCCTCTTCAGACAGCTGTGGCTGCGCCTGGCCAGGGAGGGCGCGGAAGGCCGAGGGGGCCCCTCGGCCCCGCCTCCCAGGCAGCGCCACTCGGCACCCCGCCTCTGTGCGGTGCAGGACGTCGACCCCCAAGGCTCCACCGACCCCATCTCAGAAGGAGAGTCCAGCACCGGGGAGGTAGTGGCGGAAGAGGAAGAGGGACCGGGGGAGACGAGGGAAGGGGAAAGGAACCCCCTCGAGGAAGAGGCAGACGCTTCCCCCAGCAGAGAGGAAGCCGACCAATGGGACATGTTCCCCTTCAACAACGACACCGACGTGGGCCCAAGGGCTGAGCCTCTAGCCGGGAGATTCGGCTCTGCCCAGCTCGAGGATGTCAACCTCACCAGCGCTCTGCAGCAAGTCTCTGTGATCGACGGGCGACTCGTCGAAGGGGTGAGACAACGTGTATATCCTCACTTTGCCATTAAAAATGCATTATTATACCAGGTTGTCCGGAAAGCCTCCGGAACTAGTGACTTGTTGTTAGTACCACGGCCATTTATCCCCACGGTGCTGCGCTTAGCTCACACTCACCAGCTCGGAGCCCACCTAGGAGTAGAGAAAACCCTAGAGAGGATTAAAGCCAGGTTTTACTGGCCAGGCATAAAGAAAGCCGTAGAAGAGTACTGCCGGAGCTGTCCCGAGTGCCAACAGGTGGCACCCAGACCCCATCACCGCGACCCCCTAGTCCCCTTGCCTATAATTGCCGTACCGTTTAGTCGAATAGGGATGGACCTGGTCGGGCCACTGCCAAAAGTGCCGAGGACACCAATACATCCTAGTAGTCCTAGACTACGCCACCAGGTACCCAAGCAATTCCCCCGCACCATGGCCTCCAAGGGAATAGCTAGCGAGCAAATGCTAATGTTTTCACGGGTAGGCATCCCCGAGGAAATATTAACAGACCAAGGCACCCCCTTCATGTCCCGAATCATGAAAGACCTATGCCGAGTCATGAACATTACCCAGTTGAGAACGTCAGTATACCACCCTCAGACTGACGGGCTGGTAGAGCGCTTCAACTAGACCCTGAAACAGATGTTGAGGAAAGTTATCGACGCGGACGGAAGGAATTGGGATCAGCTCTTACCACACCTAATGTTTGCCATTCGTGAGGTGCCCCAGGCTTCCACAGGATTTTCTCCCTTCGAGCTGCTATACGGAGACAACCCAGAGGACTCCTAGACCTGGCCAAAGAAGCCTGGGAGCAACAACCCTCACCCCATCGGACCCTGGTGGAACACGTGGAGGAGGTACAGGAGAGAATGGCCACTATGGCCCGTGGTAAGAGAACACATGGAGGCCGCCCAGGCCGCCCAAGCCCGTGTCTACAACAGGAGCGCACAGCCCGGGTGTTGGCGCGGAGACAGAGTGTTGGTGCTGGTGCCCACCTCGGAGTGCAAGTTCCTGGCCAAATGGCACGGCCCCTACGAGGTGATCGAAAAGGTGGGAGAGGTCAACTACCGCATTAGGCAGCCCGGCGAAGACCACCAGAGAAGGTATATCACATCAATTTGTTAAAAATGGGTCGCCCGGGAGGCTGTGTGTGTATCTCTCCACCAGGCCCGTCAAAAACGGAGGCCGTAGTGGTACCTATGGGCGAGCAGCTATCCGAGACAACGCCAGGACCTCCGAGAGCTGATCGACCGCCATAGAGATGTGTTCTCTCGGAAGCCGCCATACCAACCTTCTGGAACATCACATCATTACCGAGCCGGGAAGAAGGTAAAGCTGAGGCCCTACGAATCCGGAGGCCGGAGAGAAGCCGTGCGGCAAGAGGTTAAAACGATGTTACAGAACGGGATCATCGAAGAGTCCCATAGTGAGTGGAGTAGCCCCATTGTGCTGGTCCCCAAAACAGACGGAACCCTCAGGTTCTGTAATGATTTCCGCAACTAAACCTGATATCCAAGTTCGACGCATACCCCATGCCTAGGGTGGACGAGTTGATCGAGCGGCTGGGGACCAGCCGATATATCACCACCCTAGACCTGACCAAGGGTACTGGCAGGTACCCCCGCCAGCGCCCGGGAGAAGACCGCCTTCATCACCCCGACGGGTTGTTCCACTACCTAATGCTCCTGTTTGGCCTACATGGAGCCCCGGCCACCTTCCAGAGGCTGATGGACCGCGTCCTCCGGCCCCACCAGAAATATGCAGCAGCCTACATAGATGATATTGTCATCCATGGGGAGGAGTGGGGGACCCATCTCCAGCAGGTCACCGCCGTGCTGAGAGCCCTGAGAGGGGCCGGGCTGACCGCCAACCCCAAGAAGTGTCGCCTCGGCCTTGGGACGCAGATTACCTGGGGTTTACAATAGCGTGGATGCGTCAAACCCCAGGCAGGCAAGGTCGAGGCGATCTGAAACTGGCCCGCCCCAAACCAAAAAGCAGGTGCGAACCTTGGGGCTCACCAGCTATTACCGCCGGTTTGTCCCCATTTCTCCTCCCTCGCAGCACCCTCACGGACCTCACCAGGAGCCGGCTGGCCGACCGGATCCTGTGGACAGAAGAGACGGAGAAGGCATTCCAAGAGCTCAAAGAGGCGCTCTGCTCAGGACCAGTGTTGGTGACCCCCGATTTCTCCAAACCCCTCATCGTCCAGACAGGCGATCGGAAACAGGGGTGGGTGCCGTTCTATCACAGCTGCAAGAAGGGGAGGAACACCCCATTACGTATATCAGCAGAAAACTGCTACCCCGAGAACAAAACTACTCGACGATCGAGAAAGAATGTTTAGCCATTAAATGGGCGTTGGAAGAGTTAAAATATTATTTGTTGGGACGGCACTTCACCCTTGTCACGGACCACGCCCCTCTCGTCTGGATGTCAAGGAACAAAGAAACTAATGCCAGGGTCACTCGCTGGTTCCTGTCCCTTCAATCCTTTGCCTTCTCCGTCGTCCACAGGTCCGGGGCCGCGCATGGGAACGCGGATGCCATGTCCCGGAGACGCCTTTGGGATGGGCCGCCCGCCTCCCGGTTGGAGCTGAGGAGGGGTGTGTGGCAGCCAGCCACGGACGAGACCACGAGGGAAGTAAGGGATGGGAAATACCGACTGTTCCTGTACTTCCCACTGCGGCCCAGAGAGGAGCCAACGGAACACCGACAGCCAGACGACAAAGTGAAAACACCTGGGGTGATTGGAGGCACGGGCGGCAACCAATCACCACCCGGTACGTGGCAGATAAAAGACAGGACAGAAGCCCACAAGAGGGAAGTGGGGGAGACGACGATACGCCCGATTGAACTAAAACCTCTGGTATTGGGAAATAAAAGACTTTGCATTTGATGGTAAATTGGGTGTGGACAGTTTAATTATTATTTCTCAGTCACGGGGCACCCGCCGGGTGCCACAGTATGCTTATTCATCATGCACAGTGTCTCTGTGAAGATTTAAAATCAAATGCGATTTAATACACTTTGACATGAATATGTGTCTAATCATTACACATCATTTCTGTCATATGCATTGAATGTGTAGTAACTCATGTGGTACACATGGCATCCAGTGCACTTCTGTCCACCTGGGGGAGAGAAATCCTCTTCTGTTGCTCTCCGGAAGGTTTCGGTTGTCGTTTGTGTACAGATTGTAAAGCCCTCTGAGGCAAATTTGTAATTTGTGATTTTGGGCGACACAAAAAGAATGAGTTGAAATTGAATTGCCAACGACTGCTTCTCTGTAATTGTTTTGCATATGACCGTTAAGAACTTGAAACCTGAACTGGCATCATATATCAAAACTTCTTCTGGTGGGGAAATTGCTGTAGTCGCTATTCATGAGATGCCTAATTACCTTCGCATTGAAAATGCGGAAGGTTATGTTTTTATCGCTGTGTATTTATTTATTTATTTGTATGCGTGTTCCTCGCATAACTAAAAAGGTATTGAACCGAATCGCATGAAATTTGGTGGGATGATTGGTTATTATCCGGGAACCATTTGATTCGATTTTGGGATTGATCAGGTCAAAGGTCAAGGTCATGAAAAGGTCAAAATCTTCTTTTTACCATAGCGCGGTCAATTTCTATCCAATTGGCATGCAACTAAAGCCAAAATGTTCATAATTCAATGCCCAATCTTGTGATATGCAAAGGTATGCGCTCTACCGAGTGCCCATTTCAGTTACAGTGTAGTTTTAGTCTTACTTCATATGCCATTACCACAGGGGACACTTTAACAGCTACTTCCACGGACCACTTACTGACATATTTACATTTGGAGGAGTAGCGTGTAGGTGTCCCGGAGAGACGGATGCGTTTGCACCTGTACAACATCTGGCGAGTGTGTCTCTAAACACCTTCTGCCTTGAATGCTTCCTGGTTGCATTCACACTGTTAAAGCGTGTTGCTACATCTCACCCAAAGTCTGTTTCTGAACCTAAACCTGTTCCTGTCCGTTGCCGTGAGCCGTTTCTTGTTGCATTGCCACAGCTGTTTCCGTTTCTCAACACTCTTTAAACCGTTACTCATTTAGGACCTGGCACATCCCTCTCCTTCCTCTTCAGTTTCAGACTTAGTCTCCTATCTTAGTAGTTTCTCAAATCACCACAACAGACACATGGTATGCATTATGTTCTGTTGTGTTCATTATAGTTTACTGTTTTAGCAGTTAGTCAATCAATATTTCATCAAAATAAAAGGAAAGTATACAATAGGAGTGCCATTGGGCATCTTAAACTGCGACTTTGAAAAAATTATGCAAAAAAACTTTACAAAGAGAAAATAATTGGAAGAATGTAATATGTAGTTTGGTTTGTATGTACTTTACTTTTAAATTCAGTGCAGACACACTACAGACCTCTACCTACCTTTAGAAATAAATGGGTTTTCTTGCATGAATGTGGGTAAGGATGGAAATCAGCCTTGACCTCTGGTCTGTAGTGAATATTTTTTTTATTGTATTGTCAAATATAATCCCCATCAATCTACAAGACTTATAATAGGGTAGCTAGTTAATAACAAATGATTTAGTGATGTAATTTCCCTGTCTTACAATGGTCAGCCAACTAATTTCTTTGGCATAACCCTGCTTTTTGGATCTTAAGGGAATGCTTACTTACTGATTGGAGCAGGACAACATGGTAACTGTGCTTAAGTGTCTAATCTGTTTATTTAGACCAAGTTAAATTCAGAGTATCAATCCTTTGAAATACCTCACAATACCCAACGAAATATCACAACAAAATATTGTCAGGCTATCTGTTATAATGACCACCACTATTTAAGCTAGTATGGATAGTGTCGTGTTAAACATATTTGGGTCGACTCAAAGAGTGTCTGGAGACAAAAAGTTATAATAAAATTGGTTTAATACAAAATTGGTCTTGATATAGAGTATATTTCTCAGCTGAGGGTGCACAAGCTTCGGCAATCCGCAGGCTGCAAACCGTTAGCTGCCTACGTGTTTACTTGTGAACCCCGAGGCTAACATTGGGTGTTGTACAGCTTGGTCATATGACCGTAGTCGCCTGCTATTGGCTAAACATCTTTGCATCATATATGCATCGACTATGCACCTCATGGGGGCGGAGCCGGTGGTCCTGGGTTGGTTTAAAGTTGGTGCAAAGGCATCTCCTCTCCACCGGCACTTGACGTCATCGCTCCACCCTCTCACGTAACTAAAGCAGGAATCTTCCTGATTAAGAGTTGTTATTTTTCTGCGTCACCTTATCAGTAGTTACCCACCAGACACCTTCAAGTTACTTAATCATGCATATGCGCGTGACTACCACAGTACGTTCCCCATGGCATTCATTTTGTGACACTGTGGGTCCCATTTTGATTACTTCCCACATTTTACGTTACACCACACCTAAACGGAACGCTAAAAGCAGCCTTATTTCGATGTTACTAATACACTGTGTCATAAGACTCACGAGTCCTTATTGTTTCCTACTTAAAGCCCCATAATGGAGTTTTTCCCTTTTAGTGCCCCCTTCAGTTTTGGAGGTATTTAACGTTTACTTCAGTGTCGTAAATACCCAGTTACGATAGATGCAGCCTCGCATACACTTGTATTGATGACCAGACGAAGTCAGAAACCAAGAAATGATGTCAACCGATAAGGTAAGAATATTCAAAGATTTTACATAAATATGACTGCATAGTTTTATTCATTGTGATATCGGAGATGAATGCTAACATAACCAAAAGAATGACAACATTTAGTTTAGATGAAATACCGATCGCGTTTTCAGCCTATATACCACAGGTCACTAACTGGCGGACCGCGGTCCGGGTCCGGACCCAGAGGCCGTCCCATCCGGACCCGGACCGCCAGCCAAAACAGAAGGTTATGATTTAAAACCTGACGGGGTGTTTTAATTTTTTTACCCGGCGGCGCAGCTTTTGCAGTCTTTACGGTAGTGGTTTAGCGGATGCGGAAACGCACAGACCAATTGCATGCGAGTTAAGCCATCCCACGTGATACCACTCAGCCAATCAAATCTATGCATTCTCGGCGGTAAACATTACGTCTCAACAGACAGCGCTACGCAGACAGATGAGAAAGTAGAGGCAGGTTACACTTGAAAAGACGGTAGAAAGAAAAAGAAAGATAGCGATACATGTAGAAAACAAAGGGAGAGAAACGGACGACTGCGCCGGAGAAAGTTTAGAAAAAGGCGAGTGAGACAGCGAAAGGGAGAGAAACGGACAACTGCGCCGGAGAAAGTTGAGAAAAAGGCGAGTGAGACAGAGAAAGGGAGAGAAACATAAGGAACAAATGTCGCTCTCCAAAAAAAGAAAAGTTGACAGCGAAAATAGAGCATTTAATCCGGAATGGACAGACTCATTTCTGTTCATACTTCCCACAGGGAGCACAAAACCAGTGTGTCTTATATGTTCAGAAACCGTGGCACTTATTAAAAGTGGCAATGTGAAACGCCATTATGAGTCAAAACATAAAGGTTTTGAACAAACATACCCACTCAAATCCGAAGTGAGATCACAGAAAATAAGTGGTCTCACAGCCCAATATGAACAGTCCACCAGGATCCTGAGCCACACGTTCACTGACCAACAACGTGCTCATGAGTGTTCCCTCAGAGTTGCTTGGATTTTGGGGCAACACAAAAAGCCATTTACTGATGGAGGGCTTGTCAAAGAATGCATGAGTGTCGTCGCTGAAACATTACTTGACGGAAAACCAAAACAAGAGCTTTGTGATAAGATAAAGCAAATACCCATGTCAGCATCATCTGCCACAAAGAAAAGTGAAATATTAACTGAGGATGTGCTAACCCAGCTAAATGAAGCCATACATAAGGCACCATGTAGGCTTAGCTGTGGATGAGTCCACTGACATCTGTGACAATGCTCAGCTGTTAGTGTACGTCAGGTTTTTCAACACAGACCAGAAAGCATTCTGTGAAGACCTGTTAGGTGTCACTCCCCTTCAGACCAGTACAAGAGGAGAAGATAGGAGGGCGACTATGGGTGAGTGGGTAGCAGGTCCGTCTTTCAATCAGGGGGTTGGAGATTCAAACCCCGCCCTAGTCGATGTGTCCTTGAGCAAGACACTTAACCCTGAGTTGCTCCCTGTAGCTGCGTCTACAGTGAATGAATGTAACAGTACTGTAAGTCGCTTTGGATAAAAGCGTCAGCCAAATGACATGTAATGTAATGTAATATCTACCTGGCCATTAAGGAGATGTTAACGAAGAGAGGAATAGAACCAACACAAGTGGTTTCAATAGCCACAGATGGAGCCCCTGCTATGATAGGGAGAGAGAAAGGAGCTGTAGCAAGACTGAAAGAGGACAATCCAGAGCTCATAGCTTACCATTGCATCATTCATCAATCTGTCCTCTGTGCCTCCCTGTCAGATGAGCATGCTGAAGTGATGAATACAATGATGAAAATGATCAATTTTCTCAGGGCATCCTCTTCCACCCAGCATCGCATGCTGAGGGAATTCCTCAGAGAAGTTGATGCCAATGCTGATGATCTTTGCTGCACAATAATGTGAGATGGCTCAGCAAAGGGAGGGTCTTAGCGCTTTTGGTCCATCAGGAGGAAGTAGCATCTTTTGGCAGAGCTAACACATCAGAAAGCAACACAGTTTTCTCTTTTAGGAAATGATAAACAGATGGATAATGTGGCCTCTGTGGTTGATATCACTGCACATCTGAATGAACTGAATTTGAGGCTACAAGGCAAGGACAATTCAATTTGTGAACTGATGACCGCTGTCCGCTCCTTTCAAAAGAAACTTGAGTTGTTCAAGGAAGACCTGCAGGGAGACTGTGCACACTTCCCAGCAGTGCAGAAACAGGTTCAGGGACAGAGAGATGCGTCTTCTTTTGTTGACTTCATTGATAAGCTGATCGTAAACTTCAGCAACCGTTTTGACAGCTTCAGCTTTGGACAGCAGCTCACCATGTTCATTCAGAACCCATTTATCATCACTGATGTCAGGGGGTTCTCAAAGGAAGTCACACAGCACTTTAAATGGGTAAATCCTGGGCCTCCAGATGCAACTGGTTGATCTCCAAGCAGATGTGTCCCTGAAAGAGCAGTTTCTAAGAACTGACCCTTCCACTTTCTGGCTCCAAACGGTCCCTGAGACAGCTTTTCCAGGTCTGAGGAAAGTTGCCATATACATCTTGACCATGTTTGGCTCCACCTACAACTGCGAGGCAGCTTTCTCCACGATGAATATCATCAAAAATAAATATCGTTCGAGGCTCACCAATGAGCACCTCCACATGTGCATGAGGATGGCCCTGACTCCATTCAAGCCCAGGTTTAAAGTCCTGGCAGGACAAGCTAGAGCTCAATTCTCACACTGAGCAAACAAGTGGGGGAGTGGGATGCAAGAGTGATGCTCTAAAACTGTTCAATTGTTAAGATGTGTTGAGATTTATTATCTGTAAAATTGTTTGAGACTGTGAAACAAATGGGGAAATTTAAGCTTTTCCTCCCTTTATTTAATTTTTCTGAAGTTAAGCACTTTATTTGATTATTATTATTTATTATTACATGCACAATCTTCATTTTGTATTTATTTTATTTTAAAATGCAGCCCTATTTTTATTTAGTTCATGAGAACATTATACATATCTGCAGTCCAGTTCTATGTTACATGATAATAAATATTGTTAAAAAGTGTTTTAATCGTACTGAATTCATTTGATTTGAAAGGTATTGATTACATGCAGATGTTGATACAACTACCAGGCTATATATATCACACTAAATAGTTAGACATTATGATCTTCTGGACCTTTGCTTCAAGAAAATTTCTCTAACTGGACCTCTTAACATTTTAGTTGAATACCCCTGCTATATACGTTGTTTTCTAAATGTTTGAATGTGGAGTACGTGTGATCGAATACAATATTGTTGACAACACCAAAAAGCTACATATTCATAATTTACATTGGAACGTGTAATTCATTACAAGAGACTTCGCTTGCTTCGCCCTTATACTGTAGCTGCGAGCGTGGACTGGCACTATATGACGTTGCGTAATCACTGCCAGAAAGCAGGTCGAAGTCCATCCGCCCCGGATCGGGCGGCCCCAGAATCCTACATAGCGGAGTTATTTCCCCACAGACCCCCGATGGCAATGACGGAGGCGCAAATCGCCATATTAAAAGTCATTGTAGCGGCACAATTTTTTTCAAGCTGTTATTTTAAGGTACAATTGTTGCATAATGTTACTTTAAGTATCGTAATTTACACATAGACATTCTTTATGAGCAAGCTAAAGTCAATAGTTATTTACACATTCTTCAATAGCGACCACTCCCAAGGCGCTTTAGCCACAGTTGGATCATAAGCGAGCGAGTCAGCCAATGTTCCGGTTTAAACTGACCTTTGAACTTCAAAAAGACGCTCACAAGCTTCACTCTCAGCGGCGTGGCTATTTGTGTATTTCTATCAATATGCCGACTATAATCTATGTGATCAAGTGCACAGCACAACACATGATCTAATGTAGAGTTCCTCATTAAAAAACAAACGTTTTTTTCTTTTTTCTACTTGGGCACCTGCAATGTGGGCACAGATGGTGCGGCCCCTCTTCAGCTCTGTTAGTTGTCTCGTGATGCAGAGGAAACACATTAACACAGGAGTAGGCTGGCATTTTGCAGGTCCTCGTTTCCCCCCGGGCGACGTTGAACAGTGTCTGCATCCTTTTGTTCTCATTATTGGGCCATCAGCACACCATCATCAGTATGGATTTCCAACCCCCGCAAACCAAGACAGCCTAACCTTTTAAATCACCCGTTAAATATGTACTACAACTGGGAAATATCCCAACATTAGTCTTAGCCGACAAACAGCTTTGTTAATAATTAGGAATAAACACACTTTAAGACATTTACACATTATAAAGAATTAAATAAAGAGAGCACAATATGAAGCGGTGATTACAAGGTATTTCACAACTGACAAATGCCCCTAATTGGTTTTCAACTGAACAGCTTTTGTAACATTGTTTGAAAGAGTGACTAAGTAGCGATATCATTTCAATTGTTTCAATAATGTATTGTTGTATTTGTTGTGTTTATGTATGTAATGAGATACAAAACACATTTCTAAAGGTAAATAAATCATAGAGGTGCTGTAGATAAAGGGTTGGAGTCTTATGTTCTCACTACCTGAGGCTGGGTACACAAGCACTACTCAATTACTTGAGAGCAAGGCAGTTTGTTGGCACTGATGTAACTCGAGAGATGTCCAGTTTAACTCAGTAAAGGAGACTTTATTGACACCTTCATTAAAGCGAACTGCCGATTAGTACTGAATTACACTGGGTGTGGTACAACCACCACATGCAGAGCACATTCACATTCAGTGAACCCAAATAAATAACGGACACGGCTCCGAGAAGCAGTTTGAATACAAATGTTTTGTGTCTGCCATCATTTATTTTTTGCTCAAACTAAAAGAGGCAAACAAGTCAGCCCCATTCTAAATACCGCATTCACACACCGTGACTATGCTGATGCTAAATCAACGACGTCTTAGTTTAAAAAAATTTTTTAACACCAAAGGGGATCAAAATGCAGGGACGAAGCCCAATGGCAAATGTCTTGAAATTGCAAGCAACTGAAACCAAATGATCCCTTAATAAGATGTAATGACGTAATGTCGCACGATCCACACCCAAACTAAAAGTACCGTTTTAGTTTTCAAACTTCTACCTGAACATAAGGACATCAGTCATTCTTGACAAATCTGCTTCACTCATAAAATTAGTCATCGAACATTATCAATAACTTAAATACCTTTGCTAATTTTCAAATAGGGGCCCAGACATTTTTTTATATTTGTAGCTAACAGCTGTTATTCTTCTTCTTCTTTCTAAAATCCGAATTGTTTTTCTTCTTCTCTTTTTCTTGTCAGTCTCAAGGGACTGTAGTCCATCTCATGCATTGGGTGAGCACACCCTGGACTAGTTGCCATTCTATCACAAGGCTTACACAACACATTCCCACTCACATTCACACCAACATGCAAGTTAGTTTCCAATACACCTAACTTGCATGTCTGTGGTCTGTGGAAGGAAACCGAAGCCCCCAGAGAAAACCCACGCAGATATAGTGAGAACACGCGACTCTACTCTGTGTTTATGAACATTTTGTGTCAGAGTATCAAAGATAAAAATCACAACTTTCCTATGTTTATTTAAATCAGCCAGTGAAAATTTAGTTTGGCGCTTGTGCCATTGTCTACCAGGACCAACCATGACTAACAATAAAATACAACATTAAATTCCTGCCGTTTATGGCCATAGTCATTCAGGAAGGACCCTGTCTTAGACCTGTTTTGATAATCCCTAGTTTTGTCGATTAAAGTACACTTGTAATGCATGACTCCTTTTTCTTATTATTGTAATCTTACATAATAATATGGGTCACAAAGATACTGGTGTTGAAAAGACACACCTTTTTAGATACGACACTGTTGTAGTCAGACCTTTTTTGAAGGCACTTTCCAAATGAATTCATAAGATGTGCAGTAATATAGAAAATTGACGATGCGATACATTGCGTTGCCTCGTCTTTCAATCTGCATTCGATTTGTGGACTGGTGAATGATAATTGAAACAAATTGTGAAGCCGGTAAAGATTAACTCGATAGTCCGTGCCTGTAGTCTTTTAAAAGCCGTATGAGAAAACGACTTTGCCAGAGGCGGGGTACGGAGGTATACGGAGACTACCGCATTGTTGTGTGTTTTTTTTTGACAAAAAGAAAAATACAGAGAAAATGCAGCAGTATCCTTTTAAAACACGCTACCTGCCAGAATAAAGGGGTCACCTAACTGAAAAGACATTCATGTGCACGCATTTTGAAATGAGTAAAATGTACTTTGGGAATAAGTATTTCTGTGCCATATCCGTCAATTATACCAATATATTTTTGCGACAACCTGCCTCCCTGTGTTCGTATTTTGTTTTAATGATGACGTTTCTTTTTCACCACTGTTAGCAAACCAATCCCTCATTTACTTATCTGTTTTCAAGAAGACCTGAAAGGTATGTTATTGTCAGCAAAGGGGCAGATTTGGGGTTTCATCAGCCGCTGTGACGAGTTAAAAAGAAGTTTCCGATTGCCAGTCAACTTCTCTCGACTGCTTTGAAGTGCTGCCTCTCCGGCATATTTCTCCTGCACGTTTCCACTACGTTGGCCGCTTCTAATTCGGGAACAAGTTCATAGAGAACACTCAGGCTCTTCAACTTCAACAGTGAAGGGGAGAATTAATCTTTAGCTGAGGAGAGCAGATCGGCGGGCGACAAACCGGCACAGCCATTAGGGCTGCGGAGGAGGCCAAATGCGCTTGTGGTCGTAGATCGACGCAAATGACTGCGTCGGGGGGTTGACAATTCCCCTCTGCCGGAGCTTCTGCGAGATGATCATTAGCGTGCCGGTTTTGATTGATACGGCACATTTTCGATGGCAGGTGGACGACTCGTCTCAAAATGGCGGTCCCCGGTGATTAATCTCATTTTAAGATGCATCTGTAGGATTCGACTTATCCTGGATAGGCTGGTGTATGTTAAAGCGCATAATAATGCAGCACAGTCTGAGCTATTCAAGTCAGACTTAAGTGGAATGTCAGTGTTTCTCATCATTTAAAATCAACTGCCAAGACTGATTGTTGTTCCTGATGAATGTATACGAAGTGGCACAAAGCAAGCGTCGGATTAATGAGTCAACCTACTATTGTGACACAGTAGTGGACAGTGTTGACACGCAGGTGCAAACAACATGGGAAATGATCCATTAGTGTTCTCTCACCTGTGGCCGGCGCTCCCAACACTGGCAGTGGATTGATTAAAGCTCACAATCAGCCATTTTAAAATCAAGCATTTATTCGTCACATACAGGTTGATAAGAAGGAGGAAAGTGGGGCTTGCAGTTGGTTCACTGCATGGATCTGAAGAAGGGTACTGATAGAAAAGCATGTGTGGTCAGCAAATCACTTAACCTTGACTAATACAAGGTACAAATACAACAGCGGAGGCATAGACGTCTAAGGTTTATGGTTTGGGAGAAAACTATTCCTGCCCTCGGAAGAATTGTTGTAATTCTTGGTTCAAGAGGATGTTATTTTACAAGTGCAATTAGATGTTGTTTTTCTGGGGTGGCCATAATCGTGGAAAGAGAGGATGGAGAATCTCTTGAGTATGCTCGTTTCACACAGTCCTAAATGATCGGACTTGTTCTGAAGTCTTATTCAGTGGGTTGAAATCAAAGGGCTCCATGGCTGTAGAGTTTGTTGGTAACTATGGATTCCTTCTTTCCATAGTTGATGCCTTTAGCTTGAAAGCGAAACACAGCCACAGAACTCATTGTCATTGGCCAATATCTAATTGAAATGAAGTAAGGGGGGGGGGGAGCATTTGCACTCTCCTTCTAAAGACTTCCAATATTGTAAAAACCTTTGGAGAGTTGACGTGAATGATGTCTTCGCTTTTATTACTAAGCTGCTAGGAGAACTTTATATTGGTGTAACACATGTTTTTATATGCTCATTTCTGTACTGTACTGCACATAGTAACACATGATCTGTTATTTACGCATAAAATGGTTTCATTAAATTGGTAGTTACTGAAGGACACTATACATATCTATGGGGCAATCCGTGTGATACTAATATTTCCAGACAGAGGTTAGCGTTGGGGTGAATAGTTATGCAACTGAACATTCAGTAATATTTAAACTCTGACATTAGTCATAGTCTTTCTGTAGCTTACTTTGACATAATGCTTGCGATAATAAATCTCACTGATAATAGAACATGAATAAAAATTGAATGCGTGTGAATGCTTTATAGGCAACGTGTATCATTTAAATACATACAATATATGTATTTAGAATCCAGATGGAACTTTAGATTTTGTAGATTATGTGAATTTAGGTAGCACTTGCTATCAAACACAACACATTAGCTAAGCAGTCTTGATCTAAATAGTTTGTGTGTGTATGTGTGTGTGTGTGTAGGTTTGTGTGTGTGTGTGTGTGTGTGTAGCTACAGGTGAGCTTGACATCTTTTAAAAGACATGACCACCATTGAAAACATGATTTGTGAAATTTTCGAGGGTGGATTTGTATTTTTCGGGATCCTAATCCTCCTGTATCATGAGAACAATTTATAAATGATTGATGCATGATTCACACGTTTTATCATCACTAATTCACTATGATAACGATACCAGCTTGCATGCTATTCTTTCATGCACCAAGTGTGGAGGTACAACACCAACTCACTTTAAATCACACATCAAATGAAAGAAAGCATAGGCTATTTACTTTGTATAATGCATTATAAAACATGGATCAATAGATACATTATGTGATAGACGGTTGAGATTTTCCTTTGAATATTGATGTCGGCAGCTCTTTACATTTGGATCACAGGATGTGCTTTTATGTCAAGTATATGCAGGTAAAGGTTTTTTTCAAATCAGCAGAAACTTCTTTGTGTTCTGTCTACTTGACCTACACGTCTTGTTCTTACCAAGACAAACATCAAACCAAAGTTTATTGCACACTCAAAAAACAATATCTTTTTGAGAACCCTTTCTTAAAACCACAACTGCATTGCTCCCCTCTAAATGTATTACTAACTGCAGAAGGGGTAGACTCAATATTAGCTCTTGCTTACAATAATAAGAAATTCAATACTCAACATCACAGACAGAATTATTACCATACTGTGAACATTTTTACATTTTAAAGTGACTGTTTCTTGCATGTCTATTGTCTGGGATTGCATCAGATTTTACAAATGTTCACATCTAGCTTGTTCTGATAATATACAGGATATTTTTGTTGCTTGATGATAATGAAAAAAATCTAACATAGCTGTTGAGGGATCAATTAATTCATTTAGAATTTCTAAATTGATGGAATGGATTTTAAATAGGCCGAATAGCCCGCAGCTTCTGCATCATATTCATGATATTCAACATGCAACTGTTTGCCTTCAGGCAGAAACCTCCCCTCAGAGGGGCAAGTTCCTGCCTCAACACTTCATTCATCCTGATGATCACAGAAGTGGTGTGTAGCTAACGGACTTCGAGAGCGATACTTTAAAATCGAATCTAATATAAAACATAAATATGTCAGCAGTAAGAGACAAAGTATCACAAACAGCATCTTGACGCATCATTAATACCCACAAGCTAGAAAGTGAGCAACGATTTATAATTGATTTTCCGGAGCGTACTAAAAACAGTTACAGTCCCTCGACAAGACTGTTTGCTTTTTCTGTAGCATGTTGTAGCTAAGCTCCTCTTTCATCACGCCTCTGGCACATAATGGTAATCAATACATGGAAAGTGGGGAAGGAGCCTCTAGTTACATTGGGTGTAATCAATACGAAGGCTGACTGGATCCCGAACTTTGGAGGACGTCTCCAAAGAACTAGGTCGCATATTTACTATTCTTGAATCCACAAGGAATAGCATATATCATTTTGGAGTCAATCACTTCCATTGCCTTAAACAGTCAATGAACAGGGTTTTGCTTCGGTGACATTGGTGTCACATCAACGATCGACAGTTCTCACTTTCCAAGGACCTCATATAGAGTATGGTGATAACAGACAGCACAAAGAATATCCAACTAGAAAGCAAGGAATGTCTGTCTGTCTGTCTCGGTGTTCTTTGGGTATTTCGATAACTTCTCATCTGATGTACTTCATACTTGTTGGGTGTAGTTCTGGGGACCCCATTGGCGTGCTTCATTGCATTTGGGCTATTTATTAAATACCATATCTGACATCTCTGCTTCATATATAATAATATTGTGAGTGCTCTGTATGAAGCCAGTAAGCCCTACTACAAGCATAACAATAAGAACCATAATATCAGACCTGGTTGGAATGAGTATATAGCTCAGTACCGCGCTGAAGCTTGCAAAGCTTTTAAATCATGGGGTATCGCAGGGAGACCCAGACAAGGGCCTGTTCTCGAGTACAAGAAGCTCACTAATGCAATATATAAGGATACCATTCGCTTCATTTGTAAAAATGAGCAAGCCATGAGGGCTGACTCCATGGCCAAGAAGTCGAAAAGTAACAATGTGGTTGATTTCTGGAAAGAAGTGAGAGTTCTTAACAACTGTAAAACATCTTTGCTGTCGTCTGTTAATGGAATTTCAGGAACAGACAATATTGCTGAGTTATGGCGACAGGATTATAGTACCTTATTTAACTATCAAAAGTGACTTATATAATAAGGTGGAAGATATTGAGAGTAATGTGCCAATGATGAATAAGTCACATGAGATGCACCAAGCTATAAATAAGCTGGTTGATGGCAAAGCAAGTGGTTTAGACCATATTACTGATCGACACCTTAAATATGTTAATGTAAGGATAGCTCCTGTTCAAGACATTTGTTTTACCGGCTTTGTGACACATGGCTTGTTACCAGACTCAATTCAATTCAGTTTTTTTGTATAGCCCATTTTTACAAATTACAAATTTGTCTCAGAGTGCTTTACAATCTGTACATATAGACATCCCTGTCCCAAAACCTCACATCGGATCAGGAAAAACTCCCAAACAACCCTGTCTACAATGCTGTCTGTTCTGTTAGTGCCCGTCATTAAAAACGTAGCTGGTAAAGTCGGAAGATAATTACAAGCCCATTGCTTTGGCCAGCATCCTGGAAAAAGTTCTAGAAAGAATCCTGTTGGACAGATTAAATGAGTGCATTCACTCCTCAGATAACCAGTTTGGCACTGACTTGTGTACAGTATATATGCCTTAAAGCAAGGGTGTCAAACTCATTTTCACCGTAGGCCACATCAGCTGTATTCAATTCGGTTTATTCTATACAGCCGTAAATTACAAACTCCCCTCAGAGGGCTTTCCAATCTGTACACATATGACATACTTAACCTTTGACCTCACATCGGATCAGGAGAAACTCCCTCCCGAAAATTTTTACGGGGGAAAAAATTGAAGAGACCTTCAGGAGAGCAACAGAGGAGGATCCCTCTCCCAGGATGGACAGAAGCAATAGATGTTATGTGGTGTCTGTGATAAGGTGAAATATCTTGGATATTTTATGACAGAACAGATGACCAATGATGAAGATATCTATCTGCAATGTCGTATGATGTATGCACAAGGAAACGTGCTCTCACGCAAGTTCAGTGTGTGTACAGATGGAGTGAAGATGTTTAAAGCATATTGTATACCTCTTTGCACACTTATGGTCTAATTATTAAGTGAAAGCTTACAGAGACTTCAAGTCGCTTATAGTGATGACATGATAATATTACTGAAGAGACCGAGGTGGCGTAGTGCCGATGAAATGTTTGTGGATGCAGGAGTTAATACTTTCCAAGCTGTTTTCAGAAAGCCAGGTTAATGACTCCGAAAATGAAATAATAATGGTTTTATCGAACATAAAGTTTAGTTTTACGCACTACCAGTCCCAGCTGTGGAGACATTGGTCTTAGGAATTTGTAGGTCTATGTATTTTACTTGTTATTTTGTCTGTATTTTATTCTTTTTAATGCTTTGTACGATCTGGACCTTGAGTCTGAAATAAAAGTTTCAATGACCCAGTGCTTATTGTATTTGTTCAGTTGGACTGGATGCTTATCAAATTGTGAAATCAGATTTTTGGATCAATAGACAAAGACGTCCTAAATGTTTCCAGTAAGAGTGCACACTATTGTAGCTTTAAACCACTTTGATTTTCCTCAATCATTTTTTATTGGAAACCCTTTAACTTTTCCCCTCTCATTCTTCCTCTGGCCATACTTCTGCATGGCTCTCTTGCTCTATTGCACATACACAAAAACACACTGTACGCACAGCTAATGTGTAGATACTTTACAAAGAAGATTTTTTTTTATCTCTCCGGGTTTCCTCTTTCAAATACCTCTTGTGTGTTTTCTATCCTTTCATGGTAGGTTGAGCTTTTCATGCATCGTCAGGCTTGTTTACATTTTTATCAGGGGAAGGAAGAAACAAAGAGACTGAGACGAGGGGTAAGTCCCTCCTCTGAAATCAAAGGTATATTTCCCATGAAATGGTGTGCAGTGACGTGGAATACTCTTTGCCTTTTGTGCCTTCTTATGCCGTTGGCTCTTTTAAAGCAAGTGGTGGATACTACGCATGCGTCAGCTTTCACAGAGCTTTCACTTGTCCCACCAAGAATAGCTGAAATCTCTCAAACTTTAAATCCACTGAAAGTTGGTTCCTTCTGTCGTAGTGTGAGGAGTCTTTTACCAAGGTAGCAGTCACTCAACCAACACCTTTACTGTGCAATGATTTCCAGTCTGCTTGCTTGCTTCAGAGGCTCAGAAATAGAATACAACTCTATGATCCATATGAGAGGCACTTGTGAGCATGCCAATGTTAAATGATACGCAGGAAACCAGAGAGAGTTGGCAAACTGGCTCCATCTCCTGGAGGAGACAAGAGATGGGGCTCGACTGAATACACCCCCATGATCACGTGTTAATCAACTTAATTATTGTGTTATTATTCATTGTTGTGCTTGCATTAAGGCCATAGCATGCATTACTATATATATAAATAGCAACCAGGGTTCTGTGCTCACACTAATGGAAACGTATAATATTATTATTGATTCTGAAAGCTTTTCCTGTTGGAAGCACCTATATTTAACATGTAAGCCTGCTGCGGTGGTGGTGTTTTTAGATGTTGAATGAAGGTACTCGTGAAATTCTACTTAATGCTGTATAAATGGGGAGCAAGCCAAAATCCAACGAACATCAGCAATCCTTGGAAAAACAATGACCGTGTTTACATGCATTCGAATAACTGGCTTAGTCGGACTGAAATCGAATTATCCGTTTCATGTAAACACCTTTGTTCGACTATGTGCGGTCCGACTACGATCCGATTAACACCCCTGGATAACTCGATCCAATACGGTTGATAATTCGACTATCGCGGCATGTAACGGTGAATTGGATTAGAAACTGGACTTTGCGTCTTTGCGCATGCTTGAGATCCCGCCGCCCTCCTCCCTCCCTCCCTCCCATGTCGTGACCCGGAAGTCGAAAGAGACGATAAGTTGTCACTGCCGGGAGCCTGGCCGGCAGAAAACAAACAAACAACGCTATGGAGAACACAAGAGCCACCAATGGTAGAGGAATGTAGACCTCTGCAGCTCATCCAGAATGCAGCAGCTCGACTGGTCTTCAGTCTCCCGAAATTCACCCACACCACTCCGCTCCTCCGCTCTCTCCACTGGTTACCGGTGGCTGCTCGCATCCGCTTCAAAACACTGGTTCTGGCGTACCGTGCTCTGAACGGATCGGGCCCCGTCTACATCCGGGATATGGTCACACCGTACACCCCGGCACGTTCGCTCCGCTCGGCAACAGCCAATCGACTTGTGACTCCTGCACCTCGAGCTAATCACTCGAAATCCAGACTGTTTGCTGTCCTGGCTCCTCAGTGGTGGAACGAGCTCCCCACTGACATCAGGACAGCAGAAAGTCTCTACATCTTCCGTCGGAGACTGAAAACACACCTTTTCCGACTATATCTGGATTAAAACACAGATTAGCACTTCAGTGGCACTTAGATAGCACTTACTTATGGTACTTTTGTGGTTCGACTATGTTGAGGAAATGTTACTTCCTGTATTCTTGTTGTTCTTAGTTTGTACTCTAGGTTGAAATGCACTTATTGTAAGTCGCTTTGGATAAAAGCGTCTGCTAAATGACATGTAATGTAATGTAATGTAATGTAGCTTCGCCTTGCTCTCTGTTCGCCATCTTTCTCGAAATGTTGATGTTGTTGTTGTTGGTTGTTGTTGGTGGTGGTGAAGAGGTCAAGCGGAAATGGCTGTATCACCACGAGTTGTAATGAAAACATCGCCACCTATCGTATCGGATATGACATGCTTTCGGCCAATGATTCGAATTACTCACTGCCGTATCCCACAAAAGGTAGCAGAGTCCGACTAAAGCAAGATTTGAATTATACCATCATGTAAACGCGCTGAATGACTTTAGACTTGTGTCAAATGCAGAGCACTTGACAGCCGGACATGCAAGTCATATTTTGGTGACCTTATTCACAAGAATTCTACTTGAAAGGCTGTGCTGCAAATGAATACTAATAAGCCATAGTGCTGGTCCATTTGTTCCATTTGTTGGAGATGTCTGCAGGTGCAGCAAAGCATGAATTGGCCATCCATGACCAGTAATCATGTCCTGTCTATTAGACTGTGCTGCTGGGAAATAACACAAGGAATAGAGAGGAGCTATGAAATTCTTGGAATTACCAGAGCTCACTTCTCACTATCCAATTACTGTGTCTGTGTTTCTTTCAGATCTCCATCCCTCTGCAGTTTCAATTCATTTCCAAAGGTTAATACCTTGTTATTTTTGAACACACATTCTGTAACCTGCAACTGCATACGTCCTTAACCTTGCCAAAAACCACGATTGGAGAGAAAAGAAAACACAGAAATTCTGACACATTAAAATGTCAACACTTTGATGCATGAAATGATGCATGCTCCACAGTTCATGAATACAGCATTGCTCTGTGTGGTATCCAACATATTGGATTTTTCCAAATGGGAAGCGGCTTTTATTCAGCTGTTTGATGGGGTTTAGCAAACAAGGACGTACCCTCATTGTGCATCTTAAGCCGGCCCCTTTAATGAATTTGTTTAACAAGCATTTCCTTGGGGTTTGTGTGCCAAGAAGCACTGGGTTACAGCTATTCCACAATGCTTCTGCTACAGTACAAATTCAGCTGAATTGCTGCAAAGGAAAGGGCTCTCCGAGCTGGTTCAGGACCTTACATGGAACCCAACGATAAAGCAACAGTACATGTTCTCACCTTTAAGAAACAAAGGGACAATACTTACTCACACAAGATACAAAATGACTACTATGTCTGCAAGGGGTTCCAAGGCTTGTTGATCAAGTCGTATTGATTCACTTGTTTTCTTTAGTGTTAATATGTGTGATATCCGAAGCTTACTTTGCAGACCGTTTCTAAAAAAAAGAAATAATCTCCCCACAACTGTCTTGAAGCTCCCACAGTCTAATCATCCGCTTACTTACGTCCAATTCACTAGTGTCACGATTTTTGAGCGTGACGCATAAACATCCTTTTGTTGTGAAGTGTTTTTTTAAAGACCCTCGGGTTTTTTGTCTCACTTGCAGAATTTGCATTTCTTTCATTCTTTCAGTTTCATGTACATGCAAATAAACTAAACTAAATTAAATATAATGGAAGGAATAAAGCACTGACTTCCCATCAGCACTGAGCACCCACTGAGTGTTTATTCCCGCATGTGGTCTGAGCTTGTTTGTTGTGTTATAACATTCTCTGAATAAAATAACCACTTCGGAATGAAAAATAAATATATGAACTGCCTGAACCACAAAAACAATGGGTGTCAGGTTGTTTCGGATAAAGTGAAGCCGCACGCTGTATTTTGTAGTCCAATACTTGCCGAGGTTTTGGCCTGTAAATGACTGTAACCCAGAGAAACCAGCTTCCCGGCACACTGGCTGCGGGGGGGGGGGGGGGGGGGGGGACTGGATATTCATTTCCCTCCAAATTTTACTTGAACCCACGAAGCTTTCGTGGCTGTCGATGTCAAGCAGCCGTTCCATGGCTGTTCACCTTGAGGGGTCCCTGGGAGATTGTTCTTCTCTGGAGCTAACTGATATGGACTGGAGCCCAATTTCCTTTTGGCTAATTAGCTTGGCTACAATACGAGTGGCAGTCCTTATCAGCCCTAAAGCCTTCTGCTCTCCGCCTGTTTTTTTACTAACTTTGTTTTTGTCGGTCCGCAGCACAGTCAGATTGCATTTCCAAACGAAACTCGCACTGAGTTCTCATGTAGCAAAGGTCATGTATGTTCTGAAAACGTACACGCTTGCACTTATGTCTGCCTCTTATGCCACCAAGGGACATTGAGTGAAATCATTGCATAATGCTGCGCGAGTAGATTCCACACTAATGGTTGCGAATAAAGAGAATTTCCACCGGGCGACGCCTCGTTCGACACAGTTTTGAACGCAGCATAAGGTATGTGCTGACAAAAGCCACAAGCTCAGTTAACTATCCAGAGGGTTACTGACATGAGCAGAATACTATTTCAAAATATGGAACGCTGGAATAGACATATCTCAAAACGTCAACACACACCTCTCAGGCTGGCAACAGAAGGCACTGTCAACGAATAGAATTCATTAATGTTAGATGGTTTTCAAAATTGCAGGCAGGTGAGGTTTATGTGCGCTTGTTTGCTTTCTTCAAGACCGCTCTCATGGAGTGAACTAGAACGGGCACTCGGTAGAGCGCATACCTTCGCATATGACAAGATTGGGCATTGAATTATGAACATTTTGGCATTAGTTGCCAATTGGATAGAAATTGACCGTGCTATGGTAAAAAAAATGATTTTGACCTATCCTTGACCTTTGACCTGATTGACCCCAAAATCTAATCAAATGGTTCCCGGATAATAACCAATCATCTCACCAAATTTCATGCAATTCAAGAATATGTTGACCTTTTCATGACTTTGACCCGATCGATCCCAAAATCTAATCAAATGGTTCCCGGATAATAACCAATCATCCCACCAAATTTCATGCGATTTGGTTTACAACTTTTTTTGTTATGCAAATAACACGCATACAAATAAATAAATACACGGCGATCAAAACATAACCTTCCGGCATTTTCAATGTGAAGGTAATTAAGCTACAGCCAGCAGCTAGTTAGCTTAGCTTAGCATAAAGACTGGAAATGGACTGAAGGACGTCACATGAAAACCACATCTTGAAATGTTACCTTCAGTCTTTGTATGGTATGAACACACTCGTAATGCAATATAAATGCAATTTTCATTATATATGCAAAGATATATAATGTGTTTTTAATGAGCATATAATAGTTGCTGGTTGTTGGATATTGTTGCTCTCGCCAGAGCCAGGCTTCAGCTTCTGCAGCTTCATATATAGAAGACATTTATGGATCTTCTCATCTCTGCAAGACTGATATATTCTCACATTTGCAGAAAATGTAGCTCTTAAAAAATGACAATTTAAAATCCAAGAGTTCTTTTTATGTTTAGAAGGCAGTTACCACCTTCTATCTCCCATTGAAGCTCGGTTTATACAGACAGTATGACCTCCGATTAGTTATTTTAAGCGTGAGAGTCCCACTTTTTATTGTCCTGTGGCTCATTTGTCTTTCCCCCTGACTTCTTGCCATCAATCTCATCCTCTCTGGACTGAAATGTATCCAGTCAGCAAAAAACGCTTATTGTGTGAATTTTCATCAGTTTGCAGGATATCTTCAACAAACCTTTTTCTAATTCATGTAATCCTCAGAGATGGCACAGGCCCCGCATGCAGCCATTCAGAATGCTCAAATGCCCTCAAATGCCTGCTCAGCCACAGAACACAGACAGTAAGGGTAATTTCACACTCTGTTATGACTTTGTTCAGAAATACCGTGGGTCTGGAAAGCTTTCTGGTGTTGCAGAAATTGTACTTTATGAGTCTAGCTTTGATACTCTTAATGATTAAATCCATGTTATAAATAGTTGGCAACACATTCCATCATTGATGAGCTGGGTCTATGTGTGAACATAGATATTCAAATAGTTCAAACCCATCTGTTATTTAAGAATTAATATTCAAATTGAAATGTTGGACAATTTTGACAGGCGTAGGAACCCCCCCCCCCCCCCCCCCGATAAGGCTAATTTAAAAATAACACTTGATAAAGCTAACGCCTGGCTACATTGTTCCATCTTCAGGTGTAGGGAGAAAACAGATGGAAGGTATTTCTGTTCATTTGTTTTTAAGTGAATCTATAATCGTGCATTTGTCCGTCAAACATATTTAGTTACAGTTTATTTGATGCAAATTAGGTCAGAGAGACGCTGGAAGACGATGAAACGTTCATGCCATTCGTCCAAGACATTCCAAAGTGAATCATGTATTTATCAACAACAGAAACTTCAGCAATAACTGATTTAAATATACATTTGTTACATTTCCCTCTCATTCTCAGGGCGTAGCTGCAGATGCAGACCAAGGCAACTCTGAAGAGCAGTAGCTATCAAATCAATGCAATGCGTTTCTCTATTGAGTGGAAACATTAGAGCGATGATGACATGCTGTCACAATAATGAATTATTATTAGTGTTAGCACCTGTCATGAACAGCCACTGAGCTCAATCTAATGAAACTAAACAAGTTGTATTCTTGCAATAAGAGCCAGTAAGTGTGCTGCATGTTTCACGACAGCAAGAAGAATAAACGAAAGGAATTTCAAGGAAATTACCTGACACACACACAGAGTCTCTAATGTCCCTTTAATGTGTTTCATTTGGAACATTTGGCTGCAGGGAATCACGGAGTGACACATGTACACAATAATAGCTGGCTGAAAGAAGCATAGGACCATATAATAGCTTCCATGACCATTAAACTTTAATAGGCACAGATAACTAATGCAGTTAAACCTGCTCCAGGTTTTCCCCTTGTCCCAGACCACCAGACTCACAGATTACATTTCTAAACCTGATTGATTTGCACAGATGTGACCAATGGCTTTAATGTAATAATGCATTATAGGTCAGCATAGTGTTATGGCAGAGGGGAGAATGACTGTGGTCACAATTACGTGACTTGCTTGCAGCACGCCTGGCGAACAACACACAAAATTACCGCCAAAGCAAAGGATGTCAAGGCAACCTAATGCTCCGTCATTGAAACCCATCTCAATTAAGCTGAGACTGGACAGGTGCCTGGGAGTTGACTGATTGGTCCGTCCCTTCCCCTCTCAGGGTAGTGATGTTTCTATTTTCCCAGTGGAAAAACCTGAGGATGTTAAGGAGCTCTGAATAGAGTTTAGCTGTGTTGTTCAATGAAAGGGAAATGCAGTCACTAACTATGGAACGTACAAGTCAGAACCTCCCTGCAATGGTAATAGCTTGACTGCTCTTTATGGTGTTAATTCATAGGTATATTAGTTCTGTAATGGAATTATACTGATATAATATAATATACTAGGCAACTAATTTTCTAAGTTCCCACCGATAATATGAAAAATTTTAATTAACACACACTATAATATTGTTCTCAAGCAAGATTGTGTGCATAACGACAAGGCAAGTTTAATTGTTATATCTTTGAGTTCTGATAACTCAAAAGTAAGTGCGAAGACTTAAACAATCTCCAACCAATTGGCCGGATGGACTTGCACTTTATTTTGGAGTTAAATAAGAAGAGAGCATCCTCGTAATGTCCCTAAAATATTAATGAGAATGCACACAAAAACAGCAATGGGTCAGAACCAGGAAGTCGATCTGAAAACAGTCGGTTTGGGAAATACTGTGGTGCTGGCTGTCACGACTTCTCCACCTTAATAGTTGTATTCATCCTGCCTGCCTGCTTAATTAACTCTCCTGTCATTCCAGATACTCTCAACTTCACCTGATTCAAGATTCAAGATTCAAGATGTTTTATTTGTCACATACACACACAGGGTGTGCAGTGAAATGAAAGTGGCAATGCTCAGCAGGAATGTGCAAGGGCAACAAGTACACACTATTTACAATAAAAAACAACACAATATTTACAGTAAGTGTGTGTGTGTGTGTGTGTGTGTGTGTGTGTGCCTAAGAGGGGCAGTTGTGTGGGTCTATGTGGGGGTCCTGGTGAGGTCGGAGTTCACAGTCCTGATGGCCTGAGGAAAGAAACTCCGTCTCAGTCTCTCTGTTCTTGCAGCCCTTCTCACCTGCAGCCCATCCCCTCATTAGCCTCTCACTATTTAGTTTCCTCACTTCCACTTGTCCTCTGCCAGGTTGTCTTGTGTCTCATTGCCAAGCTCTCCAGTATATTCAAAATATTATTCCTGACCTACCTGTTCTGACCCTGCCTGCCTGCCCTGACCTCCGATTCTTTGCCTTCCCCCTTTTGGATGTGTTGTCCTATTGGACGGACCACCCGCATTTGACCCTACCTGAATTGACAAGTAAAGATCCTCCTCTTGCATTCCTGTTTCCGAGTCGTGCTTTTGGGTTTGAGTACCTGTAACCCTTACAGGTGTGAGATTTTAAACAATTATCAGGGTGAGTTCAATGTCATCTGAAAGCCGATGGAGAAGGCTACATGCAATGTTGTAATGAGTTTTCCTTTAATTCAAAAATAATAAATGTAGATGCAAAAAAGAGGCTAAATAGTGTTTTCCAAGTGTAAGCATACTGCATTATTTTCTATAATCGCAGGTTTCAGAATGGATTATCCTTCTTGCTTCATGGCGGCTTGTCGTACGATATTTAAATTTACCTTTTCAAACTTGAAAAGTTGTCGAAGCCATTAATAAGACCTGAACAATTTCTGTCGAAGCTGTAAGTATGAATTTAAAATAAAGATCAGGCTGCATACTGTTATATTTAATAATGCATAATCTCTTAATAATGATATTGTCCATGGTCTAAAGCCAGATTTGAAATTTAAAGAAAAAAAAGAAGAAAAAATGTCTTATATATGTACAATTTGATTTTCTGCCTTGTTTTTGAATACTTTAAATATGTATTTGTTTTTATTTTTTTCACATTACATTATTTTGCATACTATAGGTTCTTATAGGTGCAAACAGTGAGCCGATTATATTATTCATTAAACTCATTTCTTAATGACAAAATAATAATCATAAAAATATTTCCAAATGCAAGAATGAACTAAAACGCTCAACAGAAATTAAACAGTCATAAAACGCATCACTGAACACATGTATAAATATGTTCGCACTAAAACTTCAAACTACATAAAGATCTGTTACTATGAAAGGTAGCAGTGGGGATGGGGTATCATATAAAAATGTCTTGAACGCAGCGGTGTTAAAGATTTTACTGATTTGGCTCCAGTCCGAAAGACTGAGACAACTAGTCCCAAAAGCGAGGGAGAAATGATGACTCAGAATAGAGGTGTATAAACTGTTCACTCTGCCATGAGTCAAAATAGAGGTAATGGTGTGGGGCGATAGCAGGAAGCCCCACATGTGCTGAACTCCCCACTGTCAAATCAAAACAGCGACTCGTATTAGAGTCCACATGCATTAGAGGAGGCAAATGGCAGTCTGCACCCTGCCACGGCTCACACAGAGGCTGGCAGGTGCAAGGACGGACGGCGCTTCATATTTTTTGACAAAAATCGTTATCGTTTATTTGCAAACCGCGCTCTAAATGAAACAAAAGGTCGTTTTGGGCACAGGCAAGGCAGAGGTCTTAATGATGCTGAATATCAACACAATAGCCGACCACGCTGAAGAAATAATAGTTCGGGGCCTGCAGTGATGCCACAGATGGATGCCACAGGATTTAGGTGGCCACCGGGAGGAAAATGTTCCGTTTCACGAGATTTGATACAGCAACTGGCTCATGGGGAGCCCTTATCAGACATCTGATAAAAGAAGGAAAGCTTCACGCTGTTGGGTCGAGAATCTTAATCACAAACTGGGAGTTGTTGCATTTTCTCCCTCAAGATGTTGACTTTGGATGAATTCCATCAACGACAGCTGTCATGATGTGCCAGAATTACTAATATCATAACATGACTCTCTCTTGCTTAACTTGTGCACATGTTGAGGTACTAAACCAGACCATTAAGGTCTATTAACTAGCAGTCAAATTGAAAGCATGATTAAAATTCAGCAAGTATTAGACAGCATAAATCATTGTACTCTTATACACTTGGTTTATATATAGACCACAGCCGAAGCCTTTAATATCATCTCGCAGTACGTCCATGGGTCTCTTCATTTCCTTGATCCACCGTTTGACCTTTTTTGCACAAGGAATTTCTACATCATGCTCTACCAGCCTGGTAATGGTTTTCAAAAGAGCCACTATTGAGGAAAGGGCAGAAATGATGTGCAACCCGTAATGGTTTCGTTGGAGAATAAGTGAGGAAGGGTCAGGAGAAGTTCTACTGGAACTGGAAGCGTAATATCATCAGAAAGCAATTTGTCTAACGGGCTCTACACTTCAGCCAAAAGGCACAGAGGGTTTGATCCTCGCTGCTTCAACAACTGCTCCGGAGCTCTTTATTCATCAGTTTAAACTAGGGCTGTCACCGTTAACGCGTTAATCTATGCAATTAATTTGGCCGCGATTAACGCACTAAAATATTTTAGCGCAATTAACGCAACTTTGTTTAACTTCCGGTGTGCGTTGACTCGACACAAAAATGCTGCGCGCCTGCAGTCAGTTGGCTAGGAGAGACAGAGACGGTAGTTAATGATGGAGAAAGCTGAGGTATTGATGGGCGGAAAGTTTCACTTTAAGAGGCAAAGTGACGGAACAATCGTCAAAACCAAAGTAGTGTGTAGCATTTGTCAAGCTGATTTAAGCTACCATAGAAGCAACTCGTCTTTAACGTATCACCTTAAAGCTAAGCACCCAACCGAAAGCAGGCTCATGTTAGATGATCGCCAACGCACACTGCACGACTTTTCTCGAAAAATAACGAGACCGGTATGTGAAAAGGTTACCAACGCGTTGGCAGTGAAGAGTGAGAGTTGTGATGGGGCACCTCGCGCTCGATGGAAAATCAGGACTGGATACGATGAATCAAGTTTAACAGTATTTAATGGCAAGGAGTATAAACGAAAGTTTAACAAATAATCCAAAGCTCACGATCGTGGGTTCCAAGGAGAAACAAGTATTGCTGCCTAACCAGCATCAGAACGAAAAAGAGCGAGTCTCCCAATGCATCGTGTGTTAGTAGAACATCAGCCAATCACCTATTCTCACAGGTTAGTCCCACCCTTAACACCTTCTCGTTGGTTCAAAGTCTCGCTAGAACAATGAGGGGTCGAATGTCATGATCCCCCGGTCAAAACGTCCTTCCCGGTCAAGTATTTTCACAATAAAAGTCCCGTCCACCATTTTGTCAGCATTAGTCACCTTCACAATAAAAGTCCCGTCTATTATTGTCTGAATTAAGTCACCTTCACGGGCTTCAACCGGCTCCAACAGTTCTAAAATAATACTAAACTAACATTCACTCCATGCACATACATAACATAACTTCTTGCCATCGACATATGCATGTGTCTCATTGACAAGCTCTCCAGTATATTCAAAATATTATTCCTGACCTACCTGTTCTGACCCTGCCTGCCTGCCCTGACCTCCGATTCTTTGCCTTCCCTTTGGATGTGTTGTCCTATTGGACGGACCACCCGCATTTGACCCTACCTGAATTGACAAGTAAAGATCCTCCTCTTGCATTCCTGTTTCCGAGTCGTGCTTTTGGGTTTGAGTACCTGTAACCCTTACAGGTGTGAGATTTTAAACAATTATCAGGGTGAGTTCAATGTCATCTGAAAGCCGATGGAGAAGGCTACATGCAATGTTGTAATGAGTTTTCCTTTAATTCAAAAATAATAAATGTAGATGCAAAAAAGAGGCTAAATAGTGTTTTCCAAGTGTAAGCATACTGCATTATTTTCTATAATCGCAGGTTTCAGAATGGATTATCCTTCTTGCTTCATGGCGGCTTGTCGTACGATATTTAAATTTACCTTTTCAAACTTGAAAAGTTGTCGAAGCCATTAATAAGACCTGAACAATTTCTGTCGAAGCTGTAAGTATGAATTTAAAATAAAGATCAGGCTGCATACTGTTATATTTAATAATGCATAATCTCTTAATAATGATATTGTCCATGGTCTAAAGCCAGATTTGAAATTTAAAGGAAAAAATGTCTTATATATGTACAATTTGATTTTCTGCCTTGTTTTTGAATACTTTAAATATGTATTTGTTTTTATTTTTTTCACATTACATTATTTTGCATACTATAGGTTCTTATAGGTGCAAACAGTGAGCCGATTATATTATTCATTAAACTCATTTCTTAATGACAAAATAATAATCATAAAAATATTTCCAAATGCAAGAATGAACTAAAACGCTCAACAGAAATTAAACAGTCATAAAACGCATCACTGAACACATGTATAAATATGTTCGCACTAAAACTTCAAACTACATAAAGATCTGTTACTATGAAAGGTAGCAGTGGGGATGGGGTATCATATAAAAATGTCTTGAACGCAGCGGTGTTAAAGATTTTACTGATTTGGCTCCAGTCCGAAAGACTGAGACAACTAGTCCCAAAAGCGAGGGAGAAATGATGACTCAGAATAGAGGTGTATAAACTGTTCACTCTGCCATGAGTCAAAATAGAGGTAATGGTGTGGGGCGATAGCAGGAAGCCCCACATGTGCTGAACTCCCCACTATCAAATCAAAACAGCGACTCGTATTAGAGTCCACCAGACCCGGCGGCATGGGCGGGCATTGGGGGGCCGTGCCCGCCCAATGAGTGAGCCGTGCCCGCCCTGGACTAGAAGCTATTTATTTTATCTTATTTTATTTGGGTTTTGTTTTTTTCGTCGGAGTAGCCTGCCATCATCTTATTATTCCTATCTCGACTCGTCGATCCTATAATTCAACCAATCCAACCAGCCTAGCAACGTGTTAGCCAATTACAGGTAGAGGGGGCGGGTCACGGGTCACTGAATCATACTATCGCTGTCAACAGATCAGTAACGTTACGTCCCGCCGTCACGTCGCCACCAACCGTTATGGATATTCGAATTTCTTTCAGAAGAATAAAGGCGGCTAGCGTTCATGCCAAGAGGATTAACGATGCGGACGGGAACGAGCAGGAAGCAGCACCATACAACACCCATTCCACTGGAACGATGAGCACGGAAGTCAACACTGAAGTAAGCACTCATGCTAGGAGGGTTAGCTACAGCAACTAGGGAGCACAAGGACTGGGAGCGCCAAGCAGCGTAACATTAACTCCGCATGCAAGAAACGTGAGTGAAGACGTCAACAACAACAACAACAACAACAACACGGTTGACGGTAACATTCCTGCAGCTGCGAGGAACAGCAACAGGTTATTGCAGCCTAGTGACCTTGGCACAGAGAAGCCCCAAAGACCGTCCATGCAGAACTTTCCTCCGCGCCTTTTCTCAGGAAAAAAAAGGTCATTTTGCAGTTCCTGGTATGGAAGCTTTTCATGGATGGAGTATTCAGTTCAGGCAGATGCTGCATACTGCTACCCATGCAGAATGTTTCAGGGACCCAGATCCACTGACTCAACCTTCACTCTAACTGGGTTCCGTGACTGGAAGCATGCGGTGGAAACTGGAAAAGGACTCCACAAGCACGCTGCATCCAAAGAGCACCTGACTTGTGATGCCATGTGGAGGACAAGGAAAGACGGATTCACACAAGTAAGGAAATCTCAACATTAATTAACACCGACCAACTGCAGCGCAACAGATATTATCTGTCTGCAATTATTGATGTTGTGGAGTTCCTTGCTGTGAACCAACTGCCCTTTAGAGGTGACCACGATGCATACAGTGGAATGAATGAGGATGGATGTGGGCTATTTTGTCTCTATTTGAGTTTGCATTAAGGAAAGATGCAGAACTAGCAAAGATAGCCAAATCTATTCCTCACAATGCAAGATACACAAGTCACGACATTCAAAATGACTTAATAGACATAATGAGTGCTTTAGTAAGAGAGCACATAGTAAAAGAAGTGGGAGACTCGTACTACACTTTAAAAGCGGATGGAACCAGAGACCCAACAGGGAGAGAGAATATCTCCATAGTTCTCCGCTTTGTGAATGAACTGTGTGAACCAACTGAGCGCCTCCTAACAATAGCCACTGCTGACCAGGGAGATGCAGTTACATTGACTGACACCATCATAGAAGAACTGACCACAGCTGGCCTGAGCCCTGAGAAAATCCTCAGTCAGGTATATGATGGTGCCTCACTCATGTCGGTTTTTAGCACCGTAGGAATAGCCACAGAGCCGTTGAAGCAAATAAAATGTAGCATGAAAAAGTGTGACCCCCCCAAAAAATTTAATGCCCCCCCTCTAATTTGTTTCTGCAGCCGGGTCTGTATGTGTGTGCTCTCCCTCTGACAGTATTTTTCTTTGAGTGAGGCCTAAATTCTACTCTATGCTCCACTTTTGCTTCCACTCTGCTAGTATTCTCTGTTTCCCCATCCTGTGTGTGTCCGAGTGATTGTTTTAAGGCCCTTATTAAAACATGCCTGCACCTTTTATTGCAGATATGTGACTGAACTACTGGGAGGAGAGCAGTACGTTTCCTGTTCAGTGGTCTTACCAGCCTTGTGCCACCTGTCCAGAGTGATGGAGTCATCTGATGATGATCCCATCTACATGGTGAAATTCAAAGACACCTTTAATGCAGACCTTGTCATACGCAAAGACAATACAAATCTGAAGATGCTGAAAATTGCGACACTGGTGTGACCACAGGTTTAAGGACTTGAAGTGCCTCCCCAAAGAGGAAAGAGGTGAGGTGTGGGCTTTACTGCGCAACCTGATGCTCGAGGACAAAGGTGGGATGCGTTCTGGACCTGTGAGAAGAGAGACAGAGGATCCAAAAAAGCAGAGGAAGTCTTCTTTCTTGTTGGCCTCTGCTGATACAGATTCAGAAGAAGAAGAGGAGTCCATTGACAAAGCTCTGGACCGTTACAGAGTGGAGCCAAAATTGCAGATGGGGGACTGTCCACTAAATTGGTGGTCAGGAAGGCAGCACACACATGAGAAGCTTGCAGGAAGAGCAAAGAAACACCTGTCAACCCCAGCTACCACTGTGCCCTGTGAGCGGCTGTTCTCACTCTCGGGTCACATTGTCCAGAAGAGGAGAGCAGCTTTGGCTCCAGAAAATGTGAACATGCTTGTCTGTCTCAGCAATTGGCTGAAAGTCAAAGATGATTAGGCACAATTCAGTTTAAGTAGCAGATATCTTCCCGTTTACATTTTCACGTTTGTTTGCACTTTAGGTTTTTGCACTTTATTATGACATATTTGAATGTCAGTTCTGTTTACCAAGGCACTTGTTCTGCTGTTGTGGTGTTCAATATTAAAGATGACAGTACCAATGGTGTCTCAAATGCATCTTTTTTTTTCACTGAAGAAACAATTGATCATACATGATATTAAATACCTCGCTGGCACTTTAAAAAATATACAATTAAACAAGTGTCTAAAATACACTGTCTGAAGTGATTACTCGTTCATTTATAAGATTTAGTCTTTATAAGAAAAAAAAAACTTTTAATCGCGATTAATGAATTTCAAAATGTGCGATTAATTAGTTAATTTTTTTTAAATCGATTGACAGCCCTAGTTTAAACACAAGCTTTAAGTCTCATTGCTCTTTTTTATTGGGCAGATCCAGAAAGTCATTCATACAGTATATTCATTTATATTCCACACATAGAGACTGTTACATAGAATAGATGGCTCTATACATTGTTTTCTTTTTCATTTTTCTTTCATTCTGTTTGCCTCTCTTTTGTTGTTTATCCTTTGTTTTACACTTCTTGCTCTAAATCCGATAATTAAAATGAGCAATATCTAAAAATCTGCACATGCAGTGTTAATAGTCTGAAACACATTTGTAAATGTCTAATTGATGCCGACTTTTAATTTTTAACAAAAGAATGAAAAAAAAGAGAAAAGAATAGATGACACTCAGGAGCTTGTTTGTAAAAACCACAGGATGAATTGCTGCCTCTTGCCTATTTACAGCTCAAGTTTCATTTATTTAGAGGTTGAATTGCTTTTCTTTATTGAGAGAAGGAAGCAATCACTTGCCAAGAAGAAGCACAGCACGTAATTAAATGCTGCAACCTCTTTCTATTGGCTTATCTGCCGACTGTCATGTTTATTAAAGAACATTCATGGTGCATTTGTCAGTGTTGCATTTCATGTTAGTAAAAAAACGGATCAGACCAGAAGACTGTCGCAAAACGTTTAATGCAGATTCCTTATAACTAATTATTAACATGCATCAAGCTTTCTTTATCCCTTTACGAACCCCCTGTACAGATGTTAGAGCAAAACAAATGTCATATGTTGGGAAAAGTGTTAAAGTTAGATTAAAGAGAAGGTCTACCTTCCACCTTGAACTGAATTATAAACTAAAAGACACAAACGTCAAACACAGGTCACACTTACATTGATTGGATTCAAAAGAACCACACACATAAATAAGATAAAGGGGTGACCTTCTTATAAAGCTCTTTGAAGATATTTCTAATAAAAAGGTAAAAATCTAGCTGTCAACCGCAGACTTCATTTAAGATGACTTATGTAACGTTATTTTTTATATCAAAGGCATTTTAAATGATTTAGCTTATTTTTTATGATTTATTTACTCTCATGCCATTGTGTAACTTCCAACGGAAAGGCTAGCATACTTTACCCCGGAATCCATTACTCCAAATAAAGAGAATCCCTGAACTCAAATGCAAAATAAAAAGGAAGAGTGATTTATTTTGTCGCCGTTTTAAAAGGAAAGTGATCAACTTAGTGGCATGGAACTGAGCACCTGTCATTGCAATCCGTGTTCATCCTCTCATGATGGTTTCACTCCCAGTCTCTTACAGCCAGTCAGTCAGAAGGTCTGTGCCCCCCGCCCCCCCCCCCATGGGAAAGGCAGGTTGACCTGTTGGTTAGTGGCCAGCCTATGAGTGAAGGGCCAAGAGACGGAGCCCCCGCATCTATCTGTGCCTGTGTGTCAGAGTGGATCTGAGCGAGACGTTGACGTATATCGCTTACCCCTGAGGCATGGCGTCATCCTGCTGACGGTGCACTGTTCCCCCTGTGGTTTTAATCCGTGTCCTGTGTTAATTCTCATTAGGAGGTTTAAGGAAAGTGCTCGCTTCAAATCCATTTTTGCCTGTTTTTAAATTAGTTTTCTTAAAAGCACAAAAACACATTAAAATAAACTCTTTTACACTTGTATTCATTTGTACTTTTCAAAGAAGTGAGTCGGATTCGTGACTACAGTGGACTCCTACTCAGTGGCGGCTGGTGAAATTTTTTTTGGGGGGGGGGCGCAGTTGGGCGACGCGGTTTAAATAGCACTCAACAATGAGAAGAAAAGAGGTTTTGAGTAGAATATTGTAAAAAACAAAGCTTTATTTCAAGAACACAGCGTGCTCAACACTGTCCAATAACAACTATCAACACACTGTAACTTTGGGCATGAGAGGTTCAGAGCAGCTTTAAGGAACATTGGGTTGGGTTTCAGAGGTTTGCAAAATAAAAGAGTTTCACCCTCACATGAAAGAGGTTCAGAGCAGATGTAACAGATGTGGAACGGGCATGGAAGAAGTCGGCTCAGATGGTGGATTTTCCCAGCACTTATTTATTCTGCAGAAGACAACAGAACACACACATTTGCCTTCTGATCTGTCTCTGCACTTCCACTTCCCTCAGCAAAATAAAACCATTGTCCATGGAAGACAGGACCACATTAAATCTAAATAATAACAATTCTCATCAAAAACCATGACATGTAACATACAAGGGGAAAACAGAGACCCCTAATGGACAAAATAAATAACTACATGAGCTAGAGTCATTTCAGCAGAAACAGCGAAAATTCTAACTTTGAACAAAAGGGAAACACATACCTGCAGAAGACAACAGAACACACACATTTGCCTTCTGATCTGTCTCTGCACTTCCACTTCCTATACACGCAAAACAACACAATTTACACAAGGAAAATATACGTCGGGGCGACCGGATGTAGCTAAACAAACGGTGCCAAAGTGGCTCAATAAAACCGCCACCAAACGTATATTTTTGACGGTCTAAATGACACGACAGCTGGACGCCGTGATCGTATTAGCATTCCATTACTGTATGTAACATAAACGGTTAATTTTTATTAAGAATATAGCCAAAATAGTGCGACATCGTTTTTCACTCAACTCACCCTCAGCAATATAAAACTATTGTGAGGGAGAGACGGGACTCAGGAGCAGGAAGTGCAACAGAGATGGAAAGCAATTTCCGCAGGAAACAGATTTTTAAAAATAGCTCATTAAAATAAAATTCACAAACACTCAACAATATTGTTGAACAACAAACAAAAATAAAATACAATACATTGAAAACAAGAAATGACAGAGTGCATTTCTAACTGTTTGACAGAGTAGACCCCACTACATGTAAAACAAAAAGTAGCCTCCTCTCTTTAAAGTTGGCAAACTTCTCAATAACTTTCTTGTTAAAGTCAATCATGTCTGTAACCAGCCTGTTTCCATTATTCTTGAGGGAATGTGTCTGTTTTTCAGAACTTCTTCGTTGTGTTTTCGATGCCAGTTCGGTCTCCTTCTGCTGCTCTGCAAACAGGGTTAGCTTCATGCTGTTAGCTAGTTAGCTTCATGCTGTTAGCTAGATGGCTGCGGCAAGATTCGTGCTTTACACTTGTCTGAAGCTCTTTAGATCCCTCCCCCCGTTGTAGTCCAGAGAGTTTCAGTCCCAGGACTTTGGAACAACAGACAGGAGAAACTAAACAGCGCATTACTCACTGAGCCTCCAGCTAACCAGCTCCGTTAGCAACCTGCTCCCGTAGCTCCGTGGAGCTCTCTGGCTGAGGGAACGATACCGGTCTCTCATTTGCCGAATAGTCCAGTCACGTGAAATAAGAAACGATGTCATTGGCCAGGGCGCACATGTTTGCGCCCCAAGATTCACGTTTCATCCGCCAATGAGAAGCCGTCCTTGCCGAAACGACCGTGAAATGTTTGCTCGCTGCCGCGCACACACGTTGGGCCAGTGCCCCGAAAATGGGGAGGGGCTTCTCTCCGTGATGATGAGTGGCGATATATTATTTATGTCTCATTTAACTTAAGTGGTTGTTGACAGGCTGACGGTCTCCCACACACATTTAGCGCGTCAACACGGTATATTTGCTATTTAAATGATTTGGTATATAATGTTTTTTGACAGGATTTTTTTTCTTCTTCTTTTTTTTCTTCATCTCAACATTTTAAGAGGGGCGGCGCCCTAGCGCCCTCTATGGACGCACCGCCACTGCTCCAACGTATCCCTCTTATAGAGCGTATTCACGTGACGTCAGAATCTCAATCGCGCCATCTTGGGGTCCACTTATTAAATGTCAGAAGAAGTTGACCTGGCTATCGTGTCCGCTGTTTGATTATGCGAGAGCCCCGCAACCTCATGTCCTTCTGCATTACCAAAGAAAGATTTCAGAGGTTGGAATTAAATATTCGCAACGCTTCTTTACCAGATTTTACTCGCTCAACACTTTGTGGTTAATTCGCTAGTTACCCCTAGTTACCAGCACATAGCCTGGTCACATTCCTGTCAAACAGTTTTCATTTACGCTATCGACCATGGGACATTAACAACTATTTCTGCGTTATTGCTGTGGAAATACCACAAATGTCGGAACATCGAGCGCCCCGTGTCTGAGTTCATACTATGACCCGTAGTCGCACAGCTCCGCCTCCAGGACGAGTGTCTGGATGAAGCCGCTTCCAGCTCATTCAGGACCAGCAGTGACTGTTTGGTGGCCGTGCTGAGTGCTGTTCCCATGGAGACAGTGTTTTATTTTACCTTGAAATGAATCACAGAGTAAAGGCAGACATCGCCCGACGGAGTTGCCATGTTCATGGCTTCCTCCCAAGTTTCCATCCACAGTTCCTTTTGCGCAAGTGAAACATTGATTTTCGCTCGGCGAAAAAGCAAAAAGAGATTATTGACCAGAGTGTCAATGGAAACGTGCCCACAACCCGATGTAGCAACAGAAACACATGAGAACTGTCGTAACGCTCATACGCCGAGTGAAGCCGAAGTAGATGCATGAAGTTGAAGTAATAGCCTGTCTTGTTGAGCTGATAAACCCATATTCTGAATCATTAGTCCCACATCCAACAATGAGGCACAGCACCATAATCACAAGGCACACCGTTTTGAACTGAAATTGTGTCTCCTTCAGGATATAATGGTCATTTCTAAGGGAAGAGCGGCATACAAACAAGCAAAACAATGCCGTGGAGGGACCCCAACATTGCCGCCAGAGTTTGTTGTGGTCACGTGAGTGAATACGCTCTATAGCCCGGTGCATTTGTCAGAGAATTTCCTCACTTTCGAGATCATTTTTTAATTCTAAAAATGAATCAAGTATGCAGAGTTTTGTACTCTTTTCCCATTGGAAAAAAACCAACAACTCCAGAGCAAATGATGCTGGAGGCCGAGCTTGTGTTGCTTCATGCAAATCAAATATTGTTCTGGCCTGAATCCACAAAACTAAAACAATAACAAGTGACTAACTCCCTGTTGAGGATAAGCAAACTTCCTGTAATTTCAGCTACCCCCTTCACCACAATCAATTAGTTTTATTTTATAATAATTCTTTTTTAAGGGAATAACCCATTCATTTTACATGCACATGTTAAAGACATTGGTGCTGTCATTAACATAACTCAGTGGGATTGTTGCTGAACCAAAGCAAGGGTCTTTGTTTAAATTCCAGCAACCCAATGCTTTAGAAAGTGACAAAAAGGGGTTTGACACAACTTCAGTAAGTCACAAGTTGGGAGTGTAAGTATGTGTGTGAAAAACAACCTTCAGGTGATTGGTTTTAATACAGGTTTACCCTCATTGGCAATTGTTCTGGTACCTGATAAAAGCAGTTGTGAGGTACAGTTGCGTGTTAAGATGGGAAACAAATCTTTGTGTATAACCCTTAAACTGCACGGCATATCCAGCACCTGGTGAGTTCTGTATCAGAATGAATGTACTTTCCAAGGCCAACACAGGCACTTGACACTTTTCGCCAGCAGAAACAACCGTGATATACTCTTGAATGAGTTGTCATGCTCCCAGAGCTCCGTAGCATCCCCTCGAATGCCTGTGGAGGGGATGTCAAAAGAATTTAACTGTATGCCAAATAAAAAATATCAAAAGACTCACAATCGGAAGACGTGCATTCTCCTCTCTGAAATCGATTAAAAAGCACCGGGTTCAAAAGTTCAAGTTAACGTGTGAATATTTTGATATATTGAGAAAAAGCAAAAGGAACGAGTTGGTGGTGATATAACACGGACGTTATCCTTGTCATTGAGTTATTTATTTCCGCTCATCGAAAAACAGACACAGTATATTCTAGTATTGGACAGTTCAATTCATAATTCTTCTGTCTGAAGTTAAATGATCTATAATAACAATGTAAAGTTATAAAATAGTCCCACTGTACAGGCATTAAATAGATAAAACCTCCTCCTCTGGAGACAAACTGCATTATGAATTGATATTCTGCTTCTGATCGATGACAATCCGTCCCATAAAGCTCATTTGGGTGTGAATACAACACATCACTTCATCATGACTCACCAAATCTACTGTTTCAGTGAGCTCCGGTGCCAATGGAGCAGATGTGAGGTTTCTCTCTTCGTCACATCCCAACATTAAAGCCTCAGAGGCTCAGAAACTCTGCTCGAGGATTTATGCATGGGTTGCTTGCTCCTCAATGCAGCGAGCATCAGGACCACCTGCTCTCGCCATGAAATAGACTGATAAGATGACGGCCATGATCGTTAATTGATTTCACTCCCATTTCACTCATGAAGGGAGATGTAGATGGAATAATATTGTACGCCTGGTGGAAGAGGAGGGCAAGCAACGTTAGCTAGACGTATTTATTTAGTGTACGTTAAATCAAATTATTAGCGCTGCATGGGAGGAGAATGCTCATTGGATTACTCTTTTTTTACTGTTGAAGATTAATTTGTGCTATTGACATACCTGCAAACTTGTCACCTTTCGGTGAAATTCACCGTTTTGAACTCATAATAGGTCATCCACGTGAATCATGGAGATCCGAAGAGTTTTTGTTTTTTGGGGGGGGGGGGGGGGTCACCTGGCCCGCTGCCGTTGAGATTGCAGTGAGACGCGGAGAAAAGTGTGAAGTGGCGCTCTTCGCAATAAAACATCTTTGATGGGACGTGTCGCGTCTCGGCCAATCAGCGTTCAGATGTCTTCAGCGTTTGGGAAGTTAGGTTAGCTTGAATGTTAGTCCGCTACATCTGCTGCTGTCCCACTGCACGGTGTAGCGATGCTAACAAAGTACCCGTACGTTAAACACGATGTGATTTAGCATATTTTTAGTATCGATACTTCATTAAGAGAGCGATCAGAGCGCACGCGCTGCTCCATGTCGAGCTGTCTGCGCGACACCAGCCAAGCTCTCACAGCGAGAGAAGTGGCGCAGCTTTAGAGACCGACTTCGGCTTAAAAAATAAAAAGATGCCAGAAGTGAAATGTTTCAGTCTGTAAAGTTGTGTAACTCTACAGCTGCTCACAGAGCTACCAACTTTTCAAAAAACCTTGGAGTGAGATTTTGTCGGGGGTGACCAAAATGTTGCCGCGCACACGTTGGTGGCTCAAATATCAGGAAATTTGAATTAATGTGGCGTTGTACCCATATTGTACCCTGCATTCTGGCCTGGCAAAGGTCTTTTACGAGGCATCTTTGCTACCTTAAAGAATTAAAATGTTTTTTCATAACTATACTCTCATTTACAAAAACATGACTAATTCTATTGCACAAATGTCCTGTCTTTATGTTAAATTCTTTATAATACATCTTACTTGTTCAAAGTGCTGTTTGGACATTTTTTGAGAGGGTCCTTTTCCTAGGCCTGCAAATAAAGTGATAAATGCTATGTGGGCAGCCTTAATAAACAATGCTCTGATGTTTTGAGCATGCAGGATACCAAGAGGTTAACAAGGTGCTCTCCTGCTGTTTGTTATGACAGCTGAGTTTACATCAACACACAAAATCACACGCACAAACACAACGAATTATTTCAAGATTTAAAGTTTAAGAGAGTGAGTACTGAATTGAACCACATGTCATTAACAGGGCTCTTAAGTTTTGAAGACGGGCAAGAGTGACATATCTATCCAGGATGCTTTATTTTCATTGGTTGCTGGATTAAATCTTATCCAGATACAACAGATACGTGATTCTCTGATTGGCTATTGTGTAGCCCATTTCTTTTTTTTGGTTGGCTGATAAGTGGCTCCTCACAGCAGAACTCCAGGAGAGCGCTTGATTCCTCCACGGTGAGGGCAGCGCGGCCAGCTCATGTTTGCGTGCTGCGGCACATTAAAACATTAAATAGCCGAGAGTTTTTTCAGCGTGAGAAATACGATGTGTGGCGGGAGTGCGTGACGTAAGACCGAAATGCGTGAGTCTCATGCTCAATGCGTGACACTTGAGAGCCCTGCATTAACACACCGTAGTCTCTGCTCGTTGTATCTGTTTAAAAATCTTCTTCTGTTGCTAACTTCGGGACTCTTTGGGGTAAATAGGATGTCTATGCAGCGAATAGGTTTATAGATGCGCTCCTTAGCGCATCTATCGTCGGAGTTTGAAAAGAAACCAACGCGCCTCGGCCCAAAATCAGAATTTCTTTTGCCGTGAGAAATTGGTTGTGTGGCGTGAGAGCGTGTGAAAACATGCAAAAGCGTGTGTCACACGGTGAAACCGTGAGAGTTGGTAGCTCTGTGCTCATCCTGATGAACTCTGTATCATCTGGTCAGAGACTAACGGCCTCATAGTGTATAGTCAATGCTATGATGGAACCATGTAGTTTCATTCATATCTGGCTGTATTAATACTAATATTACTGTCATTTGTTAAGTGTTGAAAAAGTTGGTAAAAAGTGAACCATACAGATGGTTTATTTATTACTATTATAGATAAATATACCAGTCTCGTATTTATGGTACCATATTGTTTTTATGGTATTGTATTGAATTCTGGTATCGGGTATCATGATATTTATGGCAGGTATGTAATATGTATAGAAGTTATAATATGAGTATCGTGACAAACAGGTAGAGACAACAGATTCAGGGAAAAGTCCATGAGGACTGTTCAGGCAAAAAAAAGGAAGTTGGTTCATGAATGACTTTAACCATATTATATATAATGACAATGTACTGTATATTTGTTTTTACTATCATTATAGGGCTGAGTCAGAGCGGAGGACCTTTTGTTCTTAAACTGTTTATTGTCATTATTTAGATTTGTGGTCAGAACAATAAAATGACTGTAGTTGTGGTTCTAAAAGCTTTGAGGCTTCAAACAACGTGGATGTGGTGTGGTGACAAAAATGTCTTCGAGAGCAGGACTGAGGAAGAATGTCTGGAGATTGGAAAATACTACCAATATTTAATAACGGTTCCGATACAGAGTATAACTCAGCTGAGGGAGCATGATTCACTGCGTCCACAGACCGCCAAGCTGTTACCTGTCAAACAGGAAGTCACGCTCACTACATTTAACCCTCAGGTGAGGGCTTTTTAAAGGATCACGGCCTACATGCAGCTAACCTGCATGCAGTGCTTCTCTGCCGTCATCCAAAAGATCAAAAAGCATCGTCTCTCTGGTCAACATCTCTTTTATATCTCCCGGGCCTCCCGCCCCCCCGGGGGAGATATTCGCTTCTCATTGGTTGAACTGTCTAGGTAAAACATTGTCCTAACTCGCTCATTGGCTGAGCCGTCTGTCATATGTCACACAAAGAGTTTCCTTCCTCTTAAGTTTCCCAATCCAAAGACATTCTTTAATAATACAGTATATTATCAAACAATCTAGACATAGATATTCTTTAATAATATCGTAAATCACCAAACAATAATCTACACAAGATATTGTTTCATAACTAGTGTGAAGTTATAGCAAATCATCAAATCCCAATATACTCACAGCTATCGGAATTTATCTCATCCACAAATTATAATATACCCTTAAAGAGCTCAATGTGCGCTTCATGGACACCACAAAAGAAACTAGAATTAAAAAGAAAAGTATCAGCCTGCTACTGATGAGGACCTCAACCCCACCAAAGTACAGGTAGCTCTAGCTCTGCCCCTCTCCTGAGAACACAGAAACCTTTACCACAATTACATTTACATACATTCGTATCCCCTAATGTCAATAGTCCACATGTCAAAATAGAGATCAGATAAATGGACTTTAAAAAAAGCCTTCTACTAATTGTCACTTGGTATCTCCCGGAACCATACATTGGTGGCCAGGCAGCGTGGGGACTCTTTTAGACGGAACACCCTGGAGAGGAGACACAACACGGCGTTTCTCAATTCAAAGTACACAAGTACAGACTTGTGTTCTTTTGGAGTCTGGTCTTGGGAGTCTGGTCTTGGGAGTCCAGACTCCGGAGGACGGGAGAACGGGAGGACGGTCTTTCTGCGATTGGAACAGCAGCTGACTTGATGACGTCACCACATCAGCTGTTCTTGCTCCTGGGTTTACTCTAATTATTCACTGTAAATAATTTTTTACAGTCAAATAAACAAAACATCCTAAAATTACATTCCGTGACTCAACAACAGTAGTATTTATAAAAAGTCAACTGTCCGTAGTTTATTTTCTCCTCCGCTACTGTTTCCGGTTGCTGGTGAAATGCATTTTGGGATATATGCTGGCCAGAGTACGCACAAGTCTCCTCTGATGCATCCTCCGGAAAGTGGGAGGATCAAGTCACATCCGGGCATTTTGACCGTGCTTTGCGAGAAGCGAACTTTGAATGTGAACATGTACTCGGGCTGAGACTGATGACGTTTCACGAGTCACGAGGACACAAGTAGAGGAAAGTACGCACAAGTACGCAGATTGAGAAACGCCGAACAGAGTTGAGAGACCGCAACAAGAAGCTGTTTGTACTCTCGATCATTTCAGTAAAGATTATCCAAACTAATCCTGCATTTGCCTTCACAGGTTTGCCTTCAGACAAATACTTCAGACCACATCGACCAGAACCAATCATTCAAATAAATCAATAATCCTTTTGAGTGTCTCGTTCCTTAAAGCTTTATACTACTGTCGGTAATGACTCTTCATTACATGGAGTAAACGTATCCGATTTAAATCAATATTCAAAATGTGTATGTTTTTATGTCTGGGGGAAACTTTAAATATATTCAATTTCTATGACAACATGGCAAACTCCATCTGTTCTCTTCCCAAAGTTCAATCACCGCGACTGACTTTGAACCTTGGCCTGAGACTATTTGATACATTGCTGTTTATAAAGCTTAAGATATCACTTGTTAGACTCCAATGCATGGCATCTCTCAAACATGTCATTGCTCAGGTCATAAATAAGCCTCGTTTGTCAGAGCATCTAAAAGTTAAAGATGCTACTTAAATAAAGGTATTATGATTATTATTATAATTATAATTATACAAACAGCTCTACAGTGTTTTTCTGCTGAGTCACCCTTTTTAATTATGGAGTTGGAATATTAACAAAAAAAAGGAATATGCTTATCGTAAACACGAAACATGCTTTTGCCCCATGCAGCAATATATTTGTGGAACAGAAAAAGAACACAGAAGCGATTCAGCTCTTCGTATCAGACGTCCCACTGTTCAACAAAACCGTGCAACTTAGTATGCAGCATGACATCTTTGTGGACTGCCTCATTATGCCTAATTTATCGCACAAACACAGCGCTTCATATTAAACATGACACAAAAAACAACAAGTAGTGGTTGCCGCTTGGAGAGGCAACAGGAACAGACTCTTCATACACCAGATGCACCCTCAAGTGAGTAGAGACATTATCAGTGAGATGTCCCTCCCCACAAACGCACTCTTTTCAACTCCACCATCTGGCTGATGCCACAGGTGGTTTCAGAGGGAAGTCAAAATATTTTGTTTCCTTCCCCTAAGCTGTGCCAGCTCTCATCTGTCATTTCAACGATAATGACATTATTACAATACCGGCAAATTGTTCACTGTGGGTTTATTTTACCCAAACATACTCGGGAGGGCAGGAATAGATCTCTATTGTGGTGAAAGCAGATGCACGGGAGACCGCCTCTGTCAGAAGACGCTTGCAGTCTGTTCTGGCGGGCGATGCAATGAGTGAGGAGTGATTGCTCATCGCTCACGTAACAGCTGGATTACATTATTTTGGCTGAAGATGATATTGGAGAATTGATACAGTCCAACATACGTCAAGTGAAGTCCAGAAGTACAAAGAACTGACTCAGGTTCAAACTGTTATGTGGGTAGAATCACATACAAATCTGAAACAATCGCTTTTCGATTATTGGTTAAAATGGATATAAGAATATAAGAATGGTCAACTCATTTTGGGTTTTCAAAAGGATTATTTATTTAAAAAATGTTGGGGTTATAAGTGTGATTGAAATGTATGTGTAAGATGTATGTGTGTATATATATATTATTCCTTTTCTTTTTTCTTTTTCTTTATTTTGTATTATTTTTCAGATTTATTTTATTCTAAAAATGTAAGACAGCAATATAAAAGCATTTTTTGCTTCTACCTATACCTTTTCAGTCTTTCTGTGTTGTATATTATATAGAATAATATTGTATTGTATTGCAATGATTGACTGAATAAAATACACAATAATAAGACAAATATATGAAAGTTAAATATCTATGTATGTTTTATAATGATGCCTTTTGGGTATATTATACATTCATCAGATTGCACTAGGAACAGGGAATGAGGTCGTGAGATGTTGGGGTCCTGACCCCTGAGCCACAGAGGCCCTTCAACACATATTTTCTAAACGCAATAAGTAATTCTAAAAAGGTTTGCCGTCACAAACAGCAGGCATAGTGTCCATGGGAGTGTCGTACATGTATGTAGTTCACTGTAAATCCAGATAAAAGCATGTGCTTGATGTGAAAGGGAACACATTTAACTTTGTTTAAATCACTTCTTAAAACCCATTTTTATAGAACAGCTTTTAAGTAATGTCCTTTTATGCAGTTCTTTGGTTCCCATAATTTAGTTTGTCTGGTTTTTATTTTATATTTGTATCTTACCATTCTATTTGTTTTGCCTTGATTCTCTGTAGAGCACTTTGTAAACTTTGTTTTTAAAGGTGCTATATGAATAAAGTTATTATTAATTTATTATTATTTAGGGTGTGGATGTTGGGGTGTTTGTCCTACAGTACTTTTGTATTTCAGACAACTTTGTTTCTTCATGTACATTTTTCATGAGCAACAATACAACTCATAGTTTTGAAAATTGTACGGTATCAAGGTTCTTAAACTTTCAAAAAGTTAAACTGCTACATCAGTACTGTGTGGGTGTGGTTCGATAAGATATAACCGAGAGTAGCCCGGTAACAAACCAAAAACCCCACAGCTGGCATCATACATTTAATCAAATGTTGCTGACGTTCTGATTATTGCACAAAAGTATGAAGCCTCCACCGGCCCACGAATATAAAATAACTAAAACTGTTTGAACTTGGATGTAAATGTTGTATTCATGGAGGACCCTTGTATCACTAACAGCTAGATAATGAGTGAGAAATAGCTCTTTGAGTTCTTTAACCAGGTTTACTTTATAGCCTGACTTTAACCAATGTTCACCTTTGGCAGAGGTTTTACGCAACAAATACAGACACTTAAGGTTTAAGATGCACTTAAAACCATCTTATGTCCAATGAAACAGACAAATATGACGTGATGAGGAACAATGCTTTACAGCCTTCTGTGTGATCCCTGAAAACTAGACAGTTGATCCTCTGTAATGTGTTTACAAAAGGTTGGGACAGCGTTACACAACCGAACGGACCCACACACAAGCTTAGATTGACTGGGGCTCACTGGGATTTGTTGAACTGCAGCACAGTCTGAGGGAGAGATGTAGAGAGAAGAAAGAGAGGGGGGGGGGCAAAGAGGAAAAGAAGAAGAGAGAGAGGGAGAGAGAGGCCACAATGATTGTGTGTGAGAGTGTAAGAGATTTGGAATTGCAGCCTACTAAAATATCTCTCTATTAGCATAAAATGACAATGGTGTAGGGGGGGGGGGGGTTGCCTCTGCTTGAGGGATTGTCAGAGATCTGCTTAATCTCAAAGTGCCAGCAAATCTGATGACTCACCCCAAATTGTATTCATGCCACCAGGGTAATAGAGGACCTGGTGAGTACCAATCGACACACTGGGGTATCCACTCCAGGAAACCGCTTTATTTATGAGCGCTGCATGATCCCACAATGTCCTACACAGTTTGAATGCGTCGGGTGGCCACGGACTGCCCTTATAAATGTAATAAGTGCCATGAAATCAAGTGACTGTGGAAACATAGTCATTATCACGACTTCCAGTGCTCCTGCAGGTAACTTGTTAAAACAAATTAAAAGTGTTTTTTAAAGACTTGAGACGTATATTGTAGGTTTCTGTAATACGCTACAGAGGTGCCTCTTAAAGTGATCATGTCTGACCTGATCATTCTACGCAGATGATTATTATAATCATATAGTATTTCTTTATTTTCCAGATTACCATCAAATTGACATTTGTAGATTTATTAGATGACTGTAAAGTAATGAAACAGACCGCTTCGGTATTTACTGAACTTTATACAGCATTTGAAGATAAGGTTACAGACATTTCTAAGTATTATTTATTATTCATCTTATTTTTTACAACTCCCTTCCACAACCTAACACGTGTCTGAAAAGGTTAATGTTGGATAAAAAAAATTCCGATATTGAACAAAAGTGTGAAATGTTTCTCCCCATTTCGAATTATTCTTTTTACAGGGACAAAACTTGTTCACACATTTGTTAAATACTGAAAGAACTCCAACTTTAAGCAAATGTGTGATTTCATTTTGTTGCACCTTTTATTGAATGTTGGATTTCTTCCAACATTTAACAAACGAGTGCAGTGTTTTCTCACCACACTGACAGGTTTCAGTTTTCAGATCCTCTTTTATTGACGGATGGAGAGCAGCTCTTCCTCTGAGCTAGAAGAAACAAGTGTGATTGGAAAATTTAGTTTGAAAAAAGGAAGTTATGTTGTAAAGTACCACAGCTGATGTTCCACCACGCCAAACTGGCAGGAACATGAATTCAACATAAGACAAATATAATGTCGCAAAACAATGAGTACAGGAAGATAACAGTCAATCCCAATTACCCTTAGAATGACAGACAATATCAACAGACACTAAATTAAATCAGGACCAGTCCCTCTCTCCTGAACAATGTAGTGTGCTTCATGTCAATAATATTTAACAACTAGAATGGGCACTCGGTAGAGCGCATACCTTCGCATATCACAAGATTGGGCATTGAATTATGAACATTTTGGCATTAGTTGCATGCCAATTGGATAAAAATTGACCGTGCTATGGTAAGAAGAAGATGTTGACCTTTCCATGACCTTGACCTTTGACCCGATTGATCTCCAAATCTAATCAAATGGTCCCCGGATAATAACCAATCATCCCACCAAATGTCATGCGATTCGGTTTAAAACTTGTGTTGTTATGCGAGGAACACGCATACAAATAAATAAATAAATAAATACACGGCGATCAAAACATAACCTTCCGCATTTTCAATGCGAAGGTAATGAAACAACGTTTTGTTTGCCACGGAAACCTTGACGTCTGCATATCGCTCTTATTGTTCACTCACTCATGCCTGTGCCTCTACATGCAGCCATTCGTGGAAACCCCAAAAACACTGAAGATAAAGTGACGTTTACATTTTACGCAGCCCATTCAGACACTTTTCTTACCAAGAAAAACTTCACACAATGTGAATTCATCGTCGAGCTAATTGTCTTTTTCTCAGTGCTTTTAAGTTCCATTGAACAAGAAGCAGAGTTACATCAGAAGTCAGCATGAATCTTTCTGGCCCGGGGGTTCTTAGTTTGCATTCAAGGTCCAGTAAGACATGTTTGATCTTTACAATACACGAGCCAGTAAAAGTTAAGCCTGAAGATTTGAATTCACTCTCAAATTCATCCTCACTCCCCAAGAACAATACCTCTATAAGCTCCAACACTTTGTGCACTTCAAAGGCCTTAAACTTAGGGCTTCTTTTTGCTTAAAACGAAGAAGAATCCTGCTTCCTTTCAGGTTTTGGAGTTGCAATATTATCAGAAAACCTCTAAAGAATTACAGAAACTCCAAAGGAATATTCACCTGGTAAAGTTTCCACCGATTTTCTTCTTTCTCGGATTCCCCTGCGAAGTTGTTGAAGCAAACGACTGTACGGCTCGAGTCTCGAGTAAGAAGCGCAGGGAGCAAGCAAATGTGCCCCGTTATCATCTGCTGCCACTGCACAGATTAGTGCTGAGCAGAGTAGAAAAAACAGTTGCATTAGCTTTCGAATAAAAAGAGACAGAGCAATACTGAGCCCTGAAAAAGGGCGAGAGAAGGGTTTCCTCGCAGCCTCCCTTTCTTGTTTCCACCCACAGTTCTTTGCTCTCCACCCACATTGTCTCCTCCGTCCTCTCTACTTAAATCAGATAGCAGTGGGTAGCAGGAGAAGCATGTCATGGGTTTAACTCATACAGTATTAATTATACCCCCTGACCCCGCTTGTACCGATAATCTACTTCGCACAACCCTGCTCTCTGAATGGAGGCTGCGAATCGTGACTGAAGTCGAACCCGTTAGCATCTTCTGCGCTCGTGTGCCATGTGATCCCCTCGGTCCCGAAGGCCCCCGATGATTTACGAGGCTTCCAGCTGCTATTCGCGGTAATATTCTGGATGTGTCAGACAAGGCGAGGAAAAACTCCTCCTCACTTTTCACTTCGACGGACGGTATTGTGGTGATGAGTCCGCGGTCCTGCGACGGTGCGTTCATTTGACATGCGGTAGCTCCGCGGCGTCGCGCATCCGCGGTGGATTCAGATGGACTGCTGCCGATGTGGTTTAACAGTAGATCTCGTATTTACTCAGGATATATCATCCGTCAACGATATGAATTTCCAGCTCACGAAATTGTCTTTTTGCTTTCAGGGAGGTCATGTAATATTCATCTTCCGCTTCCTACTATCACTTAGTCAGCACAACAGTTGCCACTCTCCGTGATGTATTGTCACAGCGAGGTAACAGCTATAAAGCCGCTCTATATAAGGCAGATGAGGTGGTTTGGGAACTTTGTCACCATGTTGATAAGCAGGTGAAGTGCAAAAAAAGTGCCAAATATTAACAAAAAATGTATCTGAGGACATTTTATCAACCGATATTTAAATGAAGCAAAAATAACAAAGAAAGCTGGAGCAAAATCCTTTCCCCCCCTCCCCTTACTCCACTGGATGATATGTCTGTTTCTCAACCTCGACCTGCACAGGTAAGTACAGTGGGAACTACACTTTACAATCCTTAAAATGACACAGAATAATGGACAAACTATGAATATAAAATCACTGCTGACATGTTACGGGCCCCAATGAGCACACCAAATATCATAGAACGTCACTCACTGCATAACTGCACCCTCTTACTTCAAAACAGTGCCAAGCCTCTTCATGCGAACAGCAGGTAACAAGGAAAAACTGTTCCACTCTCTTTATTTAAGCTGCTGGGTTGATATGTGCGAACATCCCAGGGAGAACCCCAACAAATAATTCCACAAACTCATCAAACTACATAAGCTTGTGTCCAATAGTGGGAGGGGGTAAATTAACTATGTATGTGTGTATGTATTAGGGTATGTGCATATATATGTTAATATGTGTGCAGGTTTGTGCACACATACTAACACATATTAAGACAAAAAACATTAAAAATGTAAAATAAAAAAGAATATATATATATATATACATATTCTTTTTTATTTTTATTCATTAATCTTTTCATGTTTTTTGTCTAAGTACCTTTGTATACGTACAATGTGTTCATCGTTTCCTTTGCATGTGCATATCTCGAAAACCCATGCAATATTTGATCACAAAAAAAGCTTGTGTCCAATGAATATATAAATCAACACGTTGGATTGAAATATTGAATTAAGCAGACACAACAACACTGTGAATGGTGGGTGCATGGAAAGGGTAACCTTTTCACACCACCGTATTCAACAACTTGTTTTCATCCCTGAAGTTCGCTGTGACTGACTGATATTTGACCTCAAAAGCATGGAAAGTGCATCATGAAAACACGAGTTGGTGACAAACATATCCCACGATCATATCAAAGAACCAAACCCTGTATCTAAGCATTCCTGTTGTATATTTAAAAACTAAAAAACTAAAAAGTGAACATGTGGAAGAACCAGTTGTGTTGAGCCAAGTTGTGGTAGAGATGTTAATAGTGAACCGTTAACAGACGATTGATGTTAACAACATTGTATTAACACATTTTTAGCAACGCTGTCAAAAACATAAAATTCATCTATTTAATTATTGTCACGCGTTCACAGACAGACCATATGCATGTTTCTCTCATAAGTTATAGTGACAGAGGATTTCTTTTCCCAGCTTCAACTCCTATGTAAACTGTTGTCCTGGTTTTATATGGCGTAACTTCGATTTCTTAGTTCATCTGGACATCGACTTGAATCCACCACAGAAGGAGCAACGATTAAGAAATGGACAAACTAATCATGACACGACTCTGGACGACCGACGCGAGCATCCTCTTTCTCAAACCAGGGGTGCTGTGGTCCGTTTGTAGCATTGCTTTAACGATTTTATTCATGAAACGTGACAACAACTAGAATTGATTTTAAAGTGAAAAAAAAGAAGAGTGCCTGCATGTGTCCACCTTACTCTCACGGATGGGTGAACTTAACCCGTGTGTGCATCGGTTATCATCTCAGCTGGGCGGTCCGTCAGGCAATTAATCAACCCCCCCCCCGCCCCCCTATGAGTTACCAATCGTGTCGGATAACGGTTAAATGATGTGTAAAGGGGGGTCAGCTATTGATCAAAATAATAATCTTAATCAGCATCCCTCATCTGAGAGGCATTTATATTGGAAACAGAAGTAGCTCAAGGAATGTAAACGTGTGGAGGTTTGAGTTGTGGATTGTGAATCTGCTCGGCATATTGTGATCGTTTCAGCTTTCATGGGAACCAAAGATAATCTAAGTAAAGCAGGTGGTATATTTCCTCACCCACTCTACATCTGGAGGATGTGTTATCCACGGCACTTTAACTGTCCTCTGGTTTTTAGCCATGCTCTAAAACCAGAGGACACGGCTCCATGACTGTTAATGTCGTTCTGTCTGTCAGCTGGTCCACTACTTTGGTCAGGACTGAAATATCTCAACAACTACTGGAGTGAACACATTTTAATCGTGTGCAGATATAGTACCGGGATAATTTAATCATAATTACTTTTTTTGATGCACTGATTTTTCACATAGCACCACCACAAGGAACATCACTGAAACCAAAAATGTGTGTACTTACTAAGGACTACTCATTAGGGATTGACAACCGGATAATTAAGTAATAGCTAAGGACAACTGCCTGAAAGACAAAACACAGAGCAAACAGGACCCAGACCCCTGGTGGAAGGGAGGGGTCATCACAACAACACAGTCGGTACTGTTGCGTTAGCATAGAACAGCCTGGGAGATGCATTAATGAATAGTGAGTGTTAATTGAAAAATACCCGTGAATAAGAACAACCGTGTCCTTTGTGAGTTGTTCCCGATTAACCTTCAATCAGCCGTTGAGCGCTTCTGTTTTTTGTTGTTGCCCCAAAGTTAAACATCACTCTAAGTACTAGCTGCTCATGACCTCGCGTTTATTTGATCACCCATTGCGTGCATCTTAAAGTAAAGCGGTGCATTATACTGAGTATTTCTAATATTTAGCTTTGTGTGTGCAATGAGCCACAAAGAAATGGCCTCAACAGTAACTCCAACATATGTGCCTGCTTCCAAGGCTGGAAACAGACTGTAGTTGAAATTATTTCCAACTGTTTTAAATATGTCCTTGTTTTGTGTCATTCGTCCTTCGCGGAATAAAAGAGCCATATCGCTAAATGTGCTGAATCCCCCCCCCCCCACCCACCATCAAAAAAAGCACACCATTTCATTTAACCCTCCTGTTAGCTCCAAATTCACTAACATATTTTACCCTTGGGGTCAATTTGACCCCAGCAATTAAAACCTCCAGAGAATTATTAGAATTAATATTGAATTTACAAGTTGTGTACAGGACATTGAAAACATATCATGTGAATTTTATGTTTTCCCAGTTGTTCCCAATAAATTAGGAAAAGTCATGAAATATGAAGCAAAAAAAATGTCAATAATTTTTTTAGAGACGTCAAACATTGAATAGGGTCAAATTGACCCCAAAGGTAACAGGGGGGTTAATGCCCTTAAAGCCCCTGCAATGTAGATCAAAAGTTCAGCGGTGCGCTTGTGTAAGACGCAAACAAATTTGTGCATTTGTCCCTCGACGGGATGACCAGGAACTGCACGACGACTGGACTGAGTGATCGCGAAAAGATCTGAGAGCCTTCAATTGCCGTCACCACGGGTGTCCCCCTGGGCTCAGGATGAGAGAAAACGGAGCAAGCCGCAGTTGGGTGTCGTGTGACAGCACATACACCCGGCAAAAAGGATGGAAGAGTGAGCTGAATCCCAACCCCGGGGCTTTAATGAGATTGGCATGCGCACCCTGCAGCCATCAGCTACAACCCCGCCACGGGAAATGTAGATTCCTCGAGATGGGAGGACCAGTAGGTGTCAGGTCTTTGTGACGGGGTGAGGCTCAGGCGCAGAGAGACAGGCTGGATGCAATATAAAAAACAAAAAAGCACTCTTTAATGAGGCAAAACAACTTACAAAAAACAAGGTCCAAAAGGGGCAGGCAGAGGATCGTCGGTCAGGGCAGGCAGGCAGGGTCGAAGCAGGCAGGATCAGATACGACAGACAGGACGACGGGAAAAAGACACGGAACTAGAGACGACAATCCGACAGCAGACAAGGGAAAGACTGACACAATATATAGGGGGGAAACACAGGTGTACGACATCAGACAGTAACGAGACAAGAGTGGCTGAGGGCAGGTGCAGGAAATTAAACAATTAAGACAGAGAAGACACAGAGGAGACATAGGAGACACGGAACATAGAAGACACAGAGGAGACATAGGAGACACGGAACATAGGAGACACGGAACCGGGTGTTACAGTAGGATTAGCCTCCAAGGTGTGTTGTGCACTTCTCAGAATTGCTGTGTATTATCTACTACACAAAATCATCATCCAAATACCAGGCAGACAACATGAAACACGATGTCTGTCTGTGTGTGTGTATGTGTGTGTGTGTGTGTGTGTGTTCTCAGCAGAGGACCCTGTCATTCTGTAAAGAAATATGGAGTAGTGGACTACTCATGGCCAATTATGCGGACGAACTGCCATGTGTTATTGGTGTTTGTGTTTCCACTGCTCTCTCTGAGTCGCGGTGGGCCTCGCGTCGAGCCTGCTTCCCTCGCAAGATGCCGTGTTATTTGACATCAAGCAATTAAAATTCAAACTTTAATTAGGCTGAAATGAGAAACCGTCTCTGTTGCTTAAATCCTCATATGCTCATGTAAGAGCGAGGCTATGACGTTTCATTAAGTTCAATCCACCTGGACGACCGATATAGATCTGCTACAGGAGCTGAACTATCTGCCAATCCGTTGATTTATTTCAGCCTTTCAATGAGAAATGAGAGCATTGAGCCGCACTCACTCATTTTATTGTATCGATTGAGAGAAAGCCACATCAGAGATAGCTATTTCACGCTGCTGTGTGATTAAAAAACATCCGATGACTGGGAATGTTTAACAATTCTAATCTCTATCAGGGGGTAGATAATATTCATACAAATGGACTCCTGGTAAATGACTGGGAGAGAAACCCCAAACCCTCCGACAGCTTTTTAGTTGTTTTGTATCGTCTTCTTTGCTGCATTTATAATAATTTCATGGCTCTTCATAAGTTTGTAAAACCATTATAGGGACTATATGGGGATTTTTTTGCAACTGATTTTGATCCTTGAAGTGCTCCAGAAAAGCCTGACCATGCTATTAATTGCCTGGCCACCTTGAGATAAGGGAAGTTAAATATTCAGCCGTGCGGTTGGATCCATCTCTCTGTTCTTTGACCCTATTTTGTTTTGCTATTAAATACAGTAACTGCATTGCAAACCAATCATCTCCAATAATGCGTGTGCTTTTAACAATGCGGCGACCTGAATATTGATGCAGTCGTTATGCATTGGAATTAACATTTCCTTTCATTCCGACTGAACACAAAGCAGACCGGATTCTCTCATTTTTAAGGGAGTTTTCTTTGCGAATCAGGTTCAAGGACTGAGCTTCCTGTTGCATATAGCTTCAAAGATTTTAGGAGGGGATGAAAGTGATAATCTGCTTTCAAGTCACTCCCCAACCGTGCTTTGCTTCTCGGCCCACACACAGACACCCTTGGAATCAGAAATGAGGCTCGCCCTCCTGTGAATGTCTGCCAGTCAACATGCCGAAGCGTTAGCCTGACGCGGCGTCTCTCTAAAGGCGACGCGACCGCACTGAGGCCAAACAAGCCAGCAGCAATGTAAAGAGTCAATCAGGATTCCCTTCTCATACTCAAAGTGCATGCCAGGCTGCTCCCTCCGTCTCACACACATATACCGCTTATACAGTTTATTTTTATTTTTTTTAATAAAGAAATATTTTGAAGATGAGTGCACCTCTTCTTCCCAACTCATCGTTGACCCTCGTGACATTTCCTAGATGCAGTTTGAAGGCTTGAGCAGTGATGTTTTCTTTGCTCCACTAGAGGATATCAAGAGGATCAAGAAGCTATACTTCAAGATAAATAAACGTGATCCCATACAGAGGGTTTAATACTTCATCCCATTGACCCTAATTTATATAAATCGTATACTCATCTCCAAGTAGTTAACGCCTTGTACCGGACACCATAATCCACCGTAATCCATTTGACAGCTCGGCCTCAGCCCTCAATGAATCTATTGAGCCTTGGACTGATAGTGTTTGTTTGTCCCGTTGAGGAGACTCTTGTAAACTTTCTGCAAACAACTGCATCCCTCTAACCCACTTATTCCTGAAGTGTATCCTCCATGTCCTCTCTTTTCCTTCAGGCTTCACTGTGCTACACCATGAAATGTCGTGGGACTTCTCTCTCTCTCTCTCTCTCCTCTATCTGTCAGTGCCTCATTACATTGTCTCGGATCTTCGTCCTGCAGGAGATTCAGCCAATGCCCTCGTCTCCCTCCCTCTCTCTTGTGTGCATGTTGTCCTTGTCTCTATCTCCCGATGTGCCCTTTTTTATTTTTTTAGCTTTCTGCTATCTGTGTGAAAGGGCTGCTCTGGTGAGAATGTAGGGTGAATTAAAAAAAAGGTGTAAGCTTAAATCAAACTGTTGGGGCTGCCCGGCAAGAGAAAGCGGCCCCTTTTGGCCCCTCCCCCCTCAAGTGCAGCCAGCTGCTCTGAAGACCCGCCCGGCTCCTGCAAGGTGAAAACAGAGCAGCACAGAAAGCAAGACATGTTGTAATAGCCGCCCGAGCTGCCTGGGAGGATGTTGTTATTTCCGGCACTCGCCTGAGGCAAAGATTACAACACGACTGAAAACAGCCCAGTAAAAACTCCAGTGGCGCAGTCGGAGGTTAATTGTCTTGCTCAGGGGCAACAGTCGAAGGTGGTTGAGAGCATCCTTAATGTGCACCATTTACAGATCTACAAAGTGGATTCTGAATTTCAGACCAGATGGTAAAATGATATCCCTCCGTGCTTTGAATGTGTCCACCTGTATCCATCTGGCAAAAACAAAATACTTATTGTGGTTGGAGACCGCTCCTCTGGTTGAAAGTTGATTGATTTGGTTGACAACATAATGAAGTCGGTCAAAAAACACCTGTTGAACCAAAGGTCTGACAACATAAGCCCAGAGAGATGACCAGAGCACAATTTCTAAGTTTGAAACTGACTGACTCAGGCCTTCGTCAACAACCGCACAGCCATCGTTGTTTGTAGTGTAAACATCCTCCCACGTTCATTAGACAGCCCGGTGAGGTGTATCACGGAGAGTGAGCGGCTCGGCCTTTCCCGAATGTATTGGGCTAATTGTAAATGGTCCGTGGTGGTTTATTCTAGCCGACACAAGGCATTACCATTTTATTGCATTTTAAGATCATTGTTAAGCCCTGCGATGTCAGACATTGGCCCACTTTCACTAGCCCTACTGCCAGCAACAACAATTTAAAAGCCACAACTTAAGAAGAGCTATTAAAGCTCGTCAGGCTGATAAACTTGAGTTGTGTATCTATTGAGCTGAGTCCTGTGGGTCTATAGTCCTACTTAGTTCTCTTAGTCAGTGTAATGAAGTGAGGAGCAGCACACCGTCAGCATTCAAAACGGAAATAGAGACAGTAATACGTCTTAGCAAGGGACTTTTTATATACCCACAATGTTGTGCTGATACATTTTCGAGATTGAGATGTTGTTAATAATAGAAATCTGACAATTAGATGAAAGGCAATCCTGCCGGAATTTACCAATGATTCCAAAACATGACCTCGCATGTACATTTGCTCATAAAGCCTGTCTTCTGGTGGGATATGGGACAATATGCATTCATATTTACATCATCACGTACAGTATTAACCCAAAGTTAACTTGAATGTTAAACAGAGATTAATACTTTAATTTAACAAACCTCTGTGTGGAAAGTAGGGATGTGTATCGTTTGTTTGTTTTCCGATACCGGTGCTTAAACGGTGCCTGAACCGATACTTAAAAGAAGAAGAAGCACAAAACGACGATTGACAATGACAACATTAAAAACCTCTTATAAAAAAAGCCATATTCCCTGTAAAAGCCGCACAAACAAAAAACGGATATCAGACTGTCGCGCTTGTAGCTAGCTTAAACATGACCATATTGTAGGGTGACCAGACGTCCTCTTTTCCCCGGACATGTCCTCTTTTTGAGACCTAAAAAATGCGTCCGGCAGGGATTCCAAAAAACGTCCGGGATTTTGCTTCGTCGGATATTTGTGTTTCTCTGGGTCTTTCACAAACTAGTTATTACCCCTCACAAGTTTTGGAAATGGTATCTCCCTTACGTTCCACCTTCTTGCGCGAGCTCTGACGGTAGAGAGAACAGTCATTGGTCGACCGATCTCAGTGTTGCCAGATATACGATAATTATCCTCCAAATACGACCCAACCCTAGTGGAAAGTGACGGAGAGCCTCACGAGCCCAGACTTGCCCCAATCGGTGATGATAAATAATATCTCACCTGAGATCAACACATGTTGTAACAGATGCTTGAATATGATTCATGTCAAGGTTGAGGTGGGATATGAAGGCGCACATTTCTCAACTTTTATCGGTCACGTATAAAGTTTAATTCAGTAATTCCTCAATTGGCCATGTTTGCTCTCGCCACGGACCGCAGCATCATGTCAACAACAACTTGTTTCATTGTTGAAGCAAGGTTGTTGTGACAACAATATGTCTGTGCTCACTGTGAAGAGAATATATGGAATTGGGCTGTCAAAATTACTGAGGCAGAATGATGGCTGTGTGTTTCAGAGAGAAGACTGTATAACAGCCAATTTGTAACTGTACGATTGTTGAAACCTCGCCTGTGGTTTGTGTAAATACGGCCTGCAAAAAGCATGAAAGAGTGTTAACCGAGTGCCAGAGCTAAACAGAGAGAGGTTTTGTTATAGTAGTATGAAGAAGCACAGCTGTACTTCATCAAAAGTAAGGTATTTTCAAACATTTTAGAGTTCTCAATCACTGTATAATCATGAATAAATAAAATCTCAGTTGTTGTCATCATATATTTGTTTGAAGGAGATGTTTACCGTGACATCGAATAGGGCAGCGGTTCCCAAACTCAAGAATGCCGCGGCCCAATTTGAAATCTGAAAATCTTCTGCGGCCCACCCAAGCCTTTGATCACAACCAGCGTTGTCGACGGGGGGGGGGGGGGGGGGGCTAGTGAGAGCGTGCTCACCTGTGTGCGCGGATGTGTCGGCGCGCATCACGGCAGAGCGATGTGACCCGAGAAGTGTTAACGGGGGGGGGGGGGGGGGGGGGGGGTGCTGAGCGATTAAACATCTCTCTTGTTCTGCCTGTTTTGTGATATACATGCCTAAAAGGCGCCTAATATTTCTAGACTGAAATAATATCGGCATTATAATTATTATAACTATGAGGATTTTTTTAGTTGCCTATTTTGTGGTGCCCCATCAGGACTTGGTGCCCTACGCGTAGTGCGCGTTATGGGAGCGGCGGCGCTGATCACAACTCTGATCAAAACATAAACAAGGGATGATTAAATGACCTTCAGAATTTAACCGATTAAAAATGTATTAACCAACAATGTATGTTTTGGATACCATTTTCTCCGGAGCTCATATATATTTACTTTAATACTACAAGAGGGCGCCCCATTTGATATTGTTTTGTTTGGCGGTCAGAAAAATAGGTCAGATAAAATAATAACACGTAATTTAAGTCATAAATATTTTTATATTAATTTCAAACTTTTCAAAATTGAAAATTAAAAACATTTTATTTATTTATTGTAAATGACCTCTCGCGGCCCACCTGCAGTACCTTCACGGCCCACCAGTGGGCCGCGGCCCACACTTTGGGAATCGCTGGAATAGGGTATGCAGAATTTAGGGATTTTCGAAGAAACTAAGTGATTGAGACATTCTTACTTTTCTTTTACTTTTAAAAGGAGAAAAGTTGATAAAAGTCGTTTTTTATAGTGCAGGCTGTGCGGCTTAATGGCCATCATCCATGTCTTGTTTATGTTGCCGATGTCTGACTGTCACTTCGACATATGGTATCCCAAGTAAGCTATTTATATGTCCAGTAAATATAGATTATGAGGAGGAAGCATAACACTACACTGGGTCTGAAGTGTTACAATGGTCATTCTCTGTTTTCACAACCCCCTTTATAACTTTAGATAAATAGATAGATAGATGGATACTTTATTAATCCCGAGGGAAATTTAGGTCATCCAGTAGCTTATACACTTAACTTCACTCACAAACATACATACACAAATCACAGTAGAATCATAGTATTAAAAAACAATACACATAGGGAGAATATGTTCACAGGGAGTAGGGTGTATACAGATATTATACAGATTTAACAGTGTGCAAAGTGATATAAATAGTACAATCTGTGCAATGGGCTAGTAAAAAGAGTAAAAAGATTAAAAGATGGACAGTGGGATGGAAAATAAAGAGCTGAGAAGAGGAGGGGAGACCGAGGTAGACTCATGCAGAGAAGCCCCTCCCCCTCTGCGTGGCGTTGTACAGTCGTATTGCCCTGGGGACAAAGGACTTCCTCAGCCTGTCCGATGAGCATGACAGTGACAGGAGTCTGCCACTGAAGATGCTCCTCTGTCCGTTCAGAATACTGTGTAGTGGGTGGTGGTCATTGTCCAAGATGGTCAGCAGCCGACTCAATGTCCTTTTCTCCGCCACTGATGTGAGGCAGTCCAGTTCCATGCCAACAACAGCTCCTGCCCTTCTCACCAGCCTGTCTAGTCGCCCTGCATCCCTCTTCTTCACGCTGCCTCCCCAGCATAAAAAAGGGCGCTGGCAACAACAGACTGGTAAAACATGCGCAGCAGTTTGCTGCAGACATTGAAAGACCTCAGCCTCCTCAGGAAGTAGAGCCGGCTCTGACCCTTCTTATAGATGGCATCTATGTTGGCTGACCAGTCCAGTTTACTGTCCAGATGAACTCCTAAGTACTTGTAGGTGTTGACCACCTCCACACTGACACCCCCGATGGAGACTGGTAGCAGAGGAGGCCGAGACCTCCTAAAGTCCACCACCATCTCCTTGGTCTTGGTGGCGTTCAGCTGCAGGTGGTTCTGCCTACACCACTGCACAAAGGTGTCCACCAGGCTCCTATACTCGCCCACTTTACAATACAAAAATACAATCGCTCGAATAGAATTCGATTATTCTTTTGAAAGCGGTTATAAAATGGATCTGAACTAGTATGTACGTCTATTAAATATATCTATATAGGAACATTATATTGCTAACTCATTTGGGTGCCAACAATTGAACAATATATAGGTAACTGTGCCGGCAGTCCTATTAAGTCCTTAAGTGCATCATTTTATCAATGGGTGTACCAAGAACCACTTTCCAAGTTCCATTGTTGTCCAAAAAATACATCAATAAGCCACAATATTAGGCTGGCTGTCCTCATTCGTACCTACATTATAATGAACATCTGGTACTGTGGTGCATTGAGTCAATCTCACATGCACATAAATCGTACCGTGTCTATTATTGATCTGCTGGTTATGTGTATTAATATAATATAAGAAGAATAAAAGAAGAAAACTAAGGTTTTTTTAAAGTAATACAAAGTAATTATAAAGTAATACAAAATTAAAATGTAATTAAAAAGTAATTTAAGTTTAAAAAATAATGAAAAAGTACAAAAGTAATAAAAGTACAAGAGTAATTAAAAAGTACGAAAGTAATGAAAAGTACAAAAGTAATAAAAAGTACATAGGTAATAAAAAAGTACAAACGTAATAAAAAAGTAATGAAAAGTACAAAAGTAATAAAAATTATAAAAATTAAATAAAAGTAAAAAAGTTATAAAAAAGTTATTAAAAAGTATAAAAAATTAAAAAGCAATAAAAAGAAGAAAAACATCTTTAAAAGTAGTCAAATGAAGGGAAAAAAGTAATCGAGTAGCGAGGTTCATTCTAAACTGTGAAAAACAAAAATAGATACTGACCAAGTAATTTAGTTTGTATGAGTGTGTTAATCTTGTTGCATCTGGTCAGGTCACAGTCAGGAGAAAAGGTTGAAAGACGACAGAGTGCGAGATCTGGCACATGTGCAAAAGCTAGTCCCCAATTAAACACATTTATTTTGCATTGATATGCACACCATCCAACCGAAATAAATCTAATAAATAAAAGTATTTCTACATTTTGAGTTACATCCATTAAATATTAATATCCTCATTTGTGCAACTGATTTGATTCAATGTATCGAACCATATTTAATCTGCTGCTGAAAATAGTCCCCAACAAACGCACTATTTCTTCATGTTTGGGGAACGTTTGCTAAAACTCTGCCCAGTTGAGTCTTTTTAGAAAAACAGATATATTTGTGACCTTTTCTTGTTTTAAAGATTTCTATCTCTATGCCACACAAAATTATTGAATTTAAACCAACGCACCCCTCTGCGTGGACTTCAGTTTTTTTGACAGTAAGACAAATAATAGTAACATACTTATTCTTAAGGGAATAAAACTTGAACCACAGTTGATGGGTAATTGAAAGTTTCCTTGAATACTTTAATGTCAAAACGCTTCACCCTCATTGAAAACAATTACAAAAAACTTCAACACTTCAATAAGCAAGTCTGCTTAACCCTTGTGTTGCCTTTGGGTCATTTTGACCCGATTCAATGTTTCACCCTCCTGTTACCTTTATATTTACAAACATATTTTACCCTTTGGGTTCAATTTGACGCCAGCAATTAAAACCTCCAGAAAATTATTAGAATTAATATTGTTTTCCAAGTTTATGTGTGAGGCACTTTATGTTTGTTTGTTGACTACCGAAAGAACACCGACATTAAACATTGAATGGGGTCAAATTAATCCTAAGGCGGGGGGAGGGTGTAATATTGATTCGGGTCAAAATGACCCGAAGGCAACACAAGGGTTAAGACCTCAACATCTGATACACTTTAATGCTGAGAGATGGGCAACTCAAACATCAACGAACAGAAGTCTATATCTTTTTTCACATATGAGAGCGGCTACATCGGAATATCTGCTTATTTTCCGAGAGGTGAATGTGTGCGGTCATGTGCAATGAGCTAATGAGCTGTCTTCGTCGCTTAATGTCTTCGTCTTGATGGTTTTCCATAGCATATAACACTTAAAGGGCATAAAGGGCACTTACTATATTTAAATAGCATATTAATACTTCATAGAGGCAACATATGTTTAGATTTATACGTATCAAACATTTGAGCATTTACAGAAAGCCTACCTGTTTTACATTTTTATTATTCAGTTCGCAACAAAATGTTCCTTTTGCTTCCTCACAGTATCCATCCTTAAAGACTCGGGAAAAGAAACAGACACGATTTCAGTTCCCTAAGGCAATCATTACAAGTGAGGGATATGAGATAAGACAGCACGGTGTTAATCAACTAGTATTGATTGAATGAAGCAACCGAGAAGCCCACGTTACAAGATCGACTTCCAGTTGTAATGATATGGTGAAAGGAATAAACTCAAGCCTTTTAAAAACAATGACAGTTTGAACAATGCCACTCGTGTTGTTTGTCACAACAACTAATACGTCCACTGGGAGTTGAAGGAATGATGGTTAAACCACCCACGGCTCAGGCAGCTGCGACAAAGTACCGCCACCCATAAAAAAAATAACAGTGGTTTTCAGTTAGATGGCACGGTGCCTGTATTCAAATAACCAAATACGTTGTTTTTTTTATATGTCAGTGTCGGTGCTCTATTTTCACCCCTCCCGTAGAAATGAGCTCATTATGTGCCCTCGGGCTACCCCGAGGTCTCACTCTCATCAAGCCAAATATTTGATGTGCAATTCCCCTCAAAACAGTCGTTCCTCGCTCCCGTGCATCGACAACGTGACCAGGGTTCAGTGGCGTCACGAGGAGGGATTTTGGGGAATTGGGGAGACAGAAACGGAAACAGCACTCTGCACTGGCTTGTATTTTCCCCTCAATTAACCACCCAAGGTTGAGGTTGCAGAACATCCCAGGGTGCTTCACCGATCTCCTTGCTTTCGTTTTTCTCCCCCTCACATTTTACGTGCGGCCACAGTATATCCATCACAACACCTTCCGATCACAACACCTTCCTATTGTGGTGGAACATTAGTCTTTCTTCTTAATGTAACTGTGCTACTGAACTCTGAGGGAAGAGTTCAGCTCATCTTGTGGGGGACAATAACAGATCTTATTATTGTCGTGGCAGGTTGCTTTGTTGTCTTTCTCTCTATCTCTGTCACCTCTTCGGTAGGCGCCACAACACCATCTGGGAAAGCAGACAGAACATGGACGCCATGGGAAGGAGGAAGAAGCAAGAGACGGAGGAGGGATGAGGGGCAAACACTTATTTAATAATTATGACGATAAGACTATTTCACACTTTCTATTTTGGGTCAGATCTCCTAACCGTTTGCGGGGTGGAGCTCTGGTCAATCAATTCAATTCTTCCATTTTTCTGTTTCATAAATACTTAAAGACAATTAAGTGTTTCGACATTGAACTTTTCTCTGAGGGAAATTGGAAAGGTTCATTTCCATCACACCGATCACAACACCTTCCAATAAACAGGGCGCAGTCCTGAAAGTGAGGAATATTAATCTATTAATCTGTTAATAGTTGTTCCAGCATGGGTGCAGTTACGTCTGATAAAAGGTGATTTTTTTTGTGGGCGGAGATTGTATTGCTTTATATTTACTGAAGGGTTCATTCGAGGCTGCTTGTCAGGCTTCAATATTCCTATTCTTTATTCTTCAATCCAGAAATCTCAGTATTGGACGTGTTATTGGTTCTAAAGACTTTTCAAATACTTGGCAAAATAACGGGACAAAAACATTTTGATTCAGGTCAAAGAAAGGTTTCATTGAGCAAAGTGTTAATACTCCCATGAGAAATCCCCACATATTTTTCATCAGGAGTTTCATTCATGAAGACCCACCCACCACTAACCCCGACTCAAGGGGCAGTTCATCCAAATTACAATTGAACATATGACCTCATGTCTGTCTCGAACTGTACTAAATGCAGCTTTATTATTGATTACTACATCGTATTTGGTGTTTTAGATCACATTGTATTTCTGTAATTCAAATACCTATGAACTAACATTTTAATCTGAATTCATACACTCATACATTGAGTATTTCTTCTACAATATAGAGCTCATAAAGATGCAGAATAGAAAACACATTTCACATAGCATGTAACTGCCATGTGCTAAGATGTACAGGTCAAGAATCAAATAGTACAAGATAAAAGAAGAAATCAGCTAAGAATATCTCACAGCGCCAACAGGTTGAACAGCCTCGGGGAATGTTACGTGTTACGTAACTTTGACCCAAATGAAACAAGAATTAAATGTGTTCCTGTTTTTGTGAGCCACATCTTGCCGTATTTGTTCATGCGTTGTCTTTGCTTTGTATTAATTGTTTGATATGAATAACAACCAATCGGCTGAGCCAATCGGAAGGAACTTGGTGTCAAACAATAGACTGCAGATTGATGAAGTGTGTAGTGAAAGGTAATAACGCGAGTTTGACCTTTGGCATTGAAGTCCACTTACAAACAAATCAGCAATGAAATCCATTCTCTTGTATACGTAGCATTAGAGTACAGCAGGTCCTGCTGTGTCCACATTGTCCGGCACATATATTACAGTAAAGCACCACAGGAAGAATCCAAATTTAATATAAACATATGCATCTTAAACTCTCCCTGCCAAGAATGTTTTATCAGCAGGAACTCACTATGTCCATCTCCTGTCTTTACTTTGAGACGTTCCACTGTTGTCTAACTGACTTTTGTACGTGATTATTGACAGAGCTGCACCCTGGGCTTCATCTTTCCTCTGGTTTCCTTCTGAACATGTCATGATTTAGAGAGAGAGAGAGAGAGGCAGCTAAATCCCCGAAAATCAATAATGAATTATGGCAAAAGCTAATAACCGAAACAGTTGTAACACACAGTGTTTGTGTGATACTTTAATGTAAATAATGTGTATAAAAGAATGACGGATCACACAGCAGAGGGATATAAAGAACAGAATGCATTAAGCTGCCTGAATATCCATACGTTCACATACTCAAGTGCCGTGTAACCAGGAACACACTTGTTTATTCCTTTATTTCTTTACTGGAAATATTTACTGCCGCTTATCAATGAAATGGATCCAAGTCTTCAGATGACGTCCGATTGGTGGAAAAGAGCCACGGTAGCTGTTTACTCTCTGAACCCTCAGTGTAATTATGTGATCAGCAGTCCCTTTACGACTGCAAGATATAATTATAGTTTACAGTTTGTCAGAAAATCAATAAAAGCAATGCTACAGTCTGCATCATAAGTATGTGTAATATGACAACTGAGACTACCTCGTCTTTGAAAGGCAGAGTTTAGTGTTCCACCTGACAGCCACAGACATGCTCACAAACAGATGTGAACCTGATGAGGATTATTACGCCACTGATGAATCCAACAATACCAAAATGGACAACTGACACTTCGTTAAGGCCCCGCCCCCCTGCTGCTACCACGCCAAGCTGTCACAGCCTTGACGGAGGCCACGCTGTCATTAACCACACTTAATGAACCAAGAACACAATGTTTTCATGACCTTAATCAAGTTCTTTATATATCCAAACATCCAGTGATTGATTGCAGATTTGCTAAATATCATAATTTTGTCATCATGTTGACGACATTGTTATATTGGCCGCTTTTGTATTCCTCCAAAAAAAGAGGATGGAGATGATTAAAATAGTTTTGACGTCTCCCAGGCATTTTCTTTTCAGAACACACTGGACTAGACTGGAGGGCAGTGTTTTCAAGGAATAAATGTGTCAACATAGTTTAGCCATCACGACAGCACCAAAGGTCCCAAAATGACCAACAAGACTTTCGGTTTCAGAGGAACTTAACACCATGACATCACTGTCCAGGTGGTTACAGGTGGGATACAGCACATTTCTGGTCACACCTATCAGTGACATTGAATGATCGGACATTGAATTCCTGCATTTGTGAACAACGGATTTATATGCATATATTCCTAATGTAAACTATGAATTGCATTATTTACACAAGTAGTGCACAACCAGATAAATCTGTAACAGTATGTGAATAATGCCTTTGATTGTAAGAGTCTTTCACGCAACTCAAAGACAGAAAGTGCCTCCATCACTAATATATGCATGAAGAAATAAGTGCACACGCAATATTACAGTGAAATTCATGAATGCACGGGCCAATTTGGTTTGTGACCTCTTTTCGCAATCAGCAAACTGCCGTGCCACCATTTCTCTATTTAATGAAATACGTTTGTTGAGAGCTTTATTGTGGAGAAAGTGGTGACGTTTTTGTAAAAGAGTGAAGCATAGTCCCTAAATAAATAAAATGAGAGTGGAACAGGAAATCCAGCAAGGACGTTCAACCAGAGGTAATTTATGTCTCAATTTTATTTGGACTGCACAAAATAGTTCGAAACTTCTTTCATGACCTTGATAATCCGATTATAAATCAACATTTCAATGCAGCTTCTTTTTTCAGCATTTCTATTCAATCTGCTAATTCGTTTTTTTTTAATAAAGGCTACCCTAATAGTATTCGTATACGATTTAAAAAATTACATTTCAGTGATGGCTGCGTTGTGTAACAAACATTTCCAATGACTCCAAAGCATTGTAAAGTCTAAGAGTTTTAAAAAATATACAGATCATAAATAATCATTTCGAAGATTCACATCTTTGTATCTTACGAAATACTCATTTTACCCATATAGGCTGGGGTTTAACCTTTCAAAATATGTTCACTACTGTCATAAAAATTTTCCATTGTTGGCCTACTCTTATATTAATGTGGAGGTCTAGCAGAAATAAATTACATTCATTTAACTTCAATGACATCAAATCATGAATTTCACTTTTTTTCTCGGCCGATGGCGTCATAAAATATGAACCATAAACATTTGAAGCTTAATTTGTAAACCTCAGGAGAAGCTTCAAAATATAGATCATATTTTATTAATGACAATAATTTATGAGGAAGAAAGGGCATCAATTTCATAATGATTTAAACTATTTGCATATATTGCAGGGCTACTTATTTAATATTTAAAAGCTTGAGTGTCCTCTCCTTGTCCATTCCCGTCACTCTCCGCTTGTCATACAAACATGAAACATATGGCATCAAGTAACCCACCACAGTCGTACAGAGTTATTCAGGATCCAAATGTCCCTGCACAACACTGTTCTCCTTTTAAGGAAAAGAAAACCTTCCCCGTGATGTTAAGCTGAAAGAAACCAGAAGGATATGTGAGGTGAAATTGAACTCCTTGGACCATTACACAATGAAGTAGAACACAGGACCCCATCCACGGCTTTGCCAGGAACACACTCTCACTGTCGGCATTATGCAGGAATTAGGCCTCTGACTGCAAATAACTAAATGGGGAAATCTAATTAAATACAGGATTTGTAAAAGTATCTGTGCTGAGGATTACAAAGGCTCCGCCTCACGAAACCCAGAGAGTGATATTTCTCCAAACGGCGGTTACATAAACCAACGGACAAGGCGGACGTCTCTCGGAGGGCCACCTCTGATTTCCTTTCACACTCGCACACACAAACGGGAGAAGTTGTGTCAAAACTGTCAAAAGAAAAAAACACCTCAATCAACATCATGCTTATACTTAAGATTAAAAAGTTGTTCAGAGGAAGGGCACTTTAAAGGAGAGACTGTGCTGCTGTGATGACTAGATGCTCACTGTTTTTAATGCGCTAACATTTTACATTTTACTTTCCCAGTTGGTTTATGAGCCATAGCTGATCAAATTGACTGAGCCCACTGTATAAGACTGCTGACTGCACTCTTTAACCATATAGTATAACCTTGCAGCCATATCACCCGTGAATTTAATATTGCATTAGTGCAAAAACGTTCACTGCCCAAATGTTTCAATGGTTATTCCAAACACAAGTGTGTGTGTGTGTGTGTAGGTACATTCCTCAAGTTGAATTCAGGCCACTAATACCAACTGGAAGGAACAGAGAAATATTGTGTTAATGTTAAATTATATATGTTTAGAGTTTCTACTGAAAATAAGAGATGGGAGCTGAATGTGTGGTATTAAAATAATGAAGGGCTGAGTTTGAAAGGTGATCAAGGATGGACACTGTACACTGGGGTTGGCATCCTGAATCCACATTCAGGGCAACAAGGGGTATGATTTTGTTTCAATGTCCAACTTCAAGCGGCGTGTCACTTTCGATTCAATCAAGGCCACGATCTTTCTCTAACTTTAGACAAATGCTAATTATGCTTTAGCCTCTACGAACAGATTTTGTATCTCAAGAGCAAATGGAAGAGAAATAAAATGATGCTATCGTGAAAGTTTGGGAAAATCCTCATTTCTTCCAAACTCAACATCTGACGCAGTTTAGTAAACAAAGCCGACAAGCTTGTTCCGGCCTTCAGCTGAAATCGTTCATACCTTTTTTATTGCATCATATATCCACCACACCCGTTGGACCATCGAGGTGCTGTTGTACTAAAGCCGTCAATTCTCTGCTCACTCTTGATGCCATCACGCCAGCTGTCCTACCGCTCACCTAACAGTCACGACGTCACTTACTGCTGCCGCTATTCATATGGCATTTCAAGCCGCTCCATCCCAGAATCCATCTGTAGGCTTTGAGTCGTCACACCAATCAAACCAAGGGAGGAGGTTATTACCGTGACTCCCCGATTCTGTTTTTTTAGAGTTTATGTGGAGAGATGTGATCAGAGCGACGTTCCACATTCACAAAAAGATAATCCATTGGACGTGAGTTGGCTGCCTGAACTGTATTGTGTGTTTTTTTCCATTTGCTGAATCCAAATGAATGTAACACAAATATTGTGTACTCACTAAAACTACGAAAAGAGATCACATTACCCACATTTAAAATTCTTCTCCTCACCTACAAAGCCTTGAGAGCTGCGCTCACTTAATGCGGGGCTACTTGTGGAGTCATAAAAAGTAGGATGGGAGCCAGAGCCTTCAGTTATCAAGCTCCTCTTTTATGGAACCAGCTTCCACCTTCAGTCCGGGAGGCAGACACAGTCACCTCATATAAGAGGAGACTGAAGACTTTCCTCTTTATAGTCTTATAGTTAGGGCTGAATCAGGTTCACCTGGTCCAGCCCCTTGAGATGCTGCTAGAGGCTGATAGGCTGCTGGGGGACGTTTTAGAATCCACTGAACACCTCTCTCATCTTCTCTCTCTACTTATGGATGAATTTCCATCTCTCCATTGCACATTATTAACTCTGCTTCCTTCCCGGAGTCTTTGTGACTCCACGTCTCATAGGGTCCATTGGACCTGGCTGGGTCTGATGCCATGGCACTGCTGATGTCAAACCTATAAACACCCTCTCCCACTCCTTCATAGTTGTAGAAATGTAACTCCTCCTTATTTAGACCCTATATAACCAACTGGCTGTCTCTAGTTCCGCCGCCACTCTTACCCTGAATCATTCACTCCGATCCACTGATCGCTCACTTGCCCAGTTCTCCCAATCTTTCCATCCAAACTCAATCAAACATTCTGGCATGACGACTCTGACGTGCGACCTGGAGCCCATCCCCTCCACACTAGCTGCAGCTTGTTTCCCTGCCCTCTGTCTGCCCATCTTTTCTTTAAACAACCCCTTTCTGTCGACTGGACCTGTCCCTCCTGCCCTCAAACTCACCTCTGTCACGTCTATCCAAGAAAAGCCTGGCCTTTATCCTGACATCCCCAACAACTACAGACCCATTTCAAATGTCCCCCTATTTGTATAAAATACTAGAAGGCATCATCGCCTCCGAACTCGAAACCCAACTGGACTCCATCAACTCTATGAACCATTTCAATCCAGATTCATATCCCATCATCCCATATCACAAACGACCTCCTCCTGTCGTGTGGGGAGTACTCCTTCAACATCCTTATCCTTCATGAGCCCTCATTCCGTATCACCTGCACTGCGCTCTCCACATCTTTCCAACCACCACCAGTGCATCACTTTCAATGAATCCAAGTATAACACAGTCTCTCAAGGTGTTCCCCAAGGATCAGTGCTTGATCCCCTCCTCTTCATCCTCTTCATGCTGCTCCTTGGTTGCATCCTGCGCCACCGTGGCCTATAAATCCACCGTTAAGCCGACGACACCTGCCTCTACATCTTCACTAAATCCATTACTGTCGTCACTCACGTCGTCCTCACAAATTTAGGATCATTAGATAAGCTAACCACCTCAAACTCAACAGCGAAAAATCTGAAATCATAATCATAGACCCCAGATCTCTCAACAAACCCTGCAACCATTTCTCCCTTTGTGTCGATGGCGCCACTGTTCTCTAACCTTGGTGTAATCTTTGATCAAACCCTCTCCAATGCCATTTCAACCACATTGCAAAAATGGTCTTCTTTAAACATCGTCACTCGTCTACTATGCCTTCCCTCTACTTCTCAGCAGCTGAAAAAAGCTTCTTCCCTGCATTCATCGGCTCACAACTCGACTAATGCACATCCACCCATATACTCTTCAGATTACAACACATTCTAAACTCAACTGTCTGATCAGCCTAGTCCCTCAAAACTTACACTAGCTGTCCATTCAGCGAAGAATCACTTCATTATCCAAAGCGAATTACAATCCTGTTAAATTCATACACCGTAGACGCAGCTACAGGGAGCAATTAAGGGTTGAGTGTCTTGCTCAAGGAGACATCGACTAGGGCGGGGATTGAACCTCCAACCGCCTGATTGAAAGACGAACCTGCTACCAACTGACCCATAGTCGCTTCTTATTTTTAAATCTCCTTATCGTCTACTAAGTTTGGGGATTTTAGTATGAACGACAACATCTTATACTTCCTATATATTTTTTTAAAAACATGACCAGTGATATCTTTAGCCCGGAAAATCCAAGCGCATTTCTGCAGTGAAAAAGTTAACCTCATGTCAAATTAACTCATATCAGATACACAACTCAAGTAGTCATCCAAGGCCTGAGACACAATGTGTGTGTGTTGGGAGGAAGGGGATTTTCCACATTGTGACCCTGACAAGGTGCTCGGTGTCCCAACAAATGAGTTCATTCCTTCAGGGGATTCGGTGAACCCATGGCACGAATCCATGTCCAATTATCTGCCTTGGAAACTGCTGTGGCTTGCCTAATTTATGCCAAAGACTTCTACACCCCCCCCACCCTCCCCAACACACACACACATGTATATACCCTCTTTCCTGATTACATACCATAGATGTACCCACCCTCTTTTAGAGGACCCATTATATGTTAGGCCACCGTCATTCCCCTCAGCTGATAGGAGATGATTGCATCCCGACTGTAGTCTTTAATGACTGCTGCATCACAGCTCTCGCACCACACTGACAAAAGGGAATGAATGAACAAAAGCAAACCGGTATAGAAAAAAACTATTTCACTGTACAGTTTATGAGCTCCGACATGACGTGAGTTGTGTACTAATGCTTCTTGGTGAACGTTAAACGTGCATAACAAGCATAACAAATTTAAACAGAGAGCCTTAAAGAACGCGCATCGTCGACGAAATGTCAACTTATGGGCTAAAGTTTCCACTGTATCTCTGATTATAAAGGGCTGCTACTTCTTGTTTACGCTGCTTCAAAAAAGTTATTGCAAATATAGACATTTCTTCACACAATTTGAACAAATGGAATCTACTTTTAATTTGATTCTTTAACCTTTGATTATATTTCGTGTAATTATATTGCTTAGATCAATCATGAAGCAACAATGCTAAACATAACTGGTTCTAGCCTCTGAAATAGGATAATTGGGTGCTCATCTCCATTCTTTTGTAAGTTTTATATATGGCGGTTTCGGTCCAGCCAGCATTCCAAGGAATTATCTACATACTGGATGCCACTGACAATGAGTTGAAAAGTAAGCGTGTGGAGGTCGGGAAGTAGCGTGTCTGACATTTAAATCAGTAGACCTAATTAATGATGGCCTTTTAATTAATCTCAACCAAGTGTGGCCGGTTGCTCAACCCTTAAACCATAAAATGTGTGCAGATTTCCTTATGAGGCAGAATCTTTCAATGTTTTTAATTGAACACAATGAGGGTTTAGCACAATCATTTATATTCTAGCAATTGCTGATGTGGAAAACAACTCCTTTAATTTAGAATATATATATTCTAAATCCAAAATACCTTTGCCCACAAGTTGTTTTCCTATCGGAGCATCTGTTTTGCTCAATTATAGGAGTGGACACTCTTTTTTAAAGAGGTATTTCATTCAGCAGTACAATTCCAGTGCTGCATGTGTTTGCTGGCGCATTGTTACAAAATCAACAGTCTCCTATTTTCCATAAGTGCGATAGTGTGGAGATAAAGGGCTTGTATTTCACATGGCAAGTTTAGGAAGAAAGGAATCCGACCCAGAATAAACTTGCTCCCGTGGGGGTTTTAAACTTAAAAATAGGCTCCCCTTATCTCTTCCCTGCCATATCTTAGTCTTTCATGTGCTGCATCTTACAGCAAGGTATTTGTGAAAGGATAATTCTGTAGGTTATGGAGTCTCTGCCTCTGAGGTGTAATACAGTGTCTGCACATGATGATAGCATTCAAACAACACTCCTTCAAAGGAGATTGACAACTCAGCTTGCCGGTACTGCTGTGGGCTTCCATAAGTGGAAAGGCCATCGATGCTGAGACTTCTTTAAATCATGAAGTGTACAATCTGGTTTGAAATAATCAGTGACATGTTTTTGTGCTGCTCTTTGTCGACTGGCGGCACACAATTCTTTTTTTCTATATTCCTATTTCATCACAGCTTTGACATCTGCTGTTCAAACATCTGTGGCAGGTTTGTCCTTGAAGTAATGTGAAAGAGGTTTGGGTAACCCTTTCTATGGAGCCATTTATATAGTGCATTAAAAACATATACAGCATGTGTTATAATGGGTTTATAGCACTGTATAATTATAGTTTTAATCACTCAACTACTTAAAGTGCGTTATAACATAAATGTAAAAGATAGTTACTCGTAATACTGCACAGTTGATCTTGATTAAAAGCTTTCTTCGGCTGGTTAATAATCAGCCAAATAAAAGGACTGACATTCATCATACACAATAAGATATCAGAGAACCAGCTATACAAACTCATCCGCAGGATCTCTACTCGCAATGGTTATGTTTAGCCCGAATAATTGATTGTTTAATTATTTATTATTCAAGTGAACATTTAGGTGCAAATGCTGTAGATACAGAAATGTCTGCAGTTTCAGAGAGGAAAATAGAAATGAGTAAAAACTATTTTTATAGTCCTTAACTATTTGCCATTTTATCAGGAGGAGCCAGTGAAGTGACAAAAAAGTGCTGAAAAAAAGTGCTTTGCTAATGTATTTAATCATAATTTGCATACTTTTTACATAGCACTAACCGAATCAAGCAAGTACATTTTAAAAAGGTGTATTTGTGCGGCAGCCTCCCAGCAAAGTATTTCTCTCAAAACACTCAGGAATATATCTATATTTAAAAGAGTTGTGTGCAGGTTATTTGTAGCCCAAGCATGTTTTTTTAATAGACAGTGTTTTGATCATTGCTAATGTGATGTGACCACACAGTGTGCCATTTGTTTGTTCTCTGTTTATGCTGGTGATGACACAGCCCTAACCTCGAGGGGCTTACCGCTACGACACAAACCTGCATCACTCCTGACATATTTCCTTCAGAAAGTAATTAGTCAGGTGGCCTCTGATCTTCAGCTGTCATGGCTCAAGATCTTTTAATTGCTTAGTCTGACAGTCATGCTATCAGAATTGCAGATGAATCATCTGATGTATTATTTCAAGAATTAAATGAAACTACAAAGTGCTAAAAGTGAAGTTTTTTTTTTCCAAAGCCCTGATTAATCACACATTCCCAAAAGATCGTTGTAAAAAGACAAACAAGAGTGATAATATCATCGAGAGCCAGCTAAAACAGACTAGAGATGATTCGGATGAGCACACAAATGGGAACACGATAAGCGGATGAATGCTCGAATGAAGGGATGGATGGAAGGAAGAAATGAACAGATAAACGGACAGGCAGACAGATGGAAGTAAGTTATTATTCTCCAACCCGCAGATGGTTTCTGGTCTTAGTCGTGGTGTGATGACAGCCAAGCCGCGCACAGATACGCTGAGCACGACTTCCTCTGAACAAAGCCGTCAGTGTGGACGCAGCAGTTTCTGCCTGGCTAATTTACTCAGCTTACTCAATCACGTTTAAGTTCTGTCATGCACTGAAAAGATGGCTCGGGGAAAAACTGCCACAGGGTGTGAAACAGGCGCAGTTGTTTCAGAGACATTTTTTAAGACGTATTTTCGCTATGGGAAGTATAGACCTCTGCAGCAGCTCCAACCCTGTGACATAAAGAATCCCTCGGTTCTCTGGCTACAGTGCAACTTGGTGCACCTCGTCAGTCATGTGACGTGTGTCTGTGAGCATGAGAGAGAGAAAAGAGAGAGAGCACAGCCAGAGAGCTCAGTCAACCCGCTGTACTTGAACTAACATGCGGTGTTAAGTTGACCAAGTTGACACGACCAACCTGAAGCACTTCTTCACAGAGGAGCATATTCCATATTATACTCCATATCTCTCGATCCTTTCTATCATTTGTTCAAAGTCTCCTGCTGTAGCGTTGCTGGTTTTAAATCCACAGAGCACTGACATTGACCTTTGTCTTCATCTGTATGTGTGGAGACAAGACTCAGAAAGACATGAGATTGTGTGACTCGGCACTTTGCTACTAAACTATAGGTTTGGCACAAGACAAGATATGAAGTAGTCAATAACAATACCGGTGAAATTCAACGACACTCGATACCTTATTCGCTACTGTGGAACTGAACAACTAAACAGTACATTGTAATATATAAATATGTTACTTAGATAATTTTTTCCCTTGGCTCAATACTCCTTTTTACTGAATAGAGCATGAAAGTATCATAATGTAACTAAATGCATTCTCTGTACATTAACTGTTAGCTCTGTTATTTAGCCAAGCAGGACTGCGCTGCCTAGCTAACGTTGCTGCCTAGCTAACGTTGCTGCCCAGCTAACGTTTCTGGCTCTCCTTGGCGACCCCAACACGTCACAACTCTGGTACAATATAGCATCATCAGGGAAACGTGTCTATTGTCCCAGGACGACGGGACGCTGTCGGTTCAGAAATTTGGAATCGACTTGTTCCCACTGTTCCTGTTCTCGAGACATCCCTACTTGCTACTAAACGCATTATGTCTCTCTGATATTATAACATGATAAAAGCCGACAATGAACATTGTACATTTCATTTGGATCCCAACCCAAATCTTGAAGGGGAAATTTATTCTCCAAGGTTGGATTTGTTCTCACATTGAAATACACTCTTAGCAGTCAGATAAAGAAATATTCCGACTGAATGGGAATGGGGGTTTTCAATTAGGATGCAATTCATCTGGAATGTGCATGCAAGGGAGAAGGAGAGGGAGACGGCAACGGGTTCAAGTGTAGATAAGCAGGGCGATGGCATGTCATGAAATTACATTATTTAATTACATTTCAGGTTTTAGCAGAATACAATTATATTAGTAACCATGCAGTAAAATAAAGCTTCCATGTGAGAAAGAACGTGTGCCTCATCATGTTTCTGTGAATAGATAGATAGATAGATATGTACTTTATTAATCCCCAAGGGGAAATTTGTCGTAACAGTAGCAGCACCAATAAACTAAACACACAAGAATCAAATAAAATATATTTAAAAAATTTAAAAAATGCACAGGTGACTGTGTGAAAAAGACAGAGAAATTAAGAAGTACTGTAGCTATTCCTGCAGTAGTTTGAATAAAGGAACTCATGACAAAGAAAACCCCCTTGTGGCCAGTTAGGGAACCTGTAATTAGTTAGCTAATGTTTGTTGTTTATTAATCACAATATGATCATGTTTGTTGTTAGTAAATGACTGAGCATGTAACAAATGCGTCATCAGAATATAGTATAGTCTAAAGCAATCTATCACTTCAGTCTAGACCAATGGGTGAAACCAGATGACCGTAGCTCCACGAGCATCTCTTAAAAAACACTGAGGAAACGACGTATTCTCTCATTCTCTCAGGCAAAAGCGAATTTGTAAGTTTCCAGAAATGTTTGACAGCTGTCAGGCAGTTCTAAAATGACCAGTGCAAGTTTGTGTTAACTGAAACCCAGCAGTTAAAGTTAGCCTCTGAAGAACACACACACGGCTGGTACGAAACAGGATTCATGCGCTGGACCTGAAAAGCACTGTTAAAACTGGAATAACCTGACCTTAGAGAGAACAATTTTACTCGAGCGGTGGCTGAGAACATCCTAAATCACGGAATGGACTGCATGGATGTGACAAAGTTAACAACGTTACATAAAGCACTTTTACAGAATATTTCCTGGAAGATAATTATTTTGTTCCTGAAGGTATTGCGGCTGGCGGTAAGTGGAGCGTTATGTAATGCAGTAACGGAATAAAAAGGTTCAGTCACTCAAAATGAATGGTAATAAGGGAAAAACTACAAACTAAATCAGCCGAATGAAATATAGATAAATATTGATTTAGCCATAGAGATACTGTCAAATAATTGCTGGTGGGAAAGGCCTCCTGAAACTCAAACTCTGCATCGGCTCCTCTTCTCACTGTCCAGACGTCATTTGGAATCATCCCAAAACGAGAGGCTTGAAAGAACCATTACAACGTGCTGCTTTTACATGTGCATGCTAATATATCAAACCAAAATGTCACCTAGACATACATAGATACTGTACATACATAGATCTTTGAGGTTCCAATTCGAGAAATGGAGCTTAAGCGCTAGTTCAGGAAGGAAGACTCTTTAGGGGCTGATCACACGCTTCAAAAACGCCTTGCCAAAAACGTGCTGGGCAAAACAGCCCGGTGCGCCTGTGAAGCAGGCCTGTGTGCGCAACCGGGCGATAAAACTTAATTTACAAAATGGATTCAAGCAGACGTCGTGCTCTTGCCCTTGCTGTGTTGTGGGATGAGGAGGTTTTGGGTTCACGATATAAATAAAAAAAACAGTAAAGAGTACGGCGAATACCACCATCTATTCCGCGAATTGTATCTCGATGACGAGCGCTTCCAGATGTACTTTCGGCCGAGCCTCTTGCGTGATCCGATTGGCTGCCTTGGCCGAGTGTGACTTTGATGAGGTGTGCGACTCCGCGCCTTGCGCTTAAAAATTGAGAATATTTTAACTTGTATGCACGACTAAAAAACGCTAGAAAAATGCGACGCGCGGCATTTAAAAGCCATCGGAAAACAATGGTTTTGATGGCGACGCATTTTTGAGAGTCACGTCTAGCGTGATCGGACCCTTACGCGGCGGGTCAAGCATAAGTCTTTCAAACTCTTAATCCCAGTGATTATACTATCAGCTGATCTGGGGGGCGGAGTCCACTTTTAAGCAACTAACGAGATGCGACACGATGTCTCTAAGCCAATCAGATCATTGCCGTCAAACTTTAAAGGAGTTTTCTACTCTGCGATCAGTTGTCGTTTCAGCTCGAACCTGAAGGCGACACTCCTCCACCCCAGTCACCTTCAGGCAGCAACTACATTTTTCACCACCACCAGTGTCTGCACTCCAGGGGGGATTAATTTCTGTCAAATCAGAACTCACTACGTCACCGCCCCTTGTTTATCCTGGTTCAGGATAGAGTCCGATCGCCAAAGACTATGCACGATTCCATTTTTGTTACACCGATGTTATAAAGATTATATTTTGAATGAGTCTCTCCTGATTGAAAAAAGCACACACTTTTCTGTTGCAGACTAATTTAGCAATTTAAGTGGATAAAAAACACTTTAAGTGGCTGGTCTCTGTGGTGAAGGACTAAAGCATAGCCGCGGACACTGCAGGAACTCAAAGAAAACTAAAAAAGTGGTTGAAGACTGTCAGATTCACTGTGTCGCACCGTACAGCAACTTGACAAGAGCAGAGTAGTCATTGCAGAATATTATTTGATAAAACTACTTATGTGTAATTATTTCTGAATCATCAAGCTGTGCTCAGGGTTCACTGGTAGTTTAAACAGATGTATTTGTGCATGGGCTTGTGTTTAATGATGTGTTTGTCGAAGGCCAATATGTAAAGATGGTATTATCTGGTATTAACTGTATGTTAGCAGATATCCAGTCAATCGTGAGTGAAGAGCCTTTTAACTGTGACGGGCAACATTGTATGAATGTTAAAAAAGGCCCTTTTTTAAATTGTTCGTACACTCGGAACAAAATCTGAAAATGTCACTGCTAACAGACGTTGATTCTTACACAAACAGTGAGGATGGAAAATAGTTTTTAAGACAAATTATCAGGCCTAAAGAGTTTAAATGTTCAACAAATGTTTCTCTTGTCTTTATTCGACATAGCGAATGTAACCTGGACCCATTTTCAACACGACGCTTGGCCTCGGTTTGTCGGACCTGGATACCGTGCCAGCCAGTGGAAGTTCTGGCTCAACCTGCTGTCTTCCTGGGATGAGATTTGGGATTTTACATTTTTGAAACCAATTAGAGATGTCAGGGTTGGATGTAAACTGTGCTCAGCTCACCAGTGCTCTTGTTAAATACTGAGCCGTTGGGGTTGGAAATGGGTTTTAGGTACACTGTGCACATGGCTTGTTACCTACCGGTTAACTTTGTATTTATACACATATATATTAGGGCTGTGAAACGATTAACATTTTTAATCTGTTTAATCACAGGTTTCTGTGGATTAATCATGATTAATCACATATATACATTTACAGGGGGGTGCAAGTGACTTTTTTTCGTCCCGATGTGCGCGCACACGCCGGCATCCGAGCTCTGCGGCGCGCGAGACGGAGATCGGAGTCGTGTTAACGCGACACGTAGAGACAGAATGACATGCTGCTGGTTCGAGACGACCAACAACAGACGGATTGGAAGCTCATTCTGCGCATCAAAAGTCAAAGTCAAAGTCAGTTTTATTTGTCAATTTTCCATATGTGCAAACATACAGAAGATCGAAATTGCGTTTCTCTTCTGTCCAACATAAAGTGAATTGTGCATGCGTTAAATGCGTAAAAAAACCAAAAACTAATTAATCCTGTAATTTAATTAGCTGAGTTAACGCGTTATTTTTCACAGCACTAATATATATACAGTTTATTGTATGTGTCATCTCTTTGGCTTTCTTGTTCTTTGGTTGGAAAAAAGTGAAATTCATTCAGTGGTCACCTTCAACTCCATATCTATTCAGTCTGACTGCCTTGATCGTCACTATATTGTTACATTTGTGGACCCACATTCAGTCAATTTCTAACTCAAGCAGGTAAACATGAACCCGAAGCCAAAGAAATACAATGTCGGGAAAAATTATATCTGTGATTTATCCAAATGTGTCAGGAAAGTGACTGGTGCAGCATATTGAACAGGAAAGTTCACGGTCCCAACAGGGCAGGACATTTGTCTTTGTCTAAACAATAAATACAATAAACAGTAAAACAAATAATATATAACACAATAAAAGTAAGGAAACATGCATCAGAAATCAGCAATAAAGAAATATATGGCCAAAGCAATAAAGTACAAAAGATTAAGGTATGAAATATTGATCTAATATTAAGGTATATTACGTATATTACAGGGTAGGGAAGCATCATTTGATCATCAATGCCACTTGATACAGGTTTAAAACTTGCAGTAGCCTGGCAGGTCGAGGCCAAATGCAGACAGACATTGTGCAGATTCAGACTTGTGCAATTCTTCCTCACTCGATCTTTTTACCTTTAGAGAAAACAATAAGGGGATCAATTCCATCCTCTTTGTATTTCAAGCACGACAAAACTGAACAAAACCAAGACACTGTTTGTTTCCCTTTACTTCTGCTCTTTTTATTGAAGCCTAAAAAATTGGCCACGGGCACCTTGGAGAAGTGTGTGTATATATTGTCTGTGATCTATTTTGGGTTGCATCTGATGAAGGTCAAAAGACCCCCAGGCCCCCTTTGGTTTTTAAATAAATTATCCCCTTTTTGGTCTGGTGCTGGTGTGTCTCTCTCGTATCATTTACACCAGGCAGATTTCAGGATTATGAAGCTTTGCATATTCAATAGAGAAAAAGCTAATAATCATGCACGTCTCACTCCTCAACAACTGGTGCAAGCAAAGAAGAAAGTCTGGGAGATAAAGTGTGTCTGCATGCTGACTCTGAAACTACTCCCACACCGGATAAATGAATTCAACATCCAGCCGCTCCAGTTGTGTTGATGTAGAGGTGTACATCGATTTATACACTTGAGGAACATCGGCGTACAAATTCCTCAGACAGTACTACAACAACTCTCTCTTTCCAAACTGAGTCCGTTCTTTGGGATTAAGGGCGTGTTTCCTTGCAGTTACCAGGGATTTACTTTACGTCTAACTTTTATTTAGCTCTGTTTATAGAATATTAAAAGGTTTATTTGACGTTCTTCACTAGGCAAGCAGACATAACAGCATCTTATTATGCTTACTTTGTAAAGTAATGAGTAATTTAAACATGAGACAGAGCCCTTATGCCTCAATTTATTTATATTTTGTATGTTATTGCCAATTAGTCTGTATTATGCTTTTATTATTTGGAAAAACTGAACAGTTGTAATCATTTGCCGCAGTTGATGAACATTATGAGACAAACAAAGCAACAAAAAAATAAAATAATGAGTAATTGATCTTCGTGGTACAAGAGCAGAGCATTGAGGGATATGCATCATGTCAAAGAAATTAAACCATTCAACAATTATTGCCAAATTCTTTGATTAAGGGATCTTTAATGGCACCCACAAAGGCAGAGTAAAACAGGAAGCCAATTACAGGCTTAGATCAACTTAAAGAACATCAAAACAACAAATCCAACAGCGTGCTCCTTGAGCGCCGTGCTGTTGTTGTCTAAGCTCCCCACAGCAGACAACACGGAGCTCCCACTGTTCCTCCGAGTCGATGACTCAGAGCTGCACTAAACACCGCCACGACACCGAGAGCTGTCCGTCAATATTCTTTTCATGCTCATGATCAAAGCACAAGAAGGGGCTGCACGCCGGACATTTATTTGTGGCTACATACGTCTTACCGCAAATTACGTAACGACGCTCAAACTTTACCATCCCTGTGATGCTCTGACACTCATCCCTCACCAGAAAGAAGAAAAAAACGTTGTAAAATGTATTTCTTTTAAAAAAGGAGATGAAACTTTTGTTCCCCTGGTTTTTATTGTTATTTTTCTTTTATTAGTTTGAAAGCCCGGCGAACACTCCAGAGTTAATATCATTATTGGAAGGGTTGGAGTTTTCATAACGTGTGACTGCAAGTGGCAAAAATGTGATACTGAAATGTTGACTCACAAAGTATTTAATTTGCTATCCGCCAAAATCTCTGCTCTTGTGATGCAACAAGCTCATATCGACTGCAACGTGTCGTAATTTCTGTCATACTCATTGAATATGTTGTCACTGTAACGCTGTTCATCTGTACACATGACATCCATTGCTTCTGTCCATTCGGGGAGAGAGCTCCTCCTCTGTTGCTCTCCTGAAGGTTTCTTCCCTTTGTTTCCCGTTTACGGTATTTTTCCGGGTTTTGGGGGAGTTTTTCCTGGGACAGGGATGTCATGTATGTGTATAGATTGTAAAGCTAAGGCAAATATGTAATGTGTGATTCTGGGCTATACAAAATAAACTAAATTGAAAATGTAATTGAACATAATTGACCTGTTATCATTGAACTACAACCACAATCTTCTCCAAAGCACTTTTTTGCCTAAACTTAACCACAGAAGAGATTCGGATTGCTAACTTCATCCAAAGTCCTGCACTTTGTACATTGTGCAATAGGCCTGTGTATCGTAAAAATAACAAGTACCAATACCAGTTCAATCAGGAGATATGTTTATTATAATGCCAGAGGATGCATCCATGAGTACACAGAATCTATTTGCCGTTTGAACTCAACGGGGACATTTGAGATTGCGCTGTGTTTGCCCTGAGCGGCAGCAATATATGAATCCCCCCCCCCCCTTGAGGAGTCCAGACACTGGTGGTGGTGGCTGGAGGTTCTGCTGGAGATGCGATGGGTTTCTGAATCTGAGAAGGCGGATGGTGCCGGGGAGGCAGAGGGTCGCATGGAAACAGCAGCAGGCGCTAGAGGCAGTGATACAGCACATTTAGAGGAGATGGTAACAGCTGATTGGCTAACGGAGAGGGTGTGACTCTGCGTTAGCTGTTGATCAGCTGATAGAGTCGTGACTCCTCCGACAGTGACAGCTGGTATAGGATATGTGCTGCTGGTGAGGGAGCAGTACGAGTGAGAGGCCTACGAGCCTGGGGTGTGGGGGTGATCTTCCTGTCTGAAGACAGGGAGATTCCTCGTGAAGCGATTCCGATACCAACGGAGAACCTTTTGATACCGCTCTGCACTTGACTCGTTAGCCGAACGCCAACCTTCCGGTTAACGCGGTTAGCTCCGTGTTCACTGTTGCCATTGTTAGCTCTGTTCAAGCTGCAAGCCAACGCGCAGGCCGGGAATCTCCCAGCTGTACGGGTTGCAGCTGCTTTTCCCACGAGCACAGCAGTAAAAAATGTGTTTATTTTTTTCTCAGATTTGGAAACAGAAAGGATCAAACACACATATCGCTTGATTTGAGAAGGTGTGATACTACTTGGTTATTTTGGTCTATATTTAAAAATGGTATCGAGTAGCGATCATCAGCCTGACCCATCATCCAACCGTACTATAGACGTGACTCTGGTGCAGTTAATACATTTTGCGCTTAATTCATTCAAAAAGCGTTGCCTCCGAACTTCAGCCAGCAGTTTGTTTTTGTCATCCCAAGATATTCTGGGAAACAATTCAATACTATACCAACACAAATTCTATGAGGCATGGTTGGACAATACCTGTCCAAATTAAAGTCAGTATATAAATGGCATGCTAAATACAAATATAGACTTATAATACGCATCAGGAGTACTTTGTACTTTGGGCATTATAACTTATTTTACCTAAATATCAGCACATGAGAATATTTAGCATCGTAGAGTCTCAATAATTACTAAAGTACTGATCTTGTTCTAAGTGAAAAACCTCTACACTAGATCTTTTGGTAATCCATCCAGTAGGTCTGTGTCAGGTCTTTGTGACGGGGTGAGGCTCAGGCGCAGAGAGACAGGCTGGACGCAATATAAATAACAAAAAAAGGACTTTTTAAAATATTGTTTTATTTTTCATTTTTGGATAGTATCTTAATTTATAAAGTATACATCAGCACAAGTGTAGTATTCAATATATACTAGTGTTGTTACGAGATGTGCCGACGCTTCGAAGCGTGTGTCGAGTAATGGAGGGGGCGTTTCCTCGAAGCGCGTATCGAGGCTTGCTTCATTTAGGGGAGGAGCCAAACATGATGACGTCCGAAGCCTCGCTGCCCGGCTGTACCACGTGACTGCTTCGGGAAGTGGTTCAGATATTGCCGGGAGGTTTGACAGCAATATAAACCCCTCAGGCTCCATTCAACATGTGGGTTGTTGGTTGAGAGTTTGGAGAGTTTAGAGAGAGAGATAGTTAGGAGAGTTAGGAGAGAAGGATAGGTGATAAGATGGAACTGTTGAGAAACTGTTATTTCTGGGGAAAAAATGAATAAAATGTCCCCTGTCCTGTACATCACTGTCCAAGTTACACAAGCATATTCAGTCCCCTCTTCCTAGTTACACACACACACGTTCACTGTCCTCTGCCTGCTTAAGCCCATGCCATTTTCCTAAAGTGACATAATAACATTATTACACAACCTGCCATATCATATGATACTACCATTGTGGGAACATTTACACACAGAATACATTCAAAAAATATTTTATTATGCACATATGTGATAATTTATGTACAGAAATGATTTGTTCATACAATTTTGTAATTCATAGTTATTCCCAACAGCCATAACAGACACAAAAATGCAATGCATCACATTATGTGGTTCAGATACAGCTGCCTGTGATTATACACTTGGCCAGTAGGTGGCTTCGTGAGCACATGAAGCTTCGAGAAATGAACCCTTTCTCGAACCAATTGGCTGAAGTGGTTCGATGCCTCTTGAGGCTTCATCTCTCCATCACAAATATATACCATCCAGTCTTTCAAATTAAATAACATTGAACATTTTTGGGAGCACTCTTTAATGAGGCAAAACAGTTTACAAAAAAAACAAGGTCCAAAAGGGTCAGGCAGAGGATCGTCGGTCAGGGCAGGCAGGCAGGGTGGAAGCAGGCAGGATCAGATACGACAGACAGGACGACGGGAAAAAGACACGGAACTAGAGACGACAATCCGACAGCAGACAAGGGAAAGACTGACACAATATATAGGGGGGGAAACACAGGTGTACGACATCAGACACTAACGAGACAAGAGTGGCTGAGGGCAGGTGCAGGGAATTAACCAATTAAGACAGAGAAGACACAGAGGAGACACAGGAGACACGGAACATAGAAGACACAGAGGAGACATAGGAGACACGGAACATAGGAGAAACGGAACACAGGAGAAACAGAACCGGGTCTTACAGTCTGTGGATTTAAGCTTGGATCACGTGATTTGAAATCTCTAGTTTCTATCCTATAACATTGTCATGGAAGATTAGATGTACCCACAATGCTGTCAGAGGGCAAAGGTGTTTCAATGCCACAGTCCCGTCATGGCATCTAAAATAGAAGGATTTGAGTGATTGTGTTTACGTGTCAACCCCAACCACGTTTTCTTGAGTAACTGTCTTGTGAATGGAATTTTCTGTCCATTGACATGCAGCCAATGTCATTGGTTGATCGCCACGTGCTGTGAATTTTATACCGTGTCACTTGTATCTGCGGTAGCATCAGAAGCTCCTATTGAGTGTCAGACACTTGGCCATGAATGTATCATATTATCACTTGTCACTTCTCTGTAGGACAACATCGTGACCAGGCTGCTAGACCACATATTAATGATTAACAGTGATTTTGCTCTATCTTAATGAATAGATTTATGGATGTAAACACACACAAAAACAAATTTGAATAGGGGCAAGGAATCCTTCTTGTTGTCTGCAGTGTGCAAGATTAACGTAGACAGTTATTATTTGGTAACCTCTTGGATAGTATCTAGTATTTCCTCAGTAGCAATGAGTTTCTTATGAGGCTCCTTTTGGTCTGAAGAGAGAGCGTAAACAACAACAATGTGATTTCCATTACAATGTAACGACAGACCATTCACCAATCTCCATCACAATATGAAAAAAACTCCTGAGAAAGCTGATTATTTTAGATGACAGCGCACATCCGTCACGCAGCAGAGGAAACACCGAGACATGACCCTCGGTCTAAGGAACAGCATTTTAATTAAACCGTTTAAGTAACCGCATTTTCCCCAACAACACAACATATCTGCTCTCCACTGCAAATTTCAAAGATGCTCATTAAAATGTCGGCGATGAATGTTTGTTTGTTTGCGTTACAGGCCTTTATCTCCCCGTCTGCTCCGGAAATACAAGACTTGGAAAAAAGAAATCCAATATTCTCGACGCGTTGTCACCTGTGATGCAGCGGCAGCCGTACAACAAAATTGGCGGATTAGTTGTTTAGAGCTCTGCTGTTCATATGAATCGCCTGCTGCAGAACTGTAATTATTCTTCAGCGTGTATAATGTCACAGAACTGTTGTTTGCTATATGCAGATATCCCAAGGTCTCGAAGTTTTCTCCCACTTTTTAAACATGGCAAAATTTGCATTATATCGGTTCTGTGCTTTGAAGGCCGTGAATATCGCTGTAGTATGACAGTACAGTCGGCTTTTTATTGCAATTAAGGAAAGCTGTTCATTCAGTTATTCCAAATTTACAGCGTGCCAAAAGTTAAATGGCATGTTTTCTGGAAGTGGAACAACATGCATACAATGAAGATGCTATTCTTTTGTTTTACACCTTCAAAGCGGCACTCCCACATAAGCTCAGTGAGCCACCAACTTATTTGCGTTCCTATTCACAAGTTGTTCTTTTGTATTGGAGAGCACTCTTACCCAAAATATGTTTCACAGTCCACAAATCACCTGTCCACTGCCAGAAAAAAGACAACTTTTAATTTAGAGGAAAATAAAAAATACCTGAGTATCATATATTGATATTTAAATATGTATTTATTGTATGTTAAGAGCTATTATAATGACTGAATAATTAAATGTGTGGTTTAGATAAAATAACTGTTGCATGTTTATCTTTTTTACTACTGCTTAAATGTTTCCTTTTGTCCTTACAGTCTTTGTTTCAGCACTTATTTATATTCTGACCCCCTGATAAATTGTCTGGGGGGCATTACCTCTGCTGATAATATACTAACGCCCATGCCCCTCTTATTTTTCAATTATGTGCAATTGATCTTTTAGAACACATAAGAGTAGATACAGGAGAACAGACTGGGAGACATTATGTTTATGAATCATTAGGTAACAATTAGTTTATAATTATCTGTGCATCCACTGAAACGAACATCAACTCTGAACCAGACCCTGAGGGACACACAACTATAACCAATGATTGGGTAATTTAAATTCAATTAAAATAGCGACAGAATATTTGGTCGGATTAAAAATATGTTATGTATTTTTGGAAATTAGTACATTGTTTTTGATATTATAATGCTCTGGAGATAATGGGAATGTTTTATTATACAAGCCACCACTGGAATATACTTCTCGAAATACAAACAGTGTACAAACAGTTTTTAATAGTTTAAAACTAACAATATTAGTGGAGCCTAATCTTTATCTGCAACTGCGCAGAAATACTAGGTTGAGAGACGCAAAAAATAAACGTTATGAATTTAGCTTTTCAACGGTTCGGTACAGGCCTTGCATTGCTGCATATATTATATAGTTATATAGTACATAGTAATTCCTGTTCCAACTACACTCAAAAAACCGATTCAAGCCCTTCTTAGAGGTGACACATTTAAATATTGTTTGATACATTTAAATAAATCAATTACAAAACGAAGATATTTATATTGAATGGGTGTAACACAAAATATATGAATACTTTCATTTATTAGATTTATTTAGGTTACACTCACAAAAACGATTCAAGCCCTTCTTAGAGGTGACACATTTAAATATTGTTTGATACATTTAAATAAATCAATTACAAAAATAGATATTTATATTTAATGGGTGTAACACAAAATGTATGAATACTTTCATTTATTAGATTTATTTAGGTTAGATGGTGTACATATCAACTCAAAATAAATGTGTTTCATTGAGGACTACCCTTTGCGCATGCGCCAGCTGAAAATCAGTTGTTTGCATGAGGTGAAGACATTTTCAGGGCTGTACGGTGGTGTAGTGGCTAGCACTGTTGCCTCACAGCCAGAGGGCCTTGGGTTCAATTCCCAGTCAGGGCATTCCTTCTGTGTGGAGTTTGCATATTTTTTTAGTTAGTTAGTTTATATTTTGAGTTGGACAAACACAATTTAATTTAATGAATATCGTTATTTTATTTGAGATGTATTTGATACAAATGAGTTGGACTAACTTAATTACCATTGTATTGCACTGATGTGCTCAATTTGAGTTGGAGTTGCATATAATTATTGGATGGAAAACCTGCCAACAATTTAATTGAGTTCATACAATGAGTCATTTTTTGAGTGTATTAAGTAGCTAGTAAGTTTTAGAAATTCTGAATGATTACCTTTCTAGAAATCCAAGGACAGAATAACATTAAGCACAATAAGTTAGAAAATTCTATTAGACTCACACATCATTATAAATAGGACAAAAATAATGTCTCTTTTATATTTCGGTTTTTTTATATTTCAGTTGCCATGAAGACGGGGGACGAGGAGGTAACAGAGGACGCAAGTAAGTAAAGATATATCCCCCAAAAAAAGTGTTTATGTGCTTTATAAATACATTCAAATATATAAATGAACAAAGTAAAGATAAATTACAGAACTAGACAGCACAATGAGAGATGGACCAAACCGAGACAGCTCGTATAGGTCCGCTCTCTGCAGAGAGAACTTCCCATGCTGCTTCTTTATAGATGCTTGTGGTTTTAGACATCTGAAGAAGAGGGTCTCCTGACTCCTGCTTTTGTTACTTTACTCACACCGTTATTTTGAGTGCTATTGATTTCCCACCGTTCCTTGAAATGAAGTGCGAACAACGACAATGAAAGGAAAATTAAATTGTTTTCTTTCTGTTTGCAGCAGGTGTAATTACCTCAGAGAGCATCATCAATTATTTTCAAGTTTTTTACGAGAATTTGTTTTTGATTTTAGCTGAGATCACTCTGAGTAACTTTAAAATTGTACGAAAGATACATTTGAGGTAACATGTATGTTTTGTACAAATGTCTTGAATACACAACCGGATGGATGTTATTCATTATGTTAACAAAATATATTCAGAATGAATTAATCATAATAACACAAAATATTTATATGATTAGATAGTTATAATATTTTAATTTTTTTCATACAGATCACAAATAATTCAAATCTGTAGATCCGAACAGCTGTTGCTCTTGCCTGAGTAAAGGGTGGAATTTCACTTATATACAATTCTTGGTTTCATGTGCAGACCCGCAATCATCGTGGGAGAGAAGTGAGTCTTTGGACTGCAACGTTTTATATTTTTCTAAAGATTCTGCTTCAAGAGAAGCCAAGAATAAACCATTCAAACATCAATGGCACAACTGCAAACAGGTCACCTCTCTCTCTCTCTCTCTCTCCTAAAAAGGACAACGGTTTCCACTGTTTTGGGGTGTTCCTATTAAGAGGCTCGTCATTCAGCGGTCGATCCACTGCGGTGGCTTTTTAGTCGGTTAATGATCCCTCCCGAATATTCTGTGGCCGTCTCGGCCTATTTGGCCGTAGAGTGAGGAGAATGATCCTATCTCCCCTCAATCCATCTTCCCGAAGGGTTTTAAATTATGGTAATGCCACCCGGGCCCCCCCCCCCTCCCCACGTTGCCATCAGACTCCCTAATGGCCCTCCTGGAGCACTGTTGTGAACTTCCTCGCCACTCTGTCAGAAACATTTAAAAAATACTCCACGTCTCTGCATCACTCTTTTGCAAACGGAATGCTTTTCACCCATTCATTCATACGACATCGTTGGGTGTCACTACCAAGATTGTTATCTTTTTTTATTTTTATGCATCCAATATGTTTGCTTAATTGGTTTTTGACTCACTCAATTTGAGGTTATCAACACGTGCACACACGTGATTGAAGGCACATGGTGATGGAGATGCTTTTCCAAAATTGGAATGGGAACGCCCGAAAACATACTGTGACAAACCATGCCATTAGATTTTTCACGCAACGCAACACCTCTCATGCATTCAATTATTCCTGATGGATAAAACTGACTCGAAAGTCACGTAGAACAGCGGAGAAGATGGACAACTCTGACGGAGAAGAAGAAGGAGCAGGAGGAGCCCACTGTGTGTGTTTGCAGAGGCCTTTAGATTTCCTACGTGGAACCTCGGAGTCTCCCGCCGGCCACATTAATGCAACAACACATCCGCTGTAGTTGTGGAGCAGCTCAGGCACCAGATCACAGCGCTGACATTGCCAGGGTCTTGGGGTGTGAGGCCCCACTTGGATCGCATGTGTATTTCTTTTTTTAAACTAAAAGGAGTAATCTTTGTAAAGCACAACATTGTTTACTTCACTATCTGTCGCTGAGGGGAAAAGAAATGCAGCATGGCGGGCGGGCGGGCGTCATGACAGGCTGTGGTTATTGTAGTTATTTATGAAGTCTTGATTGCTCCCCAGGCAGCTAAGCAACGATGTGAATGTTATTTATTGGGGCTGGATATGTATAATAGGTTTGTGATTAATTAAGGTAGGTTGTGGCGGTGCAGCACGACGTTGTTGTCAGTAATTACATGTGGGACACTCGCCTCCTGTCATTCAGCAGTATCGAGCTCCTCTACTTCCATAGAGTCCATGCTACCGGCTAAATGTCATCATCACATTGTGCTTTATTGCTTCTCCACTGTGTGTGTGGGTTCCTTATTGATTGAAAATACGCGCTTGGACGTGTCATTAAAAAAAACCCAGAGTACAATAAGAAGCAGGAATAATCCATTGTGGCACAGGACATTTGATATATTAAGAACGTAAAGGAAAACATGGTATTTACCAATACATATAGACCGTTAACCTTTATTCGTCAAATGGGTGCAAGTAAAACTGGAAATTAAGTGGAAACCATATATAATAAATGATTACCTCATGGCATAGATAGCATTCCAGTTTATGGTTGTTGTTTTTTTAAATCCAGCCATCCTGTTATTCCTTCTATCCTATTGATTTACACGGGATCCGTCCATATGTACTGCATTCCACATCAATGTGCGATTGAATTATCCCATTTATTATAATGTTATGATATTTCACATGCCCAACACTCTGCAGCAACACAACCCACAATAAGTTCTGCAAGAAAGCTGCTGAGCCCGTGGCGAGAAGAGGTTTGCATTGACGTCACTTCTTCTCCAACGGCAAACAAACGTGCTATGGCAGCTGCCAGCAGGGTGAGGTGTGATACGTGGAGGAAAAGGACAAATATCTCGAGGAAGTCAAGTCTGCTTGAATTGAAAATATTGGTTGCTGTACATCATCGTGGACAGAGTTTCAGCAAAGGTATGACAAGTGGATGAGGGAACCAGTTACAATTCTCAGGCATGGAAAGGAAAGTTTATTTGTATTGCACATTTCAACAAGGCCATTCAAAGTGCTTCGGGTAAAACCATTAAGAGCATCTCAACATAACGCAAAAGAAAACTAGAATGGGCACTCGGTAGAGCGCATACTTTTGCATATCACAAGATTGGGCATTGAATTATGAACATTTTGGCATTAGTTGCATGCCAATTGGATAAAAATTGACCGTGCTATGGTAAAAAGAAGATGTTGACCTTTTCATGACCTTGACATTGACCTTTGACCCGATCGATCCCAAAATCTAATCAAAATGGTCCCCAGATAATAACCAATCATTCCACCAAATTTCTTGCGATTCGGTTTAATACTTTTTGACTTATGCGAATAACACGCACGCATACAAATACACGCCGATCAAAACATAACCTTCCGCATTTTCAATGCGAAGGTAACAAGATTGAAAAACAATTAAGAACATTCATTTAAAACATTTAAAAGTCACAAAGCACGAAGTCGAATAAAAGTTGCAATGCAGTAAGAGAAATAAAATGCAGTAGTGAGATGCAGAAATTGATAGATATCCTTGAATCTTCTTCAATTAAAGGCACGAGCAAAAAGAAAAGACTTCAATCTGGATTTTGTAAGGTATTCTTGAAACTGGGCACTCTGCAGATGGTGGAAAAACAGGCTTCCGGACGCGCATGGATTAAGTTATCAACATTTAATGGCAAGAAAAGTGAAACAAACATCCAAAGCACTCTCCTACTCCCGGCGCCGGCTGCAGGCTGCACATGGGAGACACAGCCTGCCGCGTCGCAGCCTACCTGAGAAAGAGAACGGTCCCTCTAAAAACACGCTGTCTCATACCCTTCCTGTTTACGGTCAAAACCGTCACTTCCGGTTTCAGTCGCTTTCACAATAAGATTCCCGTCTCGTTTTTGACTGGATTAAAAGTCACCTTCACAATAAAAGTCTCTTGTTATTGTGAGTCACTTCACGGATTTCAACCGGCTTCGTCAATCTATAATACTAACATACAGTCACTCTCATGCAATATAAATTAATTCTTGCCATTTACATTTGCATAGAGTAAACATTACCCCTATGCTTCATAATACATTAATAACAATATCAATATTCTCCTTAATATTGTCTATTATAATATCTTTCTATATGTATTAATTTAAAACATAAGACCTCTGCAGATGTTATCAAAATAAACTATTACAACTTAACAATTTCAAATGCAACTAACGCAACGCCAACCATTAACTACGCATTTATCTTTTAACAACAGTACTCCATCCTCTCCATGAACTGCAGAGGTCCATTTGCTACACTTCTCTTTCGCCTTCGGCAGCCTGTAAAAACTTAAGCCCCACTTGCTTCTAAATCCATTTGTTCAGTCAATTGAACAAAAAAACAACATTTAAGCACTGTTTTGTTCTTCCAGGGTTTTTTTTCTTTGTAAAGTACCGCTGGCGAAGGCCGAACATTTGCGACTTTGCCATGCAGGAAAGACAAACCATGAACTCATGCAGCCCGCTCGCCTGTAACAGCGAGCCATTTTAATACATGCACGCTATGCTTTCTTGCTTAGTTAGCAAAGCTTTATTTATTCAGGAGAAACAAGATCTCTTTTTTTTGCGAGAAATGTAATAACAAATGAAGTATTCACAAGATCAACAACGAGACCAGGATGCTGACATTGACAGCTCGTCTCCTAGCAACACCCGCCCTTAAAGGTAAAGGGTAATGCCCACCCACAGGCCTTGAGCTTGGACATAGTTTATATGTCCCAAAATCAATTCGCTTTGGAAAGATGGATTAAAAAATATAATGCACAAATAGCTGCAGCAAAGTAAAGTGAGATCAAATTTAAATTTTGACTTCAAAAGCAAAATTACCCACCGTGGTGGGATGTCAAATATGTTAGATGCTAATTGAGACACCGCACACATACGCACAAAACTAACACCCATAAGCACATCCATAAACGCACAAACTGGATGCTTATACACTACCGTTCAAAAGTTTGGGGTCACTTAGAAATGTCTTTATTTTTCAAAGAAAAGCACTGTTTTTTCAATAAAGATAACATTAATCAAAAATACACAGTATACATTGTTAATGTAGTAAATGACTATTCTAGGTGGAAACGTCTGGTTTCTAATGAAATATCTCCATAGGTGTATAGAGGCCCATTTCCATCAACTATCACTCCAGTGTTCTAATGGTACATTGTGTTTGCTAATCGCCTTAGAAGACTAATATCTGATTAGAAAACCCTTGTGCAATTATGTTAGCACAGCTGAAAACAGTTATGCTGGTGATATAAGCTATACAACTGGCCTTCCTTTGAGCTTGAAGTTTGAAGAACAAAATTAATACTTCAAATATTAATCATTATTTCTAACCTTGTCAATGTCTTGACTATATGTTGTATGAAATGTTCAATTCATTTGATAAATAAAAGTGAGTTTTCATGGAAGACACAAAATTGTCTGGATGACCCCAAACTTTTGAACGGTAGTGTATATACACACACACAAGCTTGAATGACACACCGTGCTGATCGCCCTGTGCCAACAAACCTCTGTCTGCTGCATTCAAATGTCAGATCGTCTCTCTCTGTAACTGACAATGTCACCCTCAAATTTGCCAGTGGCCACTTGTGGCTATTTCCTCTTCTGTCAGCTGCTTGAGGCTCTCGCTACCATCTTGCTTCTTTTTTTTCTTTCTCAGGGATTAGTGGGGCACGGAGCCCTAAAGACATCTTAGCCTCCCCTAATGAATACACAGCAGCTCAAATGCAAAACAGACGCACCGGGGGGCGGGGGGTTCTTATAAGTGACACATTCATAAAATGTCAGAAAAGGGATTGGGATCAGATGTGATTTGTTTTCTTCTTTTTAAATGCACCGGATGAGACAATTGATGTGTTAAATACTAAAAGGTAAAATGTTGAGTCTTCACCGACTTTCTCTGGAGACAAAGGACAAAGAACACAGAGGTGTGGTTGTCAAGGCAACATAGTTACAGAAGGCAAAAGGCAGATGTGTGCGTACACACACGCACACACACATATACGCACACACTGACTCACTCTTTGTCAATGTCAGCGTTGCCTGGCTTGAGGATATTCAATCTGTGAGGACTCTGGCAGCGTGAAAAAAATATTGTTGTGAGAGGCTACGTGCAGAGACGTGACGCATCAACGACGGACGCGACAAAGAGTCCTGATTTGGTCTTTTGGCAGCGAGTTGCCGAGGTCAGTTTACCGTTCGTCACTAAAGCTATTTTTCTTCCTTCCTGGTTTGAAAGCCATTGTTGGCATGATTATTCCGATAATCAGATTACAACCTGATTTATTCGTTTACATTTATTTAACCAGGATTGAGATTAAAAATCTCTTTTCCAAGAATGTTCTGTCAGCAGCAGTCGCACATGACATAAAGTTTCAGAAACGCAACATAAAACAGTGACAGACAATATTAAAAAAAGAGAAAAATGATGGTGTCCTATAGCAACCAACAACAGTAATATGAAGCATGTTCGATACCTCGAGATCAAGAGCCAAACAATCTAATTGTTGTAGCACCTTTACATGCAACTTACTTTTTATAAAAATATCAATACCACCTCCCTTATTTGGTCGATCAGTCCTATATACAGTATAACCATCAATATTAACATCCTTGTCCATAACAGATTTACTCAACCATGATTCAGATAAATCAATAACATCTGCATTAATTGAGCTTGCCCAAATGCGAATAATAAATCCAGTTTGACAATTCAGCTGCATACATTCAGATGGATACAACCTAGACCAGCCCTTGATTTAAAATCAGCAGGAGTATTACAATTAGAAGCTTGCTTGCTATTACATTGTGTAATATCAACAGGGCAAGGATTAGGCTGCACATTTCCGGAAATCAATAATAACAGAACAATCAAGCATCTCTGCTTTGTCAAAGTGCCAGCCGCCTCCTCAGTTAACGAGTGAGAAGTCAAAGCATTTAAAACATCTTTTCAGCACAGACCGGCAGGGAAGACTGACCAACTTCACCAAATCAGAAAAGTCCGCGTAAAAGTGTTTTGGCTTCTGCCCAATTGATTCATGGGGAAAAGCGCTCGTCTGCTCAGTGGGGAGTGCACCGTCCTCAGTACACTCCCCCAGAGAGTACCGGTTTGCCCAAAGTTCCAGAGAAGCAGTGCTATAAGCAATACGTTCATTGTCAGTGTTGTAGTTCAGTGAAAAAAATCTATATATATACTCACGGTGCAGGGTTGACATAATTCAATGTTTTTTTCTCATAAATTATCAGCTACAGAGGGAAAAACAGCCAAATGACTTTCATTGACCGAACAAGCGCAGCGTCTACCCCCGTTTAGACATAAAGAAGAGGAAGAGCCAGAGCGGCACACTGACAGTGATTGTGGATCAAAGGACGACGACGTTCTCCAATGTACTTGACCAGAACAAATAAATGACCTTTCCAAAGAGTCTGAACGGTTCAGTTTTTTGACGCGGTAATACCAGCGGCCTTGTCTTTTCCCCACAGAAATCTAATCAGTTCTGCCTCGAGTCCAAGTTGGACGTTTGTGCCACGCTGAAAAGAAATTCCCTCAAGGTGTTCCTGAGATATCATGTTCACAAGAATGGACCAGGACGGATGTCCTGAAAGCATAATGCAACCGGGAGGGCATAAGAATGTAATCCGGCCGGCATTGTGTCTCTCAAAAAAACCTATTCGATGGTACAAATTATAACGGTGTATAATAAACATGCTCACTGGCAGACGTTGGCAGGTAGAGGGAGACGGGATAGAAACCGCGCGTTCAGTCCTCTTCCCGAAGAGGTTTCAAAGGCAATATGTCATGCTCAGACATCATTTGCATGACCGCAAGTCGTTGCTCTTTGAGAAAAAGAAAAAAAACATGATGTAGGAAAACACAGTCTACGATCCACAGCATGAGTCGCCCCCCTTAGCTACTGTTTCTCACACTTCATTTTGACCTTCGCACTCTGGACTATTGGCCGTTTGAAATGTTAATGTTTCGGATAGTGTTACAGACGGTGGAAGTCCCACTGCTTAAGGTCAGCTGAATATATTTTACCCCATAAAAACCACTTTGATTAATAAACGCTCGTCCACATGTTCGACTTGTGAAGAGTTCATTCAGTCGAGAGAGTAAAGAAGCAAGGACGCAAATAGATTGAGCGGCTCCCTCTATCTCGTATCGACCTGCTTACACCACTCGTAAGGTACACAATGTGAAACACTCACAGATATTGTTTGTTTGTCTGTTTGGTACTTCATTGTGCACAGTGTGGAAAATTGACTTAGGCTTCAGCACACAGCATTAAAAACATCGCAAGACTTGATGGAGACACAAAGAAAATAGCACCATCAAACGCGTGATTATTTATTAAGACTTCAGAAACTTTAAAGAGAAGGTGGGCATTGTCTAGAAAGAGAAAGGGAGTATGTGTTGTCTCACGCTAGAGACTCAAACACACCAACTCTGTGTTTATCACGATTTCAACTCAGATATACGACATTCATCGTGTGAATGAGTGGATCATTCAGATATTTCCTCCTAATTTGAAAATTAAAGACAGAAAGAAACAATGCATTCTTGTCTTTAAAATATCAGAAAATATAGACCGACAAATCTAACTAATCACACAAAAAAACTACATATATATACTTTACCATCATTTATGAGAAGGAAAGGTAGAAAATCCGAGCACCTAAATATGTTGAGCATTTTTGCTTTAAAAAAGGTTTTTCATTTAGTTTTTTTTTATTTGTGAACCCTTTTGCTTGAAAAAGGTTTTTAAATAAATAAAAAATTTAATTTGTGAACATCGTGTATTGGTAGGTAGTCGGGCCAGTGCCAAATCATCCATCAGGCACTAAATTAGGTCATCAGGAAATCAAGATTAAAAGCTCCTTGTGTTTAATAAGGTATTATACACCATGGCTGGAAGCTCATGTGAAAAAGAAATCACAAAAAGCATTATTGGCAAGAAATAGTAAATATCGAATGACTTTCTTTCAATGCCTTCATTGTATTCTGTCGATCATTATACGAATATGAAAAAATATATATTTTTTCCCATACTGTATAATTTGCTGTCAACGTTGTTATGCGAATGTTATGTGAATAATTTAAAGGCACAGTGTATGACTGCGCTGCTAAATAATGTAGTCTCGGCAATAAGGTGAATTCATGGGCTTGACATAAATATAATTTATTGTGGTGAAAAGGTCAATGATTAAAATATGTTAATAAGTTTCGTGGCTAACTGTTGAAAAACGTGTCGCAGTAGATTCTGTTCGCGATCAATTATGTGTTTATAAATTACATTATATCATCTGTAGAGTCAAAATGTAATTCAATTTTAAAAAGCAGTCTTTATGCATGATAGCAGTTCAAAACATGCATTTAATTAACAGCCCTTCATGTTAATTCCATTTTTTTAACCTCATTATTCCTTTTTTAGTGCTGTTTTCGACGTGACTTTTTCCAGCATCACCGTGCGACTGCACTACAGGCATCATGTGTATTGCCGGAAAACTTCCAATTAGGACGACAGTCTGTCAAATTAATACAACAGTGGTGCTCATCTCAAAAGGTTATCTGTTGCTTAACCGACATCCAGGTGTTGACGAGGAGGTGCAAAGGGCTAAAGGCAGAGCTCCCAAACCGACGCATACGCACGGATAGCTGCGGACCCGGCGGTGCCATCAAATTACGGTATATGAGGACGTCCACACACGGCCCACTCACAAAAAAATATGTTCATCACCCGAACACATGAGTTTGTGTCCTCGTTATATGCAAGTGTCACCCAGGCACGTGCACAGATAGAGCCCTAGTGGTGCTCAAGCACCAGCCCCTTTGCCCTGGATGAGAAAAGTGACCTTTTTGCTGGAGCCCACTTTTGTCATTCATCAGTATTTAAGAATAAAACTTTCTCTCTCTGTCATCAAGTCCCCCCAAATGTGTTTTAATATCCGACGGGGCATTTATTTGAGTTATTGTGAGAATTTCGCCCCGACATGCTCCGCGACGCTCGCAATTCCAGGATGCTTTATTTTCATTGGTTGCTGGATTATATCTTACCCAGATACAACAGATACGTTTTGTTCTGATTGGCTATTGTGTAGCCCATTTCTTTTTTTTGGATCGGCTGATAAGCTGCACCTCACAGCAGAACTCCAGGGGAGCGCTTGATTCCTCCACGGTGAGGGCAGCGCGGCCAGCTCATGTTTGCGCGCTGCGGCACATTAAAACATTAGATAGCCGAGAGTTTTTTTCAGCGTGAGAAATACGATATGTGGCGGGAGTGCGTGACTTAAGACCGAAATGCGTGACTGTCACGCTCAATGCGTGACACTTGAGAGCCCTGCAAACAGATCATGACGGTGTTTGTCCCCTGACGTTGTTTTGTGATAAATCAACCACAACATTAGCGCTGCTGAAAACATGACGTCACAACTGGTCCGACGTTTGCTAAAAAAATAAACAAACAAAAACTCTGTGATTTCAAAGCCTCGTCCAGCTGTTTACTGACGTTAGTTATGTTTAGAGAATAGAGAGAGGGGGAGAGAGAGGAGAGAGAGAAGAGAGAGAGGAGAGAGAAAAGAGAGAGAGAGAATTCTTATTCCGTTCTATTTAACAGGGGCTTGTCTAGGATTTGCGTGGTCAGACTGAAAAAAAAATCATAAGGCCTCTCTTGTTCAGAGGGCCGGGCCAAATGTGGAGGCCTTCGTTTGAGGACCACTGCTCTTGGCTATTCATGTCTATCAATATCGCTCATTTTGAAAATGACGTAAGAGGGCAATACGGATCCGTATCAGACCAGCGAGGAGGGCAATACGTGGCTGGCATGACGACCCATTAGCCAATCAGAACGCTTGTACTGTTGTTGCCATATAATAATTCATCTTTATTCATAAAGAAAATGTAAGCTAGCGGTCTGATGCTGCCAGAGGAGAAGCAGGTTAGGGACAGCTTCATCAGTGTATTGATGCTTATGCTTCAACTCTGTCAGAATTTTTTTTTGGCATTGGGTGCCCTTTTTTGGGGTTTGAGCACCTGCCCCCCAAAATGTCTGTGCACGTGCCTGGTGTCACCCATCGGATTATTTACTCCAAACGAGGTGAACAGTCTCAGGGCACAGTCCAGACAAACGTCATTCTTATATTTGAATGTCCTTTCAGCCATTTTTTTATTTAAAAAAAATAAGCCTGCATTTCAAACATGTATACACATTGTCGGGATAATGTCTTACAAATAGTTTTACAATCGGAATGACTTTGCTCTATATTGACAAGCATTACAATGTCAGAGGAGTGTGTAAAGAGCACAGCAGAACATTAAAAGTGGTTTTCTAATTTTAGTTCATTGACAGACTTATTGTAGAAAATGACTTTCAACATGCACTTCAACTTCAAACTAAATGACTTTAGTGCAGAAGTAAGAAGCATATTTTTCATGTGTCAATATACTGTCAAAACACAAATGCTAAGGCCAGGTATATGCAGATGAAAGATGATTCTTATATTTTGTAAGCAATCACAAAAATGACAAATCCCCCCCCAATTTAATTTTTTTCTTCTCCATTTTCTTCTTGTCAATTGAGGGTCACTTAATATAATTGAATGAGTTAAAATCGTTAAATATCTCTATATTAATTCATATTTAATATTTCTGCAACCAGCACTAAAATTGGACGGCATCCTGGTCACTTAATCATTGTCAACATTCAGGCCTTTTTTTAGCGGTGAGTGAGATTTGTCAGAATCAAACGTCAAACGGCATACATTGCTCTCCTATGCAACACATTTCTGACGTTTGTCAAGCTTCATTAATCTCCCCATTTAATCGCATCCACTGCAGTCCTTGAAAATACTTTCCACTTTCACAACCGGTCCTTGGAGGCACAATGAGAACCGTAGCGGGAGATGAGGAGAAAGAAGGCTTAGTAGAGGGAGATGGTGAGAGGAAAGAAAAAAAAGAAGAAAGTCTGATTGATTTTTCCATCACGACTCAAAATAGCATATTTATTGATTGCTTATAGGGAAGGAGAGGGGTGAAAGGGTGAAGGTCACTGAGGAATGGTGTGATGTCGGTAAAGGCGATCAACCTTTCTTGTCAGCTTATTCAGTAAGAAAGGTTAGTATGCTGAACCGTCTACAACAAATATGAAACATACAATGTGTATGACATTAGTGTATTTAGCAGATCAATATTCTCCTACTGTGCAATTTCTTTGAACAAAAATCATTCACTCTTTCATGGCTGAAAGGTGAAATGTTAATATTGCACGAGTATTCTCAAGTTGACTTATCCTACTCCATCAGTTTAGAGGTGTGAACATTTCTACTCTGTTGGTGGGAAAACAGCAAGCAGAAAAAGATATTAAACGGCACAATTTCCCATCCAAATAATTTCAGTGTAATTGCAGAATAACCACACCCAATGACAGTTCTTCACTTAGCTCCATTTTACTACTACTATCACGAGGTGTGGTGGGGCAAAGCTCAGCCGCAGAGAAAATAGGCAGGAGTCCAGGTAAAGTAAAACAAAAAACTCTCTTTATTGAGGAAAATATCAAATATGGAACTCAGGTAGAAGGCAAAGTCACACAAGAGAGTAACGACAACAATGTGGCAGGGGACAAGGGAAAGAATCGGAGTAAGGGGTAAACCACAGGTGTAGGGCATGAGCAATCAGGGAGGCAGAGGAGTGGCTGAGGGCAGGTGAAACCAATGAGCAATCAGGGAGGCAGAGGAGTGGCTGAGGGCAGGTGAAACCAATGAGCAATCAACAGTCACTGGAGAGATAGACACATAACTAACAGGGTGTTACAACTACTATTACTTTTTAATCTCTTTAAACTCTTCCACAGAAAAGCTGATCTGCAAAAGAGGCTCATTTTGAGGACATTTATGTAACAGGAGTTGATGAAACTGTAAGAACTCCGATTGATCCCCCAAAACCGCTTCTAACTTAGTTAAAACTGGGAGCATTGATTAAGTTCTCTGTCTGTGCCCATCTATGCTGGAAGGAAGGAGTTGTATTTTACTGCAATACACACACACACACACACACACATACACCGACTCAGTGCAGCGCGAGACACACATCATGGCGGGAGAAGAAGAAGACCGAAAGTGCGGCTACATTTCACTTTGAGTAGATGCTGAGAACTCTCGTTGTCCCAGATGCAATAAAACCCTTCCAAGTAAGTGAGGTGATACCAGCGATGTATCAAAACATTTGGCCAAACACGCAGCACATAAATCTGCAGAAATGCACATGTTTTCGACCGTTTGTCAAGCCGCCCGTCATCGTCCACTACCGCATGTATTATGTATTATATGATTAAAATAGGCAAATAAATGGAAGCTAATTGGTTAGCTCGTGTTGAGCTGCGAATGTATTTTGTAATTTTTTTAAAAAACTTTTGGTATTGCTGCTCAAGAAAGCAAAAATAATGAACCAATGTTGATTTCTTTCTTAATTAATTGTCTGGACAAAACAAGAACCAATCAGGAGTATCGATAAGGAACCATGCAGCTAAGCGGTACCCATAAGAGTCACGGGTTATCGATAGAATCCTAACCATAACCATCCCGAGAGAGCAATCGAACTCGCCAGCTTGCAAAGCAGCGGTTAATTAAAAAACACGCTTGTTTGTTTGGAGAGTTATTGCGACTGGTTGGAATAGCTGGCCGAGCTATTATCAGGTGTGACCAGATAATGCTCGTTCCATTTTTTTTTAAACAGTACATTTCACAGTGATATACTGTCTGCACATCGTCTTTGCTCTGCCGGGACAAGTGCATGTTTTCGACAGACATATCTCCACTCTCCCCCCTAATGCATTCATAATCTCTGAAATCATCCAATTTGTTCATACAAACCCTTGTAGCCCTTTAATTATTTAACAGTCACAACTTTAGGACATTTTTACCGATCTGCAGAGTATCTTGAACTGGCCTGTGGTCAAAAGAAACTCCACCAGTTTGGATATTTGCATACTGAAATTATATTACTGGTTGCCTGGATGCAGCTGACTTAATGCTGCTCTTTTGAGAGAAAAAAACTTTAATCCCAAAAAGGATTTCAAATATCCCGAAGCAACCGAAAACAATTTTTATAATCCCAAAATTATTTAGCAGGAAAAAAATGCTATATTAACTTTATACAACTCTAGAATCCATGAGCAATGGTTAAATCGTTCACTGTTTGTGCATTCCTGAGGTGTATTTGTACACAGACATTTTCTCTGATCTTGAGTTCAAATTCATCTTTGATTGAAAAGTGAAATTATGACACATCTTCAGAAACATGAGTTTGGGATCTAAATCGCATTAATCTTGCAACCAACTACACTTAAAAAAGTGTTTCCTAAATTGTTCTAATGTTTTTTCAATTGAACACTGGTGGATTTAAAATATGTCAACAAACTTTGACAACCTTTGTTCAAGAATGAAGCTGTAGTTCCACTGCAGACACACGTGGGGCGCGGTTCTGTCTGGTTCGTGAAACCATTCATTGTGTGCTCACATGTCCCAGGAACGGATGCACCGAAAAACAAGTTCATAGCTCCATTATTTCTTTTTCAATCATGTTTTATTAACGATTTCCAAATGTTTGCCTTTTTACAGGATACCTGCTTTTTGGTTTTATGAGAAGTAAACACGTCTATTTATGTCATAATAAGCAGGCGATACAACATATAACATACTATTAAATAAGACTAGAGAATGCTTTTTTCCAATTAATAACATCATTGTAGAAAAGCAATACAACAAATGCAAAGATACGTTGATCTTTGCGTTATTTTTAATACGGCAGATAAAAACATAATCGGGGGAGAAATACGTTTCAGTCAAACGTAATTGCACATTACGTCTTAGTTCTCGGGGAACGTTATTTTCGTGATACAGGGTTGGAGCAGACACACACATCAGTTCACATGGAAACTAGCAGAAGGAAGGAAGAATGTTATAAATAATTAAAAATAAACTGTGTCAGTGTCTTCTTAGTTAATAGTTCAGTTCAAAGTTGAAACTTTCTCTTTATCGTGATGTGGGATTCTGATGATTGAAAACCACATTTACTCACAGCCACGCACCTCTTGCAATACTGGACCGTACAGCAAGCTCAACATATATTGATAAGTATATTGAAGCAATACAATCCCATGTGTTCTGTCTACTTCACAGCCAAGCCTTCCTCACCAGACACCTATACCTAAATACAAATATATAAGTGGAGTATAATGTAGCTTGCATTTGGTTCAACGTCCTAACATCTTTCAAATGCATTTGTTTTTTTGTCGAATTTATGATTGTTGACCGTCGCGGCCAAGTGAACATAATCAAGACGTAGCTTCAATCAAAAGAAGCCGAGGACGAGCCTCAGCGGCTCTGATAGCTCGGAGATAAAGATTCACCGGGGTTTTTTTTTAAATTGCCTGCCTGCTTTTATTCACAATTCAATACTTTATACTACTTCATGCTGCACGGGACACACATCGGCGCAGGAAGAGGTTGTATAGTATATCCTTGAATCCATAGCTCGGGTTCTGGGTCAATAAATGCAAGCATCTCACCTGCTGAAGATATTGGACTGCAAGCAGCCTTTTGCTGCTGACCATGTGCTTTGACCTCGTTATGGAAAGCAGGCGGTTGACTAATTTCTCCCATGGGTAATGAGGGAATTAAAAAAGCAGGACTAATTGGAAATTGCAAGGTCTAGTCTCACTGCCGGAGGCTGGTGATGTGCCCGTTGACCTACCACCCAAATCGGGTGTTGGGTCTTCACAACTGGGCTCCTATAATAACCTGCGCAGCACTAGTGCTAGAGCTACCTGCTTCTAAAACCAATATAATCCTTTAAACTGCCTATTAAAACATTTTTTTTATCGTCAGGCTTTTATGCAATGGCTTTTATTCTTATCATGTTTGTCTGCTTTATTTCTTTTTAATCCTCATACAGCTCGTGACTGAATTCATAACTTACTGAGTGTTGTATTTTTGTACTTTCTTCCTCCACGTCTTGGTGAAACATTCATTGAAGATTACAGTATAACCAGATTGCTTATTAAGGACTTTGATACATTAATTGCTTTAATTTTAACAGAACAATGCTAATATATATTTCCAGAATGCCAATTATTTTGTTCCCATTCATATAATATTTTTATATTTCATTTTTTTTAATTATATACTTTATTAGAGAATGTGCACAATATTGCAACAGGGATCAGCGAACAAGTATTTTTTTTGTTTTTTATGTTGTTCTGTTTGCAGTAGTACTGCATAAAGTGACAGGAAGGTAGAGCAAACAGACAACGTAAAGTGAAAAATGAGAAGAAACACAACTAATAAATAAAAAAACAACAACAACAAAACAATTGAAAATAAGGAAAAATAATGAATCATAATACGCCCACCCACAAACCCACCCACACCCATGGCCTTTACATTTGTTCACAGATTTTTGTAATACATGGATTTGGTTGCAATAAATCAGACAGATGGACAGAACCTAACGCGCCTCAATCATTGGGCAACACTGACAGGTCTTGGAAATAGGAAATGAAAGGCTGCCACTTCCTCGTGAAATGGTCATTACAGCCTCTAAAGTGTATGTTTGATTTTTTCAAGACTCAGGAAAAACATGACATCCTTAAGCCAGGCAGACTGAGATGGTGGACCTGGAGACTTCCAAGCAAGCAGTATTCTGCGACGAGCCAGAAGAGTAGTAAAAGCAATGATATCATTTTCTTTGCTACTATATAGGATGGGTTTGGCAGGGATATTTTTATATTTCAGAACATAACCACACATTTGCTTCTACATCTCCATTATTTGTCGGTTATTATTGCTGGTTTTGGGTTGAGAAATAATCCATTCTCCACCTGCCGGAGCCATCTGTCCGTGTGATGCACTTCTGCGGGACTTCTGAAAAGCCGTAGGATTTAATCCTCACCTCACAATATCTTACATGGAGTCAGTTAACAGGTCTTCCCCAGTGAGACCAGGACACGAGTTTGTGATGGACACAGGATCTAATACAATCAGGCTGTGGTCATGATTCCCTCAGGGACCGGATTTATCCACTTGTTTTCCTGTGTTTGGAGTCCCTGATATATGTGTATTGCCGTGCCCTGAGGCATTCAGAGAGCCCTTCTTGATATTCCACTCGTAAAGAGCCCAGAGGTGGAGTGGATAGGTGGATTTGTGAGAGGCATGTAATGGTTATTTCATCGTGTTGGCCACGGGTGTTAAAGCTCTAATCTCTGCGAGATCAGAGGCAGGTATTTCTGATGAGCGGGCCCGATTCCCTCTTTGTAAGTCCTAGATTTTCATTTCAAGCTCCTCTCTTAAATAGGCTGACCGCAGCGTGCAGCCTGAAGCATCTGAAATAGTCTCCCTGAGAAAGATGCTCACTCGCCCCGAAGGAAGAGAAATGTGTTCCTGTTTTCTTTCCGTGACTACACTGATGCCCCGTGTGTTCACACTCCACCTTTCCTCCGACATGTGTCTTTGAGTTCCCCTTTAAAAAGACGGGCGCCATTACGTTAGGTGAACGTGACACATCGCAAATGGGAGGTCACCGCGAGCCGAGCACACCGGTGAAACCTCTCCTTTGATGACGTTGAAATGTCATTCCACTCGGGGTTGGGAGAGGACTGTGCTCAACGCTACCGAACGCTGCCGGTATTAAATGGGGTTTTCATCTTCAGCGCATGATTGCGGCCACAGAAGGTACCACAGAGATAGGAAAGATGCTCAAATGGGACTGAGAGGCAGCCGTGCTGCCTGTGTCTTTTGAGCTCAACATCTACAGCTGATCTGATGGGATTACACCTATGGAACGGGAAGATTCTCCAACCCTTGACTTGCATCTTTCATCACGTCGGATGCCCTTTCCTGGAAGGGGGATTGGGGGAGGGGATTGAGCGAGAGCGTGTGAAGCAGAGGAAGAAAAAGGAGGAGGTGTAGGAGAATGATGGACCGAGGAGGACGTGGAGACGGAGAGACAAAGTGGAGGTGGAAAATGAAAATATAATATGATTTGTGGGGTTAGAATGGTTTCTCGGTGGCCATTTTGTGGGAGACGAGAGGGGTTACCGGGGAGAGGGAGGGCGGGGAAGACGGAGGTGGGTGGAGGAGGTGGGCGGGGTGTTAACAGTATAGGCCGTGGAGTTCATTTAGCACTGTGGCTGAGAGATGGCTTGACAGCTGCATGGTGGAGGCATTAAGCCGCTCACTTTGGTCCAATTTTGCTATCTCTTTCTCCCTGTACTCTCCTCTCTCTCTTTCTTTCTCTCTCTCTCTCTCTCTCTCTCTCTTTCTGTCTCTAATAGCCATCTTTGTCAGACCTATACTGTTTCCATCACAGCTATGGGCCCAGCCTTAGAGTCCAGTGGCCGAGCTGAACTCATACTCATGACAAAAACAATATTACAATTCATCAACGGTAAAAAAAGAAAGAAAAGCAATTGCCGCAAGCGATGGGACATTTTAGAGGTCATACATTTGGAATTTCCTGAACGAATGGAGCTCCCAAAGTTTAGTGCCAAAGCGAGACGCTATATCAGTCATTTAGCAAACATGACACCTGCTCTCGGAGAATGATTGACAGAAAAGAATTTGAATACATTTTGATGAATTTGATATATGCACCTCTCTCAAAAACAAGACACCTGCTCTTGCAGACTAAGTGGCAGGGCAGAAAACACATTATCATTTTCAAGGAGAGTGGGTCACTATTGAGTAAAAGCTGTGTATACAGTATATTATATGGGTTCATTAATAACATGATGTAATGGTACTTTTGTTTGTTTGTTTGTGTATTTTATTCAGTCAATCAAATCAAATACAAAACAATATTATCCTATATAATATACAAAAGAGAAAGACTGAAAAGGTATAGGTAGAAGCAAAAAATGCTTATAAATTCCTATCCTAAATTGAAATCAAAATAAATCAGAAAATTAATATAAAATAAAGAAGAAAATAAAACAACAACAAAAAACAACAATAAACAAAATGAAAACAAAATATATTTATATATACTACCACATACATCTTCCATATTAATACGTTTTTAATTACATTTCTAACTCTCAAGAATTGTTTTATAAATAATTCCCTTGAAAACCAAAAAGGAGTTCACCATTCTTACATCCATTTCAACATTATTCCATAATTGGACCCATACAACAGAAATACATCGTGAACTTACAAACATCTCTCAAATCATATTTACACTCATGTATTGAAAATAAACTTTGTACACAGTCTGGCAGTGACTTTGCTTTAGCTCTGTACATTGTCTGCATTATTTTATAATAAACCAAATCATTACATTTCACAACACGTGATCTATCAAATAAAGGGTACTTTTGATACATCTTTAATGTAATATATATACAACCAAATATCATACTAAACCTGCTATTGAATTTATATAAGTTAATCATTCCCTTACTGCAAATTACGGAATAAAAATGTGTTCTGAATCAAAGTGAATCCATTTTCAGGCTATGCCTCTATGTTGTTGTTTTTTACCAGCATCTCAAAAGCAGCCATAATTACTTCTGTCAAGGAACAGAACCCTTTCGGAAAGGAGCAAAAAATCATCACTTGTGAGAAAATGTGCCTCTCTCTCAGTCATCATCGCAGCTATACTTCATTCTCAGTTCAAAAAGCATCGAGGGCGGAGATGAAGACGAGCATGCACACTTTATGGAAATGTCTGGGGATATTAAGCGGCTACAGAAACAATGCGAGTTACATGTTCTCTCTACGTCAGAACCTATCTATCAATATCCCTTTGACCACATCAACACTATTTTAAACATTGTTTTCATACAGCTGAAATAATCATATGTGCATCTCTTGATTTAACGCTGACTCGCTGCTCACAGGTCTGTGTTGTCCTACATGGGAGTCAGGGAGTCATAATTAGGTTTACGAGAGCATCAAAGTTGTGTGCTGACAGACCGTGTTGTTCTACTTTGGTGTAAAAGGCTTCTGGTCTGGCAGAAGGAGAGGTTATTATGGCTCTTTTTATGGATTATGAGGCAGGAGTGTGACCCTTATCTCAAGGTGAACGTCAAGCTCCCCTCGTCGCCTTTCCATCACAACACTGTTCCAGATTATATTACAGGTGATGGCCCTGGCAGGACCTCATTGCAAAACAATATCCATCTAAACGAGTCATCTCATCTGTTAATGACACATACAAATCTTTTTCCCCCAAAAACAAGTGAAAGAAGTAAGGTGAGGTTATTTTTATTTTCTCTCGGTGCAGACAGTTGAATGAAGCAGACCACTCAGGATGGCTATCAGAGACATGACACTAGATACAGATAGATCATTGACTTTATGAAAGACAAAAGAAATGTCAAGCAAATACACAACCTGTTAAGATGTAATGTGCACACGTGCAGTGCAGAGCATTGGATGCAGAGTCCATCTTAACCCTCCTGTTACCTTAGGGTCAATTTGACCCCATTCAATGTTTAATGTCGGTGTTCTTTGGGGTCAATTTGACCCCAGGCTGTTTTTCACTGTGTCAAACATATAAGAAATATCAACTTTTTTATATATTTAAAGGGCTATTTAGGTAGTCAACAAACAAACATAAAGTACCTCACACTTAAACTTGGAAAACAATATTAATTCTAATAATTTTCTGGAGGTTTTAATTGCTGGGGTCAAATTGACCCCGAGGGTAAAATATGTCAGTAAATATAAAGGTAACAGGAGGGTTAAACATTGAATGGGGTCAAATTGACCCTAAGGTAACAGGAGGGTTAAACAACCAGGGGTGTGTGTAGGATTCAGAAGAAAGGGGGGGGGGGAGCGCTACGCCTGGTTATGTTTGCGCGCGCAATTTTTTTGGGGGGCTCCGGATAGCCAACGCACGAGCATCCCCAAGGTCCTAGTGCCCTCGGATTGTATCGGTAAGTATGATGAGAGGCTATTGGATTATAATTTGAAGGGGGAGAAAACATACAAACCAGAACGCACACACATATGTTAGAGTTATGAATAATGTGTCCATGTGAGAAACAATAGTTTCATTTAATGACATGACAACAAAATAAACCACCCCTGCAAACAATGGTTGCTTTTTCCAGGAAATGTAGAGATTGTCAGGTTTTTTTCAGGGACATGTGATTTGTTCCAAGAAACGGCACACATATTAATCAGGTAACACACACACAGGCCTCAGGTTTAATTAGGCTGGTGGAACCTGGGAGACGGTGGCGATCTGGGAAGCAACTTTCTCTAATAAGAGATCAAAATCAATGCAGGGCGTTCCAACGTGTCCTTGTTCTTTATTATATGCCAAACACGGTGGACGCAGAGGCTCTATACATACATGTAGGGATGATACGGTCTTAAAGAAAAAAGAAAAAAACACACACAATGTTTAATCATTTTTAATTTGTAGTGGCAGCACAAAGCTTAGATAGAAAGAAAAAAAATCGAATTCTTGCTCTCCGTATTCAGCCGCCAGCAGCTGGTCTGAGTTGAACATGCTGTTGCTATTAGCAACTACTCCTGGCACGGTTATAGTTTAAAGTTGTAATATTTTAGGACCTTTGTAGTATTCCAGCGACTGTATATAGCGAGTTTTTATTCAATCTATCCCAATTAAGGGAGAGCACATATAGCTTGTGGTCAAAAGGAGTGGCTATAAAACAGCGGATACACACTTCCTTTTCTTTTTTAAATTCTGCACAATAAGAGTACCCTGACATTTCTTGCTGCTTACTTCCTCCTTGCTTTTTTATTGTACTTGTTTCATCGAAGAATATCCCCTAACAAAGCTACGTCAACTCTATAATGAACACATGATCCTAAAAATAGATTCTATCACAATTAAAATCCCACTTCATTTTGTTCATTCCAAAGCTATTATTTTGAAATCAACTAAATCTGAAGATGCTGGGTTTTCATCTGCAGTGACTTAACAAGACTCAGACAGCCGGTCTCAGCTGGGCTCCAGCCCCGGTTTCCACTCCTCTCTTCCGTTTGTCTCGCTTGGGAGAGGAACTCCCGTGTGGAGGGAAGATGGAGGGGGAGAAGGATTGTGCCCACATGCTGTTGGCCACCTCGGCATGCGGTCTGGCTGATCGTGTGCAAGATCTGATCTCGAAGCGAACAGATGTGACAGTTCATGCACATGGGCGTGATCAGATGACAAGAGCCGCATTGAAAAGACAAATGTAGGCGCGGCCACAGCCGTACTGGAGAGCAGTCACAACGATGGCCACGCCCACGGAAGCTGGCACATTATAATTAGTAAACCGCGAAAGGAAAAAGGAAAAAGTTTATTTGCCTGCCACTTTTTAAATAAAATACATATCATCGTAAGGCGACAACACGTCTTCTGCATGTGAATTAATGGCAAAATATGTTGCCAAAGTTATCAGGTAGCTTATGGTAAGGAATCTTTGAAAGTCTCATACGTCTTTCTTCCTCCTCTGTTTCATTACCTTCGCATTGAAAATGCGGAAGGTTATGTTTTGATCGCCGTGTATTTATTTATTTATTTGTTTGCGTATTACTCGCATAACTCAAAAAGTATTAAACCGAATTGCATGAAATTTGGTGGGATGATTGGTTATTATCCGGGGACCATTTGATTAGATTTTGGGATCGATCGGGTCAAAGGTCAATGGCAAGGTCATGAAAAGGTCAAATTCTTCTTTTTACCATAGCACGGTCAATTTTTATCCAATTGGCATGCAACTGATGCCAACATGTTCATAATTCAATGCCCAATCTTGTGATATGCGAAGGTATGCGCTCTACCGAGTGCCCGTTCTAGTTATATATGCAAATAGGCTGCACCATTCAGAGCCCAGTTTTGTGTCCACTCGCCAAAAACACAGCGAGTGTCAGCCATGTTTTTTTTTTGTGTGTGTGGGGGTTACTGCAGGCAAGTATTCATTGTAGACGAGCTTCAAGATTGTATCTGCAATCCCTACAGTAGCCATTGGTTAATCACCAAAAAAGGGAAGAATACATATTCAAAATCATTATCATTAAAGTGATGTTCCCTTGTATTTTACCTGTATGTCATCTTCGACAGCTGCACTCTCACGATAAATGTGACACATCTCGTACAATCCCCGATCAAAAGGCTGCTACCGTGGTGCAGGATACCGAATGAGATTGAGATAAGCTCTCAGGAATACAGGAAGTCATGAGCATGAACAGAGAGGCTTACTTCAGACAGGAACACAGGGTAAGACATCTCCGTGTGGAATTTGCTGAGGACATGCTCTAAAAAAAATTAAAGAGGGTACAGTTAAACTTACATGCGTCAGATCTGGAACCGTACAAATGTGTCACCTGGGGAGGTGACCTAGCTCACGTAATCGGTATAGTGTCGTAACACTTTCAATAGAAACTGACTAGATGAGCGATGTTTGAGTCCTCTCCCCAATGACTTCCTTATTATCTTAAAACTACAAACCCGGAGGAGGGGTCAAATACTCAGGGGCCGGATTTGTGTTTTCAGGGAAATGCAAATATATTTTGTTGTTTTTGTTTTGTTTTTTGGGCTATTTATGTGAGTTTTTATGTATGTGTGTGTGTGCATATGTCTGTATATATATATATATTTATGTATATATTTAATTATATTTATGTATATATATATATATATATTTATATATATTTATGTATATATACATATCATTGTGTCCTGTTTTGTGTGTGTGTATGCAGTATATATGTATGCATGTATATGTATGTATATATGTATGTATGTATATATATATTTATATATATATATTTATGGGTATATATATATAAAAATATGTATGTATATATATATGTGTATATATATATTTATGGATATATATATATGTATATATACAGTATATCATTGTGTCCTGTTTTGTGTGTGTGTATGCAGTATATATGTATGCATGTATATGTATGTATATATGTATGTATGTATATTTTCTGTAATGCAATTAAAAAAAAAAAAATCGCATGCATGGATTCATTACAAATCAACTGAAATATTGCAAGCCTTTATTCTTTTAATATTGCCGATTATGGCTTAAGCAAAACTCTAAAATCCTATCTCATAAAATTTTAATATTTCCTCAGACCAAGTAAAAAAGATTTATAACAGCTGAGTGTTTGTCAAGGCTCAGGAACCCTTGCAGGTGTTTCGAGTTAATTAGACAATTCAAGTGATTTGTTTAATACCCTACTAGTATACTTTTCATGATATTCTAATATTTAGAGATAGGATATTTGAGTTTTCTTAAGCTGTAAGCCATAATCACAATATTAAAAAAATAAAAAAGGCTTATTAGTTGATTTGTGATGAAAATAGAATGCAATTGATTTTTTTTTTTTTATTTATTACAAGAAAATAAGAATCCTCAATATTCTAATTTTTTCTTTCTGTATATATATATATATATATATATATATATATATATATATTCATGTCCTAGGATGAAGTTCATTCTTCAACAGCGTGTCACAGTCGTGTGAGTGCTGTCAGTGGAGAGCCGTCCGTGTTTTCCCGCCTTTCCGATGTTGATCTGGCATGTAGCAAAGCCTCAGAGGAATGGTAGCTTAACAAGCCTCCCCACGGTGGTCATGGCTGAAGTCCGGGCGGAGAGACGCTGGCGGTGGCCTCCCGAGGGACGCCGATGTACCAGGAGGCTGATGAGATGTCATCATCTGCAGTCGTCAATGTCTCAGCGGGGGTGACCCGAGGCAGCGGAACGTTTACGGTTGGACCGGGGACTTTGAAGGTGTCCATTTTATTATATTTTTTTCAGTCATGTGTGCTTGTGATTGAAGTAGAGTACAGATTTTTTTGGGGGGGAGGGGGATTTGAAATGTAAAAAATACAAGAGGTGCTGGAGGGTCTTATATAAAGTAAGTCCTTGAAATGTCAACCACCAAGGGCTACTTAGAGAATTATAGCAACTTTTTTTTAAGCAATATACATTTTTTTAGATCTTTTTTGGCTATTTTTTAATCAGTTTGAAGACAAATATATAGAGGGAAAGGATTGACTCCATGAGCTTCTCACAACTGCTCTAAAGTAGATTATTTGGTCGGTGACATCTTAATAGCTTGCTTTCTGTAATGGCAGACCATTTGGGACATTTAGGGTCTGGGTTGCATATTTCACACAAAGGGAAATATGCCGCGTCAACATAAATGCGGTCATCTTTTTGTGCAGCATAACATGACATTTAGCTTTTCACACAATTTAAAAGAAAATTAGCATCGTTTATTGTCGCTTTAATAGTCACACTTTGCATTTCAGTGCTCGACAAACATAAATACTGCACTAATCAGGCTCGCACTTCTTGTTGATCCCATCACTAAAGTCAACTTGACATTCAACTCCTTGTCACACATTTGTTTACAAGATTGTTACATACGGAGCAGACAAGCGAGAAAACACCCTCGTCAGCTCTCCAGAGACCTGACGAAGTTGTGGACTTTTAAATCGACAATGCTCAATTAAAATGTCCCACGTGTCCCTCTGTGCCTTGGTGTCAGCATGATGGAAAAGGCGGGACTCTTTAACCCCACGAGCGATGGTTTTCCACATCAATCCTGGAAAACCCACGGTGTTTGCAGTTTTTGATTGTCGGCCAGCCAGACGTAAAGCTTTATCGAGTTGCGATAGGATTGCTGGTGAATCTGCACCGTAAAATCTTTTAATGCCAACTCTGGATCTGGAAGCGGATTACAAGGTCCAACTGGTGTTTGTCCAGTTATGTCATTGGAAGAGGGCAATGATGTGAAACCATAGACTCTGGAGCCACTTCCCTTTCTGTCTCGGGATTTCATCTTTTGTTGTTTTGACCTTGTTGCAAACCATGTTTTTTTCGTTTCACTCTGACAAAAGGAAGTGCTCAATGGCATAATTAGAGCATTGTCAGTGGAACAAATAGGAAATCAGCACTCTCAACTTATCTTTCAATCAAAAGCCTCCCCAGCTCCATTTGTATGACCCAGGCAGCCTTTTATCAAACACGATTAAGATTGTGAGGGCATGTAATATGCCGCTTAATTTGCAGAAATGTTCCCCTTCAGGATCAAAACAGGGGAAATAGGGTAGTCACTGTCTCGCGAAAAAACAAATAATAACCGCTGTATTTCTGAGGGGATAAATATATCAAAATGTGTTTCGAGTTCAGGTACGGGGCAACCTTTGTTTGTGGCTCTGACTTTAAGCAGCTGGCATGATTTGCTTTGAGGCTTAGCCCCGTTCACCCAGCAGCTCTGTGCAGCGGGCTGTCTGTCAGTGTTGAGAAGAGGGCTGTCTCGACCTTTCACATCCATCACTGGAGTCTGATGCTGCTTTCTTTCGATTTGGAAAGATAGAACACAAAATAAATCTTTGACCGCGTGAAATAAAAGCAAACAAATAGTTGTGTTATTGCTGATGAGCTTGTATTTTGAGTAAAAATCCAACCCGAGCACCAAAATAATGTTTAAAATCTTGTTTGATGGGAGCTGAAAGTGAAGATCCAGGGAAACGCATCATTAATGTATAAAGATACACACATTTCACTCCACGTGTTACTTATACATCCACTTTATCGTAAACATTCAGACTACAGTGTTATTTGTGCTGGTGCTAGTGAGCCATAACTATTCCATAAGCATCTCTCAATAAAACATAATAACAAATTCAAAGATGAAATCAAATTCCCCTCAATATTTCATCAGCAGGGTCTGCAACCCAGAGGAGAGGGCTGGATTACTGACACTCATGGTCAGCTGGTGGTGCGCTCGACATTTGATGGAATCATCATCATAGGTTGTAAAAATCCAAGATATCATAGAGCATTAATAGAGAATTGAGGAACAGAGCATCAATAGTTGATTTGGTTTATTATAAAATAATGCAGACATGTACAGAGCTAAAGCAAAGTCACTGCCAGACTGTGTACAAAGTTTATTTTCAATACATGAGTGTAAATATGATTTGAGAGATGTTTGTAAGTTCACGTTACAAAAGGTTAAAAAAGGGATTAAAAGAAGATGTATTTCTGTTGTAGGGGTCCAATTATGGAATAATGTTGAAATGGATGTAAGAATGGTGAACTCCTTTTTGGTTTTCAAGGGAATTATTTATAAAACAATTCTTGAGAGTTATAAATGTAATTAAAAACGTACACTACCGTTCAAAAGTTTGGGGTCACTTAGAAATGTCTTTATTTTTCAAAGAAAAGCACTGTTTTTTCAATAAAGATAACATTAAATTAATCAAAAATACACACTATACATTGTTAATGTGGTAAATTAATATTCAAGGTGGAAACGTCTGGTTTTTAATGAAATATCTCCATAGGTGTATAGAGGCCCATTTCCATCAACTATCACTCCAGTGTTCTAATGGTACTTTGTGTTTGATAATCTCCTTAGAAGACTAATGTCTGATTAGAAAACCCTTGTGCAATTATGTTAGCACAGCTGAAAACAGTTATGCTGGTGATATAAGCTATACAACTGGCCTTCCTTTGAGCTTGAAGTTTGAAGAACAAAATTAATACTTCAAATATTAATCATTATTTCTAACCTTGTCAATGTCTTGACTACATTTTATATTCATTTGATAAATAAAAGTGTGATTTTTCATGGAAGACACGAAATTGTCTGGGTGACCCCAAACTTTTGAATGGTAGTGTATGTATATGGAAGATGTATGTGGGAGTATATACAAAATATATATATATTTTTTTTAATCTTCTTTATTTTATATTAATTTTCCGATTTATTTTGATTTCAATTTAGGATAGGAATTTATAAGCATTTTTTGCTTCTACCTATAACTTTTCAGTCTTTCTCTTTTGTATATTATATAGAATAATATTGTATTGTATTTGATTTGATTGACTGAATAAAATACACAAACAAATAGTAATCAGTAATCTTCTAATACTGTGCATGAATCACGGAGAACAATAGTTTTCATATAGTTTCTGTGTGTAAATCGTTGCTTTGAACGCATCTTCATTCACGGTTAATTCAATAGGGACAGATACGCTATACTGCTCACAGAAAAAACTATAATACCATGGTATGGTTTGTGTGAATAGGCGAAGTCTGGAAATAAATCCTGTGGCCGCTATCAAAAAATATTACATTACATATCCTCATTATGAGTCCTAATCATGTTGCCCACGCAAAACTTCAACAAATAAATTGTTTTGTGTACACCTATAAAAACTTCCATTTTCAAATGACATCCCAGGGTGGGGGGATGCCGCTGATTGTCGCGATCATTTTGGAAGCAATCAGTCTGATTTTTGTAAACATATAAATACTGCGTAATGCTGCATGATGGATGCAACCTTTCTGCCAGAGACTATATTAGTGGACGAATTAGGAGGTAACGAGTGTTCAGTGATCACCTCGCCCCCCAAGCACCTCGGCTTGTGTCCAAAAGAATATTTTTCTTGATCTTCTTCTCAGTAGTTGCCATGATTCACCGTAAATAACCACTGATTAGCAGACTCATTTCCACGCATCAACATTCATGAGGTGCTTTTGAATTGCCAATTTATGGTTAAATGTGAAAATGTGTGATGATGGTGGAATATGAGGCTGAACCATGTGCACACTTGATTGGGGTTCATAAGGTTTACTTAATCAACATATTTTTTTTAGGGCTGTGAAACGATTACAATTTTTAATCGGATTAATCACAGGTTTTTGTGGATTAATCATGATTAATCACATATTACCGATATTCTCGGTATATTTTGTGAGAAGATAGAGATTTATGACAAAAGACAGATATATACATGTATACATTCTTCTATACAATGGTGCTGCAACTCAGCAGTTATTTAGCAGTTTTCTTCCATATGGAACATTAATACATCTTCATCCTAAACAGAATGTTTAACCCTCCTGTTACCTTTCGGGTCAATTTGACCCCATTCAATGTTTAATGTCGGTGTTCTTTGGGGTCAATTTGACCCCAGGCTGTTTTTCACTGTCAAACATATCAGAAATATCAACTTTTTTATTTATTTAAAGGGCTATTTAGGTAGTCAACAAACAAACATAAAGTACCTCACACTTAAACTTGGGAAGCAATATTAATTCTAATAATTTTCTGGAGGTTTTAATTGCTGGGGTCAAATTGACCCAGAGGGTAAAATATGTTAGTAAATGTAAAGGTAACAGGAGGGTTAAACAGAGCATTGTTCTCTTGTTTGTCAACCATTAACTCCACCATGATACAATCTAAAGGTGGACAGATTGACAAGTGACTTTTTTTTGCTCGGTCCCGATGCGCGCGCACGGAGCTCTGTGGCGCGCCAGACGGAGATCGATAAGTGTTAACGCAACGCGTAGAGACAGAGATGACATGCTGCTGTGGAGATACGATCAACAACAGACGTTTAGTTTAATAAAAGAACAAAGACGTGCTATAGAGAACATGTCAGGGGCGGGCCAATCTTCTTAATGTCATGCGATCTACCGACACTACGCCGCGATCGACTGGCAGGTCGCGATCGACGTGTTGAGACCCTGATCTACAGGAAGTAAAAGTCGTAACAAGGTTTCCGTAGGTGAACCTGCGGAAGGATCATTACCGATGAACAGACCGTCTGCATGAGAGCGGACAGAGTTCAGATTGAAGTGGTGTATTGGAAGCTCATTTTGCAAGTTACTTTTTTTTCGTCCCGACGACCAACAACAGACAGATTGGAAGCTCATTCTGCGCATGCGTTAAATGCGTTAAATTAAAAAAAACTAGTTAAACCTGTAATTGAATTAACTGAGTTAACGCGTTATTTTTCACAGCACTAATTTTTTTGCCACACAAACATTTCTTAATTTGCATATTCACCAAAATTTTGTGGTTTCGTAGTTTAGGGTTGCTAATAAATAAGTGTGTCCATTGGTATTGTTACGTTTTTATTGACCGTGGATATTTTAAATTAAAGTTGGTTGTTAACAGGTTTTGGGGGCTCAAAGTTGTCGCGCTTTGGAATTCAAGTAGTTAAAAAGACAACATTTTTTGCAAAGAAACACTTCAACAAATACCAATTAAACAAATCTCCCTTTTTTTCAATTAACCCAGTCAGTGTGCTTTCGCTGTGTTTTGGTCGCCGCAGGAAAGAAGGACGTTTTTGAGGAGGGGAAGCGGAGTCTGAAATGCAGATTGAAACCCGAACAGAGGCCGCTCTGTGCCTCCGCAGCCAGCAACTCTTAACCTGAATCGTTTCTCAGAACAGTTTTAGAGGACATTAGTCCTGCATAGACAACTCCAAGATAAAGCCTTCAGACAGCCTGGGATGCCACGAGCTGAGAATGACAGAGAAGTCAGTGTATTCACACTGTCTCCCTCACTCGTATTATATGTTTATTAGTCTGTCTCAAAAACCAGGCTTGTAAAACTGGCCAAGGCCTTCTCTGTCACACAAACCATTTTTCAATCCACATCACAGCTCCACTTTTTTATAGTGTTGCTCTGCCCTCGGAAGGAGCAGTCACAAAAATTCTAATGTTGTCGCTTTTCAGCCGTGAGACGCCAAAGGAAATAGCTGAGCACCCAGTAGTTTGAAATATGAGGTCACTGTCGCAATATACTGCAAGTCTTCAACCCCTCTTTATCACATTTGTTAAAAGAATAGGTTGCAGAGACTTCTGCAAGACTAATGTAAAACAGATGCATTGTGGGAAGACCTTTTCCTTTGCTATCATTACAGTATTAATGCAGTAAAAATGTCAGGAGGAGGACTTATCACTGCAGTGCAAATGCAATATAGATGAAAGAGCTGGGACCACTATCATGGTTACCCCTATATTATATAATGCGATATAGATGCACGATAGAGGATTTATATCACTGTTTCCTGCCACTGAAGAGATAATTAACCACATATATGGTTGTGCTTTAATCGCCTCTTGGTTTAAGCTGTTGGAAATTGCCATGGTGCTATATCAGCTGAGAGTTACACTGAAGCGCGCCTGAAAAGTAGGTGATAACATTTCCTTCACAATTTTCCTTCACATGGTTGCAAAAACTATGAAAATAAGTCCCAAGAAATTATTGCTGACCCCGGTCTAATGGCCAACAAAGAGCCTTAGAGCATTGTCATTTTCTAAATGAAAGGAAGGGGAAATGATTTATCTGCTCTACATAATCCTGATCACCCACATCATTAGTTATAATAAAATGCTAATAATGTACCATATGTCTTCAAGGGAAACTCATTTGTCAAACATTCATTTGAATGAGATAAGAATCTCTGCATTTCTCTGCATTTCTCGAACCTTTCGCAGCGGCAAAGATTACGACGTAATACAGCATCTGGTGAAAAGGATAGGGTCAGCTTTCATTCACATGTTTCTGGAAGTGTCCTCCGACTTGTGTGCTCCTTAAAAGAACCATGAAGAATAGTAACCAGGCAACTGCCTTTTAGATTCTAAGTTCATCAAACATGTGGTTAAGATTGATAACACAGTGGTAGCCTATACATTTGTGAATTTTATACACAGTAGCCTATGTTTTAAGGCATATTCAAACAAAGAAAATGGCAAGTGTGTCTGCAAACGTTCACAACACAGCCTGTGGTCAACGTAATAGGCCGACTAGGACTACTCGTCCTCCTCGGGCTGGTTGGTGAACGAAAGCTCGCAAGCTAACAGCTAATATGCTAAAAAGCAAGAACTTTGCTCGAAATCAATAACTATGCTAGAAAACAAAAATGGTGCAAGCAAGCAAGAACTATGTCATCAAGAACTATGCTAGAAAGAAAAAACTGCAAGCAAGAACTATGCTAGAAATAATAACTTTGATAGAAAGCAAGAACTATGCAAGCGAGCAATAATTATGTAAACAAGAACTATGCTAGCTAGCATACTTCTTGATTACATACTTCTTGATTACATAGTTCTTGCTTTCTAGAAAGAGCTGAGCTAGAAAAAAGTATGCAAGCAAGAACTATGTTACGAAGTAATAACTATGCTAGAAAGCAAGAACTATCCAAGGAAGAACTATGTCAGGAAGCAATAACTTTCACAACATTCCAAACTTCTTTCCATGTTCTTAACAGTTTACGTCCCCTGGCGCCCGCTTTTGTTCTCAAGATTTACTGGAGCTACGAGACGTTATCTTACTTTTTTGCGATTTATCAGTGGACAGTAGGCCTACACGGGCCACTGTGTGCGAAGCCTATATACGCAAAAACAACAGATAACACCGTTAAACGTTCTCTTAGCATGCTTCATAATCTGCTCCCGGATTTAGACTAACTCTCAACAGGCTAGTAACACAAACAACAACATCCCACCTCACTCCCTCTGCCGATCCCGGGTACGTTCATGTGTGTCTCACCAGGGCAATAGATAGTTGAGATGATTGACAGCTCTTACAGCTACACAGGTCATGCAACCTTCACTGACCTCCTGGATTCAGTAAATGCAATAACTATTCTTCGTATCGAGAACAACTTCTTCCTGTAAACACAATAGCACTTATAACTAGGGCTGGGCAACGATTAAAAATTGTTATCGCGATTAATCGCATGATTTCCCTGATTAATCACGATTAATCGCATTTGTATATGCAAAATCCAATAATTAATTCAAAAGTAGTGTATAGCGCACTTCTATTTTAAATGTACTGCCATATGAACTAAAGTGCCATAAAATCTGTCAGGACATTGTCAAACGCTGTTCTGCAGAGACACTGTGACAGAGCGCTGGAGGCTGAGCGCGAAGCAGGGACCTGATCAAAAGGCAGTTGTCTCGCAGCAGCGATCATATTTCGTGCACTATCTGTACTCAGTGTGGTGACTTTATCTAACACATTCCACTGCTGTGCAACTTCAGTAAAGTGTCCCGCGCACGTTTCAGCATCATGTGTCTCCTCTGTTTTCATCACAGTCAGGGCGTGTGAATGCAGCGCCCACTTCTCATCAATATAATGCACAGTAACTCCGAGGTAAATGTGGTTACCGAGTGATGTCCAGTAGGGTGACCAGATTTGAGTTTGTGAAAAAGAGGACACATCTCTCTTGTTCTGCCTGTTTTGTGATATACATGCCTAAAAGGTGACCTAATATTTCTAGACTGAAATAATATTGGCATTATAATTATTATAACTATGAGGATTTTTTTGTTGCCTATTTTGTGGAGGACTTGGTGCCCTACGCACAGCGCGTAGTGCGCTATGGGAGCGGCGGCGCTGGTCGTAGTTTATAGCATGCCGCACCAGGGTTGCCAGGTCTGTGTGACAAAACAAGCCCAATGGCCAATCAAAACCAGCCCAAAACCAGCCCAAAAACCAGCCCAATATCAGAATTCAAAATATGCCCATAACTCCTTCATAATGCCCCCCTGAGATAGGAAAGTGACCCACTGCGAGCGTTGTCGACGGGGGGGGGGGGGGTGCTAGTGAGAGTGTGCTCAACTGTGTGCGCGGATGTGTCGTCGTGTACATGCTGATCTGGAGTCAGTTTGGTAGGATTTGGGTATAAATAAATTATTTCATTTTAAATATGGATTTTTATTTCAAGATATTCATGTAATTTGCATGCAAAATAGGTCTACCCGAACCAGCGGTCAAAAAATTCAACCCGCGGCAACACTTCAAAAGTAGCCCAATTCCGCGGGAAAACCGCGGACCTGGCAACACTGCGCACAAACAACAATTAACTAGTAGAGGCGGCAAGGTGCTCCGTGTTGCCAGATTGTAGATGGTGAAGTATCGTACCAAAGGCTCAAAATGGTTATATTTGGAGGATAATTATCGTGTATCTGGCAACCCTGAGATCTGTCGACCAATGACTGTTCTCTATACCGTCAGAGCTCACGTAAGAAGGGAGATACCATTTCCAAAACTTGTAAGGGGTAAATACTAGTTTATGAAAACCCAGAGAAACACAAATATCCGACGAAGCAAAATCCCGACGTTTATAGAATTCCTGCCGGACGCATTTTTTAGGTCTCAAAAGCAGGACATGTCCGGGGAAAAGAGGACGTCTGGTCACCCTATGTCCAGTCGTCCCCAGTGAGAGCAACAGGGTGCACGTTGTGAAGCTGTCGCTTTTGCAGTCCTCTCCTTTTCATACAACTGGTGTATTCTCCGTGTGATGTGTGAGGGCGTCTCATACCTGCCGTCATTTGTTGAGATTACTTTTTTTCCGGTTCCGCAGCAATCAGTAGCAGACTTTTACAAAATAAAAGCCTGTGAGCAACAAACTTTTACAATAATAAAATAAATAACAAAACCTGCGTTAACGCGCGATAAAATAATTGTCGGCATTAATTAATTGATGCATTAAGATAGATAGATAGATAGATAGATATATACTTTATTAATCCCCAAGGGGAAATTTGTCGAGTCAGTAGCAGCAACACACAAGAATAAAAAAACAAAACACAAAATATAAGAAGGGTTAGGGTGATCTGGCAAGAGGTGAACTGTTGTAGAGCCTCATAGCCGTCGGCAGGAATGATCTGTTGTCCAATATGGACACCAGTTTCTTCAACGTCCTCCTCTCCACCACCTGTTCCAGGTGCTCCAGCTGGCAGCCGATGATGGAGCCAGCCTTCCCGCAAGATTAGCGCGTTAACGTGCCCAGCCCTACTTATAACAAGATAGGCCAACATTACATGTTCATTAGAGTACTTTTTTTTTTTTTTTTAAGTGATTGAAGAAGGGAAGAAAAGCTCTCAGATAGAGACTGTTTGGAGACGGGCTACTAAAGGTCTGTTAACTATTATATAACTATTTGCCCACTACAAGCAAATCCACAGATTGGACCTACACTACTGTTCAAAAGTTTGGGGTCACTGAGAAATGTCATTATTTTTCAAAGAAAAGCACTGTTTTTTCAATAAAGATGACATTAATCAAAAATACACTCTATACATTGTTAATGTGGTAAATGACTATTCTAGGTGGAAACGTCTGGTTTCTAATGAAATATCTCCATCGGTGTATAGAGGCCCATTTCCATCAACTGTCACTCCAGTCAGGCACGTGCACAGACATTTTGGGGGGCAGGTGCTCAAACCAAAAAAAAGGGCACCCATCGGCAAAATGATTTTTATATTGATTGCTGTAACTAGAAATTAGCAAGTAATTGAAACACATTGTGTCGTGAGAAGACATGAGAGCTAAACAAAATGAAATTGTTTTCTATGAACAATTACAATTAGTTTTTATTTACAAAATGATAGGAGCGAAAAATGCCATATAATAAACAACTTATTAACCTCGACCGCTCGGTCATGCCGGGACATATCAAACCTCTGTAAAAGCATTAAAAAGCCTCAGTCTGATATTTACCGGCATGACCTCACTCTGGGTTAGTAAGTAGTTATTACAAGTGTTGTTTACCTTCGCATTGAAAATGCGGAAGGTTATGTTTTGATCGCTGTGTATTTATTTGTATTTGTGTGTGTGTTTGTGTGTGTGTTATTCGCATAACTCAAAAAGTATTCAACCGAATCGCATGAAATTTGGTGGGATGATTGGTTATTATCCGGGGACCATTTGATTAGATTTTGGGATCGATCGGGTCAAAGGTCAAGGTCATGAAAAGGTCAAAATCTTCTTTTTTCCATAGCGCGGTCAATTTCTATCCAATTGGCATGCAACTAATGCCAACATGTTCACATGACACCAAGCTCCCCACACTCTCATGCCAAGTACCAAAAAAGTGGCTGCGGCGAAGTATGCGCTCTACCGAGTGCCCGTTCTAGTTTTTCTTGCGTTTACTCTTTTCACCCTCTGCAATGCTCATACAAGATTGATCTTTGTAAAACTGGAACAGACAAAACAAAGAGAAACATACCACATAAAACAATGTGGTACAAGGATAGCAATCATAGTTTAGCTGCAATTTTCTAGCTGTGAATTCTTGTGACATTTATAAAATGAATTAATAAGTTCAACATACTTTCGAAATTGTCTCAATAGCATTTATACAACACAAATAAGATGCCTGCCTGGATATCTCTCCCTCTCTCTGTTCACATGACGTCAGTAAACAGCTGGACAAGGCTGTGAAACCACGGATTTCGTGAGTTTTTTGTTTATTTTCTTCGGACTAGTTGCAACGTCATGTTTTTAGCAGCGCTAATGTCGACGGGGTTAATTTATCACCAAACAACGTCAGGGGACAAACACCGTCATGACCTGTGTGTCTGATGCTGCTGGTCAGAGGAGAAGGAGGTGCACCCGTTTAGCGTGGCGCGAGGAGCACTGCGCGAGCACTGAGTGGAGGAGGAGGAGGGAGGCGGGGGCTCGTGAGCGGCGCGGAGCATGTCGGGGTGAAATTCTCACAAGAACTCAAATAAATGCCCCGTCGGATATCAAAACACATTTGGGGGGACTTGATGACAGAGAGTCATTTTTATTCTTAAATACTGATGAATTTTAAAAAAGTGGGCTCCAGCAAAAAGGGCACTTTTCTCATCCGGGCAAAAGGGCTGGTGCTTGAGCACCACTAGGGCTCTATCTGTGTACGTGCCTGACTCCAGTGTTCTAATGGTACATTGTGTTTGCTCATCGCCTTAGAAGACTAATATCTGATTAGAAAACCCTTGTCCAATTATGTTAGCACAGCTGAAAACAGTTATGCTGGTGATATAAGCTATACAACTGGCCTTCCTTTGAGCTTGAAGTTTGAAGAACAAAATTAATACTTCAAATATTAATCATTATTCTAACCTTGTCAATGTCTTGACTATATTTTCTATTCAATTTTCAATTCATTTGATAAATAAAAGTGAGTTTTCATGGAAGACACGAAATTGTCTGGATGACCCCAAACTTTTGAACGGTAGTGTATTCCATCTAAATTATTCGATTTGAACTGCAGAATGTAAACCTTTTTAAATGAGAGTGTATCTAGGCCTTTACATGTGCTGCTTCCCATTATAAAGCATTTTCTCTTCGGAGGCTGAGGGTGTTACGAGGTTACAGATGTAAAAAAAACCAGCGGCTGAAATGTCCTCTGAGAATCTATGATACTTTATTAAAGACAATGTGTTTATGAATGAGTACCACCTGCACGCCGTTTATGTGATTAATAAGCGTGTAAAAAAAACAGAAGAAGAAATCCCAGGTGCAGCAGCGTCAGTCTGCTTCAGACAGATTCCACTGTATCGTTCAGCCACTGGCTTCCCATTTAAACCACTCGAGGAAAATGAACGGCCATGATGGGATATATATTGCTGCTCCCGCTGTTGTCAGTTTGGCTGAATGCATGGCCATGTTATCTATTACCTCCTATAAATTCCAATTATCTTGCTCGTCAGATAAGATCACACGCGCATACGCCCCCATGTCAGCAGAGCGACACACAGACAGAGCAGGAGGCTACCGAAACTCAGTGACGGCAATAAAATAATAGTGTCCTTGAATCTAATCTCCACTACCTCAACTGTAGACACATTCCACACCAGTCTAATTAAAGCTGATTTGGCATGATGTACACGCTACGGGCGAGATGAAATAAACATGATTAGGTTAGACAAATACTGAGCTCAATATTTGTGAAGGTTTGGAAATTAATAATACATTTCATATGATAAACACTTGCACCATAGGCTCCAAGCATGGAATGCTAAATAGTTACGTTGTTGTGCCAGCCAAGAATCTGGGGCCCCCTGCTGTTATTGATTCAACCTCTTTGTTAAGTGCTGAAAATATAACTCTTCCGGCACTTGTTATCCCTTGAAAAAGGGCCTAATGTGATTAGAATTTGCAATGTCAATGAGTTTCTCCGAGGCTGTGGCGCTCCCACCCCTCAACCCCCCCCCCCCGAAAAAATGTTGAACTGCAACACACTATTTACAGTCGTTTTTTATTTATTCCAAAGCAAACTGCAGTAAAGTGTTGGCTGTGAATCAGTGCACACTTCACAGCCAAGTACAACATCGGTAAGACATTGCACCTTTATGCCTGCGCCGTTAAACAAGTCGAAAAAAGGAAAATAGACGCGAGCTGCCAACTGCAAAACTTTTGGTAATGATGCAAAATATTTTCTGCAATTTATGCAATCTGCGAGATCTGGGACACGCTGTGTTTACAGTGATTTCCACCTGAGAAGGACTGGCCCGAGAGAGAGAGAGAAAGAAAATAATGTCCCGCCCCTTGTGAGCTGCTTATCGCGAGCACTCAGCAGTGTCATCCTCTAAAATTAGGTTGTGCTGGCTGAGCACAATCTGGTAAACATCAAATAAACGGGGGGAGGGGTAAGGGAGGAGTCTGTTATGTGACATTATTAATCTTGAGATGTGGAGAGGGAAAGAAAGAAAGGCAGAAAAAGGAAGAAAAAAAGGAACGGTAGGGAGAATTGAATTGAGAGAGGGCGACATGGTTTGAGGAGAGGACAAGATAACTTCCCTTTGAACAGTTTTTTACAGGCAGAAGCTCCCGGATAAAAAAAGAAGAAAAACATTTAGCTAAATGAGGTTGCCACTCTCACCTGGCACAGCTGCAGATGTAGGTGGGAGGAGAGTTTGCCACGAGCTTGAGGTAAAGAGAAGTTGAGGAAATGACTCGCCCCTCGAGCCTGGTGGGCAATCACCGCAGCCAGACGCCCGCACACACACACACACACACACACACACAAACACACACCAGCAGAAACATGACCGTCTCTTTTTGGATAGCCCCAGCATATCCAATCCCACCTCTTTTTCTTTTCGCTGCCACACTGCAGCTCTATATCTATTAATGAGGTCAAAATCAAATTCCATCTCACGCCTCAAAACAACATAGTGTTTATTTTGTGATGAGCCAGTCATGAAAAGTTAATGTGTGGTTGTATTATACCTTGACTAATACCTCGGGGTCTGAGGATCAAGATATCTTTTTTGATTTTTATATCCCTCCTTTTTCTAACAGAGTACATGTTATATAAGGCATTTATCTCATTTGATTTGTTTGGTCACCCGGTAAACAGCTACTTATCCAGGGCAGCTCTACAGGAAGTGACTTCAAATGATGCTGACTCAGCAGACACCTCAGAGCATATACCTGTATAACCACGCACAGCCAATTAGGGATGCGCGTGCATTTGTATTTGCACTGAAAAAGCATTTGCTGTGGTGGTTGGTGCAGAATACATCATGTGGGCTTGGTGCAAAAGATATGCAATTGAATTTTATGGGACTGTTTTGAAAAACACTTACAGTACAATATGTACCATAACGGGAGAAGGCGTGACGCTCGTGACCTCGAATGACATTTTGCACAGTGAGCCATGTATGGAAATGTCATCGGAGAAAACAAGGGAGTCCATCAGTACCACATTCACAATTGATGAATGCATGCATCTGGGCAGGTCAGAAAAGAAGAAGAGAAAAGGCCACCGTGGCACTTCATCCACTAGTGATGAAAATCCAACCGTGATCCTGCGGTGGGGGGTTCGGGACAGAAGAGGGTTTTCAAGGTAAAGCTGCTATAAAAAATAAATGACTATTTGCAACAAACACAGTGGCTCCTTAATCATTCATGGGTCATGTAATGGAAAAGGAATGAGAGAGGAAATCCTTTACCAAAACAAACTCATATGGAACAACAAGATTAAGGGGACAAATGTCATTGAGTGTGAGCAAAGCCTCTTACCCACATTTTTTTAATATGGTATGTTGTAGGTATAGAATATCGGTAGGCTGGATTAATGAGAGACAAGATTATCAAAGCATACAAATAAAAATGTCTCCTGTTACCTTTATATTTACTGACATATTTTACCCTCGGGGTCAATTTGACCCCAGCAATTAAAACCTCCAGAAAATTATTAGAATTAATATTGTTTTCCAAGTTTAAGTGTGAGGTACTTTATGTTTGTTTGTTGACTACCTAAATAGCCCTTTAAATATATAAAAAAGTTGATATTTCTTATATGTTTGACACAGTGAAAAACAGCCTGGGGTCAAATTGACCCGAAAGAACACCGACATTAAACATTGAATTGGGTCAAATTGACCCTAAGGTAACAGGAGGGTTAAGAGCACGAAAGTCATTGTTTCGTTGAAACTCAAGCTACCGAATAGTTCAGGAAAGAAGATATCGTCAATGTCTACACCACCGTTATGATGTCAAAACCCAGAGGTGTTCATATCCTCAGTGGAATTAGATCGAGCTTGGGGTGGCTTGAACTGTGGCTCCTCAAGGTCCCGCGTTACGTTGACTACACTGTCGATGAACGTCCACGCAAGCGCACGCAAACAGATGTTGCTGCGGACTAGCGTCTGTCCGGAGGATGGATTAGTCTCTCAAGGTGGCAATGCTGAAGAATTCAGTCCCGGATGATTTAACAGTGTGAACATAGAGTGAAACCCGTGGAATTGTGCTTTTGAGTTAAGCAGCCTGGAGTTTTAGGCTACATCTGAATATTCGTAATAACATGCAAATTTTTTTCAGAATAGTGTGCTTAGCTCCATTTATTATATGTATTAAACGAAGAAAAACTGGAATACAGCTTTTTCCCCCCCCCCAGTAATGTCACCACTGACACCCACTTCGTGATACTGAGAATATATATAAATACTGCAATGCTTTTTATCAGAGGGCCATCGGCTGAATCACCATTGTTTCGACCTCCTTTGGTAACAATAGTGTCAGAAAAAGACGTTAATATTACTGAATAATGATGTTGTCATTTGCCATGTTTTTACAGGAACGCAGAACGACATATCGGTCCCCAGTGCCGGAAGACAAGGGAGCTGCATATATTTCTCCAAAAAACTGAAACTTCCAATGAGTATTCATTTAAACTGCTAAAGGAATTGTCTTCTTCTCCCCTGCCAACTTGTTTGCCCATGCAAATTTGCTGCCGCTCTCTCTCTCTCTCTCTCTCTCTCTCTCGCTTCACCACTCACTTCACACTGGCTCTATTATTCTGCATATTTACCTACGCTACTCTTACAACTACTGGCTTGGGAGAAATCCATTCGCATTTTCACGTTAGCCACCATCGTCTCCTACACGCTTTCCACATACAGATGTTTCAACTGGTTGCAATCTGCACTCTCACCACTACATGGCGCCAAACCCTACACACTGGCCCTTTAAATAAAATGTGTCAAGTTTGCGACTGCTCCGATTACTGCATTGCTGTGACATTTGTGTATTCTTTCATCGATTTTCCATAATGTGCGTTCTCCGGCATAGTCAATATATTTATGATTGTGTGCATTATTTCATATATGATGTATTATCTCTTGATTTGATCCATTTCTTTCTCTTGCACCTTTTTTTTCTAAAAGCTATTAAAATAAATTGCACTTGATATGAAAAAAAGGCAAGTAGAAGATTGGTCATTAAAATTGATAACTTTCTGCCTCTGACTTTCTTCAAGGCAAGTCACTGAAATGGTTCAGTGCGTAAACCTCAGCCAAAAAGAAATTGCTTTTTTGTTCCGAAACTGAAAGGATATAATTCAGCTGACCAATCGCCTAAATGCAAGGGATTAGATTACCATGAAGATCCTACCCTCCACAAAAAAGAAGATGAACACCTCCCCGCCAACACTGGGGACACAGAAAAGCCTGTGATCCGTCCAAATCGCCCTCTCAATTATCATTGTAGAAATGCTACAGGAGGATTCAAGGTCCTTGGGTGATAAAGATGTCGCAGTAAGAGAAGCTCAAGTAACCGAGAGCGATGAATGTGAACTGAATTCAATTTATTTTATTTTATAGTGCTGCAATGTACAGTAAAAGTATTTCAAAGCCATGTAAGTTCATTCAGGAATAACTGCAAGTACAACCTCAGCACCACGCCGTAATCAAGACGCAGTCTCATTCTAGAATAAAAATGCATTATCAACATAGAGAAATAATAAAAACAGAATATGATGTGCATTATACTTCAATATACAACAATAAATATGGATTTTTTTTTTATTATCTAAATATATAACTTTGTAATTATAATAACGCTGAGAAGTGGCGTATATGATGGAGGGTTGAAGTGCATGAATAAAACTTAAATACAAATATGAGTACAAATGAACAGTAAACCAGATAATTGCACAGCACTATTGTACTGTTAAGTCAGTATTGTACAGTTGAATTATTGTACAGCATTGTTGTACTGTATTGCACAGTTAAAGATACAACCTAAATAAATGATGGTGTTGTAGCCGCTGACAGGGGTGACATGGGTCAGAGTATATTGACCCACAGTGGGTGACAGGAGTTTGATGGCCACAGGCAGTAACTGACTTCCTGTCTTGCACTGAATGTTTTATTGCACTTCACAAGCACATCGTGGAGTTGGAGTGCGACATTGTTCAAGGTGACACGTAACTTGTGTAGCTGGCATCCACCGAGAGTTCATAAAACATAATCTGAACTCATAAACTTCTTTCAGGAACTGATTTCTTGACCAAAAGAGCACCAAGTGGTCAGACTCACAGTTGTGTCTGGACATCCTCAGAGCAGAAAACAACAACACTCAAATCGTTAAAGCTCGGTCTACCAGGTTTTATGACCCCGACTGAGTTTTTCATATGTTTTAGGACAAGGTGAAACAACATGTTAAGAAACTAACTTTTCATTGATATTCTCGGCCTCGTCGTGGTAAGTACCGGTATTCCTTTGTCGCTGACCCAAGACTCCTAATTTGTGCTGTAATGTTGAGATGAATGTTATCCATTCATTTATTATGCAAATAAGTACACATGTATATCTGCATAGGTCTGTCTGTCGTGATAACAATGTCCATGTTGGGTTTTTGTTTGATTGATTCAATCTTTAATTGATCAGCTTTCATTCAGTGATTTCAGCAAATTAGGAAGATTTTAAACAACTCTGTAAGCAACTAGTATACATTCTGTAAAGTAAGGTTAAATGAAGTAATCGATATGGGAAATATTATTCATCCTATTCTTAATCATTCCTTTCATTGTGTTTATTTTATTGTGTAATAATTTATTTTACGTTTACTTATAGGGTTAGTGAATCAAATACATTTCATTTATAAAGAACTTGATCATTTCATTTGAAATAATAGGTCCCTGTACACTTCGAGAAGAACTCCGTAAAAACAACCCTGAGATTACGATTTATTGAGTAAATATGTTCCAAAATTGTCTGGCATCCAAAATGTAATCTTTTGTTAAATTCCGTGCGGTAAACTAATGGTGGCTTATGATGTAATGTGCCATCATTTTTTTATACCAATGTGTGAGTTTACAAGTCAGCTGCTGCATTTCTGGAGTTCCATTTAATTGTTGTGGTGTGCTTTATTCCTTTCCCCTGTAGTCAGGCATATATATATCACATGACTCAGCCATCAGCTACATCTTGGAAAGCAACAGCAGAGAAGAAAAGTTAACTGCAATTAATTTTTATGGGATCTTCTGGTGTGGCTCAGAGCACCTCTGGTTTTGACCTTTTAAAATATGTATTTATTTATTTTAATAGAGCACTGTGATCTATGTGATCAAACTACAAAGGTGCAGTCAGTAGAGTGCAGATCTAGAGTGCAGTGCTTCTGCTGTCTAACTTTTTGTCTAGACTGCAGATGCATCCGATGTGCTTTGGCCCCGCACGTCTTACAAGACAGATGCGCCGCAACTGTAATCCATGCAGATGTCTGCATCGGCTCCGACTGTCGGCTTCAGGACTATCTTTTGAGAATACCTATGTACTCTTGAGGTTGACGCCAAATTAAAAAGGCCCTGAATAACTGTGGGCCCGAGCAATAGCTAGATGTGTGTGGTTCCGTTAGCGGTTATCCTAACACACTGTCCAAAATAAATCAGCGTAAAAACTGTTTCCCCCTCACTGTGGCTGTGTTCAAAATCACATATTAACAAATACTAACTAGAACGGGCACTCGGTAGAGCGCATACCTTCGCATATCACAAGATTGGGCATTGAATTATGAACATTTTGGCATTAGTTGCCAATTGGATAAAAATTGACCGCGCTATGGTAAAAAGAAGAGTTTGGCCTTTCCTTGACCTTGACCTTTGACCCGATTGATCCCAAAATCTAATTAAATGGTCCCCGGATAATAACCAATCATCCCACCAAATTTCATGCGATTCAAGAAGATTTTGACCTTTTCATGACCTTGACCTTGACATTTGACCCGATTGATCCCAAAATCTAATCAAATGGTCCCCGGATAATAACCAATCATCCCACCAAATTTCATGCGATTCGATTTAGAACTTTTTGTGTTCTGCGAGGAACACGCATACAAATAAATAAATAAATAAATACACGGCGATCAAAATATAACCTTCCGCATTTTCAATGCGAAGATAATTATACTTAGTGAGACGTGCAATGCACTGTGATGCGTTAACGTTGCATAGTATGTGGATTTTGTTTCCAGGAGAAATGCGTTAGCAAGAAGAAGTACTCAACTTTCCCACAAAGCGTTGCATCTGGGTGCCTTGAGACCGGCTGTCAGGCTAAAAGCTGTTATGATGTCAATTTATTTAAAAAGGTGCTCGAGACATAGAGATTTGGGAGCATTTATATTGCCCATCGACGGCTCTCAACATGCCGCTCGCAGCCAACATTTCCAATTGCGCTACGCGAACTACGTCAGGAGTGCTTTACCCGAGGAGCGTAAACAACATCAAGGCCCATAAGATAGCCAATACGCGGACTACAGTGGTGGCGATGCACTTAGCGCTGTTATTACTTGAGCCTACAGGCAGGGGGCCGGTTCAAAACTGTCAACAGTCCATCAGTGGTAGTAAGTAGCAAACAAAGTGTGAGTAACAGCAACCAAGAGAAGTCCGTTAGCAGAACGCGAGAGTAGCCGTGGACAGAGATGCACACACACACACACACTCACGAACACATGTACCCACTCATGACCGATCACATTATCTCCTGGTGGTGGAGATGATAAGGAATTACAAAGACAGGGATCTGTGCCTCTCAAACACACGCCCTGTGACAGACACCACGCATGCGCCGCCTTTTCAAGCTGGAGCTTTAATCCCGAAAAAGGGTTTAAATCAGTTTATATCTGATTTCAAATACAACGTGGCTTTTTTTCCCTTTTAGCTGCAGAGGGAGGAAATCAATAAGCAGAATAACGCTGCTGCTGTCGGTGCCGCTTCCACGCCTTTACATTCAGTGTCACCAATTTACGACATAGCCTTTAGACCTCGACCTTTATTCATCTGCTCTCTTATTTATTTGCAACAGCTGAGGGTGTGGGGGGGGGGGGCGAGAGAAAATGCGTGCATGTGTGTGTGTATATTATATATATAGAAACAAATACACATATAGATATGCGTGGGTGTGGGTGTGTTAGAGAGAGAAAACAGGAGATGGAAAGATCATTAGAAGAAGAGTATTAGAGGAGAGGAGGAAGGAGGGGGAACGAGAGAGATAGCGAGGAATCACAGGAATAGATAAAGGGTCTTATGGAGGTGAGATTTTCAGACAGATCTTTTCAGGACAATAAACAGCGAGGAAGGCTTCGGTTCAAGAGGTCGGCGTGTGGTCCTCCTGCGAACCCGGCCTGCATAATGACGGGAAACGTTCTTACTCCGAGCGGAAGATAAAAGGATTTGTAAGGGTACGTAAGTACAGAAGGGGAGCGGAGAGAGCGATCAATAATTAATTTACTTTCAACAGTCAGGGGCAATTAACACGCTTTTTTGCCCATTACCCGCCTAAAAGGGCCGACCGACACCGTGGCTCGAGCCCCTAATCTCGCTGACCATTGTCACAATCGAGGATTACAAGGCCGGCAAATCGATGCGCGCACACACACACACACACGCGCACCGACGCGGAAAACACGCGCGCTCCCCTAAACACCGGAGACTTGGATTAGCAGCGGTTTTGTGCGGTTACAAATGTCGAACATGCAGGATTTTGTCGCATTAACCCCCCCCCCGTCCCGAAAATTCGGGAGGACGGCCGAGCCGAGTCGCCGTTTTTGGTGGTGCCTTTTTGTTATCAATCACAAAAATTGCAATTGCAAAAAATGTAATGCAATATCAATATCTGATGTGGCCTGAATATTTAGAGCAGAACACAGAGGGCCACTGCGGTGTGACCACGCGTATTCAAGTACGAGCTGTTTGTTATGGGGGGGGGCTTTTTAATTTCTGCTGGCAGCCATGGAGCTGGATGTGTGTGAGGGTCGTTCCCTTTTATTTGTGAGAGTGTCCATTGTTTTCAGGGCAGTGAATCTGTATCTGCTTCAGAAAACAATCAGCAGATGCGAGATATCGTTTTCTCCTTTATTTACATCGACTCCCCGCGGTGCTACCCCCCCCCCCCCTCCTCCTCCTCCTCCTCCCTCGGAAGAAAATGTCGACATATTAATGGTGCGTGTGTCTCGAAGCCACAACACGCTATATGTGAATTGTTTCCCATATTCTTAAGACATTAGCGCTCCGAGCACAACTCCATAAGCTTTTGCGACCAGTGAATTATTTTTCTTTTTTTTCTAAATGTAGATGAGCTCTCCACTCCGCTGCGTTCATCAGTATTTCTCATATGGAATATGTTGCCAGGGTAACACCATTTACGCACGATGAGCAGACCTCAGAGTCAAGATCAAACTCGGCATCATAAGCATATACTTCAGCAGCTCATTCTGCTTCAGATGGAAATGTGTTGCAGATGTTGTTGTTTTTTTAAACATGATACGCACAACACTCACAAAAAGCATGACATTGATTTTGTGGACTAGATTTGGTGGTGTGAGTAAAAATCTCCAAAGAAAACGACGGAAAATCCTTTTTAACACTTCAGATGATTTGTTGATATCTCAAAACTTTTTTTTAAATTAGGAAAACATTTTCAGACTGGCTTCATAAAGAAGCTCCTTGTATGATTTGTTTAGCCCAGATGCGTCGAGGCCCGGCCCCTCGGCTGCTGACAATTTGAGAGCTGACTCATACTCATATTTCCCACTTTGCACTTCTCCGGGATGCGATTTATTTTCCTTTTTGTCCTGCGTTATGATGCTCGTATGCAACCTTCTGGTTATGATGCTGCATTCTTGGCAAATACTTTAGAAGCAGTCTGGAATTATTTTTTTTATAATTCTCCCCCCCCCCCCCTCGTTATTTTGAATCCCGTGAACGTCTCTGACCAGTTGAGCGTACAGCGGGAGGCGTCGATGAAGCACATTAGAGGAATGTGAAGTGAACCTCAGCGGCGTTATAGTTTGCCATGACCATATCAATCAATTTCCATTACATAAATAAAGATGTAGGTTTCTAACAAGCAAAGCACGCAAACATTTTTAATTTCACTTAATTGCGGCTGCTCGTCGCTCCGTGACAGCAGCGTAGGCGCCGAGGCAGCTGTCCGAGTGTAAATCACATCACGCCGTAATCTGTAACCCAGGGAACCGCGACATAGGTTATTTTACGGTGGTCGCTCCCTTCATTGAGCGGATGCACAGACGCACAAAGTGCATCTTTGTGGCTTGAGGCCCGGGCGGCTTGCCTCCATTACAGACATCTTTGTGTCATTGTGCAGCCTGTTCACAGAGGAGGCTGCGAGATGTGTGAAGGAACATGGCTATTCTTACCTTATTTCACACATTGGGTTTACATGGGATGAAAAAAAAAATTGTATATATATATATACAGTATAGTGCCAGAACTGGAGACTTGTTTGGATAGTAGAACGCCTCCTGCACATTTGAACATGGCTTCGTTTGAAGCAATTATGAGTGTCAATATGAGTCACATATCCCAGTGATGGCTGATTTTAGCTCCTGCAGCCTCTTTTTCTTTTCAAATGATTTAAGAAAAGTTCAATGTATTTATTTTATTTACGCCCTTTTCCATCAAACAAGTCTGTCACAACGTGTTTTTTAAGAACAAAGCACACGGGTATAGACTCAAAGCAGGACCAGCAAAGTGGCCATCGCAGGCTGGGTTATTATACCAAAACATCGATTCAAATTTGGATACAGTGACTATCACAAATATATGTCTCGTGTCATGTCGAGTTTTGAGATTCACGCCAGAACGCCAGTCGAGTGGACAGTTTTTCTATTTTCTGTTATTACGCTCAGCCAACCTCCAGATGCTTGATGCTCAGCCAACCAATCGCAAATGTCAAAATATGAAAAACTGCCTCTGACATAACAAATTATCTTGACATGCACACGAAAAAAATAAAATCCTTTTTCTGGATATTAAAATAGTCATTCGAGCATCGTTAAAGGACCATTCAGAACTATTCTCATCGTCGTTTCAGTGCTTTTCAGATTTTAAATGCGGATTTTCAGACTCAAATATCAAAAGATCACCAGATGTCAGAATCCAGATGTCGTATTAACAACACACGGCGCTGTCGACTGACAAGTAGCAGTGATTATAATACAGTATGTAAAGGTATTTATTAAAGTGAATATATTGCCCGACACTTAAAATTATTAGTATTGTTCAAGTCAAAATATACAAATTGACCTCTGAGTCTTTTTGCTTTATAAGGGTCTCCGTGACACGGAGCTCCCCTTATAATACGGAGTTGATTCCTCCTTCTAGTTTCAAACATGGGAAGATGAGGACATCATTATTGCCCTCGCGGACGCGGTCAGCAGCCCCGTGGATGATGACCGACCTACTGGGGCCTTCCGGCTTAGGATTCCTTGAGAGGCTCTTGAGGTACCGCGAACGAGAAATCGTTAAGTGACACATCTGTCACGGAGCACGGAGGGAATCAGCACCTCCCGCAGAGCCCGAGAACCATCTGCAACCTCCTCTGCCGCAGCTTAGTCCAGAGAGGCGTCATGTCAGAGTGTGTAGAACTCCTTCTCTCGTGCATTGGAGGTGGTACAAAAACATCAGTCAAGTGGAGGGTGCGCTGCTTGAGTCTGCCTGTCCCTTTTATACGCCGCACAGGGGCTGGTGAGCAGGAGGTTGACGGTTGCTTCAGGCGATAGGGGGAGAATTGTAATGCGGATCCATTTTCTGGTGGGTGGGGATGGTGGGGAAAGTATATAAATAAATATATATATATAAGAGACACAGCTGCTATTTACAGATATCTTCTTCCCCCGGTGTGTGCAACAGCAACTCTCGGTGGAAATCCTCAAATGTCCTCACCCCCAAAAAACGTTTTGTGGCGGTTTGAAAGATTTGGAGGCAGGATGTCAAGCGTGTAGCTGTACCGCCTCCCTGTGGACGCTTTGTGAAAAGAGAGCGGAAGAAAAAATCCCCCACTGGTCGCAATCACACTCGAATGCACCGCTTCGTGATTTATTACCGATGGCAACAAAAAGGTGAGCGGAGCAGATATTTCGATAGATAGATGCACAGACTGCAGTGTGGAGGAGGGGGGGGGGGGAAATAAAAAATGATTTCCAAAGTTTACTGCGAAACAAACGGAGCTCAGAGGCCTGACCTCAGCCATCCGACACCTTTGGGATGCATTCCAAATGCAGACTGTGAGCCTTGTCGCCCGACATCAGGGCCAGACTTTACTTTACTTTACTGCTCTCGGGGCCACGCAGGCATAGAAAGAGGGCTAGAACATTTTTACTGAAGTACAAGGACAATACTTTATTTTTAAGTAGGTAAGATATTGACTTACAAAAGTAAGTATAAATGACAAATAAAGTCAAAATGGCAAATACATGTCATGGTGCACATCACATCACAGCCTTTATGTCCAAACCAATTATATATCCATTTTCTCACGTTGCTACCTACATCAAGTTTTTCGCGTCGCCCAAAACGCGTGAGTTTTCTCGCTCGACCATTCACCGTGTTCACACCATAAGTGTCGAGACGCTCCGCGAGGGGCGGGGCTTATCTCCGTGCCTCGTCTCCGTAAAGACCGTTATCATCTCCTTCATCCACCAGAATAACTAACCACTAGTTCTGCTTTATATTTGTTGTGGACGTCCCACACACTAACGCCCTCGTGTTTGGGTTCATGACATCACCTGTAGGCTCACTCAGCTCGGTCACTTTCACCGATGAAGCGACTGTTACGTCTGGAAGATTTCCGCTTCCAGCGCTACGAGAGCGGAACTCAAGAGCCGATTGGCCCGAGTTGTGAGATGACCGCCTCAAAGTTGAAATATTTCAACTCGGGGCGAAAATTGCGCCGCTGAAAACGCGTCGCCCATATCGCGTCGCCCGGAAAAATATTGCGTCTATCGCAGCCACAAGCGTCTGTACGTTGACTTTTCATGGGATTCGGTCACGCGAAAAAATAGTTTCGCTTTTGGTGTGAACGCACCTTAAGGAGGCGAAAACTCCATTATAAAAAAACATCAAAGGGCAACGATTGTCAATTATGGGTTTGACATCACCGGAGCAGACCGCCATTAGCCAAACACAATCACGCGTGTTAAGAGCGACGAAGAAGAGCTCACGGCAGCCAATCACATCGCAGCGTGCGTTCGTGTACTCGTCTGAAGGCCTTCCTGCAGATCTTGTGCATCGGCGATGTCCTCCACAATCTGAATTCACAATCCGTCTGCTCCCCCACAACAGGGGTCACACTTTTGGAGCTGGGTGTGGCTCCTGGTGTCACCTCTGTGAGGTTGAAGGGGGGAAAAAACTGGCCTCACACGCAACTCACTGAAGGTTCCTCAGTGGACGCAGAGGTCAAGAGGTCAAGAGGCCAGCATTAGCCAGAGGCACACTCAGCACCTGGTATTTGTGGGTGTGTTTGATTTGGATCTCAGTTCGTGCCCCCTTGGTGGAGCTTAAACCAGGGATTCATTATTGTCAACAGGTTGTTGTTGTTGTTTTTTGCCTTTGCGGAGGTACAACAAAAATGCTTACGTTAACCCTGTGACATTGGATTATTGTAGGCTACTGTTTGCAAACTGCTTGACATGGTTGTGACTCCTCCCCCCACCTTATACACCCATTCCCACACCAGCTAACCAGTGGCGGCTGGTGATTTTTTTTGGGGGGGGGGGGGGGGCGCAGTTGGGCGACGCGGTTTAAATAGCACTCAACAATGAGAAGAAAAGAGGTTTTGAGTAGAATATTGTAAAAAACAAAGCTTTATTTCAAGAACACAGCGTGCTCAACACTGTCCAATAACAACTATCAACACACTGTGACTTTGGGCATGAGAGGTTCAGAGCAGCTTTAAGAAACATTGGGTTGGGTTTCAGAGGTTTGCAAAATAAAAGAGTTTCACCCTCACATGAAAGAGGTTCAGAGCAGAATAGAGTCAGAAAGAGATCACATGTTACATTGGGTGACAGAGTAGACCCACTACTGTAAAGACAAGTAGCCTCCTCTCTTTAAAGTTGGCAAACTTCTCAATAACTCTCTGGTTAAAGTCAATCATGTCTGTAACCAGCCTGTTTCCATTATTCTTGAGGGAATGTGTCTGTTTTTCAGAACTTCTTCATTGTGTTTTCGATGCCAGTTCGGTCTCCTTCTGCTGCTCTGCAAACAGGGTTAGCTTCATGCTGTTAGCTAGATGGCTGCGGCAAGATTCGTGCTTTACACTTGTCTGAAGCTCTTTCGATCCCTCACCCCGCTGTAGTCCAGAGAGTTTCAGTCCCAGGACTTTGGAACAACAGACAGGAGAAACTAAACAGCGCATTACTCACTGAGCTCCAGCTGACCAGCTCCGTTAGCAACCTGCTCCCGTAGCTCCGTGGAGCTCTCTGGCTGAGGGAAGATACGTCTCTGATCTGCCGAATAGTCCAATCACGTGAAATAACAAACAATGTCATTGGCCAGAGCGCACATTTTTGTGCCCCAAGATTCACGTTTCATCCGCCAATGAGAAGCCGTCCTTGCCAAAACGACCGTGAAATGTTTTCTCGCTCCCCGCACACACACGTTGGGCCGGTGCCCCGAAAATGGGGCGGGGCTTCTCTCCGTGATGATGGAGATATATTATATTTTTTCACATTAACTTAAGTGGTTGTTGGCAGGCTGACGGTCTCCCACACACATTTAGTGCGTCAACACGGTATATTTACTATTTAAATGATTTGGCATATGATGTTTTTTGACAGGATGTATTTATTTCAATTTTTTTTTTTTCATCTCAAAATTTTAAGAGGGGCGGCGCCCGAGCGCCCTAGCGCCCTCTACGGACGCACCGCCACTGTAGATGACATACAACACTTTCATTGCTTGAATAACCTAAAATAGTCAATGTGGCGTCGACAATGACACGCTTTCTGATCCGAGAACAAGCGGTTCAGGATATTAATGTTAGCGATTGTAAATAACACAGCTGGTAAGATCATTGGTGCCCCACTCCCTTCCTTGCAAGACATTTACACCACCCGCCTCACCCGGAGAGCTACCTCGATTGTGAATGACACCAGCCACCCTGCACACAGTCTGTTCAGCCTCCTACCCTCTGGAAGAAGGTATAGGAGCCTCCGTTGCCGCACCACCAGACTCAGTAATGGCTTCATACACCGAGCTGTCAGGAAGCTAAATTCTCTCCCCTCACTCCTCCCAGCCATATCCTCCAGTCTGACAGGAAGCTGAAAATCCCCCCGCCCCCCTAAAAAATCACTCAAAACTCTGCACTTTAATCACTTGTATTCACTTGTTTAAAATTGTATTACATATTTATAGTATTTATAACAACTGTACATGAATCTTTAGGTTTACTTAGTATTAGGAAATGTCTTGTCTTATCTGTTGTGCCTATGCACTTTTATGTTTCACCGTGGGAGAGTGGGAAATGTCCTATCGATTCCTTTGTATGTCTTAACATGTGAAGAAACTGACAATAAAGCTACTACTACTCATGTTGACGTGTGGAACAATATGACAAACAAGACCGAGGCTACAACTGATCTGATGTAATCCGTCAATTTGAACCAAATGCACTAAAATGTTTAGTTTTTTTATGTGAAAAAGCCAGATAACACATTTTGAAGCTTTAATTAGTTGGAATGCTTCAGCAGTCCAACTCTTGTTCTTGTCTTCTTTATTAGTTGGTTCTCCCTCTCTTTTTTCATTTATCTTTCTCCTGTCTCTCAATTTAGTTATTTTTCTCTCTGGTTCTCATGTCTGACTTTCCTCCCTCTCTGTCATTTCTTGGGTTGTGATTCATATCTTTGAATATTTAGAAGATAAAGTTGTGCTTATCTGTTCGTTACATATTTCCACCCAATATATTTGTGCTTCATTATTTTCAGCAGGAAGTTTCCCTTTTTGATATGTTCAGATGTTTAAGCTATATTCAGCCTATTTCAGCTCTTGGCAGCTATTTTCAGCTCTGTTCGGCTTTTTAAAAAACTATTTCAGCTAATTCCAGACATGTTCAGCTATTCCCAGACATTTTCAGTTAATCATTTCATATTTCAGCTATTTTCAGTTATTCATTTCATATTTCAGCTATATTCAGTTATTCATTTCATATTTCAGCTATTTCCAGATATTTTCAGTTATTTATTTCATATTTCAGCTATTTTCAAACCTCTTTCAGCAATTTAGTTTTTATTTTTCAGCTTCAAGCTTTAAAATGTTAGCATTCCAATGCATTTTCAGAAGGAAATGCTTTTTCTAGTTATTCAACATCTATACTGTACAAAAGAGTTTGAGAAAGAATTGGAACAACAAATGCTGGTCTCAACAAAGCAGATTTTTATGAATGTTTTTGGTGATCTTGGTCAGGACGTTCTTGGCTGGACTGAACGACGCCACGATTTCCTCAATCTGCTGGATCCTGTGAATAAATGAAAACATTACATATACATCAAACTACATAGCGCCGAGTCAGCGCTGCGCTTACTGAGCGACCACACCTCCTGTGCAGTGTGTTTTTTGTTGTGTGAATATTATGATCTAATTCGCCATGAACAACACTGACGGAGGACGTTACCGGTTACAGAAGCAATTGGTTTGTCTGAGAAAGTTTGTAAAAAGCGTTAAGCTAAAGAACACTTTATTTGAAGGCTATACATACCTACACACCTTTTTAAGTCATTAAAAGAACATAATCAATAAACAGCAACAAATAAGAACAGAACGGGCCATTGGAAACAACGCAATAAAAGAAGGTCACCTAATAGGAAAATATCATATGATAAATGTTTAATAATTTAAATAATAAAACCATAAAATATGTAAAGGAAGAAAGAAAAAAAGACGCGGTTTGGCAGTTACACTCGCGTAGACGGCTGCTTAGATCGACATGAAGGCGTATCCGTAAGTGAAAAACGTCATCTTTGTTTGAACTTACGTTGTGTTGCCAATAACGCTTTTGAAGCTCTGCACTTGAAAGACACAGAGGCGGTCGACCAAACTGACGGAGAAGACCACTTCAAACTTGGAGAATGTCTTGAGACTGCTGAAGATGATGTGCACTCTGGATAAGACAAAGAGAATGGTCATTATAAGGTGTAATGTTACCGTTTTTCAACAATGGATCACTAGTTTAATTACTTTGTATTGTATTTGTATTGCGTTTCATATTTTGACGCCACTTGTTTTGCTACGTACAGGCTAAATTAATCACAACGTTGCCTGTAAAAAGGCTGCACTAGCTGTGTCTGGTTGGGTAGAGTTCTTACCGAGTGTCCACGCAGCTGATGTGGAGAATATCGAGGCGTAGACCCCCCCACAGGTGCAGCAGGCGCAGCTCCTCTCCCAGCAGACGGCAGCGACTCACCACCAGGCCGACGTCGTGGAGCAGCTACACACAACACAGATTCACATCAACCACGACTGACTGAAACAACTTGAACACGCCTGACATCAAACATGACGCGCACAACATGCAGCCACACATGTGCCCCTCTTGCAATAGAACAAGTATCCATTCACGCCTACCGTTGGAACATGTCTGCCGGTTGGATACTTCCCCAGCCAGTCACTTTCTCCCTCGATGTACTCAGAGAGCAGCGCGTGAACGAGGCAGGCATGACCCCGGGACTTCTCACCTAGTGAGAGAACAAAATGCACAGCAGTCGGTTTCCTTTCTTTTTGAGACAAATATCCGGTAACAAGAATGTCCTCAAGTGTATCCTTATTATAAAGGCCTCACAGCTAAGCAATGATGCAACAAGCTCAACATCCAAAGACACGGAAGATATTTAGACAAGAGAGGAGATGAGGAAGACATGAATCGAGATTTGAGTTCATGTGAATCCAAACGCAAGAGTCGCCACACATATTCTGACATGACACAACGGTCTGGTTAGAAGCTTTTCTTTTCTTACCGTCAAGTTGAAGTTTGAATTCGAGGTGGAGTATTTTCCTCTCAGACTGATTATCAGCATCATTTCCTTCAAATCAAACAACAAAGAAGAATTGTATTATATATATATATACACACACACACACACAAAAACTTTAAAGCATGGCTGTAAATTAAAACACCAATCAAACTAGAATGGGCACTCGGTAGAGCGCATACCTTCGCATATCACAAGATTGGGCATTGAATTATGAACATTTTGGCATTAGTTGCATGCCAATTGGATAAAAATTGACTGCGCTATGGTAAAAAGAAGATTTTGAACTTTCCATGACCTTGACCTTTAACCCGATTGATCCCAAAATCTAATCAAATGGTCCCCGGATAATAACCAATCATCCCACCAAATTTCATGCGATTCAAGAAGATTTTTACCTTTTCATGACCTTGACCTTTGACCCGATCAATCCCAAAATCTAATCAAATGCCCCCCGGATAATAACCAATCATCCCACCAAATTTCATGCGATTCGGTTTAAAACTTTTGTTGTTATGCGAATAACACGCATACAAATAAATAAATACACGGCGATCAAAACATAACCTTCCGCATTTTCAATGCGAAGGTAATGACACAAAGTCTGTAAAGATCATTTCACTCTGCCGGCTAGGACACTGGTGAACTTTGTAAACTTAGTGTGGCTAAAAGGGCGACATGGTTCAAATGTTCAGCCTTTAGAGACATATTTGTGGACGCACATGTTAAATGAAAAATAATAATTCTTGCAGAAACAGTATGAATGCCGTCCAGCATCTATAAGCTGATCTTAATTATCCACTCATTCCCTCTTCAGTGCCCGTCTGTTGAAGACCACTTACCACAGGATTCTTCATAGACCAGCTCCAGGTGCACGGTCTCATAAAGGAACGTGTAGGTGGTGCAGTTGTCCGTCTTCTCTGCAAACTTCCATTCATTCAAACTGAGGTAAGATGAGGTAAGGAATGTACAGAAAGGACTTTGCTTTAATATCATGGTCTCATATGAAAGTGGTTCGAGATGCACCACCGTGAGTGTTTTGTGAATGAGCTTCTGCGTGTTTTGAACCTGACCCATGCAGCATGTCCACCTGGCTCTCAAACTTCCTCGTCTCAGCTTTTAGTCTGGTCAGTTTATTTGAATTCTGCTTCTTCTGCGTCTCCAGTTTGGCTATTTGCCTGAGGCAAAAGCAAAGAAAAAGAATGAACATTTAAAGTATTTAAACATAAAAATTAAAAAATTCATTACAAATTCTCAACTCACTGTTCCTTATCCGCCAAAGCCTCAGCGACTTTCTGCATTTCTGTAAAAAAGAAGAAAAAGAAATTCAACATTCAATTCAAGGTCATCAGAATGAATTAATACAATCATGAAAAGGGATTACAAGTTACCTTCCTGACGGGATTTCAGACTCGGTTTGTCTTCGAAACCCGTTTCTTCAACGGCAGTAAGTTCTAGAGGACGGTAAAAAGAGAGAAAGTGCACTTCATCATCGCAGTCACACCAATACGGCCCCATTCCTTTGGGTCTGAATTATTAACCTTTCATAGAGAGAAGGTGGCACAGTAAACACAGGAGCATACCGGTTTCTAAGTCATGAATACAGTCATCCAAACTTTTTAGCATCTCATCTGCTTCCTCAACCGCTGCTCTCGGCCTCTGCTGCGCCTCCTGAAAATGTAAAAAAATATCCTTTACGTTCCATGTGCTTTAAAATAATCACGATGTTGCGATTCAGTATTTCTGCGTGTGGAGGCTCTTACCAGACTAGCCTGCGAAATATTGGAGAACAACACCTCCTTCATTTCATGGGACTGAACTTTGCTAAACTTTCTGAAGAGGTTATTTCTCTCTTTTAGTTTTGCACCAAATGATTTGAGCTGCGAATTCAGACAAACACAGTCAGTCAGGGCAACACAAAATATACACCCAATTGATTCTCTTCCCACTGCTACATCGACTAACAGCTGAAGAATAAATCACAGTCTTTGAACAGAATTACAATTATGTGTGTATAAGTGTACAACATATAAGATATATCAACTGTTTTATTTATTTAAAGGGCTATGTCGGTAGTCAACACACAAACATAAAGTACCTGACATTGGGAAACAATATTAATTCTAATAATTTTCTCGAGGTTTTATTTGCTAGGGTCAAATTTACCCCAGGGGTAAAAGATGTGAGTACATTTGAAGGTAACAGGAGGGTTAAAAAGAAACACACTTGTTTAACCTTTCATACCTCTTTCTCTGAAGAATTTCTCACTTCTTCCCACAAAGCTCTATTAACAATCTTCAGTGGTCTGTCCTGGTCTTGCATTCGCCACTTCAACCTGGGGAGAACCCAACAAGCCTGTGTTTTAGATTACCTTCTTACGACAGCATCTACCTATGGCTCTTCCGATTGTATTCTGCAATTTCGGACACAGTCCAACAAGATGTTCTGCTTTTAACAAATGCCTAGCATGCCAAGCAGCTAACCCCGGTGCGCCCCGTCTTGTAATACCCCTCGTTTCTCCGAGAGGCGTGAGGGAGGCACCGTGATGTCCGTTCTGCTCTCAGCACAACGTGAGAGGACGTCGAGCTGCTCAGACGGTTGGTTGTTTTGATACAAGTGGCAGAAACAAGGAAATTACTCTAATTGTGGTTTTGCCCGGCAGCTGCTCCAGGAGATGGACCTTCAGCTGCCTGTATGAGACTGCACCGGGGGTCTGATCGAGGGGATTGACCCGACACCTCGCTGGATCAGCCAACTTCCTGTTGCTGAGGTTAGACCCAGCTGGGCGACTCCCGGAGCAGACGTTTGTGCTGGCTGAACTCAAGTTTACGTTCGGCCACTCTGGATTGGTCAGTGAACAAACTATCCAAACATCCACGGATTATCAGGAGACGTCACACTTGATGATTCAAAGATAACAGTGATATTTTGGCCTCAGAAGTTTGGCTTATTACCTTCGCATTGAAAATGCGGAAGGTTATGTTTTGATCGCCGTGTATTTATTTATTTATTTGTATGCGTGTTATTCGCATAACTCAAAAAGTATTAAACCGAATCGCATGCAATTTGGTGGGATGATTGTTTATTATCCGGGGACCATTTGATTAGATTTTGGGATCGATCGGGTCAAAGTCATGAAAAGGTCAACATCCTCTTGAATCGCATGAAATTTGGTGGGATGATTGGTTATTATCCGGGGACCATTTGATTAGATTTTGGGATCAATCGGGTCAAAGGTCAAGGATAGGTCAAAATCTTGTTTTTACCATAGCACCGCTCTACCGAGTGCCCGTTCTAGTTTCTGTGTGTTTTTGCGCTGGTGTTAGTTTGTAGCTTTATTTTTCAATAACTGATAACTGTGAATTAAGATTGCATCAACCTAGCAGAGATGAAAGGATGAACCCCAGTTTACTGGTAGAAGATGGACAAGTACCACACATTGCACCTTTAAGGGGCCATGCTGACCTAAAATGAGACATAAACAGCCTTCAAGAAAAACCACAAGGTAAACAGCGTACTGTGACGAACAACAACAAATGTGTGACACAGACTCAAGCGTACGTACCCCTCCACCTTTTCTGTGAGATTTAGGACGTCCGTCTTATACACCATCTGTTTAGGAAGGTAGATGTATCTGTCTTTCAATAAATCCATTGTTGTGGAATCTGTGTCTGATAAAAGCTGCAAAAGAAGAAAGATTAAGAAAAGGTCATGTCGCCACATTTGGCTATTTTTTCATATATTTGTGATATTATTGAAGATGAACCTACTCTGCCAGGAAGGATGCTTTGCCGAGGATTATGGATGACAAAGTCTATGTCTATGTTGAGGAGTTTAAATAACTCCGACACTGTAATGTTGCCATCACCGAGTTTCTGTCACCAAAACATTGAGACCAATGAATAACTGTATAAAACAGGATATTTCCATGATCTATTCATAACATATGTCAACACTATACCCTCTGTAAATCATTGGTGTAGTCTTCAAGCTGGGATTCAAACAGGCTTCGTTTGAAAGCTGAAAAAAAACAACATCAATCAACTGAAAATCTGGGGAAGCACAATTATGTCCACAAAACCTCATCAAATATGAATTTCGATGATACTCAAGTGAATCTATAACAACTTACTTGATTCAAATGTGGAGTAATCTGTGCTCTGTGTAGTCTGTAGAGACTGAAAATAGAAAAAAATGAAGAACCTCCATTACAAAAAAAGTGTAATATAATATACTGGACATTTTTTAATCAAAGTCAATATGCAAGTGAGGTGGGGTTAGTTCTCGTCAGTTTTTCCCACAAAAATATGATAAATATACCATTATAAATAGGCATATAAAAGGTAAATAAAAAAAGGTAAACAAAGACATTATCTATTATTTGAGAATTTACAATCCTCTAATTTGACCTACCGACTCAACGTCAGTGGGCGCCTCAGTAGATGTTTTCATTCTCTTTTCATCCTCCATGTTGTTTTCATCAACTGGCAAAGATCTCCTCTTCCCATGGACAGAACTAGGAGCGTCCTCTGTAAATACAGTGTCCTCCAACAGCTCATCCACGTGGAACCCTTTTCCAGCGGCTCTCTGAGGACTCGTGTCCAGCGTTTCTGACACATCTTCGTAGCTTCCGAGCTCTTCGTGATAGATATTGCTCAGATCATCGTCAAAGCTGCTCAGTTTATTCGTAACATTGACAGTAGCCGTCCTTTTATGTTCTCCCGCAGAATTCTGCTTCTTCGGATCTTTGCCTCTTTGAGGGAGTTTTGCCTTGAAGCTTCCCACCGAGAGTCTCGACAGAAGTTGCTTAGTCTTCAGGTTGAAAGGAGTTGGACAGGTAGTAGCAGGACAGGGCAGTTCTACTTGCATAAGACTTTGATCGTGTGTTTTTTCTTCCATGTTCACCAAACCCATTTCAAGTTCAGGTCCTGGTACCGGTGGGCATTCGATTTCATCTTTTGAGTCATCGTCCATGTCGTGTTGCAGAGGTGCTGTGCAGGCCTCCATGGCGACGGTGACGGGAGCGGTATTAATGATGTGGCTCAAACGTCTTACTTTTGATTGGAGATCGGCCAAACTAATTCGCCAAGACGTCTGTGAAGGCGCTGCTTCAACATCGTGTTTGACGGCACCGGGTGAATTCTCCATCTCCGCAGATAATGTACAAGTTTGATTTCTTGGTTCGCACCCGGTGATAGTTTCCTTTGAGTGAAGAGAATCAGGCAGGTTGGATGATGCCAGTGCTTCACTGCTTAACTGGGAAGTGACCTCGGTTTTTGTTAAATGGTCTGAATTGGGGCTCAAGTCCTGTGTGGAAGAGGGGCATTGAGGTGGCTCGTCCGTTTGTCCCAAAATGCAGCACGTCTGAGTTTCATTCATTGCCATGCTTACATCGTGCTCTGGATCTTCCATCGTGGTTTTAAGTGTTGGCTTCTTCACAGCAGAGTGAACTAAAGCTGGAGCTTGCTTTTCAGTCTCCACATCGGGCTTCTGTGTTTTCACTTGGGGCGGGAAGTCATTTGTGTCTTCAGTTTTTTGAGGGGACGGTGCAGTAAGAGCCGCTGCTCTGGTGATCACAGGGTTAGCCACGGGGCCACTTGTCTCGTTTCGGGGGGTTTTAAATCCTGCTGATAAAGATCGGTCTCTCCGCTGAAGATGGGTCTTCTCCGCTGAGAGGGGAGGATTCGTGTTTTCATGGCTGGATAAAATGTCCGAATCTCGGCGATCTGATGCAGACTTGCGGTCGAACTTTACAGTGAGGTTCTCGGTCTCGTCCATAGCTGCGTCTGTTCCAGTGAACCTCACCGTTGTCTCTCCACAAGCAGGTAAAGTCCCCACATTTTGGGGAGACTGCGGTTGAAAATATATGTCTACCGTGTGACTTCTTGTCATATCAATACAGGCGTCACCAGCAGAGAACCTCACTGTTCTCTCTCCATAAGCAGGTAAAAAGTCCACGTTTTGGGGAGACTGCAGTAGTAAATCGGTGTCTATGTTGACTGTGTGACTTATTGTCATATCCATACAGGCGTCGTCAGCAGAGAACCTCACTGTTCTCTCTCCATAAGCAGGTAAAAAGTCCACGTTTTGGGGAGACTGCAGTAGTAAATCGGTGTCTATGTTGACTGTGTGACTTATTGTCATATCCATACAGGCGTCGTCAGCAGAGAACCTCACTGTTCTCTCTCCATAAGCAGGTAAAAAGTCCACGTTTTGGGGAGACTGCGGTTGTAAATCTGTGTCTATGTTGACCGTGTGACTTCTTGTCACCTCGATACAGACGTCGTCAGCAGAGAACCCCACTGTTTTCTCTCTGTAGTCGTCTTCATTATCGAAATTGACCTGAAGGAGACAACCGGGGAAAATGTATCACACTTTTCTGGGAAAGCAGGTGAACGTTATAATTTCAGAATTTAAACATTTGACCATTTCAAAGCCACAATTTCTAAAAAGGTCAGCAACCCCTTTCTAAAGCAAAGAAACCCGTACAGTCGCTGTGGTTTTCCATAACTAAACTCATGTGTTTATGAGTGAGATGTGAATTATCACCGTTTAGGATTATGCTTCGAAACTCCTAGGTTTGTATGGTTTCCATATTCAGAGAAATACAGTGTTTAAAGAGACGGTTTTTAAGTCCAACATATCAACAATTTCGAAATGTGTTAAAGCAGTCATTAAACAATTTTTACATATCCAGCAGATATGGAGAAATATTTGAGTTTGACACTATGACATTAACATTACGTTTAATTCATCAAGTGTTAGAATAAACTGATTACTGGAGCTTTAATGATAGTTTAGAGATGCAGTGTGAAATCAAGCATGCAGTATAGCGATTCATTCAGGAAACAAACGTGTGATCAAATTAAGAAAAGGTTTACGCTCACCTGATGTTTTTGCACCTTTTTCTTTAAAAAAGCAGTCAATGATGTATCCATAGCTTAATGTGGAGAGGGGAAATAATAAAGAAACTATTCAAACAAAGAAAAACAGCTTTCTAAACAGTTCCAATATTAAAAAATGAAACAAAGTTGAAGCTCTTGTCTGTAGCCTTGTCAAACTAATTGGAGTGTTAAGTGTTTCCACACCTTTGAGGGTAGATGATCCCAGTGATGCATTGTGCTGCTGTCGTGAAGTAATCTCTTGTTTCTTCAGACTTTCTTTTGGTTTCATGTCTTTTGTGGAGAAAGCAAACGGGAAAGGCTCATCTGAGCCAGTGAGTCCTGTACTGCGACCCGTCTGAGCTTCAGTCCAATCCACGTTGGCATCATGATCAGGACAGATTGTACTTTCATTAAAAGATTCTCCAGAAACCCTGGTTGTAATTAGTGACGGATTTTCTTTACCAACAGTACTTTTCAGCTGCGACACGGAGCCGTGAGTGTCAACGGTTTCCCTAGAAGACGCTGCAGTCGAAGGAACCATTTGTGCAATCGCAGGACGGCCACTGGGGGCACCGGGTGAAGAGAAACTTGAAAGGAAGTTTTTAAATCCAAGATTCAAACTGTTAGCTGACAGGCCAGGCGTACCAGTGTCACGTTTTCTCTCCACTAGGGATGAAGCATAGTCCATTTTTCCACGAGTGACAAAAGCGTCCACGTCTTGGTCTGAAGGAGCAAATAAACCGATGTTTACCGTGTGACACTGGGTCATATCCATCTCATCACCTGCAGTGAACATTATTGTTTTCTCTCTGCATTCGTCTGCTGTATCAAGATTGTCCTGAAAGAGAAAAGACATGGGAGAACATTAACCACAGGTATACATAATTAAAGACATAAAATGTGCGCAATTGGCAATAGTACATTACACGGTGCAAAAAATGAAAGGAAAGAATATTTGTATAAAACCAACATCAGATTAAAAAGCAGTAAGAAGATTTTAGAAATAAGGCAAAGAGGAGTTTACTCATTTATATATATATAATTTTTTTTCTTCTTTTTCTCAGTGTTCAATCTTAAGTAAAGTTTTTTTTTTTAACCCTTGTGTTGCCTTCGGGTCATTTTGACCCGATTCAATATTTAACCCTCCTGTCGCCTTCGGGTCAATTTGACCCGATTCAATGTTTAATGTCGGTGTTCTTTCGGGAGTCAACAAACAAACATAAAGTACCTCACACTTAAACTTGGAAAACAATATTAATTCTAATAATTTTCTGGAGATTTTAATAGCTGGGGTCATATTGACCTCAAGGGTAAAATATGTTAGTAAATATAAAGGTAACAGGAGGGTTAAACATTGAATCGGGTCAATTGTTTCGAAGGGTTAACTCACCTTGTGTCTTTGATTAAAATCCTTTAGAGATGGATTCTTCAAGAATGGCATATCTGAATTTGGAAATAAGATGCGAATAAAACATGTTAAATTAGTCGTGTGAAATAATATCAGCCTTCCAAAAAGACACAACAAGATGTCCTGTATTAAGTCAAAGCAAATACAATATTGGTGTCAATCAGATTTTTTCTTGAAAGAAAATAAAATACCTTGAGGGTTTAACGATGCCTGTGGTTTACTGATCTGCTGCGTTGTAGTCTTCTCTTTGGTCTGTGACACTCTGCTGTCAAGCCGGGAGTACATTTCTTGTGTGGGGAAAAGACACTGACAGGGATCATCGTCATCACTGCATCCCAGAATACGACCCGTCTGAGCTTCAGTCATATCCATTCTTGAATCATCTTCAGGCCAGAGTGCATTTCCATAAGATAATTCGGCAATCTTCCTGGATGTACCGAGTGACTTCTCCATCACAGCTGGAACAGAAGTTGGAGCCTGGTTTTCTTTGGCCACATCAGCCCTTTGTGTTTTAAGCTGGGCCACGGAGACGTTTGTTCTTTCAGTCGATGCAGCGGGCGTCATCGTGGCGATCACAGGATTAACGCTGGGTTCACTCGGTTTATAGAGACCTGCCAGAAAGTTTTCAAATCCGGGATCCAAAGTAAGTGCTGATGACGATACGTTGCTCTTCTCTACTCTTAGATCCATATTTCTGCTATTGGGCAGTGATACTGAGCCAATGTTCCTATTACGACTTCGGGTGATATCCACGGTGGTCAAAGAGTCAAACTTTTGTAGGGAAATGTCGGCATCATCTGCAGTGTTTATAGTGTGAGTGTGGGTCATGTCCATGGATGCATCATTTGTAGAAAACATCACAGTTTTCTCCCCAAAGTCTTGCCCAGTATCAAAGTTGGCCTGGTGAAGATAAGTGGCTTTAGTCAGTGAATGGTCACTAAATATCAAGTTCTACATGAAAACGTCTCATAAACATGATAATGAAGCATTGTATTAATATAACCATAACAAAGCAATTTAACCACGAGTGGCTGTGACAGTGGAATACAATTCAACTCGGACAAAAACAGCAAATTGACTTCAAGCTCACCGTTTCCTTTTGTTGAGAGGCGTGTAGAGGAGCATTCAACAGGGTTTCCATTCCTTAATTTGAGAGACTTGAGTTTAGTAAGCGTCATCTTACACTGTAACAAATAATGTGAGTAATATATGTTTGAGTTAAAAAAAAATTATATCCCTACCCATAATTTGTTGAATCCCATCTTCAGTGATCTCCACTTGGACCCTTATGAAAGTGAACACATAATATTATTGTTGTTAGTACAGAACATTTGGTTTGGGGTGACTTGAAGTCAAAGATTAGCATATCAAAGCATTGCTAAGGAGGTCAAAATCTTAATTTGGGGAGCTTGAAAAGATCAAGACACCTTACCCATGTTGTGTGGCTGTCGCTGCTGTTGAATAACAAAGGACACATATTACAAGGATGCTCCAAAAGCTAACAATAAATAAAATACTTAGAGCTATGAACATTACATACTTGTTGTTATTAACTCTTGTGAAGGACTTTGGGCAGGAGAGGCACTTTTGACATCCCTGTAAAGATAAAATACAGATTAGGTTAAAATGTGAAGTGTCTTTGCGGTAAATTTGAGCCTGACTTTTTTCCTCTTGGTGTCTCACTTTGAGAAAAAAAGAACGTCGTCGGCCTCGGCAAAACTGACTCTTCTTGAAATCCTCTTTTCCACTGGTTTGGCACACTCCACCTTTGTAAAAATAAAAAACAGACAAAGTAAAATATGAAACCATAAGCAAACTTTTCATCCTTGTTGGGCTGAGAATTGATACGAAAATATATTACGATTGGAGCTTATCTTTCATGACAAGAAAAATCCCCAAATCCCACAAATCTAGCAATTCAGTTACCACATGTTCCTGTTGCTGGGGCTCAGGAAATCGGCCTGATCTCCTTGGTGCTTTTAAAATCTAAAAATCAGAAATGGCAAAGGTTATGATTCAGGCGTATGAATATTTGTTTATACAAGAAATGTAAATGTACGTTATCCATAAACGATGTGTTGCACTGACCGAAGAAATGCGTCGATTAGAGAATCCACTGCCTTCACTGAAACAGCACATGAAACACAGGATTCAGATACGGTGGGTGTTCGTTCTTATGTGAAATGTGAATACAGACTCATATCAAAAATCAATGTTAATGCATTTGTAGTCTGTTGCTTTGAGATTCAGGCACAAAGCACACATATGTGCTTTCTTCTCACAATAGAAATGTTTACTCACTCATTCTTGGCAGGATCCAGAGGCTCCATCAACTGTGAACAAATGACAACTTGAGCTTGATACAGCAAACCAGATTATGCAGTACATGATTACATTATATTATAATGACTTTAAAAAAAGGTCTAGTTTAGGTCTAGTTAGCTTAGGTGCTCGTTAAAAGTTCGACACAACTTAAACATACTAACATGTAAGACACAACATCAACGCCGACCGTTAAGGATGCATTAGGTTTCTGGCTTGTCAACAGTCATTTTAACAAAACGAGCCTCAAGAATTTAAAAACGTCGCGCCCTCTGCGGTCATATCCGGTTTTATTCCGTTATTTCCGGTGTGGCAAAAACGACTTTTCTTTATTATCTGTCGTTGGAGGATTTTTATTTCTAGATTAATTATAGCTACGCGTTATGTTTATCATTATGTTATTGTTGTTTAATTAACATTTCTGCACTAACCGAAATAAGCAGCGAAAGACAAAAAAATAAAACATAAAATAGTCCACTGCGCATGCGTGGAGGCGGCTACATTCAAAACTGAAGACGTTAGCATCGTGGCTCGTTGACGTTAGCTTCATTTCACAGATTTGCACATCGACCCAGCTACAAATAACCGTTTTCACGTTAAGAAGTAATAACACAACACTATCCGTCGTAAAGCCGAGAAATAGCTCTAAACAACTACAACTAAAGTTGTTTTAGTTTGTGTTGAGGAAATTCATGTCCACCTGACGTCACGCATTTGCTATTACGCGGAATTTCAATCACAATAAACTTAACAGAATATTGTTGGATTTAAAAGGGAGAATTCACTTCCTGCTAGCGTTGCACATCACGTATTACTGTAACGTTAGTTCTTCGGATAATTAATCAATTATTTTGCAAATAAATAAAGCATTTAACGTTAACTGCTGTTGAATAACGTGTGTATTTAATGTTATGCCGTAACGTCAATTGTTCACCCACCTCTTAGCTAGTAAATCTTTACTTCTTCAACCAGACACAACGCACCAGGTATAGGGGGGAGACACGGGTAATGTGAGACACCCCTGTATCTCAACAAAGGAACCCATTTGTGGTAATGTGAGATTTATGTTTTCAAGCCCTCCCATTCCCCCTTGCCATGAAAAAGAAGTGGTGCTGGTGCTGTGTTAAGTATGTTTTCACAAAAATCAGTTTTTTGCATGTAAAAAGTAAATTTTCCTGCTGTGAACTAAATCAACTTTTGTGTCAAAACAAATTGATTTCGGTAGAAAACCATATATCATCCATGTCGATGAACTTCTAACATATACAACCATGTGATTGATGCGAGCTGAAGATTAGCCTGAATGGCTAAGATATGTTGTTTTTTCTAAAATAGTGGCTGTGGGGTAAAGTGAGACAAATGTTATGGGGTAAAGTGAGACAGTTTACCCCAAGTTAAGTTTAGTCTTAAACATATTTGAGTGAAATATGACATGAATTATGTTGTATTTGTAATATCATAAACATTGTAGAAAAGCCATCATGCCAAGAAACTACACCAGGAAGACAACATGGGGCCAAACACCCCTTGCAGAGATGGAGAGTGCAGCCGCTGAGGTCATGCAAGGATATACACTACCGTTCAAAAGTTTGGGGTCACTTAGAAATGTCTTTATTTTTCAAAGAAAAGCACTGTTATTTCAATAAAGATAACATTAATCAAAAATACACACTATACATTGTTAATGTGGTAAATGACTATTCTAGGTGGAACGTCTGGTTTCTAATGAAATATCTCCAGGTGTATAGAGGCCCATTTCCATCAACTATCACTCCAGTGTTCTGATGGTACATTGTGTTATCGCCTTAGAAGACTAATGTCTGATTAGAAAACCCTTGTGCAATTATGTTAGCACAGCTGAAAACAGTTATGCTGGTGATATAAGCTATACAACTGGCCTTCCTTTGAGCTTGAAGTTTGAAGAACAAAATTAATACTTCAAATATGAATCATTATTTCTAACCTTGTCAATGTCTTGACTATATGTTCTATGAAATGTTCAATTCATTTATAAATAAAAGTGAGTTTTCATGGAAGACACGAAATTGTCTGGATGACCCCAAACTTTTGAACGGTAGTGTAAGTCCTTAAGAAAAGCTGGAAGGGATAGAAATATTGACAAGACAACCCTCAAAAGATTCATAAGAAAAATAGAAAGCTGAAGTAAAATCAGTATCCTGGGGTGCAGTAGCTGAGGCAAAGAGAATATTTACAGATGAGATGGAGGAGGAGCAAACACTTGAAACAACTAGCTGACCAGTTCCATGGCCTTGCTCCAGTTGATTGCCGTGAACTGGCATATGAGTTCTAATCTAACTGGTTCTATCTGTCATTTGATTGTTAATTAAAACATTTTGCATTATATTTTGTTGTAGCTATAGGATTTTGTTCGGAGTTACTTTCAAGTGTTTAAATAAATGTGCTTAATTGATCTTAAGCTCCATGATTCTATTACTAGTCTGATATTAGTTTTGGAATGTGTAGTTGTCAATCTAGCTGTCAGGATTGTAACTATTACAACATGTGTTGTTATGGTAGTTTTAAAATGGAAAAAGTAAGTGGATCACTTTACCCCCTTGACTTCTCAGGTCTGTCTCACTTTACCCCTAAGCTGGGGTAAAGTGAGACACAAGACCACTTTTTTTGAAACAATCATATTTTCACTGCCCTTTGTCCAAAAGACATTCTGATAACGTACATTGCTAGGTAACATCCTGAATTAATGGGAAATGTGTACGTTTTACTGATATATAATTAAAGCTCGCCTAGAGGGGAGCAAATGTAAAAAGTGTATCACATTACCCCGCTCTCCCTACTTATCCACCAAACATGATATATTTGGTTGTTAAATTAATCCTTTAGCTAAAGATAAAGAAGGGCCATGTACATGTTTCCCTATGTCACTGAAAAGCCCACGTGTCTTATCAACACGTAATGTTGTAATATAAAACATTTCTGTTCAACTGCTGGTTGTCAAATCTTCCAGAGGTTGAAGATACTTTAATCAGATTGTTTCTTCGTACAGGTGCCTTTTCCATTGCTTGCATTGCACAACAGATGAAGAAAATGTCGTCAATTCCAAGAGGTAAGCTGAATTTTCTGTTTTTGCACTGTGTTGATATATTGACGAATATTTAAATTGTTATTGTAGTTTAATATAAAACTAAGCCGATGTCGAAACAAACTTATGTTTTTCAGGTATGCAGTTGCCTGCAGAAATTAAGAAAGCCGGTTATAAAGTTGAATCCAAAGACACAGCAGCTGTATCTGCAACAGCACATGCTGGACAGAAGTCAGATGGTATCCTCAAACCTCAAAAGAAAACGTGCCCAAGTAAAACATGTTTTACATCACCTTTTCAGGCAGGCCTATGCCTGACCTGTTCCCCTCTTGGTTGCTCTGCTGCAGACTGTTCTGCTTTTTAACTGTTCTGCTTTTTAATTGTGTCCATTTTTAAATATGTTGTCGTCGACCTTGAGTGCCTTGAAAGGCGCCTTATAAAATGAATGTATTATTATTATTATGTGCAAATCAACACTACACTGTGGTTGCTTCACAGCGATTCAATTAATTAATTTTGTATTTCTTTTGTTTTGCAGGAAAGCTGTTGCTCCCAAAGTACACAAAGGGTAAGTCTTGCCTCATGTTGCATATCCTGAACATGCAGTGAGCACCGGCATAATTATTTACAATGTTATATTGCACCTGTTAGGATCTCCACCAGGTATGGGCAACAGGCAGATCTTAAGGGGCAAAATCAGCATCTGATGGCTACCAATGAGAGCTGCAGAAAAACCTCAGGCAGGTGCAAGAAACGGTTTAATTAAGTACTTGGATGATTAAAACAAAACTAAATGTATGTATTTTATACATTTCATTTTGCTGCAATTGACCAGCATTTGTTTTCTTGTTACTTTGCAGCAAAGAGTAGCTACGTTGGAGCTGCAGGTCAGTGAACTTAAAACGGTTCAGAAAAACCTGAAGTACTGTCACATACTCTGAGTCGCAGCTAATATAGACCCAGGTAAATATGCATTATTTTAAAAATGTGTTTTCTTTGCTTAATTGCTGTCGCTGCTTGATAGAAAACAATGTAATATCTATTCCTAGTTCTAGGAGAACGAGTTGGAGAAGCTGCACAACAAAAGAAGATAAATGGAAAGGGGTTATGGTGTGTATATTTTATTTCAGTTAACTGGATGTTATAAGTACAGTCATGTTTTGTTTTATAACACTCACACAGAACTACAAACATGCACTTGACTTGTATAGCACACAATTAAAGTGAGAAATTATATAACCCGATTAAAAAGAAATAATTCACATTTCTACGATTCTTGTATCCTACACATAAGGGGTAACAGCCTTTTGGCTATCATAGGCAACGCCATCTATTAAATACAACTTTCATTGTCTCTATTTCAGAGTGTCTCCACAGACCTGCTGAATGAATTAAAAATGTGTTTGGAGACACTGCATCACAGCAACATGTCCGGTTAGAGGTGAGTTAAACTCACACTTTGCCCTTTGTTGTAAACTATTTAAATGATGATCGCAGTGTTTTTAAATTATCCTCAGTTTACACTTTCATAGGAAATCAAACAACGATGACAGGATTCTCAAAAGCGAGGAACATATGATGCAAGAAAGAGAGAACTTCTCCTGCAGGTGGCTGAAATGGAAAATGCTCTCAAGGAAGCAGAAGCTCTCTTGCTGTAAAAGTTCTAATGTCCCAATTACAAATTAGTTAAGTAGTTAAAGTATTGATCCATATTGTATGTTTTAATGTTTGTGTGACTGAAACTTAATAAAATATTCTTTATCTAATTCTTATCAAATTTTCATATTTAAAATGGTCAAATGATGCTTCAGAAACATTATTTGTACTTTTCTGTGAATAAATAAAGACATTTGATCAGTTGCGGTTTAGTCTTGAACATGTCATTTTAATAATCATGTTTTTCTATTGTAAATCTGTCTACTCGTTTTATAATTAACGACATGAAACATACAGCCTTTTCAGATCCTCAATGAATGAACATTTGAAAACCAAAGTCTGCGCCTAAGAAAAGAAACAATGTAATATTAAAGTAACTTCCCGATGCACTAGTGTATGTCAGAACTGACTGACTTATTATTTAACCAGTACACTTCTTAATACTACTCGCTGACTGCAAGCTGATCAGCGCCCCACTTTAATCCCACGTATGTCTTGTCGGGGTTTGAAGTTGACGTAGGGCTTCTCACTGCTTTGAACGGTGCCGATGCTGGCTGCGCTTCCATTACCACTGGTTGGCTCTCTCGAGTGACTGGTTTTACAGTAGTAGATTAACAGGAAGAAACCTGCCAGGCAAAGAAAAAGATGCTCACTAATATGGACAAGTTGAGCCTTATGGAACGTATTTTTAGTTTAATTTACGCTCATTGCTCATGTAGGTGGGTTTTTACCTTCGGTCATCCAATCTTAAACAGATTTACTTTTCTTATAATACAACAATGTTGTAATAACCACTTAAACACAGTAACTGCGGTTAGCTTTCAAAAAGCAATGAAATAGTTTTTGTGTGTGCATTGAACAACTATTGTGGAGCAACATTATCATTCATGCGTCTGCTTCTGGAATTGATGCTAATGAGAGCTGGAAGAGACCAACACGGTTACGTTGCAGGCTATAAAGTCGTGCTTTGAGAACTGCAGATGCGGTGGATGATTGACAATACAAGCAACACATTCCCATGCATTCATTTTATTCGTTCCTCGACTAAAGCCATATATATATAAATATAAATTACAGCAGTTTTATCTAGCGAGTTAAGTAATACAAAAACACCTACAGTGCATCCAGAAAGTATTCACAGCGCTTCTTTTTCCACATTTTGTTACGTTAGCCTTAATCCAAAATGGATTAAATTCATTATTTTCCTCAACATTCTACACACAACAACCCATAATGACAAAGTGAAAACTGTTTTTTGCAAATTTTTGCAAATCTGTTAAAAATAAAGAACGAAAACATAACATGTACATAAATATTCACAGCCTTTGCCATGACACTCAGAATTGACTTTGCAACCTTAAGAGAAGGCGGGCGCACGTTCGCGTCGCCTCTGTCGACTCCAGGCGTCAGCTGCGGTTCACGCTTCCATCCGTCACGACATCACGGTCATCAAATCCCAGGCACGTGCACAGATAGAGACCGAGTGGTGCTCAAGCACCAGCCCTTTGCCCTGGATGAAAAAAGTGCCCTTTTGACAGGATTCAGATACGGTGGGTGTTCGTTCTTATGTGAAATGTGAATACAGACTCATATCAAAAATCAATGTTAATGCATTTGTAGTCTGTTGCTTTGAGATTCAGGCACAAAGCACACATATGTGCTTTCTTCTCACAATAGAAATGTTTACTCACTCATTCTTGGCAGGATCCAGAGGCTCCATCAACTGTGAACAAATGACAACTTGAGCTTGATACAGCAAACCAGATTATGCAGTACATGATTACATTATATTATAATGACTTTAAAAAAAGGTCTAGCTTAGGTCTAGTTAGTTTAGGTGCTCGTTAAAAGTTCGACACAACTTAAACATACTAACATGTAAGACACAACATCAACGCCGACCGTTAAGGATGCATTAGGTTTCTGGCTTGTCAACAGTCATTTTAACAAAACGAGCCTCAAGAATTAAAAAACGTCGCGCCCTCTGCGGTCATATCCGGTTTTATTCCGTTATTTCCGGTGTGGCAAAAACGACTTTTCTTTATTATCTGTCGTTGGAGGATTTTTATTTCTAGATTAATTATAGCTAAGCGTTATGTTTATCATTATGTTATTGTTGTTTAATTAACATTTCTGCACTAACCGAAATAAGCAGCGAAAGACAAAAAAATAAAACATAAAATAGTCCACTGCGCATGCGTGGAGGCGGCTACATTCAAAACTGAAGACGTTAGCATCGTGGCTCGTTGACGTTAGCTTCATTTCACAGATTTGCACATCGACCCAGCTACAAATAACCGTTTTCACGTTAAGAAGTAATAACACAACACTATCCGTCGTAAAGCCGAGGAAATAGCTCTAAACAACTACAACTAAAGTTGTTTTAGTTTGTGTCGTGAGGAAATTCATGTCCACCTGACGTCACGCATTTGCTATTACGCGGAATTTCAATCACAATAAACTTAACAGAATATTGTTGGATTTAAAAGGGAGAATTCACTTCCTGCTAGCGTTGCACATCACGTATTACTGTAACGTTAGTTCTTCGGATAATTAATCAATTATTTTGCAAATAAATAAAGCATTTAACGTTAACTGCTGTTGAATAACGTGTGTATTTAATGTTATGCCGTAACGTCAATTGTTCACCCACCTCTTAGCTAGTAAATCTTTACTTCTTCAACCAGACACAACGCACCAGGTATAGGGGGGAGAGCGGGGTAATGTGAGACACCCCCTGTATCTAGGCAAAGGAACCCATTTGTGGTAATGTGAGATTTATGTTTTCAAGCCCCTCCCATTCCCCCCTTGCCATGAAAAAGAAGTGGTGCTGGTGCTGTGTTAAGTATGTTTTTTCACAAAAATCAGTTTTTTGCATGTAAAAGTAAATTTTCCTGCTGTGAACTAAATCAACTTTTGTGTCAAAACAAATTGATTTCGGTAGAAAACCATATATCATCCATGTCGATGAACTTCTAACATATACAACCATGTGATTGATGCGAGCTGAAGATTAGCCTGAATGGCTAAGATATGTTGTTTTTTCTAAAATAGTGGCTGTGGGGTAAAGTGAGACAAATGTTATGGGGTAAAGTGAGACAGTTTACCCCAAGTTAAGTTTAGTCTTAAACATATTTGAGTGAAATATGACATGAATTATGTTGTATTTGTAATATCATAAACATTGTAGAAAAGCCATCATGCCAAGAAACTACACCAGGAAGACAACATGGGGCCAACCACCCCTTGCAGAGATGGAGAGTGCAGCCGCTGAGGTCATGCAAGGATATACACTACCGTTCAAAAGTTTGGGGTCACTTAGAAATGTCTTTATTTTTCAAAGAAAAGCACTGTTATTTCAATAAAGATAACATTAATCAAAAATACACACTATACATTGTTAATGTGGTAAATGACTATTCTAGGTGGAACGTCTGGTTTCTAATGAAATATCTCCAGGTGTATAGAGGCCCATTTCCATCAACTATCACTCCAGTGTTCTGATGGTACATTGTGTTATCGCCTTAGAAGACTAATGTCTGATTAGAAAACCCTTGTGCAATTATGTTAGCACAGCTGAAAACAGTTATGCTGGTGATATAAGCTATACAACTGGCCTTCCTTTGAGCTTGAAGTTTGAAGAACAAAATTAATACTTCAAATATGAATCATTATTTCTAACCTTGTCAATGTCTTGACTATATGTTCTATGAAATGTTCAATTCATTTATAAATAAAAGTGAGTTTTCATGGAAGACACGAAATTGTCTGGATGACCCCAAACTTTTGAACGGTAGTGTAAGTCCTTAAGAAAAGCTGGAAGGGATAGAAATATTGACAAGACAACCCTCAAAAGATTCATAAAGAAAAATAGAAAGGGGAAGTAAAATCAGTATCCTGGGGTGCAGTAGCTGAGGCAAAGAGAATATTTACAGATGAGATGGAGGAGGAGCAAACACTTGAAACAACTAGCTGACCAGTTCCATGGCCTTGCTCCAGTTGATTGCCGTGAACTGGCATATGAGTTCTAATCTAACTGGTTCTATCTGTCATTTGATTGTTAATTAAAACATTTTGCATTATATTTTGTTGTAGCTATAGGATTTTGTTCGGAGTTACTTTCAAGTGTTTAAATAAATGTGCTTAATTGATCTTAAGCTCCATGATTCTATTACTAGTCTGATATTAGTTTTGGAATGTGTAGTTGTCAATCTAGCTGTCAGGATTGTAACTATTACAACATGTGTTGTGATGGTAGTTTTAAAATGGAAAAAGTAAGTGGATCACTTTACCCCCTTGACTTCTCAGGTCTGTCTCACTTTACCCCTAAGCTGGGGTAAAGTGAGACACAAGACCACTTTTTTTGAAACAATCATATTTTCACTGCCCTTTGTCCAAAAGACATTCTGATAACGTACATTGCTAGGTAACATCCTGAATTAATGGGAAATGTGTACGTTTTACTGATATATAATTAAAGCTCGCCTAGAGGGGAGCAAATGTAAAAAGTGTATCACATTACCCCGCTCTCCCTACTTATCCACCAAACATGATATATTTGGTTGTTAAATTAATCCTTTAGCTAAAGATAAAGAAGGGCCATGTACATGTTTCCCTATGTCACTGAAAAGCCCACGTGTCTTATCAACACGTAATGTTGTAATATAAAACATTTCTGTTCAACTGCTGGTTGTCAAATCTTCCAGAGGTTGAAGATACTTTAATCAGATTGTTTCTTCGTACAGGTGCCTTTTCCATTGCTTGCATTGCACAACAGATGAAGAAAATGTCGTCAATTCCAAGAGGTAAGCTGAATTTTCTGTTTTTGCACTGTGTTGATATATTGACGAATATTTAAATTGTTATTGTAGTTTAATATAAAACTAAGCCGATGTCGAAACAAACTTATGTTTTTCAGGTATGCAGTTGCCTGCAGAAATTAAGAAAGCCGGTTATAAAGTTGAATCCAAAGACACAGCAGCTGTATCTGCAACAGCACATGCTGGACAGAAGTCAGATGGTATCCTCAAACCTCAAAAAGAAAACGTGCCCAAGTAAAACATGTTTTACATCACCTTTTCAGGCAGGCCTATGCCTGACCTGTTCCCCTCTTGGTTGCTCTGCTGCAGACTGTTCTGCTTTTTAACTGTTCTGCTTTTTAATTGTGTCCATTTTTAAATATGTTGTACGTCGACCTTGAGTGCCTTGAAAGGCGCCTTATAAAATGAATGTATTATTATTATTATGTGCAAATCAACACTACACTGTGGTTGCTTCACAGCGATTCAATTCATTAATTTTGTATTTCTTTTGTTTTGCAGGAAAGCTGTTGCTCCCAAAGTACACAAAGGGTAAGTCTTGCCTCATGTTGCATATCCTGAACATGCAGTGAGCACCGGCATAATTATTTACAATGTTATATTGCACCTGTTAGGATCTCCACCAGGTATGGGCAACAGGCAGATCTTAAGGGGCAAAATCAGCATCTGATGGCTACCAATGAGGAGCTGCAGAAAAACCTCAGACGCAGGTGCAAGAAACGGTTTTAATTAAGTACTTGGATGATTAAAACAAAACTAAATGTATGTATTTTATACATTTCATTTTGCTGCAATTGACCAGCATTTGTTTTCTTGTTACTTTGCAGCAAAGAGTAGCTACGTTGGAGCTGCAGGTCAGTGAACTTAAAACGGTTCAGAAAAACCTGAAGTACTGTCACATACTCTGAGTCGCAGCTAATATAGACCCAGGTAAATATGCATTATTTTAAAAATGTGTTTTTCTTTGCTTAATTGCTGTCGCTGCTTGATAGAAAACAATGTAATATCTATTCCTAGTTCTAGGAGAACGAGTTGGAGAAGCTGCACAACAAAAAGAAGATAAATGGAAAGGGGTTATGGTGTGTATATTTTATTTCAGTTAACTGGATGTTATAAGTACAGTCATGTTTTGTTTTATAACACTCACACAGAACTACAAACATGCACTTGACTTGTATAGCACACAATTAAAGTGAGAAATTATATAACCCGATTAAAAAGAAATAATTCACATTTCTACGATTCTTGTATCCTACACATAAGGGGTAACAGCCTTTTGGCTATCATAGGCAACGCCATCTATTAAATACAACTTTCATTGTCTCTATTTCAGAGTGTCTCCACAGACCTGCTGAATGAATTAAAAATGTGTTTGGAGACACTGCATCACAGCAACATGTCCGGTTAGAGGTGAGTTAAACTCACACTTTGCCCTTTGTTGTAAACTATTTAAATGATGATCGCAGTGTTTTTTAAATTATCCTCAGTTTACACTTTCATAGGAAATCCAAACAACGATGACAGGATTCTCAAAAGCGAGGGAACATATGATGCAAGAAAGAGAGAACTTCTCCCTGCAGGTGGCTGAAATGGAAAATGCTCTCAAGGAAGCAGAAGCTCTCTTGCTGTAAAAGTTCTAATGTCCCAATTACAAATTAGTTAAGTAGTTAAAGTATTGATCCATATTGTATGTTTTAATGTTTGTGTGACTGAAACTTAATAAAATATTCTTTATCTAATTCTTATCAAATTTTCATATTTAAAATGGTCAAATGATGCTTCAGAAACATTATTTGTACTTTTCTGTGAATAAATAAAGACATTTGATCAGTTGCGGTTTAGTCTTGAACATGTCATTTTAATAATCATGTTTTTCTATTGTAAATCTGTCTACTCGTTTTATAATTAACGACATGAAACATACAGCCTTTTCAGATCCTCAATGAATGAACATTTGAAAACCAAAGTCTGCGCCTAAGAAAAGAAACAATGTAATATTAAAGTAACTTCCCGATGCACTAGTGTATGTCAGAACTGACTGACTTATTATTTAACCAGTACACTTCTTAATACTACTCGCTGACTGCAAGCTGATCAGCGCCCCACTTTAATCCCACGTATGTCTTGTCGGGGTTTGAAGTTGACGTAGGGGTTCTCACTGCTTTGAACGGTGCCGATGCTGGCTGCGCTTCCATTACCACTGGTTGGCTCTCTCGAGTTACTGGTTTTACAGTAGTAGATGAACAGGAAGAAACCTGCCAGGCAAAGAAAAAGATGCTCACTAATATGGACAAGTTGAGCCTTATGGAATGTATTTTTAGTTTAATTTACACTCATTGCTCATGTAGGTGGGTTTTTACCTTCGGTCATCCAATCTTAAACAGATTTACTTTTCTTATAATACAACAATGTTGTAATAACCACTTAAACACAGTAACTGCGGTTAGCTTTCAAAAAGCAATGAAATAGTTTTTGTGTGTGCATTGAACAACTATTGTGGAGCAACATTATCATTCATGCGTCTGCTTCTGGAATTGATGCTAATGAGAGCTGGAAGAGACCAACACGGTTACGTTGCAGGCTATAAAGTCGTGCTTTGAGAACTGCAGATGCGGTGGATGATTGACAATACAAGCAACACATTCCCATGCATTCATTTTGTTACGTTCCTCGACTAAAGCCATATATATATAAATATAAATTACAGCAGTTTTATCTAGCGAGTTAAGTAATACAAAAACACCTACAGTGCATCCAGAAAGTATTCACAGCGCTTCACTTTTTCCACATTTTGTTACGTTACAGCCTTAATCCAAAATGGATTAAATTCATTATTTTCCTCAACATCCTACACACAACAACCCATAATGACAAAGTGAAAACTGTTTTTTGCAAATTTTTGCAAATCTGTTAAAAATAAAGAACGAAAACATAACATGTACATAAATATTCACAGCCTTTGCCATGACACTCAGAATTGACTTTTGCAACCTTAAGAGAAGGCGGGCGCACGTTCGCGTCGCCTCTGTCGACTCCAGGCGTCAGCTGCGGTTCACGCTTCCATCCGTCACGACATCACGGTCATCAAATCCCAGGCACGTGCACAGATAGAGACCGAGTGGTGCTCAAGCACCAGCCCCTTTGCCCTGGATGAAAAAAGTGCCCTTTTTGATCGAGACACATTTTTTAAATGCATCCGTATTTAAGAATAAAAGTTACTCTCTCTGTCATAAACTCACCCCAAATGTGATTTGCTATCCGACGGGGCATTTATTTGAGTTCTTGTGAGAATTTAACCCCGACATGCTCCGCGGCACTCACGAGCCCCCCCCCCCCTCCCGCCGCCGCGCCCCTCCCTCCTCCTCCTCCACTTCCTTGCTGCTTATGCTTCAACTCTGTCAGAATTATTTTTTTGGCAATGGGTGCCCTTTTTTTAGGTTTGAGCACCTGCCCCCCAAAATGTCTGTGCACGTGCCTGTCAAATCCACAAAACCTCGGCTGTCAGCTGTTCGCACTAAAAGGTGCCAATCAGTGGAAGAAGGGAACAGGGAAGGAGGGTAAAGACGTTTGCATAAATCAATACGTAATGGCGCCGCCAACAGGTGATCGTGATCGGTCTGCATCATCGTCTTCTTCAGGGCTTTCAAGTGGCAGGCACGTGGCGAAGAAAAGACAGGCTGGTGGAATAAGAACCGGATAATGAAATAATAGTAATCAGATGTGCGTCTGTTTTTACAACTCCTTGGTGCACTCACTGAGATTATGTGCTTGCACGAGGAAGAAAAAAAGAGGATTAAATTATCCGTTAGAAGACGTTATTACATTATCAGTTAATTACATTAACATATTTGATCACATTTTGTTCTTGTCCACGGACTATAAAACGGACAGATAATTGCTTTATGCAACACACACACACACACACACTTTCATTCAATAAATGGACAAATAATCTCAGTGACGTGTGCCAGGAGGGCCTCTGACAACATCTGAGGCCTGAAGGATTGGCCGTAAATTCATTTACTTCATCTTTTGTGTTCTGTGCTGCGCGGAGGGGAATAAAACAGACGAGTGGAAATAAATCCACGTCATGTTTTAGTGCTCCTTAAACAGCCTCACGACTGTTGGCCTGGTCTCACAGTTGGTTTGCTAACAAATATGTGAACAAATGACCAAACACATTTTTTTCTAACAAATGTTCAATACTAATTAGTGTTTATACACACAGAACTAATTATGAAAACAAGATTAGACATGAAGAGTTGGTTCGTGCGGACTTCGAGGAAACAAGTGGCATTGTGTGCACATACAAAATGTGTTTGTACAACGTTTATTGCTGAAGAAACGAAAGGAAATACAAAGTTTGGCAACGATGAGAAGCTTTTTCTCCAAAGTTCAAGCTGAGATGAGTCAGACTTTATGCTGTTGATCCAATACTGTAGCTATTTCATTAATATTAAGCCTGAAACATGAACATGTATTTGCCTCTGGCACATATCAGCCATCTGGGGGGAGAGTGAAAACAGCAGTGGAAGCATCTCGGGAGTGTAGACTTTAGATAAAAATAGCATCTAGCATTTTATTATCTTTGATGTTTCCATCTACAAAATGTCCAACGGCAAGAAAGAGTTGCGCCACGCGAGGTAAAACCCCCTTAACCTTCCAGCCGCTCGCCGTCTCTAGTGTGAAAATGTGCCTCGATTGATCGAGTCAATTACAACGAGGCTGGTTTCACAGGGTTGTGTTGCTTCTGCTCTCAAGTAAGCAGTCGATGGATTTCACAGATTACTTCAGGCCCAGATTAGTTCAACTGCAATTTGGAAGGCCTAATAAAGGGGAAGAGCATCTTAGACATCACTGTAGGTACACACATCCTTTCATCCGCCTCCAGGAAAACTACAAACACACACACACACACACAGTGTGGGGGCAACAAGGAGACAGTAGAACGTGTGCGATGATCGCAGTTTTAAAAACAGATAATTAATGGTATATGTATATATATTAGGGCTGTCAGCATTAACGCGTTAATCTATGCGATTAATTTGGCCGCGATTAACTCACTAAAATATTTTAACGCAATTAACGCAACTTTGTTTACTTCCGGTGTGCGTTGAAGTTGTTGCATTCCTCTGAGTGTCAAACCACGGCAGTGCGGTTTGACACTGTTTCCGTTTTTAAAACAATTATTTCTCCGCGAAAATACGGAGCAGAAATAAATTTAAACTCCTGGATTAATAAATCGCGATTAATGAATATCAAAACGTGCGATTAATTAGTTCATTTTTTAAAATCGATGGACAGCCCTAATATATACTTACATACACACGAGCAGCCATTAGCATCCGCTCACCGCCTCCGTGAAGCTGCGAGGTGAGGTCAAAGGTTACACGTCTCACGTATTCAGCCATCAATGAGATTCTTCTCTGCTCGTAATACCCTGAAGCGTTCTTTTAAATACGTATCCCAGTGATTTATTAGATCAACTTGCGATTCTTTTCATCAGTCTAATTCTACGTATAAAGAAAATGAAATATATTTTCAGATTAGTCGCAAATTTGCTTCTCAGGATTTTTGCTTCTAAAATGCCAGATGGATTCTTCCCAAGCAGACAATGGGCATGGCACTACGAGTTATTAATCAAACGGAATCAAAACACTGTGTTGAGAACCCACTCAACATCTTATTTACATCACTCCCACGCACATTTACTGCAGAGAAATGTGGCTTGACGTTGCCTTAAATGCCTCGAAATAATTACACGAAATAAACTCAGTCTTACAACAGTAAATCAACAGAACGCGTACTCAAAATACAAGTAAATTTAACTAAAATGTTGTAAACTAATATGGCTTTTGCATTTAGATGAAAGAGGAAATGGACAAACAATGTTTTTGGGAATATTCTCATTGAAGACACTGGAATACAAAATGTGTAATTTTTAATAACGATCATCGTTTTTCGGGCACGTGAACCCACAATTCCAGAGAAAATCGTAACTTCAAAATATTTAGACCCTTTAAAAATAAATTCTCTGCTTTTTGTAAACATCGTTTTTTTACTCCTCACGTACCACAATCTGCTTAACGAGAAAATAACCACTTCAAACAAAGTCCTATCAATTTTTCAAAATTAAAAACGGCACTAAGATGTTTAAGCTTTAGAGTCTGCTGGAAACAAACATATTCCTTCAATTTGTGACAACGCCGTTTATTTCAGGAACAGAGGGTTAAAGTATCGTTAAAAGTCCCACAAGGCATACATTCAGTGTCACTGAGCAGCAAAACACAACAAAGAGCTTCAGGTTATACCAACTTACAAAATGGTTTACTTGGTTTTTTTGCCTTTAATGTTAAGAAAAGTATTGACAGAGGATAAATCAAATAAATTATTCACTAATGTGCAGCTGCATTTGAAAATTAAATCTGGGCAACGAAACGTCCTCTACGGCCCACCGCCACAAAAAGAAGAGTAAAGTCCTCAGAGGATGGAGAGTGCTCCAGTTGAACTGCACTCCAAACAAAAGCTGAGCCAGCAGAAGGTTGTCGCCTCGCCCTCCAGTGGAGGAGCGGTCGGCGTCGGGGCCGACGACTCGGCCCGCGGTCCTCAGGTCACAAACTTGTTCTTGGTGTTGGAGCCGCTCTTCGTGGCCGTGTCTGCGTGCGACTGGTACCCGATGATCACTTTTGGCGGAACGCCTAATCTCTCTTTATATATGCTCCTGAAGAAGAACAAAAAAAAGGCAAAAAGAAACACATTACATTTCGGCAAATACTTACAGAAAAACATTTGCCTCTTTAACGTGCATATCCGTCGCTAAGGTTATCGGCATCACGGCGTCCTGCTGATGCAAAGTTAGCTGGAGGCCGTACCACACATCATGATACAGGTAGGTACTCCGTCCAGGTGACGAGGGACAGAAAGAGGGCTAACATACAATTGGGCCAGACTTGTGGATATTTTCGTTACTATGACTAAATGCGTTGTTGTTCTTTTTGACATCCTAAAGATTTGTCATAAACGAGTGGTGCATCTTCAGGTCACCCGATGTGCGTTATGGCGTCCTTGTTTTCGTAGTCCGTGGTCCACACGGCTATTTTGTCTCCTTTGGCTCGGACGTTGATGACGGCGCCGCACACGTCGTCGCCGTGGCTGTCAAACGCCTCGCCCACGAGACACATGAGCTGGAGGGACACACAGACGCCTGGTTATCGGGCAGCAGTCACAAACCGACGGGCCGTTCCACCGCCGACATTTAGACTCTTCACAGAAGGAGAAGCGCAGGTGTGAGCAACAACAACGGCTCTGGTCACGTGTCCACGATGTGCACAATGACCTGCAACCAGAGCCGCAAAATGGAATTAATATCGTTTACACCTGTGCTTTTCCTGCTGTGATGCGACTAAATGTCTCCCCTGAAAAAGGCCAAAAGAAATGACATAATATAGTTGTCCCGGTTACATTAACCGGACGGAGCGTACCGTCTCCAGCCAGAAGCGATCCAGGTCTGCCCGACGCTGCTGCTTCGACAGAGTGATGAGCCAGCGGCCACCGCGGCGGTTGCGTCCATCCTCCCACATGGGCTCAATCCCATCCTTCAGCCACAGGAAAGGTCAAAGCTCGCAACACTAGGCACCCCCACGTATCCATAACGAACAACGGCTTTGATCCACCACGGTTCCCTTCAGGTCAGGGTCAGTACACATCGCGTCTCCACGAAGCAGACCGTTAAGGGTCATTGTTGTTGCTCTCTGGATTATTTACTAAACTTCAATTTCATGCACGCTGACCCAAAGGAGGAACATTAAAATATGCTTTGCTTATTTATCTAAAAGCAAGAAGTGAAAAAAAATTCCAATTATTGTCCGTTTGGAGAAATGATTTCCACAAAAGAACAAACATGCATTAATAAAAAAACTGTTCATTATGGAGAAAAAAAATGCACCCGATAAAGTTATTCACTTACAGCGTTTGTTAATTTGAGTGGACACACTTTTACCAGACAAGCAGCAACCTTTCAATCCGCCGTTTGTAACCGTCTATCATTTATGACCGATGAGATCGGGTTTCAGTCTTGACCGACGCGAATAACTCTTTCCTCATGAGCTCTTTTGTGGTCATCAGAGAAGATGAAGTGCAGTCCGACTTGCTGCCATTAACTGGGATAAACGGTGTTGTGATGCCCAATGGGCAGATGCATCACTCGTGATGGAGGGCCAAAGTCAGCACGACTCTCATAAATGAATCGCTCATCAGGTCACGTGACTTCATGTTCGATACGCTTGGTTCCTTTGTGATGGATAGCGTGTGCTCCGACCACAACAACATTACGTTTTCATTTCTGCTCTTACCTTCAGACAGTCTAAAGTCATTATCCTTTATTTTGTTTTCGTCATCTAAAGTGGCTATTGACCACAATTCAAATATATGATTGTATTTATACTTCAATATAGAAACATAATGGCATTAGGAGTTCTAATGATGCATTTATAAGCTGCTCAGATGGCGTTGTCATTGACGTTGACCCAATACTCCGAGTAGTGCTTGAACGCCTCACAATGCAACCTCTGCCGACGCGACCAGCGCTCCGCTCCGGAGAGGCCACGCGCTGCCGGCAGCAGGCCAGTCACCGGTGACTCAGAGCAGCATGCGAATGAATAACATAAGAAGCGTGTGATTAAGTTAGCTGGTCCAAATGTTTTGAGGTTGTTCGACGCCTTATTTTGGACACATTACAAGCTTTGGGTCTTCTTTGCCCGTGCAGAAGAACTTCCACATCAACCACATGTGCAGCTTTAAAACTTTCGATCAGCTGCCGGTCATTCGACGACAGAAACATGGATATCTATCGACAGCGGAAGGGTTGATGGACCGATTTGAATGGATAGGTCAAATATCAAAAAGGATGCAATAAGCTTGCTTACCTTAAACAGCGAATAGTCGCAGCCAGACATCAAGTTACTCGATAGCTGAATGTGATTGTATAATCTGGAAAGGAGGAGGAGGGGAGGGGGGTTAAGTTCAACAGTAAACTTTTGGCAACCTGGCTGAAAAACTTTGTGAAATATTAATTCAGTTCACGCGATACGAACAACCGATCATTGATCCCGTTTTACACGAGATGGACCGGCAGGAACTAAATGAGTTGTATGCCTCCGCCAACCAGTCAAGTTGAAGTTTGCATCCACGTCTTTCCAAAATGTCATCACTTCATTAGATGTTGAATTTTAATATGAATTTGAGAGTTAAGGCCAAAAAACATGTTTTATGATTTCACAGTAACCTCGATCTTTCGCTCCCATCAAATTTGAATTAATTCCCTCCAGGCGTTCATGAGATATCCCGTTCAAGAGAAAAAATATATGACATTGTGCCTCCATCCAGAAGGTGAAGCCCTCACATTAAAATGTCCCCAAACCCAATTTTCCCCAAAGTGGTGAAACCAATTTTATTATGAATGGGTCTGACGGCTTTAGTGCAGTCACACACAGCAACGGTTGACTTACGCCCAGAAGTCTTCCACAGTGTCAAACTTTGAGATCATGCGGAGGTTGGCCTGCCATGTTTTGCTTTTGTCGTTCTTGAAAAACCAAAGAGCCCACCTGCAAATTAAAGAGTTAGCACGAATCAGCTGAATGGGTTGCCCTCAATAGCAGCGTTGCTCATTGACGACTCGTTTCACTGGAGGAAATTCACACATTTCCTGATTAAACTGTTGCACTTAACATGAGATACTTGTGAGTCTGTGAAAATAAAGGAAAAGAGGAGAAAAGAGGTCGTCTTACTTGTTTTGTAGTGGGTGCTTGATGTGAGATTCAGGACTCAAAACCTTTGGAATTATTGTTTCACAGTTTTCCTTTTCAGGATTAGCAGGAACTGAAGTTGACAACTAAGAAAAGAAGAAAAAGTACAAAGATGCAGAAGAAAGTAAAAACAACAGTACGACAAAGGAGACGTTAGCAGATAGGGAGAACACTCGGGACACAACACCTGTGTCCTGAGTGTCCATGCAATATTTTGTATTTCCTCCCTTTTTCATAGCTCATCTTTTACCTCTTGACTTCTGTAATGCTTCCGTGTATTTTTATTTGGCACGACTAAATTCTTCTTTAGAAAATAAAAATGTGACGTTTTAAACGCTGTCCATGAGAAGAATGATAAAGCCTCATGCATGATGTTGGTTTTGGCCACAAATTAAGCGTATACATTTACAATTGTAGTTACCCACTACACCAAATACAATCAAGCAGCTATGCTCAGTCCTAGGTTCACTATATCCGGGTACACTACCTCAAAATTGACTTCTACTTTTTGAGTGGAAGACATCTTTACACAAAGAAGCAATCATTGCAAGTTCAGTTTCAAGTTGTATGCAATACTTTCCAGTAAAATGCCAAATTTATAGCCGTAATTCGGCAAAACGTAATTCTTGGTCGGGTATTACTTTGCCCTTAATGCCACGTGGCTGGTTGTCGAAGTTCCCATCAAACAGTTCGCCGACAGACGTTACCGTTCGCAGCGCGTGCGTCCACTCATTCATTCATCAGAGCTCGCGCCCAGGGTACCGACCGAGTTAACCGTCGACACGGTGTTTCAACCGGGCGCCGTTCCCCCTCGTTGACGCTAAAGCGAGCAGCTGTCGTATCATTAACGTTAACGTCGCGAATCGAGCAACTGGCGTAATTTAATCTGCTGCCTAGTTTAACGGTGTTTGGCTCGCGAGTTGCGTTAGCGTTACCTGTCAAAGGTAACCGGAAGTTTTAAAGAATTTAACGTTACCGCGTGACGTTCTCAGCCCCCTCGTTTTAACAGTAATAGTGCAGAAAAAGCTCAGCTTCTGGAATTGAAGCCCGAAATGAGTGAAGTAAACCAGAGCTACAAGTGTGTGGCGCACTCACCACCAGAGCGCTCGCCATCTTCTGGAAGTCTCATAAAAATATTTTGGCGTGTGTTAAAATACCTGATTGGACCATCTGGTACTCTGAATGACGCATGCGCAATAAGAAGGCACACAGGGGTCCAATCCCAATGTCCCCCCAAGACCTTCAAACCCTGAACCCTGAGGGATAAACTGACGTCACCTGGTAAATGATTGAGCGTGAGGCTGTAAGAGCCTGAACTTGTGTAAATATGAATGAGACAGCACTTAACCATGACTACAAAGACAAATAATGTGTACAATTGTGGGTATTTATTTTATACTCTTTATATTCCCTGATTTGAACGACTTCCAGCTCTTTCAAGTCATTTCAAATAATCTATTTACTCGTTTGTCAAAACAGCTTCAATGAAATGTTCGATGAATAATCTGGATACAAATATATATAATTTCTTGCATTCCTCTGTTTTTATGTTCCATCTTAAATCCTTAATGTTGTGTAAATGTAATTTATCGGGCTGAACACCCACGTGTTGTCCTCTTTGTTTACCTTTTTTTGTATGTCTCATTCTTCCATTGGTATATGCGTGTTTAATTTAACATTGCTATGCATTGTGGGTAATTCCCTTTGGCGAAGTGAAGTTATATGGATAGATCCAATTAAAAAAATTATTATAATGAAAATGTGTACAAGTGATGAACTCCAAGCAATATTGTAGATACATGTGGTCTCACAGCCACATTCCTGATGGTGACGTCAATGCGCTGCTTGTTGTCCGTGTAACCCAGAGAAAAGTCTGAAAGATCTGCTAAGTACACACAAACAACCCCTCACACAGCAAAAGTCTCTTCTATATGGTAAAACTACAAGGCACATGAAATTACATAGTGAAAAGTGATATATTTTGGCAAAAAGTATTCATATTTCTGTAACTGCGTGTCTCGAATTGCACATATACCGTGGTCTGTACGTTGGAGGCCAGCTAGGAGTGCAGGCAGCAGAAAGTAATATTTGTATACGAAAGCTGGATGATTACTATGCTGCATTTTGGTGTTGTATTGCAAAATACATCAAATAAATCCAAAGTCCATTTTAAGTCTGTATACCACCCGTGCTTATAGGCGGAGTATATTATTGTGTCCATAAAAAGTAAACATATATTCAACAATGTGCAGGCTTAGTGGACATGTGGACTGATAAACCACCTGATGGTGATTCACATTCATGAGGTGCGCACATGAGGCAACAACAAGCTTTTACTCAGGATGAAGCGTGTGATCCCATCAGGCCGTGGTATGCTTTCTCAGACTATGATGTACATTAAAGTACGATTTAGTCCTTTTTTAAGGGATTTATTCTAAACAGCTTCACTGGAATATTTGGTTTTCTTTTATATTGCATTTTGTAGAACATATTCATACTGATCATCATATTGTATACTATTTTAATGTGATAGTGTCTGGCAAGAGTTTTTTGGCTAAACTCTCTTATTTAAGGGAATAAGGCACAAATGTGGTACCGGACACTTTAATTAAATGCTGTTTTCATGCTATGAAGTGAGGAACGTGGGCTGAAAGAGACTCATTGTCGACTGAGAGGAGCAACCACATGCCTTTATGTATAAATGTTAAATTCTCTTATAAAACATCACACCAGTCAGCTAATGAGCCACAAAAGGAAAAGCAGTTTAATTCAAATTTCAATTGTTTTTTAAGTGACACTTTTTTTCATTCTGCTGTTAATGAAAACGATGTTCTAATACTGAAAGTGATGTCATCAAAACAAGTGCAGAGAAATATATCAAGTGCTTCAACTATGAAAGGAGATTGTGAAAAGGCCGGATGTGAAGGTCGAGGTGTTGGGCACTTCAGAAGGTCAGAACGGTGCGGATACTGCAATGAGACAACAAAAACAACACAATTTACAAAACAGAAGAAAACTAGAACGGGCACTCAGTAGAGCGCATACCTTCGCATATCACAAGATTGGGCATTGAATTATGAACATTTTGGCTTTACTTTGCATGCCAATTGGATAAAAATGTACCTTTTAAAATGTTGACCTTTTTATGACCTTGACCTTTGACCCGATCGATCCCAAAATCTAATCAAATGGTCCCCGGATAATAACCAATCATCCCACCAAATTTCATGCGATTCGGTTTAATACTTTCTGACTTATGCGAATAACACGCACGCACGCATACAAATACACGGCCAAAACATTACCTTTTGCATTTTCAATGCGACGGTAACTAGATAATTATTCACTGACGACATAAATGAATCATTCTCACCTTTTTCCAGCATGCATGAGGTCAAATCCCTCATTGATCTGGTCAAAGGGCAGGGTGTGGGTCACAAACTCATCCACCTTCAGCTTCTTGTTCATGTAGTCCTCCACCAGTTTGGGAACGCTCTCCACACTCTTCCACCCTGGGGGTGAATATCACAATCGGTTAAATTACTCACATTTTTCATAAAGAGGAACATGAACTAAATTGAACTCATGTTTTGCCAAAAGGCCTTGGGCAAGGCACTTATTCCCCAAAGTGAAAACGATAGAAACAGCTGCTTAAACTTAACTTGGTAGAACAAACAAACAGAAATATCAGAGATGAGAACTTCAATTATATTACACGATGAAGGTTAAATAACAATACATGCCTTTTGCAGCTGTTCCATAACCACCTCAAGGCTAATTAAATACCACTAAAAACACAAAATGTTTTCATTAGAAAGCAATTCACCATTTTCTGGTCCAATTCTCAAATGGTAGGTTAAGCTCAAGTTCAAACCCTGCTTAAAAACTTGTCATAACCTTTTGCCTAATAAAGTGGATGCTGAAGAATGTCTTATAGTAGAGACTTGCATCAGGCTTTGACCTTACAGAAAGCTGGAACTGCAGCCAGAGCACATTACGCCCATTATAACGAGTCATTATGCAACGCAGTCAGTCACCTCCGAAGGCTGTGCCCTTCCACACTCGGCCCGTCACCAGCTGGAAAGGTCTCGTGGAGATCTCCTGTCCGGCTCCGGCTACGCCGATGATGATGCTTTCGCCCCATCCTTTATGGCAAGACTCCAGAGCAGCTCTCTGAAATAATTGCCAAATTAGGAAAACTGTTTCACGTGTTGCGAGCGAGATGACGGGTTTACAAAGTGGATTCAAATTATTCTTCTTCGTCACATGCGTGTGTATGAAGTGTCTCACCATGATTTGCACATTTCCGATGCACTCAAACGAATAGTCCACGCCCCCGTCTGTCATCTCCACCAGAACCTCCTGGATGGGCTTGCTGTGGTCCTTTGGGTTCACGAACTCAGTGGCTCCAAACTCCTTCGCTTTCTCAAACTTCTCGGCGTTGATGTCCACGCCAATGATCCTGGTTGCCCCGGCAACCTTGCAGCCCATGATGACAGCCAAGCCGACAGCTCCGAGGCCAAATATCGCGCATGTGGAACCGGGCTCAACCTGAGTGTGCATGAGCGAGAACACAATGTGAGAAAGTACCGCTGAATAATTTTGCATATCACAAATGTATGATGAGGGAACTTTAAAAGCCGTTTCAGGCGCCGTGGTCGTGTTAAATTTAATTATACAGATATCAGAGATGCATTTTATGGTGCACTACAATGGAATGTCTCCCTTTAAAAAAAAGATCTGATTCAAGTATCATATCACATCACATCATATATGTAAAGATAGCAATACATGTTTTGTTTAATTTATAATCATTTGTATATATTTTTTTAAAGAAAAGACATTTTCGGGGTGAAACTAATGTCACAGCGAAAAAGATGAATAAAAACTAAAAAACACCCGTGGCAACAATTCCTTTTCACATCAGATCTGCATGATTAATAAGGGTGACCCATTTCAGATTGAAGCTGACAAACAATGACAAAGTAGTCATCTCGCTTCGTTGTGTCCTTTGGGGCGACACTTGGTGACAAACTCATTCAGCTTAACGAGCTTTAAATCATCTCACTTTAGAATCAAACTGCTCTTAAGAGTGAGCGGGATAGGGTTACATCACAGACTGTGTTATTGGTTTCTGTTATTGTTGTAGTTCTATGCATGGATGCCATCTTTTTTTATTTCCGCTTCTGCACTTTGTGATTTGTAAAAATGAATATATTTCTATTTCAAAAGTGAGACCATTAACAGCGCTCATGGTTTTAAAATCAGGCGGAGTTGAATTTGTAATCGACCAGCTCTGGGCTGCAGCCGGTGACACCCACCTTGGCGGTGTTCAGAGCAGCACCGTAGCCTGTGGAAATGCCGCATCCGAGCAGGCACACTCTATCCAGCGGAGCCTTCTCGTTCACCTTGGCCAGAGAGATGTCGGCCACCACGGTGTACTCCGAGAAGGTGCTGGTCCCCATGAAGTGAAACACTTGCTTCCCCTTGCAAGTGAAGCGTGAGGTGTTGTCAGGGAGCAGGCCTCGGCCCTGTGTTACTCTGCGAGGGTGAAAAACACAGGGGAGAATATTTATTTTCATGCATGTACGATGAAACTCAATAGCTCTGTACTTCAAATGCAGGGCAGGTGGAGGCTCAAACTAATGATGACCGAGCTTTGATTTGGTTGCCCTGGGGTGGGGCACCTGGGGCTGTGAGTTAAACCATTGAGGTTGAAATTTCTACCTAAGAAATATATATATATATATATTTATAGTCGTTTTACCCATTCAGTTTGATCATTAAAGCCGGATAGTCTTTTCCAGGTCTGACAGCATTACCTAATTTTCTGGCACAGGTTGGTCTTGGGATTCTTGCAGAATTTGCATTCACCACACTGTGGCACATACAGCGGGACGACGGTGTCACCTAGGTCAAAGAGAAGTGGGACTAATTATGACGTACCGAAACATCAAATAAAAAGCTACTTATTCACAACTAATTTAAACATCATGTTTGGCAGCTCCATACCGGTCTTGAATTTGGTGACGCCCTCACCAACGCTCTCAACGGTTCCAGCGCCCTCGTGGCCCAAGATGACAGGGAAAAGTCCCTCGGGGTCACTCCCACTCAGGGTGTAGGCGTCCGTGTGACACACCCCCGTGGCGAAGAGCTGAGAGGAAGGGTGTCATTTAATCATCTTAATTACCGTACGTCATTCCTCAAATATCAAATCCAAACATGTCTATCTCAAAACGTAGGCGGGGCCATGCGTGATTCTTCCAGTGTTATTCCTGCCTCTTAGAATTTAATAAAAATAACACAGAAGACCGACACAATCTCAATAGCATTCATGACAGATATACAATGGTTTGGTTTACCTTGATGCGAACTTCATGGGCTTTGGGTGGAGCTACCTCCACCTCCTCAATGGAAAGAGGCTTCCCAGCCTCCCAGGCAACAGCTGCCTTGCACTTAATGACCTGAATGCAAAAAAACAGTATGTTGTTTCTAAATAAAAAAAATAAAAAAAACAAGAATTCCAAAAAGTAATGAAAACTGCATTTGTGGGTTGACAGAGTGATTGAGTGAGTGTGTGTGTGTGTGTGACTAACTGGTGAGGTTCAGCTGCACAATGCACTTTGCCTCTAAAGGGGGGGGGGGGGGGGGCGTTCTGCTGTAACACCATGAACCCAATAAAGCTTTTTTTCAGTTACTTCAGATTTTTGATATGTTTAATAAAGAGAGAGAGAGGTGGCCACGATTTGCAAACAATAAGTTTCCTGGTTTCCTCAACTCGTCCGATTTGAACGTCGCTCTCAGGACTGCAGCAAGTTGCAGCACGCCAATTGCGAATGGCCAAAAGAGCCTCGTTTAGTCGTGAAAGAGGGATTCTTTGCACTTGTTCATTCCCCGCGCGCTGATTGAGAGAACGTTGCTTCTGTGTTCATGCGTCGTTTTAAGTTGAAATGTTAGTAAGTTAAAATGTGCAATGCGCAAGTGGGAAATGTACTTACTTTTCCAGCTGTCTCCATGTTTCCTTCTTCTGCGCGAGGAAGGGCGGTGCGCTGCCGTAAAGGAGTTCACTTCCGGACCAATGAGCAACGAGGACATGTGGTGGCGGCACGACGCATGCGCGGAACAGAGAACACGTTTCACACAGGGTTTGAAAATATGACATGATCTGCCTCTCAGAGCCTTATCCGTTCACATCTGAAAGTTATGTATGAGGCTAAGTTTATAAATAAGAGTTAAACTGAACTCCAAACTCAGGTAAACAAAACGTCACCTACCTCAATTAAATTTATGAACATGCTAATCCTTTATTGAATCTCATGTTATATTAGGCACAATATGTCACATAATTCATTGAACATATATACACACACACCTTTGCATGTTGAACCATGATTAACTTTAACCCTTCAAGTGACGTATGCAAGACCATAAGTGTCAGTGTGTTATTGTTTACAGAATAGATAAACTTCAAATGAATCACAAAACACATTTGAGCGGACAAGGACTTTAGAATATTCCAACTGCACTGTTTTACTTCTCTCCCTTTTCCTCACCCTGGGATGCCACTCGTCTACAACAAAGACCTGATAATATTAAACAAAGACACAGGTACAAAGCACCTTTTAATCAAGGCCAAAAAAGTGTGACAACGTTTTGCTGAGGACTTTACAAACATGGCGTATTAAATTGTTTACAATCAACAGGAGACAATGAACTCCTACATCGGAGGAAATGAATCGATGGAATTTTGTGAATGTAACTATTTGTCAAAGTACAAACTGTCAGGGCCAAACATTTGAATAAAATCAGGATATTGATATGCCTGTTCACAAAGGAACCCGATGACTCTCCCAGGCTGAAAGGTCCCCGTTATGTTACACACAAGCATACGCATGGACCTTTTAAATAAGAATCACCCATCACATAGTCAGACGTGGTACAAAAATAAAAAACGAGGGAAAATCCAGTCACGTTCTTCAATTAGAGGCAATGTCTATAATCCGAGTCCAACAGGCCAGGCACCATCACAGAGCGCAGTCGCTCTGCTTGTGTGGCACAAGATGAGGATGAGACCGTCACAGCAGACCACCACCATCACATTATCTCGAGCCTACAAGTAAAGAAAAAAAGAAAGAACAAAGTACTTCTACAATAACATGTATATTTGAAGAACATTGCAAAAAGGACAAACCTCTGAATCCACGTCCTCCTCCATCTCCCCTCCCTCCTCTGAAGCCCCCACCCCGGCTGCCGCCTCTAAATCCTCCACCTCGCCCACCACCAAATCCTCCACCCCGTCCACCCCCGAATCCTCCACCACGGCCACCTCGAAAACCACCTATGAAAAAAAGACAGAATTAATCAAACCACTCGTATGAGCTGTGCATTTAGGCACAAACACTTTAAATTCTTAAAACTGACTGAAAATGTTAGCACAAGTGGCCGAGATGGAATTTATTTATCGTAGGCTACACATTTATCAACAGGATTAATGAGACAGGGTCTGGTTCACCCACCGCCTCTTCCTCCTCGGCCTCCTCTTGGTGGACCCTTCTCTCCCGGCGGCCTGGGGAGGAATCTGTGCAGCGGGAGGAGCTTCATTGGATCGATATAAAACTAAAAAGGACAAGTTGTAAATCACATGGAATGTAATACACGGGGGCATCAAGCTTATCCAAAGCATGAAAACACACTTCAAAATGTAAAAAAACAACATTTTTATACCTTCTGCATTTTCTTAAATGAAGACGCCTTCATGTTATCAGAAAGTTTGATTGAAAAATACTGCAAAGATGGGTTAAGGAATCAACGGGACTTTGAGCAACAACGACATTCGTTCCACAGAGGTTGAAGTTTACTTTGTACACCACGGGTTTTTCCACAGACTGAAATAACGACAGAGGAAAGGATACAAATTCCCGGATCTGGCCGAAGATCTCGTCCACCTTCCCGATTTGCTCCTTGTTTTCCAAGTACACGGGGGCGTTGAAGTAGGGGACTTTGTTTTCCTCCGTCGTACACTTGACCACGATGTCATCTTCACACGGATGCACAAACTCTCCCAGTCCTGAGTGGAAACGACAGCGGACGGTGAGTTGGGCGTACGATGTTCAAATGCGCTCCGCTTGCAACTTGGCACATAAAGCACAGTTCGTGAATGCTGCTGGGACATTAAAAACAGATGCAATGAATTATTGAAGAAAGAAATGGCAACAAATCATGAAAGGAGTTAGGAAAATATCTTTTCCCAGACAGGTTTCAAACCATGTAACCCGTGAGGCCATTTGTCTGTATTATAGACTACCAAATAAGGTTTAAAAAAAACCAAAAGTGCAGCGTGAGCTTATTTCTAGGCCCTACCAACATTTGATAAATTAACAGTGTTCAGAAAAACTTAGGCCTAGTCATGCATAGTGTTTGGACGTTGGCATGAAGAGTTTGAAAAGGTTCTCAGTGTTTCCCCTTCCATTATAACAGGGCTGCGGCCCGCCACCCTGTACACCTCGGGGAAACACTGGTTCTCAAATTGGTACTTTTCTGTTTTTATCAGCACTCGTCGCACAGGGGACGTTCCAGTCCTCCATGGCTCAGTGCGCAGTGCTGCGGGTTGATCCTGGAACTGGGCCCCAAAACACGACGTACAAGCAGCGCTGGTTTGACCATCTTACCCACGACATGTTCTGGAGGACCGTAGTCTTGCTGCCGGTTGAATCCACCTCCTCTGCCGCCTCCGAATCCTCCACCTCCTCGGCCTCCTCCGTATCCTCCACCGCCTCCTCTGCCTCCTCCATACCCGCCTCCTCCACCTCGGCTAAATCCTCCACCGCCTCCTCCTCTGCCTCCTCGTCCACCTCCACCTCTGAAAGACATTCTTCTGCGAAAACCTGTGCGAGAAAGAGAAGTCAAAAACAAAGCAAAGAAGGCAGACAAACACGTGAACTCGTGGTTGTTTGAACGGAGCAATGGGCGACACATCGCTTAGCTAACATGCTAGCTTAATGTATTCATTAAAACTACACAATCCTGCCGCATTCCCATCCACAAACCAACCCGTTATGTATTTACTTCCAAAATATAAACGTAGAAAAGTCTATAACTTAATTTACACGCAGATAAAGCCTATTGCTCACAAAGTCGATCGGCAAGCTGCAGCTATTCCCGAGGACAGACTTCCATGCGATGACAACACGTGTGACCAAGCGCTGCCGTAAAGGCGTTCACCAGTATCGGAAAGTGTCGTAAAGTCCAGCCCCTTGCGGCTGTTCGCGTCATATTTAAAGGAGCAGACGCTCATCCGGTCACGACGTTATTTTGTGAGACACGGTAATGCGTGCATGTGTAAACACTTCAATGATGTTATTGTTTGTGTGTAATTGCAGGAAAATTAATGAGTACACATCACTCAACGATACCACGGATCAAGTAAGGAACTTTATATATATATATATATATATATATATATATATATGATATGATATGATATATACCTTCATTCGTCCCACAGTGGGGAAATTTCAAAAATCACAGCAGCGGTGCACATCAGAGCATCAATACAAATAATTATAAAACACAAAACTAAATACTAAAAACTAAAAACTAAATACTAATACTAATACTAAATATACAGGGGGAAAACAAAGTAAAGTGCTGAGTAGAGTAAAGTAAAGTGCTGAATAAAGTGCTGAGTTTGCCAGGATCTCCAGCGATCTACTGCAGTTTGTTGTGCAGCCTGACAGCATATATATATATATATATATATATATATATATATATATACAGGACTGTCTCAGAAAATTAGAATATTGTGATGAAGTTCTTTATTTTCTGTAATGCAATTAAAAAAACAAAAATGTCATGCATTCTGGATTCATTACAAATCAACTGAAATATTGCAAGCCTTTTATTCTTTTAATATTGCTGATTATGGCTTACAGTTTAAGAAAACTCAAATATCCTATCTCTAAATATTAGAATATCATGAAAAAGTATACTAGTAGGGTATTAAACAAATCACTTGAATTGTCTAATTAACTCGAAACACCTGCAAGGGTTTCCTGAGCCTTGACAAACACTCAGCTGTTATAAATCTTTTTTTTTACTTGGTCTGAGGAAATATTAAAATTTTATGAGATAGGATTTTAGAGTTTTCTTAAGCTGTAAACCATAATCAGCAATATTAAAAGAATAAAAGGCTTGCAATATTTCAGTTTATTTGTAATGAATCCAGAATGCATGACATTTTTGTTTTTTTAATTGCATTACAGAAAATAAAGAACTTTATCACAATATTCTAATTTTCTGAGACAGTCCTGTATATATACCTTTTTTTAGAGGTAAAATATAATACGATTGTTGATGTTGATGTTGTTGTTGCTGCTTGAGGTCTTGTGTATTCCGAAAACTAGTTTGATGTTTAACCCATTCTGTACCTCTAAACACACACACACACACACACACACACACACACACACACACACACACACACACACACACACACACACACACACTCAGTGTCACCTACAACCTGCCCACAACCAAGCAAGTTCACATGACGAGTTTATTATATTCTCCCTCAGGTGATCAAATGCAAGACAGCCGTTGCATGGGAGCCGAAGAAGCGTCTGTCCGTTGAGGATGTGGAAGTGGCCCGACTGAAGGCCCATGAAGTCCCCATCAAGGTCAGCTGATCGTCCCGAGTTTGTCTGGAATTCAAGAAAATACGAATATACTATTGGTTGTAAACCGACGTACACCCCAAACATTCCAGTGGTTACAGTCGTTTATTTTTCAGTGGCAATCACTTGAAGTTGATGGTGTTAAACTGTATGACCAGAACTAATGGGAACAATGTTCCCACATACACAAATTAACCAAGATTAATACTTGTATCACTCACATGGATGTGACTTGCATGTCTGAACTCTAAAACAAATCAGTGCAGGAAGAACTGGTGATCATTACACGGTTCACACATGGTTCAACACTATTGCGTTTTCATGCTGTTTAACTGCTCAGTGTTTCCAATTCCGTCCCAATCTGTGGCTTCCAGGGCGATTACACAAGTGGGTGTCATGGCTGATGGCACGAGCTGGTTATCTTACAAGGGCCAGCAGGTGTACCAGTGCCTTGGCGTCGGTTCTTTCTCCCGGTACACGGTACTTTCCGATATCTCGCTTGTGTGTCTACTCGGCTGTGGCGTCTCCACCGGTTACGGTGCTGCTGTTAACGCATGCAAAGTAAGAGGATAAAGATCTGCCAGATACTTGATACTCAAATTCATAACTCTGATGTGGAAGCTGCTGTTCATTGGAACAAGAGGTACGCAACACATTCATAAATATGTATTTACACAACAGCTTTTTTTTATTTTTTATTGTTGAACCCATTATAAACACACTTTTTTACTATCTGAAGGAAACCATCGTGGTTGTTGGAGGACATTTTTAACAAATGGGAAACATGAGTGTATTTCGTGAGTTAGAAAAAAATAATTATATATTCTACTCATTCAGTTTTTTCTCGATACATATTTTTTCGCCTATTGATTTAGACAAATACACATTTTGTGGAAGAGACTCAATGTGTAGAAATGATGTGTAAAACAGAACATCTGGGAAGGGAGCGAACCTTTTTGGAATATTTTAAGATTGCTTAATATCAACGAATGTGTGAACTCTTAACTGAGAACAAAATAAAAGTGGGCACACAATTAAAATAATGACAGAGCGTTTTTGTGTTCCGGATGCAAATTAATTAATTTCAAATACTCCAGCTAATTTTTCAAAATGTAAGCAAGGTTAGTGCAAAGTGAAGTTCAGATTTCTTTCCCAAATCAGGCGTGAAATAATCAAGCCAATGATGCTTAACAATCTTATAAAAATCTGAATAAAATGGGCCACAACGAGGTAAAATTGGAGAAAAATAGTTTGTATAATTATGTCGAGAACAATAAAGGCAAAATATAAACCATATAAAAGTTATCTTTGAATGTGAAGAAGTGATCTCATCAGACATCGAACAGCTTTTGGTTTGTCCGACTCCCAACATCCAGTTTGAAAAAAGGTTCCTCGTGTGCCGTGTTTGCGCTGGGAGCTGTCGAGCTGGCCTCCGTCACGGGCCGCCGGGCTGCTGAGGCCGAAAGGATCATCGCGGTCGATGTCAACCCCCGACAAGTTTGAGAAAAAGCCCAAATGTTCCAAGCCACTGGCTGTGTCAACCCCCAAAGATCAGAGCAGGCCCATCCAGGAGGTTCTGCTGGAGGTGACGGACGGCGGGCTGGACTACGCTCTGGAGTGTGTCGGGAGTCCGGATGTTATGGAGGGTGTTCTGTTCAGAAACGCTGAGCGCTCGAGTCGGTCCAGTAGGAATCCTCTGGTCTGTGCGGTGTCATTGTGAAGCAGTCGGAGCACACTGGCATCATAAGAGGTCATGCACAGACTAAATATGGCACAATTGCACTTTTTTTTAACACAATTTGCAATTGTGCAAATGTCAAATTGGATTTAGAAAATGTAGTAAATACATTTTTAAAAGGAGTATGAATTATGACCACCCACGTGTTGTCTTGGCCTGCTGCGCTGGAGTCCACAACCGAGGGCTGGGGCACTTCCGGTTGTCATTGGTGCGTGGACGGAGACGATGAAATGATCCCGATGGGACGCAGCTTGAAGCCGGGGACATATTTTGGAGGTGAACTTATAAAGACTAAATTTTTATTGTAAATAGTGTGTACTTGTTGCCCTTGCACATTCCTGCTGAGCATGCCACTTTCATTTCACTGCACACCCTGTGTGTGTATGTGACAAATAAAACATCTTGAATCTTGAATCTTGTTAGTTCATGCAACAACAAAAAAGAAGAGATGTGTGCTCATTATTGCTAAGAATATTGATGGTTAAAAGACGGCCAAAGAGCTTAAAGTGACCAGATAAAAAGGTTAATGTTGTCCGCTTTTGCTCGGTGAATGACTCCAGAATGAATCGGTCATCTTAATTTTTTCGACATTGTTTGCAGCTGGAGTTTGGATGAAAGTCTCACACAATCAAAAAGGTGATGGTGTCTTTCTTGAGTCACGAACAACAGGCACACAACGACCAATCACTGAGAAGTAGCATGTTGCGTGGCTGCATTGCATCCCGTTAGCTAACGGGATGAAATGCAGCCACGCAACATGCTGCATTCTAAGTAAGGCAAGAGGCCTCGGTTTATAATATTCATATCTCGCACTTTGCAATGCCCAGCATGGAAACCATACGCTCACATCGGATCAAAAGTAACACGTCTGCACCCGTTATCTTGACATAGGAAACACAGGAAATCACAAAGTGAAAATGAGGCACACTTCTGATAGGCAGCGAACATCTAACATATCTAACACCATTGGAGTATTCTAATGATGTTTTTCTAATGAAGAATCGTGAACAAATTATGAGGAAAATCCTGTCTTCTGGGCTCATTAATGTGTGCTATATTGAGGTCCATAAAGACTTTGTTTTGTTATCGTTTGTGCCGAAATTGGTGGACGACTACATGAACAACTAGAATGGGCACTCGGTAGAGCGCATACCTTCGCATATCACAAGATTGGGCATTGAATTATGAACATGTTGGCATTAGTTGCATGCCAATTGGATAAAAATTGACTGTGCGATGGTAAAAATAAGATTTTGACCTTTTCATGACCTTGACCTTGACCTTTGCCCCGATTGATCCCAAAATCTAATCAAATGGTCCCCGGATAATAACCAATGATCCCACCAAATTTCATGCGATTCGGTTTAATACTTTTTGTGTTATGCGAGTAACACACATACAAATAAATAAATAAATAAATACACGGCGATCAAAACATAACCTTCCGCATTTTCAATGCGAAGGTAACGAGCTGAAGCTGGATGAGTTCATCACCCACAACCTCCCGCTGGACCACATCAACAGGGCCTTTTGAGTACATGAAAAGTGGGCAACGATTCACACACAGCATTTAGTATCTGAGAAAGAAATAACTTTATTGTGGTTTTTTAAAACGGGAACATCTTGGAAATGTAATAATTTGTTTGCAACTGCAAATTAGTCAGCAATGCATGTGTGATTATTCTTGATGATTATGTTGTCTCTGTCGGCTGCAACTAGCTGTTGCTTTCATTATTAATGAATCAGATTGATTTTCGTGATTAAACGATTATTTGCTTATCCATTAAAATGGAAAATTAAAAGGTCTTCAAATATCTTGTTTTACCCAAAACTGAAAGATAAAAAAGAAAAGAAAATGCAAATATTCACATTGGAGTAGCTGAGATTGTTGTTGCTTTTTACTGACTCAAAATAATCAATCAATCAATATATACCGAGTGGAAGTTACCCGTACAATATGTTATTATACATACATTTTTTTTCTATCCGTACTATCATCAGTCTGTGGAAAGAGGAGGCTACACCTGCAGTGACTATCATTTAAATACAATTTTTTTTACATTGCATACATTGTGGGAAATTCTCTACGGTATTTTTCTTAAAAGATGTTGACGCTTGAGTTATTTTTCTTGCTCGACTTTGTAGCATAACGCTCCTTGGCCACTAGATGGCGCACTCATATCATGTAAAAGCTCCTGTGTAGGCATCCAGGATCACGTCTAACTTTATAAAGGCATTGCTTTTCTATCTGCAAATGATTTTGTGTTTTTATTCAGATTTAAATTAAGTGTGGTCACACACTTGAATCAAGGGGAGAAACACACCAGTGTAGTCAGTGAAGTTATGTAAAATACTGATGAATGTAATGCATAGATCTATACAGCATATGCAGTAACACAGAGATAATTTATCTCTACAACTGTCACATTTGGCAGCTCCGTCGAGATTCTGGTCCAGATATCAATGTGAGGCGATAGTTGGAATTACATACCCTTGTATAGAAGATGGGGTAAAAGACACAGGAAACAAATGGCGGAATCTGTCGTCAGCCACGGAGAAGTATCTGCTTCATGTGGCCAGGCTTACCAAATTTCGTCCTTGGTAATATTATATATTGATTTAATGGGGAGAGGGGCTGGAATAACAGTTGTCGGCTGTCAGGACCGAAGACAAAAGGTTGTTTGGGGAATGCCTCTCAGTGAAGAACTGAAATAGCTGTCGGAGGAATTTGTTTTATTGAAGTTACGTTCGGATCAAATGAAAACCTTTGGCAGTTCCCTCTGCTTTTCCATCTTTATTTTAAATGGAAAATAAATTGGTGCTTGTCCTCTTATGCTGGTCTCTTATGCCTGTGGGCCATCAATCACAGATTACACAGTTTAGACACCCCTCCTCCTTCCCCCATCCTCCTCCCAAAAGAAAATCTCAAAGTAAAGACAGTTTTCAAGAATATAGAAAGCGGAATAATGCAGAGGACGGGGGCAGCAGAGGGGGATAAGAGAGCGAGATCAAAAGACAGAGGAAGACACGTTTTGACAGGTGGTTATGTGACGGGGCATCCTCGCGTTGGACATGCTCGCAGATTTATACGGCTGTCTTGGGGACATGTGTCTGAATGGCTGCCTCTTAGATGGGAAAACTATTCAAAGAGACGGCCATAAGTCTCCCACCTTCCTTCCTCTCCGTGTCTGAACTCCGCAACCTCTGGAATTGTCACAGATTTGTGCAACTAATACAGCGAGGGGGGCGGGGGAGGGGGTCGTTGAATTACAACCACAGCATTGTCCACATTTTTGGAAGTCTTACATGTCCATCTCGTCACGTTTCATAGACTCTGTGTCACTTGTGTGGATAGCAAAACGCTGGCGTGGAGTTGCATTAGAAAATGGGAGACGGCTAAAGTGCAAGTGAAAAAACATATTTACATTTGTATTTCTTTGTCCGTTTGCTTTCCCCTCCCTGTCATCGCATGCGTTAACTCCTTCCCGGCCCGAGTCTTCATGGAGATTATTGACAAAAGACAGAAATGCCAGATGAGGTAAATGCCATCACACAAATAAAGGCATGTCTGGGAAAAGAAATGTCAAAAGGTGCCGCCTCGCCTTCAAGAGATTTCCTCTTATTTACCGAGCTTTATTCCTGTGTGACAGATGGCACATTAAATATGACGAGGACATACAAAATGGGTGGGAAAGAACCTATTTGAACAAAGAAGGTATGTTCGTCTTGAAAACAATACAAAATATAATGCAACCAAATCCATCCACACACATTGTAAATCGGGGAAATAGTGTCTGGTAATTCATGTCATGGCAAATACATACAGCATATCCAGAAATTACAAATAATACTATTTGGTATCGGCTTATTCATGTTTTTACGTGTCTTATATTCGCTAATTTAGTACATACAGAAAAAAAACTGCCTCTTTTCAATTAAGACGTCACAAAAGGAATGATGGCTGATTCCTATTTTGTGTCCTTTGATTGGCGGTCCTGATATGACACATGCTGGCACGCTTTCACACTGTCATGGTTTACAGGGACATTGAATAATGTAACATGTATCGACAAGTCAAATAGTCTCTTGTGCACAAATCCTGTGGAATAAATAGACGCAGGAACTACATTTCGGTGGCGACGCGGTCGCTTGTTTCAAGTAGGATATCTATTTATCCTTTTTTCATTCTGTAAATGTGTCCAATGACATTGCTTGTACGCCTCTAAACGGCTGCTTAAATCACATTAATAGGTCAAACGTGTGCGTCCGCTGAGAAATAAGCTAGAGGGGAAAGCATGTCGGAAAGAGACGTAGGGATGGAGGGATGGATATACTGTACAGCCCCAACGGCTACGGGAGAGCGGCCCACTTAAGTCACTAAAGACTGCCAACGCGAGGCCCCCGCTTTATCAGCAAATCCTGGCCATTATCCGACTAATGCCGGGCATCGCCTGTGACATCCCCGGTGTTTTTCCGTCGCGGTTAGCTTGAGCTTCTGTGTCAGTGGAGTCTTCACCGGAGGACGGCACAACACAGTGCTCAGTAATTTGGAGAGGCGGCTGGTTTTTGCTGTATAAGTGCCGGAGCACATCTGACACGGTGGGTTATTATCCAGTGGAAGCCTGTTTTATCCCCAACATATCACCGTTTTGAACATTACTGTGTGATGTACAGCTCAGGGCTTTATGAGCACAAGTGGGCGTTTCAATTATCCTGGAAACAGGAGTTCATGTGTCAGAAGATGTGGCCGAAATTCCAGATGAATGTATAGCTACAAATATTAGTCACCGCAATTAACTTGGGTCTTCTTGTAAATATATAATGGCAAATATACATTGACTTTAGGCATGTCGATTTCTGACCCACCTGCTCAACTGAGTAAGTGAAAAAGAAAAAGTTGAACCCTTCAGACACTGTTTCAAATACAGTGGGGCGATTTATTTTGAAAATCTTACACTAGAAACAAATATTTAAATATATTCTGGGGTCTGGATGTAACACAAAACCCCGACAACAACTGCATCATGCTGTTCTCATCGGGCCACGCAACACCATGCGTTTACTTACCTGTCAATCATATTGCAACAGAAATAGACAACAAAGAACCGGATTACACCGACCGCATGTGGCTATTACCAAAGAGACGCACACACGCGCACGCACACACACACACACACTAAGTGCTGTGTATCGTGACGGCTCTAAGCTTTTGTTGTGCTTTGTCTGACAGCGGCGGTAGAGTATAGTTATTGAGAGATTAGCTCTAAGGTGCGATCGTGCCACTCCTTTGTTTAGTGTCTCTCTCATTGGTCACAGAGAACAGTCCTGGCATGCGTGGGAAAGAGTCATCCGCTGCGATGGATAATGCAGTTTGCCTTATTTTAGCTCCTTTTAAAATTATGACTGACCCTTTCCCAAAAATGGCATCCATAACCGAGACAATGTGCAGTATAGTATTTAAAATCGCAGCTTAGATATCGTACCCTGATTGACTTGCAGAATCAGAGTGTACGGATGTGTCTTTGGTCCTTATTGTCATAAAAGTTACAGATGGAACAAAGTTTGGTTTGAAAACTTAACAGGAATACAACATTTGACCTGGTGGGATTTTACAGACTTGGGCCCAGCCCCTATACCCGCTCTGCCACGGTGCCAACAGAGTCGTTTCATGTGGTTGTGGGCTGAAGGTTTGGGGGGGGGGGGGGGATATATCTCTCAGCCCCTGTGTGTTTACCCCCATAATCCCTGAGAAGAAGTTCACAAGCACGAGGAAAGTACTGGGAGCTTTAGCTATACCTCCCAAACCTCCTCAGTTTACCGCTCCCCGGGTTTTCCACATCCACATGGGGGCTCGGGGTAATTCCTGGGAATGTTTGCGAAGGTTTTTGCGTGCGTGCGTGTGTGTGTGCGTGCGGTTGTAAGAACATAATTGGTACAAAATGACTGGTTGTTGTTCTGATATGGAACAATCTACACTAGTCTATATAATAAGAGCGCGGGGCTGTCAATAAAGAATTGCCTCCACTGCTGTCTCCACTGGTCTAATAACACAGCGCCGTTTAAAAGAGAATACATTCGCAGCAGTTTCAGTGTTCATTCTACTGCAACACACGCACTAACGGTGGCAACTTTCAAATTTCAAGTTTTTATTTGTTCCAGAGGGACAATGTACATTCAATTAAAATGTAAATGCATCCAATTACAGCCATGGCTGATTTCCATCATCTGTCCCCCTGCAAGAATGTACAGGCTGAGTGTCCTAGAGTGAAAGGTCACGCCAAAGTACAGTAGTAATAAACTACAATCAATTATAGTGTATAGCTGACAAAACACAACAGTTCTGTAATAAAAAGTTAACAATGGAAAAAAAGAATTGCATATATATTTATATATATATAAATATATATGCAATTCTTTTTTTTCCATTGTTAACTTTATATATATATATATATATAAACAGTATATATATATATATGAATATACATATATATATACAGTATATATATATGAATATATATCTAGATATTTAAAAGAATCAAGAGAAAAATATCACAGTGTAAGTAAGACATTTCACATTCATCATATTGCACACAGATATAATGCACATAAGGGCATCAATTAATTAGAACTTTTAAGGTTTCATTCATATAACATTAATACATCACATATCCATGACAGTACTAATACAGCTAACCCAGGTTAAGCTATCTATGTGCACATGTGTGGGTGGACACCAGCCATCCCTTCATGTGCTTTTTAAAAGTAGTGAATGTTGTGGACTCCCTAATTGGCTATTAAATGAAGACAAACACCTTTTCTAGGTCAGCGTCAGACCTTCTATTTTACTACAAGTACCTCTAGTAATGATGCTATTTTAGCGTGGTTGCAGCAGTCTGAATGTGGAATCTATTCTGCTGCTTTTCCTATTTTTAAATTGCTTTGGATGAGAGTGACACCAAAACGGCTGAAGCTTAAACGCAACCTCAAGATGTTTCTAGTCAAAAGTTGTTGCACTTGTTGCGCTTGGCCCCTGAAAAAAAGATCGCGTCTCGGATGACTTGCGGAGTTGTTCCGTCTGGTTTTGTTACGTTTGTGCTTCGCTGGATGTGTGTCTCCCAGCGTCGCTTCAAAGGTCGTGGTCGGACGAGGGAACAATCTGAATGAGTGCGGCGGATCATATTCGCCTCGTTATACGGCCACAGAGAAGTACATCGTTCTGTTTTTCCTCTTCTCCCCCCCCCCCCCGACAACTCACTGCTATCCAAAGACGAGGCTCTCTCGGATCACTGCTGCTGGGCCCGCTGCCAGGCCACAGAAGGATTGGCCAAATCCCCCCCCCAAAAAATACACTGGGACCAGTTGAAACACTTCTCTGGCTGGTGATCGTGGTCAAAGGAAAAGAAACGTGAAATGATCCATCGTAGGTGGCTGGGCCCGTTACTCATTCTCAAGCATCACATGGGTAAAATAATCTATTAGAGGGCAGCATTGGCGTGAGTTGTGCTGAATTTACATGTTTGGATATTGAAAGTAGATATAGCTGGAGCTCTTAACTCTAGCTAAAACATGATGAATAATAAAGACGTATTCATACACACATATTCATGCATTGAAGTGCCTATGAGCCTGAACTAAAGTACATTTTAAGCTATTGACAACACGCTATACATATTCATACAGGTGAATTAATACAAAATTAAACATGCATTTAAACAGCAGCAGTTCTTCAAATTAACCTACAGAAACAGGATGTGTGTATTGTGCAATTGGCTGAGCAAATACATATTGTCTGTGCAGGCATATTAAATATGGTGCAATTCACAGGACTTTTTTTCTTTCTGTTTCTGATGAGGTAGAATTGCGGCTTTGAAGTTGGGATATCTGGTTATGTGAAAAACATAATATGTGTAGTTACAATGTAGGTATGATAGTAATTACAAGAAGTACAAAATAAACAGTGGTATGATATTATTGTATAATTGGTCTAAAATACACACACAATATACGTATCGATGCATTTTCTATTCATAACCACCTATTGTCAGGTCTAAACAATTAAGACAGAAGACAGAGCACCTATTTCATGGAGTGCCTTTCAATATGTATTTTGTAGCATCATTTAAATGTTTACAATTTTCAGAACAAGTGACTTATAAATTAAACCAGTAACCATACGCCGCCTTTCAGTTATTGAATTAACACAATTAGGCCTCTCATTAAAATATAAAAAATAACTGTCAGTTAGTTCAAAATTGAGCATTGTTATGTTTTCGTACCACCTGTAGTTATTTGTCATGTTCATTTCCAAGAAATATGACCCCCCCCTGTCACTAATATTGACTTGTCTTGGCCGAGCAGCAGACATCTTGAATGCCTTCGGGAAGTTGGTGGTTCACATTGTCAGGTCAACTTGGCAAACTCAGCAAAACACACAGATTTAAACCGTAGGAGCGGATTTAACATCAAATATGTAATGGCACGGACAATATTCTCACAACCTCACACTGAGAAAGCCAATAGTTGCTTCACCGGAACTCTCTCCGCCGCCCCTCTTCTTAGCTGGAGTCTCTGTGCTTTGTGTTTGCCCATACTTCCCAAATCCCTCAGAGCAAACAGGAGCATGGCAGATTAGCTGAATATCATCCCGGGCACAAAGTACACAGAAATGAAATGTCATCGGCCTCCCAGGGTATCGTCAAGAGAAGAAAAGTCAAACTAGGGCTGCCCTGCTCGATAGAGATCTCTCTCTCTCTCTCTCTCTCTCTCTCTATATATATATATATATATACATCCATCCATTTATATATCCATCCAATCATCCATCTATCTATCCATTTATCTATCTCTCGATCTATTCATCCATCCATGTATTTATATATCTATCTATACATCCATCCATCCATTTATATATCCACCCATCCATCTATCTATCCATTTATCCATCCATCCATCCATCTATCAATCTATCTATCTATCTATCTATCCATCCATCCATCTATCTATCTATCTATCTATCTATCCATCCATCCAGCCATCATCCATCTATCTCTCCATCTATCCATCTATCCATCTATCCATCCATCCATCCATCTATCTATCTATCTATCTATCTATCCATCTATCCATCCATCCATCCATCCATCCATCCAACTGTCTATCTATCTATCTATCTATCCATCCATCCATCCATCCATCATCCATCTATCTCTCCATCTCTCCATCTATCCATCCATCCATCTATCTATCTATCTATCTATCTATCCATCCATCCATCCATCATCCATCATCCATCTATCTCTCCATCTATCCATCTATCCATCCATCCATCCATCTATCTATCTATCTATCCATCCATCCATCCATCCATCCAACCGTCTATCTATCCATCTATCTTTCTATCTATCCATCCATCCATCTAACTACTTTCTCCACTCCTGCAGATGCGTGTGGGGCCACAATAAGATTAAAAACCAGTCCAACTGGGTTTTAATCAATAACGTGGCGACTTCTAGCAGAACAATAGGCAAATGACTTGGAATGAGAGCTAAAGCTAATAAGCAGTCCATCGCTAATCTCTTAAACAAACCTCCTCTCTCCCTATGTGGCCTTCTTTCTTGCATTATAAATAATGTATATTTTGCCAGCCACACACACGTACAAACACACACACACACACACACACGCACACAACACTCCCCCTCAGTGTCTCTTTTGACTTCTGAGTTCTGAGTTGGAGTTCAATCTGGTCCCTCCCCCAACCTTATTGGTTTACTTTAATTAGTGATATTGAAGGCATGGGCAAATGAGGAGGGGTGGCTGTGATGTGAGGGGGGGGGGGGGGGAGTTGGGGTGGCGTAAATACTGAAAACAAACAAGAAGGAGCTGAATGGGCGGATGGCGGCGGTGTGCAGTCCCGATGCCGCTGTGCAGACGGAAGGGGACACATGGTGTAAGCAAACAGTCGTAATTGCATTAGATTCCCCTGGCACACGGGTAATCTAGGCTTCCTCTGTCCCAGAACACAACAGGGCACATCTCCCCCCTCCCCCCCCCCCCCCTCTGTCACTCTCTCTCTCTCTCTCCTTTGCAAATTATTAATGCAAAACCTACAGTGCTGCCATTGATCATTCAGCAGGCATGACAGAGGGCTAATTATCATTGAAGGGGGGGGGGGGGGGGACCGAGGTGTGGAGTGTCAGGGAGTGTGTGTTCACAGATTCACTAGGCTTGTGTTGGAGAAAAGCAGTGTGTGTGTGTGTGTGTGTATCTGTGTGTGTGTGTGTGTGTCGTGCGTCGCATTAAACAGTTGTCCTGTTTGATATTTCATTCCTCAGCCCACATGTCTTGAGAGGATGAGCAAACACATTTGCTCGAATGGGATGTTCCCTGAGCAAACGGGGGAAATCTGGCCCTGATATGAATATCAGTGACAGTCGATGATAATTGGGATGGGATGTTTTTGCTCCTTCATTGAGATGTCCGGCGTACAGACACCTTATGCAGTGACATACGTGGTCTGCTTTCATATATTTCTCGTGTTATTTGGTCTCCCCGTGTCTTTCCAGGAGGCGTGTTTACTGCACTTTACTGTAATCAGGCGTCTGCTGTGGCTGTAAAAACCACATGATCCACTAGGTGGTGATGTGATATCCAAGATCCCCACGTCCACATTATAAATACTAGTTAACACTATCAAATCTTTTTAAAACATTTGTACGCGACTGCAAATACGCAGACATTTTCAGCACAGTGAAAAAGTCCAGATTTTCCATGTTTGCTTGAATTTAGCTTGTTAATCTATCTATAAAACTATACTTTGTCTATTATTCAAGCGCTTATGTACTCTGTATTTTTGACAGAACTCTGGCTTTACATTGACATTTTCCCACATATTCCTTCTTGTATCTTTCAGCTTTAAATTGCCGCTCTAAAACCAGACTGGTTTGAGCGAGAGCAAAACAAGCAACAAATCCTGAATCACAAACATTAAAGCGCCAGAGCGCAAGCGTGAGAGCCACAGCGTCTCGACAATAAGGGGATGAAGAAGTCCTGTGCGGCGTAAACACCATCATTTTTTGTTACTCGCTGTTAGTGAATGAAAGCGGTGGCGGGGCGGGGGAGGCCCAGAGTCAGGTCACCGACACAAACATTCAAGAAAGGGACGGTCGAGGAAAAGTCTGAGATCTCTGATGGTATTTAGCGGATATGTGAGGCTTTGAGGGAAAGCCACAGCGCCAGAGGCTTTACATTTGTGTGGCCCCAGGGCCAGTGTAACAGAAAATAAACAATGCTTTCCAATGATTTTGACTTTATTAAGGCACACAAAGTCCCCGGCCTAGATAGGCTTTATGTTTAAGGAGTCACAATGCCCGTTGAGTACTTTTCATCACCCGCACTGGTCAAAAATGATCACATTGATCCCTGAAAAACAACCTTCTTCTTTTATCCTCTACCATGCCATTTAAAAAAAAAATCTTATTAAAAAGAAATTAGCCAAGAAAGCGCTGCAACACAATACAAGATGACTTCATCGTCTAAAGCCCACTGATTAAGGTTGTTATTAACTCCACAGTGCACACAATTAGCCTCCATTGACCGCCCCCTATAATCACTAGCACTCGGATTAAGAAGTACTACCCACACAAAATGCCTGATCTCTAATGACTGACAAACAAACAACCAAGAGAAGACAGGGAGAGAGCACCGGGAACACCCACCGAGTTGCTTTTAAGGTAATATCCTTAAGCCCTGGACACCCCAACAAAGTCTGTCATGTCTAACCTGGCTCCTCACCTGCTTGGAGGCAGCTAAATAGCCCCGAGGGTAATCCCTCATCCCCGGGGCACTGGAGGCAGATTTACCCACCTCAGAGCTCTGACCTGCCCTGACAAGTTGGTCTACCGCAGGGGGAACACCCACAGCCACCACTCTATGTTCAGTTTGGGGGCATTTAACCCGGAGTTACTTCAAAAAGTTTTAAATAAAAGGAGAATACACTTGAATGGCAGCGTGTTACAAATGATAACCGGCAATGTGTGAGTTGGGTACAAAGCAGAAGGTAAGATAAGAGATCCAGATCCTTCGTTTTAGCCAAATAACAAAGCAATACGAGAAAAAAAAATACTTCATTATGTTAAGTCTTAATTACAATTAAATTCAAAAAAAATATACAGAATTATTTCCAAAGAAATATACATTTAGTATGAAAAGTACTATGCCAAATAACCCCAGTCAGTGTTATATAATTACATATTTTCATCATTATTTTCATCATATAGCTGGAACTCATTGTTTTTTTCTTTTTACACTTTTAGGTAGTTTAATATATATGACGCCTCATACAAAATGATTATGTATTGTGTCCATAAAATCTTAATCTGAAAAGTACTTCATAATTATAGATGGGAAGTGTGATAAAGAGTCCCTCTGAAATGTAGTGTAATTGAATATAAAGTATTATTAAGATAGTAAGTAAAGTTTAAGTACCTCAAAATTACACCTCTGTACACTACTAGCATGTACTTAGTTACTGCACTGGAAAGCAGTCGGCTATAAATTAGGAATCCCAGAATATAGATGTCTATGAGTGAAACCCTATCCACCGTTCTCATGTAGCAACACATCTATTTATTGAGCAGATGTTGCATTAATTTGAGGGTGGCACGCGAAATGATGACTGATCGGAGGGATGCTGACACAATTGATTTCATTGCCTCTGTGTGCTCGTGTCCCAGCCGGTTCACAGGGCAAGGCCTCACCTCTCAAGGCCTCACCTCTCAAGGCCTCACCTCTCGGCTCATTGGGAAATCGGCTTTAACCGCCGCAGAGCCCGGTGGCAGAGGGATCAGCTCGCTAACCGCTAATTGGGCTGTTTCAAGGAGAGCTTGAACTAGAAAATATTGCTTAATGATCAGTTGCAGCATCGCTCTTTGTCTGGAGACATGAGGGGAGAGATTTGTCTGATCTGGCTGTGTTTGTTGAAATATAAAGCTCTGCACTTTCTCAAAGCATCATAAAGTGTTTGTGTTCTACAAATCCAACATAAGGAACACTGGGAAACAGCTTGTTACAATTGTGCAACATGTACCCTTACAATTTATCTTGTGGTGACTTGTGTGACCGTTTTCTTGTAGATGCAGTGGAGGCGTTTGTCCACTAGGGGGAGGAGTGTTGCAGAAAATCATGTGTTACTGCATGAGTCTCACAGACAAAGAATCTGGGGCAGATGAAAAGCACATCCACTAATTTAGAAAGGTAAACAAAAAAAAGAATAATTTTAAGTACTATTCAGCATATTAGAATTTATGCAATTCCTGCTATATTTTAATTTTTGTGACTATTATTTCAACATTTACTAACAATTATTTTGTCACATTTGCCACTCGATAAAAAGATCAGGTTTATGGTAGATTAATGATAATCACACATAAGTATATTATTTTTTGTTTTAAATAGTTATTTAAACAAACAAACCCTTTCAAATGAAAAGCGCCATTAATAAAAGTTAAAAGCACTATCTGGCGATAATTTGTTTTGGCAAAAAATAAATATAAATATATAATTCCACAATTGTTGCTCTATCATCAGCATTGTCTTCAACAATCATCATAATGTTAAAAGATATATTTTACGTCATAATTGTGGGAATATTAAAGGCAATCTCACAACATGTCTTTGCCTCTTTTATTGTCTACACACATTTCTTGTCATTATTATTGGCTCATTGTCATGCATCAAATTGATCATATTTCACTTGCAGAGATTAAAAGTGTTTGTTCATTACTTAAATGAAAATGTGAATCGGGAAATTAAGTTTTAGTTTGTTTAAGTCGACTATTCAAATAAAAGAAATAAAAACAAGGTTTTCTTTCTTCACTCTTACATCGTAATCACAGTAAATGTATGTTTTTGTATTTAAATTTGTGTACTTTTCTTCTGACAATCAGTTTGACATTTTTTTATATTCATAAATTAAATTAAATATTTAAAAAATGTATCCAGAGAGCAGGTTGGAAATCCACAGGGTGAACACCGCCTCTCGGAGCCATTAGTCCTCTTATCTTCCAACTGTAACCACAATTCATCATGTGGCTACATTCAAGCTTTTAAATATTATCCGAACCTTCATGTTCACAATTTGTTTGAATCGCGCGTCTCAGATAAGAAATAAAAATTAGAGCGGCATTAAATGGAGCCGCTTAAATTTGCAACAGCAGAAGCAATTTGTCTTGATTAGCGAGAGATTGTGGGCTTCGTCGTGATGTTCTATCTTCGACATGTGTGTGTGGTGTGTGTGTGTGTGTGAATCCTTCAGAGAGTCTTCCCCTTGCTCTTTCGTTCTCTGAAATCTCCTTTCTCTCTCTGCTTAGACTAAAACAACGTATTAATTTAAGAACAATACTTTCCCACGAGCATCCCGTCACAGATGCTTTTTTGCCAAGATATTTTCTCTCTTCCACAATATTTCTTTGAGCCTCAATTAACAGAATGAGGATTTAGTGTCCTCCAATCGTATCACTTGAGGGGACAAGCATGAACCCTCTCAGCTCTCTGGATCCAAAATGAAAATGAGTAAAGTTTAAAGTGGGAGCCAAAACATATAAGCGCAATTAAAACAATCCTCACTGCCAAAACTCTTCATGGTGTAACATTTTTTGGGAGAATTGATTCCGGCAAGCGCGCGTGTGTTTGCATCAGAGGTGTGTGTGGGTGTGTGTTCGGACCATGTATGGTAAAGGGTATCATGCCATGTTATATCAGTGCAGATTACTATATTAGTTTTATGAAATAGGATTTGTTTGAGACTCCTATTTTTTTTATTGAAGCTGGTTTTAATAGGACTTTAGTATCTTATTAAATCGAACCGTGCTGTTTACTTTAGAATTGATTTTTTTTGTGAAAGCACATCTGAAGCAGCATGTAGACCCCAACACATAGCTATAAAACTCTTCATGTAAGCCATCTGAATTACTTTCTGGTCCTCATCTATTTTGGGGTCATGACCTCAGTTGTTTAATGGTGCTCAATATGGAACTCAGAGCATATCTATTGCCTCCACGTGGCAACAAAAAAAAAAGAAATGGCGACAGTGCAAACATACCACAACAGGGCTGACGGTGTCTGTCTGAGGGCGGGGCGCGACGCTTTCAGTGACAGCGTGGATCGGGACGGCGTTAGAAACGATAACTTCTCTTAAAACCAGCTTCAATACAAAAACAGGAGCTTCAAATCAAATCCCACGAGCGCAGTGCGGAGCGGCGGCCATGAGCCGGCGAGGAGGCCCGACAGAGAGAGGCTTGTGTGGTAGAGAAGGAACATGCCACCGGTCAAGCTGTGTGAATGAAGCACAGAGAATTCAGATTACAAGTGTGTGACTTCTTTCTCTGTTTAGGAAGACTTTATTTCAGCTGTTTGATTAAATGTGAATGCTACGATAAATAAATATCCTCATTTAGCACTTTTAATGGAAAATATGGGGTAGTCTGCCTTATTCTGCTTACTTAAAAATAAAAAACAAATCATAATTTTGTACAAATGTACATTTGTAAAGTCATGGATGGGCTAAAGTTGAACGGGAATGATGGCAAAACACGCAGAATTAGCAAAATAATTGCAATATTCATCTTTATTTTCAACTCCAACTTCAAACAAAAGGGATTTAGACAACATGTGTTAATTAAAAAAATATGTTTTCCAACAATGAACTATTATTATGAAAAAAGTCACAGTAAAAAAAAAAAAGAAAGACCAGATTGTTTGAAAACTGAAAACATTCCTTCTTACATTGAGTAAATCAATGAACTCAAGATTCCATTGCAGGTTTCTCAGACTTGCACCGACGTGGCTGCGATCTCACGTTCAACGATAGTTGCGCTGCCCCGTTGACACAGTGGAATCATTCTGTGCCTAAAAATACTCGACTGAAACAGAAGCCAAACAAAACACAGAGGACCGGCTCTTGTACATGTGCTTTAGTTCTAAATCCGAAGCAGGTTCATACCGGGCTTAGGAGACCCGTCTGGACTAAATTACGACCGCGAGTGAATTATGTCTCCGCTGTCAGGTAAAGATGTGCTTAAAAAGTAGTCGGTGGAAAACGCATCATAAAATTTTACGACATCAAGTCATAGGTGCAAGGAGAGCCCAGTAAATCTCTGATGTCCTTCGTTCGCTCGCCATATGAGTCTTCCGTCAGGTGGAAGAAGTCTCAATAGAGTCATCCGACCTCGCAGCAGGTGTGTGGATACACACCATAAAAAAATAATAATTAAAAAAACGTGTAAACTCTCGAATGAAACAATGAAGTTTTAAGGAGCGCCGTAAACATTTTACGAAGGGTGTGATTGAGGACACTTCAAAGGGGTTGAAATCCAGAGGAATAAAAAAAAATATATATTTCACAGCGGTAGTGAAGCAGCACAGGGATTTAAGAGAGTGTGTTTCCACTGTATTCCAGGTAAACCCGGGGAGATTACCTTATTGTCTTTCTCATTTAGAGGAAAGGCCTAACAAAATTGCCGTCAAAATCACATAAGCACTGAGCTGAAAATTGCCGAGCTCTCGGCAAGCAACAACAAGCCGACAGGCGACAAATCTGAATAGATCTCGGGATAAAAACGAGATAAGCACAAATCTTTATTTGGTTTGCTTTAAAAAAAAGAAAATTATGCTTATTGTAGAGTGCACAAAATGCACAAAACATCAAGAATACTCAGAATCCGGGTGTAGACGGACATCCGATGGGTGTGGTTAATAAACAGAGGAACTCACAAGGTTGGACACGTGGCCTTTGGAGGATCCTGAAAAATGCAGCGCTCATTTTTGTGTTGGGAGCCCACGTAGCGCCCCGGTTGTGTACACGTTGACACTCGCCCTGGGGTTTTCCAATGAGCTCTTCATGGTGCGTGTGGTTACACGAAGAGGTAAGAGAGCATTACCCTTCAAAGGACTGCGCCCGTTATTATGTGTAATTAGGAATGATCTGAGGGGGTTGCAGCGCAATCTGAGCCCTCTCAGTGCTCTTGTTGTCACATGGCGGTGGCGTCTGAGTCAACAAACAACAATTTAGTCGATTCAATTTCCAGTTGAGCTAAAGCTGCTCCGATAAAACAAAGCAATTTAAAGATTTGAGATTTTTTTTATTTTTTAAATAGGCTTTGAATGTCGGCATGTTTCAGGTAATTTATTGGCTACAAAGCAGAGTAAAGCATTCGGCCTCTTTTATTTGCACTAAGTGGTACTTTGATGAATCCAAAGATGACTGAAATCTCGACATCGTCTGGTAAAACATGAATGCACTTTTACGGGTGTGAAAGAAAGCTAAATGCCCGGCTTAACAAAGACCGCTTTTAGCTTTTTTTGATGACATAATGCACTGTCTGTCAGACATATCGGGCGCCTTCAGCTCTTGGGCAACAGTTTGTGTTGCCGTACAACTTGGCTGAATCGACATCATTCGCTAATGTGATTTCAGTTTTCAGATGCTTGTCAATAATTTCAAATTCTTTTACTTTGAAAACATCTTGTGTGCACACAGCAAGGCCTACTGTGGCAATGATTACAGCGAGCTGCAGGCTGCAGGCAGCTAGCTAACAAAGCCCCAAAAAAAGTTTGTTGCAATTGAGCTGATTGTTCTCAAGACACAGTTCATGATTTTTTGGATCTGGCAGTTACCATCAATATTACTCAGTTCATCTAACCCAGGGGTCGGGAACCTATGGCTCGCGAGCCATATATGGCTCTTCCGGTCACGGCATATGGCTCCCAGACAATTTTGAGTTGAAAAAAATATATATATATCCGCCCGCCCCCCTGTAATTTTCTCTATTCATCAAGATTACAGCAGAAGTAATGTCAGGTCCTTTTCTTAAAGACGTCTTTGTTCTTTTATTAAACTAAACGTCTGTTGTTGGTCGTCTCTTCACACCAGCATATCACTTCCGTCTCTACGTGTCGCGTTAACACTTCTCGGCTCGCTGTCTCGCCTGTCGCAGAGCCCCCCCCCCCCCCCCCCCAGTAGCATCATGCAGCACCAGAAGTCTCATTAAAAGCAAGACATACACTACCGTTAAAAAGTTTGGGATCACCCAGACAATTTCTGTCTCTTGAAAAAAAATCACACTTTATTTATATCAATATAAAATATATATAGTCAAGACACAAAGGAGGTTAATATGATAAATTAATATTTTAATAATTTTGTTTGTTCTGTTCTAAGCACTTCAAGCTCAAAGGGTATATCACCAGCATATATGTAACTGTTTTTTCTAATGTGCTATAATAATTGCAGGTTTCTTTCTAATCATCTATTAGGGCAGGCGATTAAAAACACAACTGTACCATCAGAACACTGGAGTAGTACATGATGGAATGGGCCCTCTATACCAACACTTCCACCTAGAATAGTCATTTACCACATTAACAATGTAGAGTATGTATTTCTGATTTAATAATTTAATTGAAAAAAAAAAACATTGAAAAAACAAAAAAATTCTAAGTGATCCCAAACTTTTGAACGGTAGTGTATTTAACTTATCATACGTTAAAAATACTATATGGCTCTCAATGAAATATATTTAGAAATATTTCGCTTTTATGGCTCTCCCAGTCAAAAAGGTTCCTGACCCCTGCTCTAGTCAATAGATCCATAGTGATCTCGAAGCAGCCTGGGGATTTGGGACATTTGTGCTGTCACACTCCTGCTTGCCATTTTCTACGCTTGAAGGCCTCACCCCTGACTAAACATGGTACCGTGACCAATTCAACACTCACTCACTCACCTACTCACAAAGTCACTGGCTGCTAATGTAGCGTGTAAGAGTATACAACTGTCATGGCTACGGCCAGATAACCCGGGCACTCAGCTGTCGATTGAGGGATCGCGAGTGGAATGGGATGTTGCCAACTCCAAAAGGTGCAGAGATGGAGATAAATAGCCGCGAGGCTCCTCGGCATCGCAGAGGAATGTCCCCCAGCGTGGAGCCCCGTCTGACACGAGCCGCCAAAGCAGCGACCGTGTCCTCCGTCGCAGCAGGAGAGGAAAGAGGAAGAAGGATCGCGTCCGCTTCTCGACGACAGGTAAAACGTGCAGCTGACACAAACTGTCACCCAACTCCCAGAGCGCACTGGGGCTGGAGATGTTTACGTCTGAATTATTGGCACAGGCTGTGAGGTTCAGTTGTCGAAGAGAGGCTTTTACCAAAACTCCAGCAATGGCTGAGAAGGGGAATATATGTCAAAGTATGAATGGCTATTGATATTACACAGTAAGTAATGTGAGTATGCTGGTTGGGTGCCGTGCCAAAAGAAGCCTAAAAATGCAGTCAGTTCAGGGTTCTTCATATTTAAGGTAAGTCTGTGAATCAAATGATTCTTAAATATGAAGAACCCATCTTACCATACAGCTGAGACTGTTATTTGAAACTTAACACTTTAATTTCATTCTCGACTTTTTTCGCCACTTTTTATTTGGTAAAAAACTTTTTTTATTATAAAACAAAAGACAATACATAGACATAACACCTAGAGGACGACTAAACAGTGGCCAAAACATCATAAAGTCAGAGTACTGAGAAAAAGAAGAAGAACAAAATGAGCGTGCATGTGTACACGTGTACATGTGCACATGTGTGCATGTGTGTGTGAGCTTTTTTTATTTGTTTATTTATTTAAAGAAACAAAAAACATAGACAGATAAAAAATAAATGAATGAAGATTAATTAACTCATCAATCACCACCATTTTTGACAAAATATGCTTATGATGTATTTAATGACTTTAACGCTCAGTTTCATCTCAGCAAATTGCGGAAAAAGATGAAAGCTGATAATTCCAAGAGGCGTCTGACCCGGAGAAACAGAGGAGGCAACTCTAGTGGACACATTTAAAAATGCCTCCTGTTTATTATTTTAAATTGTTAATGTGATGCTCTGCATAGTGGATAATGAGCTCTGGCACTTGAAGGACCGTTGTTGCTCTGGACATTTTAGTATTTGTTCAGCAACTGCGCCGCTCTCTCAACAGGGCACTTAATCAAGATCCCTCTGAGGGACAATAGCATTGTTCAGCCGGCTCTCTATAGCTCACAGGGACCAAAGTCAACATTTGTTTTGTACAGCTTACAGCACACTTACAAAGATAATATTTCACCATGGATATTGCAGGTATGTAGTCTTCAAATGATGGACATTTTTGAAGGCCAATATCAGAATACTGACTAATTTTCCTAAAAAAATAAAAAAAATGTAGGCAGTATTTTGTTCTTACTTTTACACAATTCTTCCATTTTTACACAATTTTAAAGTGGTAATAGCTTCTCTCTCCAACAGGATGAGCTACTCGATACATATTCTCTAGGATAGCCTTCCCTGAGCCCCTTTGCTCTTGTTGTTAGCCGCTGCTGGAGCTAGCATGGAGCCCACACTGTCACTAAGTGCACTCCCTGAAGAAGTTTGATCTATTTATCTTTTTGTAAAAAACAAAAAAGCAATTTTTGATAGAAGCAGACAGGTCTATAATATAAGTTTGAAGGATACATCCAGGATGTCAAACTGACTCAGCCGATAAAGATAGAAGCTATAGAACTACAGACCACAGGAAAAGTGAACCACCACATCACCTAGCAATCAAGATAAAAAACAATACACATCACTGTGAAGCTGGGTATTCGTCTTTATTCACTGTTTCAATCTCTAAAAAGTAAAAGCAGCATGTGTATTCAATCAGTATACCTTTAGTCACTAGCTTTACTATGGTTAGCTCCACAGATTTTTTTACATGAAACACAATGTTTTAGAGATATATATCTCTTTCCAACCTCTCTGGGTGCCGAGTATCATTATTACACAACGTTTTACAATAACTAGTTCCAAATCCGCAAAGCCTGTCATGATTGCATGAGTCTGTGGAACAGAGCCATGTTGTCTGACCCTGGACACAGCTACGCTATGATTTGACATTCTGTGTTCAGGACTTAGCGAAGGGTGAATAATAAGGATGAGATAATCATCAAAAAGCAACTTGGACAAGTTTGAGCTCCTGTTTAAATATAATGGCATGAGCAATTTAACTTCTGTTGCCATTTTCCTCCCAATCAAGTCAACAGGAAATGTGAACTAGTCTAATTAGGCAATGTCTCAATGCCATATTATGTACTACAGATACTGTGCACCATTATTCATGCCAGTTGGTGTGTGTATACCAATTATTTTCTGTTGTAGATTGTATCGTAGGACAATTGTCAGTGTAAATTGCAGTGTGGTATAGATAGACATTATGTTATGTATACATTTAATTATTTTTTAGTGTGAACATACTGGCCTTTTCTCAAGAGTAATTATTAGGGCTGTCAGCGTTAACGCGTTAATCTATGCGATTAATTTGGCCGCGTTAACGCACTAAAATATTTTAACGCAATGAACGCAACTTTGTTTACTTCCGGTGTTCGTTGAAGTTTTTACACTCAAACCGAGTGTCAAACCGCGGCAGTACGGTTTAACACTGTTTCCGTTTTTAAAACAATTATTTCTCCGCAAAAATAAGGAGCAGAAATCAGTTTAAACTCGTGGATGAATCAGTCGGGTTTTCTCCTGCTCCTCCTTCCTCCCGTCTCCCCCTCTGATACACAGAGGAACGGAGGGGCGACGTGTCGGGGGTGCGGAAAGAACTCGTCACACGAAACCTTCACCGTGATTGGTCAATCCGTTTGTCTGTCAACATTTTGGGGAAAAAACAACCAATGAACACTCAGTAAATCACAAAGGACCTCCCACCTCACAGGTGGGGCTCATTAGCAGCCTGTCAGTCAGAGAGCAGAGAACACGGCGCGAGGACAATGAGCCTCATTGAATAGAGCTGAGATTGTGCTGGAATGTTTGATTTAGAACACATGGGTATGTGTCATATGCAAACGCCTTTAAAAGGTGAATTTTTTGTTTTGTTGTAAAATGTATAAAATGAGCCCAGCCTCCAGAGGGTGAACAGGACATATGTGAATGTCAGTCAGTTACCAAGGCCACTGGTTCTGCTGTTGTTCAGTGTTAAAGATGACAGGACCAATGGGGTCTCAAATATATATATATTTTTTACTAATCTGATGTTTCACTGAAGAAACAATTTATCATCCACAATATTAAATACCTCGCTGGCACTTTATAGGTAGGAGCCTCTTTGAAAACACAGCTCTGTGTGAAGTTTGGTCTTTAAAAAGAATGAACTTTTAACTGCGATTAATCGCAATTAATGAATTTCATAATGTGCGATTAATTAGTTAATTTTTTTTAATCGATTGACAACCCTAGTAATTATGCATTTGAGAAAATGCCACAGAGAGATCAAAGGCGAAGGTCGGCTAAGTTCAAATATAGTCTCAACTAAATCCTAAAGATACACTGTACCTGGATCCCATTGGAATAACAGCTTATATTTGCGGTTGGTCTGTCAGATTAAAATGTTGTTTTCCAGTATCCAAAGTTTATCTTTAATACGTTACAGAGAAATGTGCTCTGGCGTACCACATTCACAGTCAAAATGCAAGGAGTAAAGTTTTTTCCAGAGCGGCTGGATACATTTGCAGATGGATTCCATGAAAGTCTGCTGTCTACAAACTCAGAGAATGACTAAGAAGAAACGGCCCACCTATGTGTGTAAGTGCATGTGCACTTGTCTGCATGTGGAGGCACACATATGTACATTTGTTATGTCCTGCCTAACAGTAATGCCTGTGATTCACAGGACAGGAACACTTTGGTTTATAATATTTAACGTTTATATAACAGCACTGATAGCATAAATATTCTTATCGTATTATGGCCGGGACACATCATCATTCAAAGTGTCCACTTATTTGATATATTCGGCAAAGATGCGAACGCCTTGTTTGGATGAGGGAATGTGGGATTGACGTAAGTCTGTGTCTATAACTCTGTCCTCAAGTGTCAATCCAGAGTAAACATCTTGGGCAGGTGTACCAAGAGCCAGAAATCCATCGTCAGCTCAGCGGAGCTCCAGAGTGTTGAGTCTGGAGGAGCAGAATCAGTGCAATAAATGGCCAGAAAATGAAACAGCAAAAAAATACATGTTGCACAAATTGTGTGTGTATATATATATATATATATATATATATATATATATATATATATATATATTCACATCAGCAAGAAATCACATCCCATTTTACAATTTTTTAAATATGTTGTGTATATAATCTATATATATACATACATATATGATATATATATATATTGTATATCCACAACAAAAAAACACATCCCATTTTACAATAAAATAAAAAAAAGTTGTGTTTAGAATATATACAGTATATATATATAATATATATATGTATATATATATATTATATACAACATATTTAAAAAAGCATTGCTGACTTGCTAAAATATTTAATTGTATAACTTAAAATACTTGATTTTATTGACTTGAAATATTTGCTGAATAATAAATCACAATCAATTTCATGCACATATGTTATATAGTAAGATTGATTGTGTTACTAAGAACTGACAAACATATATTTGCATAAATCTGACGTAATGAACAGTAAAAGTCATTTATTGCTAAGTGATCAAGTATTCCTCATGGCTGAGTGCAGACAGGCTGGGGTCACACGCTGGCTCCGCCCACAACAACCTCCCTGTGATCTCTGGCGAGCCGACAGCCGACGTATCGAGATATAAAAACAGAAAGGAATCAAGTGCAGCATTTTTTACTTAAATCAATTATCAGCGCCCTTTTAAACACATCTGTGTGTACTTTGAAGAACACACACGCGCCGTTATTTTACCTGAACATTTGACCATCATAATGTTTCAAGGCGTACGCTGTTTTTAATACATTGTGTTGAAAAGTAACAGAAATATAGACTCTGCACTATAACTGCACATTCACAGCCGTGATGTTCGTCGATATTTTTGTCCGACGTCTGTGGAGTCCCGAAATAGCCCCCGGGGGATGATCCAGTCATATTGCACGGTATTTAAAGTCTGACTGTTTTCACGGCCTTTGTTAAAAGATGAAATGAGGGTCGGAATCAAGCGTGTTTAAAATAATAAATAGTGAAGTTTGACACGTATTTGTAGGCTTAAATGAATAAATCGCATTGCCGTTGCCAGACATACAACTATGGAAATGTTTGGCTCCTGCTTTGTAAAACAAAATGGCTTCTCCTTTTACTCGCAGTAAATACAGAAAAGAAACCTCAAAACAAAACAGTCGAGAGGATAACCATTGATCCTCATCTAAGCCACGCTCAATCATACTTAAACGGGGCGGCTCTTCCTACCAGAGGAACCAGCACAAACCTTTAAGTCGACAGCTAATGCCCGGTTTAGTCCTCTCTCTCTCTCTCTCTCTCTCTCTCTCTCTCTCTCTTTCTTTCTTTCCCTACTCCAAAACTGCCATGCTACAACTTAATACCAGACGAGCTCACGCTGGGCGGCTGCGAGTAGCTATCAAGGCCTGACTCCGCACACTCAGCCTTTTTTCCCTTTGCTCTCCATTTTGTTCTCGCCATTCTTCCCTCTCACCCCCTCCAATTTCTTTTTTCTCGCGGGTCACCGAACCCCGGGACAAAGTCCGCCCCCCCACACACACACACACACACACACACCTCCTGATCCTCGGGTACGCCGACGCCGAGAACCGCAACGCCACACACAACGCCGGGAGGTGACATCTCCTCACCCTTGAGCCCGCCCCTCCCTTTCCTCGCCTCCCCCTAATCCAATCAGCAAGGCCTGAGTTTTTCTAATATACTGGTGGTCTCATGCTCTGACTTTATCCCCGCAGCTGTGCCGGACCGCTCATTGGCAAGATTAGGGCCTCCTCAGTTCCTCTGATCATGTATTTCAATATGAATGGGACCAATAAGGGGCTGGATTATGGCTTAGTTACTTTGGAAATCCAAGGCCCCCCTTTGATGCCCCCGGGTTTGAACGGCAACGGCAGAACTCTGCCCGGCCGGCGTGGCGTGGCGGCAAACGCCACCTGGCAGTCGAATGTTTGCTCATATGCGCTCATTAAACAACACCACACTGGCACTGTGGGTACTGACGGCGGGCCCGATGGCGAGCCGTGGCCCGCGACCAGATGGCGCCGTCAACCAGTATGCCAGGTGGGGTTCGTGGTTGCCACTCGCGAGATGCCTCATGGACGAAAAAAGGAGAAGGGGGGGGGGGTGGAGCCAACTAGGGAGAGAATAAACAAACACACATTCCGGTTACCTTCACTCATTTTCGATCGCTCTATTCCTTTCACACACACACACACACGCTGGGCACTTCGTAGGCGTTAAAACGCCTCTAATGTCAACCCTACATTTACCGTAATACATCATCTCCAAAATAAAAGTGCACCTGAATGTCCCTCCGAACACTCGACACACACATTGCCACACCGAGGTGCCCTGAGAGCGTCGGCCCCTCGGCGGCACGGCCCCCTGCAGGTTTTCTTTTTTTTCATTAGCGGTTGAGGACCGTGTCGTCTTCTCCGCAGAGGCCCTCCTGCCTCTTGCATTTGGGGCCCTTTATGTGTGAAGTGCTGGAGGTGATTAATTTGTGTTTTCCCTCCTCTGTGGGAGAGGGAGACCCAGCTGATCCACCGCGACCCCTCCTGAATCCCCAGCGGGTCGGGCCGGTCTCTCTCTCTCTCCGGTCGCTTCCCACTTCTTTTGGGGTATTTCACGTGTCGGACCTGGAGGTCACATGAGACCCGGTGCTTTTTAATGCTCACGATGAAGTCGAGAGCTGATGAGTATGATATGATCTATACCAGCGGCAGCGAATTCATATTTGCCGTATCCCTCCTCCGGGAAATGACACTTTTAAACATTGGTGACAGGTGATGTTGAGTTGGACATTTACTCGGAAAAACTTCAACAACAACAACAAAAAATCGGACTGGGACAGTTTTGCATCAACCTGCAGGTCTCTTGTGAAACAGCTCCATGGAGCAGGATGTTTATCTTGAGAGGTTATTATCCAAATAGTGCCACTAAAATGTCCGCGATGGGTAACACGCAGCTCCCCAGGTAGTTTAGACAGTGTGGACAGGTGAAGGAAGTATCCATCTTCCAGAAAACAGGAGGATATCCTGACTCCATTGGGCTGAGGTGGCCAGGTTGAGGGGTTTTGGGGCTTTGTTTGAGGCCAGTGGAGGGGGTGTCTTGAAGGATTCAGTGGCTCGCGGTTTCCATTGAGCACTTGATCCTGTTGACAGATATACTGCTCCCTTTGTGACCACATGGCTGTGATGGAAATGGCAGGTGCAGTATGGGTAGCCGATGAAAAAAAAAAAAACGGGGAAAAACCCCCCTTTCTAGCGTTGTGTTTCAGTGGTTGTAAAAACACAGCTGTTTTCAGCTTTCTGAACCGGCTGCGCACTCGGTTTCCAATTCTCTCCAGCTCCTTGTTGCCTTGTTGGCGTAGTTACTAAACTCGCAAACACAGTCTTATGGTCTTAGCTCTTTATCAGAGCTTTAGTTGGAAAAAATGTACAGATCAGTATTAGCGATCAACACTGTTGGATGAAAGCTCTTAGCAAGTCGCTCAAAACCCGCCTCGGAGTCACTGATGAAGGGGAAGCTGCTCGGTTGTTTAACACACACAATGAGAGAGAACAGTTCCATCAAAGATGAGCCCAGAGAAGAATTTTATTTAAATATACAAATTATAATTCATCATGCAAATGACAAAACAACTTTAAAACACGGACACATGGAGGAAAAAAAGAATACATTGACAATTTTAGTGAGCATAAATATGGAAAACGCATAGCTATTTGTTTTATTCTTGCTTGTAACACTTTGTCAACGTCCTATTATGTAAGTATTGTAGATATGTAAACCCTGAACATTTTACATTGAATTACCATTCTAGACTTACAAGACAAGATGAAATAAGTGCAGCAGCAAAGAAGAATATTTACAAGGCAAAGTGTGCAAGCCTTGGAACATAAATGTAATTTAGGGCACTGTGACTCTAAATTGTAGAATTAATATATGATAGAGCCGTTAAAGAAAAGAAAACAAAAAAAAGTTAAAAGGTTAGTTATTCTGATTTATTCTTATTTAATGTATTTGTTATGTATATTAATTATTACATTGACCATTGAAACATATATTGCTTTAAAAACATGAAATTGTGAAAGTAAAGATAACTTTCATTGATATTTTTATTAGCTCATTTATGAATGGAACGGATAAAAATCAAGTTATTAGAAATCAATGTATAAGTCAAATTCGAACAAATAAATGCATCATCTGAATTGTCATTAGAATAATAATAATAATTGTAAATAACAGGTAATAGTAGTCGTATTCAGACATTTTACAGTATATTTCTAAAGGTAATAAAATTATAATTCATATAATTACTCTTGTCGAACATTACTGACACTGCCAACTACTGCAGCGCAACGTAAAAGAATAAACTAAACTGGCATTTGAGAACTAAAAGATTGAAAAAACAATGAAGTTTGCCTGAAGTTCATTTGATGTGTGTGTGTGTGTGTGTGTGTTATTAAGCTTAAAGATTTTTTTCTTGCTCCTTTAAAATCCAATTAAAATCCAATACTATAGTGCTAAAAAATATATATTTTGTCTCACTTTGTGCTCAATACCAACATATTATTTTCAATATTTGACAAACTTTCCCTCGTAAATTCCTGGTTTTCATTGGGCAGCTCTGAGCCTGACATGGTGCAGTCATCTCTGTGTGGGAGTGTGTTCAGTGGGTGAAGCAAAGCTTTTAGCTCTCGATGAAGTTGTCCAATGAGCGGCGCCGAGTGTCACAACTCCTCCACAAATTACTTTTCTCCGCTGCCAGTCCTCACTCCCCAACTTCTGTGCCCCCCTTTTGTTCACGTCAACACCTTCACTCACTGACACGCTATCAAACTGCACTTTGTCATTTCGCAGCATTTGGTAGACACCAAGTAAACGTTGATTTTGGTCCAAACAAAAACACATTAAACAAAATAATAAGCTGAGCCGTGAAGATCGAAAAATATTACGTAATTTGCCTGTAAAAAACTTGTAAATGTTCTTTTTTTACAGATAAAATAGATGAAATCTATAAATAAAAAAGGGCCTTCTTCAAAATATTTGAACCGCTCTCTCGTCTCGGGAGAGTTATGACAAATGCTACAGTAGAATAAGCTTAAAATCCTCAATGACCAACACACCAGGAGGACTAAATGGAGGTATCGATATCTGCCAATGATACACATAAAAACACCATTCTGCGTGGATTCAGCACTCTGAAAATTGACGCCCGATCGTCAAAAAAAACCCTCTGAGCCTTGATCCACGCCACCAGAGTGCGTTGCTGTCGCTTTTCCCCGTCTCCAGAAATGAAGCCATCACACTTTGCTCTGGGGGTTTGGCTGATGAATGACAACGCAGTGCGCTGTGCCTCACTGCGGGGCCATTTGTGGAGAGATAAGAGAGACTTCCTGGATTAAGGAGGTAGTTGAGGTACATCTCCGGAGAGCCTGTTTGTTTGGGTAAGACAGCCCCTTCATTACTGCAAAACTGTGGGAGGCTGGGAAGCCAACCTGTCTTCGAGATAGCACGGGACTGCTGCCAAAATGTACTTAACCAGGCTGAAAATGCAACCCACTTACCCTTGATGCCTCTAATATATGATCATGAATAGTGCATTAGGCCAAATTCACGCTTTGAGGCATTAATATGAAGCAGATCCAGGCGTACTGACTTTAAAATATCACATGTCCCACCTCACATGGTGTGAAACTGCACACTCTTGATGTTGGGCTTTTTTGTTCTTATGAGTCGTCGTGCTCCGTGGGTGGCCCAGCATGACCTGGCTGGTGAGCCTCGGCATTAAATCGAATGAGCTCCCGATGCCAGTGTCACTTTGAAAAAACACAAGCTGACCATCGTGTTGTTATCCAAGCATACAGGATTACACTCAGGGCAGTCACGCGAAGGCTTACACGCTCATCTCGGACAGAAGAAGGAGAGAATATAGAAGACGAGATAGAGGCCAAAAACATTGAACAGCACATTCTCAGCCAGTCGGATGCTTCAGCCAAAATTAGTCATTTATTTGATCGCTTATTTTTATCTTTTCCTACGTGTCATATCCCGCTCTCTCTTCATGTGTCTTTATTTCTACTGTCCAATATAGTCACAATTGAAAGACACCAACTATACAGTACATCACCCCTCGACCATCCCAAGTAACATATTTAAGTTGGGATAGCTTTCAGTTTTAACAGTTTCAAAACCAAAATACAATATCCACTGAAATTTTAAAAAGTGGGAAATCAGCAAATCCTTTTCACAGTAAATTTATGATTTACACTCTCATGGTGTTATATTAATCTTCAATTTGTTGGCTATTGATGAACTCCACTGGAGCAATTTGAAGTATGTATGAAGTTCCAATGAAAAATCTTGGAATCCAAAATGTTTTCTCCAAAACTGCTGTCACAAAGTAAAGTACATTGTCATTGGTAAAACAAAGACAGTTGTTGCAATAGGTAATAATTAATTAGCGTACCTGCCAAGTCACAAGATGGTAAAACTGAATGTATACTTTATGAACTCTTGCCACACAATATATAATAATTAAAACAAAAGCACATCAAAACATATTTTATGGTCATGTTTAGACCAGGTGGCAACTCCAGGGTCGCGAAGGGGAAGTGAAGGAGGGGATTCTCCAATACAGCCTGCGGTTTATTTAATACATTATGGTCCGAATTTAGAGTAAAATAGACCTTAAAGTTGAGTATGCTTTAGGGCATGGCTGCCATGTGACTGACAGCTTGCGACCACAGCGTCGTCTGGTCAGGGGGTTGTGCGTTTTTTCATCTTCAAACTCTAAAAAACCTTTTCACAGTGTGTTTTTAGTTTATAAAAGTTAATTGTAACCTTTTGGCCATCAAGAAAAGGGCTGCGGCTCCACCCTCTCGTTTTACTTTAAAGTGCCAAACCAATGGGGGACCTCGCTGTGACTGTACATAACATTTTTACATACAGTCTATGGTTTACCTTTATGTTTTTTTTATATTAACATACTTCCAACCTGCTGCCTCCTATGGAGGACTCAAAATGACTTAAGTATAAATAAATAAATGCATGAATAAATATGGGAATAAATAAATAAATGCTTAAATAAATGTATAAATAAATAAATAAATAAATAAATGTATAAATAAATAAATACAGGAATGAATAAATATAAGTTATAAATCAACAGGACATCATAAAATAAATATATTTCTACATTTCTGTATTTCTTCATTTATTTATTTATCTATTTATGTGTCCACACGGATTTCTTCATTTATTTATGTGTGACATTTACTTGTCCGTATATTCAAATGAGCTGGGGCGGTCCGGTATTTATTTATACATTTATTTAAGCATTTATTGATCTATTCCTATATTTATTCATGCATTTATTTATTATTTATTTATACTTAAGTCATTTTGAGTCCTCCATAGCCTCCAGACGCGCTAAAGCAAAACACATGAGCAGTAAATAAACATAAATGGAATTAGCGCAATGGAGCGACTCGATGAGCACCCTTTGACGTCTGACTCGACAGGTGAATTTCTACCTCATGAAAAGAAGAATATTTTCCTCGTGATCTGCTCAGTGTCGGTGAGCTGGAGTGCTGCAGCGTGGCGCCTCTTGCTGCCCCAGTGGCGGTGAAGGGGGGAATTAGATGTAGTGTTGTCTGAGTCCCAGTTAATCCCTCAGCTGATTAGTGGAATTCTCATCAGGGCTCCTTCATAGAAAGTGAGGGAGCGAAAGAGTGTGGAAGAGAGAGAGAGAGAGAGAGAGAGAGAGAGAGAAAGCGGGAGATGGAGACGAAGAAACAAGAAAGAAAGGAAAATGGGAGAAGTAACTAGAAAGCAGAGTTGTGGAGTCCCCCCCCCCTCCTCCTCCTCGCCTTCCTAGTTTCCTCTCCTCAGTCACCCGCCGCCAAGGACCACAGGCCTGCATGTACTCCGGCCAATCAGATCTCAGGCCCACGGGTCACCTGGCTCAGCACACTAATCCCGAATCTGCCTTGTAGATTAGCACTTTCCCACTCGCAGCCACTCTAGCCCAAGCCCCGGCAAATCCCGAGGTAAATGTCGGAGCTTCCGGTAAGTGGGTGAGCTCGGCGTTGTGCAGTGGATTAGGGAGAATAGGATAATATTTACAAGCCCATCGCCAGTCGCGATAAGGCCGAGGATAAACAGTCATGGTCTGCCTTTAGCCTTTTTTCTCTCCTCTCTCTCGACGAGGCAAATGGTTAAATCTCTGAATCCCTGTGTGTAGTCTCTGACATTGATGAGCTAAATTACTCCCCTGTGAATTAGTTAATGTCACTCACCTGGCCTAATTCCTGCTTAAATGGATAAACAATTATTCAGGATTTAGACGAGTCGGTTCTAATCAGAATCATGCTGATAAATTGAGGTGAGATTGGATTTCTGTGTATATATTTTGTGTCACGTTGCAACACTTAACGTCCATTAAAGACTTTCGGAGCACACGCAGAGTTTGGGAGTCAGCGGGATGCTCAACAATTACACTGACATTCGATTTGATCTCACAGTAAGAAAAGGGCATATTCACCAGACATCTCACATGCTTTCCATCAAGGACGTGTATGTGGATTGAGATATTCAATACGTATTTTATGTCTTTAACAATAAAGAAAATATATATATTAAGCGCCTTTGAGTGTCTCGAAAAGCGCTATATAAATTAAAAGTTATATTATTTTATGATTATAATTTGTATTTTTATTATTATTATTATTATTGTTATTATACACTATAGATTAGCTTGCTTGAGGATGTAAACTGTAACTCATTTGCAGCAGTTGGACACTAACTGTTAATTTAAATCGACCAGTAATTGAAAACATTGTATTTTGATCAAGCCATGTTGTCAATGATCACATTTAAAAACAGGAAGACAAAATATCATCTTTGATTTTCCTGGTAACTCTATTTTTTTGTTTGTGGTTTTGCCAAAAATGTGCTTTCAAGTAAAATGGGACTATTTTTCTTAGCATGTTTCATGCAGTGTTTCATTCAAAATTTGACAACAATAATGATGATAATGGTATATATATATATATATATATATATAATAAAATGGACAGCTATGACATGGATATATATATATATATATATATATATATCCATGTCATATATTTATAAATGTCATCATATATATATATATCCATGTCATAGCTGTCCATTTTATTATATATATATAAATATATATATATTTATATATATATATATATATATATATATAATAAAATGGACAGCTATGACATGGATATATATATATATATATATATATATATATATCCATGTCATATATATATAAATGTCATCATATATATATATATATATATATATATATATACTGTATATCATCATCATGTCATAGCTGTCCATTTTATTTTTTCCCGACAGTTTTACAAAAACATGAATCTGAATGAATGTGTGTTGTCCTGGTACCCTCGTATATTTTCCATGAAGACGCCCACTTTTGCTCCACCCAACCCTTTGAAGCCAAAGGTATAAACCCAGCACAAGATGGCTGGTACCTTAGATATGTGTGTGAACCTCACATATCATCAATACCATCACAGCACATGATGGACTAGTTTCCTCTCTACTGTAGATGGCACTGTTAACCTTGACTTGCACTTGGTTGGGACTGCAGCATCGAGGAAGTCGAGCGGGTTTAGAAACAGTCCACGTCTGCTCCTTATTACCGCGTTGAGCCCCGGGGAGAAATAAATTAAAGCAGGGAATAATAATAATAATAATCTAGATTATCTTTGTCATCGCAGTTATGCTAACACAGTAAATGGACTTTCGAGGCGGGGCCCATCGGCCGAAAGAAATACCCTCCGGCTTTTATCTTTAGAGAAAAACCCGCGTAGGCTTTTGGGCTGCTCCTCTTTCCTCCGCGTTTTCTTCAGAGAGCTGGAGTGTTGTTGGTGGGTGGGTGTGGGTTTGGACGGGGGAGTTTCGGGGTTAGGGCCGGAGTGAAAGGCAAGTGTGTTATTGTAACAGAGCTTATGAGGGAGTCAAGAGGAGGGCAGTGTGTCGATCGCACGCTAGGCTGCATGATTCACAGAAGAGGCCCCAACGTGAAGCCTCAGGACGCCCCTCTCTCTCCCCTCCCCCCCACCGCCCCCCGCCCTGCTTCTGAAATCCCCGCCGTCAGCTTGCATTATGAGACTAATACCAAAGTGGTGGCGAATCACCTCACGTCACCTCTCGTGCGGGCGACTCCATCCATCTGGGGTTAATTGGTGCTCTAACCTGTGGTAAAAAAAAAAGGTCAAAACAAACCAAAAATATCTCAACGCTCCTCTAAAAGTCAGACGAAACAACGCTGTCGCTTCTAAACGTCTCTTGTGAAAGAAAGACAAAAAAAGATGTTCTCACCTTGCAGTGACATTTTAAAACATTTTGATGTATAAAAAAAAAAAAAAAAATCAATACGAGTCTCAGATCACGAGGTCATCTGTCGGCTGAGAAGCATTCTTATCGTCTCATGAAACCCGTTCGTGACCTCTTTGACAATTTAAAAAATGCACGATGGACAATTATAAATCAAGCTATTAATTCCTGAAAAGCTGACCTTGGGGAAATGTGAGATACCGCATGACAGCGGTGATATACCGCTCGCCCCTGGAAGCAGCGCGTGTCTTTCAAATGTCACCGAATGCGTGCAATATCGTCTCATCGCGTCAGTATGCTGGACGTGTCCTGCAGCAGCCGCTCACACGATCTGAACTGATGAACCCTCCTCCCCGAGACAAAGAGGACCCGGCCCCCGTCTCGTGACCGCCGCTCGAACCTCTTTTCATGTTGCCTGTGAAAAGGGGGGGGGGGTCGACTGACCTCATCGGGATATTACTTTACGTCCTCGTCAGGCGGCGCCCTTCGTGATGCCTGTGGAGCACGTCGCTGCGCCGCTTCCCGCGCGTGCCACAATAGCGAGTCATCGAAAAGCCTAAGAAAGACAGGTGTGGAGACGGGGAAGAGAGAGAGAGAGAGAGACTGAGAAATGAAAGATGGCGAAAAAAGATGGACGAAAAATCCGAAAAGACGAAAAGCTTGGTCTAATATCCAAAATCTGAATAATCCATTGAGCGTTAAGGGGTTGAGGAACATTGAGACGATATTGGTTTCTCCTGCTCATCAATAGTTAATTCAATGAAATTGTAATGCAAGCGAGCAAATTTGCCCAAGATGTGAATTCCTGATAATTGTGAAAAGATAAATGTTCTTTGTCCTCTTCATTTCTCCACCATCCAATTAGGATTTGACGGCGAGGCAATCCGAGGACTGTGTGCTCTGGAGCGAGATTACGTTAGTTTAGCCGCTCATTAGCCATTTCCTTGAGCCCTCTTGTAATATTGTCTTACCAAAGTTAGCTTTGGTCTGAATGCACTAATCAAGAGCACACATCCGGTGTTTGATGACGTTTTTTTTACCTATTCCCGAAGCATTTCCTCTTCCTGCAGCAAAAATTCATTAGTTTCAGCAAGAGAAAAGGGAAACGGGGGAGTCGTGCACATATTGAGCTGAGCAACTTTGTCTAATTTTTTTCTTCCTATTCCTTCACGCTGATAACATCATCCGTTCCCTCCCCAGCCCACCCATAAAAAGTTTATTGTCCTCGCGGTCCCCCCCCCCCCCATTCGCTCACATCTCTGTTTCTTTCCCAGAGAAACATCGCTGAAGCTCAGGGTGTCGGGGTCTACGTCGAAGACAAATCACAATGTTGTCTGTTCTCTGGACGCCCTTCTCTGTTATGACTGGAAGTGGACCCACACGTGGGAATAAGGTGGGAAGAACAAGACACCCACTGCAAAAAATATCCACATTTACAAGCACTAGTTTGAAGTTTAAACTAATACTTACAATAACAATATGTGTATTGTATACCGTCTTCGAGATAGGATAAAAACTGTTTCGGATATATCCATGAAAACAGCATCGACGGTGACATTTGAGGGGCCACCGTTGCCATGGAGACACATTGTCAATTTCCATGGTGCCTGCAGCAAGTCTGAGCCCCGTCTTTCTTTTGAATGTCGGAAGATGATGTTTTAACCCCGTTTCAACCAGCCCGCATAGTAACTGTTATGTACAATTTTAATATATATATATATATATATACACTACCATTCAAAAGTTTGGGGTCACTTAGAAATGTCTTTATTTTTCAAAGAAAAGCACTGTTTTTTCAATAAAGATAACATTAATCAAAAATACACACTATACATTGTTAATGTGGTAAATGACTATTCTAGGTCGAAACGTCTGGTTTCTAATGAAATATCTCCATAGGTGTATAGAGGCCCATTTCCATCAACTATCACTCCAGTGTTCTAATGGTATATTGTGTTTGCTAATCGCCTTAGAAGACTAATATCTGATTAGAAAACCCGTGCAATTATGCTAGCACAGCTGAAAACAGTTATGCTGGTGATATAAGCTATACAACTGGCCTTCCTTTGAGCTTGAAGTTTGTAGAACAAAATTAATACTTCAAATATTAATCATTATTTCTAACCTTGTCAATGTCTTGACTATATTTTCTATTCAATTTTCAATTCATTTGATAAATAAAAGTGAGTTTTCATGGAAGACACGAAATTGTCTGGATGACCCCAAACTTTTGAACGGTAGTATATATATATATATATATATATATATATATATATATATATATCACTTTACAACACAACATTTGAAAGGGCCCATCGTGCTGTTAAAGTTGATGATCCTCTCAGACAGTAGAAGTTAGCTTAGCTTGCTAACATCGGCATTAGCACTTAAGACGTACGTTTTTTGCTTATTTTAAAACCTGTTTGGAGGGTTCTTGTTACGGTTATCTGTCTCTCAATAGCTCTTTACCTAAGCACCTCAAATCATGACAGGGAGTAGGCCCTAAGGTGTAAGGTATGAAGAGCTCAAATGAAGGAAAACGTTGTTTTCTATTTGGATTTGATTTTTTTGTTTTATGAATACGACTCAGTTTCCTTCTGCCTCGGATGTCCGCCAAAGCAAGATCTCGTTCAGCGTGAATAGTTTAAAAAGAGGAAATACGAACACTTCTAATACCATTTGCACATTTCCTTGGCATGCTTTGAAGTCCTGATACATCATGATATGAAAGAGTCCTTCCGTATGACATTTCTTGCAGTGTGGAAACCAGAGAGCCGACCCGGTATGTACATAGCAATTACATCCCGGCACCCTGTGCACAGTGCACAGCTGAACCACGCTCTGAAGGGTCACTGCCCAGGGGATCCAGGTTTGCCCATTAAAGCATCATCAGACAGTGCAGTTTATTTAAAGAGACATGCGCCTCACTGCTTCTGTTTACCCTCCTTCCGCTGGAGACTTGTGGAAATCAAAGACAATATGGAAACAGTCATTTCCAGCGGATGAAGTCACCACGGGTCAAAAGTGGCGTGTACGGACGTGTAGCTCAGTTATTTATCCACCACGGGGGGACTGAGAGAGGATTGCGAGGAAATATCCAACTTTTGGTTTCCTTCCAAAAATGCTTTACGTCCGCACAGGAAACTATTTTTTCGGGGGGTTTCTGGAGTTCATCTCTCTTAACCCTTGTGTTGCCTTAGGGTCATTTTGACCCGAATCAATATTACACCCTCCCCCCGCCTTTGGGTCATTTTGACCCGATTCAATGTTTCACCCTCCTGTTACCTTTATATTTACTAACATATTTTACCCTTTGGGTTCAATTTGACGCCAGCAATTAAAACCTCCAGAAAATTATTAGAATTAATATTGTTTTCCAAGTTTAAGTGTGAGGCACTTTATGTTTGTTTGTTGACTACCGAAAGAACACCGACATTAAACATTGAATGGGTTCAAATTAATCCTAAGGCGGGGGGAGGGTGTAATATTGATTCGGGTCAAAATGACCCTAAGGCAACACAAGGGTTAAAAAAAAACGCGGACGGGTTGAACCAAAGGACTGTTGCTATTTCTGGAGCAGTCGTTACAATCCTATAGAGATATCTCCCTTTGGAATGAACCCATTTGCTGATTATCGCTTCATGTGCTTGTCATTTATTGGTTATTAATGAGCTGCGACAACACCAATAAGACACCAGAGTAATAGTAAGAAGTGAGACGCGTCTACGTGTCTCACCCTCACCCAGATAAGCCAATCGACATGAGCGCCCCTGGAGGGTCCGTCACCCCGCTGCATGCCCACCCTATCTGGAGTATTTGGCTCAGATAGAAGACTTTGCTCCCTCTAATTGGTCTCGTCGGTGAAGAGGGAGCCTCCCTCCTCCTTTTCCTTCGGCTGTTCCAAAGTGTCACGGCGCGCCGCCGGCCTGCCCGATGCTGCGCAGATAGCGCCTTTGTTCTCGAGGAGCGGCGGCTGCCGTCGCCCGGGCGCCTCGTGTGTGTCGAACGAAGAGAAGGCCTTCGGCTGGAGAGTACAGCGAGAGCGCAGGCAGGCGGTAAAGGAGAGCTGAGGGAAAAGAGGAGAAGAAATGCACCGTGAGTGGATCCATTCAACGCTTCCTTCTTAGAATTAGGCCGTGGTCCAGTTTCCACGTGTGGGTCCCGATGTCTCATTGACACGAGAGCTTGTTCAACACATCACACTGTTGAATACGCTGTTCCTTATTGTTGATTAAACATAAAGCCATCATGTTACTTATCATACAATCCACAATGAATATATTAACCATATCTATAAGCAGCATCTGGGTATATGTTACGTCCGTCTCATTTCAGAGGCAGTGAGCAATAGATCTCAAATTAGTAATTTGTTTGGGTTGAGCACCCCTCTTTTGATGATTTGATGTAGCTTAGGTTGTTTTTGAGTTTAAATGCACTTATTGCAAATCGCTTACGACAAAATAGTCCATGTAATGTTATAAATGTCTCAATTTCTTGCCTGGAAACATGCATTTTCAATTATAAAAGTCAGCTAAATTTCAGTGTGTAGCTTTCTCTGTAGGCATTGGTCAGAAGCACACACCACAGTGCACACACACACACACACACAAACACATGCACACACACACACTATACAAAGTCTGGCCTTTAGACGTATATATTTTCGTCTTTTATTTGCTGTAAAGCACATTTCTTTTTACAGAAATGCCTCATCTCCAGGCGTATATCTTGACCTGACCCCTAGACACACTCCCCCTCCCCCACTCGGCATCAATCAGGTGTGTGAGAGGCATCGTGGTAATTTGTTAACCTTTATCCAGTGACCTCTGCTGACCTCAGGATCACCCTGCCAGTGTGACTGGGAACACTGGACTGGGTTTGACCAGGGAAACAGACAGAAATATATCTCAGGCAAATGTATTTGCTCACCAACTATTAATTTAGTATTATTTGTACATATATATTGCATTTATTTACTGATGCATGACAAGATACAGTGCCACAATCACAGATCACACACAACTAAATGAATCCAAACATGCAACATTGGAAAAAATGTGATCACATAAGCAAATATCACAGGGTGTAAAATTCGACGTTGCCTCAATCGGAGCACAACTTGATATTACGAATCCGTTTCGTGATGAAATAAAAAATGTAAAAATGTGATCTTATTATCTTTTTTCAATTACGAGGCGATAGGCAAAGAAAATGCTGTAGATTTCTCCGATGGATTATTATTCAAGGCACAGCGCCGGCTCACTGCTAACTCTGAGAGCAAATGCTCTCTGCCGATGCATATTCATATGTTTAACATACAGACATGCATTCCTAATGATGTAGGAGAGGATAGAATGCAATAAAGCTCATGAATACGTTTTACCATGCCAGTCAGTCCTCGGCGTGACAAAGCTGCGTCAAATGGAGCTAATTCAATTCTCCGAGACTCAGATGTGAGATGAAAGCGGAGAGAGGTGAAATGTGTGTTTACTCTTTCGGTGCACATTTTTTGCTATTTTATTATTATATCCATCCCTACCTTCAATTTCTACCCTCTGCTCTTCACAATCACCCATTTCCACTGGATCTGATCTTTTTCCGATCGAGTCACGGAGAACAATCCTCTTCATTTTTAAATCTCCCATTTTTACTTCAAATCATGTTCTGAAAAAGACACGTAATTCAAGGTTGAATCCTTAGAGAAAGAAATAGGGAATTCAGTGAAATATTGGCATTATCTTCATAGTATTTAGTATCATCGTTGATCTCATCTGGAATGAAAATAATAATGTTGGATGTGTTGTTGTTGTATTTTTGCACATGGCACTGGATGCATATAACACAAATACCCAAAGGTACACGTGTCCACCAAAATGCACATGAACGTAATATAAGTCAGAAAACTGTCAAATGGGACAGAAGCTATCTGAGCTGCCCAGAAACTGAGATACTTTTACTTTTTACAATGAAAGCACCCCGATGGGAACACTGTGCTTTTATTTGCTACTCCCCCTTCATGAAAGCTACCTAACCAATTCCCAAGTGCTTTCACAAAAAACCTCATTCTCACTTGGCAGGTGCCAAAATGTATTCATGACTGTGAGTTTATGAATACCAACATTGAAGTTCAAAATCATCCACAGGTAGATCAAGACCTTCCTGTCTGCTCCTCACTCACTGCCTTATCACAAATAGGATTGGGAGACTTCAAATCACAGGAGTGGCCGCCATACGTTTTTTTTTTTTACGAGCCCTTCCCTGTAAAACCTTCTCTTATCTCTGTACACTGTCACTTTTGGTTTTAAGATGTGACACGAACCAGCCCCTGATGTTAGGGGTTAGACAACCAGACATCTTGTCCAGGCAGAGTGAGCAGACGTCAGTAATGGCCGAGGACTTTGTTTATAAATTATTAATGATTTTCTCCCCTCCCTGTCATTTTGGACAGGCTGCGAGACGAGCCGATGCCTCTCCTGTTTGCGTGGCAGCGCGCTCCTCAAACAGATTGCAATTTATTCCTCTGCAGTTTGTCCGTCAAGGCTAACTCTGACAACATAATCCCAAACTAATCCGCCATGTTCAGTTTTTCTTGTTGGCTCTCATGCAAACTGCTCTGCCAAATCCCCGCTACCTGTCAGCCTGGCCTTGCGATGGGGAGCCCAGACGAGCTGCCAGACCTGCTGCAGTGGCTCCCGTGGGGGGTGAGGAGAGAGAGAGAGAGAGAGCGAGAGAGAAGGAGGGAGGCATGGTGCCTGGGTAGACTTAACCCCTGCCTCCCTCCCTGTAATCCACTGTAAACAGCCAGAGCCTTAGAAGGGCTAACTGCACTAATCAAGCCCCAAGCTCGCCCAGTCACTATCATACACAGTGCCCTAAGAACTAGAGATTTGAGCAGCTACTGCAGTGTGTGTGCAGGGTATGAGTGTGTGTGTGTGTGTGTGTGGACCAGAGGGGCCTATTGAGATATCATAATCGCAGAGGAGGGAAAAAGGTGCCAACATGAGGCAAAGATGGGTGTCCTTGAAAATGGCCAACGAGAGATGGAAGAGTGTTCCAACACTTAAAACACTGGCAGTTCGGACAACTACACCGTTACACCTCATGACCCTTGATATGTCCATATTTTTAAGGAGAAATATACCATCAGACAAATCAAACCCACTAGTAAGTCCTTAAAGTAAACTATAGACCTAACGTGCATATAGAAAATAGATACTTACATGTTTTCCGGAGTGATAGGTTGAAACTCCTGTAATTAGGGCAGAAATTCGGTTTTTCCCCAAAAAGAAAACCGGCTACTCAATATTCTCTCCCAGCCTTTGGAGAGGCACATTTAAATTTCCCTCACACCCTCACTCGGTCTCTCTGACAGTGACCCAGAATCCACAGGCAGAACATAAAAGGTCTGACAGTAGTGAAAGGCAAAGGGAGGCGAACTAAGCCAACTCCCCCATCAACAAAAAACAAAGTTTCAAGAACTGACTGGACACGACGACCCAGGCTACAAAAGTTTAGCCGCTTGGGGGATTTTTTTGATTCATCCTTCTCTTTCATTGTTCCACGTAATGAGCATATCCAGCGGGGTGTCTGTGGTGGGTGGGGGTCTGGGAGTCAAAAGCCCACTTTGTCAGTGTCCCTCAAGCATAATCAATAGATTTATTGGTGATACAGATCAAATGTGTTGTTTTGTGTGTAACAAAGAAATCATTTGTTTCATTAAATTGTTTTACAAAATGCTATGTATGAATTGCAAACAAATTCAAGGTGTCTTAATGTTAAAAAAAAGTAGAGGAAATTTGACATATATAAGAACATATACATATATATTTAGAAGTTCTTGCAATGGCAACTATACAACATTATAATTAATATAAAAACAACTAAAAGTTGATTCGCGTTTCTACTCTATATCTTTTATGTTTCTAAATGAATTATTATTATTATCTTTATTTAAAAGGGACCAGTTAAAACATAAATGTCACGTGATGCCCTGTACCAGATTGTAGCTAGAGCTTATTTGCATCTGTAGTCCCTTGAATGACAAGAAATGGAAAATCTAAAAGGTATAGACTCTACATATATTCTGAAAACGTATCTAATGCGAAATAGTCTGGAGAATTGCGACGTATACTCAATGCGCTAAAACAGGCAAACCTATCTACATGGTCCTCTGAAGACCTTGGGGTATCAACACTGAGGGGCCCGTGGACACCCCGGGCCCCTCGTGGACACACCGACTCCTGCTCCGCGTTACGATGCGTTTGCTTCGTCTACTTTCCGACTCCTGAGACTGTGGGAAAGGTCCGGACAAATATGTTTGTCTCCTCAGCGCTTCAGATAAAAGTGTCCGTCAAGGGTGGGGCTTAGGAGAGTGTTGAGATGACGGCGAGGGGAGTCGGATGAACGGCGGGGAAAATGCGAACATGACATGCAGCTGATAAGAGTCCTCCAGCGGGTTAACACCAGACCTTGTAACTGGGATTGCCCCGAGAAGCCCTCTTAGGAAGGCCTGGCATCTGCCCGATAGCACAAGCCCCCCCCCGGTCCCCTCACACGAGTGCTGCACACAGCAAGGCTCGGAAGGGCGGGTTTGGACTGGAAGCACGCAGCACCCTTCTGAAGACCTTCTGGGGTAGAAAGACCAGATGTTGCATCGGCTCTGATGAGTGCAACACAACGCAGAGCACCTGCCTCCTTTCTGTCTGGACTGTCATGACACGTTTCCATACATTACTAAGGGGCCACTGCGGGTCAGTTAGCAGGTCCGTCTTCCAATAAGGGGATTGGCGGTTCAATCCCTGCCCTAGTCGATGTGTGATTGAGCAAGACACTGAATTGCTCCCCATAGCTGTGTCTACGGGGTAAAGTGTCTTTAACCCTCCTGTTGCCTTCGGGTCAATTTGACCCGATTCAATGTTTAACCCTCCTGTTACCTTTATATTTACTGACATATTTTACCCTTGGGGTCAATATGACCCCAGCTATTAAAATCTCCAGAAAATTATTAGAATTAATATTGTTTTCCAAGTTTAAGTGTGAGGTACTTTATGTTTGTTTGTTGACTACCGAAAGAACACCGACATTAAATCGGGTCAAATTGACCCGAAGGCGGCAGGAGTGTTAAATATTGAATCGGGTCAAATTAACCCGAAGGCAACAGGAGGGTTAAGTACCTTAAAAAGCAATATATTTTGATTGGATTATTATTACATGCTGCAAGAACTCATCAACGAGAGATAATCAGGGTCAACGTACTTTTCTTTAAAGCTATTTAAATCAAAATTAAACGAATTCTACCGAAATCTGTTGTTACGAAACAGTCCGTCATTTGTTTCTCGCGTATGCGACGAACTTCGTCCCCGTCCGGTTTATCATAATTTGCTAAAATGTGAAACTCACAATTGCTATTGGTAAAAAGGTATGCGGACAAGTCAGCGGGTGACAATGGCAAGATTAGAGGGCGACGATGTCACTCAGGTGACAGGCAGCGTTACAGTGAGAGAGCAACGGGTTGGTTAAAAAACAGCAAAATATTCACTGTGCAGGAGTTATTTCTATTGTCACAGATGCAGGACGTGCCAACTTGGATACAAGGCGAGAAAGCACTGAAAAACATTTGACGATGCGGATCGCTGTCACAAACAGAAACACAGATACTACTTCTACATTTTTCCATGTGGCTCATCTATAAATGGAGAGTATGTGAAGTGAAAATGTGACGAAACATTACGCTGACCTCGTTTTCATTTGTGCTCCAGTTCCGAGACTTTCGTTCTCGGCTATCGGCAAACACCACGAGTTCAATCGACGTGCACGCGCCTTCTACATGTAGACGTTCTGCAGCGTCGCACCACATCGTATTATCCTTTCCCCAATACAGCACAAAACAAATGCCACAAGACCAGAAAGGACAAGAAGAAAAGCAATAAAAAGTGAGTGATGGGCCATTGATATTTCAGGCAGAAGAAATCCAGCGTCAGGAGACTTTGCTTGGCTTTACATAAACAGGGTAATAAATTGATCGATCACACATAGCAAGGGAGATTCATGTCACATTAAGTGACGGGACGTTGAACATAGGCCCAGCTATGTCTCATTACTCAGAGGACGCTTCCCTTGGGGAGGTGTGTAGGTAGGTGTGTGTGTGTGTGTGGTAAAAGCAGTTTGCATGTATAAAGACAGGCACAGTAGAGAGTCCAGTTGCTGCAGACACTGGAAACCACATCGACAATGGAATACAGACAGAGTGCAGCGGCATTGACAGGCCTCTGGCACAGCGTACGGTGGTGCGTCATGGACACAACTAACAGTGTCCTTTGTATCTCATAATGTCACAGATTTCGATGACAATTTAAGCAGGGCTCCGACAGATATGCCTCGTGATGAGGTAATGCGAATAATCTCATACTGTAATACGGTATCCCGTATTGCCGTCTGATCTTTTCACGGTAATGTTTTGAAATTCTGTTCACGCAACGTCAATGTGTTTTAAAGTTGCTGAACATTTCTGAAAGATGAAACGGACCATTTTGTGTTTTATTAGTGTACAAATAATACTTATCTCATATGTTACGCTAATTCAGGGACACACGGCTCAATGCTCACTCTACTGTACATTACATGTTTACGGTAGTCACGGGTACAAATTGACGGGAAAAAAAGTTACATTTCTGCCATTTCTTTGCGGCGTTGGTGACAGTTAATTTGAAAGATAAAGTAGACTAGAGATACATTAGCCTGTGGTAAGGCAAAGCAGAGTAAAAAAAAAAAGGCAGCAACTCCAGACACAAAAATGCCTTGAAGTCAGTAGAGACAGTGTATCCATCAGCATAAACTTCACAAATAACCAAAGACCAGGGACGCCTTGCTGTCTCTGCACATAGAAATTAGAGATGCAAGAGATAGAAGATTTTTCTTCTTTGAGAAAGCAGTTTGAGTATCTCTGCATTTGCCAATGTACAATTTACAAATGTGAATCTCTCTATGAATGTAAAATGGCTTAAACCTCTACATAATTTGCAAATGATACCAATGAGCTTTTATTTTATCGTAGTATAGACCTGTTATCTCTCAGATTCTTCTTGAATTATGGACTCTGAAATTGCTGAACCTGCGCATTTAGTGTTTTTAGAGGCGACACCAGAAGCAGGATTTCTGAAATACTTGGGTTGATTCTTGGTCAAACCCAGAATTAATTTACAGAGCTGATTGGCTCTCAATTATTTAAACTCTGTCAACAAGGCTTCTGATGCCGAAAGGGGGGGCGTAGGGCCCGGCTTCCTCTTTGCTCGCTCACCGTGTCACGAAATTCCGAAACGTGGTTTGCCAAGTGCAGCTTGTGCCCTTTTCCGGTCTTAAATGGACCTCCGTTGGTGTATTGCTTCCCCACATGTCGCTGCCCAGCGCTGTAAGGCGGAGCGCCGCTGCTTTAGATAGCGGTTTGATTTACAGCGGAGTGGAGGAAGGCCGGTATCGCAAGTGGGATTCTGCCGTAAGCCATCAATGGAAGTGGCAGAGCCATGTAAGATAGAGTTTACAGTTCTGAGAAGGGCGTAAAAGGTTGTGTACGAAGGTGACATTTTTTGATCCGGGTTTCATTTGGTCTCGGTCCGCTGGCCTCTTGTGAATGGCGATGGCAATACAAGCATCCGAGTGGGCATTAGCAGGTTGTAAATCTCGGCTCCTCCTGCCTCGTAAATCAAAATCTCCACTGACGTAAGAGGTGCTGCCTCGTCTTGCAGGAGATCTTTAACAACGCAGCCATGCAGAGGATTAACTTGAGGCTCTCGGAGACAGGGTTAAGGACGTTTAATTTTGGGTGTAGTCTGATATGACCCTATCACAAAGCCAGCTGATGTCATGTGGTTTTTTCCCCCCCCTCCATTCACATTAAATCAAAACCTTCAACATGTGTGGTTATATCAAGAAGCAAATGCAAACGTTTTAAAATAAATGGGTAATGATGTAATACCGTTTTTTAAGACAAGTGAAAAATGAAAGTGACCACACAGCACATTTGGGTGGGGGGGGGGGCTTTCGCATCCACTTTTAGACCCTCGGTGACTTCTCACTAACAGCTGCTGTAAAACAGAAATGCATCAGATAATCCCTCCAAAGCCCCACGGTCAAGCCGAGGCATTCTGGGTCTCGAGCGCTCTCATAAATGAAATACCACCTGGACGAGCAATTTCAAACGTGCAACGGAGTAAAGTTATATTTCGGTAAGAACATGAAGGACCTTGATCCCTTAACAAAATAAAAGCTTGACAGCTAATCTCTTCAACAGAAGTCAATATTGTTGAAGTCTGATGATGTACAACAGGGGTGCTGTGAGGACCGCGGCTCAGGCGAAGCAACTGTCCAGCCTGGTCTCTCTCACAGGGCGTCACAGACCGATGCCTATGGGCAGCAACCCCCGGTGTCTCGATACCGGCGCACGAGGCACCGATTTAGCGTCCGGAGGAGACGCACCGGGCTTTCAACTAACCCTGATGTAAATTCCGTCATTAATAGACGCTAAGAGCAGGAGAAAATAAATATTAGGAGCTAGATGTCCTTGAATGGTGGGAAGTAGGGGGTGTCGGGTAGGACCGTCAAACAAAAGAAACTGTGGTTCAGTGGTTAGCAGGTCTGTCTTTTGGCATCCACCACCTAGGCATTTGGTTCTCGCCTTAAACACCATCTCACTTCACTTTAAATGTTATTATTATTGATATACAGCCTGGCGGCACAGTACACTAGAGGAAAGATATTTAAATTAAATTATAAATACATACATTGATATTCGTGATATTATTTTTTCGAAGTTATCAGTACTTCAAATTTGCCTTTATTATTATTTTTACTATGTTTCTGCTCTTTGTTTTCTTTTTCTTTTTCTTTTCTTCTTCCTGTTCTGGGGTTTTGTTGTTGTTTGTACGACATTTTATGTTTTGATCCATATGTGTGTGTACTGTTTGTGTGCCTGTAGTAGTTGGGAGGGGCGGGGCTAAAGGGTTTTTTGTCAATGCCTGTCACTATGTACACGTTATATATGTACCTATGGAAATAAATTACTTACTTACTTACTTCTTTCAATCAGGAGGTTGGCGGCTCAATCCCCGCACTAGTCGATGTGTCTTTGAGCAAGGCACTTAACCCTGAATTGCTCCCTGAAGCTGTGTCTACGGTGTATGCACGTAACGTGATTACAAGTCGCTTTGGATAAAAGCGTTAGCTCAATGACATGTAAAGTAACAACACAGGACTTTCACTCACTTTTCACGTTATAATTGTAAAAACTGTCATTTTTGTTTAGAACCCTAACCAAGTAGTTTTGTTGCCTAAACCTGACGCCCACCATTGCACGACGTTAACTACGTGTTTAGCGCACCGGTTTCACGAGGTCAACCAAACCTTCCGCGTCAGGATCTCCAGAACCGGGCCGAAAGCAATAAAATACGACGAGAACTGCCAGTCGTGTTATAGACCAGACAGTCGACAACCCCAGAAGGATCAGTCCATCCTTCTGGCGTTGCGACTTTGACAGAGCGCCAATACCCCCCTGCCATACCACTTGTCCGTCTGCTTTGATGGAAATGACGTTATTCAGCTATTTTAGAACCCCCCTTAAACCCGAGCTTAAGCTACCGCGCTTACATTCTCTGCTTGTATTCCACATGTGAATTATGACACGGGAGTTAACCCTTTTTATTGACTGAAGGTTGCATCAATTCCTCAAGCGTGCAGTGGTCGTGTGCTTGTTTAACACTTCTGTGGCCTTGAGAACAATCCAATTGACTCAAGTGAGATGTCCCTCACTGGAATATTGTAATGCGCGAGTATTACCAGGGGCTCTCCCGGCATGTTACAAGTGAGCCTCCGGGACACACACTGCATCTTCTCGATTCTCATCCAGAGATTACGGTCAAGTACAGTCGACGTGCTTAGCACTTCATCTTCCCTCGTCCGTGCGCAGCTCCCTGCCTTCCGAGCAGCATGCACGCATGTGCTAAATGCGCGAGCATAAAAGTGTCGGTACGATTCACACCGCGCCACCTCCTCCTCCTCCTCCTCCGAAGAGGAGTAGGGAGGAGTAGAACTGCTAGCACTCACTCCCTCGAGCTCTGCATATCCTCAAAATGTGACCTCCGCCAGACGTTGAACGGATTCCTCTGTACTTTAAACAAGAGTCCCATTACAGCGCCTCGTGAGTACAGTAACAGGTTTCCATAGTTTGACTGGGGCAGTTGCGTGGCGGGAACATGTCTTCACGTGCACGTCGGTGGAAGTGAGGGCCGAGTGCATGTACGGCCGTGCCCCTGTGTATAAATCACTTGACCTAGACTTACTGTTGACCATGGATTTATGCCAGCGTGAGAGGCTCCCGATGACAATGTATCTGCCTCAGACATAACGGATGGTACACAGAGCGCGCTGTCTGGCAAATATGTTCCCCCGAATGGATCTCAAGTGGGGCGGCGCTCGGCAGAGGGGCGAATGGGGGGGGGGGGAGAGATGGATGGTGCTCAGCGCGGGGTGGAGCCATCAGCCACAGAGTCTCACCACCCCCACACACAGCTTTTTTTGGTGGAAAAACTCAGAAATATTGCTTGAATTAGAACACCCATCAGCACCGCATTTGTGGGGAGATGGACAGACTCGATGCCCGCCGTGCGCGAAAACTCAGGGGGCAGCTTTGTAAAAAAATAAAAAGGGAAATCCGACGCCCCGTGTCATTACCTTCGCATTGAAAATGCGGAAGGTTATGTTTTGATCGCCGTGTATTTATTTATTTATTTATTTATTTGTATGCGTGTTATTCGCAAAACTCAAAAAGTATTGAACCGAATCGCATGAAATTTGGTGGGATGATTGGTTATTATCCGGGGACCATTTGATTAGATTTTGGGATTGATTGAGTCAAAGTTCAAGGTCAAAGGTCATGAACAGGTCAAAATCTTCTTGAATCGCATGACATTTGGTGGGATGATTGGTTATTATCCGGGGACCATTTGATTAGATTTTGGGATCAATCGGGTCAAAGGTCAAGGTCAAGGTCATGGAACGGTCAACATCTTTTTTTACCATAGCACGATACATTTTTGTCCAATAGGCATGCAACTAATGCCAATATGTTCATAATTCAATGCCCAATCTTGTGATATGCGAAGGTATGCGCTCTACCGAGTGCCCATTCTAGTTATTACATGTGAAAATGATGTAGGCCCTCACATGTGGCGAGGACCAACGGATGCCAGCGAGGAGCCGGAATGTGATGCGGGCATAGACCGTGCACATTGAAGCCACAGCCGCGCGCTTGGTTGGAAGTCAACCACTTGTGTCATCTGTTGTTACTTTGATAATGCGTAGAATAATAGCATTAGGACTGTATGACACTGATCAAGAGAAATGAAAGCAGTTTTGCGAGAGGATCGAATTGGAACCACATGCAGCTGGAACCTGATACACTGTACATGTCCCGTACGCGATTCTGCCAGACGATCCCAAAGCATAACCTCTTCCAGACAAACTGCAGCTATCAGTGAGGAGAGCTGAGAACCTTCCACAAACCACCGTGATGAAGTGTCCTATCGCTCGGTTGTCTCCGAAAATCTCGGGCCCCTGCGCCACTTATAGACAGCCGTGAAACACAGACGAGGCATCTTATCTGTACAGTGTGTGTGTGTGTGTGTGTGTGTGTGTTGGTGATGTGTGGAAGTGTTTCTCACATTATTGCATGTCAGTCTCTTCACATTTAGATAGTGTTTCAGTCAAACAATGACACAGTCTGAATCGGTTTGAGATGAACACATCCATCAAGTGTCATTTTAATGTGAGAAAGACTGAATGTAACTCTCCGAGCAACCAGAGACCACGTTTGGTGACTCAAGAGTTAAGTTGAAGGTGGATGTGTCCATAGGCATGCCCTTTCACAACAAAAGGGCATATTCAAGTTTTAAAATGTAAGATTTAAAATCTGTTATATAACCAATTCACACGCAGAACAGCAACATGCTTTGTATGCTCGAACATATAATGCACATTTCTGGTAGCATCTATTGACAGCTAATATATATATATATATTTATATCCTAGGTAACTGGTAATAATACAATTAAATAGTATTGCCTCACTGCAAAGAATAATGATTTCTGAACTGAACTGAAACTGAAAATAAAACTACATTTATGAGAGAGTTGACAGTAGAGAGGCTACTGGAAATGTTGGGAGAGAACAGGTGAAAGGTTTCTGGTTGGACTCAAACACGCCTTAAATCATGACGCCACCAAGGGAATTGAACAGATATAGAAATGCACATTTTACAGTTTCATAATTGTGTCAGTTAAATGAAATAATATAAAAAGAAAAACAATTTCCCCTATGACTGCAGGAACCTCTGGGTCTGGTGAAGGAAGCGAATATGGAAATACCCTCAACTTGCATTCTTTCTAATAGCCAGCAGGGGGCGAAACCTCTGGTTTAAAAAAAAAAAAAGTCTGTACCTATAGAGGTCTATGAGGAAAAGCCCCAACTTCTCACTTGATTTATCAGTCGAAAATTTAGAGTTATTAACATTTTGGTCGACTAAAATCATGAACTCCTCCCTCTCTGGTTCCAACAAAACAAGATGGCCACGGCAAAAATGACGAACGCGTGGCAGTCCATATTAATAAATTACGCATCAGTTGACAGTCAGTGCTGTGTGTGCGTTGTTTATGACTTCTGTCAGCTGAAAAGTTTGTGGTATTGTTGACAGCTCAGTGCACTTTAACCTTTTCGAGCTCTTGGTCGTCACTGTAATTATTCTAGACTGGACATATTCATCACGGGGAGGAAATGTAGTTTACGTACGCCTCGATAAACTGTATATGACTGTAAAAAAAATAAAAATAAATGATAGATTGACGGATGAAGGCGTCTGAGGACTAATAATGCACACGCTTGTCTCGGGTCCAGCTGCTCGGAGCTGGTTTACAGAGAGCAACTGGCCCGACGGTGTGTGAAGTGAACACACACTCACTGTAAAGGACCCTCATCATGCTGTCACAATGTGTTGCTTGCAAAGTAGGCGAGGATCCCACTAGCAAATCCACACAAACACACATACGTAAGCACGCATGCTCGCACACACTCTGTAATCCTCTCATCCACCCTTGTCTTTTACACTCCCCCCCCCCGCCTTTTTCGCTGCTGGCGACATCGCTTGTGAGGCACGGACGCTCGTAAATTCCCTGCCTTGATTTTATTAACCTTTACGGTGACCCGGCACTTCTCCGCTCGGCGTTCTCGCACCCACTCAGTCACAGACGAGGCCCAGCTTGCCTCGGCACAAAGAAGAGGAGCCGCGGCGCTCCCGCAGCTCATCGCTCAGGCTTCTGGCTCGGCCGGGGGGGACGCCGCGGCCCCGCGGTGCCAACACACCTCCGTATTACGGAGGCCGCTTTTGGACGAAATAATAGGTGTTTAAATTGTGACTTTATGTACGTCATAACACTTAAAAGTCTGCGTAACGCTTTCATTCCCCCCCCCCCCATCAGGAGTCCAGAAAATAACTCCCTGGAAAGGAAAAAAAACAGCAGTTCAGGATTCAATCTTTCGAAAGTATAAAAGGATTCAGTCTGTTGAAGTGCCAGCCGAGAACTTCACTTTTTTGTGCTACTATTAATCATTTTAAAAGCGAAGGTACTTACTTTGCTTTCCCAAGTGTTTTATTCTGTATCATGGAAAAAAGTTCTGTCTATTTGCAATGATTATATACACTCATGGATATGGATTACTGAATCCGTATGGTGTCGAGGAAAGTATGTAAACACTGATATACAGTATGTGTGTTAGCTCTATGAGACAAAAGTAGCCTACAATGAATACAGTAAAGAAAAAAATTAAAAACAGTAACAGTCTAAGTTTATTGTCATATTACAAGCCAATAGTTCATTTTCTTCCAATCATTGCAACATATACATTTGTTGTTGTTCTCTCACTCTTCCAATAAGCATGGAGAACTGTGTGTCGCATGCCACCTTTAGAGCGTAAAACTGTCTATTTTCACGTTGATCACGCACAAGTGAAGCATGGATATTAGCACTCTAATTTATCTCTGCCACGGTCATTAGACTGAAGGCAAATGTGTGTCTGTGTGTGTAACGTACACATCTCTCCATGTGTTTAGATCATCTGTCTCCGGAGGTCAGCTAGGTGGCAATTTGTTTAGCGTGACGCTGATAGGTATGTTGTCTGGTGTCGTCTGTTGTCTGTGTCTCGAGAATGTGATGTGCAACGTATACACACGTGGAAAAAATAAATAAATCGTATGGGTATAATTGAAACCTTATGAATATGATTGAAGAAAAGCCCGGGGGTCAGACAACCCAAAACACAAAGTAAAATTTGAATTCAAGTGAGGATAATAAAGCAAATTATTATATATTTTTTTCCTCTGGAGCTACTGGTTATTGATTGAAAGCCATAGCAAAGAAGGAACTGTATGAATGTGACTGGTGGCTTTGTTTCCTGGCAGAAAATCTGAGGAGAAACTCAGCATTATATTACATTACATGTCATTTAGAAGACACTTTTATCCAAAGCGACTTACAATAAGTGCATTCAACCTAGAGTACAAACTAAGAACAACAAGAATACAGAAAGTAACATTTCCTCAACATAGTCAAACTACAAAAGTACATAATAAGAGCTATTTAAGTACCACTGAAGTGCTAATCTGTGTTTTAATCCAGATATAGTCGGAAAAGATGGGTTTGTAGTTTCCGGCGGAAACATCGAGTCTACTCCTCAAAAAGAACTCCCGAACCAAATGCTAGAGATAAATCCTTCCAACGTCTTTTTTCTTTCTTTCTTTCATTCTGGAAAATATTGATCTTACTTTCAAATGATGGTGACTGTCATGGCCTATAATACCTCAATCTACATTCGACCTTTTTAAATATGTCTGTTAATATATAGAAGTTATTATAGCTGTTTACTGTGTTACATCATTTGGTTTAGATTCTTCTCGTTGGAGAAAAAAAAACTCAGCTCTTTGATTTCAGTAAAGAAGAAAGACCACAGTGGGTTCCACCTGCGCTCCCAGTCCACCCACTGCTCCCGTTACTGGCCTGAGACCAGCGGAGCCAGTGTTTGGTTTGTCCCTTCTGAGCTCCTGTAGAAACACAGAGGTGCATCACAGCGGACTCTGAAAAGGACTCGCTCCTTATTTAGATATGAACTGCTATTCTTTTGCGACAACACAATGATTCTTAGTATTAGGTTTTAATCCCTAAATGAAAACATAGTTGTGAATACTATACTCAATTTATACATACAGTATATATCACCTGAAATGCTACACGCTAGATATTGGACTAAAAGTATTACCATCACAATAGCACCCCAAACATAAAAAATTTATGCATTATGAATGATAATATACTGTATTATTGTAATTATTGCTGTAAGCATCACTTTAATGCTGCAGCTTGTAATGGTGGGGCTAATTCTCGCTACTGGATACTGTTGCGTAGATTAACAGATAAATCAGACTTTTATTTTGAAAGGTTAAAAGGAAGCGCCCATTTGTTTTATGTTAAAATGCGAACTTTATGGACAGATTAATAATAACATAAAATAATAATTTGTCGCCAAAAAATTGCATTTATAATCTGAGTATGAAAATATTTAAAAAACCGAATCATGAAAGTAAAGCACTTTAACAATGCAGTGAGGTAACAGACTTAAGTAACAGTCGGGTTGCATTCAGACTGATACGTGACCTGCCGTGTGATACTGAGGCCCGCTTGTTCCTCTTTCACATCGCATTAGTGCGCCTCTCACACCACATCCGCTCCCTCGCCGTGGGACTTCCAATCCAATTAAAACCCGCCGTAGGTAGGCATCCGGAAACGGATGACCTCTTTTTGTGTGCGACACAATCGAAGGCCCCACCTGCCCCCCGATCCTCTCACAGATCCGCATCAGGTCTCGCGTGGGTGCAGCGGGTCCCGGTGCCATGAAGAGAAAACCCGTTTGTTTGTTGTAGACTTCCCCGCCTTGACTTTAAAGAAGAGACCAGATTGAGTCGTTATATGAGTCTGCGCTCTGTGAGCTGGAGGATTTACTTTTGGGGTTTTGTTAACTTCTCGGCGCCATGGCGACGGGGTCATGACCACCCCGACGGCGTCGCCGCGCCAGTCTTTGTTCAGCTCGGCTCCCAATGGCCTGTTTTTTTCATGAGGTTCACATGGAGGTGTTCCCCCCCCCCACCGCCACTCTTGTGGGGTGAGAGCCCCCAAGCCGTGTTGGCCCTTGTGCCTGTTTGCTGCAGGCGCTAATCCACCAGCGCTCGCTTCCCGCTGAGCAACAAGTCAGAGATTTAGTGACTCGGCTGTTTGTAGGAAGGGTTTCGGGTCCTCACCGCGGTAATTGGTTCATCCTGCCTCCCATCACTCACCCAGTTAAAGTCTTTCATTGGCCAGGCTTGCCAAGCAGGAGACAGAGCAAGGGATTATGGGGGATGAGAAAGGCAGTCTGAGTACAGCTGATAGAATACAAGAAGAAGAAGAAAAAAAAGGACAACTTTGCCTTTGTAGCCGCGAGCCGAGAGTCAACTGCGTCGACCTCCTTCCAAGTTTCGGAACACTTCTGGCTGAAGTCTGCTGTCGTAAAGATCGCACACATTTTCACATTTATTATCAGATTCTAACAAAGTCAGACTCGTCTCACTTTGTTTTTTTCTAAATCATGCATAACATTGGATATTAGCCCGGCTGCAACTCATGCTTATTTACATTACTGATTCATCTGCAGATTATTTTCTCAGTTATTCAATTAATCAGTTAATTCCTCACGACTGAAGCCCAAGGCGGCGTCACCAGATTGCTTATCCGATCCAAAAACCTAAATTTAGCATGTTTCCTGTCAGCTGTGGACATTAGTCATCACAGTGTTCATTTAAATGGCTTCTATTGTTGTTCTTATTTGCATTATCAGCTGTTACTGAGATGTGCAGTTCATAGGTTTAAGAAAACAGCAAAGTTAGAAGGGGTTTAATGTATACTACAAAAATGTCTCCAATCTGAAAAACTGTGAACCAATTTCTCACTTAAAAACTGCGACTTTAGAATTGACATTAAAATGTGCTTAAATCTTCTCATATTCAACAATTTCATCGGGTAAAAAAAAAATTTGATTGAGGGGAAAAAAAAGAGATGCTTGTTTACATTTGTGATGTGAACATGCATTGATGATAATACAAAAATATTGTATTTTTTTGACATATACCTGTAGTAAAAAAGAAAGAAAAAAGAATAGCAGGATGGGGCTTTAAGCTTCTGTAGCTACCGTCTTGGTCGACAAATTGATCAACACATTAATAGAAAGGAAGGTGCAGGGATGAGGAAAAAAAAGTAAACGTGTCATAAATCACAGGCCTCCATGACAGTTGGAGTCACTGGGTATCTGCACCGCGGCTTTAAATCTGCCAGCCTGGAGCCTGGAGGAGAAACACCCCTGCAGGAACCCGTCTGCGTCTTCCTACGGACACGTTTGCTTTTCTTTCCGCGTCTCGAGCTCCTTTACAACTGATAAGACGGCCGCATTCCTGGTGGGCCCGCGGCTCGGCCCCCGCGGACGACCCCACTTGACAGTGTCCAGTCGCGAGAGGCTCCAATGCCCCGACACAACCCCCCCAAACACTCACCCCTCACTGAAGAGTGCAGAGATAAAGAACAGAGGGCAGGGTGTTCTCTGACTGTACTCCACACTGGGGGCCTCTGATAACTGCATTTTTTGTTTGTTTGTTGAAAGGTACCTTTGAGTAATGTGTGACACTTTGCGTGGATTAGGTTTCGTGTGCGTACGTAAAGAGCTGCGCAAATGACATCTGAAATGATTCTCTGTGCTTTGTTCCTGGAAAAAAAAGCTTGATAACGCAAAAGTGTGTTTTTTTGTGTGTGGAGTCTGTCAAAAACACGGATGGATCTTCTCCGGATTCGTCGAGAGCAAACGGCGTGCGTTGGAAGTTTTGAATTCTGTTTCCGGAACACGGCCACGTGACACGTGACACGTGTCGTGACTTTTGGCCGTTTACCCACAGATCGAGAAAACCGAGAACAAGATAAGTCGATTGTTCAAGGGATTTTCAGTCTTTTCAGATTGTGAGGAGCGTTGTCGTTAAAGACCAAGCCACGATGTCATATGGCACCGGACATGCACATCCAGTTATGTAGACACGAAATCTCACGAACTATTCCCATTGCTCCGGTAGATGTGTTTCCCGTGTGTTCGCCTGCTGGAGACGAGTCCTGTCAAACGTCACAGTGTGAAGACAGCTGCTGATAATCCTCCCACTGTGGCCCGAATCGGAGGATTCCTGGTGACAGGTTTTCATCAACCTCAAACTCCCCGTCGAGGCTGACAAAGTATTACACACACCAGGTTTTACCGCAAACTCACATTACAAGGTTCAAGGTTCAAGGTTTTTTATTTGCAATTCGTGCAGTCCAGACACATTGGAATTGTTTTGCAGGGCTCTCCGAGGCAACAGAGGTACAAACACACGATAATAATAATAAGAAAATATATAAAAACACACTGTACATAAGGTGGTAGAATATACAGTATTAAGTACAGTTTAAAAAAACAGGTAATCAATATGAAAAAGGAGAGGGCAGAGGTTAATAAATATATAAATAGGCTAGTGCTGAGTGCTGTTCGTAGCTTGTGAAAAGAAAGAGGGGGAAGGGGACAGTTATATGGGGTTATTGCACATTTTGAGAGGTGGGGGAAGGTTATGTGGGGATATTGCACGGATTGGAATATTGCACATTTTCACAGATACGACACATTACAGTTAAACTTCTGTAGATGCCTCGATTGTTTTTGAGTCTCTAAATCTTTTACAAAAATCCATTGCGAAGAGTGACGAACAAATACAGACTATAACCGCAGATGTGGGAGTTTTTCCCAGTCAAAATACATGAACTCTGGTCAAACCATAAGGAAGCAATGAATACAAACGGGTCTTTTTAAAGGCTTTTAATGCTCCTTTCAGGACTTTATGAAGCTGTTTTTGAACGTTTTTATTGGAAACTGCAGCACTGTTTCGAAAAAGGTTGTTCATGGTCGGCACGACGGGTTAAATATTTTCTCAATTGGGAAAAAGAAAGTCACTGGTGAGACTTTAACCTCACTCCATGGTGCATATCCATAAGATCACAGCAATGTTAAGCGAGGAAAATATGTTTATCTTTATATATTTGTAGATTTTAGTGAGAGCAGGAAAATTAATTGGAGCGAAGGGAACTGCTGGGACGAGTGTGTGTGTGTGTGTGTGTGTGTGTGTGTGTGTGTGTGCCTTATCCTTCCTTTTGGGCAACAACACAGCAGAACTTGAGATGAAAACAAGAGCATCTTTGGAACAGTAACAACAGAAACCCTCCAGCCGAGAGTCCAGTTGGCCATCGCATCATTTTCAGGTTAACAGAGAAGAGAAATCAAGTGACTTAGTCCCGTTGTAAACCCCAGATTAACATGGTCTTATTCAGCATGAATTGGCTTACACCAGCTGAGGCGGCGGAGCTGAGAGTGACTTAGTGAGGCTTACACTAGCTCGTTCAGTGTCTGGGACGGGATGGAAAGACTCCGGTGGGAAGAGAGGGAACAGCAGAACAATGTTTAAGCCGGCCATTTCAGGAAGCCGTGGGATCAAAGAAATTAAGAGTCTCAATTCCTTCATTTATACAATCTGAGGAACACGTTCGTACCTCCCCCTTGAAAAGATGTTGACGTCCAATGTGAAAACCAATGAAGATACTGTATGTTTTTTTTTTTTTGAGGACAGGAAAATAGGCACATTTGAGTACATTTTTGTTCCTGTTTTTGTTTAGATGGAAGAAGAACACGTATTGTGATTATCAACTCCAGGAGAGTCAAATAACTTTGATTTGGTGTGTTACCCTGAAGGGTTTTCACTCAGCTGACCTCTGCCTGACCCTCACTTACTGTAGACTGTGCATTGAGGTCCTCAGATTCTTCTTTGGGAACATGGTGAAGCTCCAGAATAAAGAATGCGACCACATTTACAACAACAACAACAACAAAAATACAACAACTAAAGGGCTGTAGGACTTTAAAATAACTTTATACAGAGAGAAACATTTATGGAAATGTCCTGTATTAAAATGGACCCATTAAGCTTATCGGTTGCCAATTCAACGACCCACTCATTGCATCACGGTTCTCTAATTTCTATTTTACAACAGCTCTAAATCGACTGTCATATATATAATTATTTATTACCTTCGCATTGAAAATGCGGAAGGTTATGTTTTGATCGCAGTGTATTAATTCATTTATTTATTTATTCATTAATTCATTCATTTATTTATTTATTTATTTGTATGTGTGTTACTCGCATAACTAAAAATGTATTAAACCGAATCGCATGAAATTTGGTGGGATGATTGGTTATTATCCGGGGACCATTTGATTCGATTTTGTGATCGACCGGGTCAAAGGTCAAGGTCAAGGTCATGAAAAGGTCAAAATCTTCTTTTTACCAATTTTACCGCGGTTAATTTGTATCCAATTGGCATGCAACTAATGCCAAAATGTTCATAATTCAATGCCCAATCTTGTGATATGCAAAGGTATGCGCTCTACCGAGTGCCCGTTCTTGTTTAATTGTGTTTCGGTGCCTTTAATAAAAAACAGGAACACTTCACAGCCCGTCAGCTGTGTTTCAGAACTTGCATCTTTCTTCGTGGGCTCCTCTGAGAGTTGCACTGCAGAGGCTGGGAAACATTTCTAAATCTGTTATTTCTGTTAATGTCTTCATGCAGCCAAATTCAACTGAAGCCAAGGGACCGTCACTTATTCCTTCCCTTGATAAGCGAGGGGTGGTGTTTTTGGGTGCGTACCTGACAGCAGACGGACAGCTCCGGTGGTGGTATCGCACTCTCTTGTCTCTCTTCGGCGCGGATGTCATATTTTTCATCGGCGGATGTCATATTTTTCCTTGCATCGGGCCAGCTTTTTTTTATTTCGGGTCTCTCACCTTTTATGGACAGTGATACATTGTGGAAATGTCGGCTCGATAAGGCTGGCTTGTGGCGTAGTGTGTCAAACGGACTGTCAGTGACCCCGTGTGACCTCCGGCTGAACAATGAAGGGTAGATAAGATGGAGAGGGGCCCGCTCTGAACTTCAGCACCACTGAAAAAATCATGTTTAGGTATTTATTATTAGAACAAAGGACTGAATTCAAAGTGAACATTTGGAGTTTTAAGCTTGTGGATGAACCAAACAGGTTCCAGTTTTTCAGACTGACACCGTCTGTCGGTTATAGTTGAGGTTCGTCCCTGTAGCTGCAAATGAATAGCGTGTGCGATGAAAGTAGCACTTTTATTCAGGGAGGGTTAAAGTGGCCTATGGATCCAACTGTTGTTTCAGCATTTTTGGAAAAGATCTAATTTAGTTTTGCTACTTTGTAAACCCGCCATTCAGAGATATGTGTCATAATCTGTTAGCCATCTCAATCCAAAAATATCAATTGGCTTCAACAGCTGCAGCAGTTGAGTGCAGACATCACCTCCCTCACAACTCGGTGATTGGCAACACTGTGCTGACAGATTTTGCACCAAAAAAAAGTATTAGGTTACATAAACAACCAACCAACATCTCCTGATATATTGATGGCAATCCTTTGCGATCCAACATTGTACACAACATATTCCTGCTTACTTACGGTTTGGGGTACAGCCAAATACTGTATATATATATATTAATTTTTTAAAACATTTTTTAAATTATTTTTTATTATGTATACAGGTATATAGATATTTGGAGATATATGTATATATGTATATATATATATATATTTATATGTATATATATATATTTGGAGATATACATATATATATATATATGTATATACATATATATATATATACATATACTGTATTTGGCTGTACCGTATACCGAAACACTCCAACATTGTAAACAACACATATAAATGTATGTATATATGTATATATTTATGCATAAATATGTGATGTCAGATTTGATCCCTACAACATGTGAACACAAGTTACCAAACTCCAGCATGTCATGCGGTAGCCATCAGCTGATGCCATTGAATTATTAAATAAAGGTTTGAGTTTTTTCTTTTTTGGGGGGGGGTTAAAAAGGTTTCTTTTGTGGAAGCAGTTCAGTCTCTAGTGGCCTAGCTGACACATCACAGCTGACCACACGGTCTTACTCCTCTTCAAATCGTTGGTCTTATTCATACTCGCCTTATTATTGATGACCTAAAGGTCTTTCATGTCTTACCAATAAAGGACGTGAACCAATCTGATCTCCACAGATCTAATGACACAAGTCAATATTTGCAGTTAGAATTATTCAGTCTGCCTTTCTTCCCATCCATCAATAAGACTCAGTCTTGCACATATTTCTCTCGTCTCAGCATTCCGTGTTATTACAGAGTGCAAAACTATGAAGGTGTTTGTTTGTTTGTTGTCTTTGTTTGTTTTTAGGCTCACATGAATTAAAAACACGGCAGCGTTTCAGAATTCAACCTCGGCCTCGAGGAACAGAAACAATTCTTCGCATGTATTCAATGCACATCTCGCATAATACCATAACTGCTAAATAAGAACAAACATAATGATTTATTGCAATGTTTTGTGGACATTTTAAAACAACCGACGCTGAGCATGTGGCGCTTTTCAGGGCTGTGGTCTCCCTCTGCTGGTCACATGTGGTAACTACGAAGAAGAAAAGTACCGTCTCGTGCTGTCCGCCATACGTCACATGGGAACCTGATGCCCCCCCCTCATGTACCTCTGAACAGAGGTCATGACCTTAAGGGGCAGAGGCCTGTGCGGCCTGCAGGTGCTCCAGTCGGTCTCCCAAATCCAACATCTGGTTCCATGCCGTGGTTTCAGTCCGAGCTCCTCTCCCGCCGCTGCTGCTGCTTTTTTTCTTCTTTTCTCCACCGCTCCTATACACCCAATGTGGCAAGCAGCCATTTTGTACATTGGAGATTTGCCTTTTGTTCTTTGCTTCCACTGACTTCAATGTTTTTTTTTCCGAGGTGGGTGAGGCCACCGGTGAAGCCTGTGAACATAGCGCTTCACAACAACTTGTTGAAGGATGGGATTTCTCCTCCTGACTCAGCGAGACACAGTCCGGCGCCACTTTCGAAGCTTGTCAGAGCACGGGGCCCAGAGGCAAAGCTTATTGTCCACAAATTGATCCCACCCCCTTGGTTTTGTTTATTTAAATGAGACTCTTAGACCCCGGGGGTGTTTGTTGAGGAGAAGTCAGAAATGCCAAATATCTCCTTTTTTCAGTCTTCTTCCTCTTTCGTCTTTCCTTTCTTCTTTTCTTTCGTAGCCCTCCAGCTTCTTGAGCCAAAAATCCTTGGTAAACATCCCGGCTCCGCAGCTTTACTTTTCTCTTCAGCGCCGTCCCCCCCCACACACAATCCCCTTTTGCACTGGGATCTCTGGTTTCCAGCACAGTATCATTGAACTGCCACTTTCCTCTTATACATTTATATTTCTGGCCTTTTTTATTTTTTCCCCCTAGATATTCAAATAGTTAAAATCATCACACTTAAATTGTTTTTACAAAAAATACATATACATTGTTGCTCATTTTGCTGTAGTTATGAAGCGAGGCTGTGAGCCGCAAGACCACAGGTTTTTTCTGTCTAGGTTTGAAAATTCACGATTTTCATGCATTCATGTCAGATGCGGCCATATGGGTATCACATGGACCAGCGGAAAAATAAATGTTCTACCCGCTATGTCATCAGTGTAATCCTAGATTGGCAAACGTAAATCTTAATGGCCAAATATTTACATTTTAAAGGGTCTTTGTCATCATGTCACCTTTTTTCTTTTCTTTTATTTATTTATAAATTCGTATAAGGTGTGGAGTAAGTTTAGAAAATGGCAAAAAGCAGTATTTATCTATACAACTTAACCTGTCAGAGTTGTATTATGATACGGCAGTTGTGATGTTTCATTGTTAAAAAAAATATTTTAGACATTGAAATATAAAAAGAAGCAAAAAAAAGAGTGGAGGGGAAAAAAAATCCATAAATATGTATATATATATATAAAAAAAGTAACAATTGGTCATTAAAGGTGAAAACTACCCCGATCAAGGCTGTGAAGTCAAGACACATGAGCTGTGGAGGTTTTGAATCGTTCATAATAAAAATCAAGCGTCCATTCCCCCCCCCCCCAAAGCATTTCCTCTTGCTGGAATCAGGACACATCTTTGGACGATTCATCAAAAGGGAGCTAACGTCGTACAGAGGACTGCAGAAGTCGGTATGCAGACTTCAAACTTCAACTCATAGTAGCTACAAGTCAAGTAAATCATTGGCCCTCGAGTCTGTGTGGGCGGGGCATCTCCCAACAGGGAACACAGAGTTCAGCCATAAATTACACCGGTCAAGTTCTTGACGCTTTAATGTATTTCCGCGCCATGGGAACCGGCCTCGTGGTGCTCGTGCACCGCGAACCTATCGGCCGCAACCCCCGTCCGGAGTGAACGAGGGGTCCCGACTGTCACACTCCGTCACAGGTGCTTTAGTGCCGTTAAGCCCGGAGTGAATCGACACATGGAGGAAGAGTCGGTTCCTCCTTCGTGCCAAAAAAAATCCAATCCAGCCAAAGGTCACGTCCTCTTCCCTCTGCTCTTTACACAATGAAATACACAAGGAGGTAGCATAATAAAGAAACCTCAGGCCCCCTCTGTTATATCAATTCCACCTTCCCTCTCACTCTATTTACACAAGAGGTGTCAACTAATATAATTAGTGTACAATGTCGTTCCTGTGAGACTGCAGCAGGAAATGTGTCGCCGGCTCATCTGTCCCGCTTCAATAACCCTCATCAGCGCGAGTCCTCGCACTTTCATCCCCTCGCACTCCAGAACAGTCGTTCTGCGTATTAATTGGAAGGTATAAATTACAAGTAATCACTAGCAAGGTTTTCACTGCCTAGACAATCGGCATCTACTCATCCGGCTTCCTGTTTAAACTATCTGCTGGAGAATCGCAAAGCCCCCGCTGCTTATTTTCCAACGATTAGCTGTACATCAGCATTACCACCTCAAATCCAGGAGTTTCACATCCAGCATTAAATAGGATGAATATTGATCTGCTAAAGAGGATTTATTTATTTCATGCTCTATCCAAAGATCAACTGCTACCAGCTTTGGACGGATCTGCGAAGGTCTTACCGAATAAAGCTACTGCATACATGACTTTGGACTTGACATTTTAGGCCTGGAAGAAGACCAAACAGTAAATTCACTGCAATAATCCCAGATAAATGGGATGATCACTACGAAAGCTTAGATAGTTAAGTGGCCTACACTTAAGTCCAGAAACGATAAAAAACACGCCTCGTAGGAGATCCTCCATGTTGGGGGGGCGTGGTCTGTGCGGTCCTGCGGAAGGAGGACGCCCACCGACGTCGCTCCTCCTCGCGAGAGTCATTTTACCTTTGAAAGTAATCTGCAAAGCTTCCGCATACCTGTTTGATTTTATTTCTAATATCGACGTCCAAATCGCTTGCCTAAAACACTTGATGCCATCCACATATATGTATATATAAATATATATATATATACATATATATAGGCATATATAGGTGTATATAATGTATGTATATACATTAATATATATAAATATATATATTACATATATATATATATTTATATATATATATATATATATATATATATATACACTTGATGCCATGACACACACACATGTATATATATATATACGTATATATAGGCATATATAGGTGTATATACTGTATGTATATACATTAATATATATAAATATATATATATTACATATATATGTATATATATATATATATATATATATATATATAATATACACACTTGATGCGATGACACACATGTATATATATATATATATATATATATTATAACTGTGTGTATTGGCATCAAGCGATTCGGACATCGATTTTAGAAGTCAGTTTGGGTTTTGAACCCTATTGTAATGTCCTCTTGAGGATAAGAAGACTTTACCTTAGGAAGACAATGTCCCAGCACTCAATCCTCAATGACAAACGATGAATTCTAAATGAATTCGGCAGAATACAACAGCCTTCAGCAGTTTTAAATGCAAGATTACATAGGAATAGTACATCTGCCTCCCGTGACCCTCACGTGAAAACACATCCAAACTCACATCCTTAAACACTCAAACACATCATTGAATCCCTCGGCCCACCGAACGGCACACGCCTGCATCCGGGCCCGGTCTCGTCATTTTTCTTTGGTGCTGGTTAGCAGCAGCAGCAGCGGGGCTCAGCGAGCTGTCAGAAGAAATAGCTCCTGTGGTGCTCGAGGGGGGGAGTGGGGGGGGGCTCAGCTGCGAGAGAGGGAGAGACAGGCATGAAGAGAGACAGACAGGGAGACGGAAAAGTGGCCATCTGGATAGACAGGCCGCAGGGTGGCAGGTCACACTGGAGGAGTCACAGACGGGATGGAGCTCAGCTGCTCCGTGCTTTCAGCCTTAAAATCTTATAAGACTCCAGTGAAACGGCTGGGGATGGGAACTGATTGAGTTCTTAGAATCAGAATTAAACTGGAAACTGTATAATTTTTGTTTGACTTTGGCTTGTTTGAGCAAACTTACTTTTTCTTGGTGAGGTCATTTTTTGGGGTTTTCGGCTTTTCAGAATATACCATGTTCAAATTGATTTTTTATTAATCTAATGGGACCTAATGTAATTTTAAAATAAATTAACGACGACTATATCATGTTTTCGTTTCAAATTGCACTAGTATATACATGATTTGCTACCCACAACATAATATAATACATTTATAAATACATGAAATAATTGTTTTAATCCATTATAGACTCTCCATTTGCTTTTATAATAAAGGGAAATAAAAATAGTTCCATCTGTTGGTCTTTTTATTCTAAAATAGCCTTGATTTATTGTGCACTCCATAAATTTAAGTAGTAGGCCTTCAATATGTTTTAATAACACATTAAAATTCACCGTGTATTTACAAATGGAGACCTCTCTGAGAATGTGTGTGTATAGTGTTGCAGCAGCTTGAAGCGTGAAGCGGCTTCAGCGGCCAGTAGATGGCATCTGACACCTGCTCGAGATGTGAGGACCGGCCCACTCTCCTCCTGCCTTTTCCCTACATATCTACAGTTGGATTCCTAATAACAAACACATTCCTATAAAAGACCAATATAAAAAAATATAAAAAAACACACACTATTGGATCGGTAAGATGACATAAGCCTGTCATATCCACACCAAAATATAATATAATGAAACTTAAAAACACATGTCAAGAATAAAGATGTGGGAGATTTATCGGTGCCGGTTTCGGGTTCACTTCTTTCATGGTGGATGTTAGTTTTGTTTTCATGTGTAAAACCGTTAATTCAAAAGATTTTAAATGCTTCCACGGACCTTTCGCTCTGGTTGAACGTAGCTTTGCAATTTAAACGTGTCTTGCGCTCAATAAAACGAGTGATTTTTATTCACATTTTGTGGACTTTCTCAATATCTGGACACGTTTTAAAGAATCCGGGCTACGTTGAAAGTTCTCCAAAGGAGAAATAAGTCCACGACGTGTTTCAATGTCTGTCTTGAGCCCATCAAATGGAAGCAGGAGAAAAGACGCTCTAATTGAGATGTATTCGATTGCAGCTTTCAGAATGGAACCCATCTCCCCCTCCTGAACATATGAGGGGCCTGCGTTAGCCGTCCACACCATACCACCTCCTCGACACTGCAGGACATTGTCTTTTTGTCATGCCCCCTGTGATCCATCCTTCATACACACCAGGAGAGTGTCAGGGCCGTGTGTGTGTGTGTGTGTGTGTGTGTGGGAGGGAGGAAAACGCACCGTGGCAGTGAGCGTTCGGCTGGCAGAGTGCGAGGATCCACAGCCAGCGGTCGGCAGATCAGTCACACGTCGAAAGAAGCTGAAAAGAAAAGCTCATTCTACTACTTAGGTACGGCGCAATCGGCCATCGAGGAGGTTTGAGTCCATACAGTTCCTGATTAGGTTGGAGTCTGCACTATTTAAAGGGATTGTTTCACACTTTGACACGATTTGTTTTCGGTGTTCACATTTTTTCTCTAAACATGATTTATGAATGTCAAACTTTGCGAGATGACAGATGTAAAAAATAAAAATAAAACACTAGACACACATACGTCGTGAGGTATTTTGTCACAATACGCTTGGGGTTCGCCAAATCTATTGCGCAACACCTCTGTCCTCTCTGCCCTGTATAGGATGGAAGCGTGTGAATATCAGTGTTCACAAATGAACACGTTTGAAGAATCGGACTGAAAATGAAGACCACACAAGGAGACAGATGCAATCAGTTTAACAACAGGACAACAAAAGAGCAGCCACGCCTTAAGATAAAGGTGCTTAACCTCCGAGCGGGCTAAGTGCCCCTCGCTCCATTACCACTTAATAGGCCTAATCAGTTTGGGCCCAGATTAGATTTTAAATCTATTGCCACCAAAGCACAGCGGCATATTAAATTAGTGACTTCATTAGACGGAGCATGGGTCATGTTGTTTCGTTGGTGTTCCTTGGAATAATAGGTATTATCAGCAGTGGCGTATATATATAAGCACTTAAGCTACATCACAAGGATGCAACTGTAAGGGAGGATTACGGGTGTGGATGGCAGTAGAGCTCTGGTAAATTGTTCTGTTTTGGGTTCATACGGCACAGCTTTCTCCAGTATTGCAGAGAAATGAAATAGTCATAAAAAAAAGAAAACAATATTCTATATTTCCTAATTCATGATGGTACATTTCTGTTATTGCAGAGCATGTTAAAGACATTTAAGGATGCGTTGCAAGCATATTTTCTTAGCATATAAATAACAATTTAAAGAGCAACATGCCTGTTGAATCATTTCTGTGACATAATATAATGTGTGTGTGTGTGTGTGTGTGTGTTAATTGCTGTTGAGAATTGTACATTTGCACTTGTGTGTTCTTCTTATTTATATCAGTATTTTTCTTGACTGTTTATCCAAGCACAAGATCAAATGTGGTGTCGCCGTATTCAGCTCCAGACTCGCAGTCAAACCCACTTCAGACCTGACAGATCAAGGCCCAAAACTTCCGACATAATCTGAGCTCAAAATAAATTAAAGTCGGTCGAAGAGGCGCTGCAGAGGCAGCTCAACCGACCGGCTGACTGACTTCCAAACGCTGCAGCGGTTCAGCTTTTGGATGGTTATGTTGCTGCGATCGAGTCATACTTTCCAGTGAAAAACGAAATGCAGCGGCATCCACCACGCCACACGCAGCATTCGCCCCATCAGATATGCTCGTGTGTCAATGCAGACATTGTAGCACATTTTGGATGATGAGTTGTTTTAAATGTGTGTTAATATGTTATTCAAACAGCTCACATGGAAAGGATTCAGTTTCGTTCAAAGGTTTGAATCATTTCAAATTTGTTTTATTCATTTAATTTATTTGACCAATTAGTGCATTGAAATCGCTGACATTCAGAAGATACATCAGCATCTTCACATTTAAGAATAAAAAACACATTTAAAGGTGTTGCTGGAGTGAAACGTCTCATTTTAACCTAATAAGCAGAAGGTTGCTACACTATACACAGTAGCCATCACATATTAAGCTATATATATATATATATATATATATATATATATATATATAGCCATCACATCTAAAGCTATATATATATAGCCATCATATATATATATATAGCCATCACATATAAAGCTATATATATGTATGTATATATACATACATATATTTATATATATATATATATATATAGCCATCACATATAAAGCTATATATATATATATACATACATATATAAATATATATATATATATATAGCCATCAGATATATATATATATATATATAGCCATCACATATAAAGCTATATATATGTATATATATACATACACATATATATAGCCATCACATATAAAGCGATATATATATATATATATAGCCATCACATATAAAGCTATATATATATATAGCCATCAGATATAAAGCGATATATATATACATATATATAGCCATCACATATAAAGAGAGATATATATATATATAGCCATCAGATATAAAGCGATATATATATATATATAGCCATCACATATAAAGATATATATATATATATATGTATATATATATACATACATATATATATAGCCATCAGATATAAAGCGATATATATATATATATAGCCATCACATATAAAGAGAGATATCTATATATATATATATATATATATATATATATATATGTTTAACAGTAAGGCAGGCCTAAATAGTTAATTTGCGGAAACCTCCAACAACCATCTGAGAGGCTTCAGAGAGAGGAACACAAAGGAGCAGGCGGATAATCAGACAGACGGGCTTCTACTGACACGGCTGAGCGGTGCATGAATGTTTTCTTGACAAATAAAAACACTGGCGCCGGACCAATTTCAGGCCTCCTGCACCAGTTAGAGGAATCAATACCCGGCAATGGAGCAGGTTGGGGCTGGGATCGATATCTGATGATACAATCATATCTTACTTCTTGACACTGTCTTAGAGGCACACCACACTGGGGAGGACGAGCTGTGGGCGGCTTGACGATAGCAGGCAAGAAAATAAAAGGTTTGATCGTTTGAAGAGACGCTTTATGTCAAAACTAAAAATGCAACAAAAGTAACTGAAGAACCTCATTTCTGGAGGATTTGGTCTGCAGATTCTTATTGTCATGTTTTTTTTTCCGACTTTTACCCTTCGTAGACCAGCATGAACAGCAATAGTTTTGCAATTCAATTCAAAGGGAGAATATTTCATTTCAATCAAAACAAAGAGACAAAGGAACGAGAGAAAACTGCGGTTAACGTCGTCTGGATGTGAAATCTGAGTCAGATCTAGTTTCCATTCTAAAATCTATCGTCATGGGAGCTTGTTGCTAATTGCAGTGGCTTTAAAAAAAAGAAAGAAAACGCATTCGGCTAAAATCAACTTTTCTCTTTTCAAAAAGCCCGTCAGGATGTCCTTTCCCCTAAATGTTCACATCTCCTATTTATTTCTTGTCATCGTATTCTCAGCTGGACTGAAACACAGCGTCGCCTTTTGCGGACAAGCCTGAAGCCGCGGCCCGATGACGGATGAATGAAAGAGGGGGTTCAATCTCCGGCCCGCTGGATGCTTCTGCACATGCAGCGAAAAAAGCACTCTCGGTGATGTCAGGGTGGTTTCAAAAACGAGCCCGCGGTCACACGGACGCACGCTCAATCACATATGGGGAGGGGGAGGGACGTAGCGTAATATGATATCAGATAATAACTGTGGAGCGACGTTGAACTGCACACGCCGGAGACACGGACCCCGTTGCACTCACACCTGCCCTGCCGCTTGCTGATTGCTCATACTCTTATAATGAGCGTACATCGGGGGTTGGCTTCAATGGCATTTTGAGGGTTAACGGCGCTTATGTGTGAAGCCTTGAAAACAATAAGCCTCCCATGTGATTTAACAGTATATCCTAGGATTTAAAACTTGGGCTCTTTAAAGTTGTATGTAGAAGCCCTTAAACCTCACCACACCCCAGAGAGGGAAGCTGCTTTCTTTATAGTCTTGCATCGACTTCCATGGACTCCCCGATCATGAGTCACTCTATGTGCGTTGCCATCACCCTCAACCCCCCCCCCCCCATCCCGTCCATCCCCCCAACCCACCAAAAACAGAGTGCCTTATAGCTTTCAATGGGCCAACGGGGCTTGGCTTACGACAGTGGCACAGCGTAGCCAACGCAAACCAAATTATTGCTGGAAGAAACACAGCAGAAGGCAATTAAATCCCAGTTAGGCTGATCATTCCAGTCTTGATTAAGAGGGTCAACGGGGGCAGCCTCCTTCTTTTCATGTCCACACTGTTAATTTATCCTTTTTTAAAATTACAATGATGAAAAGCGCACAGGTTACATTCTCTTATCATTAGTCGGCAGGCTGCTTAACTGGAGAACAACTAATGAGCTCTGTGTGTGCATGTGTGTGTGTGTCGGTGTGTAGGTGTGTGTGTGTGTGGGCAGGTAGGAGAGAGTGCGCATATGATGACATCACCGGCCAATTCTTACGCTGGCTCCGATAACATCGACAATTAAAATGGCTGCCTGAAAGTTGACTGTGAAAGACAGTCGAGTGAGTTTTGGTCGGAGCGATGTCGCTCTCGAGGTATGAATCAAAATTTGAATCCAGAAATAATCCCATTTGTTCTGGCGGTGTCGGATGTTCTGGTCCGCAGACTGCGTAGCTAACGCGCGCCGCACGCCGCGGTTCCATTGCGCTCACGCTGCCATTTCCCCCGGCCAAGAAGACCCCGCATGGTTTCGATTACCGCGCGTCTTTCAAACTCGGCCTCCTTCTCTCCCGACGTTTGCCAAAATGCTTTCGACTCCCCCGCACCGTCTGCGGAGAAGTAAAATCCTCCCGCCGCAGCGTGTTTTTTTTTTTTCCGATGGGCGAAAACCCTGAAAAAAACATTTTCTCCAACGCCGCCTCGTGGGACGGGACGAAGGCCCCGAGGCGACGTCGAGCCGCGTGATCGACGGCGCTGATCACTATCATGAGACAAAACGTGAATCGTCACATTGTGAATGTGTTACCAACATGCACCTCAGCATTTGCCTCTTACCCCCCCCCCCTCGGCGCTCTTGAACTGTTGACAGTCATACTGGAACACACACACCGGCACAAACACACACATCAACAGAGGGCGGCTGAGCGGTGATCCGCTGTTTGCTGACCAAATGACTGTCGCCGTGTGTCGGCTGAAGAAGAGGAGGAGGAGGAGGAGGAGGGAAGGAGCGTGGTGCGAGTGCATTTCCCGCCGTTATTTGTCACTATACAGTTGTCACTCAAGGCACGAGTTAGTGTCTGAGGCTAATCGCGGCTAACTCCTCAGAACCTCACCGCAAGCCCCGTACCACCCCTGCGTCTCATTCCCACATTCCTACCACCCATCTTCCCGCATCCAGCCCCCCCGCCCCCCATCCGAGCCCACCCTCGCCTCCTCAATCCACTCTTGGATCATTTCAATTTGCATCCCAACTGGCCCCGGGATTCCCCGGCCCTGTTAAAAGGCAGGCTATTTGTTGTGCTCCGCGGTTAATGCCGCGCAGAGCTTTAAATACCCATATCAAATCTTGGAGGCTCAACAGATTCAGTTTTGCAAACCTGTATCGAACAGGGGTTCAATCCGTCAGCTTAGAAGTGTACACTCCTTAAGTTGTGTGATAAGGTAAAACCAATCACTGGATTAGGCTCTCTCTGTCAGCGGCGGTGTGTTTTCCGTGCACGGCGTTGCATCGCTGGAACGGGACAAGCTGATGGAGTAACATTACGGTGCTTGAGATTTCTTTTTCGATAGGAATATGCTATTAATGGATCCCCGACGCCGGCGCACGATGCTGCTCTTGCAACTGTGGATAATGCGTTAGCTGTGAAGAGCAGTCGGTGCGGGGGAAACCATGAGCAGTCGTCCGTCAAAAACCAGCACATCTGATTGTTTTTATCATGCAAATTCAGCCGATTGAGGTCTTAAAGGAGGATTGCGGTGTTTATTCTCATTGAGATTCTCACACGCAGACCTCTGTGGATTCACAGGGCGTCGATTTCGCACAGCTTTATGGGCGAATTGATAAACTGAAGGAAGGGAGAGAATGTGGAGAGAGTCTGCTGCGCCTCGCGGTCACTCTGCCTTGTTCCATCTGGTTTCGGTGGAGATGTGGGAGGTTTTGGTACACGCCGAGCTCGAGTGAAAATTTATGGCAGGTACATAAATAATCACTCGGCTCGATATAAATACAGGCTACGACTACTGCTTTTGGTCAGGGTGTTGCGAGACGGTCCTGGATGACATTTGAGAGGAACGCCGAGCCATCCGCAAAAACTGCAAAAGCACAACCCAAACGTCCTCTCCCTTTCCTCTCGCGTATAAAGCTGGGTTTCCACGTTGTCTTGCCAACAAGTGTTCCCTGCAAGCTCCCAAGTCTGACATTTTACGCTCGGTCGAATTCACACTTTCGAGCCTCGAGGCATCGTTTTTTGCGGACAGCTATCCGATCCAACTGTCATTTTCCTTTCTCTTTTTTTCCCCAGTTGGTTTTTGCGCGAATGCAAAGAGATCTGTGCGGTGATTGGTGTTGAAAACCCTGCGAGAGCTTTTGACGACTCAAGTGAGAAAACTCAAGGCCGCTTATGTGAGTTCTCCTCGCCAGATCACAGCAGAGTTTGACCACGAATTTGCATGCAGTTGTCTTCAAACGTCAGCGTGTAATGCACACTTACTGGACTCACGGGAATACACTTTTCTTTCTTTCTTTTTTCCGATCGGGAAAGACAGACACATAGTTGACTGTTTGAAGTGGGAGTTTAGATCATTTTTATCGCAAATGAGACTTTCTTATCTCTGTGACTGACAGTACAAGGTACTTGTGCCAAATTAGTATGTGTGTGTGTGTGTGTGCATGAGAGAGAGAGAGACCCTGTCAAAGCACTATTTATCTAGACCATGTGTTTCTTATAAAATCCATTCAGTTTGTTCAAGAAATGACGTAATAAAATGTAAAAACTGTTGGGCAAACCGTGCTGTAAATATAGCAACACTGCAACGATTATTGGAAGTAGTCATCTAGTCAGGACAAATTCCAATATATTTGATTAATTAACGTTTTGGGAAGTTTGAGGAGCCCAATCTTAATAGGTAATAGACTGTTGACATAAAATGTCATAAGGATGTGTTTCCAATTAATCAAAAAGAAAGCTTGTAACACTTTGCACACATAAACCTCTTATTTAATTATAGTTTTTGCACAATGTTAAAAGAGAAAAACCCACATCATGCAATGAAAAACTGTTAATACATTATAAATGATCCCAAGGCCGTGAAAAGAAATAAACATTATAATTGAAGGCCTATTTGTTGGATTTGTTTTTTGTCTCAGCACAACACATAATTTCAGTTTTAAACAGAATAATAGCTTCAGTTGCAGCACATTCCTCAACTGTACAACATAATGGGATAAAAGTGTGTTCAATTGTTAAATCCTGACATATCTAAGGATGACATGAGGATATAAGGACGAGTCCCAGCTGGAAGTTGCTGCCCATCTCCTCCTCTAAAGTCTCCATGTAGCAGCTGGTGGTCTAAGTCATCCCTGCCTCCAACTGGTCCACCCAGCATGCTGCCTCAGGTTAAATGGACACAGAAACTGAAAGAAGAGTGTCCATTCCTGGCCATTAGCTGGTTGCTATGCTAATCCGGGGATTACATGAAATACATTTACCCCACTTAAGGTTTCCCAGAATTCACAGATTAGTAACACGCTCCCAGAGAATCTATATCCCACAGGTATGCATTAATCTTTCATGAAGGGGTCTGATGTCCAGTCATCACATCGTATTTTGGATTACATTCACTAACAACAAGATGCATGTATGTGTGTCTGTCTGCAATAACTACAGCATGGTTTGCGAAAGACTGTGGCTGCCATGAATAAACGTTGGTTAAATTATATTTAAGGTTACCCACCATGAAAAACTATCTGGTGCACTCAAAGTGATGCATAGATAGATATATAGATATGTACTTTATTAATCCCCAAGGGGAAATTTGTCGTAACAGTCGCAGCACCAATAAACTAAACACACAAGAATAAAAAATAAAATATAAAAAATAGGGATGAAAGATAAAGATGTATACAAGAAGTATACAAAGTAAAATATAAAATAAAATATATATGTATCTATACAACATATATGCATACACAATACACAATACAATACTAATGACAAATTAAATTAAATATAAAAATATTAAATATAGACAGTGTGCAAAATGCAAAGTGTGTGTATGTGTGTAGTGTAAATGAAAATGAAATGGGTGTGTATGTGTGTAGTGTAAGTAAATGAAATGTGTGAAGTGCAGATCAACATAGTGTGGATATCACTGTAATTAATAAAAAAGATGTTTACGACGAGCAGAGTTCTGTAAATTAACGACAAAAAATAAGCCAAAAGAAAAAGGAAAGAAACTAGATACAGGCGATAACACATTAGTCACAGTTCAATGATTCAACTGCCAAAACCCCAAAAACATGAAGGCGTTTCATGAAGCCCACGGTGGTAAAATGCTGCACGATGAACACACTGCATCTAATTAATGTCATACAGCAATACTTAAGTATCAGTTTAGTTTAGGATTTTTTACCCAGAGGTGCATGCAAAAAAAATCATCAACAAACACAACAAAGGGTTGAGTCACCACAATGCCATTGCTCCCTCCTAAGGCCTGTTATCATGTGCTTGCAAAGCGATGTTTTGACCTAGAATACAACAATGGAACAGCCCGTCCCACGGAGAGACGCCGCACCCTTGAGCCACTCAAACACCTGGTGATGTTCCTCAAACAGTAGGGGAAGGCAGGTTGATACTAAACCCAACAAGTGTGGCTCCAGGCTCAGGATGAGCCGCTGTGCAGAGATAAGATGTCTGCTTCAGCGATTGCTCCGGGGCACATTTTCTCAATTATTGCCAGCCAGTGTCATTTTAGGGCAAAGACCTGAACAAATGAGACCACAAGTTCTGTTGAAACAAAAACCACTGCCATAAAATATGAATATCTTTTGGAGAAAGTCATGATTTTGATAGAAAACATGGTGGTCATAGACCCAAGTGGGGAGATGGTCTTATATTGATCTGCTGACCCCACCACCGTTCAGTCCAGCTAAGAGCTAATGTTGACCCAGGACTAAAGATCAATATGGACAGTGCTTCGGTCAGTGTAGCATAAAGGATGGGTAAGCAAAATCCAAACATTTGCTTTTGGGTTTCACGCGCAAAGAATAACTCTAAACTTGCCAATAGATGGTAAGCGCAATGTGCGATGTTTACTGTCTACCTAAGGCGCGGTCGGTGTTTTTAGAATCACAATCTCCAAATAAACACGCGGCGCAGAAGCCACAGTAACAAACACACCGAAGAACAATTATGTCATGCAATCCCGGCAGCGATAGTCGGGTTCAATAGAGGCTTTGAAGTTATAATCACGCGGGTCGTGTGAAGTGTTTTCTGTGCAGAAAAAGTCCCGAGGTTCATGTGGAGTGTATACTATTTAATCTTTCACAACTCTAGAACAAGTTTCAGCTTGAAAGGTTTTATTGGAAGCCTACTATTGATATATAGTCAGATATTTTGCTAGCAGGCAAGAATGATCAGCCAGGTTCATTGTTAACATTTGACTAATTATGCACATAGCCTCCAGAATGCATCGTAGCATGATTTATGAATTGAGCTAAGACGCCGACATTATCCAAACTTCTGAAGCAGGATCCAGACCCTCGAGCTGATACATGTATCCCCTGGAAGACAAACTATTATTCTAATATCGTTAACGATGGAAGGCTTAGTTAAAACATGATACAAATAACATAAAACATAAAAACATAAAACATCTTTTATGAAAACTAAACATACAACACACTCCCATGGTGCACAGCTTGTCTACTCAGCTTCTTGATCCACCCTGAGACATGTGTTATATACTCCCTGGTCTGTAAAATTCTGAGTTTGACATGAAAAAAAATTCAGCATAATATTCCCGTAATTAGATTCTGAGAATTTGCATTTGTAAATACCACCATTGATAGCAGCAACACATTAGCAGCAGTGACATGAACGACAAATATCCTGGTTGCAAATAGATTCTTGACTTTGTGTGGAAATGTTAGATTTCAGGAGATATTATACAACCAAGCTCAATATTCAAATCTATCCTATGCACTTTTCTTAGCAAAAAAAGTATATCTAATTTAGATCGAGGCGGCGACCTCCGGCTCTGAAAAGTGAAGCCTATGTGGAAGTGTCTTAAAACGTGCATTCTTTCTAATGGCCAGCAGGGGGCGACTCCTCAAGTTGCAAAAAGAAGTCAGATGTAGAGAAGAAGCCTTTGACAAATTGAAATACTTCTTATTTGATCGATTACCTCAGTTAACATTACCAACATGAGTTTATGGTTCAAACCAGATCATAATTTACAAAATTAACATTTTTGACCAAACTGCAAAACACAAGATGACAATGACCAAAATGCAGAGGATTCAAAATGGCTTCCCACAAACCAATGTGTGACTTTGTGTTGACGGCATACTTTGTTGGTATACAGTCTATGCGTTGATCCAATTTATGTTAATTATGAGAAGATAGTTCCAATAAGAGCTTTGCCTCATAACACAGAGAGTACAGGAAGACGATTACTCGAGTATCTTAAAACATCTGAATACAATTCGATGAATGACAGCACATCTGGACGAGAAGTATAAAACCTCGTCCAACTGGCGCTCCAACCAGGTTGACATGAATTCAAAAATAGAGATATGTCTGTGCGAATGTGGATCAAATACCGCAGTCAGTACGGGCCCAGGTGAGCCAACTGTCAGCATGATGAGGTCACTGTGCTCCCTTCTTGTGCTGTGTTATACTTAAGTGTCAACACAGTTCAATCAAAAACAGCTCTGTGGGACTGTCATTGGCATTCTCGACGGCTAAAAGCACGCGGGGAATATATTGTGTGCGTGCGGTCGTGTGCACATACCCGCGCACGCACACGGCTGCCACCGATTATGCACATACATGATCCCCCTGGAAGAAGACAATAATATTGGCATTAAACACCTCAAGATTCTGCCGGTTTTTAATATATCTTAAATTATGTCGGGAAAAACACTGGCACATCACATCAAAGCCACAGTCAGTGTATACTGCTTTCTCATAAAGCTACAGATCTCTCGAACAACATTGACATAGGGAGCAGGCAAACAAATGTCAGTCCCTATAACATATGAAATGCTTAACGTAACCAATTTTCTCCTGTCAATCAACCTGGAAATAATGACAGTGGGCTGAGAATCAATACGCCGCAATTGAATTTTTTCGACACCCAAACGTGTCCCATTCGGCACCCTGAAAGACTCTCAATTGTCATGTGTTGCCGGTGGAGTTTAAAGATTTATTTTATTTCCACCACGGCAGTCTATTAGCAACAACGTCCCTTTTACCAGCAGAAGGGTGTGTGTGTTTGTGTGTGTGTGTGTGTGTGTGTGTGTGGGGGGGGGGTCCAGCCTCTTGTGCTTGTTTTGCCAGTGAGGGCCCACGGACAATGCAAGATAAGCATGTGCACTAACTGCGCCTAGCTCATTAATATGCACACATTGCAACTCACAGCAGCCTATGACGCACATGTGAAGGCTGACGGGAGATTTACAATGTCTTTCATGAAACTCAGCCGGCTTTATTATTTGGTATTATGCTTGTCATAAAAAAAAAAAATTTGATTATTGTATTTTAGGACAAACATGTATGGAACATTTTTGTCCTAAAATACAATAATCACGTTTTTTTTTCGTGAAAAAGACAAATGTTGGGAGCACTTTTTCTGGCACATAACATGTTGCTCTATTTCTAGTTATTTCTTGAATGTTCCCATGACCTCTTCCTGGAATGACACACCAAGATTGTCTTTACTGTTAACCGCCACTGTAGCGGAAAATAACAGAGGGTGAAGCTACTGAGCACTGCGGTCTTTGACTATCACCTCATTTACAATACGGTGACCTCTGCCTCACATAATCAATTAAAAGACGGCGGGGCTGAAGAGGCACCCTACCAGTCACAGAAGTTTACATCAAAAGGAAGAGATGCTTTTGAAGACTGGCCTCATCCTTGAGAGTCTTCTCCGAGAATGCAAGGACAGATTTAGTCACTGATAGATGTGGTTCTGGCCTACTTCAAGGTCTCGCCTAAAACATATCAGATTGCAGTGCTGCATTGTAGTACAGTATTTTACTGCTGGGCTTTCTGTGAAGAAGAAAAAAACACTGACCAGCAAAAGCCTTCCCTTCATGGTACACTGCAGTTATTTGGCATCATTTTGAATTATTTTAGTTAGTATTTTTTTATGACATAAAATGTGCCACAAAACGACCTCCTGACACGTTTTTTTCCCCCTGTTAAACTAACACTATAACCTTGTTGCCTGCTCATACAACAAAGCTCATTGACAGGAGGTTCAATAAAAACAGGATTACACCGAGGAAGATAATGGAAATTGTAACTCTGTCTTCATCCCATCGGACAGCCAATTGGCCCATTCGCTGTCATCTTTAGCCACGTCTAGGTGAGCCAGCTAAACATCCCACAACAGACTGAAGCCGTCTGACAGAGAGGAAGGGGCTGCCTCAAAACATAAGGGTCGTTTAATGGTCTAACAGCTGTGCCGGTAGTATTGATTACCAGGCACCGTGAATGGGCCGAACAATTTTTTATGAAGTGAGGAATTCTGGGTCTGTATGGCTGGCGCCAAATGGGAACGACCACAGGCCAATCTATGTGGCTCACTGGCAGTTGAGGAGATTTCGATGCGCCCTGTTCACATCCATGTGCCAACAGACGCCATTATTTGATACGCACTCGGCAATAAAATAGTCCGATCTTACTGCAACCAGATATATTGTTAATGGCCAGCGCTTTAAATGTCATCTCTCTGTGTGCTGGGAGTTGTCAAAGGACTTTGTTGGAGCAGAGAAATTGATAACTCAATAAAATGTAAGGGAATTGAGACATTAATGTTGTAAATCATACATCTGGGCAGCTGCAAGAGTGAAACTAAATGAAATGATGATTCATGAGTGAACACACTGCAAAAAGATTAGTCCATATTTTCCAGCAGTCCTGGGATCGGACATATATGCATGGCAGAGTTCATATTCTCCAATTCATCACACCTTTATTTGGCGTTACGATCTCGAAGTTCTCCGGCTTTTTGGATCTCACTGCACAGAGATCCAAACAATCTTGTGAATTCCTGGGAAAGTCTTACAGTAAAATTAAGGTTCGGGAAACCAGATTTCCCCGAGAGAGGCTATTTGAAAGGTAATTTTCACATGACAGGCCTCGATGGCGGACCATACTGCAGATGGATATTTTTTGCAGTGTACGCAATGGACGGTCTTGGTTCCCAGAGAACCTTGCGGTCATCAGAACAGGTGGCTAGAAGCAGATTTTTGGCGAGAAGACAGAGCAAATTTAGAGCTTGGGAGCACAGGTGTAAGAGTAATCCAATCCATTTAGAACAGAAGATAATCATCCTTTTATAGGAGCCTACTCGAGGGCAAACGTGTCCAGCATTCATTTCTAATGTATGAGAAAGTCTGAGCGATAATAATTCAACCCCATCCCTTTTGACTGACTCAATGTGTGTGTGTACGTGTGTGTGTGCGAGTTGGTGGGCGGATATGTTTACCAGTGTCTCAGGGTGTGTGTGTCCTTTCGTGTTGATGACACAATAGCGTGGCTGGCGTCTGTCTCAAGCCGAGTTATGCCGAAGTTGTTGGTTGTTTTGCTGATCCCTCTCTGACAGTGTCACAAGAAGCGCCATCAATCATGAGAGACTCGGGGGGACCAGACCACCCTCCACTTCCTCTGTGTTGGCTCAAACACGCCCAGTTCATCAGTATGGGAGCATTACAGTACACATGATTTCAGTCCTAAAGGAAAACGCAAACCAGACCATAGAGGATGCCTCGTAATAGATCATGGTCACTTGAGGCTGTCAATACCAGACACGGAGAATTAAAAGTGTGATCTTAGTTATGTGTTTTTTTTGGTATGCGACAGTGACATGGACACATGTCTGTAATCCTAGTCTGAGTTTATTTCTTTCTTTTTCGTAAATGACATTAGAAGAGGACTGATTTAGCATTGCACTGTTTCATGACCGGCAAACATGTTGTCACTTCTTGTTGCAGAAAGAAATCCATGTAAAAAAGATTGCGACGGTTAATAACCAAAATGGCGACGACCTAAATGCCAAACACAAGGCTTTAAAACTGAACTGTATGCTACCGTGAGTTAACCGTGAGCTTACCGTGAGCTAACCGTGCGCTTACTGTGAGCTAACCGTGAGCTTACAGTGAGCTAACCATGTGCTAACCGTGAGCTAACCATGAGCTAGCAGCGAGCTAACCATGAGCCTCAAGCAGAGAAGACAGTGTTCTACAAAGTTCACTTCTTTCTTTCTTTTTAGTTTTTTGTGGGAAAAACCTGAGCACATGAATAAATGCTGTTTGGTGAATGAACAATGCTTGTTTCACACGCCGTCATTCACACACGGATGGAGACGCGACCATCAGTGTAGCACCTATCGGGACTACTTTCATCCTCAGTAGGCACAACTATGGGGGCTAAATCGACATCGACATTGGCCGCGGAGTCGCCCATCGGAGATAGGGTGGGAGATACGGGAGATGGAGGATGGAGACGTCCTCCAGGATCTTGCTTTGGTCTGTGAGCTGCTGGACCTCTGACTCGTGGCTCTGTTGTGACGGAGCCAGGACCTGCTTCTCCAGCTCCAACCGTTCTGTCTCGGCGAGCTGCTCCTCCAACCTCTCCTCCACAGCTCTGTGTTCTGAGAGACAATCCTTGATGCTTGTCTCCCAGAGATTTGCTTTCAGGACGCTCTTCTGCTTAAGAGCGTCATATTTGTCCTGCTAGGCCAGGTTGCTTTGGCTGAGCAGCTGGCTTTGGGACTCAAGTTTCTCAGTGAGACTGTGGATCTTCTCCTCCAGTTGAGGCTCAACTTTCAGTGTCTCTTTTTTTTCCAGGTCTTTGCTTGTCTTCTGCTCAGGAGCCTCGTTACTCTGGCTTTGGGACTCAAGTTTCTCAGAGAGATGGTCATACTCTTCCTTGAGATCAAGAAATGTCTTGTCCATTGGCTGGAGCTGCTGCTTGAGATTCTGGATCTCATTGTCAGAACAAGTCCTAAGTTTGACCTTGAGGATGGCCTTGAGGACTGTAGTCACCTTGTAGACAACCTTGTAGACGGCCCTGAAGACGTTCTTGAGGACATTCCTGTGGACGGCCTTGTGGATGGACCTAAGGACGGCCTTGTGGACGGCCCTGAGGAGGTTCCTGTGGACGGCCCTAAAGGACGGCCTTGTGGACGGCCCTGTGGACGTTCCTGTGGATGGCCTTGAGGACATTATTGAGGACGTTCCTGAGGACCTTCTTGTGGATGTTCTTGTGGACCTTCCTGTGGATGGCCCTGAAAACGTTCTTGAGGACGTTCCTGTGGACGACCTTGTGGATGGCCCTCAGGACGTTCCACAGGACGTTCCTGAGGGCGGCCAGCTCCATATCTTTGGGTATATCCTCGATCCATGTAGCAGATATATATATATATATATATATATGTCTCTTGAAAATCTTTGTGGTGCGTCTTTAAAAAGACGTCTGTGGTCTATTAATGACTTGTACATAGTTTTGTTTATTAAGTCAAGGTTACTCTTAATTATTTTGTAGATATTAATAAACCTGAATCACACTTTTTGCAGCGTAGCCAAATAAAAGAGTTAGAAAAAAGTTTGGGGTTTCGAACATCACAAAATGCATTTACATATAAATCAATACTCACACACTTTTCAATTGATTTATACTTCTACAAAAACCCGATCAGAAAAGAGTTGGGAAAGTCAAACGGTTCACATGACCTGGGCCAGTTACCCCGTCTGTCCCACACCAGGTGTACTGTCAGCTCTTGCGACTGACATTTGTTATCTGTTAAAAAACATCTGGTTTCAGTATCTACTCTCAGAAGAAGAGATTGAGACCAAGTGATAGTTGGGGGGTATCGAGAGGTCGAGGGGCAGAGTTTGGTTTACCCAACTGAAACTTTAACCAATTAAGATTTTTCTTTCTTTTTTCTTTTTTGGAGGGGCTTATGTCATGTTTTCGTCTTCACCGCAAACCTCTGCCTCCCGATAAACCATTTTTCATAGCCCGTGTCTACGGAGAAACCACACCAGCGCATTGCTGTGAAATGAGTCGTCATATCGGCCCTGCTTGACGGGGGAAGCTGTCCTCCCCTCGGCACACGAGGAGCAGCGCTCCCTCTCTCTGGTCTCTGCCACTGTAGTGGAGGCTGTTGACAGAAGTAGAGAGAGGCAAACATATGTTCCCTCCAAAACACAAGAGGGGAGGAGGGCCTTCTTGTTTTCAAAGAGGTCATTATCGCCTCAATGTATCGCCACCCCCTCGCTGTTGTTTGAGGAGGGGTTGTCTCACGGCCTCATCCTGGTCCCAGCTGAAACTGTCACAGTCAAGCGATTGAAACCATCTTTCTCCGGTGTGCACACACACACACACACACACACACACACACTTGGACTCCCATGCACAGGACACACAAACAGATGTTAAGATCATCCTGTACACAGAATTTAAAAGCAGCAGATTGCACGTCACAGATTTAAAGTAGAAGTGGTTTGGTAAATGAAAACCACGTTTTTGTGAGTATTGAAATGGAATAAAATATATAATCTAAATTTGATTACAGTAGTTTGATTACACTTAATGAAATGTGCATTGGAATGAAGACTGTAGATTTGGGATTGCTCAACTTTTCAAAGCTAAAGTGAATGATAAAATGCATTAACCACTGAACTATTCGGTATCAAAGATTACCATAGAAAACAGGTTATATTCTAAAATAATATGCAATAAGTAAAAGTATTCCCCAGATGTTCACCCATCCCTCCAAAGCTGCTGCACACATGCACCGAACTCTGATGTCACACACACACACACACACACACACACACACACACACACACACACACACACACACACACACACACACACACACACACACACACACACACACACACACACACACACACACACACACACACACAGGGGTTTGTTACCACATAATATCTGGGGATGGTCATACGGCTAGGCCTCATTACCATAGTCTGAAGCACAACTGTAGTTTCAAAGACTCCAAATCCCATCTCAGTTGATCTGCCAATATGCGGAGTCTTTCCTCGAACTGCCACAGCCATGCCAAAGCAATTTGTTTTGTATATTGCTTTTGGAAGCCAATATGTTTTAATTAAGAGAATACATAAGCGAAAACAACACCATAAATAATCTTTATCCCCACCAATGACAGGGGAATCTTTTTATTCTCAGTCACGGCATACATATTGATGGACTACACTGAGGAAAGCATGGTTTCTCACACCCACAGATAGTTATGTGACCTTAAATTTAGTCTTAAAGTCACCTTTTGTTGTTTGTTGGGTCCTTTATCTGTAAAAATATATATATTTTTTAATCTACAATTTTTTAAATTTTTATAGCCGTTCAAATCATGATGTTTAATTTGAAAGGTCTCGTTTAATAAAGGGAATCAGTTCTAGTGATTTGGGGACTTTCAACTCATTGTTTTGGTTTTACAGCTCGCAACTTTAATGTTTAAAACCCAAAAAAGCTCAGATAAACTGAACCCAGAGAAAAACACAATTTGCGACTTTTGTCTGAAATAGTTTTCCTGGACTAATTTCCCTCTCGGGAAGCTCTTTCTCTTTTTTTTACATGTGACGCGATTTTCTGGGAAAGTTTGAGTGAGTTGAATTGAATCATCGATCATCCAATCATGGACGTCCTGTTCTAACTCCTGAGCCACAGAGGCAAACTTCCAACTGGGGAAGCCGCAAAGTACTTTCCTGGGATGGCTTTGAGTCCAATTAACACAACGTCGTCTTTTTGTGTCACGGTGTTATCCTGTGCTTGGGTTCTTTAAAATGCTTATCTTATATTGTATGCTTCTCTTATTTTCTTTACGGAGACGTATTTATTTATTTACCTGGCACCAAGGTGTAATATATTCTAACTAACAATTGTTTTCCTTTTTCATTTTTATTACATCATATCATTATTTGTACAAGATTAAACTACACAAACGTGACTCTATTTCAGGTCTTTAAGGGGGGGGGGGGACTACTTTTGCATATGTCTTTCAGATATTTCTTTTTTTTGCTCAGTTCACCACCAAACTCAAACAAGTCATGAGCCCCGCAGAGTTGTGACATGTGTCGTTTCCCTTCTAAATGTCGGGGCCTCCACGTTTCCATACACGCAACACCGTTTCATCGTGGACTCATTTAAAAAAACTAAAACAAGCTTCTTCTTTTTTTCCTTTCTTTTTCCCCCCCTCTGGTGCTACTTTATTCAGCTAAATGGATTTTCCATCTTACTCTTCATACGCAGGGAGTATCTTTCCTCCACTCCCTGTGATGTCAAAGTACAGTCAGTCATACGGAGTGAGAGCTCTGCTGGCACCCATCACATAGAGACGGTGTCGCCCAAAACCCAAAGGGATTACATGTGTGTGTCCTCTTTGTTCAGAGACATCCACAGCGGCATCTGGCAACAGTCTGTCCCCCTCGTGCTACTTTATGGAGACAAGTGTGTAGCGTGATCAAGTTTCTCGAGCTTTATTTATTAAATTATGTAATGCATCACTGTGATTTGTCTTTGTCTTTTTGTTTTTACTTGGTGGTGGTGGTGGTGGTGTGTGTGTGTGTGTGTGGGGGGGGGGGGGGCAACGTACAAGGCCTTTCATACATTCAGACAGTGGAAATGGCAGGGAAAATATAAAAGAGAAGAGAGAGAGAGAGCATGGGAGAGAGTTTTTGAAAGTGATAGAGGGAGATGGAAAGACAGGAAAAGGGAGGGGAATGGCAGCCCGCCTGCATCTCTTCTCCTCCCACAGTATCACCTCAGAGGGAGAAAACAACCTTCTGCCAGGTCGTTTCTCATCATTTGTTCGATTTGTGCTGATCCTACTTTATTTTCATTAAAAAATAACTCGGAGGAAGTGCTTTAAGTTTTACACCACCTGCCCTCCCCTCCCCGATGAATTTCCATTTGCAGGCTAAGTTAAGCCCGCTTGCATATTGAAGTTTGTCTCATTCTATATCAAAGAACCTCGCAAACAAATACAACATGTGACTGAACCAATGGCCACGCGCTAATATGCCAAGTTTGAAACAGAGACGCGGTTTAACCTCAAAAGATATTTAATAAGTTCCCAGCGAACCCTCATTAAGGCTGATTGACTACGATGTTGCTGTATTACATGTGTCGTCTGGAAAAGGAAATATTATCGATGTAAATCCCCAAAAGATATAAATCCAGTGCGTAGCAGACGCTCCCAGACTCACCAGAGATGAACACGCTACTCCGCTCTTCTGACACGTCCGGCAATATGAACTATTGACATTAATCTAGAAGGGCAGAGCAGAAAAAAAAGTGACGTTAACTCATACTTGCAAATTAAATATGACTTGTTAACCACATGTCAGGCATTGAACTCGTGTACTCGCTAAACGTAGAGTTACTTTTACAAATTTGAGAACCAGGCAGAAACCAATTTGACAAATTTTAATGATATTTGCCGATATGGAAATGCAAAGCAGCTCCGCTCAGTGGAGCCGGAGCACTGCTGAGGATATTGAAACTACATTAATCATGAAGTGTTCCGGTGCCACGCGTGTGTGATTGCTATGTTTTCTTAATTACATTACACGCTTTTTGTTTGTTGTCGCCATTCCTAACGTTATATCCGTCATATTTCATGCATCCAAATGGAGAATGATTTGATTGATTTAACCCACGGTGCAGTCTGCCCGCTGCGTAGCCGCCGGAGCATCATCCCATTAGTTTGACTTTATTCTTATTCCCATCAGGTCTTTTGACTGCAAATGAGTGTGAGAGGGAGGTCAAGAGGTCACTGGTGACTAATTTTCTGAGCACTCACAGATTGTGTAAGTAATGGAGCACTTATTGCATTCGCTCCCCCATCTCTGCAAACAAGCCCCACAAAAATCCATACAAATTCCCACACGCGAGATAGCGCCTGGGGAAGGGAGAAGTGGGCCATCTTTAAGATATAGCGAGCAGAATAGAATAGGCCTAATGTGCAATTTAAAATCGATATCTTTAAAAAAATAAAATAAAAATGGCTATCTTACCCGACGACAGCATCATCTAAATATCAATCGGGCCTCTCGGTGCTTCAGACGGAGCTCGGTGCGAGGAGACACAGATCCGAGGTGCTTTGACCAAGGATTTCACACCGCCTATCCCGAGGAATCAGGGTTTCCAGCCGCCTCTCTTTCAATTTTAATACAGTGCTGTACTTGCCGCATGAGGTTTAATAAAGTAGCGCAGTGTCTGTCAAGCCAGGTGTAGCTTCAATCCTTTCATATTCTAAGTAAATCCCAAAGAAAGGTGTTGGGGATACCAGCGGAAGAAGACAGGCATGGAAAAGAGGGAACCGGAGGAGGAGGGTGGGGGGGGGGGGGGGGCTTGTTTTTTTCTCCCCATCTCATCTGCCCAGGGTACTATATTTGTTCCCCCGTTTGTAATACTGTGGATTTTAAAGTGGTGTTATTTACAACAATGTTGCTTCTGTGCATTTCATGCCGGAATTTACTGGATTTTCTCCAAGATGACCTGGGACTCCGATTCTCCTCCAAACCCGTGTTTCAACAAGGAAACGCACCATATCATCACTCAAAGAATCAATTGGCAATGTGTCTGACTAGAGTCAGATGGTAACAAAAGGAACAAATAAATCATAAAATTCAAACCAAACAACAACAAGATGGGTTTTTTTCTTCACGTCAACACAAATCCTTTTTTTTTCTCCCTTTCATTCATTTATTTAAGTCTCAAACATTTGGGAAAAGAATATTAATCACAAAATTCAGAATTCAGAATAGCAACCTTTTCTCCCTTTTACGTTATTATTATAGCTGGCCTAAAAGTAAATGGGATGTGATGGGTGGATTTTTTTCTTCTTTTTCTTTTCAATTCAAATTCATCCAGTCAGGCTTTGGAAAATGTGATATTTCATAAAGGTAATTAATGACTTAGTCTTAGCCATGTCTGGTGTTTGCTCATCTGGATTCCATGGACAGGATGAGGCCGTCAGTAGAGGGGGGAGAGAGAGAGAGAGAGAGAGAGAGAGAGAGAGAGAGAGAGAGGAAGGAGCACACTGAGGCATGATGGGAAGAAATGAAGGAAACTGGCACAGACTTAATTTCATCAATAATGATGTTTACACAAAGTATATATACATATATCTGCATTTATGATGTCTGGTATGAATATATACAAATGCATTGCATTAATATGTACCAGTCACATTGTCATTGCTGGTCTGGGCTCTTCTAACCCAGTTTTGGCTTTTACAATGTGAAGATTTCCTGCTTTTCTTTGTCTCATGGGACTAAAATAAATAATTTATAACTCAATACGTTTTGGCTTAGAACTGTTTGTTGGACATAACAAGACATTATTATCATTATGGTTTTTCTGATGTTTTATGGACTAAACGATGATTCAATTAATTTTAAACGATCTGCAGTTTAAAGTTCTAAATTTCATGAGATTTTTTTTTCTTTTTATACTTCTTCAAGTGATTTCATGAAACACAACAGTGTGTATAACCCATACTTAAATCCTTCAAAGACCTGCACAATACCTGCTCAACGCTCTACGATATGCTGTTGTATCAAACACACAGCTGGCTTAATAATAGACTATCTTCAGCCAAGGTCAGGGGGGCTGTAATGGTGACCCCTGGGTGACCCCGGCTGCTCTGACCTGCTGCTATACCACGGCTGCAAAAATCGATTGGTGCTCTGGTTTGAACAAGACATTTAAGTGTACTATTAACATCAGATATCATGTCTCTAAAGGTAAAAAAAAATATTTGATTGTTTTTGAAAATAGAGTCCTGCTTTATTCTCATTAAATGTACGTACAAATAACGAGAACAGGGTGCCTGAAAAATGCGTGAAATTATAATTTTGACACCTCATAATACACATAACCCTCACCCTAACCCTAACCTGTAATATTTCTCACATTATCTGCCATTTAAATCCTGTTAGAATGATAACATAATAAACGGTGTGTTGTGCTCCCGTTAGCGTGACAATAGTTGGCCGCCGGCCAGCGACATGTTTTATTTAATAATGTGGGAATTTTCTACTGTTTTGCTTTCTTTACCGTCTAGGAGGCTAAAGCTGAAAACAGAAACAGAAAGCCGGTTGCTTTAAAGCCCCAAAACTTTACGGCCCAACGACTGTCAGATGCAATATGAGCATCTGGATTCAAAGAGGGAATTTTTTTCCTTCTTTTTTTAACAGGATGTCTGTCTTAATGCGGGCGATATTCTTTTTTTGTGTTATCTTGCCTCTCTCAAAATTCTCTCTTTCTTGTATTATGCCATGTTGGAAGTCTACAACTTTACCAGTGACCACCCAATGCAAACCCGGGACCAATGCTAGCTCGGGGGGGGGGTCCAGAGATTTAGGCTGCAAAGGAACTAAAGCCAAAAGCCGCAGGGGAGTATTTTTCCGCGGCCGGGATGAAAAAGTACGACTCACAATCGGGAGTCACGGGGACATGTGTGTGTGTGGGGGGGAGAGAAGAGGGAGGGACGGGTAAAGAGGGGAAATTTATTTCTGTCTTCTTGCTCCTGGGCCAGTCCGCAGGCCCATGTATCAAAAAAGACCACCGCATCCGAGATGAGCCCTCGTAGGCGGATTCGTGGCAGACGGCCCAACACAGGAGACCCGGGTAATCTCCGGCAGATTTGGTGGAATGGCAAATTTAAAGAGTGCTTTTTTAACCGAGATACATATTTGTCCTTACAAAGTGACTCTGTGTGTGCAGCTGAAACACTTTGAATTGTTCCCTGAACAGCTGAAACACTGGATTTGATCATTTTGGGGGCAACTACGTATCTGTCATGAACTTTAGAATACAACCACCCTCCAGTCATTTTAACAGATTTTGTTTTTTTTATACTCTTCGTTTGGGTGTAGCTGTAATACTGTAATGCAGGGGGAGGTGCTGCTGACATGCGGTAGCTTAACCAAGAGAATTTTTTTATTTTTTATGTTGAAGTGTCCTCAATTCCTCGTGCCAAATAACGTCTCTCACAGCCGTGGGCAGCGGCTCCGCCTGGTTACAGTAGTTTGGTTGATTTTTTTTTCTCCACACCTGCATTTCAAGAACACCCGCCCACTTGTCCTTGCCTTTTTTTGAAGATGTTGTTGAGTTTATTGAATAGAACAAGATTGGTGGTCGAGTAAATGACTTCCACTCAGATATGACTGTTTTCATAAGGGTGGCAGCCTTCTTAGTGCTCTAATACAGTATATGAGTATTTTAAATAATGTTAAAATGTTGATATGGCACACTGATTAATAGGAACATTTTTAGATGGCTCTTCATATAAAGATGGTGTCAGATCCCCTGCTTTATTGATGTTTAGTTAGATTCTGAAAGAGTTTTTTCCCTAAAATATCTCAATGAAGAGTATTCTTCAGAAAAATAATTTGAAAAAATGCACAAGCCATAAAATCCAAGATTTTGGCTTATTTGCATAAACACAAACTGATGTTGCAAAGCCGTCGTCCTGCTTGTCAAATCTTCCATGAGAGTATGTGAAAAGGGGCGAGCAGCAAAGCAATGCTCTGCGGAGACAGCCCCTACACGTGGTGCATTCTGGGAGGAGCCCGTGCCCGAGCCGTACGTTTTTTTTATTTTTTTGAACTCCAATGACGAAAGATCAACATTTGTCTCACGGTAGCGGATCACTGAGAAATTGAGTGGATTTCATCTGGGAGTCAGATTTCGTCTTTCTTCTCCCTCGCTCAGAGGCTGCGGGTTCCCGAAGCAGATGTGCCTCCGAGGCACGGGCCGTCGGGTTGCAGGGTGCAGGCCGTGCTGAGAGTTGGTGTTAGGGTTAAATTTAGAGGTTGGAGGTCAGATGAGGTTCAGGGTTATGGTCGGGTTGGGGGTCGCGGTGAGGTCAAAGTATCCAACCCCTTTAGGGCAGCATTTAAGTGGTCACTGTTTACCCCTGTGTCCAGTTAGAGAGATGTCATGATCGTGTTGCACTGCGAGCACGAAACATGGAGAATATGTGTCAGTGTATGTTTAGTTGAGACAATTAACCGTTTATTCACTGGATGGAAAACATTTTGGCAACTGTTTTAATAATGGATTAATCATCGCAATATTTTTTTCCGAACAAAGACGCAAAAAACATCTGCTGGTTTCAGGTCGTCAGATATCATCTTAATTTTATATAACACTAAACTCTGGGTATAAAACAAGCAATATAAAGATAGGGTTATGGATATGCAAATGTGCAAGATCAAATAATAATAAGTAATGGCGGCCCTATCTAGATTATGTTGATTATTGTGTTATTCTAAGTATTATTATTATCACTATTATTATCATGACATAGCTGCAGGTGTTACGATTGTGTATTTTCTCACAATAAGATATATATATATACAGGACTGTCTCAGAAAATTAGAATATTGTGATGAAGTTCTTTATTTTCTGTAATGCAATTAAAAAAACAAAAATGTCATGCATTCTGGATTCATTACAAATCAACTGAAATATTGCAAGCCTTTTATCCTGATTTATTGCTGATTATGGTTTACAGCTTAAGAAAACTCAAATATCCTATCTCTAAATATTAGAATATCATGAAAAAGTATACTAGTAGGGTATTAAACAAATCACTTGAATTGTCTAATTAACTCGAAACACCTGCAAGGGTTTCCTGAGCCTTGACAAACACTCAGCTGTTATAAATCTTTTTTTACTTGGTCTGAGGAAATATTAAAATTTTATGAGATAGGATTTTAGAGTTTTCTTAAGCTGTAAACCATAATCAGCAATATTAAAAGAATAAAAGGCTTGCAATATTTCAGTTGATTTGTAATGAATCCAGAATGCATGACATTTTTGTTTTTTTAATTGCATTACAGAAAATAAAGAACTTTATCACAATATTCTAATTTTCTGAGACAGTCCTGTATATGTATATATATGTAAATATATATATATGTATATATATAATATATATGTAAATATATATATATATAAATATATTTATAATATATATATATATATATATATATATATATATATAATATATATATATAATATATATATATACATATATTAAATATACATATATAATATATATTTAAATATATATATATTAAAATATTATTTGTGGTTTAAAGCTTAAGAATGACTTATTTACCCCCCCCCCCCGATATGATTTACTTGAAATGCCACGAGAAATATAATTAATGTTTCTCTGGTATCTTGCGCCAGTTGTTGCTGAGGTCACCCGTGGCTTTCGCCACCATGTCTGGTTCTCCCCTGTTCTCAGAGGCTGCGGCATGCTGGGAAACCTTACACCGTCCAGCGGGAGAGCCGTGGGATGAGCCCGCGCACATGTTTCACGCTGTGGGGCAAGGACGGCGTGCCATATCAGGCAGCTTCCCTGCCATGTCTCCCCCACCACAAGGCAGCAGCGGCTCCCAAAACCAAAATGATACTTCCCGAAAGATGAGGCATAGACATCTAAACTAGTGCAGTCAGACTGACAAATGGGCCAAAAAACACTGCGAGGCATGTGAGAACGGTTCAACACTGTGACAGCGAGCGGCGTTCACGGTGTTTCGCATGTGTCCGTGCCAGACCAATCCACTTAGTGCGTCCCTGAGCGGAGAATCCAACAACATTAAGTGACAGATGTATACAAAAAAAAGTTTAAAAAAAAGAGATATCATACAAAAGAATTCACTGATATGATGAGGGGTAACAATAGAGTGAAGCAGCTGTTTATATAATGTAAACTGTCCTGTAAAAGGTTAAGGAACAGCCTCAGGCAGCCGCCTTCAAGGTTGCAAAGAAACAGGATGGAAATATTTTCCAATTCATTATCTCCTTTTCATACCATCTCTCTATTGTGTTAGGAAATCCAACCAGGGGCGTTGTCAGGCTTTGGCAGGCTTAAGATCTCATGAAATCAACTGTCACCTGCTTAGTTATTGGGTGCTTACAAATAACCAAGATGCATAACTTGAGAAAGTACCAGTCCCCTAAACCCTTTCCAGCAGGAAGAAAATAAGGTCCTTTCAATGCATTATTAATATTTTGCTTAAACTCAGTCTGGACCAGAACAGCGAACTGGATTAGCCTAAGGAATTTAATATGAAATTTATGCCTCGTTTCTTTTCTCTCTCTCTCTCTCTCTCTCTCTCGCAGATATATTCAGTCTGTTGTTAGTTAGAGAGCCGCGGCATTCCTCCGCGTCCTGACCGACTCAACATACGACAGCGAGGGTGGGAGCAGAAAGTGCGTGGCCCCGCTGACTGCCATGTGTTGTCATTTAAAATGATATTTTCCAAAGTTAATGACTTACACAGGCTTAAAGGTATACATGGACAGTCTCTGGTGTTAATTTCATTGGCTGAGTGGGCCCCATAAAAAGGTCATTATGCCTGGTTTGTGTTTAAGTCCTGTTTAATTCCAGGAAGCAAAAGGAGAGAAGCTGTATTGATTAAATGACAGCTTAAAGACCAGTTGTTTAATAAATAGGCCCTGGCTATTGGACTAGAGAGGAACAAGGTGCCCAGAGGAAAAAAAAGATGGCTTGAAATAAGTGTCTGAGCTGACAATGTGTGCCAGGTGAAGAAGTGGATGGGGGACAACATGGAGGCTGGGACACTGATGTGAACAAGCAAATTAGCCACAGCGGGCCAATCAATAGCCACAATAAAAAAGTTGGTGCTGACCACGTAGTGTCTGCAATGTAAACTGCCCGGCCCTCGGGTCCCCAAGGCCAGGCCAACAATAACCTACAACTGAGCGAGACACAAAAGGTATCGACACGGAGAGCGCTTCAATTTCCCCAGACGGCGGGGCCCCGTCACATCAAACTGGCTATTAGTCACAAATTCTGCCTGCCACCGATCCCCCCCCCCCCCCCCCGCCCCCCCTTCCTCTAGGGGGGACCTTGTCAACTTGAAAGTTGTGCCGGCGGCGGCAAAAGGACATCTGGTTCCACTGTAGTGTGCGTTGAATACAAGAGGCCGGGAGCTGCCCGCCCGATAAAGGAGAACAAACAGGGCCACTTTAGACTTGTCAAGCCTTGTTAGGGGGAGCACATGACAAAAGAAGGGAACACATTGAGAACAAGAGGCTGTTTTTATGGCTCTCTGGTATAAAAAAAGAAAGAGAAGAAAACAGCACACGAGCGTCTGCGTGTAATCGCGAGGATACCGAGCTACTGTACGTGGAAAAACACGCCGACGTCGGCGCATCTTTAAAACGGCTCGCGTGCCATTCGCCTGAACATTTATCGCATAGAAAGTCTGCTAATCCTAATTATGTAAATATATTTAAAGTATCCGTTTTAGCCAGGAAAACAGGATATTTCAACAAACACCCCAAAAGTCGTGATACATTTTTTTTTGTGCGTGTGTTAAATACCACATGTAATCAAAGTCTGCTCTGCTAATAAGTTATTTCTACCCTTCTCTGATACCCAACAGCCCCCCCCCCACACGTGCTTTCCTTGTTCCACGTCTAGCCCTCCTCAAAGCGTCCAATCCGACATGGCTGTCAGTGGCGTGCGTGTAGCCTTGTAAATTTCAATCAGCGTCTCACAGCGGGGTGCCGAGGTTTTTTTTTTTTTCCCCGACTTCATTTCCCTCAACGCCGAAAGACAGGTGGTCGCAGACCGTCCGTCACTCAGCGGCCCGCCTGTGAGCGATCCGTTCGTCCCCGGCCATGACCGCTCTATTAATCGCCACTCGGTGTTCACGACGAGATGCTCAGGCGCCCGACGGTTAATGTTTAATGTGGCGACGCCTCAAATCAATGCGCGTTTAAAAGGAAGACCCGACATGCCTCCTCGTGCCATTGGATAGTTTGGATGTGAAGGAAGTGTCACATATCTGTCGCTGTGGAGTGGCAAATGGAGAAGGCGGGATATATTATGTGGTTAATTGACTCAGACGGGGGGAGTACATTTGAGTCCTTTCTCCTGAGCTGCTTAAACTATCATTAATGTTAATTGCAGGAAGAAGGAGGGCAGATGGTTCGTCTTTGCTTGACCCCTCGGAAATCCCTTGAAGACTGTAAAGAGACCCGAAAACAAATAAAATGTGTTTACACTGTCGAGCGTTGTCGTCGCATTTTTTTTTTCACCCCTGAAACCTGCCGTTTTAAAAAAAATAAAAAAATATATATAACAAATCTGACTTTACAAACACTGTGAACAAAAAAGGCTTATTTAATTAGATCCCATCATCCCGCAGAACATGCACATGTCCTAAAGTGGGATATTTTAAAGGAGATTTATGATACTATTGCATTTGCCTCTTGATCGAGGGGGTATCATCTGGGAATGGATCTGGAATACAGATGAGATCGGGGCGATGGCTCGGGAAAAAATAAAAAAAAAGGGGGTGGGGGAGATCAATTTTAGAGGCAAGGGTTTGGCACATTTAATGAATTCATGCTCCTTCTCCCTCTCCCTTTCTTTCCCTCGCCCCTTTCTCCGTAAGGAAGAAAAAGATGAAAAGAGAAACCCTCACACAGTGACCGTTAGGGAGGCTCTCTGCGGGCAATCAATCACCAATCAGTCATTGAAAGTCCTTGTCCTGCTGTTGGAGGATGTTCTTCATTACTTACAGACTTTCAATGTGGGAATGGATGTGAGGGAGAAGGTGTGTGTGTGTGTGTGTGTGTGTGTTTGTCGGGGTAATTATTCATGGCCTTTTACTTTAACCGCTCCTGAAGGAACACGTTTAAACCTGCAGCGACGTGGTTGCTGGCATTCAAAGGTGATCACAATATCATCAAACCTCTCTTTCTGCCCCTTCCATGCACACGCACACATACCGTCCTCATGAATCTGGAGTCCTTCTGCGGATCCAGTGGGCTTTGGAGGATCCCCGAGGTTGATATTAGCTCCCATGATAGGCATCAGAGAATAACCCAGTTTAGAAATGTGTTTATATTCGCCAACCGTAACTTCTTTAAAAGCCACAATATGCACACTGGACGTGGATTTTTTTATTGATTTTATATTTTTAAATATGTTTTCTGTGTGTGATATTGCTTCAGAAACACACCTATATATATTTAGGCGAGCACACCAATTGAAAAAATTATAAATACTGACATTTTTGAAAAATAACCGTGTAATGGAAAATCTCTTTCCAATTGCCACAAGCAGTTGAGGATGTATTAATTAAAAAAATAAGTAAATAAAAACAAACAAAAAATGGGTGTTTCATACAAAGTAACAAGCATGACAAATTCCCACTGCAGCGACAGCTGATAGAGAAGAGAAATATTCAGCCTCATCCCACAGCAGATATCCCACAACTTATTAGATGCGTTGCTGGAATACCCTATTAGGAATGAAGAAGGGAGGTAGAAGGGAAAGGGGCTTTACTTTAAATTGAGGAAGTGCCAACGCACATTTATTGGCTCTAATGTGGTACAGGCGACCCCCGTCACAATATCGGATCTCCGTGGGCCGGTGCTGCCACAGTGAAGGAACATAATAACCTTTTTTTGAGGGTGCGGCGTGCTGCCGACTCACAGAATAAAGACTTCACAGTCAGCGCCTGGCGAGAAAACGGAGGGCCTCGCCCCAGATGAACATAATCTTTTGTTATTATGCTGTTAATACGTTTTCTTTCCACGCGCTGATCTCAAACAAACCCACCCCCAGCGCCCCGCAACCATGCGCCTGAAAAAAAATAGGGATTTATTTCTATGTTCATCTAACCTTGTGAACAGAGGGTAAAAAAAAAGAAAGTCTGAGTATATTGAGGTGAGCAATGTTATTTGTTCTTGATACAGTATTTATAAATGATGTATAGATATCAAAAGGAAGGATATTATTCATTGTGTGTGTCTTGGCTGAGGGAAAAATAAAATCAGACACGCATTCTAATCTACTACGTCTACATACTACAACCGGAAATCACTGGCATCTCCCACAATCCCTTTCACCCAGGGTGCTGACACCAAGTGGTTTCGTGTCGCCGCTCTGCGTGGCAGCCGATCGACCAGGCCATTGATTAACAGATTGGAATTATTAACTGGGGGATCATCCATCCCACGCCGCCCGTGTCATTTCCATTACGCCTCATTTCAGAGGACGAGGAGATGGGCCGGACAGAAAAACCTCCTCCTCATTAGCATTCTAATTAAGAGGCCATCAGATAATGATCAATCAGATGCAACCGGCAGGCAGACAAGCAGCCCGCATGCAGATAGAGAGAAGAGGCACCTCTGGACGCGCACGCACACAAACACACACCGTTAGATACACACACACACACTGTTAAATACACACAAACACATTGTTGGCCTTCTTTTTCTAGTGATTGTAGAGGGAAGTAAAACACCTGGTGCAATGCACTTTTTGTAATTCTATCTTAAATGTGACTGCTTAACCCTCCTGTTACCTTCACATTTACTAACATATTTTACCCTCAGGGTCAATTTGACCCCAGCAATTAAAACCTCCAGAAAATTATTAGAATTAATATTGTTTTCCAAGTTTAAGTGTGAGGTACTTTGTGTTTGTTTGTTGACTACCTAAATAGCCCTTTAAATATATAAAAAAGTTGATATTTCTTATATGTTTGACACAGTGAAAAACAGCCTGGGGTCAAATTGACCCCAAAGAACACCGACATTAAACATTGAATGGGGTCAAATTGACCCTAAAGGTAACAGGAGGGTTAAGAAATGACATGATTAGGTGATTTTAAAAATGGGTGTCGTATGCATCTGAACATACACAAAGACGTCTGTCTCATACAGTAAGTATGAAAAGTATTGAGCCTCCTCGGAAGTTGTCGTGTTTATCGTCTTAAAATTTTTAAGTTTTCTTTTACATTAACCAGAATGACAGAAGGGAAAACAGGTGTCTATAGGTGATCTAAATGAATCCCAAATGAAAAATGAAATCATTGTAATAGAGACAAAGGAACGCTCCATAAAAACCAATATTCATTATACGTTGTGAAGCATTGTCAGTTGCATACTTGTGTATCTGTATAAAAAATGACGATACATCTCTAAAAGAATATAACAAATTCACTTAACAGACACATCTGCACTGCTTTACCACTTTATCTCTGCACTAACATCCCCACTTCACTATCATCATTGTTGTTGTTTTTATATTGTACATGCATGTTGGTAATCTGTTGTCTTCAATGTCTTTTTTATTTTCATCCTGCTATTTTTAAATGACATGTATGCACGACAAGAGCGTACATGTAACCAGAGTTAAATTCCATATATGGGCACACATACATGGCCAATAAAGCTGATTCTGATTCTGATTGTGATGTTTAAAGTAATAAAAAAAAATAAAAAAAATGCATGTGTGTGTTTGAAGGACTTTGTATTTCTTTGTCTCTACAAATCTGCTGTAAAGCTTTACAATTCATTTCAGGCCAAAACAAATCTTTGTTTGTTTGTTGGAGAAGCGTCCACCAGCAGCGGTGTGATGGACCACCACTTCCACGCAGGCATGCAGCAGTTATAAATAAACATGGACCCTGTTTGCCAATATGTCAACGCCGCAGTGTTTTATGAAGCAGTGTTTTATACCGCCATTCACATAAAGCCGCTCGGCCACCGCTTGCGACCCCGACGCTGGGCCGCCGCCGCCGCACAATTATGCAGAATCCCATTGGCTTTGATTTAGGAACTATCGGAGGGCCGAGCTGCTGGGCTGAGTGTCGACGTGTGGAAAGGAGGCGTCATTGATTGAATTTCATGCCGTTTGTTGGTGGAAGATCTTAACATGCCAGAATTTATAACCCGGAGAATAATAATGTCATATAAAAACTGACAGAGCCAAATAGAGGCCCCCGCACTTCATCTCTGCCTCGGCCCACAACCAGCGGGGCGGCCCTGTCACGGCCACTCTCCATTTCAAATGCATTCTCTCCCTCCCTCCCTCTCTCTCTCTCTCTCTTCTTTTCTGAACATGAAACATTTGTGTTTGACATTGGAGAAAAATAAAATCAATATTAATTTATAAACCATACATAGTATACACTTCATTATTCTGTGACAAATGTATATGTCGGCTTTCTTGGTATAAGGGAAGCCGACGTATCAATTATATTTATATTACTTTAGGGGGGGGGGGGGGGGTGATGGAATATTGAGGACTCAACATACAGCAGTTCCCCATTAAAATGAATGCTAATTACTTACAGATTTATGTATTTATCATTTAAATATAGTATTTAAAGCATACTGAGCACAATGTCTAGAAACAGGGTGAATATCTATGTATTTTATTATTATACTGTTGATATACTAGCAATATGGTCAAATAATCTTTCCAGTTAAACCACATATTACACATTTATAAACAGTTATTTAGAGTGAGCAGACAATTTGAATACATGTAATGTGTGTTCTGTATTCAGGTTAAGTTATATTTGTATGACGACATCTCTAGTTAAATATAAACTGAAATATGAAGTAGGAACTGAAATATAGAACAACAACCAATTCAGTTATCTATTCAACCGTGACTACGTTTACATTGTCACAGTTTATTTCCTTGTGCGGGGAATGACATCAGCTGACAGGAGGTAACACAATAAAAGTCCAACATCCAATGCCATTCCATTGAAACAATATAAATGAGTGGCCAATCTTCTAAAATATCATGTTTAAAGAGTGTTTTAAATCATTCATCTAATAGTCCTTAACCCACTTCCTGTCACTTTATTTTAACATGAGCGGTGCTGTGTTTGTATCAGGTTGAAGAGGCCGTGGTATCAGATGGATGGGTGCATCACGGTGGCATGCCCCCACCCCCTCCCAACAGGTGCCTCAAGGTATCACTGGGTCACCTTTACACCACCAACACACCAATACACAGCCCTGTCCAGACGTCATGTTAGTGCACTGTAATTACACTCCTCGTTGCCCCCCAAAAAAAACAAAAAAACGACATGACGCTGGCTGAGCCGAATTATTGAATTTTCATCGGCTGCCTTAGGCCATGTCGGGACTGTTCAACTTTAGCCCGAGGAGGACACACCATTAAAGGAGAGGAGTCCAAAAAGTGTTTTCTTCTGATTGCCCCGAGAAGCCATTACCGCCCGACTGCAGCAGGACTGTACTGCTAGAGAGTGGACACATGACCTACCTCACACACACACACACACACACACACACACACACACACACACACACACACACACACACACAGTAACGGGCATGTATTCACAAATGCATACACACATACATCGCAGAAAATCCACATATCCCCGTCCTCACCCCACCTCCCCCTCCCGCAGAAAGCAGATGCAATTTACATGAGTTGAAGGGAGGTGACAGGTAGCAATCAGCCTGGGGAATAGGGTTAGAGGCTGACGCCTGGTTGCGTATTAACGCCTGTCGACCAAAGCCTACAGATTGCTTATACCAGGCCACGACCTCCGACCCTGCCCCATATCAACCAATTGCCCTTTAGTATAATTATGTGGAATAATCTTTTAGAGTTTGATTCGAAGGAGATAGGCAGGGAGGGCTACTTCTAATTCATTTTTTTAGGGGAGAGCTTGTTAATAAGCACTTTTTTTTTTTTTGTGCAGGGCCCGTCTGGACGCTATAAGTGAAATACCCTTAGTACTAGAGGTCAGATTTATCTATTTGCCTGTGTATCTGTCAGGCCGTCCAGGCAGACGTCTCGGCTGGCTGTGGAGGAGCACCGTGGGGGAATGTCATTATCCTGTGATGATGTTTTAATGATGGTATCATTGGAAGTGGCCCGCTTGCATCTGTCAGAATTCCATTAAATTGTTTAGATTCCATGAAAATTTAATGAAGTGCAAGCCGATGTTACCCTCCAGCCTGGAGATGACATTTTTCATACTTTTCTGCGATATGTTTCCAAGACGCACCTCATGCTATCACAGCAATATGATCATCATCATCATCATCATCATCAGTCGATTGCAGAAGCTTAAAAAAAAAAGTCCCGGAGGTTTACAGGAGAGTATGGGAAGTGATTAATCAATTAGTCAATCGACAGAAAACAAGCAAAGCAAAAATGGAAAATGCTCTAGTTTCACAAATATGAATACGTTTGGCTTTTCTCTGATTTGCGTTGCTTGGATATTTAAAAAAAACACTTGAAGCTGTTTATTTGTTTCAGGACATTTCATAAACTAAACCTGTCAAGTCACGGGGCTCAAAATCTGAAATTCGCCACAAATCGCTTTACGACCGCATATGACGACACCCTCTGTGATCAGATCCTCGATTTGGAATAAAAAACATCGTTTTTCCTCCAGGTTGAACAGAGAATAGCACAATGACACTGAGAAGAAACAGAAAGAAACCGAGAACGACGTCGAGCAACTTCCAAGCACGCTAATTAATGAATTAACAAAATCCTAAAAAATGGAGAGATTATTTTGCGATGGACATTTTTTTTCTTTGTTTTAGGCCGAAATGAGTCCTGAAATTCATTTTTTAATAACCTCTGTGGGGTCTTCATGGTGCTTGCCAAATCAAGGGTGACATCTACTTGTTGCTAAACCATATGTGAAAGTATAAACTGTTTTCACTACAGATAGTTAAGCTTCTAGTCATATTTTCATAAAACGTCACACATGGGAGCAGTGGAAAATGTCGTGAAAGGTTATTATCCCCTCATCTTCCTCATCTATCACAAACAGCTCCTTTCTGACAATTACATTACTGTGTTTTTTTGGGGGGTGGGGGGGGAGAGTGATCTTAACCTTGGCCCGTTAAAAAAGAAAAAGAAATCACGAAGTTAACCCGTAAGAGTTTGGTATCCATCTCGCCGCCACACACAGCCACATTAGTAGCAGAGTCTGACCTTAATCATACAGTCCCATCAGAAACCCGCTGACCTTCACCTCCCAGGAGAACTCTCCTCATTCACACACTCACTGGGACCTCCGGCTGCCCATTTAGTGCTTTAATGGTGGGAGGCGCCCGCTCAGCCACCCATTTCATTGTGTGTCCCCCCCCTCATCCCCACACACACACATCGCACACACACACACACACACACTGGACTCCATGGAGCACGAGTCCACATGCACACACAGAAACAGAGAGGAAGGGTTTGCATACACACAAACAGAAATGGCACCAGCCGTCTCTCCACAGGGGGTTAACATCAACATATGTCCCTGTCACACACATAAAGGTGAAGGTTGGAGGCTGCGTGTGTCCACGCGTGTGACATCATGTAAGTATATGTGTGTGTGTGTGGAGGGTGGTGGAGGGGGGGGGGGGTCGCTATTCATTTTCAGACTCAGTGTTAAAACCCCCGACAATTTTTTTTCTCTTCTCCAAACAAGACTTTTGACAGACGTTCCCGGCTTCGCTGGCGCCGTGCGACACGACTCCCTTCCACTCTGCAGTTTGAGCAGTCTGTAAAGGGCACAAAAAAAAGAAGAAATCAATTCCACCTCGACAAATGTAAATAAGGTCTAATCGGGGCAGCGGCGACGCATCGACAGCATCAAGCGAGCGAATGTTCCGCTCGCTTGCCTGTCATTTAACTACATCGCCGGATCACTCCTCCATATTTTGCCCCGAGGACAACCAATTCTCCATCACATCTGCGTACATATGAGCCCGGGCTCACGTGTGTGTGTGGGTATGTGTGTATGTATAATAACGGAGGTCTGTGTGTGTGTGGTGCTCGTGTTTGCTTGTGGACAGCATCACTTTACATTTATTGAAATGAGCAGCTCTCCCTGGGGCCGCCGGTGTGGAGCTGAGGCCTGCAGCCCTGCTCGCATCTATCGACTCCCCAGGATTAGGGGCTGTGGGCTGAGGCGGGCCCCTCCCCCGTGGCCCCGGCGAGGTGACCCGCACCGAGACAAAGTTCAGGCAGGGGAGAATAGGGTGAGCTCTCCCGGGCACAGATTAGGGGCCCAGCCTCTCCCAGCGGACACTTGAAAGTGGGGAACGATACGATGTGTCTTTGTGCACACGCCGGGCAGGCCCATCAAACAGGCTCAAGTTTGTTCAGGCAACAATTCTCCAATTAAGAAAACGTGTCACATGTGACGGGTAGGATACAATTGTGCAGAGTGATATGAGACACATGCCTCGCAACATATGGTTATTGTGTTGGACATGAAAAGATGTAACAAAAGAACAGGAAGAGTTCAAAGTGCAATGCATCAATGTATCGAATATATTCCAACACAGTCGGATAATTGTAGCAAAATCTTTATAAAAAGGAAAATGTATCAACTTTAAGCCACGGTAGAACAAAAAAAAAAAAAAAATCCCGCCTCTCCAGGACATTGATTATTTGCGTGAGCACAATAAAAAAGCAACCATACAAACTATTTCATAATTCTAATGCAAAACTTGTGATTGAGGAGCATGAAAAAAAAAACTGCTTTTGAAAATCTTATTTTTTGTGGCTGAATCCCATCAACCTGTAAGGTTATTCAGTCTAAGAAATAAAAGAAATCACAGATTTTACTTACATTAGTCTGATTTGGTTTCAATCAAACACACGATGCTCATTCATTTCGCTTCCCGTATGCAACATACAATTATCTCCATCAAAACTATGTTTCATACATATTATCTGTAACAAGTTCTGCCCAGTTGTTGGTTTTTGTGTTTTAAATGCCTATATTTAGCGACATACCTCCCATCTATTCAATCTTTTTTGAGATGCATTTGTGGAAAGAAGTTGACTAACAGCACATAGTTCTTCATCAGGAGAGCAGCACCAGCTAACAACAAAGCCAAAGGCAGCTCGACCAGACCTGGACTTCACCCAGTTTGTCCACAAATACAACGCACCACTCGTCTTTTCCAGGGAAACATGCAGTGATGTACAGGAAGTGGAGGACTTTTATGTTTCTGGCACGAGCAGCAGTAGAAAATTGCTGCATTCGGATAGATGGATAGCAACGAGAAGGGGAGTTTTTTTTTAGCACGGACTGATATAGCTTCACCACACTCGACCAGACAGAGAAAAAAACAGCACAGACGACCAAATACAAATAAAGTAATGCCGGGAGCGGCCACATGGCTTGTTTGCCAAGTGTTCCCCCCCGGGTGCTGCGGCGGCTCACAAACACCACAGCCATGACGACGGCTTATCACCAAATATATCGCAGAATAAAACAATAGAAAACATGAGAATGTTGTGGTTTACAACGTTGATACACAAGCGAAATGTTCATTTGGAAATCGAACAAAAGCACACAAATTAATGCTCTTTAAGTAGGACATTTATTTCTTCCAGAGTAGCGTTCACTGATCCTTACCTTCGGCCACTAATTGCATGAAGAAATGCAAAAATCAAACAAGGCCATCCATTACCCCGAGGCAGACGGGGATATGATGCTCTGTTTTTAGATGTTAAAGTAGTAATTAAGGTTTGATTTTAATTGGTTCTTTTGTCTCACGTAAGAAAAGTTGCCTTTGATGCTACCGTGAAGAGCAGTTTTCCCTTTTTTTTTTAAACCATCCCAATAATTTCCCACCAGAAACATGCGATCCACACTGAAAGACACACTCTTTTTTTTTTTTTGGGGTGTGTTTTTCCTGAAGCAGCAACAATCACATTTGCACTTCACCGAATGAAATATCACAGATTCTGGTAAAAGGCATGAGGTTACATACAGGAATTGGCTAATCCGGGTGGGGAAGGGACAGGGAGGGGTGAGGGGTGGGGGGAGGGTGGGCGCGAGGTACAAAGCATGAACTCCTTAAGTCATGAAGTGGCTATCTTGCTTCCGAGTGGTATCATCATCATCTTCATCACCACACAAACCCCTCTCTTCTTCGGGAGTGAAGAGGCAAAATAATTGGATTCTTTCCCACAAATAACACCTTCACCCCTGAGCTTAATTAACTAGACAGACTGCAGGGCCAGGGTCCATTCTCCTCCACTCTCGCCGGGCTCTTGGTGAGAAAGAGGAAAACCCAGCTGTTATTGCCCACTGGCCTTTATTACCATGGCTGAACGGTAATATAGGTTATTAGGGCAAGTTGTTGAAAGGAATGGTCTTTTTTTCCCCTCCACTAGCCCCCGTTGTATTCATGTGCAATGCTGATACTGGCCTCTTAAAAAAATATTGACAAAAAACAAGTCAGGAGTAAAGATATGAAGTGCTTTCGACAAGCGATTTTCGTAATAAAAATGTACTATCACACTACAAAGCCACTGATAATCGATGTATCCATCCATTTTCTACGAGCACTTATCTACCTATAATATGGCTATCATCTAACTGTATCCCATCTCTTTTGTATTTATCCATCTATATCTACATCTTTATCCATCTCTCTACAACACAACACAATAATAGCCTCAATGAAAGATGGACCACACTCTCTCATCTCCACACAATCCTCCGAGGTGTCTTTTGTTTCGGGGTGGACGTGAATGACAGGAGTCAATATACTAACAAATACAGGCTTCGACAAGTACTACGACAAACAGACCGAGACTTAACAATCCATCACGGGTCAGCTGATGCTGCGACACCATTGGTCAAGGCATTAACAGTAAAAACCAACTTAAGGGGATGGTGTGGTGTGGTCTGTGGATTTAAAGGGTTTGCTTTATTACCGTGGGTGTTGTTTTATGGCAGAGTGCAGACTGTATGCAGCACACCCACAAGGCCCTCCTGGATGCCACCGCTCATAATATAACTCTTCCTCGGGTCCTTAGGGCCACTTTGTATGGAGGGGTTGCCATTTTGCCGTCACTGGTCCCACACACACACACACACACACACACACACACTTCTCTTCGACTCCAAAGCTCCGTGTTTGTTGTTCCATTCTCCTCTATATCTCCCGGAGGAGCTACCCTCATTTTAATATAAATAGAACGCTTCATCATGCAGTGGCACAAACTTCCCCACGTTGCATCGCTCCGGTGGCATCAAGCAGCGGCAAGTCGAGGCGGAGGGACATGCCGACGGGGGGAAGGGGGTGGGGGGGGGGGGGTGGAGCACCGGCAGCACAACAACAAAAAGCAAACATGTTTTTGTGATAGTTTCAAATGGCCTGGGCTGGTTTGTTTTTGGGCCCGAGAGGCGAAATATGGAAGATGGAAGAAGAAGAAAAAAGGCGGCAACCCCGAGAAATATGATGCGGACGAGCGACGAGGAAGCTGTGTCGTCTGTCGCCGGCCAAAGACGGGGGTTTTATTTTCCAAGTGGCTTGAAACCGAGTACAAATTGGGCTTCTCTTAAACATAAGATAGAGCAGCAATCAATGCGCGCTTGTCAGTATGCCAGTGGGCGCGCCCAGACATGAGGGATTTCATGGCTGACTGATGGGCAAACTGCAACTCTATTGAGAATTTTACCCCTTTCTTTTTTGTTTTTTTGGATGTGTCAGATGTGAAAGCCACTGAGATCTAAGAGAAAGCACTTCTGAGCCAAACTGGACCATGCCTCGCCTCGCTCTAATCAGACGCGCACAGCTGTATCCCAAATGCCAGAGGGATCATTTGACGAGAGATATTTGCAGCCCCGCTCGACTCGGGATTTCTGCTCTCTCCTCTGTAGTGGTAAAGAGGCCCGAAAAAGGCCAGCGGGGCTAGGACGCAGCCCGGGGCAGTAACTGCCAATAGCATTCGCCCCCGACGAGCACCGAGTTGCGCCTTGTGATCGGTGGACACCTAAAGCCGCCGCCGTCGACTAATTGCGCTTCATCTGGGCGCAGGATCCATCTTGGCTAACAAGAAAGCACTAGAGGTCTTCATTTAGCGATCAAGCCGGCGCTCCCCGGGGAGGGTTTTCCGAGTGCAGCTGCCGTCCTCGCTCGTCTCCCAATCAACACATCAAACGCCATGCCCCAATTCATTTTCCTCCCTCCCTCTCCGTCCTCTCTCCCTTGCATCTCGCTGCGAGAGAGAGAGAGGCGGAAAAAAAAAAAAAAGGAGGAAAGTTCCGGGATGGTGGAACCAAAGAGCAAAGGGAGACACAGCGGTGAATACTGAGCGGCAGCTTTAGCCCGGCCCTGCGAGCACTCTGGGTTTAGCAGGATATTTATTCTTTTATATCCAGACAAAAGAGATTGCACATGCCCTCCTGTGCTCGCCAGAGTCACTGCGGTAAATCAGCGAGAAGTATAGCCCGAATATAATCAGACGCCATGATGAGGATTCTCACAAAAGCTCGGCGATAATCCGGCATCAACAATGTGGCAAACGCGGGCCTAACCCGTTGCATGTGGTGAGCGTCCGACTGACAGCGATAATATTTATTTATTCACTTATTTCTGAATAACTCGATGAATCCACTGTTTCCTCTGAGACTCGTGTCTATTTGTCCGAAATGGAACTGATTGTGTTTAACAAAACAATGCGAGTATAAATCGCATCACTAAAAGTCACTTTGTAGGAGAAATCCAGTCGCACACATGATTTTAAAAACGATTTCCTCGACTTGGTAGATGCCAGTCATGTTTCCTCTTCGTCCTCCTCTTCCTCGTGCCCTTTTTTTATTATTATTACATGCAGAAAATCTAATAACGCACACGTAACCCAATCGCTCCACGTCCTCCGTCAGCAGCAGCTTGTGTGTTTATTAAAAGATGGGTTTAGCATTATGCCTTCATTAGATTCTTAATTACAGAAAATTACCATAGTGCCACAAAAAAAAGTATATCTTTGTCCACCAGGAAATATAATAATCATTTTTTTTATTTTTTATTTTTATATATGAAGATATAGGGACTTAATCTCTCTCTTATGATCACTTTGGAGAGGCAGCTCACACCGGTTGTGTACAGTCTCATCTGTAAAGCGTATGTATGGCACTTTAATGGTTGCGATGGCTGTGTGGTCCCTTCCTATGCTGCCTTAAACAAAGCAGGGGTCACCACCCGACAGTTCAGAGAGGATGGATGCTGAGCATATGTTAAGCTCTTTTCACTGATAATCCTATTTTGCTTTGTCAAGTGAAAAGCGTGTTAACGCGGTGTTTATCTTTTATATTTACAATTCATACAGTCATGGTTGGTTACACTGTTTTTGCCGGGTGAGTCGTATCCTCCCACGGCCCTTGAAACAGCTCAAATACTATTTGTTTTATATTAGCAACATTATATATTTACTCGAGTATATTTTTTTGATGAAAACAAAAACAAAATCATATTTTATATGAAGTATTTTGGAAACGTTTGACATGGTTTTGGCACACAGAAAATGTACAAGTCTTTCTTTGCACTTATGTATATAATCTTCAATCAAAATATTAAACATATGCTATAGGTCAATAAGGTGTACTTACAACTGCTTTTAAATATATACCCTGACCTTCAATTAATTAATCTTATTTTATTTAAACCCAGAATCAAAAAAAAAATTTGTCTTGAAAATGTTCTAAATCCAGTTTTTCTATTTATCACACTTAAACCTAAAATTTTAGTTTACATAATCAAACTAAATCAAGACGATAAGACGAGCAGATATGAGATGTAGAGTGCCTTAATTGTACCGATGCTGCATCTGTGCAACATTACGGGATGTGCATATCATGTGACGCCAATATTAAGAAGGTAATCATTTGAAGAGGATGCTGCACACCAACTTATATTATTGAATATAAATTGGATGATTAACGCGCAAATCTAAGCTTGTTTAACTTTGATCTGAATGTCATCTTCAGCTGATGGATCTGTCACACCCTGCCTATAATCAATGGCTCCCAACTATTAGTCCAGTTTGGAGACAACAAAACAAACAAGTGTGTCGTCGTCACAGAGCCACGAGGAGCTAAACTAAATGTCATTCCAACTGTCACGCTGTTAAACACAGCAAATTGAGATAATGAAGCTCTTTTAGGCAACTGGGTGTCTAGTTATATCTGCACCAATCAATAGGCAGGGTAAAAAAAAAAAAAGTCAATAAACATATGCGTGAATTGATTCCATCTGCTTATTATCATATAAAACAGCCTGGTAAATATGCAACTAATTATTGGTGACACTCCAATATCCGATAACCTGCGGGAAAAAAAAGTGACGCTCAGACCTCGACATTCAATACGATATTATTTCACGGTAAATTAGTTTTTGTGCACTAATCTTTTTTTTTTTTTTTTTACCTTTCAGGGTGACAGTTATTAATATTTCCTTCATTCTTCAAACTCAAGGGTAGACAGCTAACATATATATTAGTGATCGGATCACTTTTTTTACAAAGTATACTACTTTGTTGCTGCTGCAGGATAATATTTTAATAAATCATAAATCATGTGCCTCATCACATCTTTTTTTTTCCCACAAAGCCATCCCACTTTAAAAAAAATAAATACAAGTTTTGACGTGTCACTGTCTCCACGTCCATGCCTTCTTTGGCGGTGCGCATCGGCGTCGGTTCAACCGCACGACGTACCATCCCGCCATCTTTTTTTCCAACCCTAATTCCCAGAGCCAAGCAGAATCTCTCGCCTAATCTCCCCCCCCCCCCCAACCCTCACTCCCCCGCACTCACACCCCTATTGGAGTTTGGTAATATGACCTGGAGAGAGAGAGAGAGAGAGAGACGACTGAATTCCCCGTCCCGTATCAGCGGGGTCGCCGGTCTTCTACCTCCCTCCACGAACAAGATGAGCTGTTTTCCATTTTGGGCCCTTAATGCCACTCTGGGCTTCATTTTGCAGATCCCTGATGTGTCACAGTGAAATCATAGCCCGGCCTTTAAACCTGCTTGTTGATCTTGAGATTACTTCCCGACAACAGGTAGCCCCCCCCCACACACACAGTAAGCCCCGTCCGCTCTCGATGGGGAAACCCAGGCGTGGGATGATATTGAGATATCTTCCACTGTTTCCGTCACACACACACACACACTCACTCTCTTCCTCTTGCTCTCTAACCACGGTCGTCCACACAAGTGCTCACAGCTGCTGGCGCCGCTAAGCAGGTTTTAAGACGGGTCCCAGTCGAGCCATCTCTCGCCCAACCAGGAGGCAGAGCCCTGGATCCAGACCTTTTTAAGTGATCATCCTTGTATCATAACAGATTAAGGGCTGCTGCTGCTCCGGATTAGGCCTAATCTAACCTTTATCCGCTTCCGTCTTCACCTGAAACTCGCGGCGACCGAGGAAGTCAATCGCGAAAGGCCCCAGTGACATACAGTGACACTGATCTTCCTTTTCGCGCTCTAATTATCAGGATTAAGAAAAACACTTTCGAGTAATTATTTTCACATGGGATAAACATTAGGCTTGCGCAAGGATTTAGCTGAGCTTTCGTCCAACAAGAAGCGGAGATCGGAGCGAGCTTAGAAGCTCCAGGCAGGCAGATGGAGATCCTTTCTAATCAGGAATAACCAACAAACAGACAACGGAAGAAAACGCGAAGGACAAAGACATCAACGTCCCTTTTTTTGCTTCATTTAAACGATTGGGGATTTTCACCGTTGTGAACACAGTGCACACATAACGCCTTGTCATAAGTATATTTGCATTTCAGATAAGGAAGATGGTGTCTTGTATCTTTTGCTGTTGTCGAAGATTTCATACCCTTTTGCATATCTTAAATCACTGTAGCTGAGTTCTCTTTTTTTTCCCCCAGCGCTGCTTGCTAATGGCTTTGCCAGACAAGTCACACATTTGGAGAATTCTTCTTAGAGGAGAGAGGAAATGTGGAACCATGGGAAAAAAGATGACCTTCAGAGCTTGTTTGATATTATATATTATTTCAATCATACACAATTACAAACTGAAATCATATCACAGCACCAAACTGAGGCCCAGATAACCTTTTAAGGGGACAATTCCCTCAGAGGGCTGACCCCTGACCCCAGGCCTGCCAGCAATCTCCAGCAGGATGACTTGGCTGTGGCTGCAGAGGTTACGTGCACGGACATACACACACACACAAGGACACACACTCTGTCTCTCTCTCTCTCTCTTACCCTTCTCTGACTGTTTCCATCTTGAACATTTAACTGTGTCTGACACATATTAATGCACAAAACCACAATATTCCTGGATAAATCCTGGATAAATATGTATTCATGCGCAATGTGTTGAAAGAATGGTCTTTAGGAAAATTACAATGAGTTGGAAAAGAGGGAGCCTACTACGAGTTCTCTGTGTATGATCTTTCTAGATCCATAAATGTGCATGCACTTTCTGTAAAAAATGTAAACTATGGACATTAGTGCATTTATGTGTGGACCACCTGGGTTCCTGGGAAATAATGCACATTTTATTTATTTTGTTCCCATTAGAAATGTAATTCATAACATCTAACAATGCCATCTTCTCATGTACCCATAGTGACATGGCTACAGTGCAGTAAGTGTTCGGACAGTTATTCCATCACGTACATAAAAACATTAATGAGGTTGCAGACTTTCCGACATAAAGCACATGAACATGTGTCCTGAAAGTGTCAGGTTCTTGTCACAGGGTGAGGCTCAGGCGCAGAGAGACAGGCTGGACGCAATATGAATAACACAAAGGAACTCTTTAATGAGGCAAAACAGTTTACAAAAAAACAACAAGGTCCAAAAAGGGGCAGGCAGGGTCAAACAGGCAGAAACAGGAACACAGACAGGACGACGGGAAAAGGACACGGAACTAGAGACGACAATCCGACAGCAGACAAGGGAAAGACTGACACAATATATAGGGGGGGAAACACAGGTGTACGACATCAGACACTAACGAGACAAGAGTGGCTGAGGGCAGGTGCAGGGAATTAAACAATTAAGACAGAAGACAGAGGAGACATAGGAGACACGGAACACAGGAGAAACAGAACAGGGTGTTACAGAAAGTTCTTCTTCATAACATTAAATATCGATATCTAAATAAGCAACCTTCGAAGCGTCCTTGGGTTTAATTTATTACGAGTCTAACACTCAAAAACTCTGATTCATGAGGACTGTGTTTTGTGGTTTGATGAGATTTGGTTTGACAGTGGCCTGACAACATGGATTCAACATGGATACATTTCTAAACATCTACAGGTTGGAGGAGAGTCACACAACTTCCACATAACATTAAAAACACTCACAATTATGTAAATGTCTCATGTGAAATCACCAGAAGTGATACAAATCTGGCAAAGCACAAGACCCCATTGCTCACGGCAAGAAGCTGGAGTAAGTCGTTCGGACATGGTCCCCAAGAGTGAAACAAGCTATGAGTTCACCGTTCCACTGTATATATATATATATATATATACGTACATATATATATATATATCAGTGGACTTCAAGTGTTACAATATATGTATATATATACATATACAGTGAAGCCAAAACAATGTAAAACATAAACTATACGTAGCGGCTTCACCGTACACCAGTAGACGACGATCAGTCCATCTGTATTCAGCTTTATTTTACAGGAATAAATGAATAATGAATAACTAGTTTGTTCCCGACATACTACAAACGTCAGCACGTTCTTATCAATTGAGGACATCCTGTTACAAACATATGCTAAAAGGGACATTTGAGCTGTTTCACTAGAATAATTCAATATCGATAACGACAACAGCAGGACACATTGTCCCACCAATTAGGTTGTTGATCTGCCCATTGTGTGACACCACATGATTACTCGGCTGTAGTTGGCTCATTTATATAAACCCGATAAAAGCCAGGACAGGGCAGGACCTAATGAGATTTATCGCCAAACTAATTTTCCAACACTCATCCAGGAAATGACAATCTTGTTCCTCCAAACTCTGATTAATCTCCCCGAAGTGAAGTGAACCTTTTCTGTGTTGCCACTAACCCCTCGCTACCCTCTGACATCGCCCCCGCTGCTAAAATGAAGACCTCTTGTGTCCACCTGCCCTCGGCCGCTACTCAGAACCAGATGTGTCGTGGCTTTGATGTGGACCAACCTTTTTATTCTCGGGTCAGGGAAGAACAAAAAGGCCAGAGCGGGGCCCTTCGGGAAGCCACAACACACACACACACGGTGCTTTTGGGGGGGTTTTCAGCGCAAGCATCGCATACAATTGTGAAAAATGTGAATTCTTTAACTTTGTAGCCACTCCATGATCAGTCATGTGAAGGGGGGTGGGGGGTCCGGGTGCGGTGAGACAGATGTTTTCCTCTGCTGGGGTCTTTTTGAGTCTGCTCTCAGTTTCCCTCAGAGGCAGACAACACTCATGTCGAAAAGTCTTGAGTTATGGCCATTATTCTCTACCTTTCAGTTAATGTTCCTTTCTCGCTTTCATTTATTCTGAATGACAAATGACCTACAGTTACATCCAGAAAGTTATCATTAACATACTGGATCAACATGCAAGTGCACTCGTGACCCACTTGCCAGAATGAAACACCAGCAGAGTACTTTCTGTGAACCACGGATGCTCCGAATCTGGATGTTTATGAAACAAGAAAAAGTTTTAGAGATATAAAATGTTAGTGTGTGGCACTTTATCCGTTTCAGAATGGCATGTTATGTTTAGGTTTAAGCAAGTAGGCGTCAGTGTATTACTTTGGGTTTCACGTGGGACGGGAACACCGGTCTACTGGACTAAGGTCCTGCTTTTGATGCAGGCATCACACCGTCCTCCCTACGAGGAGGTTCCAAAACTAATTTGTGATAGATTGATTATAAACAAACGTAATCCAGGATAAATGACGCAATTGGCAGACAGTGTACATGAGTAAATTGAGAATGTCATTTTTAGGAGATCCGTCTGGACATTGTTGTACTTTATCTCACACAATTACATTTATTCCACAACAGATATTCTCATATACAAATGATTGATAGTCACCTGAAATGTGTTTTGCTCTAAAAAGAAAATGTTCATTTTAGTTGACCTTTTAATGAAATACAACAATATTGACCATTTTTAAATTGCTTGTACTAGGATAAGTATCTTATTTGTATACTTATACTTAAGTTATTAGCTTTTAATCAGTACATTACTATAATCCCCAGATTGAAATCTTAAAATTATGATTCCTTGTTACGTGACAACCGCTTTAAATTGGACGAGTTAAAGCCAGACTTTTAGACGAGTAGTGACATTGATCCAGAAAAATATTTGTGCGCTTAACAATGTAGCCGTGTGCAATTAGGCAAAGTATTAAACAAATAACGATATTTTCTGATTTACAGATGTCATCCGCTGTATCTTTTAAAATGTGAGTGACCTTCCAGGTCCCCTGTGTTGACCCGTCTTCCTTGTAACTCACCACCATCTCCTCCCCCCCAGTTCTGTATGTACAGAACATGTTCCATTCTTTTAGTTTGTTTTAAAGACAGCAATGCAACCGGCCTAACGACGAACCTCAGACTGTAGCTGAAGGCGAATGCGGCATGAGAAGGTGAGTTTCTCCTTTTTCCCAAAGCTCCGTTGGAGGTAAAAGAAATCACCGAGACTAGACATGCCACTGGGCCATGCAAACAGGAATGAGACATTAATGGATTACTCAGTCAGGAAAGAGGAATCTCTTTCCTACTTTGTTGGGCTTAGGCAGTATGTCTGAATATGGAGCTTGAAAGAATTGCTTTTAAAATAACTTATATTTAGGGCTTTGGTTCAGGTTGTTGTCCCATAATTACCTGTTGTTTATTCAAGGGATGGGCATGTGTGGTGTGGTGTGGACTTCCTGCACAAACAGGAGGGACCAAAACAAATCCAAGGTGCACCGATGAGACACTTAAGGAGCTGTCACAACGAGGGTTGAATAATATCGGCCAGTAAGTGGGAACATAAGTCACAACTTGGCGTTTTTTTTGCTATATGATCAACAGCTCACCTGATTTGTAGTGACGACACAAGTCAACCCGCCTCGTACTGAAGCACATTCAGGGTGAATAAATGTATTAAATGATGTTATTTGCTGCCACTTATCGGAAAGATTGCAAGTTATTTAGTTTTTTTAAGTATGACTCACTTGAACATTTAGTTACTCACTAATATCAATGTTTCAATTACATAGATAAGGGTTTTAAAGGATATTTAATCAAGCTTTTGACATCATCTGCATGATGATTCTATTGACATATTTAGGCAAACGATCATCTAACCAGTTTCATAGTAGAATGTAACTTTTAACTGCAAGGAGGTACTAAATAAGACTAAATAAGACAGGCTGTCTGTAAAACAGCCTGTCTTATTTAGTTGCCGGCGTGTTGGCTGGAATGTGTCCTTTCTGGTGAACTAGAGTGTGGTAACCTCTGACAAGTCACAAGTCACAAGTTGAAATTTAAAGGTAGTTTGTTTTCTCTAGCTGGGCTTGGTTAGCAAAGGAAACATTTGACGCACATGCAACATTTATACACTTTCTCAAGAGCATAAGTGCAGTTTACTTAGTCTCTTGTCACAGAGGCAAAAGGTCAGAGAGAGGTTGGTGTTTGGAGAAGCACATTAAATGTTGGTTTACCCCTCAGAGTTGTTTTTGAGCCTTTATTGGCCACAGCTGGCTTCTGTATGACGAATGCTGTATTATTGTATTCAGTTATCACATTCAACTGTCCTTTGGCACATTCCATCAGAGCATCAAAAGGCCTCGACGCTGAGAAGGAAGAGTGTGAAGACGAGCACCAAGCAAAATAAAACATAACTCTTAAGCACATTCAAAGCATTGTTTACGTGGCACAACTCCTAACCACAACCACCCAGTCGGCCTGCTATTGCTATCTATATATCTGTACTTTACGTTTGCTAATATATTAATGCTCAGAATTTGGGATACGGCCCCTTTTACACATTGGCATTGGAAAATAACAAATATGGTCGATGAACGTAATCGGGGGTTTTGTAAAAAAATGTCTAATACCCAATATAATTTTATTTATATATGTTTATTTATTTTATTTATTTTATTTGTTTTATTTATTTTATTTTATTTATTTTATTTATTTTATTTATTTTATTTATTTTATTTATTTTATTATAATGTGGAAACCACTGCGCCAGTGGTTGCACTGGCAGTCAAGTCGTTTCTGAAGTCGACTATCTCATCGATTGGAGGTTCAATTTATGAATTTCTTTTGTTTGGTTTAGTTCACACACCACATTCTCACACACTTATTAAGAAACAGCTCGGGCTTTGTGGGGGAGGGAAACGATAAAGTCCCCGATGTCCAATCCAATAACCTCGTCTATGTCGGCGTCCTATATCTGATCTACGAAAAGTAATAAGGAAACACAGAGAAATCTTTTCATCTGCCGCTCTGAATGTAAAACTAAAGAACAAACGGTGTGTCGTTCTTCGCTCTTCCCCGTGTGTGTGTCTGTCACGTCTCCCACGGCACGGTCCACTCATCAGCAGTAATTTGATTTTGTCAGCGCTGATGACAATGATGGCGATAATCCCCCGCTATGCATTCACAATGGAATATTTCCCAGTAGCCTCTATTGATCGGTACTGTTATTTGCCAGGAGGATCAGTGTGATAATTAAAAACTAAACACATTTAGCATCTCACTTCCAAGCTTTTATTACCTCTGATGGTTCAGCCGGGGGAAAAAGAAAAGGTCATGTTGAAGAACAGGGTGGCCGACGGGTTTGACAGGTCCCAATTTGTTTTGGATACGATGGATTGTAATTTATTGTATGAATACAGATTAGTTGGTGATGATGTTTTTACCTCAGACATCCTCTGAGATACCAAAAAAAACACCAGCGTGTTTGAGGTTATTTCGATTTTTTTTGCAACGTTGCAAAGAAAGACGACGATATAAAAAAGAAATTGTGATACAACGCATCATAGTGTATCTTAGAGATGAAGCTCAAACTACTTAAAGTCCATCTCAACTCTGAGATACGGTCCCAGAGTGTACATCCCAAAACCTTTAGAGCTGCGGGATCAAACACCGGTAGTCAACTCTGTGAGGTCAAAATGTGGCTCTCTTGAGTTAAAGTTAGAGAAGCAAATGGGGAGATCTTTAGTTCGACTTCTGTCTTCAACTACCAATAGCAAAATCCTTGTTCCAATTACAAGCAATATATATATAATAACCATGTGCCATGTGTTATGGGCTGCTACCAATCTGACTCACACACAACTAGAGTACATCCAAAACAGTGTGCTGGTCCTCTGGCATGTTCAGCGATTATACTGCAGTACAAAGACACCAATGCAGCACACGCAATCAATAAATCACATCTGTCAGTCAACACGTCTAATAAGATCATAGCGCCCGACATACCAGGGCTCCAGAAAAGTGATAACACAGTCCATATGGCGGGCAGATCAGAACCATTTTTCTTTTCCACGCGTCCGTCTGCGTGCGCTGCGAAAAAACGTACATTTTAACAAGCCGTGTAATCTTTAGTTCAGGCTTAAAATATACATGCACAATAATGCCAATTCCGTGTGTCAGCTGCTTCTTACAGAGTCATCTTTATTCGAAGATATTTTTTTTTATTTTTTACATTCGCTTTTCTAAGTTGAGGCCTGCATAGAGGTTGGTGGGGGATGGGGGGCTCAGCTTAAGATGAATGGACTAAGACAAATGGCTTCCCTCGCTGCTATTTGGCAGCTGGGGCCCTCAATGGCTCCCTGAAGACGCAACACTTAAAGAAGCACAATAAGGTGGCGGGGGGGTGGGGGGGGCTCTCTGCTATAGTCCAATAGCACTGGACATGATAGACAAGTCTGTAATCTGAATTCACGGCTGTCTGGCCCTCGTTACTGGGGGACACAGCGAGGGTCCAATGGCTCCCAGAGGTAAAGGCATGACGCCGCAGATATCGGTAAGTTTCATGACAATACTTTATCACTTCTGTCTCATAGAGGGCGGGGCAACATCCCATCTTTAATCAATAACACCCCGGATGCTGAAGTATAGGAGTTAAACTATACTAGTTCAGCGGTCTTATGATAGACATTTACAAACAATGCTTCGCCCCATGTTGGCATGGCAGTGTCGAATCCTTAGACGGGCTTGAGAAAGTATTTAAGTGTTCTGTCCCCCGAGTTCACGCTGCCTTATTACCTTCGCATTGAAAATGCGGAAGGTAATGTTTTGATCGCCGTGTATTTATTTATTTGTATGCGTGTTATTCGCAAAACTCAAAAAGTATTGAACCGAATCGCATGAAATTTGGTGGGATGATTGGTTATTATCCGGGGACCATTTGATTAGATTTTGGGATCAATCGGGTCAAAGGTCAAGGTCAAGGTCATGGAAAGGTCAACATCTTTTTTTTACCATAGGACGATACATTTGTGTCCAATTGGCATGCAACTAATGCCAAAATGTTCATAATTCAATGCCCAATCTTGTGATATGTGAAGGTATGCGCTCTACCGAGTGCCCGTTCTAGTTAGAGCCTGTTTTGCAAAGTAGATCCTAAATATACTGTAGTGGGATCCAGACGTCTTTGTGATAACTAGGACATTAGGAGAGCACATCTGGACACATTGAAAAGCATCCCACATCCTGATATGAAATAATATCTCAATAGATTAATCTGATTCTGTGTCTGAATCGAGTTTGCATTGGCAACATTTAAAAAGAACAGGAAGGTACGTGAGGAAATATGCTGCGTTTTCTTGCTCAGAGTCAGAAGATACGATATAAACCACTCCTCCATCTGTCTGAGGAATTTGAAGCAACAGGCTGTTAGCTTTGCATAGTTTAGCACAAACACTGAAAACGATCATTGATTGATCAATAAAGAAACTTACATTTTAGATATCGGCCTTGCTGGTTGTCTGGCAGCTGATTTCAGTAAAAATACAAATGTATTATGTGTTGATAGGTGGACTTTATACATCTGAACACAGTCACACCAGCAGTTTCCCCCTGCTGCCAGTAGCTGTGCCAAGCTAAGCTAATTGGCTGCTAATAGCTGTAGCTTTAAATTTAAAAGACGTTTATGACAGTGGCATCGATCTTCTTATCCAACTCTCCTCCAGAAAGCGTGAGAATATTTCCCAAAATGTCCAATTATTGCTTTTACAATCTCCACTTTTATGTTCCACGGATATGTACACTACCGTTCAAAAGTTTGGGGTCATCCAGACAATTTCGTGTCTTCCATGAAAACTCACTTTTATTCATCAAATGAATTGAAAATTGAATAGAAAATATAGTCAAGACATTGACAAGGTTAGAAATAATGATTAATATTTGAAGTATTAATTTTGTTCTTCAAACTTCAAGCTCAAAGGAAGGCCAGTTGTATAGCTTATATCACCAGCATAACTGTTTTCAGCTGTGCTAACATAATTGCACAAGGGTTTTCTAATCAGATATTAGTCTTCTAAGGCGATTATCAAACACAATGTACCATTAGAACACTGGAGTGATAGTTGATGGAAATGGGCCTCTATACACCGATGGAGATATTTCATTAGAAACCAGACGTTTCCACCTAGAATAGTCATTTACCACATTAACAATGTATAGAGTGCATTTTTGATTAATGTTATCTTTATTGAAAAAACAGTGCTTTTCTTTGAAAAATAAAGACATTTCTAAGTGACCCCAAACTTTTGAACGGTAGTGTATATATATATATATATATATATATATAATAAATATAAAAAACAGTGGCCACTTCAGCACCGAGCAGCTCAAGATCATTCAGCGCTCTGCAGTCGAACACAACTCACGAAAGCATTTTATCTGTCTAATAAATTAACGGCGCGGCCATAGGCCTTCGCCGAGAGCAAACACAAGCACTCCCCCGGGGGAGGCAATTCACAGGGAAAGAGAGGAGGAGGGGGGGAGGGGCAGTGCATCAGGCCACCGCTTGGACGGATCAAATTGACCTTAAAGACTATCCAGTGTGAGATGCAGCAGAAATTGATGGCCGTGTATCAATGAGGTGGAGACAATGAGGGCGAAAGGTAAACGTCCCAGGGTAGATGTTTGTGCATGTGCGTGGCCCGAGTTTACACTGGGCCTCTCGCCGCGTGTGTGTGCGTAAATCATGAATATCCTCGTGATGTTTAAGGCCCCTTTGGAGCGATTTCGCCTATTTTATTAAGCAGTAACAATTTACACATTTCAGTGGAAGTGGATATATGGCATGCTGTTGGAATGGATCCTTTCATACGTGACCGAATCCGATGATGGATGTGGCATTACTAATCAAATTCATTGGGGGGTAGCCTCTTGGGAATTTAGCCGGGGTGAAGTCAAGCCTTGCATGTTTATGGGATGCAACACAATGGCAATTAACAATGTTAAATTATAAATGTTTTCCATAAACTCAAGTAATAATTGATACGCAGGTGCATAATTCAAAACACTGTATAGTTTGTATTTAGCCCGGACGAGATCAAATCAAAAGAGACACATCAACATGAATGATTGACGATGAAATCACTGGACCATAATATGGATTTCCATTGAGATGCATCCATCTCTCTCTCTCATCACTTCATTTTAATACCTTTTATGTTTTAGCTAGGGCCTATAGGGCTGACCTAACATGGCACATGTTGACATGTCAGTGTTTTCGCCGTATCATATTTCATAAACAACCTCTACATGTTCCAGCATCTGAACTTCTCATCTAAAATGTAAAATATGTCAAAGCTGGGCAATTGCAGTTTATAGAAATATCACCTGCTGCATCTTTTTTTTTCTTCGTAATCTCAGCTTGATTGTTGGACAAACTGGTCAGAATAAGGAGGTCTCCCATTTGAATAAGCAAAGCCCTGCTGTAATTGGGGTGCACGTATTTTCAACAAAAACACGGGAAGATGAATCACGACAAACCATATTCGTCCAGACAGATGAAGGCAGAAATCGACCTGATTCCCAGATGTGTGCCGCCCCCCAACACACACACACACACACACCCAGCCCCCACTCCCAGTTATTCACGTAACCTCCGAGACTATAAGGAAATGAAAAAGGATTAGTGGGACTCTGAATCAACGAAATGACTTTAAATGACTTCTCCGGGTAGCCAGAGGCCAGGCGAGCAGCATGTTTAAGTTGACATTTCAATTGTACAAGTAATTTGCATTCTATTTGACTCCAAATGACACCTCCATAATAAGGATTCCAATAGCAGTTTTTTATTTCCTCAGTTCAAAGATGAGACGAAGGAACGTGGATTAATCAAGGTATGTCGGAAACCTGTCAATCTGTGACCCAAAAAAAAAAAAAAAAAAAAACCTTGAACAATCTGAGGTCTTAACTTCAATCAAATTCTTAACGTGTCCACTCAAGACACCAAGCAAATCCTCAACCGTTGCACCGCACCGTATTAAATAAAGATCACTAACTGAACACATGTATCTGTAATATGGCAATCTGGTGAAATTAGAAATGAAAAAAAAGAAAAAAGAGGAAATGATTGCTTTTGAGGTTATAACATGAAGCTGTAGAGAGTGAGTTTAAAACTGGTGTGATCCTGTTGCTAAGCTACTTGGTAATGTCACTGAAACATCATTCTAATTGTTTGGAGTCACATGTCCTCTGGATGGAGTGTTTCATGGTTCTATTGTTTTCTACAGAGTACGAATTATGTCTAAATGCTGAATGCAACATTCTGTGATGGCAATAAACAACATTTTCACGGTAGATATTTGGGTTTTATTTAGTTTCCGAATCACTTCCAGCACAACAAATACAATTTTCCAAGTATGGAGAACCCAGTCATACGATCTAATACCAACTCCTAACAGTATTCTTGTATTTTCAGAATAAGTGGGAAAAACTTGTCAAAGGCTTGCTCACTATTTAATTAGTTTCTATCACAAATCCACTCTTTTAAATAATGTTCATATATACATCCGTCCATATCAGTGGTATGATGTGTCAGAACACAAGAAAAATGAGACCTAATTTGCCTTTTTCTTTAAGAAAAGTATTTTTAAGATGCTCATTGTTATTACCAAGCAGTCCTAACGCTGTCTGTTATTACACAAAAAGTAAGTAGTAAAGAGGAAAATACTTAATATGTGAGAGAACATTATTTCTTAGACTATTAAACTGAGACAATTTCTTGAAGTTAGCAGAACAGACTGCTGGGTGTTGTGTTTGAGGTCAGCGTGGAAATCCTCCAGTAGAACAAACTAATGCTGAAGACGTACAGTATTTGATTAAGTGTAAGATGTGTTCATTGCTATGTGTGTGAATGAAGGACTGAGAAACACTCAGTGCATTTCTTTGTTTTCAACATACAGTTGAATCCGATAGAAGCAAATCCAGTCATTTCATTGAGGATAAAAAGACTGAGCTGTTTTCAAAACCCATTTTTTTTAGATTTGTGTTGGGACGTCGCGTTAACAGAAATGTAATAGTCTGTACCAATACCAGTAACATTCTACAATTCTCTAAAATCTCACGTACTTTAATATTATTGTTTGCATTCTGTTTGTCACGCTTTTTATTATTAATCCCTGATGTTTCTCTCTAAAAAAAAAAGTTACTCTGGACCTGCAGCACTGTATGAAACCGACTATGTATCATGTATAATATACGAATCGGTCCATGGTAACTGAGAGTGTTATATATGCATTATCATCAAGAATGTAAACATCTAATCTCTACATATTACAAGGAAACTTCGTACACGCCCGGTTCAGTCCAAAAACACGGGAACTTGAGGATCATCAGGATAACTTCCTTTAAATCACTTCTTAAACCCCATTTTTATAGAACAGCTTTTAAGTGATGTCGTCCTTTCAAGCTGTTCGTTGGTTCCCCAAATTTAATTTGTCCGTCGTTCTTTATTTTGTATTTTTATTGGACCATTTGTTTTGCCTTCTTTCTCTGTAGAGCACTTTGTAAACTCCGTTTTTAAAGGTGCTATATACATAAAATATTAATATTATTATCATTATGATCTGTGCAGGTCAAGTTTCTACACCACGCCAGGAACTAAAACATAATAAAACAAGTTAGCTTGTCGTGATGTTTTCTATCCACCAAGAAAGAAAAAAATATAAATAAAAGTGCCTTTCAATGAAGCGTCTTTGCACTGCAGCACAGTCGCACTGTACCTGCACTCACACCCGGTGTCCTTTGATCTTCTGGTGAGAAGAGATGCCGAGACGACTTCTCACCTGTGCGAAGCAACAGCAAGGAGACCTGCATCCATCCCATAATGATCCGTCTGATATCATCCTCTTGCTTTACGACACACACCACGCGTCACGGCAACCCTTCAGTCTACATTTAGACATCGTGGTTATGCAGCAGTATAACAGGACTATACTTACCCTCAAGCTCTCTCTCTCTCTCTTTTCCCCCTCCTTTATCGAACTAGGTACTCAGTTGTCACCTTTCTATCTATTTTCTCAAGGTCAGGACATGATGGGTGGATGGCCAGACGCGACACAGAGGTAATGAGTTTGGAATGGCATTTAGAGCAGCGAGAGGCTCGGGACTCGCTCCTGACTCATCACGCTATGGATTCAGAAAGAATAGACAGTGTTAATGAAAATATCTATGGCTCCATCCACGGCTCGTGGAAGAGAAGAGAAGAAGAAATAAACTGCCGTGGGAGGCAAAAATCATTTCGTCTCATACTAATTATGAACATCAGTTGAGCTGATTTGAAGCCAGAGGAGCAGCCACGTTTAGGGGAGCTGGTCTTGGTGTATTTCACCGTGGATAACCCTTCTGTTGACTTCAGATATAGCAACGTTATGAGAATGACACAATAAAAGGCCACTCTGTGAAAATAAATTGATCTGAATTAAATAAAAACTTCATTTCCAGTTTTGAGAAACACGTTCAGGGACCGCATCGACGGTCAAAAAACATCAAACATGTTGTTCTTTCGGTTTTTATGAGTGTATTCACTATTGACCATTACATGGTTTAACAACCTATATATTGTTTTTCATGTGAGGTTTTATTCATCTACACACATTCAGGCAGAAAAACATATTTTTTTAAGGATTTAAGGATAAGCCTGTGAAAAGTGAAACGTGAAAAGTGATCGTACGATGGATATAAATCTGCCTTCTGAGACATAATCTTTCCAAAAACTACTTGTTTGAGGGTTTTTATGATCTGCTGAGCTTAGCTGAGTTTAAATATCATGGATTTTGCCACTTTGTCAACATTCTGCTGGTTAATGAAGATATTTTGATGTCATTGCGACTGTGCCACACAGAAAACTATGTGATGGTTGCTATATCTCATTGGATAAGATCTCACTCCGTAGATATTTGGATTTGCGAACCAGAGGGTCGCTGGTTCAAATCCCCACACAGCTCAAGTATGAAGTGTGTACTGGGAGCAGGAGTGGTGCTACCTCCTGGTCCCTGCCAAAGTTCCCTTGAGCAAAGCGCTCCCAGGGCAGCTATATGGTAGCTCACATTAAGATGGGTTGAATACAGATGTGTAACTTCACCATGTCATGTGCTATGTACAGCATGTGACAATCATTTTGTTATTTTTCCATCACTCAATTGCTGCACGCGTGATATTAAACATTATAGGTCTTCCCATTATCTAGCTACCTTCATATAATATAAGTAAACTAGAACGGGCACTCGGTAGAGCGCATATCTTCGCATATCTCAAGATCGGGCATTCAATTATGAACATTTTGGCATTAGTTGCATGCCAATTGGATAAAAATTGACCGCGCTATGGTAAAAAGACGAGTTTGACCTTTCCATGACCTTGACCTTGACCTTTGACCCGATTGATCCCAAAATCTAATCAAATGGCCCCCGGATGATAACCAATCATCCCACCAAATTTCATGCGATTCAAGAAGATTTTTACCTTTTCATGACCATGACCTTGACCTTTGACCCGATCGATCCCAACATCTAATCAAATGACCCCCGGATAATAACCAATCATCCCACCAAATTTCATGCGATTCGGTTTAAAACTGTTTTTGTTATGCGAATAACACGCATACAAATAAATAAATAAATAAATAAATAAATACACGGCGATCAAAACATAACCTTCCGCATTTTCAATGCGAAGGTAAAAAACATATACACAATACACATATTACGCAATCAGTGATACGCGTCATATCGTGAATTCACTCCACAGCCTCGAGCAACATTATGTAACATTTCTATTTCGTTTGGCACGAATAAAAACAAATTGAAACGGCCACGTTTACACTGGGGTCCTCAATATCGTCTCCGGGGGCAAAGAGGTCATCGCATGGCGTACGCACTCGGGGAGGAGAAACGGGTTCAGCCGGCCAAAGCGACGCATCAACGAAACCGTGTTGCTCCCCGCGATGCATTCCACGCCGGTGTTTGCTCTTGTAAATGTCCCCTCGCACCCGCGGGGCATACGTCTCCTACGCGCGGCCCCCGGAGAGCCAGCGGAGAGACAATCATGTTTGGGCCGCCCACGAATGAGCGATTCTTTTCAATTGGCCTGTCAGCATCCCGGAGAGAGAGAGAGAGAGAGAGAGAGAGAGAGCGATAGCGACGCGTTCCCCGAGCCTTGCGCCTCGCTCGCGATCTCTCTGCCGCTCTGCTCACGAGAGAGAAGAGGGAAAATGCTTGTTTACCCAGAAACCAACGGGCCTCGCTGATTGCCATCCCGACGGTAATGGCCGAGGATGAGGCGGATCAATAGCCATCTGCACCCATTCCTAAAGCAATAACAATCACTAGGAAAACTCATTTACTTTTACTTACCTTTGCTTTATTTTGTTTTAACAACAGGACGGCCAGTTGTGATGAAGATGGGATTTGACTGGACAGTGCGGTTGTGGTTATGGATCTTTTACGACTGTATTGCCTTTTTTCTTCTTTCTTTTCTTCTTTTAATTGCCGGTAACAATCATCTCTACTTGTGTTTACTCATGTGACCTTGAAGTATGGACACTGATGGAGAGAAAGGGGCTTTCGCGTGGTGTGTTACAGGATACCAGTTTATGGCCTCAGGGAAAAACATAAAAACTGTTATTATTACAAAGATGATGTATTTTTCTAGCTTTCTTAAAATACACGGCATCCACCACCAAGGCATTTGGTTCTCGACTTAAACGCCATCTCACTTCATTTGGAAAGTTATTAATATTGATATACAGCCTGGCGGCACAGTACAATAGAGGAAAAATATTTAAAATAAAATGTATATACATAATTTGATGTTCGTGATATTATTATTTTTTTCTAAGTTATCAGTAGTTCACATTTGTCTTTTATTATAATTTTTACTATGTCTCTTTCTTTTTCTTTTTCTTTTGGTTTTCTTTTTCCTGTTCTGGTTTTGTTGTTGTTGCTTGTACGACATTTTATGTTTTCATCCATATGTGTCTGTACTGTCTGTGTGCCTGTAGTAGTTGGGAGGGGCGGGGCTAAAGGGTTAGGGGAGGGGCCGTCCAACTCCTCATCTCAGAGGAGCCTACAGACCTCGGTCTTTGGACGGTCCTCCATTCGTACATTTTTTCTGTTGTTAATGTCTGTCAGTATGTATACGTTATGTATGTACTTATGGCAAGTAAATTACTTTCTTACTTACTTACACAATTTGTTCCAAACAACAAACACAAAAGGGGTCAAAAAGACGAGTTAAACGCGACATTATTATTATGTGTGTGAGCGTGTGTGTGTGTGTGTGTGTGTCAGCACGTGGATGTGCGTGCTCTCACTTGGTGAAAACAGGAAGTTTAATAAGAGTTTGTGTGTTCTGCTGAACTTGCCTTGGAGCCAGTTCACAAATCCTGCTGCAGTCAGAACCGCCAGCTCTCCCAGGTGAACCACTCTCAGATCAAATTATCTCCGGCTCTCTCGGAGAGAGAGAGAGGGGAAGGAAGAGAAGAAAAAAAAGTTGCTTTATTTATTGAAAAACACTTCACCCCTATCATTTAATATTCACTTGAATATTGCACTCCAGCCCCGTACTGAACCGCTACCGTACACTCCTTTTGGTCTCGCCAGTGTTTTTCCTGATGCGAGGTGAATTACGTTTCTGTATCTGTTCCATTCTGTGGCTGTTGTTTGATTCCATCTCCCAAACTAAACACCCGTCCTGGCTGCCCTCTGGCTAACCTTGCAAGCTTCTGGGAATGATATTTCTTTACTTTGGCACACCGCTGACCCTGCTGTGTATTCTTTTTTTTTCTTTCTTCTTTTCTTTTTTATGACGCTGTCACGCTAAATGTGCACGACTGTGGACAATTTGTCAGACCTCGCTGTGTCAGTATGAGACAGTTTGGCCTCGATGGTGCATCTTTGATATACAGCATGCTGTAAATACTGCGTGGATAATATTCTGTTCACTGTTTTGAAGTCAAAACTAGTTTTTTGTGCTCACCATCTGGACATTTACTTCACGTTTGATAAACAAAAAAAACAAAAACCCTGGTGGAGTCTTTTCATTTCGCTCAGAAATTGACATTGTTTGGTATTTCAAATTTGAAAATATTATAATATATCAACATAATATAACTGGCCATGCATACAAACACTGTTTACAAGAGTGCAAAGTGAGGGGAAGTATGCCCAACTGTTGATTCCTGATCAATTTATAATAGTTTGCTATGCAAGGATCAGTCCATTCGGCTAGTTTTAATTTCATATATATATATATATATATATATATATACATACAGTATATACTTATTTATTTATTCATTTATATATATATTTATTATATATATGTATATGTATATATATATATGTATATGTATATATATATATATATATATATACTTTTTTTTAAATGTATAAATTAAAGAATATACTGCAATAAACCACAGAAAAAGAACTGAATAACCAATATGACGACGAGTGGCTTCTTCTTTCTGCCACTAGTCAGCACAGAGATGACCATTTTGATGGGGCAGTCACAGCTGTACGTGAATTCAGCACCTCACCGGGCTCTGCCCTAAAAGGTTTGGAACACTTTGCAATTAATCATCCGGTTTATGCACTGCAACGAGTATTGTTTCCAAATGTATCGTGATGCCAGACCTTTGAAGGCATCCGTGTCTCCCATCATGCCATCCCCACAGTGGGAGACATGAGATGTCAGCTGTAAATTAGGTGGCACACACGGTGACCCCGCACTGTTCCAGCTCTGGTTAATCCGAGGCGAGGCACACAGAGGACACAGATGGACACATTGATCCCTGTGACTTAGGTGCTCAAACACCCTATTTATGTAATACACACCATATCCCAATTTGTGGATGCCACGAGTATAGTCATTTGGGCTGGTTGACTCTCCGGCAAATCGGTGTAGAAAACGCTCGGCGTGATCATGGCAGGAAATGGAACTGATAGAGATAGATAGATAGATATATACTTTATTAATCCCCAAGGGGAAATTTGTCGTCACAGTAGCAGCACCAATAAACTAAACACACGAGAATAAAATATAAAATATAAAAAACAGGGATGAAAGATATAGATGTATACAAGTAAAATATAAAATACAAAATGAAGTATATATATGTATATAAAATGAAACATATATGTCTATATATACACACACACAAACAAATATAACTATATGACTAAACAAAGTATACAAAGTAAAATATAAAATACAAAATAAAATATATATGTATATATATATATACAACATATATGCATACACAATACAATACTCATGACTGCAGTGTAAAATTAAATTAAATATAACAATATTAAATCTAGACAGAGTGTGCAAAATGCAAAGTGTGTGTATGTGTGAAGTGGAAATAAATGAAATGTGTGAAGTGCAGATCAACATAGTGCACTAACTGCTCCATCTAGCAGTATTAATGTCTCGCTGTATGAGGAATGGGAGCTATCCAAAACACATCGGTGGTATGAGAACCGTGATCTTTGAGCTTAAATCGGCTACGGATGCCGCGGTGCTCCGGTTTGTTGACTGCGCTAACTGAACCCTGCACAGCAGCTTGAAATATGGACCAACGGGTCCATCATGCCCGTTGGCTGTGTTGCCTTGTGATCACATTTTCTCCTTTTTTGTCTTTCAAGTTTGCCTCACATAATTAAAATGTGGAACCACTTAAGACCGTCTCTTTCATTACCTTCGCATTGAAAATGCGGAAGGTTATGTTTTGATCGCCGTGTATTTATTTATTTATTTATTTGTATGCGTGTTCCTCCCATAACAAAAAAAGTTTTGAACCGAATCGCATTAAATTTGGTGGGATGATTGGTTATTATCCGGGGACCATTTGATTTGATTTTGGGATCGATCGGGTCAAAGGTCAAGGTCAAGGTCATGAAAAGGTCAACATCTTCTTTTTACCATAGCGCGGTCAATTGTTATCTAATTGGCATGCAACTAATGCCAACATGTTCATAATTCAATGCCCAATCTTGTGATATGCGAAGGTATGCACTCTACTGAGTGCCATTCCAGTTTAATTTTAAAAAGGGCTTCAAGGTGCTGACCGCGAACAACGTCCGTCAGTTTGTGCCCAACCTGGGACTCATTGTACGTCACAAGCCATCGAACTTTTCCTCTCATAACTATGGCCACTCGAATTAAGGAGTACAACTATTAAAACAATTGATGATATCTGGGCTCTAATGGTTGGTTTCTAAAACTTCATGTTCACTCAAACTGCTTTCCTCGTGACCCCTCCGTGACCTTTATCCAAGTCGCTCTCTCTTTTCACACCCGTTGTGGTTGATGGATGTAAACTACCTTCTAAAGTCTTGACCCTCCAACAATGTGCTTAAACAAGTCTCTCTATCTATTTTGGGCCGATGTGGATGTTTTGCTGCCTTTACTAACCAGCTTACATGCATTTTAAAACACATTAGTCCACTCAGAGCTGGAGTGCAACATAACTGTGGTTTAACAGAACATAATCACAGTGTTACTACTGCAGTCCTTTATTATCCACGGATGGAATCTAGGTTCGGCGGTTTGCTCCTTTCCTAAAAGTGTGTGGTGATAAAATGAACCGGAACCTGTGTGTGGGTTTCTCTAAATATGTTTGCATGTATGTCCATGTGCTATAAACTTAGCCCACAGTCCTATACGGCCTTTATCAGCATCGGGCTGCAGAAACAGCTGCAGCCTTTTACCAGGAACCCCGGGACAGCTGCTCGTCCACACAAACACACACACACAGACTATTTAATACACACACACACACACACACTCTCCTCAGCCTCTTTCCAATCCTCTTGTATCTATCCCAGGTGGAATTGGGTTGAACAATGGCATGATGGGAAGGGTGTTGTTTGGTGGGCTTGGTGGAGAGTGGAATCCTCCCCAAGGTGACCTCTGAGGGGTGGTGGGGGAAGAGTTGAGGGCTTTGACGGTGTAATGGACTGGTGTAACTCTGGCCAGAGATGCTCAGCAGAGTAATGACACCATCTCGATGCCGGGAGGCCAAAAAAAAAACGCACGAGTACAATTTATTTGAGGTGTTTTCTTTTCATTGCTGAAATTGAAAGTTGACATGGTCATTTTTGCTGTATGTGTTTACAGCAATTTCCCAACCCCAAAGGCCCTCAGAAGTTAATGGACTTATATAAAACATTCATGAGAATCCATGATAACAAATACAAATAAAAAACACACTTCCATCTTTTCACAAACTCATTTAAGATGCACTTTTGCACGTGGGTGGATGGATTTGTTTCTATCCAACAGCTGTGCTACAAAGACGAAAGGGGGAACAGATGTGTCCTGATTGCACGGTTTTCTCATGAAACAGGATTATAATAACGCAACCCGTTCATATTCAAACACAATAATGAAGTAAATATATAAAGGCAATTACTGTATACATATTTACACCATGAAACCCATTTTAAGAAGAGCTGCCTTGGAAATGTTCGCCCACTTTTTAAATGTATTATAACAAAAAAACATGAAGACATTGTGAACATTCAATGCGGTGATTGTGCGTTTTGGAATAGAGTAAACTGGTTAAGCGCAGGATTAATGTGTCCTTTCGTTTTTTAATAAGAGAGTAGAAGAGACATAATGTGAATACGTGTTTGTACATGTGTGTACTCACTTCAATAATTGGTGCAAACACAAAGTGAGACAGGGTACAATTACAGCAGGGGTGTAATTAGCAGATGCCGAAGCAATAGGGCATCGTAAAGCCGCCCATCGCCAACGATACTGTATGTCAACGAGGCCACGCAGACTCACATGAGATCCAGATCAGGCTTTAATTACCAAGAAATGAACCAACTTTGAAGGGGAAAAAAAGTATCTTGAACTTTCATATATATTGATCTTAATTATTTCAGCCCCAGAGGGTTCAACACACACACACAGACACACGCACACAGACACACAAAGTGAAAACAGAAGAGTAGCTCTGCCTCCCCTCCCCTCCTCTGCCTTCTGACTTTCTGATTTTGCTCTCTCGGTGTGGAGGTGTTCAGAAAAAAAAGGAAAAAAAAGGGAAGGAAAAATAGCCCGGGGCATCGAGGAGAGGATTTGACCTGTTCCCTCGCAGTCTGAGGAAGAAAACGTACTTTTTCCCACACTAGCCATATTCAAGTTTGAAGATTGGAAAGTGAAGCTCCTATAGGTGAAAGCCTTCATCTCTCTCTCTCTCTCTCTCTCTCTCTTTGGATGTGTGTAGGTGCGTGCAGCGTGGAACAATCCGGACATTGTGCCGCCCCGCCCCCGTCTGCTCTCGGCTTACACGCCCCAAAATAAGATAAATAATAATAAAGATTTCCACGTTTATCAAGGGTCCCGGGGTCTGCCGCGTCACGGTCATTTACTTTTCGGTCTTATGGCATCACAGCTAGTCACACGATGGTGTGTTAAGCCCCTTGATGATGTATTAAGTTGGATATACAATACGGCGAAATAGATGAAAGTTCTCACATGTGAAAACTTTCACTCTCCCTCTCTGTTTGGTCCATTCAGCGCCGATTTAATGAGGAGATCGAGGTGGAAAAATAAAGTAGAGTTCTCCTTTATATAAACAATGGCATTAATGTGCCTTTGTGAACACGAGGACCCTTAAATTTCATCGAGAAATGTTTTGAACATGACAATTCACCAAAACAGTTCTGGGGTTGTAATCAATCAGCAAGTCATTTTACATCGTGCAATTTAATTACGAACAATATATGTCTTCTATTGGGGCCAAATGTGATTTAATATGCTGCAAAAATACAATAAACTTTCTCCTACAAAGGGAAAGATTTTGATGTCAATCACACAGCTTTTTGACAATAACTCTTGTTTTCTACGATGGCTCTGGTGCCAAGGGATAACGCTCCAATTCTACCGCACGGCGCTGCACAATAACAATATTTCATATCTCTGAGAGAGGGGCACATGGCATCACTGACGGCGACTTTTTCTTCCCGCACTGTATTTTCGCGGTGGAGTCGTGCCCGATGATGGTTATGATAATTTGATCTGAGAAGACACAGAGATTTGAACTCGCGGAAAGGGGGACGCAAATCCCTCCGTAAATCCCGACATTATATAGCCCCCAGCCTGCCGGGAGAGTTTAATATCTAGTGGAATGATTAAACTGAAAAGGTGAAACCACCATTGTAGTAATAAGAAGTGCGGCTGTGCAACAGGGGTTGGAGAGTGGGCTAATGGGTTGCATTGCAACTCTGACCTCCAATGTACACAGGCGGTCCAGAATACTAATTTCACTAATATATGTGCATCTTTTACTTTTTTTTTTCTTCTTTTTTTCCTATTAATGAATCACATCCGAATATCATTGGCAAATGGAACAAGTCGGGCTTTTATTAATTTATTTTCTTAGTCGTGAATCATGAGCTACGATGAAGTTCTCCTTTGCAGTAGACAATGCACTGCAGCAATAGATATAGAATATCACATACTTATACATAATGTATCTACCGGTTATATATTATATATTGAGTATTTCTTTTTATTCAACAGTTGTCAAACCAGCTTCCTTTGGTAGATATTTTGTTTTCTGTATGACATCTTGACAATTCTTAAAAAATATTTCCAATTTTTCTATTTACAGAAAATGTAAATACATGTTGTCTGTTGACATAATTATTCACGAAAAGTTGGTTTGTTAATAGTTGCTGAACAAACTGTGGCATAAATTTGAAGGCCGCATTTTCTTCCTCAAAGTATTCACTAGAATTAAACATTATTCTCTGTGTTGCTGCAGAAAAAAAGTCCCATAAATGTCTCGCAAATGTTTACCACCAAAGTCAAAATAGACAGGAAGAAAAACTAAAAGCAAAATAACATAACACATTACTTTACGCTTACATTTAAGGGTTTGCAGAGAGATTAGCCATCCCTTTGGATTCTTCTATTTCTCGATGCCGTTCCTTCAAACCAGCCGTGGTGGGACGGACATCGCTTTTAAAGTGCGTGAGAGCAGCCGACCTGATTTACCATGAGTGTTATTAACCGCTATGAAAAAAAAAACACTCATAATGCACGATAACGGGGCCGCTCTGTAATCGTATCCCGTCTGCTCTCGAGCCGTAAAAGGGCAGCGTCGCTCGTATAGGATGTCCCGCGTCTTGATTTCCTCAAGGAGTGGGCACGGTGTCGCCAGGCACTGACCGGCTTTATTGGGAGGGTATAACACTCTATCCCACGGATCCCATCACCATCACCCCCCCCCCCCCCTCGAACCAACTGGTAGAATTCTCTGTTGCAAATGACAAGGGCGTGATCCCAAACTGGCTTCCCAACGACCACGACCCAGCCAGTGTCTCGCTGGTGAATCCACAGCATCCCCACTGGGCTCTGCAAAGGCAGGTGAGTGTTTTGCGGAGCCACTGCAGCACCATTTTTGCTAAAAAAACGCATGCACTTTGTCGGTTGTGGGAATATTAACCGATGGGCTGGGGCCGGCCGGCGCCCAGTTTAAGGCTGTTTGTGCGAACTGATGGCGGCTGAAAGCTGCAGATACCTGCACACTGGACTGTGAAATCAGGTGGTCATTTAGTTCACAAATTATAATGTGGACAAAGACAAAAATGTGATAAGATGCGCATCAGAAATGTCAGCATTTCTATTTATTATTTTTACTCTATTGACTTGTTATTGTCAACTCACTGTGAGATTTCCCAAAAGGTCACAGGGACATGATCTCTGCCTGGATGGCCTTCTAATTTTGATGGTCATAACAGAATAAAATACCAAGCTGACACTGCACCACCTGACTCCACACCCCTCATCTAAATGTCTATTCATAGGATTAATAAGGGTGCACCTAATAAAACCCATTCGGTTATCACCAGAACCAAATCGGATAGCGCTGATGGAAAAAAAGGTCACGGAAAGAAATACCCTGTATATAAGTTTAGGAATCCTAAACTCGTAAAATCATGCCCCGTAAAAATTCTAATTATTGTCTATACGTAGACGGCGTTATCTGCTAGGAACGCTACAACGCAAAAATAAAACAGAAATTGTAAACCGACAATGTTTTTTTAAAGCCTTCTCAAAAGGTTTTGGGGCAAAAGCCTCATCACCTAATTACATTTTAGGTTTTATAGTTTTTTCTGATAGAAATATAGGAAATTAAATATTGATATAGTGAACATGACGTGTGTCCTTACATAACTACCTAATTTAAGCTCTTTAGTTCTACACTTTCACTGGTTGAGTAACTACAAATAAATGAACATGTGACATTCGTTTTAGCAGAAATGAAGGACACTCCTTAAATAAGAAAGATAGAGCTGTGTGTGCCCTCTAAATCATCTTTGGAGATGTAATTTAAGCCTAATATAGCACAATGGAAAAGTTTAACACACGCTATATGTACACTACCGTTCAAAAGTTTGGGGTCATCCAGACAATTTTGTGTCTTCTATGAAAACTCACTTTTATTTATCAAATGAATTGAAAATTGAATAGAAAATATAGTCAAGACATTGACAAGGTTAGAAATAATGATTAATATTTGAAGAATTAATTTTGTTCTTCAAACTTCAAGCTCAAAGGAAGGCCAGTTGTATAGCTTATATCACCAGCATAACTGTTTTCAGCTGTGCTAACATAATTGCACAAGGGTTTTCTAATCAGATATTAGTCTTCTCAGGCGATTAGCAAACACAATGTACCATTAGAACACTGGAGTGATAGTTGATGGAAATGGGCCTCTATACACCTATGGAGATATTTCACTAGAAACCAGACGTTTCCACCTAGAATAGTCATTTACCACATTAACAATGTATAGTGTGTATTTTTGATTAATGTTATCTTTATTGAAAAAACAGTGCTTTTCTTTGAAAAATAAAGACATTTCTAAGTGACCCCAAACTTTTGAACGGTAGTGTATATATTGTAGAAGAACACAATTTGAAACATTTTATCCACCTCAGTTCACAATAACTTGAACTTAGAAATGTGCTCAAACGAATATTGTGTTGTGAAGTTTAACGAAAGCAAACGATTAAACACAATATAACGGACAGAAATAAGTCCTCAGATCTCAAAATGTGATCATAATAAAAATGTTTGCGTAACCCCCGTGATTCAGATTCACTCCAAACGTTCATGTCTCCTCCCTCGTCCCATGCTACACCTTTCCACCACGTCATATAACCGCTAATAACCCCAAATAGACGGAACAGCTTCCTCGGTTTGAGCATCCCGTCTGGCTCACTTCCTGGTTGTCGACCCGTACGCTGTTGAAGCTCTTTAAATGCCAGTAACTCTTGGCACTTTTTTGGGTTACGACATCCATCATATTAACCACGGTACAGGACAACGTAGTGGAAGTGCACACCATCAGGACCAACTCAGCGTCGTCAGTGGGGTTCGTTTACAGTCGATTGCTCAGGTCATTCTTTTGTGTCTGAAGTTCCTCCCCCTCAAAACAGACCTGCATATTAAACTGTAACACGGGACAAAAAGGGCATTTTTTATCTTTTTGCATTATCCTGCTTAAAAGCATCCAGGCACAAAAGCAACCGACTTGCAGGGTAAATGCGACGACTCATTCCGGCTCCGTACAGAGTAATTCTGCTCGAGCCCCTTTAGTCTCTGCCGGCTAAATCCTCTGTTAGAGATAGAGGCTGGGTTTGATCCCCTGCAGGATCTCAGTTTATCTCTCTTGCAAATCTGCTGCCAGATGACAGGGTTAGCTTTGTGGACTGTGGCTGCCCACGCTCTCTTAAAGATCGACACGATGCCTGGTGCCAGTGTTTCTTCTGTACTTCTATTCTGTAGCCGTGGAATTATACGGGGGGGTTAAAAAGCCATCTACGTCCTAAAAAGACAATTTATGCACAAAAAAAATCTCTTTTCACTCATACATGTATCCCCATTAATTAAATTTACAAAATCAACAATGCCTAAAATTAAATCTATTTTTTTTTTTTATATCCTATTTATTTTTAGAAAAAAATGTCACCTGTATAAAAAGTATAAAACACTGACAAAAAAACATTTTTTTAAAGTCACATAATTTATGAAACTGAAAACAAAGACAAATTAAAACAACATTATTGTGTTTAGCTGTACAACCGTGTTTTGTACAGTATTCTGGTCTGCCACACATGCCAAGTCACTTCTGTGCACAGCAACACACACACACACACACACACACACACACACGTGTCTTGTGTCATCATTTCATCAGTGCTGTGCAACCAGCTGCTGTCGCTGCTTGCTCATTAAACATTTGTAGAGTCAATATAAATTCCACCAAGGCTCCCTTTCCTCAGGGCAAACACTGGAAAATACAGTATGTAAACGGCGGCGCACTCATCATTCATCTATGCGGAAAATAGAGCTATCTTCTCACCCTACTGTATCAATAACCGGGGGGGGGGGAAGCGGAGGGGGTCCAGAAGCAAACCTCCGCAATTCATTACGAGCCTCGATCGCGTCGCCTCCGGCGGACGAGGAGGAGGTTTGCTGCTGTTGACGGCTCGGCTCTCTGCGGAGAATCACTGATTATTGTTAAATGTCGACGTGAAATATCAAATCGGCGTGCGAGAGAATACTCCTGCTGCAGTCGCAGCATTCTGATGCACGAGGTTTATACTTGAACTTTCTTAAAAACTTTAATTACCTCGGGAAAACATTACCGAGCACGCCGAGTCTCTGATTGTCTCGCATCGGGGGAACTTCCCGAGACGGTGTCGGTCGTACTGCTGCTGCCTGACTCAAACCGTGAGAGAGAGAGGGGCCGTGTTCCTTCTCTTTTTCTTCACCACCTTGACTTTCTCCGCCGACCTTTTGGGCTCATGTATCTTCCCTTTAAATGTCCCCGTCGCTAATTCAAGTGAGGTGTCATAACATGGGGGGTGTATTTGGCCACTGGGGGCACCAGGACACCCAATCAATGTTAAAGGTTCAGCCACCCTTGACCTTTAACATAAGTGTTAATTATGATCATGCTGTGTGCAGTTTAGTCGGGTTGGTCGATGTCATCGCAAAATCAATCCGTGAAGCATTGAGACATATACGAACTAGAATGGGCACTCGGTATAGTGCATACCTTCGCATATCACAAGATTGGGCATTGAATTATGAACATTTTGGCATTATTTGCATGCCAATTGGATATAAATTGGTAAAAAGAAGATGTTGACCTTTTCATGACCTTGACCATGACCTTTGACCCGATCGATCCCAAAATCTAATCAAATGGTCCCCGGATAATAACCAATCATCCCACCAAATTTAATGCGATTCGGTTTAATACTTTTTTACTTTTGCGAATAACACGCATACAAATAAATAAATAAACTAGAATGGGCACTGGGTAGAGCGCATACCTTCGCATATCACAAGATTGGGCATTGAATTATGAACATTTTGGCATTAGTTGCATGCCAATTGGACAAAAATGTATCGTGCTATGGTAAAAAAAGAGTTTGACCTTTCCATGACCTTGACCTTTGACCCGATTGATCCCAAAATCTAATCAAATGGTCCCCGGATAATAACCAATCATCCCACCAAATTTCATGCGATTCAAGAACATTTTGACCTGTTCATGACCTTTGACCTTGACCTTTGAGCCGATCGATCCCAAAATCTAGTCAACTGGTCCCCGGATAATAAACAATCATCCCACCAAATTTCATGCGATTCGGTTCAATACTTTTGAGTTCTGCGAAAGATTTTGACCTGTTGATGACCTTTGACCTTTGACCCGATCGATCCCAAAATCTAATCAACTGGTCCCCGGATAATAAACAATCATCCCACCAAATTTCATGCGATTCGGTTCAATACTTTTTGAGTTCTGCAAAAGATTTTGACCTGTTCATGACCTTTGACCTTTGACCCGATCGATCCCAAAATCTAATCAACTGGTCCCCAGATAATAAACAATCATCCCACCAAATTTCATGCGATTCGGTTCAATACTTTTTGAGTTCTGCGAAAGATTTTGACCTGTTCATGACCTTTGACCCGATCGATCCCAAAATCTAATCAACTGGTCCCCGGATAATAAACAATCATCCCACCAAATTTCATGCGATTCGGTTCAATACTTTTTGAGTTCTGCGAAAGATTTTGACCTGTTCATGACCTTTGACCTTTGACCGGATCGATCCCAAAATCTAATCAACTGGTCCCCGGATAATAAACAATCATCCCACCAAATCTCATGCGATTCGGTTTAATACTTTTTTACTTTTGCGAATAACACGCATACAAATAAATAAATAAACTAGAATGGGCACTCGGTAGAGCGCATACCTTCGCATATCACAAGATTGGGCATTGAATTATGAACATTTTGGCATTAGTTGCATGCCAATTGGACAAAAATGTATCGTGCTATGGTAAAAAAAGAGTTTGACCTTTCCATGACCTTGACCTTTGACCCGATTGATCCCAAAATCTAATCAAATAGTCCCCGGATAATAACCAATCATCCCACCAAATTTCATGCGATTCAAGAACATTTTGACCTGTTCATGACCTTTGACCTTTGACCCGATCGATCCCAAAATCTAATCAACTGGTCCCCGGATAATAAACAATCATCCCACCAAATTTCATGCGATTCGGTTCAATACTTTTTGAGTTTTGCGAATAACACGCATACAAATAAATAAATAAATAAATAAATAAATAAATAAATATATAAATAAATAAATAAATAAATACACGGCGATCAAAACATAACCTTCCGACATTTTCAATGCGAAGGTAACAACAATATATAAAATACAATACGAGGACACACGTCGAATCATTGCAGCTAAAAAGTCACTCGTGGTTAAAAAACATACCAACACTTGTTCCATTGCTTCCGGAAACAGGAACAATACCTGTTATCACTCGGTGCTGAGTCAGCAACATTTATGCAACATGTTTCAAATTTGGATCCATCGGCTTTTTGGAGAAACAAAACAATGGAGCCAAAAGTAAAGAAAAATGTCTGCAATCGTGGTCGTGGAAGATCTTTTTTAAAAATATTTGGTACTGTCGCTGTAGAAAGACGAGATCGCCGGTTCTTATGAAACACAGTAAGACACGAGACGTCTGAATAATTTACCGAGTGAGGCTGTTACTTGACGCCTTATCACTTTGTGTTTAAATTTAGCTGGTGTCATTGTCCAGCGGCGTGATTAATAGTTTATCGGTCTCGATTATACATCACCATGAAATATCTCCTCCCATCTGTCATTAAACTGCAGATGTAAACCGGCTAGATTTTTTCAATCAGGCACTTTTAATAAAAAAAATTCAAAGAAGAAAAAAATGAAAATTACAAAAGGGAATAGCCATCAGGATGTACTTGCATGTAGGTAAGGCGGCGCGACCCAATATATATATATATATATATATATATATATATATAGAATAAGTCCTTACAGCACTGTGCATCATCACACTTAAAAACTAGAATGGGCACTCGGTAGAGCGCATACCTTCGCATATCACAAGATTGGGCATTGAATTATGAACATTTTGGCATTAGTTGCATGCCAATTGGACAAAAATGTATCGTGCTATGGTAAAAAAAGAGTTTGACCTTTCCATGACCTTGACCTTTGACCCGATTGATCCCAAAATCTAATCAAATGGTCCCCGGATAATAACCAATCATCCCACCAAATTTCATGCGATTCGGTTCAATACTTTTTGAGTTCTGCGAAAGATTTTGACCTGTTCATGACCTTTGACCCGATCGATCCCAAAATCTAATCAACTGGTCCCCGGATAATAAACAATCATCCCACCAAATTTCATGCGATTCGGTTCAATACTTAAGTTCTGCGAAAGATTTTGACCTGTTCATGACCTTTGACCTTTGACCCGATCGATCCCAAAATCTAATCAACTGGTCCCCGGATAATAAACAATCATCCCACCAAATCTCATGCGATTCGGTTCAATACTTTTTGAGTTCTGCGAAAGATTTTGACCTGTTCATGACCTTTGACCTTTGACCCGATCGATCCCAAAATCTAGTCAACTGGTCCCCGGATAATAAACAATCATCCCACCAAATTTCATGCGATTCGGTTCAATACTTTTTGAGTTCTGCGAAAGATTTTGACCTGTTCATGACCTTTGACCCGATCGATCCCAAAATCTAATCAACTGGTCCCCGGATAATAAACAATCATCCCACCAAATTTCATGCGATTCGGTTCAATACTTTTTGAGTTCTGCGAAAGATTTTGACCTGTTCATGACCTTTGACCTTCGACCCGATCGATCCCAAAATCTAATCAACTGGTCCCCGGATAATAAACAATCATCCCACCAAATCTCATGCGATTCGGTTCAATACTTTTTGAGATTTGCGAATAACACGCATACAAATAAATAAATAAATAAATACACGGCGATCAAAACATAACCTTCCGGCATTTTCAATGCGAAGGTAATAAATAAATAAATAAATACACGGCGATCAAAACATAACCTTCCGGCATTTTCAATGCGAAGGTAATAAATACACGGCGATCAAAACATAACCTTCCGCAATTTCAATGCGAAGGTAATTATTACTTTTTAAACGTGCAATGAATAACATTTGCGCCACTGCAAACCCGTGCTGCAATGATGGTCAATGACTTTCATCCATTGGCGATGGATGATGTCATCATTCATCGGGCCAACCCTGTACAGTTTAGCGGAAACAATTTTGAGTTGATTATGTCCAGATATTTTTGTCTCTTGGAGCAGACATCAAAAGAAGTTTTCATCAACACTGAAGCACCGGTTATTGGCGCGGCCATTTTGTCGAGTCTGATGATATTAAATGTGTGCACAATAAGGATATTACCGCTGTGGCCGCAGTTATTTATTGAAAGCGTGTTCACGGTGACTCATTCTTTGCAAATTAAGACACAATTGCGTGCGGATAAAAAACTGTTTTTCGTGATGTTATTCCGGATCGGTCCGAGCATGTGCGTGCGTTTTTTCCGGGCGGGGACCGATGTTTACTTGAGTTCACTTTTCACGATGTTTTGTCTAATCAAGGAGAATATTAACCGAAGGTCACACAGGTCAGGCATGTAGCTTCAGGGGCACGGGCGAGTTGACTAAAAGCCCCCAGAGAGACGGGGTGTTGAGCTGTTTGCAAGAGCAGATCTTTATTGCATGTTTCAAAGTGGACACTTGTTGCTTTTTTTTTATTTTAAATACATCATCATCTGCAGGGAAACTGAGAAATAATGGTCCTGCGGTTGTTTTAACCCTCCTGTTACCTTTCGGGTCAATTTGACCCCATTCAATGTTTAACGTCGGTGTTCTTTGGGGTCAATTTGACCCCAGGCTGTTTTTCACTGTGTCAAACATATAAGAAAAATATCAACTTTTTTATATATTTAAAGGGCTATTTAGGTAGTCAACAAACAAACATAAAGTACCTCACACTTAAACTTGGGAAACAATATTAATTCTAATAATTTTCTGGAGGTTTTAATTGCTGGGGTCAAATTGACCCCGAGGGTAAAATATGTTAGTAAATGTAAAGGTAACAGGAGGGTTAAAAGAAATCAAAATTTATATTTAGCCGTGACTCGAGTTCCCTGGTGTGTTTTTTTTTCTCTGTGTCAGGAAAAGCCGAACACATCTATGCATGATGCTCCATTTAAAAATCAGTATATTTGACTTGGAAACCGACCTCTCGGACATGTGGCGCGAGCTCCTGCTAACCTCAGCGCAGAGAGAGAGAAAAAGCTGCAGAGACTGTATTGACCGCCGTGGTGAGTAATCTGGCTACTGGCACGCCGCCGCCCCCGCACTGCGAAAGTGAGAATAGCCTGCTGGGAGGAAAAGCACTCTGGGGCCTGCTTATCAAACGCCTCCCAGTGATCCCAGTTCGCTTGGGCCCTCGTGGTTCACTGTGAGAGCGAAGACATCGCAGGAGACGCTGGAACTCTGGGCCGCCGTCACGGGAAACCTTGGAAGAAGAAAAAAAACGTAACCAAAAAGTTATTGCCTTCCAAAAGCCATGGGAAATATCTACATTTCATTTGTAATTTACTGTCAATTTACCAAAAAGATGCCATCAGACAGTGAAATAAAGTTGAAAAAAATCGCCTGGACGATTCTTTCATAAAATGTTGCCAGATAATCAAAATAACCTCTGTGAAGTATTGCACAGTCGCATTTCATCTGCCGTACCGACTGATATTGCGTGCTTCAGCCAGCTTAGGTTCACATGGGCGAAGTGTGCAAACACCAAAAGTGAGTTGACTCTAACCCCCCTCCTCATGGCTGACCTCGAATTTCCTATGCCGCAGACACTTTGAAAATCCAGTTTGTTTTTGGGCCCTTCAAAAAACAACACTCACTTTTTCATGGTGTAAATTCTTGCGGGCCTGAATTACAACAACAGATGCAAATAGTTTGTGTATATTTGGTCAGATGTTTGGTATTTATTGCTTTTATTACCTATATATATCACAAGATATCGCGGGCAGACTTTCTTTTTTTAAAGTAACATTTTATTGTCTCCGACTTAACCTCTCTCATCAGTTGAAACAAGATTCAGGAGATAAGGCAAAAATGTAACCTCGACGTGAACCTTGCGTGAACACATGACCCCCGAGAGGAAGGATTTTCCTTCGGGTGTAGGACTAAATAAGTCCAATGTGTGCCAAATGATTTAGAAAGAATCAACATTTATTGAACTTATCTGTCCGGAATCTAAGTTTGCTTTTGATCTTATCACAAATTCCATTCGTGAAACTTAATCAACTTTATAACGTGAGGTGTTGGCGAGTCGTAAAGACACCCCCCCAAAAAAAAAAAAAGGATTCACGACACCTATTTAGTTGCCCAGTGGGGAAGAAGCCTATGCTAGAAATGTGGCGTGCGGTCCGAGGGTGCCAGACAGTCAACACCCGAGTCCACGAAACAAAAGTAAACACAAAGTCCAAAGATAGCTGATGGCTGTCAATCAAACCCATCCCCGGCTGCCTCGGCCCGTCAGCCGTCACTCTTTTCCCAGGGTTCCTCTGGGCCGCGGTATCCCATGCTCGTGTTTTTAGACAAACAGATCGGATTCCTCCTCAAACAGGCCGCTGCCGTCCCTTTTGATAACAATGTAATAATTCAAAACAAATGATTTCGGCTCTTTTGATGAGAGCACTTTTATGGGTCACGAAGCCTCACGCTGACATCTGTTTGATTTTATCTTCTTGAACTTTATCCTCTGCTGGAGAATTTACTGGCTCTGACCAGAGCAGTGTGTTAAAGCCAGACTAATAGAGGAGCAAAGACAACTGAGACACTGGGCAGGACAGCTCGTCTTAACCCTCAAAGCCTGTAACATATATAGTGCACTTATGCTTCACTCAAGGTTGTGTCAAGAACATTCGCCAAAAAAAAGCATATATTAAAAAAAAAATGTTATATCAGCTTTTCTGTTCACCTTGCAGAAGGTTGGTTGCAACTTACGCTCAGTTCTGTGCTCTGAATAGCAAACTTCCTGTTTCTATTCCTTTAGTTTACTCGCGCTCGCCCGTAAATCTGCGTTAAAGACGCTAGTTGTGTAACATTCAAGGTGCGCAGTGTGGCGTGGAAAACTTAAACATCTCCGGTGCACGCGCGCCGAGTTAAAGTTCAGTCGGAGATTCCGAGCTTTTCAAAAAAAGTTTCTCAAGATGCACTTGACCGTTTTCGTGGAATAAGCACAAATCAATGCTCAACGCAGAATGCTTATGTGTCTTCAAACATATCTGGAGTGGCTCTTTAATGATAACAATAAAAAACTTCGACAACCGAGCCGGGGGGGGGGGGAGGGGGGGGAGATCGTGAGCGGCAACCGAAAGCTTCGGTAAAAGCTCGAGGCCTAAGCAGATTTAGAGGTAGGATTTATTTTGTTTTTTGGCATAGAGACGTTTCAGCTATTTCCTGTCGTGTCACACGGCTCGATGTTATTCGCCGTCGTCGAAAATGTTTGCGGGAATAACTGCAACATGCGCGAATAAAAAAAAGAACAAGAGAGAAACGAGAAACCAAAACATTTTCCTCATGCTTCTGTATATTTCTTCCTTTGATGAGCTCGGGAGGGGGGGGTTGTGTGTGTGTGTGTGTGGGGGGTTGCTTCTGCTCTAGACCCTGGCCGTGGTTGGAGCTGTATGCTAAAGCCATGGTCAGGTCCCAGAGATTTACAGCCTCTTAGATGCCTATAACTCATCCCTAGCCCTGCTTCTGAAAGGAGATTCTCCCCCCCTCCCCCACCACCCCCTCAATCCCAGCCCCCCCCCCCCCCCCAAAATCCTTTCAAAGGCCGCAGACTGGAGACAGATATGTAGGTGTTTTAGATAAGGTAGGAATTGCATTAAAGGATTTTTCCATTTTAAAGCTGTTGCCATCTTTTTTTGCCCTTTCCCATAGACTTGAGAAGAGGAGCTGAGAAAGGATGGGAAGAGGGGTAAGGGATGTGCTTTGGGACGGACTAGTCCGTACATTTGTGGTCAGCTCACAGCTCATAAAAGACTAGCGCTAACCTCGGTAAAGATTGAATAATGTAGAGTCCGCTAGACGGAACCTCCGCAAGAATACTAAAGTTATTGACCCGACTTCGGAGGAAAATCCTCCGAGCTCATTGATCTCTCCGCCGGCGTAATTACAGGGCGGCCAGATGAATCTTCACGTCGAAGATAATAGTGATGAATTTTCAGAGTGATGAGGATTTCTTGCCAAACGCAGCCGTTAAATAAATAAAAAAAGCTCTTTGCCCAAAACCTCTGATGGGGATCATTTTGTTTTTCGCAAAAGTGGAAAAGCGTGGCCGGAAAGAGGACTCGGAGTCAACGGTCGCACCCGGGGCAGCGAGAAGACGGACCGCATGCATGTGCACGGCATTTTCCAACTTCGCTTCTCTGTTTTACGAGAGCTCACGCTTCCCTTTGGCATTTACTTTTTAAAACTTAATAATTATGTGGCCTCCTTTCTGTTTTTCCTTTTTTCTCCCTCCGGCCCCACCGTGTTTACGTTCAGCCAGCTTACGGTGCACACGGTCCAGTCCACACACACACACACACACACACACGGTCCACATGTCCTTCTGCGGCGGTGTTTGTTGGACTGGGCTGCAGAGAGATTAGACGCCTCGTTCCCTCTGGTGCCTTCGAAGTAACGCTCCTCCGCCCAGAGGGCTCGGCTGCTCATTTTCCAATAGGACCTCGGAGTGTGGAAATTGGCCCTTTTCTTGAAATTTGCATTATTTATTTATTTTTTTACCTCACCGTGAACTGTAATAATAAAAAAAAGAAATATCTCATATCATACTGGTATTAACTAATGACAATTGCAGTACCTTCATATTTATTTATACTTGAAATATTTTTTTTAAACACTTAAAAACATGACTGAGGAGTATGTATGGAAAAAAAGAACATAAAAAGACAATTATTTTTGCTATCACAAGATTATGGTTATTGTCAAATATGAACTTTTAATATAGTGCACATTTTTTGGGGTTTGGCGGATGAAAACAATGTAGGGATCATAGGGTTCACATGGTTTACTTCACGAGAAGAGAAAGTGTCCCTGAGTATTTGAAGTAAAAGATATACCAGTGGTTATGATACACAAACATCCAGTCATGAATCCAAAAAATATTTGAACCAAAGCCTATATATTCGCTGAAATAATATAGCACATATTTCTTATTGAGAAAATTACAGACAAGCACAGGCAGTCTAGGGAAGGGCGCTAGACTAGACAGGGACTAGGACCCACATGGTCAAAACCCACACATCAGAGGACTCGTAAGGGCACGCGGGAGAAAAATAAGCAAGAGAGACGGGGAGTTGGGAAACTACGCTGAAATCCTTGTGGCAGCAGCTGAAAATCTGCAGACAGCAAATCTCAAGTTGAACTTATAAATGATTTGTTTATGAGGCAGAAAGAAAAAAAAAGAGAAGAAGAAGAAAACTGCAGCGTCTGCTGTCCTTTTGCCTTCATCACGTCTTCATTCAGAATCAGCAAACCGGGAGGACCGTTTAAAAAGATCCGCAAGGTAAGGCTTCATTTCTATTCACCCCCGGTGCGCTGTGTGTGTGTGTTGTTTTTTTCTTTCTTTTCTTCTTTCTTTTATTCCAGCTCAGCTCATTGGCTCATTTGTTGTTTGGTGGTGTACATTTTGCTTATTGAGCGGTGGAGTTTTGTACAGCCTAGGCAGAGATTAAGACAAATTCTGATAAGGACTGGAAGTTGACTCTCAGCATTAAGGGGGATTAATGTTTAGCTCTGTGTGGCAGGGGCCTTCTCAGTGGCTGTGTTTACGCAGTGTTGCAGACCCCGCATTAATCCAAAATTAGTATAAAAGATCAGCTGTGGCCACTGAGGCGAACCTTCACAGGGCTTAGGCCAGTAATCAAGTCTCACTTTGGGACAATGAGCGGCCTGGAAGGTCAATGAGAGGCCTGGGCTGAAGGGACGAGGAGATTGAGGTGGGGGGGGCAGCGCGGGACTTTTGGTGACCACATGGTTTAATTTAGGTGAGACGTATCCCCACACACACACAGATACTTGCACACACACATAGTTTTCACCCACAGTATGTCCCTTCTCCTCGGGGCGTTCATGGCCGTGATGTTTTTTTGTGTGTGTTACAGCTGCAGAGGACATCATTGTGTATAATTTAACACTTAAAAAAAAAAAAAAAACGTTCTCGCTTCGAAGCCCGTCTGAAATCGTATACGTGTATTTGACGTCGCGCGAGTTTACATCTCAGCGCACTAAGTATTAGCTCCGTCGCGTAATTATAATGCGCGCTGAGGGATTACAACAATAAATAGCACGAAGCGACCTCGCCCGCTCGTATAGCGTAGAGCAACGTCTCTCGTTCCAACGCAAACCAACGGCGAGCAGCGCCCGCGAGGAGAATCCCGAGGAGATGTCTCGGCCTCTGACGGGAAAAGTCAAACTGTGTCAAATTGAAAAACGGGTAACTTTTTTTATTTGTTTCCATCGCCAACGCTGGCTTGTGCGACACAACGAGGCAGCACCACTGGGTTTAGTTAGGAAAATAAAATACAGGAAATATGGCTCAGCGTAGACCGCGGCCCTCGGAGGATGAACGCTGGCAAAACTGTCGATACGTGCATTATTTTTTTGGCACTTTCAAAAAAAACGCTCGCGCTGTGAAACCCCTGCTTGCGAAAAAGGACGCCATTTTATTGACACTTTGAATAAGGCTCACCGTACGGCACATGTAGCGATACGATGGGTCTGCCGTGTCGAGAGGAACCTGCCCTTGAGAATGACTTTCCACAACTACGTCTAAAGTGCTTAAATTATTCATTTACAGGGATTTTAAAGCGCCGTGGGCAAAATGGCAGTGCCCTTGAAAAAAAAAAAAAGAAACGGAGAATATTATCTCCTCAATCAACTTTTTCTTGGCACGCGCCAGAACTTCATGCCACGCTAACTTTTCCACAGTAGTCCCCCCCCGCCCCCCCCCGTGTCTTTCTTTTGTGCACACATGTTGACAACGGACAGACTACAAATGAAAGGGTAGAAGAGCACGAGAGGAGAAAAAAAACAACAGCAACACAGCCAAACGGCAATTTAGGGCATTTGCACCACATTGTGGTGGAAACAGCTCTCTTCAAGTGCCAGCAGGGTACCGGCGAACCCCCCCCCCCCGCCACCCACTGCTCCTGCTAAGATTAGACAAATTAAACACTATTATTCACGTCACTCCCGCAGCTGGCCTTTTAAGTGGTTCTACGTTAACTATCATAATGGTTTGCTTTGAAAGCCGCAGTCTTCTCCTTCATTTACGATATGAAAAAGCACTTTTGGCCGAGTCTCGGTGGGATTTTTCTTCTCCTCTGCCTCGTGTTGCAGGGGGGAGGAATGGGTTCTCTTTACACTGCAGTTTCTAGTCGAACGAATTTCTATACCTTTCTTAAAATAATGTACAGTTGCACTCAGTTAAACAGCATATGCAACACATTTGTGTCCAGAAAGGTATTTTGTTCGGACTTAGTTAAGCCGATTATTACTTTTCATTATAAATTAGTTTTCTCACAGCGGGTAACATTTACTTCCAAATGTTAAACGTGTGGACCGTATGTCAGTCATCACCGTGCACTATTTCATCGTTTACGAGAGGACTACAAGCAGGTCAGCGAGACTCGCACATCTGTCCGTGCGTTTTGAACGTCGTCTCCTGTTGGTAAAAAAGCCCTTTTATTCCTCATAACCCGATAATGGATGTGGTATTGGCCAGGGGCCCGCGGGCCGAGGACGGCCGGTGATGGATAACCTAGTTTCAGACCCATCATCGCCGTGGAGCATGTGCCTCGTATCTGTAGTCAAACGCCCCCCTCCCCCACCCCACCCACGCTGAGCACGCTCCAGAGACTGATTTTTGGGGGGGGGGGGACTGACAGTAAGTGACGTCCTGTTAGCTGCATTACATTTTAAACCTCTATCACCAGCGTGAAATCATAACAGATTGCTTTGTTATCCAACTACGGTCGTATGGGATGGACCGACCAATGGGTACAGCGCGTGAACAAGAACTTCAGCTACACTGAAACTGAGGCACAAACAACCAACCACTGTGAAAGAAGTAAATAGGCCTTATTATCAATATTTGGATAACAAAACAAAATGTCAAATTATTTCAGGTGTAGAATAACAACCGGCGCCTTCAGACGTCATCGGCTTAAAGGATCAGTGGGAAATAGCCCCAAAAATATGGCTTTGGTTACTTTTTTTTCAGTCAGCAAGACTTGTATACGATATATATATAAATAAATGAATAAATAAATAAAAGGGACCCTCCTCCACTTTACACATCAAGTTCAGTTTACATCAAGAGGAGTACCACTCCTGTGAAATCCGCTGCATAATGTCCTCTGCTGTGTGCCGTCTAATGTGGCTGTGGAGGGAGTCTGAGAGAATTACCCAGATGATGTCATCAGGGTTATCTCGGCTTGGCTCGAGACTCGGGGTCCCCACAACACAAACTTGAAGTGTGGTGTTTATACAAAAAAAGTGGGCATTTATCTATCTAATGAAAGACCCCGTTTAGTTGCATAATGGGAAATGTAAGCTCCTGTTTTTGAGGCCTGACCCACAGCATTCTGCACCGGGGACTAAAAGTCAACATTTCACTTCGGCTGCTTCCACTTTAAGCGTTTTTCTTTTTATGTATCTGTGAGCCGCCCAATTTTATGAAAGCGCAATACAAAATTGCTGGAGTAACCGTTTCAATATATTGCACCGAACCGAGACTGAAAATTTTGTGATGTGATAAGTCAGTCATAATACGTCTTCCCACTTCTTCCACACCAACTGGTTTACATTTTGAGAAAACGATATAATGGTATCTACCCTCCACAGCCAAAACAATAAACGTGGTGATGGATCTGAACGCTTTTGATTGAAATGCATTTGTCCACAACACCTCAAGGATAAACGGAAGGGAAGTAACATCTCGTATGACATCACAAGACCCTATAATGGGTGAGTATTCAGATAGTTATGTTTCTATTATTTGGCCACATCTGGCAAGGAGTTCTCAAAAGATGTAAGAAAATCAACTCAATACTACTATTAACAAATCACAAGCGAGTACAGGGTGCGTCTGTGTATTTTCTGAAACCTGAGTTGCATCGGCGCGACCACGAAACACAGATTTGTGTCACATGATCACGCTGTAATGAGTCGAGCCTGTATGTGTTCCTACCAAGAAACAGCTTTTGGGAAATCGTCTCCACAGTCGGAGCCAGTTCCTGATGTCGTAACCAATACCATACAGTGGTAGAATAGCTCATGCCTCTAAAACACACTTTGACTCCAATGCCAATTATTAGCTGAGAACTAATGATTTTTGCACCGGCAGGTCGTGTTTTTTATTCAACCTTTATAATATCAAATGACAGTGTTTCGCTATTTCATGCAGTTTTATCTTTATTCCACATTTCTTTGAAACATTTAAGAACACAAGCCGTCAGATTAATCCTATTGCACTACTTGTTTATAAAAATATGCCTGGGGACAAACCGTCAACACTTTTCATAAACACGAATGACTCATGCTTTATTTTTATAGTTATTTATTTATTTTTAAACCTTTATTTAACCAGGTGAATCCCATTGAGATTAAAAATCAAAAAAAATTCGAGGGTGACCTGGCCAAGACCGCCAGCATCATGAGAAACACATAGTTACAAACAAGAAAACACAGAACAAGACAAGTTAAAAGATACTAAATAATAATAATAATAATAATTTGCTGGATTATGAATCTTCTTTTGTTTTTGCGATCAAATCTTTTATTGGTTTTCGAGATATGCACATGCAAAGGAAAAGATGTACACATTGTATGTATACAAAGGTACTCACACAGAAAACATAAAAATAACATATACAAATAAAAATAAATAAAAAAGAATATATATATATAATCATATATATATAAATAGATATATATATTTATCGAGTTATATATATATATAAATATATATATATAAATATATATATATATATATATATCTATATATAGAGTTATAATTATGAATCAGTCTTGTGAACTCTTTTTTTTCCCGGTGGGAGACGCAGCGCCGCAGGAGGTAATTAGCCCGAGTGGGGGTGGAAGCTGTGACCTACAATCTGAAAACAGCTGCACGACTCACCGTGCAGCGCGAGTCTGTTTGTCCCCGAGCGTCTCCGGGAGCTGCAGGCGGCTGGTTCTCATCCTCACAGCGATGATTTATGCCCGACATATCTTCGTACAGTAAAAAAAAAGAGCCGGCAAGCAGGAAAAAAGAAAAAGATGCTCTTCACATTCCCATGTTTTGCATTTCTGCCTGCATGGGCCAGGATGACATTTCATTTCTTACCTCATATCATCTCAAAAGGGGTAATTCAATTTGCACTCGAAGATGTTTCTAATCCTCTCCCCCGATCTCAATTTGTTTCACCCATCGTATGAATACCAGAATATTTGCTGTTTGATTGTCTTTAAATGGTAAACTCGGGCCATTTTGACAGGGCTTTTGGTAAATAGCAGAACACTGGTGGTCAAATGTATATTAATATCGCTGTAGATGCATAAGGGAGTTATCCAGTGATATTCACCCGTGTTGGTGTCGTTTAGGTTTAACAGTTCACGTTTCTTTCGTGAGATGGGCGAGTTCACTAAGCTCTTTGCTTACTCTTTGGGAGGTTGTTTGTACGAGTAGGTGGACAGAGCAGTGGGTTTTACTAAATAGATGTACACATTAGTGAAAAGTACAAGACTCAACTCATCGTGTGGTTGTTTCCTGTACAGTTCAGTGGGTGGAGCCCTATAATCCGAGAGTCATCAAGCTAATCACCTACTGGCTCTGGCTCCATATTTAGGCCTCGTCCACACCACAACGTTCCCATTTATAAAGCGCACATCTTTTGCGACGTTTTCACCAAACGTCAAAACCTCCGCCGGAGTGTTTTTAGAGCAGCCAAAAACGGAGGTGTTTGGAAACGCTCCCGAAGCGGTAACGTGGACACCCGCGTCCGCTACTTGACCGGGTCGTGACGTGTCCTTCGCCCGATTCGTCGCCCCCCCTATCACATGACTCTGAGCAACAGTTCGACCTCGTCGGTGGTCCAAGCAAAGGAAATCTCTGGTCCCTCTTTCGGCCATTGTCGTTCTTCCTCTGCTGTGTGTCGATAAATCTACTTCCTGTTTACGACGTCACGGAAGACGATGCTGAAACGCCCGGATGGACTTGATTGTATTCGTGTGGATTTAGCCGACTGTCGTCTACAGATTCCAAATGTCAGCAGAAAAGTCAACGTTTTCTTTTAATTAAAAGGACACTGGAGCCATTTAGTCCTTCATTGTCCTTCCATTAAGTTGGGTGATCTACGAGGAAGCCATTTATTAAAAATATAACATCTCAATGGAAAGCATCAGGAGCCAAGGTATATTTACCTTCGCATTGAAAATGCAGAAGGTTATGTTTTGATCGCCGTGTATTTATTTATTTATTTATTTGTATGCGTGTTATTCGCAGAACTCAAAAAGTATTGAACCGAATCGCATGGAATTTGGTGGGATGATTGGTTATTATCCGGGGACCAGTTGATTAGATTTTGGGATGAATCGGGTCAAAGGTCAAGGTCAAAGGTCATGAACAGGTCAAATCTTCTTGAATGGCATGAAATTTGGTGGGATGATTGGTTATTATCCGGGGACCATTTGATTAGATTTTGGGATCAATCGGGTCAAAGGTCAAGGTCAACGTCATGGAAAGATCACAATCTTTTTTTCACCATAGCACGATACATTTGTGTCCAATTGGCATGCAACTAATGCCAAAATGTTCATAATTCAATGCCCAATCTTGTGATATGCGAAGGTATGCGCTCTACCGAGTGTCCATTCTAGTTATTAATGAGTTAAGCTCTAGAAGTCGGAAACATAGGCCTACAATTCCAATAAAGCAACTTCAGATTTAACAAAAGAATCCAGAGTCCCAGAAGGAAGAATACAACTCAGTACTGCAGTAAACTGAATCTCTGTGTACAATCAGTAGAGTACACTTTCAACATTCTGTAAGATAAGTCTTCTGTTTTTAAAATGTGTTATTAAGGCCTTCTCACAACCCTGCTAGACTAGCTGCTAGCTTTTCGCTAGCTAGGCTGCTATATTTAAGTGTTGTGGTCATGCACGATCCATCGTGGGCTCGGAAAGGCACTCGTCATTCCGAGGCACGGTATCAAACAACTGGCGCCAACTGTCGCCACCAGAATTTCGTCCCACCGGCCCCCTGTCCGCTCGCACTGCGCCCCGGCCGCTAACAGGCCTCCCGAGGTAATCCTCACCCACTTATATGCAGAGTGTGAAAGCCATTTTCTCACCCGCTCATCGCATGAGCTCGTGGATTTCAAAATAGAGCGTTCGCTCGTACTGCTCACGCCAGGTACACAAGCCGCGTTTTTAAATTGAAGGGTGAAAAAAATGTGGTTCGGTGGGTTTTAAATGAGTCAATGAGTGCGAACACCAAAACGGCATTCCTGTATCTTATTGACACTATTCATTTACAAATGGAGGTTTCGAAGGCTGTCGTCATTCTGTTCATGTCGAAACTGGAGTAGGTTAAGTGGAACAGGGATGTCTATGTGTAGAGATTATAAAGCCCTCTGAGGTAGATTTGTAATTTGTGATTTTAGGCAGAACAAAATAAACTGAATTGAATTGAATTGAAAAAATTCAGTGACTTTTGGTATTTAACCCTCCTGTTACCTTAGGGTCAATTTGACCCCATTCAATGTTTAACCCTCCTGTTACCTTTATATTTACTGACATATTTTACCCTCGGGGTCAATTTGACCCCAGCAATTAAAACCTCCAGAAAATTATTAGAATTAATATTGTTTCCCAAGTTTAAGTGTGAGGTACTTTATGTTTGTTTGTTGACTACCTAAATAGCCCTTTGAATATATAAAAAAGTTGATATTTCTTATATGTTTGACACAGTGAAAAACAGCCTGGGGTCAAATTGACCCGAAAGAACACCGACATTAAACATTGAATGGGGTCAAATTGACCCTAAAGGTAACAGGAGGGTTAAAGTCAACCTTTGAAATGCAATTCTTGGTCCCACCAGCAGGCCGCAAAAGTGAAAGTAAGAAAGGAACTACTGTACATTTCTAAAGTTCTTAAGTTGCCTCTAAGGGAAACACTCACATGTGCAGCGTCTAAATAGATAACACGGAAATATCTCCGTCTCCGACCTCAAGTAACATAACACTTTTCATAATAGCGGAGATGAACTGAGCGTTCTGGCTACCCCTGAAAGGCCAGCAGGTTTACCAGACCTGCACGCCATGTCCCCGCGCTGCATTTCTATCTATTAACACGTCCACTGTGTACGCACTCAATTTGGGAGCGTAATAAGAGGCAGATGAGTCTCGCAGCCGGCGGAGAGACCCTGAAGGAGGGAGAAATTTGTCCAACTATAAGCAGCCCGACGGGGGGGTGAGCGCTTAGGTCAGAAGCCCTTAAGTTGACACGAGCAGACACTCCTATGAGTTTGTGATGAAAACCGCGTGATCCATCATCGCCGGCACGCTCGTCTGTTAGGGGACCGTAAGCACGCTGAGAGCTCCCACGGGCCTCCATCTGATCACAGTTAAGCTGAGCTACATGGGGCACCGGAGCTATCCCTCATTATGAAAATGGAGGGAAACTGAGATAAGCTTCCATGTTAAGTAATTAAACGAGACCCTCAGAGGGGCTGGTTCAAGTGGATGCACAAGAAGTAAAATATTATCCCAATAATACGTCCCTTTATTCTCGAGATTTTCTCTGGAGCTTTTAGGGTGGTCGCCAGCTTGGGTGTATCGCTGAAATCAATATTAATGAGAATATTTTATGATACCAATTGATAATATATCGTATTTTTATCGCAGTGAGGCACTTGTATACAACATATCCAATCGTTAAAGTGAAATTAAAAGGAATACATCGTATTTCACCGTGACAGACAACACAAGATGATGTTCTTCAAAGGTTTAAAGCAAAATCTCAACGACTCATTTGGTCCTGGTTTTGAATTCAGACTTTTATTTTGACATTCATTTAAGAAATATTTGATGAAAAATCAAATGACTACAGCTTGACCGATCCTGGAATTTGTAGAGGCCAATGCAATACAAAATGTCATCGGCAACAACGTGTATTGTCTGTATGGGCCCAAACTCTCTTTCTTTTTGTTTCAGTACCAACACGTTGGCATCAAAAAGTTGACATTTCGACAATCTCTTGAACGACATCTCCAGACGCCAAAGCGTTTGCCACCTCCGTCCAGGCGCCGACAAGTCCTTGAGCTCGTCCTCAGACTTTCCTCTCGCTGACGACTCAGTTTAATTAGCCGTGTTTAAAATAGTCATCCGTGATCTCTTTTCCCCCGAATCCTCTCGCAAACAAAAAGCTATTCTTAAACCAGCAGAACCACCTTGTCTCGCACCAACGCTAATGTGACCCCCTGCACCGTGGTAGCAACATCCAAGTCTGGCTCTGATTACCATGGGAGCTACTGCCTCCGCCTGAGGGAAAAAAAAAAAAAAAAAATGCTGCTGGTTTAAAATAAATGTTATTGTTTGTCACAGGAAACCAATCTGATTACCGTTTCTTCTCTCATGCGCACACTTAGCGCCGCGCACCGGGCTCTATTTGTGCATGTGGTTTTCATTCAGCCTGCCCAGCGGGGGGAAAGGGGGGGGGCGGGGGGGGGGAAACGGACACCTCGCGTTTTCATCTGTTATTAAGTCACACTTTGGGGGAAGGTTAAAATGGAGGGGGGTTTGTTTACTCAAAGTATTTGGCAATCTTTAGAAGACAATCTGTCTGTCCACATCAAACAATAGATCGAGTTTCTCTGCGGCGGCGGCGGCGTCTCAGAAATGGGCCCGGGGAGAGGCCGAGGGACGACTCCTCCGATAGCCGTGACGTCTGCGTTCGCTCAACCCGACAGCGAAAGTGAGCGGTTGTTAAAGTGCGGCGTGAAGTAAACATTACGACGGTATCATTTCACTTTTGATTGTGTGTGTTGATACGGCAGAATCGTGCGTCTCCCAATGTAGCATGTAGGTTATTAGAAAAAGCCGTTAAGGAGCCGTATTTACCCCTTTCACAATGACCGTGTTTACATGCATTCGAATAACTGGCTTAGTCGGACTGAAATCGAATCATCCGTTTCATGTAAACACCTTTGTTCGACTATGTGCGGTCCAACTACGATCCGATTAAAACCCCTGGATAACTCGATCCGATCCGGTTGATAATTCGACTATCGCGGAATGTAACGGTGAATTGGATTAGGAACTGGACTTTGCGTCTTTGCGCATGCTTGAGATCCCGCCGCCCTCCTCCCTCCCATGTCGTGACCCGGAAGTCGAAAGAGACGATAAGTTGTCACTGCCGGGAGCCTGGCCGGCAGAAAACAAACAAACAACGCTATGGAGAACACAAGAGCCACCAATAGTAGAGGGATGTAGCTTCGCCTTGCTCTCTGTTCGCCATCTTTCTCGAAATGTTGATGTTGTTGTTGTTGGTTGTTGTTGGTGGTGGTGAAGAGGTCAAGCGGAAATGGCTGTATCACCACGAGTTGTAATGAAAACAGCGCCACCTGTCGTATCGGATATGACATGCTTTCGGCCAATGATTCGAATTACTCACTGCCATGTATATTGGGATAATAGCAGATCCCCAAAAGATAGCATAGTCCGACTAAAGCAAGATTCGAATTATACCATCATGTAAACGCACTGACTGAGTGTACCTTGTGACCTCTCTTTCTGAGTGTATCACTCTGGGGATTGATGAAACACACACACACACACACACATATACACGAAAAGAAGAAGAAGAAGACAGAAAGTGCCAGTGAAAAGCAGAATAAAAAGGCTTAAAATGCATCTGAGAGGAAAGCTGAGAAACGGAGGGCCCAGTCAGCAGGGTCTGCCCGGGCTTAGAAGTCAGACTGTTTGTTTTGCTTCATGTGTCGACGCGGCTGCTCTTTTTCTCCCAGTGTGGTTCTGTCCTGCCGTGATTCCCCGCCGGGCTGCTTCTCATAAAGCTTCCCTCCGCGGGGGGACACCTCTACTTGACACCCGAGCAAACCAACAGCACTCACCTCGCAGTGTGTGAGGGGGGGGGAGAAAAAAAAAAAGGCAATATGTAAATGTTGTGAAAGGAGCCAATTAGGAAATGTATCTTGTTTGAAAGGGCCCGTAATAGTTTAATTCCAAAAACATGTTTTCCGCCTCCGTGGTAATGGTTCACATGTGAGGCTGTGGCTTTTTCTGGGGAGCAGGACGGGTTGGAGGAAGGGAAGGGGGGATGAGGGTGTGGGGGGGGGGATTTGAACGTGCTCGGTGGCAAACTTTTGTTTACGTTTTGGAAACGGTGCATCATTTCAAAGGGCAGCGTGCATGTCCCGTCGCCGGCTTTCACATCTCCCGCCGATTGGAAACACATTGCTGCGCTGCACTGAACGGTGAAGAGTCAAACCAACAGTCATGTAGTGTGTGTGTTTTGTGTGTGTGAGTTTGTGTGTGTGTGTGTGTGTGTGTTAGAGACAGACAGAGCTTTATGTGACGCACTTTGTAAAGAAACAATAACTTACGCACTTAATCAGCTCATTTGGTTTCACTTAAATCCACAAGTCCCCCCTGGTGTGCAGAAATAGACCTCCCACTCCCAGTGAGGGGGGGTATCAATGTGTGTGTGTGTGTGTGGGGGGGGGGGGGGGTGTTAAAGAGAATCTATTTCATGGTATTTTAGATATTCACTCAGTTCAGAGACAGAGAAAAAATAGAACTAAAAAAAGAAATGGTAAAAGTCTGTAAGTGAATGAAGGAAGCCATAAAGTGTGTGTGTGTGTGTTTCCTGCTCCTCTTTATTTTCCACTTCCAGTCTGCAGATCCTGATTGTTAACCAGACTTTTCCTTTTAATTGCTCACCCGGTCGAGGCCTTGCGACCAGAGCCGTGTCCTTGAAGGGACCACCGACTAACTCAGAGGAAACTTTTCACTTTCCTCATTATTAGCCACCGCAACACATTTTACTTTCCAATTGACATACATTTAAAAATCACATCGGTTCTCATTTTTATTGAATTGCTAAAAATAGAAAAAGAGACCAAAAAGTGAATCAGCCTTTTGACATTTCATTTGTAAAATGTCTGTTTCCTCCCACCTGAATGGAAAGCAGTGAGGTTTAACAGGTTATTCAATTAAATTAGGATTTTTGTCGAAGTCACATTCACAGGGAATGACATTTATCTGAGTCCTAAAACATTGTCATGGACAAGGTTTTTATTAAGCAGGAGAAAATTGATTTAGCTGCATGGAAAGATGGAAATATACAAGCAGAATTCACCGGATTTCTGGATCTTTTAAATATTCAGGGAAAGACAACAATGCTCACTGTTTGTTTACAGACGTTATCTCAAAGCACTATAATCTAATATCAATTATTACCACTTAAAAGACATTACTATACCTGAGTGTCTTATCTATCAGTTTCATGTATGTTGTTCACTGGAGTATGCTGATAAAATACATGTTGGACATATTAAGATAATTATGTATCTGTCGTGGACAATAAATAACACTGGAAAAGGGCTCAAGGAAATGAAAAGCAATGCATTTGTTATTGGTGATTAAATAATGACTGTCACAGATGTTTTAGCCATAGGTTGCCATTTAGTTTTTTTCAACATCTTTTTTTTATTGATTGGTCATTGTATTGTATTTTTTTGATCTAGTTAATATATAAAAGATGTTAAAGTAACAAAAATAGTAGAAATAGTATAAAGAACTACACATGAAGCAAGTGTAGTTCTTTGTTTGTTTTTTACTTGTGATACTTTTACTTTATGTATTTTATTATATATTAATGTTTTGTACATCTGGACCTTGAGTCTGTAATAAAAGTTTAATTAACAAAAATAGAAAATAATGAATTGTAGTTATACATGATTCATCAATAGAAGCAGTAGCTCCGTATGCACCTCTACTGTTAATAACATGACAGTTAACGGCCACGTGATCTCAAACACATTATAACACACCGCTAGTGTGCAGTTTTGTAAAGATATGAACATACCAACCTCAGGGTTATTGTGGTTATTACAAAGCCGACGTAAGCCAAAAGTGCTTTGTATATTACTTCCTCTCAGAAATGTTGACGTTTACCATATTACCTATTGTTTGTGTACAAATGCCCCCAGACGGTGGATATGAGGCCGACCAGGCGTTCGCTGTGTGAGCCTCCGGTAGCCGACAGCAGTGAGGCAGCGGGCAGCGCAGGGTGAACACGCTGCCGGCCAGGGTGAGGCCTCACCGACGCTTAAATTTTTCTCCCCAAGGTGAGCTGGGAAGAGATCAGTGGCACTAAACCCTGGGAATTACCCTAGATATTGGCCCCCTGTGCTCTGCAAATGAAATCCTGCCGTCAGGCAGGAAGAACATGGTGGTTAACACTCTGAAAATCAGTTTTTGTGCAGACCACAGCTGGCGTGAAGGGGGCAAGGGAAAGCAATGGAGAAAGGAGAAGGAGGAGGAATGGGGTGAGAGGGAAGGAGGAGGAGGAGGAGGAGGGGGGAGGGCTCTGTAAAAAGAAGAACAAAATCGACATTGCTCATGAAGAGAAAAGAAAGGGAAAGGCTTCGGTCTCGGCCTCGACAGAAAGTTGATCCGTCTTCGGACCACGTGCATTCTGCCGTGTAACGAGTGTCATAATCACAATCATTCCATAATTAATGATGCCTGTCTATATGGCAGCTTTTGGGCTTTTGAGACACACTCTAAAAAAAAAAAACTTGAGTCAACTTAAAAAAGTGAGGCAACCAGCTGCAAAGCCTTTTTGAGTTCACTCAACTAAGGGCTAATGTGTTGTGTCAACTTATGATAAGAAGTTCACTCAAAGTGATATCTTAAGTTTATCAAACGTAACATTACTATTCAAACGTACTTATGTATTTAAGTTAACACTACTTAAAATATTGCATTTGATAGTTACATCTACTCATGTACTTAAGTTCAGAACACTTAAAATATTAAATTGGAGAAACTTTAAATTGTGTGTTCTTGTAGATTAAAAACATACATCAACAGCACTTAACATTTTTTGTTGAAAAATGTTTTGTTGAGAGAACTTACTTTTAACTAAAAATGTTTTGTTGAGAGAACTTACTTTTAACTTAAAATGTTTTTTTACTAAATTTCACTGCCCATTATTTGAGTACACTCAACATTCTTTGCAACGTTGCCTTCATTTAAATTAATTAAAAATGTACACCGTTTTCTTTGGAAAAGTCAACAGTTAATGAAAACAAACTTCTTCAAACACAAAATGTTTATTAACAATAACTAAACATTTGTTTGCATAACTATATGAATTCCAGGTGTCAACACTTGAACATAGACAGCAGAGGGTCAACATCCTTAAAAATCTAAATGGCTGCATAAAGGGAAAAAAAGAAAAAAATCTCTTTTGTGAATCCAAAATTAAGGCCTTGAAACAAGCTTTGGTACATGGTTGTGACACGTGTGTAGCCGTCACGAGTAGGTTCCCCCCCTAAAGCACCAATAAGCAACAAGTAGCCAGAGGGATATTCGGTAATAAGGTTTATTCCGACAGAAGACTGTGTCTCTGCTCTCCACGCTCCTCTCATCTCCTGTCTGTCCAGCTCCTTTATGGAGACAGACTCAGATAACCAACACAGATCGTCATCAGCTGGACTGATTACCAATCTGATTACCAATCAGTCCAGCTGATGACAATCAGACACCGTTTCCTGAACCACACCCCCGCTCCACCCACTCTGCAGCCGAGCCTTAACACCCCCCGCTGCCACAATGGTATATGATGGAACATATATACAACACAGAAGGACAATGGCATTCCCTTGAAACTGGGCTGCTTGAGAAAACAAGCATACAGAGACTATAATAAATATTCACCGCCTCTTTTAAATTTTCTTTTTTTTCTTCCCATTCTGTAACAATACAATTTAAAAGTCAAAAGACATTTTTATGCAGATTTTAAAAACTAAAATATACCACTTTCATACAAGAGCCACCTCCTACACATTAGTATTATAGTATTTCAATCTTCATAGTCTGTTAAATTAAATAAATAAATTGAGCAAAATACAGGGAAACATTTGCTCTCATGGTACAGGCTCCTTTTAATTCAATAAGTGACAAAAACCTGAACTGGAGCAAATCTGCCATTAAACAATGGACAATATCCTTCCAAATCTAATCCATATCTAAATATAATAAACAAACAATGGTATCAAAAACCAATGTATTTTAAACAGGGGCTAAAGAAAATATTTTTATATTATTTTATTATTTAAAATATAAGATTAAAGTAGTATATATATGTATTTATATATGTATTTGTATATATATATGTGTGTGTGTTTACTGACATACATGCGCAGTGGCCTTAGTTACCTCGGCAGATGCCCAAACCACTATATTAAGTTTTCTCAACTTAACATTTTTAGTGGATTCCACTCTTTATTAATGAAATTGACATTTTGAGTTAGTTCAACTTTTTTCAAAGGCATTTGTTGACTCAACTTAAATAAATGTGTTAGGACAACAAATTTGAAGTTGGGCTTTTTAGAGTGCATATGGAGCGACAACAAACTGCAGTTCCGTGTTGAACTGACCGAGTGAAACCAGAACCAGGGTCCAGCTGTCCGAGGGTCTGAGCAGGGGTCTCGGGGCCACGGCTCAGAGGGCGAGTGGTGAGATAGAAATCACTCACTGTGATCATAACCTTCACACTAAACCTGACCAGCTGCCAGGTTCATGGCATTATTTATGTTATCATATGTACGGTGCAAAAGCTCAGAATAATCAACCTGATCTTTTGGGGGGGATTTCAGAATAAAAGTGCATTGCTTATTCACCTCATCATGGCGGCATTCTGTTTGAAAGTATTGGACCGAGAAAATGTAGTTGCATATTAATCCCAGGAATAAAACAACGACGAGTAAAAGGCCGGAACCGTTTATTTGCTGTCGGGAAAACATTTCAGCAATGAATGATGTCACAATGTGCTTGTGAGCTGTTGCGACATCACGGATCGTGGGTGACGTCAGACATTCTGTGTGTTCATCCAGACAAAAGTTTCCATGTACTTTAATAAAAAATAATCAACATATTGTGGCCGAATCCATATTTTCTTTTTACGAAGAGAAATGTCAAAAGAGTGACTTTTCAATACAATGGGATGGGGTTTTTTACCCCGAGTTGACGAAGTAAAGTAGCTAACGTCGAAGAAAATGAATCATCGAGAACTCTTCCCACCGCCAGACGGACACCGCGCGAGACGGAACCGTATATGTTGTCATATTTCAACACTCACTTGAACCTCCCATAGATATACACAAATACACACCCACAGACGCAGCATGCACACACACACACACACACAACGTGAAAACACATGCCTCCACCCCCCCAGCCCAAGCCCATTCCCAACACACACACACACACATTATTTATAGGTTCTGATCAGAGTGTAAAACAAGACCGTCTCTCTTTAGACTACCACTCACCATATTCATCCTGAAATAGCAGGTGCCCATCCAGCTCGAGGATTCACAGCTTCAAAATAAATAGAAGGATGTTTACCCGACGCCAGAATGAAAAAAGTGCTAATCTCTAATCAAGTCCAAAAGGCAGATAGTTAGCAAGGAGAAGCTAAAAATATCCCAGAGGGCAACACATTCCTGCTACGATGGAGCTTAACTCTGATCTTACGACAGTATACGCTGACCCTCGTGCACTGAAAATGATTAGCACTGCTGTACTTCTGTAGAGCGACGTATATATATAGGGATGAACTTAAAGGACATAATATGAGGAGAGCGGCGCATTAGTGCGTTCAGTGGGAAGGAAAAAGACGGGCGGTGCCGGGGTGTTTGGAAAACTCATGGAAAGCTCGGTTGGAAGACGTTCCCTGACTGATGACCTTGGCAATGGGCATGTTTCACTGAGGTGGTGGGGTTTCGAGATCAGGATCAACATTTATTAACTTTCTTTAAAAGTTCTGAAGAAAAGACCAGAATGTTGTTCTCTGTATTTCTACATTCTACAATAGTAATTAATTTATTTCGATCAGCAAAATATACAACCACCGGTAATTTTTAAAAAAGAAGAAAGATACATGTGGCTGACCGAAAAGGTTAAGGCTGAAGCTATCTAGCTTATCAGTGCCCTAACCTATACGATTGCTTAAAAAACTTTTAAAAAACAGAAATTCGAAGTTATTTCTTACGCTTTATCAATACCTTCAAATACTTCTCCAGTCATGTTTTTAAACTTTTTTTTGGAATTGCACCAGATGTATATGTCATCAGTTAAAGTATTCCACCGCTTCACCCCACAGACAGATATGTTTCAAGTTTCAGAGGAATGGATTATTTTCTTCTTTTTTGTTATCCTGACAAACGGAGAATATACGCAACATGGACTTCAATTGACTTCAAAATTGTCAGTCAAGACACATTAATGCAATCAGCCGTGCTTCTGAGGAATGCAGAAAATAAGTCAGCTTTGGCTCTGTTTAGAAGATAAACTTCTTTTTTTTAAACGTGTGCTTGTGTTCCAGTAGATGAATCACAATAACTCTGTCAGGACGGAGCAAATGAAAGATGGGTGTGCGACACCGCAAGTATTAAATTAACTATTACAACTGAAATATGGTTTCCATAATTGTTCAGCTTTTTAGTGGCGTGTAATTGCAGTTGTGAGTGTTAGCGTGTTGAAAGGGCGCGTTTTATTTTCCTTTTGGGTTTCAGTGTTGGGAGTTTCACTTGGCCCCTGTGTCTGTGTTATGGAGAGCATGCAGCACTCCCTGCAGCTGCAATATCATCCGTCACGTCTTACCTTCGTGCTTTAAGAGTTGCGCGTGTGCCAGAATAAGGGCGAGAGAAAATGTGGCGTGAAAAGTGGCAGCAACAACAACAACAGTGGATGAAATTGACGTTTCTGTACAAACTGCTGCGGGTCAACTTACATGAAATAACAGGAAGGTTGTTTTTTTACACATATGGTGAAACATGTACCGACTCTTGGCAGCACAGATGTGTCACACGCTACACGACGGCAACATAATATCAATAATTGGATATTATGGTTAGTAATTTCCCTTAAACCAAAAACTGGAACATTAATGTCCAGTTTGAGCCGTTGGAGAAAACCATTGTGCTCAGTTCATCCACAGCCAACACTACACAGTCTGCACTTCATTGTTTATGCTTATTTCACCCATTGGTCAGACTGTGTTGTTTTGATAACACAGAAAAAGGGAGAAAATTCAACATTCAACATTTGAGCACCAAATATGAAAAAACACAGATGATTTTCCAGAGACTGTTGTGCAAATAACTCCTGAAATATTCTGCAGTTAACAGTCACTTTAGACGTATGAGCTGAGGCACTGTGCATGTGCAGCAAGGCGTGCGGCGGCTTCATCGTCCCAAGTCATGTGGAGTGGCGATGTGGTGCTATTTTCCGAGAGGTCTGGATGGGTGTTACCGTACAGCGTTGGCAACGCAGCGTGGCGTTCCATGTCTTCTGCCATTTGGAGGCCGACGACTGACATGCATACCCAGGAAAAGCAGCGGGAGGTAAAAGGCCCTTTTTTTAAACCAGAATAGTCAGTTCATAACATCTTGAAAACTAGAACGGGCACTCGGTAGAGCGCATACCTTCGCATATCACAAGATTGGGCATTGAATTATGAACATGTTGGCGTTAGTTGCATGCCAATTGGATAACAATTGGCCGCGCTATGGTAAAAAGAAGATGTTGACCTTTCCATGACCTTGACCTTGACATTGACCTTGACCTTTGACCCAATTGATCCCAAAATCTAATCAAATGGCCCCCGGATAATAACCAATCATCCCACCAAATTTCATGAGATTTGGTTTAATATTTTTTGAGTTATGCGAGTAACACGCATACAAATAAATACATAAATAAATAAATCCAAGGCGATCAAAACATAATCTTCCGCATTTTCAATGCGAAGGTAATAAAACGTACCCTGCACGAGTGAATTTCAAAAAAGGCGGATCTTATTAAATGAAACTTGTATGGGAGCACGTCCCCTAACTATTTCAGCAAAACAAAAAACAAAACAATAAGTAATGACTTATGTACAAATTAAATAACTGTGTTTTAGGTACTAATCAGTAAGCATTAAAAGGTGCTGCCAGGTGGGCTTTTCGCTTCATATTTAGCATAAACAGATGAGCGCTATCGACTCACCGCAAGAAAATACAGTAAAACAGAATAATGAATTTCAGACATCTTCCCAAACGTTTAACATTGTTTATGAATTTTACGAATTCAAACAATCCAAAAGGTGTGTTCATTCGATTGTCTCTTGATAAAGATTGAGTGTTTGATATTCTCTTTGTCTTGTCAGCTGCGGTGGCCATCGACGCAAACCGCAGTCTTGTTCATTGAAAAGAAAAACTTCTTCCGGCTCCAAAAGCCAATATCCAAAATGTCAACTTTAGGTAAGACCTAAACATATTTGACAATTTAGAGAAGGAGTCGTTTCAAACCTTTCACAAACTGGGCTGCATCCCCATTCGCTCAAATCCAGACGCTCTAGAGATCCGCAAAACCTGACAGTCGTTTATATTTAAAGACAGACACAGAGATTATCCGAATCAAGAACATTTCACACAACAAAAAAGAAGGTGTCGTTCCCCCCCGGTCTGCCTTTCTTTGCGAGCAGAAAAATTCTGTCATCTCATGTTACTCGCCTTGAACAGTACACACGGAGAGGGCAGACATCATAAAAAAATAATAAAAAAAGGCCGATCCACCTGTTGTTCTGGGCGTTGGGGGGAGCATTTGAACCCCACCTGCAATTCTTTGTGTCTGGCAGCCTGTGCTGTGTGTGTGTGTGTGTGTGTGTGTGTGTGTGTGTGTGTGTGTGTGTGTGTGTGTGTGTGTGTGTGTGTGTGTGTGTGTGTGCGTGTGTGTGTGTGTGACCATGTGCGTCTCCCCATAAACAGGTGGGGTTCCCCGCCACAGATATCGAGTTCCCGTCTTTGATAACGCATTACAGACTTCATTAATTTCCCTCGGTCGGGCCACGCACTCGCCGTCTGACAATCTCAGCCGAGGAATGTTTGTGCGAGCACACCTCCTCGGACTTGTGTAACTTTTTACAAGCGGAGATTAACATGTGTGAAAACAAATGTAATTTAACCCTTTATTGTTTTAGGAGGTTGAAGCGGACATGCCCGGCGTTCAAGGAGCTGTCTGTGTCGGGACAACCCCAGATAGCTATGCGACCGGAGTCGAGGATATCGATGCATATTCAATTAAACAACAACACTTTTGTGTTGTTAAAGGGAGGAAAAGAGGAAAAAGTGAAAAAGGAATTGTGAGGTAGTGACAATCCATCTTTATACAGCTTACGGTAATAGGCCTCGAGAGTCTACACACGTTTCTATTTTTTTCTCCCTTGAGCTCTCTTAAGCCAAGAAACAACTCTGCACACATACATCTCACATGTCCAGTTGCGCAGGACTAATTTGTGCTTCACTTTGTTTTCTTGACATTGATTGGTTATCCTCGAGCACATGCGGACACCCGACACCCCCCCCCCCCCCGCCCCCGATTCCAGTTGTGCGGTGACTCATCTCCGCGTCTGGCAGATGACACGGTGGCGGCGGGCTGAACTTGGACTGGACCCCCGACTCGCTCCACGTTGAAGCTGTGGACGCGACGCCTCCGAAAGCACGCGTGTAGCATTGCTCCCAACTAGCAGAACAATACCGGGGGATTAAGAGGCCGCGGCTAAATATAAAGTCGCATGTAGAAAGTGTCTCATCGAAAAGCAACGAGTTCTTTATCGTCTTGTCTTTTTCCTGAAATCGATTGCTCCAAATTCTAGACGGGAAAACTTTGAGAAAGATCGAGAAACTTTGTGTCTACCGAGGAAGGCCGGGGTCATTTAGGGTCAAGTTAAAAAAAACTAATCTAAGCCAAAACTTGTCATCACAGTTCCTCTCAACCAATTCCAATGAAACAGTTTCATATTTGATTTGTCATCAAGTAAATTCTGTGTTTTGTTTTTTGTAACTATGAGTTTCATATGTTGCTGTCCACCCTCGGAAAATATATTTTTAAACTCAATGGGATTCACCTGGTTAAATAAAAGTTAAATGCCACCTTGTTTTTGACTCAGGATATTTTGTGAAATAAGCATTAATCCTTTCATGGGCGCCGTCATGTGAAAAGCTAAAAATTATATATTATATTATATATATTGTTTAGAAAAGTCGATTTATTTGGTTGTTGCTGAGGAATATGGATAAAAAAAGAAGGAAAAAAAAAAACTTTTTATACATCACCTGTTCTCAGTCTGGGCTGTTTCAAGGAACTCTCACTTTTATCCAGCCATGTGACATCTGCTGTGAACATTACCAGCAGTGGCATCGCCCTGTAAGTCTTCTTGTTAAACGCTCGCTGTGCCCAGACACGAGCTCGACCGTGACACTTTAAAGACAGACGGCTCACCAAGACGGCGACAAGTGCCGGGGCATGAACTTGACCCGAGTGTGTGTGTGTGTGTGTGTGGGGGGGGGGGACCGAGTCAACAATGTTCTAGTGTCAGGACAAAAGACATCATACATACTGTCAGTTTAAATTACAGCCTTTGTGCGAATAGTGGGAAATCATATCAGACAAGAAAAGTTATGAAAAACTAACAATGTACCACGAGTCACCACGTGGATGTTATTAGACCGCAATTATTCCACTACGATGGCTATTAGCCCTAAAAACATATACATGAGTTTCGGGTAATTGATAAAGTTTTTCTTTTGTTTTTAATTGTACATTTACGGGACTTTCTGTTCTGTTTATTCAATGTCATTGTTGTTCTTTTACTGAAGTCCAAAGAAACCGGACTTGACAAGCACTGATGGAGGAACGAAACCCCCCATTAAGAGCCGCTAGCGCAACATTGTTAAAGGATATCCATGTCGTCTATTTTTTAGAAAGCTATACCAACTATTTTAAAAGGTCCTCATCATGTAGAAACACAGGTCACCGCTGTCATTGTTTCGGTATTGTTGTTCCGGCATCTGTCGGGACCTTTGGCCCTCTCCGTATTGTCGTGGCGAACGCGGCTTTGCGCTTCATTCTGAGCCGTCGAGCTTGTTGATTTAACACCAGAGAACAACGTTTTCTGGAAAAGGCGGAGGTATTTCTGGCCGCGGCGGCAGATACGGAGCATGCGGACGCTTGATTTCGGAAATGATTTACAATGGCGAGGCGTCTATAAATCTATCGCGATGAAAAGACAGACAGGCATACCACAGTGGCCGCTGAACAGTGGGAGTGGGAAGTTGTGGATGGAAAGCCAAACAAAAGCGTTTCATCAAGCACTTTTTATATCTCCCCTCTCTCCGCCGAGTATTGATTTTTGTGGTTCGCTGTGTAACTTTGTGTGCAATCTTTAACAGTTCAATGCCACGCAACAGTGGCTGTTCTCTTTTAATTCAAAAGGTCAATCGTTACCTCAAACAGAGACCCTCTCTTTGCTTGTTAATTTCATATCGTGTGCTGCGGTGCCGAGAACAAAGGGAATATGAGAGAAGAGAGGAGAAAAGGCCTCCTCCTCTCGAGTAATTCAGTTTTTAAATGTGCTGCAAACAGACCGTCGTGATGTTGTTTGATTCAAAATCATATTGATCGCTGCTCCTTTTTTGATTCACATTTTCCCCACTCACAGCCAAGTCCTCCCACGCGGGCTTTCGCTCCGCGGAGATCGCTTTCCGACCGTTTGAAGACGCTGGCCGAGCACCGGAAAAAAATTGCTCCCGGAGAATACCACTTTGAGTTTATACGTATTGATTCCGCTCGCAGCAGAAATGTAGGCATCGTGTGGGTGTTGAGTGGAGCGCAGAGATACGAGGGGGGGGGGGGGGGGATGACACTGTGTCGCGAGCTATCGGTTTTCAGTGGCTCAAAGGGAAACATCTGGTTGGACTCGGCTCCAAAGAACACAAACCCGGCGAAGGAGACTGCGGGAGTCGGGAGCAGACAGCCTTCAAAACAAACGCCACCAGCTCTGTTGGCTCCTGACACAATTTGCTCCAGGTCCTATTCCAGTTTCAGAGTCGGGATTCTTGCAATGATCTCCGTGTGCAGAAGGAAACCCCATTGCCATGCTGCGTGGGGCCAAGATGAAAAAGAGGAGGTGAATAACGGTGTGGTTACGGTGCCGATAACAGATACCCATCCTATGAATACATTTCATTGTTACCCCTTTGGACACTGTACATAGTTTGGCTTTAGAGTAATCCATCAACCTAGAGTGAGAAATAGCCTTCTATATTTGGCCATTACATCTTTAGCTTGTTCTCTCAGTGGGTACAGGGGCAGCTGAGGAGACAACCCCTCTCCATCAGTCATAACTGCTGGCCCGAGGCCCAGAGATCCTGTCACTAAGAAGCTTGCATCGAAGAATCTTCCCCTCCATCGAAAAAAAGCCAAGAGGGTCAAAAGGCCCTAAAACGATTTGCATTGCCAATGAGGAACTGACTTTATGACTAAAGTCCACCATTTGGAATGGGAGCGGTCATATTTTCAGGGCTAATGTCCTGAGATGACACCTTGTTTCTCTTCTTACAATCAGTACAGCAGATAAATAACCCAAAGAGCATGTCTGAGGATTTCCTATCGCCATCACCTCAAAGAACCCTTTAAATCCTGATTAACCTGGATCCAGTTCATTTCCATTAGCCCAATTTTAAAGCATTAAACACCACCATGAGTCACAGAAAAACGAGCCCTATAAAACGCAAGTGTAAGACCGGCGATAGGAAAACATTTGGGCAAAAAGAGCCGAAACTGGGAATTACTTCTGTAACACTGCCGGGTGACCACAAAAATCCGTCTGCGAACCACGTCAAGACCGTGATCATTATTTCACTCTCTACTCCGGCTTTTCGTCTGCATTCGTTTACCACCGCATCAGCATTTCTTCCCTCCGGATGAAATCTAAAAGGCATTCCTTTCCTTTTCCGCACCCTCTTCGGAGCCCTCGTCAAAACCCAATATGGCTTTCTCTCCCGCTGCAAGACACGTATACCTCGGCAGTGGATGATTTTAATCCAGTTGAATATCTTAGTCGGATAGTAAATCGATCTTAAAGAGTGGAATTGAGTAATCAGACTAAATTGAGCGGCTCACTACTTCAGAAACTAGACTGTTTGCTATCAGAAGAAATGAATGGCAAATTTAATGGAGCAACAATGAAATGCACTGGTATTTAATAAACATGGCCTTGTACATACGTTATACAAGCTTCATGAATACACCACTTCATCTTTGTGTAAGACATTACACAAGACATTGTTCATTTTATTTATAAATTCCCCAATAATGGACCCAGAGAGAGTGCAACTTGGCTTAATCCAATTAAAAGAATCCATAATGTTTGTTTAAACATGGTTTATAAGTGGATCACCAGTTATAATACGCGTAGAACTGGAGTTACAACCGATTACTCCTCCATTCAGTATGTGTGCCTGAAATGAATATCAGGTTGTGTATATTCAGTTGTAATAAAAAACACTGTCCTTTGTAATCTGAATCTTCAGCCTGTGATGCTATATAACTAACTCCAAGTTGAAAACATACAATCTACTTCTTCAAACGACTTTTGAACGATATCAATCTTGAATTTAATATCTAGAATAGATGGCATGTGTTTAAATTATCTCTTGGTTATTGTAGTGTGTTCCACGGGCGTATCATTTACTCTAAGTCCATGCCTGAAGGGAGGATCCTGAGTGAGTCAGATCTGCTGCACACAGTGAGGCCGTTTCCAAGCTGGAACATAAATATGCGCTGGCACAGGCTGATATCTTGTGGTTACACAACCTAGCCCGCAGAACTACTCATGGCTGGAATGATTGACGTATTAAGTTTAAATAATGGTGTAGCCATCCCATGTCGTCTTCAAAGTGCAACTCGTGCAATTTCTGAAATGTTTAGAAATATTAAACTCTCGGGCCGTAGTATGAGTCGAGTGCAGGATCTCATGAGCTGCCGAGTGATGGTTTGAGAACGTCTGCTTTTATTGACTATACCTACGCTACTGCGAGATGTTTGTTCTAAAATGAGCGACTTTGGGAATTTGGCAAAAGGTTGGAGAGGATATGCGAGTAATGATTTGTCATGGTCCGGTTTCTAATCAGAAAAACACTAATTATCTCCGCCAGGCATCAGGCCTGGGAGGATGCGTGTGCATCCGCCTGTCGGTCCACGGCTAACCTCGCATACTATTGGACCATTAGCCTGTAGGTTTTTGGGTAATTTATAACCACTCAAGGAACTCCGGTTGTGGTGATTCACCATTATTTTAATTTTTATCATAGTTTATTGACCATTCTATCCAGTCACTGACTGCTGACTCCTCGCTCCTACTTCTCCGGGAGGGGCCTGCAAGGGCTTAACAGCTGCTTCATTAGCAAAACAAGACACTTCCTGCAATCGGCTATGCTAAAAACAAAAACAAACCAGACGCGACTTTTAAATGGATTCAAGCGGACGTCGCGCTCATGCCCTTGCTGTGTTTAGGGATGAGCAGGAAGAAAAAGCCCCAAAAAGGCATATGTTTTGGGCTCACGATAATAATAAAAAAAAGAAGGAAAGAGTACGGCGAATACCACACGAAAAAACAGGAAGGAAGTGGTAAAGTAATAAAGCCTGGCTCTTGCTTGATCCGATTGGCTGCCTTGGGCCTCTTGCTTGATCCGATTGGCTGCCTTGGGCCTCTGGCTTGATCCGATTGGCTGCCTTGGGCCTCTGGCTTGATCCGATTGGCTGCCTTGGGCCTCTGGCTTGATCCGATTGGCTGCCTTGGGCCTCTTGCTTGATCCGATTGGCTGGCTTGAGCCTCTGGCTTGATCCGATTGGCTGCCTTGGGCCTCTTGATTGATCCGATTGGCTGGCTTGGGCCTCTTGCTTGATCCGATTGGCTGCCTTGGGCCTCTTGCTTGATCCGATTGGCTGCCTTGGGCCTCTTGCTTGATCCGATTGGCTGCCTTGGGCCTCTTGATTGATCCGATTGGCTGGCTTGGGCCTCTTGCTTGATCCGATTGGCTGGCTTGGGCCTCTTGCTTGATCCGATTGGCTGCTTCGGTCGAGTGACATTGATGAGCGGTGCGCCTCCGCGCCTCGCGCTTAAAGTTGAGAATATTTTAACTTTTAAGCACGCCTGAAAAATGCGAGAAAAACGCCCCCCCCCGCGGCATTTAAAAGCCGCATCTGAAAGGAAATCAATGGTTTTGCTCGCGACGCATTTTTTAAGAGTCGCGTCCGGTGTGATCGAGCCTTTACAGATCTCTGTTGCAGGAACTTTTTGGCTGATATCACCCGATATGTTATGATCCACTTAAAGTTAGGCAATAAACAATATGTGTTATCTTCTGGAGCATCATAACTGTAAGGGAGCCGGGTAAGATTCAACTCTTCTTTGTTTGGAAGGGGAGATGTGCTCTCTAATGACGTCCGATCAGCTGTTATATTTCAGACGGGTTCCGTTTAGCATTCTTTGCTACATCTAAAAAAAAAATAACACGCCGTCATTTGATCCTGAAGATTCCAAAATGACTCGTGACAAACTAGATTTTCTGCTTTCCGCTTTCTGCTTATCACTGTACAACAATACCATGCCCTCACAGCTTTTCTGCACTCATCCCAGTCACGTATTGTACTCATGTCTGTCTAGGAGGAGCAAGGAATACAGAGGCAATACATGTAAATGTACTATAAGTGTCCGATATCGTTATCCGACTGTTGCATCTTCGGCACTACTTGTAGCAGACAGCACTTGTGACTCAAGAGTCCTCGTTCTCCGCTCGAGTTGACCACCGCCCGAGAGCCAAGAGAGGCGCTATGAAGTCATCACAAAAGTCAAGAGCTACTGTGCCACAGAGACTGATGTTCAAGGAGGGAAGAAAAGTTGGCAGAAAATCAGTGTTGTGTCACTGGAAAGGATTTGCAAGTGGGAGGAGGGAGAAGCGAGGGGAAGTTGGGAGGGAGGGAGGGATCGAGGGGAGGAATTAGGGCCGAAAGCGGAAGAGGCACGCATTGCAGAGGGTATAGAGGAGGGGGAAAAAAGATTGGATACAAGTTCAAATAAAGTGAAATCAATACATAAAAAAAGAAAACTTGTGAGGAGAGGAAGAAGGTGAAAGAGACCTGTGGCTGTGAAGGAGAGTGAACGGCGGTGTTGATGGAGGAGGTGAAAGACATTTTCTCTGGCTCCAGGCCCAGCTGGTGTCTACGCTGGACCGCTGTGGGTGTCAGATCTGTATTCCAACCCTGGAGACAGCTGGAGGTGTCAACGCCGAGCCAGCTTCAGTTATACACCCCCCCCCCAACCCCACCCACAAGACTCAGCCATGTGTTTGTGCACACAGCAGACCCGCACTGTCACAACATGCGGGTATCATATCGACACATGTTCTCCCTCATCTTATGACCTTTTGAACAATATTACACAATCAATGGTACGATTGGTGGTTTCACCTCTTCGGTATAACATACCGTATGTTTAAAAAAAATAAAAGTAACTTGGCATTTGTACTTTGGAACTGTAAAATGGCCACTTGAAAACCAGTAGTCACTTGTGGGATTCATAATTGAGCATGACAAGACCCAAAAGAGCAGCTATAGAGGGGCTTTCATGCCCCATTTACATTGAAACAATCACTCAGTGCTGGGGTTTCAAATGCTCGAGAACCACGGAGAGACATTCGAGGGGTTAACCTTCTAACTACAAATCAAACTGGTCGGAAGGCATTTTTATACATTTCTTAATTGGTTCCAGAGGAGGGGATGGCTCTAAAGGAGGAAAAAAAATCCCATTTTGCCTTTAAGCAGAAATCGCTTTACATAACGCATTTAAGATTTTTTTTTTAAAGAAAAAAAAGATGCCCCAGTTAGTTTAATATTTTGTTTTTAGGAGTAAAATAAGTAGCACATCCTGCCACTAGGATATATTGTAGACAGGAAGAGGCAGCAGTGTAAGACCCATTCAACTGTGAAGAGGTTAGTTCTGGTCTGATAGGTGCATGAGGACGGACGTTACTGGTTTTCCTTCAAAAAGTATATATATATATATATATAAATATATATAAATATATTTATACATAAATATCTATATATATATATATTTATATATATATTTGTATATGTATAAATATATATATAAATAAATATATATATTTATATATATATATATATAAATCTATAAATATAAATATATATATAAATATATATATACATAAATATATATATATATATAAATATATATATATATATAAATATATATATTAATTTATATATATATTTATAAATATAACAATATAACAATATATATATATATATTTATATATGTATAAATATATAAATAGATATATATATTTATATATATATATATCTAAATATATATATATATATAAATCTATCAATATAAGTATATATATAAATAAATATATATATATAAATATATATATTTATTTATATATATATTTATACATATAACAATATATATATAAATATTTATATATATATTGTTATATGTATAAATATATATAAATAAATATATATATTTAGATATATATATATATATCCAAAGATATATATAAATCTATATATATATATATATATATTTATATATATATACATTTTGAAGGAAAACCAGTAACGTCCGTCCTTTGTTGGACTGGAACTCATCCAATTGAGATTTGACGGATCACTCTTCACTCTTCACTCGCTTCTTCAAAAAATAATGTGTCCATTTCAGCACAGCCTGCATCAAAGTCAGAGAGCAGATGTGTTTATGGGAAATGGGATGCCCAATAAATCTTTTGGCATAATGTTATTGAATTAGTAGGGACTTAGGACCAGATACCGTTTTAAATCCTGTCTTTTCCAGTTCACTGCTTTTGATAGCGATATATTAGAGTCCCACATGATATACTTGCGTACCCGCCGTCGTTTTTCATCACCTCTAGCGAGGCATTGGCGGGGGGGTGACGATGAATAATAAATGAGTCTGATTTTTCTGATGGAATTTCCATTTATGCTGCGAACAGTTTTCAGGAAAGAGGATTTATACTTAATACCTTGCAGTGCCCCCTCCAACAGTTGCTGTTTGTAGCACAGATTAATGGTGAGATCTCCATCACGTCTGTGGCATGATGTGATATCTGCTGCCCTTTAAAAGACATTTAGTCTGAGGACTCAAATCTCAGATGTTCAAGTTGAATTAAAGCGGCCATCGTTGGAATAAATATTGGTAAAGCATTAAATCCACTAATACAAAGAAAATAAACATGTTATCCACTGGTACTCTTTACAAGTTAAAATCTTATGTTCAACCATTTGGCTTCCTGGTTTGGTAAAATGTATTTGTAACTTGCTTTTAGTATAAGGCTGTGAGGAAGAACTCTTACATTTATATGAATGACATTATTATCAATTACATGGATTATATAGTTCCAGAACCAAAATTACACTCTGAAAAATCATTGCTTTTAACCCTCCTGTTACCTTTACATTTACTAACATATTTTACCCTCGGGGTCAATTTGACCCCAGCAATTAAAACCTCCAGAAAATTATTAGAATTAATATTGTTTCCCAAGTTTAAGTGTGAGGTACTTTATGTTTGTTTGTTGACTACCTAAATAGCCCTTTAAATATATAAAAAAGTTGATATTTCTTATATGTTTGACACAGTGAAAAACAGCCTCGGGTCAAATTGACCCCAAAGAACACCGACGTTAAACATTGAATGGGGTCAAATTGACCATAAGGTAACAGGAGGGTTAAGACATAATAGCCCGTAAATGTAACTACATCTAAACATTAGGGTTTGTTTGCTATTGTAGATAAGATGGAGCATAAATATAACTTAGTGTTTGTTGTAACCACATACTAATTAATTACTTAATTGAATGTAAATGTTATTTTTCAGGGCATGTGAAACAAAAGCAGATTTCCAGTTTTTTTTTATTTTAAACCAAAGTATTATATAAGTAAGTAAGTCATGACAGTTGAGCAAGGGAGACATGAATATATATCTCCTAAATGTCACGGCAATCCATCCAATATTTGCCAAAAAACCTCATACGTGAACCTCATGGTGGCGCTAGAGAAAAGGTCGCTGATGCGATATTCATTGCCTGATTGCAATTAATATCTCGTTCGAATTATTGTGCTAATCCATCAGGTAGACGTGAAGATATTTCACAAGATTAAAACACAGATTAGCACTTCAGTGGCACTTAAATGGCTCTTATTACCTTAGCATTGAAAATGCGGAAGGTTATGTTTTGATTGCCGTGTATTTATTTATTTATTTATTTATTTGTATGACTGTTATTCGCATAACAAAAAAAGTTTTAAACCGAATCGCTTGAAATTTGGTGGGATGATTGGTTATTATCCGGGGACCATTTGATTAGATTTTGGGATCAATCGGGTCAAAGGTCATGGAAAGGTCAAAATCTTCTTTTTACCATAGCACGGTCAATTTGTATCCAATTGGCATGCAACTAATGCCAAAATGTTCATAATTCAATGCCCAATCTTGTGATATGCGAAGGTATGCGCTCTACCGAGTGCCCGTTCTAGTTATGGTACTTTTGTAGTTCGACTATATGTTGAGGAAATGTTACTTTCTGTATTCTTGTTGTTCTTAGTTTATACTCTAGGTTGAAATGCACTTATTGTAAGTCGCTTTGGACAAAAGCGTCTGCTAAATGACGTGATGTAATGTTATGTAATGTAACAAGATAAATGAAATATTTTGACGTGCTGGTGGAGCTATAAAGGGGAAAAGTCAACAGCTCACCAAAGTCACTGGGATTCATCCTCTGGGGAACAGGAATGTCTGCACAAAATTTCACAGAAATCCATCCAGCAGCGGGAGAGATATTTCAGTCTGGATCAAAGTGGCGGACCGAGCGACCGACCAGCATCGCCATCCATGAAACCATACCACAACCACGGCGAAAAATTCAGACAATCCCCATACCTATTTTTGAATCCCGGACGCGGTATGTTTTCGGGATTTGGACGGTGCATATGGTAGATGAATTGTGTTTGATGTCCATACATCTTATGATTAGTCATCAGGGCTTTTCAGTCAACGCCTCGACATGTCAACAATAACCCCGGACAAATCCCCGTCGTAAAACGTTCACGCGTCGCCTCGTCGCCCTGACCTCTCCTCTCCTCGCGAACGTGTGCAAAGCAGGAAGCTCGTCCCACTCGTTCCCCTCTGCATGAAAGCAGAAGCTGAATACCTCACGAGTAAATGTAAACAAGCGCGCGACAGATCTTTCCTTTCTTCCCAACAAGGCTCGTAATCGGATGCCTGGATGCCCCTTGCCATCCCTCATTACCCAGCATTCCTGAGGGCCACATGCCGAGGGCGCGGCAGAGAGACTGGTGCGAGGTTGGCGCTGGGCCAGGTGACAGTGATTGATCCGAGTATGACGGATGGCTACAGCTGATGCACCAGCTCTGTTTTCAATTGTTCTTGGATCTGGCACTTCACACCTTGTAAAAGTGCTTTAAGAGGAGCTTTGGGATGAATGAGGACGCAGTGTTAGAAGTAGACAATGGTAAGTGTGAAAAAAGTGGTTGAGCGGTATAGAACTTGAACGGATGGACTGGACATTGATGTGGAATGGAGAAAAATATGGCATCTGTCAACATTTAATAACACGAGCATTGTTTTTTATGAGACAAAAGATTGACGTGGACCTTATAACAGAGCTAAACGATAAAACATCAGCCCCCTTTATGCACCGGAACCAACATATGGGTCTTATGACAATCACATACTTTGCATCCAACTTCTTTTTCAAGACAGTTAAGAATGAATAAAGACTTGACATAACAATGCAGTTGGTATTGGAAGACCCATGACAACTGATCGTCCTGTGCAGTAGTGTATGACGCTTACATTTTTGCAGAATATCTTAAACATTGGTTCAAGAGGACGCAATTTATGCAACAAAAGAGTTTTAAAAAGTCAATAACAATAATTTTGTCCTGTTGACTACTGCAACTTTAATAAAGCACACGCAAAGAGATAAAACACAAGAAAATGAAGACAACAACTTCATAAATTTGATCATTTCCAATGCTTGAGTCTAAACTTTTAACCTAAAGGGAACAAATGTGTAGATCTGAGTGTTGCCAACATATTCAATGATTTATAAGGTTTTTGAAATGATACATAAGGAAAAGATTGTAGTGTAATCTCTAGATTTTGACCTGTGTAATGATGGTGGCCAAGAGGCGGGTTTTGCAGGATTATAGGCCTGTTGTGTTTCTAAACTGGTGTTTGATTTGGAGGACTTGTTATATCAGAAAGTTATTACCTTCGCATTGAAAATGCGGAAGGTAATGTTTTTGATCGCCGTGTATTTATTTATTTATTTGTATGCGTGTTATTCGCATAAGTAAAAAAGTAATTATCCGGGGACCATTTGATTAGATTTTGGGATCGATCGGGTCAAAGGTCAAGGTCAAGGTCATGAAAAGGTCAAAATATTCTTGAATCGCATGAAATTTAGTGGGATGATTGGTTATTATCCGGGGACCATTTGATTAGATTTTGGGATCGATCGGGTCAAAGGTCATGGTCAAGGTCATGAAAAGGTCAACATCTTCTTTTTACCATAGCGCGGTCAATTTATATCCAATTGGCATGCAACTAATGCCAAAATGTTCATAATTCAATGCCCAATCTTGTGATATGCGAAGGTATGCGCTCTACCGAGTGCCCGTTCTAGTTTTTTTTGTAACAGTGACATGCAAAGTTAATGCAATCTTAACATAGTTGATCATCCCTGTTTTTGAATGAGAACGTACACATCGTCCTAGATGCTGCTCCTGTGAAAACGCGTGGAGACATTGGTAAAGTTGCAACGGGTGTTTTTAAAAAAGAGGCAGAAGTGTCTCAGCACATGTCGCGCTGTCCGAGCCTCTGGTGGTAATCACCGACCGTCAACGTGGCCATTTTGTTCTACGAGGGCCGTAACAAAATACGTAATTGTTTCCGTGTCAAATGGAAATTCTCGCTCTCTCCTTCGAAGTGCTCTAGGTTAAATGTTTAGCTGAGGTGAACAGGTGGCACATTCAATCCCCCCCCCCACCCCACCACCACCCCCCATACCCCATTTCACAGCTCCACTCTTGCTGCAGGGGGGGGGGGGAGCTGCATAGCTGAACTGCTCTCTGAGTTCCTGCTTCGCGGCCAGGGGCAGCGTTGCTTCGTGTCCCAGCGGGGAGGCAACCTATCGGGGAGCTCCTCGACGGCATGCCGACGGAGTTAGGGAAGGTCGTTCGTGACCTTTAAAGACACCAATAGCGATCTGCCCTTTACTGGCACTGCTATTCTCCTTATATGCCATCGGTGGAAATGACGAAAGAAGCACATTTGAATTGATTTACTCCCGAAGCCTTAAAAGTATCGTGTGATTTGAGTGCCGGCAAGGTAAAACATAACATCACGTCATTTAAGAAGGAGGTTGACATTATGTTGGTGCGATGAATTGGAAGAATGGACTTGGAGGACAAATTAGACGGATTCAAGACTTTCACTTTTATTTCTGATTTCTATCAGTCAGCTAATAAACTAGACTTTTTTTTGACAACGCTCCTATTATTAAACGACTATGGCTCTCATGTTGTGTGCCAGTAGACATTATTGAACTCGACTTGAGGGGTCCGTTCTGATTACAACTCATTCTTTGATTTGGCTGCTCCGGTTCTAAAGCTAAAGGTATCTGTGGTTTGCATGCAGAGGGAATTGGACCGATACCTAATTGGGTGTGATGAGAGAAAAGAGCAGGTGGGCAAGCTGTGTTTATCAGAAGAGGAAATAGGGAGATATTCTCTTCTTTTTTATAAATTATGCACTTTCTTTATTTTTTTATTGCAGAAGCAATCATGAAATCTCAAAAAAGGTGTTTATTATGCCACCGTTGCCATACCATTTTCAAATGTAATGCCAGTTCATTTGAAACCGGCATCTTCCATCCCTGATTTAATGTTATTACAGGTAGGCTTGAATCCGAGAGGAAAGGGAAAAAACGTTATTTATGGTGTTTTTCTTCTCCGTGGCCATAGACCAGTTATAGAGTCAGGAGTTGATCGATTTGCTTCCCCTAAAGATCCTTGAAGTTGAGTGGGATTGGTGACAAATCCTTGGTTCTGTTAATATGGGCCCCCGATGACCTGATGCTATTTGAGCTGCCCCTCGGGTCCAGTGATCAGAACGCTCTGTGTTATGAGCGCCATCGAAGGGGTTAAGACTCGGTTGGGCCAAGCCTTCAACATACTAAAGGATCTGCAGTTCTCTTTGGGAGGATCATGGACCTCCAACCTGTCCACCTTGGACAAATTAATGTCTCACCGGCCAATGGAAAATATCAATCAGCCATTACCTGAAGCCCAACAGTCAATGGCTGTAAACATTGTATCTTCTTTGCCAACATGGAGGATTCTTTTTTGTAAAATCAATCAATTTTGTCAAAGCAGATAAGACATAATGTATCTGAAGATGCTGACTTCATACCGCAGTTTCGGAGAATCGTTTACTGGATATATGTTGTTTACAACAGCAGCACCATATAAAAAAAATAACTCTTCTACACCATTTTCCAATTCAGACAATCAAAATGTTCTTCTATCCACAGCTTACAGCAGCAATAATAGCAATCATTTATAATAACTTTAACCTGCTTGAAATTCACTTTATAGTCACTGCCTTGTGTATTTTGTGTATATATTTTATTTCCACTGTATTTTAGTGTTAGTATTTAGAATTTAGTATCTTAGTACTTTAGTGTTAATATTTAGTTTTTGTATTATTATTGTGTTTATCTTTTATTTGTATTAATGCTCTAATGAAATGTCCCCACTGTGGGACTTATAAAGGAATATCTTATCTTATCTTATAACAGTATATTGTTCATATAATCTACCAGCAATCTGTTCTAGTGCTACTACTAGTAGTTACATGTTTAAACTCAGAGTATCTTCTAAGATTACATTTGAAGAGCAACAGTACAAGTCTACATATCCGATGTGTCAGGTTATTACAGGTTATTTGTCGACACCATTTAATTAATTTCACAACCGCAGTACGCTCTAATCTTTGAGTGTTGCTCAGACTGATAACGTGTCTATCTTTTTACTGATAATGTCAACATGGAGTTAGTTGTGTTTTGGAATAGAGCCACAGAGGAAAAAAACGAATAACACTTTTTGTTAAATCCCTTAAGGGCCATTTTCAAGTTCAATGAACATGTCGTTTATCAATATGTCTCCTAGAAATAGAAAATAGAAAAGAAACCACACTTTTCCTATAAATACACACAAGCTATTATATTCAGAATCACTTTCACTGGTGTTCAATGTAGGATCTTTATGCTTTTGAGGGTTGAATAAATTATTTTCCACAACAACCTCTCAGGTCCTCTTCATCAGCTACACCACCGCCTTCTGTTTTGCCTAAACCACCACGCGTAAAATTACTTTTGACTGAAGTTTTAGCTCTGTCAAGATACAAGATGAGGTCAAAGGGTCGTCTTCAGCTGAATCTCACATCAATGGAATGTGATCCAATAAGACGCCGATTAATTCTGATAGACTTTTGCTTTTGCCATATTTATTGAAGTTACATATGATGCAAAAAAAAAGCAACGAGGGGAGCCTCGAAATTGCCTGGAGTGAATGTTTGTCCCGCCGCACATGCTAAATGAACTCACGTGCACCGCCAGGGATGCACAGCTTTTGCGTGATCCATCACATCAGGCATTATCAGTCATATAATGAAGGCTTTGGTTCCACTCCCATGCTTTCCTTTCTCTCGCACTCCTCAGACATCACCCCCCCCCCCCCCCTACACACACACACTCACACACACAAATAATAAACTATCTCATCCCTTTTTCATTACACAAGTATTCCAACACTGGAGTAGCCTGAAGGTTAGCGAAGCTTTCTTGTGACCGGAAGGTTATATAGTCTGAATCTGTCAGATTTGCTATGAAAACCTGTATGGTGGTGGTGGTGGTGGGGGGGGGGGACTGAATGAATACTTGAAGACCTCCATCAAAGTGCCCTTGAGCAACACAGAAAAGCTCTCGTTGGCTCCGGGGCAGCTGCTCTATCGGACAGTGTGTAACTTGTTTCACATGTGTAGTTTACAACCCAAAAAGAAGTGTCACTGAGAGGATGTTCCAACCCGCCGGTGATATCTGCCTCGTCCCTAAAAATGAAGCCTGTTATGCAAACGTCTGAGAGGGAGGGGACGCGGATGCGTGAAGCGATCTGGAACGAGATGTAACACTTCTAATGACATCCATCAACGATCGGGGCTTTGGCGTCAAAGCCAATGTGTTTCCTGTTAGCCGAACACCGTTCGTGACAGCCCTGCGATTAATTGAAACATTGGAGACCGGGTAAGGGGATGGAGGGGAGGGAAGAGGGGGGGGGGGGGAATGCTCTGGGGCTCATGCGGCCTTGGTCGCATGCACTGAAGTCCCCCGCAAGACACGGAAAGCGCGAGCTATCCAGCGGGAGCTTAGCCAGATGTAACTTTGTACTCAGCGGTAGAACTTGTGTCACGTAGCGGCAGCCGGCGCGGCGGAAGTGTCCCTTCGCGTGGCGAGGTTATTGTTCTGCCGTGCGTGATATATTCTGGAAGGCTGCCCTTCAGTCTTCAAGTAATACATACGCTTCAAGTGTCCGACATGAAAGTATACCGATATTGAGGCCCTTGTTGTCCGGGGGAGGTATGTAGATATATAAAGGACAGGGTGGAGGGATGGAAAGTGGGAAGAGACGATGGGGAGCGATGAGGGACCATCCCGACGCCAAAAGATTAGAGGTTAGATTTCAGTCTCGGTTTATGTGTCCTTCAGAGACATTAAAAACATAGCGTACATCCAGTTAATGGCTTCTTCTTTTTTTAAAGGCTCCTCGGTCAAAGAATTGCAAACTCAGCACAGTTTTACCAATATAATGATCTGTTTATGTCATTGATCAAGCAAAAATGCAGCTTCTAACATGAGGATGTTTGCAGTTTTTGTATCTGTGAATTAAATATCTTTAGATTAAAAGTGAAGCACAGGTCAAAAACAGATGAATCCTCAATGAACATGTTCTCTACTTGCAGTGCTAATTATTTCCTTAAGGGATATTTCATTCATAATACATCTGTGACCTAGTATGATCCAGCTTTTTATGGTTTTTTTCACATCGTGATTTTTGGACCGTTTGGTTTTTAAAGGTTTTTATAAATAAATAGTGTTTGAACTATTTATTTTGACATTTGTATTTAGTTTTATTGTAAAGTAATATTGATTATTCAATGCTTATTTAGGTTCTATTTTGATATGTTAGAGTTTATTCTTATGATAGTTGTAGTTTAGTTTAATACATTATGATTGTTGTTTGAATATAATTAGTTTTAGGTTCACTGAGTGGGTAACACTGGGCACCTGTGGTTACATGTAGGTGTGGGTAGCTTCAGGACCAGCATGCACCGGGGTGGCCTGTGGTTTTTTACCAGCGCACGAGAGGCAGTGTCAGCATTTTGTTTGTTTAGGAAATAAATTATCGGAATAATAACATAAGGAAATGGACATTACTTTCTTTTTGGCTGCGTCAACTCCGAAACCCCCACAGTGCGTCAGTGGCAATTGAATTCATAGTTTTATTTGATTTCTAAAGACAAATACCCACTGCAAATAATTTAAAATCTGTTGCTGTATTAAGAGTAGAAACATTTGTTTCTTGACTTGAAATCTTTATTCCCCCCCCCCCCATCCATCAGTGAGGGTTTAGGCCATGCTGGCATTTTTTCTCATGACACTCTCCAGTTAATATGCGAGCACATGTGTCTGTGAATCTGTTGTGGCGACTGACTGAAAGTCTTGCGTGTTGGAAAGAAAAAAATAACATCCTTAGATCTATTATTGCGCGGTATGAAACTTGAGACGGGTTTTCTTTTTGACAATGACAAACTGCCCCGACTCTGTTTTTGTCCCGACATTTGTGAGACTCTTTTTATTTAGTTCCCGTTGGAAAACTCATCTGGTCGCGATAGCCGTTGTCTTTGTGCATCTGTTCGTCACAATGGAAACCGGTGTGCGCGACATTCACGGCGTGCCACGGGGTCAACGGAGCCAGACCGACGTGTCAGTCAAAAAGACGGACTTGGAAACAATCTGAAACATTATTTATGATGCCAGCAACTGCTATCACGGTGAACTATGACATCACCTAGGCTTAGCCCATTAAGCATTTATTTGCAGCAATGTGGCACCCTTACACATCAAAGCTGTCCACCCCGGTGTTCCCTGCACCTCTGACAGCCTGCCCGCTAATTACATGATCTGGTGGTTACACCAGGAAGGGTCGAGACTGGTTTGCACGGCTGGGACAGTAAACGCGCTCCACCAGCTCAACGACAGCTGCTGCTGTGCCCTTGAGCAAAGTGCTGAACCTACAACCAACCCAATGGCATTGGCCGGCAATGTGTAAACCGGGGCCTGCAGATATGAACCGACGTCTCTTTAAATGGATTGCAAAAGAAACGGTGAGAGGCGGGTCATCTACATAAAAAATGTCGAAATTTAGGCAGAAGATATTTAGAAATGTTAAATCGATATGACACTGATCGACATTATTAAAGATTATTTTATTCGCTCAGGTTGAGTTCAACACTGTCTTGTGTTATGTTTTATCGAAAATAGCAATGAACATGAAAGAATAGTCAACAGCAAAGTTCACACTTGACTCCTCTTCACTTCTTGGGTGACTTCTTTCTGCTGATGAGGTGTAACAGTAACAGTGCTCTTCCATGCTTGACTCACAAGGGATAACACGTTTAGCTCTGACCAGCAGAACATCTGCAAACAGCTGTTGCGGAAAATGAATGTGAAATCTGTGCTATGTCTATTAAAATAAGTCAAATTCCTAAAATCTTAAGAATCTAATTTATTGTCTTGAGTCCGGCCCACAAGATGTCTTGATCTAGACTTGTCTCTGTCTCAAGCTATTGAGAAATGTTCAATGTGTTCCTCGTATATTACCTAAGAATCAATCTGCCTGCATTACAGAAACCAAAAGCAATTCAAAGGGGTTTCACTTAAGAGTCCTGTAAAGATCTTTTAAAACTACAGCATATGCATTGCTTGGTTTGACGTTAGAAGATAGATCGATCTTGTTCATGAATGCATTGTTTCCGCCACTCCAAACTCCTGAAATCCCGATTAGCTTTGAAAAGGCTTGATAGCTTTTTGTGGTCTTGTACAGGATTAAATAATTCTGGACTCCGTCTTGACTGGGACTCACCCCATCACTAAAACAATGCATTATTGTTATATTGTGAGTATCACAATCATAGACGTGATAGAGATTAACTCGGCGGAACTATTTTTGGCACCCTAGTTTGCCCTCTGGTATCAATACAGTTCATATTTTTTTGTAATTATGCTGTCACTTTCATCTTCTGATATTAAGTAAGCCGAAGCTTAGATTTATTTATTGCCGTGAGGGGATCTCACCGTCAAATGGGACAGGAAGCGATTCCCGGGAACGATCCCATTCCTTTCAGACTGACGAGAACAAACAAGATTTTCGATCAACGGAAACAGGAAGTTCCCAATCGCGCCAACTTCCAGATCCTTTTAGTTTATTACCCTGCTCCTGTGCCAGGAGACCTCTGCTCCACCTGCTGCATTTGATCTGCCGATATGCTTCTCTTACCACATCAGAAGGCTACAGCATTGTGGGTGTAATGAATTATACGAACTAAAAGTGAGAGCATTCATTCTTCATTTCCACTGGAATTTCTTTCAACATTGACATACCAGGTGTCCGTTAACATTATAGAAAGTCAGTTTGCGGTCGTATCATTCGGTTTCGTGTGAAACCTATCGGTTAACTACACCTCCCATTTCGCACACCGTCTCCAGTACAGCCGTTACCTTGGCTTAAAGCTGGCCAACTGAGCTATATCCATGCACAGATGTAACATTATCTTCTCTGATGTGTTTAATCCACCAACTCTTTTTATTAAAAAAAAGATGGGATGCACTTCCACAAAAACCACACAGGCGTCTTAGTTTCAGCCAGAGACGTCACTTTCATGTCTTTAAATCGTGGAGTCTATCGAATTACATAACTTCACAGTCTTATACGTCAGTGTTACGACAAAATGCAACGTTTATTATTTGTTAATTTGACAAAGATGATGTGCAATTCACGGCACAATTCAATCGGGATCAAATAGTTATTTGTCTCGAAAAAAAATTAACAGTTTAGCTCCACACCTTCCTTTTTGTATTAGTTGTTTTCATCCCGTCTCTAACTATCATGTCATTCCAGATCCTGCTTCCCATCTCGTCAGTCCAGCTCCCTTTACCTGCCTCTGGTCACTCCCTCGTTAGTCCCTCATTACCTTCACCTGGTCTTCATGTCCATCTCACCTGTTGTCCATTCCCTTATTAGTCCCTGTCTACTTTGGTTCCCTCACTTGCACTTGTCCTCTGCCAGATTGTCTTGTGTTTCTCAGACCAAGCCCTTGAGCGGTCCACAGTGTGTTTGTTTATTCGGTCTGTTCCGTTCCTAACGTTACTTTCAGTGAAGAATCTTTATCAGCATTATCTGTCACCTGAGTCGTGCATTTGGGTCCACCCTAATCCCGTTGTGACAAAATAGTTTTTTTTTTAATTCATGGAATATGGTGCAATGTTGCCAAAAGTCAGTAACTATAAATCTAAACTCAACACAGGGGTTCAAAGCAGCAAAGGGATTTTCCCTAAGGCTGCATTTAGGTGAATTTTTATAACTTTTGTTAAAAAGCATTTTTTTTTTTGGACTGGTTGTAGAGGGAGATGGCAGCTGGAAGCATCTGGATCAGTCTCTTCATGAAAGTGCTCGACCAGGAGGCGGTTCTCCACCAACACCTCCTACAGTTCTCAGAACAGAACCAAATTATGAGATGCACTTGTCATTTCAAAATGTCATTTTGATATATCGTGCAATGACTCTCAAATGTTTCATTGATCTATTTACGCCAACAGTATGTACCTGACCTCTTTTAGCTTGACCTCAATGTGGTTCCAAGTAAAAACACAAATGTACCTTGTAGTTATTGTCTATGTGTTTCTATATTGTGAGTCTCTCCAGTGTTGGTATGTTGTATGATCATTTTGAAATGAGCAGCAGTGTTATACAAATGATAATGACATAAATTAATATTACGTTCCCACATTGTCTCTCCCTTATATATTAGTATCCCACATTGTACCCTTGCACCTACATGTATGTGTCATTACGTTCTGTTCTGGTACACAATCAGTTCGGATTACAATTGTTTAGGAGTTCATTTGAATAAAATTGTTAAGAACTTTGCAGGCAATTATCTAAAGCTCTCAATTTTATCGATTTTATGTCGACATTTAATATTACGCGTAGCAATACTTATATCAGTAATGCCTTTGAGTCAATTGAAAATATTAAACATTTTAAATTATGATAAGCAAGAAAGTAAAAACACTGACTTTAAAGTCTGGAAAATAAGAAACATGTCACAAAGATATTCAAAATAAAGTTGTTAGGAGGTTAGGGTTGATATTTATTCTATAGAAAGTTTCACACATTGTCCGTTTATTTAATTATATCAGAAATATTATTATATAGTATCTAATATAAAGACATATTTAGTAGGTTTGTTGAACATTTATTTTCTTGTGCTACCCGGTATTAATACCGTACATACAGTTTACATGAACATACTGTATTCTATGTGACAAATTAAATACTTTAAAGCTTTGAGAATGATTTTTTTCTCGTTCAGCCTGAACCGTCTGTCTCCTTGATTTTCTGAGCAGATGCAAACAGCTGCTGACAGCTTCCTGTGTGTGAGGAGCTTCCCAAAGGTCTGTGGTGGGTCTGGGTCGTCCTGGGATGACGTCCAGCCTCAGCTGCCCCAGGAGTGAGACAAAAACAGAGGAGTCCTGCCCTGTGAGAGACACACACACGAGATGAATACTCCTCAACTCAACATGACCACAGTTACATCTTTCATTTATAACTCATTATCCTCCCAGTTTATGAGGTGCGTACATATCACAGCGGGGGGAGGAGATGCTGGACGCAGCACGCCGTCCCGTAAAGTTACCTAACAGATCGCTCGTGTTGCATTTAAATGTTAAATGTTAAGTAAATACATTACATTACATTACATGTCATTTAGCAGACGCTTTTATCCAAAGCGACTTACAATAAGTGCATTTCAACCTAGAGTACAAACTAAGAACAACAAGAATACAGGAAGTAACATTTCCTCAACATAGTCGAACTACAAAAGTACCATAAGTAATACTTGTATTAGTATGATAAAGTAAAAAGGTTTATACAATTAGTCGGGTTTCGACTCTCAAAACCAACCAAGTGAGGGTCAGGTGACCGTTGGATTATATCCTAGCGCTATGACGTTCGCCCGTCATCGTTCCATATGGTTTCCACAACATACGTATATATTTTAGAATTTAAAAGAATTCTCAGACGCCATCTTTTTTCTGAAATTGTAATGCTGAATTTTGAAGATTTAATATCCTTAAACCCAAATAAGTGTTTTCAAATATCCTTTTGCAGGAGAAATCGTCGACTGAGTGTCACTTTCCAAAAACTAATTATTTTTCCCCCAACAGGCCTGACATCATTCTGCGAACTCTTCACCCTAAAACTAAAAAAATTTCACTGATTTCTAAATCGAGAACACTTAAGGATTTAAGGAGATGCGGCCATTTCAAGGGCCATTTCGAAAGCAGTGATCTCGTAGTTCTGTTCGCCGACAAGATTCTTTCAAGCAAATTGTTTCAAGCAGTTCAAAACTCCGAGTTATCTTTACACGGCTTGGGTTCAGCTCTTGTTCAAATCCAAAGTGCAAAGGGAAGAATCAGAACATGATAACTAATCATAGCCAGTGATATTTAATTCTTCTTAAACGTATCTCTTTTAAAGCTATTTCTGTCGACACAACATATAAACTGCATTATTTTCTATACTGGGAATTTATTCAGATCATGACTGTAAAGATGTTATTTGTGCTTCATCCATGCCAGTCGAAAAGATAATAACTCAATACCATAAAATGTATAATAGTCTCATAAAAGTGGCATTATTCTTACGCAACACGTCTCCCCACCAGATTGAAGGTGTTTTATTGCATCTCCACGCTGTTGACAGAAATCAAAAGCTGGCAGTGGGGAAAGAAATTGTGAATCCGTACACCTTTAATCTCCCTCATCCTGCTGTTAGGCCGGGGTGTGTCCCCCGGTCTTCGATAATAGTCTGCAATGAGAAGCTTGAGTAAACACAATCAATGGAAGATACTAGCATATGCACCGCCGAGATTTACCAAGTCCCCCCCCTCCCTCTTTTATTCACCGCTCGACGTATTCGATGACACGCCCCTACCTTTGTGGATCGCGGGCAACTATCGATGCGATAAAAGGTTGTGTCATCGGCAAAACAGCGAATCGCCGTGGAGGAACGGCAGAAAAAAGAAAGAAGAAAAAACATTGAACCGGTGGGATGCCCCCTCTCCGTGTATCGTGCTCCTCCATGCTCTCCTACTCCTGGATTACAATCTCTTCATCCATTATTAATGAAGTTAAACTACTCGTGGCATGCTGAATGTGCTGCATGGGAGATTTGTAGCTAATCCAGCGCAAAACAGCCCCAGTCACATAATGAAGGGGGAAAAAGCACAAATGTCAACAGTTTCACACTGGGACTGGATTAGACGAGCCCCCCCCCCCCCCCTCACATTCACACACGGCCTGCTTTCTCTCCTCCACGAAACCACTGCACACACACACACACACACAAACACACACACAGCAAGTCTTGTATCCAGCGTGAACATCCACCACGTTCCACCAACTGAAGTACTGACTTGAAGGGAAAAGGCCAAAAGGGGGTGTCGAGGGTCTTTATGTGTGTGACATTGTTCAACGTGGTCTCCCAAGGAGAGAGAGAGAGAGACGGTTGTATAACGCTGTTTCTTTCCAAAAAAATCAGCCACGTATAAAAGTGATATGACACTGTACCTTACAGCGTACGGGTGGATGTTGACCCCCACTCCCCCCGCCTTGACGTCGTCAACGCGGGGGTTGGTCGGGTGTGTTGTGGCGAAAAAAGCGCCATGTAGTCGTTTACGGCTCAGCCGGGCGACGGGGCTCCGTGAACAGGGGAGGCGAGCACGAAACACCGGAACTAATCAGAGCACAGGGCATGAGACTAGCATCCTGATTCCAGATTAGCCTCCCTCCCTCCCTCCCCACTCGCTCCCTCCATTTCTCCTTCTGTGCCTCTCCATCTTCATATCTTATCTTTGTAGTCTCGTATCTTCCTTTCGGAGGTGATCTTTTGGACCTGCGTCTATAGCGAGGTTTTTTGTAAACTCGTTAAATCCCCTTTCTCAACGTCGGTCTTCTCACGTTCATCTCATTTTGTGGACTAAATACCGTCCGATTATCAGGTTAACAAGGACGATGTTTTTTAAGTTATTCCGTTCCTGACGTTAAAATCCTGTTCGCAGTGTCTGCTTGGACTTGTTGTGTTGTCATAACCAACCAATGTTCAGTCAACAAAGAAGCAGTTAGCGAAGTCGAACCAAGTCGACAACAATCGCGCCGCTGCATCGATCTCTTTCACGCTTCTAACAATGTTTCCGTTGTTTCGTTCATCGAGGCCTCGTTAGTCGTATCGGAGTTTCTCGCGTTATCGGTTTCTGACGTATTTTATTCCGAAAGTTCGGATGAAACCGACTTCACACGAGTGCTTGAAGGCCAAACCAATATGAATGTCTTGGGACAGCCAAGGTCCGTCGAAAACGTAATAAAAGTTAAATTTAATGATGATAGTGCGATAGGTTGTCGATGAACAATTTCTTTAACTCCCAGAAGACTGCTGCCAATCATCTTCAGGCGGCAATGTGAACGCTCGCCCGTTGTAAACATGGTCGTCCGTTCTATATCACGAGGACACTATTGGATACAGAGACGTGGGAAGGAATGCCAAGGCCTAGCATTACACCGCGTGTACACCATTCCTCCGTGGTCAAAGTTATTTCCTGTTTGTGCAGCAATAGTCAGGAAAGGGCTCCCACAAATGGGTCTTATAATAATCCCACGATTGTGTTTTCAAAAAGAAATCCCATTAACGCTGCTAGAAGACTGCTAAATGAATCTATTTTGGAGAGATTTTTCCTTTGACGCTCTTTAGGCTACGTTAGCCTGACTTCCTTTAGCGAGGGCCTGGCTAAAGTGTGCGTGGGTACAGAGGTAGTGGACGTTGTCATTGTGATGTCACCCGTTGGTTTGTGCAACCTGTGAACAGCAATTACCATATTAGGACCGCGAAAGAGTGACGTAGAGACGTCTTATACGGCTCTGGTAGGGACAGCCCACCTGTCAATCACAAGGTAGCCTCGCCCTAAATCCTGCTCTGCTTTATGGTCTATTTTACTCTAAATCGGACCACTTGAGGCTTTAAACTCGTGTTTACAATGTTAACTGATGAATCAAGTGAGAAGTAGAGCCATTTTTTTTAGACTTTAGACCAAACAGTCGCAGACTTCTTTCTTTATGCAACCGGAGCAGTCGCCCCCTGCTGGCCAGCAGAGAGAATGCACGTTTCAGACTCTTCTGCATTGGCTTCACTCGTGAGAGCCGAAGGTTGCCGCCTGGCATGAATTACAATTCATTAGGTTATTTCTGTACCTACAAATATATATATATATATTTGTACCCCCGCCCCCCAAAAAAAACATAAATAAATTGTGTGTTTTTGCACATATCATATCATCCATGCTACACTCCTTCCCTTCCCTTCCTCCTCCTCCTCATGCCCTCTCTCTGCCACAGTAGACCAATTAGGACTAAGCTGATTCCAGTGGTGACCTTTGGGTCCACCTCAGGTCTGCTGACAGGAGAGTTAACATGTAGCTGAATTGTTTTACATGTTATTGACGGGGTGGGAGGCATCATAGTCATTTTATCACACCAATTTCATTCTTGGCCGATTTCCCCTTAGGCGGGTTAGTGGCAGCTTCCTATTGATTTTTCGTGTAATTGATCAGAGACCTGCTTGAGCAATTTATCGGCCTGCTCGCACCTGTGATTAAGGCGGAGGCCGCATGTGTTTATGCATGCACCGACGATTATTTTTCCCCAAGATCAACCGCGCGCCATAAAAATACCAACAACAACAAAAACGCCCGTCTGCGGCTGTCGGCGTTATGAATGCCGTCCGAGTCTCGGCGACATTTTCTAATCACGCTTGACCGAAGCCATGTCATGGAATTGGAGACGGGCTCGTCCGACTGACCACGGCAATGACAGGAGGTAAAGTGTTCACATGAAAGCGTGGACCAGAGTTTAATTCAAAGTAATTGTTATTCACTTGAAGCCGCCTCACGCATGGGATTAATATTAGAGGACTCGGGTGGCCAAAACCACGATGACATCAGCCGAGCATTTTCTTTGGAAGCCCAGGATAGGATAATTACAGAAGAAGACAAAGACGAAGAGCCGAGTGCTTTTTAAATATACAGCGTGGTAGCCGGGAGGAGTGAGGGTAGCCCACGGTGTAAGTCATTTACTGGCCTTGTGCATAACTGGTCCAAAACCACAAGCCGTGTTGCTGAGTCGCAGTGCTTAGCGCCGGTGCAGCTCATCTCCCTCTCGGTGCTGCGACCGAGCCGGAATAGCGAGGATCAGGCGTAAAGCCGCTCAACGAGCTCGAGAGCCATCACAGGGCCACGCTTTTAATTTGGTTAATTGTACGCAGCGTTTTTCGCTAATAACGTTCTTGGAGTGATACTCGACAAATTGAAACGCACACAGGATGTTTCGGTCTCGAAGGAGAAAGACTCATCAAAACTCCTATTCATGCTCATTTTTCTCCTCTTCTCCTTCCTCCTCCCCTCAATTGTGGAGAAAGTCACGTCCCCCCCCCCCCCCTCCCACAATAAAAGCTAAAAGTTCCAGCCATTGCTTTATTTCTAACATATTAGCCGTACATAAACTGATTTGTTTAGAGATTTGCGGGTTTGGAAACACCAATTTGACTCCACATTTTATTACACGGCCACAGAGTGTTGGCCAGACGGAATACTAGGCGACAATTGCATGTGGTTTGAGGCTAAAAACAGAGGGGGGAGGGGGGGGGGGGGCAGGCTGGTTTCTCAGTGAAAAGAGCACCTCTGAATAATGGAACCGTTTCACATCTGCAATACTCGAGCTTCCCAGTGCAACACGACGATGGATGACATGGACGAGTCGGTTTCTCTGCTGTGGGGAAGAAGTAAAAAGGTTTCGATTCACTTTTAATGACGTGGAAGAGGAATCAGAGACGTTTCTGTCTGATTTGAACTGCAACTTAATCCATTACTTATTGAGCAAGATGCTCTTTGACACATAGATTATTAGTCGTATTGTGAAATGAAGCCCCTTTTTTTATTTACAAAGTGCAATTTGGCACACAATGGAATTCCACATGACATTTCAAAGCTTATTGGAGGTAACAGGTCATGATGCTTGAGCCTATTTCCAGTTTATAAGCTTTGAGCATGCATATTTGGTCATTTTGAATAAATCATATCGCTGTCAGGCTTTACAGATCTCAATAATATATATATGTATATATATGTGTGTGTGTGTATGTATGTATGTCTATATATATATATTGTGTTTTATGCATTTTTTTAAGTCTGTGAAGTGAATTCATTAAATAATATAAATTCAGAATAAATAGGTTTGCCCACTTTAGAAAAAAGTGCATTTTGGATGTGTGTGCGTGTGTGTGGAGGGGGGGTTGGGTGCGTGTGTGTTTTTGAGGCTTGCATGCGCGCTATTACGCATGGAAAGAGAGTGTTTGAAAGTCCTCTCCAGAAGGGGGTAAAAGTTGAAATGCCCAAACTGTACCGACGCACCGGGGGGCTGACGGGCTCGTTAACCGGCAGCAGAGCAGGTCGCCCCGGTTCCTTCGCGTCACAGCCGCCTGTCAGAAAATTATTTTCAAGTGTCCTTCAGCGTCGCCAAAGATGACGACGGCGGATCGATAAGCGCTTGAAATGAAAAGAAGCCGCGGGTTTTGCCCCCCGAGGCGAAAGATGTCGCCTCCCCGGCAGCGTCCTGTGAACTTCAGGCATTCCTCTGCACCTTTCTGCGTGAGGAAGAGGAGCCTCTGGACCTTTTCTTTCTTCTTTCTTTCTTCCTCCCCTTTCTTTCTTATAAAGAAAGTAAGAAGGAGAATAATAGAGCCGAGCCATCACATCACGCCTCTCCACCTCTTTTTTTTTTCTTTTTCCTGCGCGTGCGTGCGTGCGGGGCGTGATTTGAGGACGTGCGCGATGCGGGGCGGGATGGTTTCATGCGGGTCGTTTTTTTGTTCCTCGCTCGCCTGCTTTTTTTTTTTTGTGATCGTGCGCGTGCGCCATGTTTGTGCTTTGAGCTGCTGTCATATATTCATATATATATATATATATCTCAACATCTGATATTAAAACGCACGGGTCACTTTTTCTTTTTTCGAAGACCCATGAGCGAGCTGTGTTGGCAAATAAAAAACATTTTATTGATTGTGTCCCCATATTTATTTGCATTTGACCAAAGCTCCTTTTTTTCTGCCTGCACGTGCGTTAAGGCGAGTGTGGGGGGGGGGGGGAGAATAATAAGAAATATGGCCTTCTTGGGCCTATAGTCTATAGTCCTGAATGAATAAACCACATCTATAAGCAATAATCATATTTAAATAAATAAATGGCATCGCTTCTTGTATAGTGCCCTCCTTTGTGATAAGACATCGAGCTCATCACCTGTGTGTGTGTGTGTGTGTGTGTGTGTGTGTGTGTGTGTGTGTGTGTGTGTGTGTGTGTGTGACAAGTATTCAAAACCATGCATGCTTCACCAAATGCTATTTAGAAGGGGGGGTGTGGGGGCTTGCTTTGCTTCAGCGTCCCCTATCGCCTCGATATTCCCGTGTGGATGTGCGCATTAATTACCGCTTTAATGGGAGTATGACTAAAAATGTAAAAGCGGGATTAGGCGCGGGCCCGCGTCCGGTCTGCTCGCCTCGCTTAAGATGCGGAGAGAGAGAGAGAGAGAGAGAGAGAGAGAGAGAGAGAGAGAGAGAGAGAGAGAGAGAACACCACCAGTCTGTATCTAACGGAACGGATCCATAAAAAGGACATTTGCATCCGAGCCAGCTGTTCGCTTCATCTGCACGTAAATCCGCAACCCGACCGGAGCTCTGTCTGGCCCTGCAGGAGCGCACATTAAAATTAGTTTGAGTTGGTTTTTTTCCTCTCTCAATATTAAAAATATTGCGTTTGATATGTGTTAAATCGTGTGTGCAATCAGTGGCTGAATAATGGTTAAACAATGGGATTAATTGAGCTTCAATTAGGCTCAAATGTGTTACATAATAGGCTATGTGCATCTGTGATTGTAAATACAATACTTCTTTAAATGAACAAGCCTGAAGTGGCTCTTTATTCATACATCCCGGGGTATGGATGGTTATTTGTGTTTAGATAATAAGCAGAGGAGTTGAAATTGTTGTAAATTGCCGGTTGTGGTTTGGCAAATTGAACAATTTGGCTTGTTTTGCATGCCTGCGCCTCAGATTGTGCAATATGACAGTGAACGCACCGTGGCCAACAGGCATATCAAGTTGTTGTTTAATTTTTTTTAAACATTGCGTGAGCGCTTTAAAAAATATATAAATATAAAAAAAAGGTGGCTACTGCATTTTTGTTTGATTGTTGGAAGTTAAGAGGCTCCAAGTTTGCCCTCTGCGCTACACAGGCGCATACATACACAAACACACACACACACCCCTTTACAAAAGGCGCGCGCGCACACACGTACACACAAACACAGGGTGCCTCTGAGCTCAAAAGGAGGAGAACAAAAATGCACCACTCTCGCAGCGTCTTTCAAGGGGGAAAAAGTTGAGGAAGACAGAAGAGGACGAACCAAGGGGAGACTCGGATGAAAGCGCTTCTCCTCGCCCCGTAAACAGATGCTTATTTATGCGCATAAATGAAACTATCCGCAAAGGTATAGCGCCGCGTCTCTTCTTTTTTTCCACCCCCTTTTTTTTTGGTTGCCGGGATAACATAGCGTGGGGAGCCACATCCACGACACAAGGCTCACATTTCCGGACAAGAAACTTAGACTTGAGCGCCACACTGGACCTTGAAAGTTGGCAGCATTTTTTTTGACGCTCTTTAAAGAAAAAAAACAGAACCCCCCGCTGGTGTCACGTGCGCGTTTTTGGACAGTGGAATTTATCTCTGCGCCAGAGAATAAAACCTCCGACTGCCGGTACACCCAGAACCCACCGGTGTCTACAGCTGGTAAGTGCCGCAGAGGAAGAGAACATGGCGCTAAAATAAAATAAAGTTAAACTGAGATGTGACTAAATGCAAGAGAAGTGAGGGGGGGGGGGCTTGTCTCACCTCTTGTTGTTGTGTGTGTATGTGTGTGTGTGTGTGTGTGTGTGTGTGCGTGTGTGTCTTTTTTTGGTGCGTTTCTGACTCAAAGTCGTGCAACATAAAAGGGGCACGAAGCAATGTGAGGGCAGGGTTCGCCTTCCAGGTCGGCGGATGATAATGATGCATCATTAGATGTGATGGAGTGTGGAGGAGGAGGGGGGATGAAAAAGAGAGGGGTTGGGGGGGGGGGGGCGCAGTTAAGGGGCTTGATTGCGTGAAACTGTTAAAATATCGATTCAAGTATCGGAGGAATTAAACATTGTAGAACGACATGCTCGGTGTGTTGTAATTTCAGTTCACACAGATTCCTACTGAATTAAAAATCACCCTGTTGATACTTGTTATTGTTTCAGAGAGAGTACAGTGAGTTCTGACTGGTTGTACACTCCTCTCCATCATTTTTGTGGGGCAATATTTGGAGAGAAAACATTTTGGTGTATGTGGTGGGGGGGGGGGGGCAGATGCGACGTTCACGGTCTTACAGAGGCCATATGGTGGAGGTTAGTCGATTCATCTCCCGGTAAAAGGCTGCAGTCTCATGCTCCACTGTGTTAATTTCCCCAGTAAAGCCGGCGTGAGGCTATATGCCAGCTTTCTGTCTGCACTGGGCCTCGCGCCACGTGACTCACAGCCACTGCTGGTGGCGGTGAGAATGAATGGAGGAACGGGATTAATAGAAGTAATCATAATATTAACGCAGCTGGATCTTTAAACCGCTCCATACTGGACATACACTGGGATGTAAAATACACATATAATATTTATTACCGAGCTTAATTACCAAGAAACAAAGGAACAACATTATCAGAAATTAGCAGTGTTATTTGCAGGACTAATACTATTATAGGCTCCCGCAGTTAAATATATACAATACATTATTTCTGACTTTTTTTTCTCCCATGTGGTTGTTTTTATTTTTTTAATGAACGCAATAATATAGATGAATTTGGCCAGAATGTAAATACCATACTTTTTATTATTTATTAGCATTTCAAAATGTTTATTTCCTGTACATTTTAAGGAATAGCATGCCATTCATTTTAAATCTCCAGCAACAAGAGATGAAATAGATCAAACATATATCCTTCGATGTAAAAAAAAAAAAATTAAAAGGCCATATATATATTTGTGTTTACAGTAAAATAAAATACTGTAAAATACATAAATAACAGTCGATTGCAGAGGCCGCGGAGCAACCGGCAGGCAGGCTGAAGTATTGGAAGGACCTCCGATTAAATCTCACTGATTAGATAACACTGAGTCGCATCCAATGACCTTACACCCTTACAGCCTGACCCCCACTATTTCATTTTGCAGTGGGGACACAGAGGATGGGTGAGAGGAAAGGTGGCGCAGGTACACGCCGTGAAAACTTAACCTCCAATAGCTGCATCTCCTAAATAAGAGAAAGGGAACAGGAGAAGAAGACGAAGAAAAATAAACCTCACAGATGATGTAGAGCAGGTGAAGAGAAGAACTGAGGGGGAAATGGTTAACAGCATGACTGCATGCAAATTTCCCCCCGACTTGAATTATCATAAGCAAACAGTGCGAGCCTGGACTAATAAAACCCCATCTGTGTAACTTCATATCGAGGTAGTATGAGGGCTGCGATAATGAATTTTGTAATATCCCACCGACAGACATCTCAATCAGACTCTAATCCCATGATTTTACTTCGGAATCACTCCACTTCCAACTGCAGGCTGCACCAACAAAAAAAAGCAGCAGAAGAAAGAAAGAAAAAACACAAGATCCAGCTCATGTTTTATATATTCAGACTGCACCAAAAATAAATATTACACTGGAAAAATATATAACACAATATGACGGGGAATAAAATATAGCTTGAGACTATAAGTCGTTTTAAAATCAAGTGAATAAAGCGTCAGAAATCTTTTTTTTCCTCTATTATTTATTTGTAATCCAGAGATGTTTGCCATGCAATGTTTTGCATTTCACAACACAGATATAATTTAATTTCACTCATGCAATTTTATTTTTTTAAACAACGAAATGTTCACGTCAGAATGATAATTAGAATCTTTCAATAAACAATGTCTGCACCGCCGATGAGATATAACTTATTTTTACTATATTTTTTAAGGATATGCTCTTGGAGAAGTCGTATGTTTGAATGTTTTATTTTTTTATTTTGCCATTTTGAATATTTTCATCATTTTGCTCTAATAATCGAATACGTATACTTTGATCGTATATTACACTTGTTTAGTTATTATACTCCAAATAAATATTGACTGCAGCGTGGTTGTTTTTTACCAGAATTAATGGCTATTTGTGTCTCTTTTGTCTGTTTTTACAGAAGCGGTTTCCTCACACCGCCATAATGGACTCCCACTGCCGCAAACTAGCCACCACCTGCGCGCAAATCGGTGAGTATGTCATCCATCATCGATGCCGAGCAATTCCCTCACATCACAGAAAGGATGAAACATGGTTATTGTGGACAGACTGTTATAGTTACATCTGTACATAATCGGTTCTTATTATATTCCAGTCAACGGCGTGTGTGGCTTTCCAAAGCACATTAAAATAGATATAGATATTAATAATAGCTCTCTTGGTTTCATTTACTTCTACGCCGTCGTAAAAGCAGCCAGAAATACAGATGTTTTGATCTGAAAACCTGGTTTTATTTCACATGAGCACTATAGGTTCTGAGATAAATTTGGTTGAAGTCTTCCTCTTTTGTGAGGTTTCTTAAAAACAAACTCAGCATCTTTTAATTAAAAAAATATTTTAAAAAGGCAAAAATACTGTAGAATCTTTAATTGTCTTCTTCAAAATGTCAAGACTTGTGACGCGACACTTTTTTAGATTTTTAAGTGCATTTAATCTATTTATTGTGCAGTAGAAGTTGGTAGTCGCGGGTATTTCGGCCTCTTTTGTTGGTCAGTGTGGAGAAGCGCGGCGGGTGGATCCGGCGCGTTTTGCTGTGTTAGAGCGACACCTGGTGGTCAGACGCGGATCTGCAGCTTCACGGCGTCATCCGAGGATTAGATCCGGATGAGAGCGATATCATGTGCTGTAATTAGAAGATAAACATATAGATGCACATTTTCTACTTCACTACCTCTACTTTATAAATTTACTACCCTTTTGTCGCCATATGTATATGGCTTTTTTATTTTGTATTCGATTCATGACATCGAAACATGTTTTTACTAAATAACGTCTATACCACAATGCAACAAGAGACTGAGGGGAAAGCCACAGTCCCTTGCTCGACACAGTCTGGGATTTATTAATTATTCTCCAACGTGGCGGGGAAACGACATCAGGTCTGGTTAGGGTCCTAAACGAATAACCGATAACTCTCATTCCGTCTCATTTAGCCCGACACTGATGGGGCACTGTGGTGGCAGGAGGGCAGGCTGCTCGTGTAGTATCACGGGGCATCGATTAAGAATAATAGGATAACTCAAATAAATAATATTAAACTGAATCACACGGGGAGGGGGAGTCGGCTTGCAAATAGAGACACCCCAGCACCAACTGTTTGTGTTTAATATATGCAGCGCTGGTTGGATTGACTCCGGGGGAAACTAAATGTATAATGAAAGCCCATTCGTGAGGAGGAATATACTAAAAGAGGAATCTGATGTCTCCTTAATCCTATGTAAAAATAAATAAATGTTAAAGCCTTGTCGTCTCCCTCCCTATATTGACTGAATTGCTAATTAATGGCCCTCAATGGCGGAGGCCTATTGCGCGCGTGTAATCCGCAGAAGAGAGATAAAGCATTCAGGAGGAAACCGATAATCCACTTCAAGTTTATTATGACAACACGGCGGGAAGAGAAAAGGAGCAACACGACTGTCCTGCTGCTTGGCATCAACAAGGAACATATTAGTTTATCGGTGTTACTTTGAATAAAATGGAAGCTTTATCTTGAAATGTCAAACTTTTATTTTTTTAGAATCAGGTTAATCCAATGCACAATATCATTCATTAATATTATATAAAGGGCTAATTCTATTTTCATCAATCATATTATCCCCCCCGCATTTTAAAACGGACGTTTCTGTACATAAAATAACATGATTGTACCGTTAAGGCAAAACAAATTAATTTAAAAAAATCTCTTAATGAAAATAAATCCATCACTATTGAATGATTCCGCCTTAAAATGTGCATCGTGCTGATTGAATTAGCCACGAGACGACCCAAACAAGGTTTTATTGCCCTGTATGAGAGGCGATTGGCTCCTGGTGTTTTAATAAAGTCTCCTCCGTCCCTCGGAGTGCGCGTGTGCTGCATGCAGTCTATGGTCTGCTGGTATTTATATATCAGGGGCTTTCACGGGATTAGCCCCGCAACTTCTTAAACAGCGCCAAATCCAAATGTCCCGGCTGAATGGGCGTCCGCCCGGCCACGTGGAGCCGGGAAGTGGTGGCGATGAACGGACTCTGTCATGGAGTAAGAACCCCCAAAAAGGGACAAGCGTTTATTAAAAGCAATAAAGTCAGATTTTAATTCGCTTTAATTAGCGTGAGCGTGGTCCCCCCCCCCCCCCCCTCGATCAGTCCATCACTTCACTCACCTGTTACCCTCCTGATATTTCTCCCACCTCCAAACCCCTCCAAAACCCTCCTTGAAAATTAAAGTCGCATTTGTTTGATTAGACATGTTTACTTTGCCTTTACGCGTCACAATCTTTGGGGAGTTATAGGTTAAAAAAGAAGAAAAAAAGAAATTGCTGGCATATCGGCTCAAATTCATTAAAAAAAAAGCCCTCCTTCAGATATTCTTAGGCAAATGAGAGTCTTATCAGATTAAAAGAAAGCACTACAGGAGTGCTGGCTGGGAACGACTGAGGGGTCCAAACGCAAAGTGAGTGGAGAGATCCAGTTAAGCACCCGGATGAAGTAATCCGTCGTCAACAAACCGAGTCCGCGTGGTTAACGGTGGCTCCGGTGGGGTTGATTTAATGGATATTTGAACCTCAACTCCGGGGAGGTCAAGAGGATCGTCTCATTTCACAACTCGTATGACGGGCTGCATACGGAGACGTTCGTGGATAGTAAGCCAATTTAAGTCCGTTTGGTCACGTTGTACTTCACATCCAAGTATGGAGTTGGATCTGAGGATTACAATGGGAATGTTAAAACGCAATGCATTAGCGGTTGTTTGCCTTGAAGTCTTCTTTTTTTGTAAACCACCTTTTCACTTCCCGTTTCTCCATTGCCTTTTGGCGCACACATGGCATTAACGTTCTGCGCCCCGCTGCACCAGATTGTACGTCTCCGTCGACGTGCGCACAGTTTTTGGCGCAGCATGGCACACTTATTTTTGGCACATTTGAAGTGTATGTCTTTTTTGTGCATGTGTGCCTGTAAATATGTGTCCTGTCAGAGGACCCATCGTGCTGTATCAGGCTGCTGTGTTTGATATTCACTGTGCGTCTCTCTTTATTTCATACAATCCGCTCGGTGCAGCGCTTTATCCACATCGAGTCCCTGAGTAAACTGCGGCGACAGAGCCTTTGCATCAGCTCGGGTCTTAATATCAGTGCATCGTTTTTGCTGGGCCACTGGACCCATCTCGTAAAATGAGGCCAAACTGTGTTATTTTCATTTGTATTTGGTCTTGGGCTGCTGCGCAACGGCGACGCGCGCGCCGCGGGTACACCGTGCGTCCCAGCTCTCTTTACATGCTTTTATTTGGAAGAGGGGGGAAATAAGCGCCAGCCCCGGCATAAACACATTGGCACACATATCTCGTTTCCGAGCGCTCCGGTTGGCTGGACGCGCCGTCACATCCACACGGATGTGCCTGTCAGGATGTGCCAGATGGGCGGGCGCAACGCAGTGACGTGGCAAGTCTGGGGAGAGGCGCAGGCAACAGCTGAGCAGAACAGAGAGCTGTGTAGTGTGTGTATGCCTCTGGATCTAATATCACCTACCTGTCCTTGTCACTCTGATAGTCAGCCGAGGTAGCCGCGGTTTACCACTGATGCTGGTATGGCAGCACTCAATGGCCCCTTTTAAAGCAACTTTAAACAGAAACACGGTTTCATCTCAGCCGCGGGAGGAACTGCTCCGCTGTGCGTATTTTTGGAGAACTGAACACATTCCGCAGACGGATTTTCCGCTCATCCTCGTTGCACTGACGGGACTTACTGCGCTTTTTTGACAGCCGGTTGTGCGATCTCCTTTACCGATGAACTCTATGAGGGATCCATTAAACACAGACCACCACCACCACCACGTAACGGGGAATAAACTCGCCTCCACGCACCACACGGCTGTGGCGATGGCCTCCACTTTGCAGCCGCTGCAGCGGTCTGTGGACTCTAAACACCGGTCGGAGGTGCACACGGTGTCGGACACCTCCAGTCCGGAGTCCGTCGGTAAGAACCTCGCGGGGGGATGCAGATGTTCTCGGCGGAGGCGCCGCAGATGTCCTCTTGACATCAAGCGGTGGCTCCCCGTTAATCCAAAGGGAGTTTCACGTGCACGCTAATTAGGCGTAATAGCTGTCAATTGATTCACAGGCAATCCGTTTTGACACTGGCCTGTGTGCGTGTTGTGAAAAGTTTGTGTTATGTAAATTAAATACAGATTGTCTCTTATACAGCGTGCTCCGATTACATTTAAAAAAAAGGTACATGTATCATCAAATCCAATAAAATTAAGAAGAATAGCAAAATAAATATATATATTTCTAAATATAAAGGAGTAATTGGGGTTATTTTAGATTGTTTTCCCCTCAGTGAAATCCGACGGGGAACAGCTCCTCCACATCCCAGCAGTGTCATGGGATTCCGTGTTTTAGTTCGGTTCACTCTCTGTAAACGCGCGGGCCTGACTGAATCAACTTGTTTTCCTCTTGACAGAAAAAGAAAAGAACCAAAATAAAAACGACGACTCCTCAGACGACCCTAAAAAGAAGCGGCAGCGGCGGCAGAGGACTCACTTCACCAGCCAGCAGCTGCAGGAACTGGAGGCCACTTTCCAGCGGAATCGCTACCCGGACATGAGCACGAGAGAGGAGATAGCCGTGTGGACCAACCTCACAGAGGCCCGCGTCAGGGTGAGTAGTCCCTTGGGTGCACAAGAAAAAAATATTCATGTGTATAACTTCGGCTAATTTGGGCCAATCGCTCGGTTAACGGTTTACCTCATCATTATTACGCACGGACACCAAACTTTACGCACGGCTAAAATCGTCCCTAAAAATAATGTAGGACAGTTTTGTTGTTGTTTGATTTGTGTTTAAATACACTCCCGATTCAAGCTCAATTTAAATGAGATGGAATGGTTTTTAATAGTCGGCTAAATATAGTTTAAAACCTCTGCAGATAATGATAATAATCCATTTTCGGAACACAATGTGCGGTTCTCGACATGCTTTTAATCTGTCCAGTAATTTCAGAATAAAATTGGACAAAAACAAGAAGCGTTTGACCGTTACGTGTAATTACACACCGATAGGTTGTTACCAGTAGAAGCTGTTGACATTGTGTCGGTGGTGGCAGATACCAGCGGCGTTCTCCCGCTCGTGTGAAAGATGTGCAAAGCTTGTATTTTTGCGATTGCCGCCCTGGTGCTGTGTGATTAAAGGTCAGCGTGTTAGTGGAAGCCTGCGGAGGAATACACATCCTCTCCGCCTTAAGACGGCGCAGTGAGAAGCCCGCGGTGTGTATTCTGCTCAGATAACGACGGATTCAAAGCGGTCTGGAATACGGATTCATAGCGAGCAAATATAATATCACAACTATTTAAATGTGGAATTCAAAGTAAGCACCAAAAACACACAATTAAAGTATATAGGGTCAGTAAAAAACGTATAAATCTAGCCAGATTACCAATAAATATAAAGGCATTAAAATATATATATTTTTATTTATTCTTAATAAATATTATTTCTAACCTGCCGGCGTTTCCTTTGCTCTAAGGTTTGGTTCAAGAACCGGAGAGCCAAGTGGAGGAAACGGGAGCGGAACCAACAAGCCGAGCTCTGCAAGAGCGGCTTCGGCCCGCAGTTCAACGGACTCATGCAGCCCTACGAAGACATGTACCCCAGCTACACGTACAACAACTGGGCCGCCAAGGGCCTCACGTCGGCCTCGTTGTCCACCAAAAGCTTCCCTTTCTTCAACTCCATGAACGTCAACCCTTTGTCCTCGCAGACCATGTTCTCGCCGTCCAACTCCATATCCTCCATGACTTCCAGCATGGTGCCATCGTCGGTCACCGGCGTGCCGGGCTCCAGCCTCAACAGCCTCAATAACTTGAACAACCTCAGTAACCCGTCTCTCAACTCGGGGGTGCCCACCTCGGCGTGCCCCTACGCGCCTCCGACCCCTCCCTACGTGTACAGGGACACTTGTAACTCCAGCCTGGCCAGCCTGAGACTGAAAGCCAAGCAGCACTCGAGTTTTGGATACGTGCAGAATCCGGCCACTAATCTGAGCGCTTGCCAATACGCCGTGGACAGACCAGTCTAATACCTACCCTGCACTGCAAAACAATAACCACCTTGGCGAGTCATTATAGGCTACTAGTGAAACTTAGTGTTAGTTTTTTTTTCTCCTAAAAAAAATAAAAAAGGAGTTAAATGGAACCTGGCCGATTATTGTACTTTAGTCATGTGATTTAGGGAATTTCTTGGTCATGTGGCATTTCCTTGGTACTAGTTGGACAGAGACGTGCATTTTCCTTCAAGATATTTCCACTTCCCCAAACTGCTCATTACTAACCAGTGCGGATATTCCATCCATTTATTTGGGGGTGGGGGTGGGAGGGATTTCCCATCGAGGGTGATTACAAGACCAAATGGCTTGTTACGGTGGTCATTTTTTGCAGTGTGTTGGTAATCACAAGCAGCCGGCCACAGGAACAAGAGACTACTAAAACTACTTTTTTTTCATCCTTCTTTTTTTTTTCAAGAAGGGCACTAGAGAAGACTGAACCACTGAAACAAGCTCAACAACTCCAGGTCGGAGTCAAACTGAAACGGGAGATTTTAGGTTTTATTCCCTTTTTTTGATGCGTCTGGGCCTGCTTCACACTGCACCAGTTTTAAAAAAAAACATTTTAAAAAAAGAGGGAAAAAGGCCTGTTTTTGTTCTTCATATCTCGTCATGAGTTTTTCTCTTTTTCTGGTGGATTTTGGACGTTAATTGTTGACTAATAAGGTTGTATATATTTGAATGATCATCTCCTGTTTGTCGAGGCGAATGCGCTATAACCCTCCAGTCCTCTCCAGGTTCAATTTATCAACGCATGTGGAAAAAGAAAAAACTTTAAAAAATAAAAGGAATCATGTTTTGCTTGCAAACAAAAGGGAATGTACATACTAAAACGCACCAGATGTGTGTTTCTAACATATTATAAATTTATTATTAATGTCTGTGTGAATATCGATTTAGAATAGCAATTCTGGATTTAAAAAAGGAAGAAAAAGAAGAGGAAAAAAACGAAGCATCAACACACACACAAAATGTTCCTGCTAAAAAAAAAAAAAAGTTGTTTTTTTCTCTGTGTATAATATTTGGTACGGACTCATGTTTTTTTTTTTTTCGTCTTTTTTTTCAAAACATCCCAAAAAAACGATTGTGTTTTATTTAATGGAAGTAAATATATTGTTCAAAAACATTCTGATTTTATTGAATCTTTGTGTTGCTATAGTATGTTAGTGCAAAGCAATGACAAGTCTGTCTATAGCCTTTCGATTATGTGAGGCTAATCTATAGAGGAAAACAATGGGCCGCTCCAATACACATAGCGGGGAGATGCTCCGTCAGATTAACTGCTGAATACATGTCTGCCCGGCCAGCCGAGGGCCTCGGCTGGGCCCCGGTGCTTGAAATAACACGGGAATCAACAAACAGGACTTGGACCACACAACAGTGACAACTAGTCCATTAGGGTTTGTTTTTGTCTCCTGTGTCTGAACTCTGACGACTGTAGAGGATTAGTAGAAAAACCTATCACAATACACATCCACATTTATTTACCCATGTGTTTATGTACATGAGATCTAAATCAACTTTATAAACCCTTTGTTTGGAGTGTGTATTCAAGTCTTGCTGCATGCCTTATCATCTAAATTATCTATATGCAGCACAACCTGACTCGCGTGCATCTGTTTGCTTTTGCATTGTGGCTTTCTGTTGTAACGTTTTATTATAGTTGTAGTTTTTTTTATTTCAAAGTGTATAGGGCGTTATAGTGTGCAAACGCGCCACAAGCAAAACAAAGCAACAGTGGAGGGAAACTATGATTCACAAGCTTGAGCAAACAATCGCGCGGGCACACACACACACACACACACACACACACACACACAAAGGGAGAGAGAGGGAGAGATACAGAGGTATGTGGGCCGAAGCTGACTGGAGGAGGCGGGGGATGAGTGCAGCTTCCCGGCTGCAGGCAGCGCGGTGGACACCGCGGAGGGAAACACCGCAACGCAACCTCCGCGGAGAGAAACTGAGACAAAGTAGTGCCACTTGGGGCTTTGCGGGGACCGAGCTGCGGTCGTATTTGGTGATTCTGCGGGTGTGTTTGTAGTCCATCAAAAGTAACACGTATAACGTTTAAATAGAGAGAACAAAAATCAAGGGGGGGGGGGAAAGGATCAAATGTGGCCGCTGGGTGAAGGAGCTGATTTAGGATCTGATGACATGCTATACAAGAGGCCTCGGGTCATCTCCCGAGGGGAGGTTATTATGATGAGAAATAAATCAGTTAGTCCAAGAAAGCTGCGCTCAATAACAAACCCATGGAGAAGTATCCTGCAGCCTGAACTCCTGAACTCACCCTTCAGAATTAGATGTTCTTCTAAATAAAAAGAAAAGAAAAGCTGGGGGCCCCTTTTGTTGCACGAGTGTCACCTTTTGATGGAGTCGGTAACGCGGAGCAATAATCACCTGACAGACAGGGGATAAGCCTCGGCTGCTGTAGAGGCGAATACGCGCGTCTGCAGCCTCAATACACATCCACACAATCAACATGTGAACAGAGGATGACCCGCAGAGGAGAGGCTTCAGGGGGGAAATGTTCATTTGGCTGAAACGGCGCACAGGACTGCAGACCTTTAGCCTTCCTCTCCTCCTCCTCCTCTCCTGACCGCACAAGGTAAGAACTTATTAAAGTTTAAAATGGGAAACAACACACGTGCCTTTTAGCTTCTGACGCCGCATGTTCACTGCATGTTTATTCCCGTAAAAACTAAATAAATAAGCTTGTTTTGCTATACTTATATTTTGCTTACGTTTTTGTTCCTTCTTTTTTAAAATGACATTAATATTCCAAATTCAGACGCTGCAGATGCGTCAAACCAACCACAAAATGTAAGCAAGGGAAATATAGGCTACAGGAATAACCACACACAATAATACACACAATAAACGTCATAAACATCCATGTTCTAACAAAAGACACAGTATGCGTTTGTTTATTCCGAATTAAAAGTGGTCCTGCGGCGCCTCAATTTGCGGGACACCTAAAGCGCGCGACTACATCTTAATGTGGGATTTGTTCCGCCAACTGATTTAGAGAGGGAGAAGAAATAGAAGAAGAAGAATAAAACAACTCCACACCGAGGCGACACTCCCTCCTCTCCACTGGGAATCCATCTCCGTGCGAGGAAGTGCACATATCCGCACGTGTGTCGTCACGCCTCTAAATCATCTAAATAATGAACAATATCTCAATATTCGTTCGAGGAGACGAGGCGGGTTGTCAATAACACCAGGAGGAGGGAGCAGGTTTTATGCCGAGGCCTGGAAATCAACGATTGCTTATTTGTAAAAAATAAATAAAAAAATGCAAACACGTTTTTTTCTTCTTCACAATTTAGTTTGCGCCATTTTTAAACCCATAAAACACCGAATATGACCGAAAACGGAGATAATTATGAGTGATAATGCGGGACCCCTCAGCAGTAAGGTGAACAGTTATGCGTTTTGCATGTCATTATTGCACAAGTTGAGCTTGATATATATAAATACTGATCATTTACAATTGGATATTAATGTCTGATATTGGCTATGTTTATAGACAAATTAAGACTTGTTTCATGTTGCATCTGATCTTCTTCAAAAAATATACATGCAACGCCAATATATTTAACCATGGATGACATACGACACATATTTTAGATTACTGGAGTTTACAGGTATAGGTTTTTATCTGATGAGATGTATAGAGAGTGTGTGTGTTATGGGGTTAAGGAAATGAACACAATGCTGGTTCTTTCAGAGCATATATGGGTGGTGTGTGTGTGTGTGTGTGTGTGTGTGTGTGTGGGAGGGGGGGGGTCCTGATCAATAGTGTATTCCTGTGGCAGGCAGTGATGCAACAGGACAACATTAAAATCACAGCAGGACTTAAAGTGCTGAAACTATAAGCTGCTTTCAAAACTCAACGAACAGGATTGTGGCTTTGGGAGAGTAAAAAATAAGAAGAAGGAATTCAGTCATTTTCAGGTATTTTCACATTTTAAAGTAAAATGTGTATTTATAAGATCTCCACATGCCTCAAGAAAAACATACACATATTGTAGATGTATTAGTGGGAATAATACACATCTTTTGGTGTATCTCTGCATACATGCACTTTATGTGCTGTTTTTTGTATTTTATTTAGGTTTGCCGCATGGCAGAAGGGACAAAACTCTTTCTCCACGCATCTCTGAATACATGAGGGACGATAGAAAAAAAGCGACGCACAACTGGTCTCAGCACTTTGCCCATGAGTGCAGCGGTCAGGCGGCTGCTGCCGGTCTGGGGGAGGTGGGTGAGGGTTTGGCTCTGGACCAATGGCGGCCCGGCGGCTTCAGCTAAAGGTCACATGGTGTGACCTCACACATTCTCACCCTCACCTCTAGGCCCAAAAGAGAGGTTGTCCATAACAAGATGCACTGACGTCCATCTCAGAGGAACTCTGAACACTTCAGAGATCTTTTTCTTATACTATTATTTTTAGAAATGAAAACAAAAAGTTACGGATATCTTTGCATCCGGCTTTGATTGTTTTAAAAATGTGCTCTTGTGTGAAAATATTGAGTTTGATGATGCTCGAGAACAGCCGAACAAAGACATGCACACTTTCTCACTCTCCGTTGCATGCATGTTGGCTATATGTTGAGTGTGTGTATCCCCGTGTATAATGAGTGTGTGTGTGTGTGTGTGTGTGAGCCCCTCTCACAGCGGAGGCATGGTGCTGTTTGAGGACAGGCGGCTGGCCAGAGCGTGTGAAAGCAGATAACCGGGGCAAATTACATGACGCGCACACTTCCTGCCCTCTGAAGTTCTATTAAAAAAAGGGAGGATGAAAAACCCCAAGAAAACACATCTGAGATGTTGCCCCCCCCTCCAAATCAATTCCTACACATTAAGCATGCTGGAAAGATCAGCAGCGCGGCTCTCACGGACCTTGAAATGATCCGTCGGCGGAGGCTCGTATATGAAGCTGTTTGATAGAAGAACTTTAACCGCGAGGGTAGAAAAACAATAGAAGTCTTTAAAGAATATACACTTCACCTGTCGGCCTGTTTGTTCATCTGACTGCTCAACCTTCTATACCGTGGAGGTCTGGAGCCCTAGAATGGCGTTTGAGGCGTCTCTGCAGCCATGTCCCCGAATTTGGATCTAAGACGTTTCAACAAGAGCAGTGAAAAGGCACTCGGCACACAATTTACCAGAAGAAAAGAAAAACAAGCTGCTGTTGGAGCTCCCTGATGCGTCTGTGTTTGTGTTTGTGTGAGACGGGCTAAGAGCCCGCATACTTAAAACTGTCTGGATGAAGAAGGGAAAAAAGAAAAGTTGAGTGGGATTCAAGTGGCATTAATGAGCATCAAGGCTAAATATAGTATAGCTCTATAGCTGCGAGAGAAACTGCTCCGATGCACGTTAACCCTCCTGTTACCTTAGGGTCAATTTGACCCCATTCAATGTTTAATGTCAATTTGACCCCAGGCTGTTTTTCACTGTGTCAAACATATAATAAATATCAACTTTTTTATATATCTAAAGGGCTATTTAGGTAGTCAACAAACAAACATAAAGTACCTCACACTTAAACTTGGAAAACAATATTAATTCTAATAATTTTCTGGAGGTTTTAATTGCTGGGGTCAAATTGACCCCAAGGGTAAAATATGTCAGGAAATATAAAGGTAACAGGAGGGTTAAACATTGAATGGGGTCAAATTGACCCTAAGGTAACAGGAGGGTTAAGGCCATATGTCTTCTCTATGAAACCATACAACCCAAATGTGCAGAGTGCATGCAAATAGTCCACCCCCCCCCCTCCCCCCCTGTGCTATATACCTTTATTTTTTTTTTCTTCTTCCTCGTGCCCCTTCATGTTAACCTGACAAGTCGAAAGCCGCGAACAATTCTCTGCCCCGTCTCGTTCGCGCGTCGTGTTCAGACACCGCGGGTTTACACAGCGGGCCCCAGATGGCACCTCTCAGCGCTGTTTTCTTTGGGCCTGTCATCTACTGTAACGTCTTAATTGACGTTTAGCTCTCGCTCGGCGTCTGACGAGCAGCCAGGCAGGACAGCTTCCCAGGCTCCGGTATAGAAAATTACACCTGGGTGCTTCTGTTTTTTTTTTTTTTCTCATTTACTTTTTTTGTGTGTGTGTGTGTTGTGCAATTCCTCCCATCACATGCCCGGGTGAATGTTCAAAATGCTGTGGAAATTGTCAACCCCGGCTGTACATATACACCGTTCAAAAGTTTGGGGTCACTTAGAAATGTCTTTATTTTTCAAAGAAAAGCATGTGTTTTTTCAATAAAAATGACATTAATCAAAAATACACACTATACATTGTTAATGTGGTAAATGACTATTCTAGGTGGAAACGTCTGGTTTCTAATGAAATATCTCCATAGGTGTATAGAGGCCCATTTCCATCAACTATCACTCCAGTGTTCTAATGGTACATTGTGTTTGATAATCGCCTTAGAAGACTAATATCTGATTAGAAAACCCTTGTGCAATTATGTTAGCACAGCTGAAAACAGTTATGCTGGTGATATAAGCTATACAACTGGCCTTCCTTTGAGCTTGAAGTTTGAAGAACAAAATTAATACTTCAAATATTAATCATTATTTCTAACCTTGTCAATGTCTTGACTATATTTTCTATTCAATTTTCAATTCATTTGATAAATAAAAGTGAGTTTTCATGGAAGACACGAAATTGTCTGGATGACCCCAAACTTTTGAACGGTAGTGTATATATATTTTTAAAAATCACAGATCGCATGCAACAACGACACGTTGTTCCATAACAGAGGCCAACTATTGCACCACATGTATTATGCATGTACTCGTTCTTTATGGCAGTAACCCCAAAATGTTCCAGAGGTCAAATTATGCAAAACAAACAAATAATGTGGAAACTTATATGCAGAAATGTTTTTATTTATATACTTCTTATCTCGAGCACTCGCAGAGTTGATGTCACACATTGCATATTTGGGCATAAAATGCACAATAATGTGGAGAGGACCACTTGGAGAGAAGCGTTGCATCATTTATCCCTCTAACATCGGGATCAGTTCAAAGCTATCGCAGCCATGAATTTGAGTTTCCTCAATAAAACATCAGCGCTTACATCTGGCCCAGTTGGGGGGAAATTATAAATTATGGCAAAACCAGATTACTCAAAGTAAATTATACAATGTCAAAAAATGTCTCTTATGCAACAGTTTAATGTTGAACTAAAATGTATTTGAATGATTACAGGAATGTCATATAAGTAATCAGAGAGCACTACCAGTATACTTTATTGCTCCGGCATTATATTTTCACGAAATAGGAAGTTCTGAAACACTGAAATGTGGAATAAGAGTTAAGACGTTAAAAAAAGACATATTGAGTTTATGCACTCGGTAATTTCCAGTCTTTTATTTCCTGTCCTTGGCCTAGTTTCTGAAATTATTAGCACCGTTATGGCTGCAAAATATTGAAAGCTCATTTTACACCCATAACTATAAATTTGATCATTTTACACCCATTTCCTCCCTTTTTAAAAACCCATGAAAGTTAAAGTAGGTTATCAAATGTGACTTTATATACAGCCAAATATTCAAGCGTCATTCACCGCGTTACATTTTGAGGACGCGCTGAAGAAATATAATTGTGGTCACATATCTTATTTAATATCTCTTTAAACAGCAGATTGCGCCTCGTGTCCAGATTGAACGTGACCTTTGCCCTCTCGACGCTGCATCTTCCGGTCAGTCAACACCGAAGGTCAAATTTGGGAAATTAGCCAAACGGCAACTCAAAATCTGAGAATCCCTGAATGTGACGGCGGACATAAATCGAGAAGTCAAATAATAACTCCCGATCCGCCGTCCCCGTGTTGAAATAACGTCGGCGTGAAGGCCGGCAGCACTCAAATCAAACCCCCGCCTGTTATTAAACATGTCAGCCATTGTTTCTCTTGCAGGCCATTTGTCACACCGTTAAATGGTGTCATTAACGTCCTTGTTATTCTGCACATGGCCCGAGATCAACGTGTTCTTGTCCGTGACTTCCAGGGCCGGTTGCCGACCCGTCTCCAACCTGCCAGCGAGGGGCTCCGCGGTTTTCCAGCCGCCGACTGCCAACAACCCGGAGCATCCGTCGACGGGGGAACGTTTGAAAAGGTCCGTCTGTCCGTCCAGTCGGCGCGCCGTGCTGGCAGATATATAAAAATTGTTTACTCCTCGTGAAAATATCTATTTGAATCGCTCTGTTACTGGAGCCAGATGTTTTTTTCCGAGGTCCACTTTCCCCCAAATATGGAGCCATTTGTTTCTACTGTCATTCCATTTGTTCCATCTCTGCACAGACCCGGTGAGCAGCAGTTGGGAACATGGTTTATTTAATCCCATCGATGAGCAACTATCATGTAAACGATAGAAAATGTCTTGTTCTCTCATTGTTTAAAGCTAATAACATAAATATTGATTGATTTCCTCATTTCTCTGTGTGTTATTACCTTCGCATTGAAAATGCGGAAGGTAATGTTTTGATCGCCGTGTATTTATTTGTATGCGTGTTATTCGCGTAACAAAAAAAGTTGTAAACCGAATCGCATGAAATTTGGTGGGATGATTGGTTATTATCCGGGGACCATTTGATTAGATTTTGGGATCGATCGGGTCAAAGTCAAGGTCATGAAAAGGTCAATATCTTCTTTTACCATAGCACGGTCAATTTTTATCCAATTGGCATGCAACTAATGCCAACATGTTCATAATTCAATGCCCAATCTTGTGATATGCGAAGGTATGCGCTCTACCGAGTGCCCATTCTAGTTGTTCATTTATTCCCTTTTGGGCCTATTTTCGGTTTAGCTTTGATAGCAATTTCTCATTTATATGCAGAATATTATTGTTTCGTTGCTATCCATGTGTCTATTATTATATCATGCCATTTCTGATGTTCAAACTTAAATATCGTCGCACTGCGTCCCCATCCTATTGTTCAAAGCGTGCATTGACATTCATTCACAAAAATTAACGTATATAGACAATATGCGAGAACATGGATCACTGTAAACGTACACGCTAGAACTCACACATAAATCAAATGACACTCGTCCAGGCAAACGTCAGTGAAATAAACCAATAACTTGTCCCCCCAAAGAAAAGGGGGGAGAGCAAAGTGAACGCTCCACCTGGCGTCTACCTGGTGGCTCCACTCGTCCACCTCTCCCAGCCGACAGCGTTTCCAGCCCAACAAGAACAGACGGTGTGGGGAGCGATTTATTGGATTGGATCCCACCCAGCAGTGACTTATACGCTCAACCTATATGTCACAGATGGTAGGATTTCGGCGTGGTTGATATAGGAAATCCACTAAGGAGTATTGATCTTTCGAAGATCTGCTCTCTCTGCCTGATCTCCACAGGATCTGAACATCCGCAGGAGGCCCGGGGTGTGTGTGTGTGTGTGTGTGCGTGTGTTTGGGGGGGAGGTGAGCAGCAAAAGTAAAAAGGTAATATGGAAAATGTTCACCAAAATCTAGCACTGTATAGCACCGCAACGTTTTTTTTACATTTTCTTGTTGATGTTTTTTTTTTTTTTTATGGTTTCCGAAAGATCGGGCCCGATAGCGTAACGTAGCGCGTAGCCGCCATGTCTGAACAGCGATATCCAATGTGTGTGTGTGTGTGTGTCACTTCATTTATGTGCACCGTGTGACAGACTTGTGATCCTATACATCACAGCATCCTATTTCTAATGCTCTATATTATTTTTGTGGGATAAAACTGTGAAACTGATGAAGGTTGGAGTTGCAAATATTGAGCATATACGTGTGTCGCGATGTATCTGCTCATCTTTAGGTGCAGGTTTTGCAATCTGGCTGAACCACTGCACAGATGTGACGCCTGAGAAACAGTCCTATTTTTTTTTAATGGCTTTCCTTTGATTTCCTGGACCGTTAGCCAGCGATCTCGTGTTGAATTGCACAAGCAGCAGGTTGATGGAACTAGTGCATAAAGCATATAGCCCCCCACCCCCCCTCGCTCCCTCTGTCTCCGTTTTCTCAGACAGTTTTAATCTCTGGTAAGACAGTCACGTCCAGATTTGTCATCTGCCGTGGAAACTCTGGTGGAAAGCGACCTCAGTCTCCACGGCTCTCCTTCATTACTGCTCACGGTGGGAGAGCCAGAGCGCACGGTGTGGTAATCCCTGCTGGAAGGCGTCACCATATACCATCATTAATGAAACGGAAGACACACAAACACACACACATTAATATATATATATATATATATATTAATATATATAAATGAATATATATATACATATATATATATAAAGTAATTTATATTAATACATATATACATATAAATAAATATAATACATATAAATATAATATACCCATTTAAATATATATATATATATTCATACATATATATATATAAAACCTACACACATATATATGCATGTACACACCCACAGTTGTGATTGGCTGAAAGATGGATTTAGATCTGTGCAGGAGATGTTATGTTGGCTCATATTTATCCTCCGCCAGTTCCAAGCATGGACTGCTCTTATTTGTTATTGTTGTTGTTGTTGTTGTTGATGTCATCTATACAGTATGGGGGGTACTCCTGTGAGGCATAATTCTGTTTGCTTATTTCTGTGTAATGCCATCGCCTCGAAAAATTTGGTTTCTTTTAAAAATCCAAAGGGGATTTCAGTAGTGAAGTGTTCTTGTGGCCTTTGTCTACTCGTGACCTCTCTTTACAGACGCTTTACGGCTCATGGTGACAAGTAATTTCACTCAACTAATTCACAAGGGAACAGAAACAAACATTAGGATATTCCTAAAAAGTAAATAGTTTCCTTTGTTGCAGAAATATAAGCTTTTCTTATTGCTCTCCTGTTCACCAACTCTCAAGCAGTCAGATTTATCTCAGCAACCCTAGACCTTTGACCTCCAGCCTATGTTTACACTGATATTTTTAGCATTTTATCAAACTACAATGCTTTTAACTTATGAAAGGATTATTTAGCATTAGCCCTGGCCTCAAAGTTCAGTTTCTGTATTGGGCATTCATAACAATATGTCTCATAGTAAAGTTTATTTTGATATAGTATAAAGACAACACATTACATTTCTTAATTTTAGATTGTTTTTAAGTGTTGCTACAGATCCTTTGCTCGAAACTGTCCCCATTTCATTCATCAATATTCTTTACGTTTTGTAAGTTATTATTTTGTAAGTTATTATAAACAATTATTAGAGGCTCAAGGCTGTTTTATGTAATAATTTCTCCAAAAAAGGTTGAGCGATGCCTCCAAGGGCTGAAAAATAAAGTATGGAAATTACAACTCATCAATGTTTTATTCTTTATGATTTATGGAGGTGCAGTGACAGCTGACAGCTCTCGTTCATTCAGGCATGCAGTTTACGGGGTAACCAGCAGAGGGCGCCAAAGATAATTAAATCAAAGATAATTAAAAGAGCAGTTCGTCTTGTTTTGAAGATTTGTCTCGTTTTGTCTGAACGCACGATTCAACATTGTGTTTTTACAACAATTATATAAATTATAGTCATATTATATTCCTTTAGTGGGTGTGTTATACATTCTCACTTCATAGTTTAGTAATTAATGCCCACTTCTAATTTTGTACAATTAAATATTTTGAACATCTTTCACCACATCTTGAGCACATACATGAATAATATATTTAAAATTATATATTTAAATTGCCAATAGCATTTATCATTGGACCCTTATTATTTTCTTGAGTATTAGTAAAAAATCTTCAGTGTTGTAATTTAAACACATCTTACAGATCTACAAGGTAACAAAATGCATGAAAAAAAAATGGCTAAAAAAACTAAACAAAAAACCGCAGTGTTCTTCTGTCGTGACACCAGCACTGTATTCTACTCAATTTATGAGGCATCATGGCGAGTAATGAAGCGGAAAGGTCAGAGGGAATACGTTCTCATTTGCTCTAAACCAATAGGTCCGATTTCCACTTTCCAGGCAACCACTCTGTGACTGCAGCTGGTGCCCTTTTGCTTTAAAAAACAATACGTTCCCCTTAGCCACTCATACATCAGATCACCAATTCTCCATCTTATTGGCAATGTCACACACAGGGCCGGGAGATATTACAGAATATATTTATTACCGCGAGGGTTCGTCCACGGCCTCAGATATGATATAAAACGGCGTGTAATGTAAGCCATACATTATGAATCCAATTTGTTTGCCCAGAATCAGAAAACAGACCGTCGAGGTTGAAGGTCCCCCTGAGAACCACTAGGTGGCGGTATGCTGGAGTGTATGGAGCCAGTCCTCCACCGGGGCCAGTTGGAAGGGATCACTCAAAGAATGATATTTAAAAAAACAAACAGCAGCCTCTACTATTAAAATTATTAATCAGTCTAGAAGATTAATACAAAAACACTTTATTTCATAAATTATTGAAATATTACAGAAATACCTTAAAAATGGCCAATACCATGATGTATGCATGTACATATTATATAAAATGCAACACAATCTAATGCAGAATAAAACTGTTGCTTTGCCAGACTGTAATATAGTTAGGCGCTCATCTTCTACATTCAAAAATATATACACTACCGTTCAAAAGTTTGGGGTCACTTAGAAATGTCTTTATTTTTCTAAGAAAAGCACTGTTTTTTCAATCAAGATAACATTAATCAAAAATACACACTATACATTGTTAATGTGGTAAATGACTATTCTAGGTGGAAGTGTCTGGTTTCTAATGAAATATCTCCAGGTGTATAGAGGCCCATTTCCATCAACTATCACTCCAGTGTTCTAATGGTACATTGTGTTTGCTAATCGCCTTAGAAGACTAATATCTGATTAGAAAACCCTTGTGCAATTATGTTAGCACAGCTGAAAACAGTTATGCTGGTGATATAAGCTATACAACTGGCCTTCCTTTGAGCTTGAAATTTGTAGAACAAAATTAATATTTCAAATATTAATTATTATTTCTAACCTTGACTATATTTTCTATTCAATTTTCAATTCATTTGATAAATAAAAGTGAGTTTCCATGGAAGACACAAAATTGTCTGGATGACCCCAAACTTTTGAACGGTAGATAAGGCACCTTAATACAATCCACTTTAACACAAATATGAAATGCATCCTAAAAAAAAATTCATATTGAGTTAACAGTTTTCTGACCCACACAAATCTCGTTGTATTCTGTAAGTGTTGTGCTTCAGGCCTTTGTCGGCCTTCCCTGCAGCCGTATGTGCAGCTTAGACAACCGTCGCCACGTTAGCAGGTTTACTCTGGCTGCAACCGAACATTATTGCAATCATCAGTTCACCAGTCAACAGGTCATCGTCGTCACGATTGGCATTCTTGGGTTGCCGCAAATCGTGCATTTTGTGAGGTGACTGGCCTTTGACCCCAAAAATCTACACCGAGTTCCAAATCGCATGCTTTTCCCCGAGTTCCGGTCTCGGTAATAGGATGTCATGGTCAATGGAGTCGAACACCTGCAGCTTGAAATTTTAGATATCACATTGACAAAACTAAACGGACAAAAAGAACCCAAAGAACATAACGGCCCCAGGCAAAACCCCAAACATTAAAATGTATAATTCAATTAAATAAAGTGGAGAAAAACTGGAAAATTTTTCATGAGACACAACAGAATGACACTTTATTTTATAACCTACTCAAAAGGATTCATGTCAATTGTTTCTGCACTGTGGCGCAGGCGTCAGGAGGAACTGCACGTCGGCTTAAAGTACACAACCACCGCTTCATCCGTCATGGCGCGAGCGCCTCCTGCGTCCAGATGGCCGCGGAAACGTGTTCACAAACTTTGTGTTGCAGAGCAAATGGGCTTTTCGCCTCGAGGACACAACGTATTTTTTAAAATGCCCACGGAGCAAACGCATTAGGAACAAAGTGGTATGTCAGGAAGGGCCGACTCTACGAAAGGCACAGGTCGGGGAAATGAGGAGGGAGGACGAGTCGCGCTGATGCATGGCTCCACTTGGGGAGGTCACCAGTTCTCTTTCTACACTACATCAACTACGCTCCGTGAAAAGGGACGAGAGCTATGCCTCCGACTGCATCTCGTATGCAACTACCGTCGCCGTGTGACCACCGTCGCTGCTCTTCTACTAAAGGAAATGGAAGCTGACATTTTGTAGCACGCTGAAACATCTTTCTCTTTAAAAAGGTGTCCATATAATTTCATGCATACGAGATATTTTGGAAAAGAGATGCTTTTTGTATTTCTTTAAGTACTCGGTAGAGCGATACGAGGCATGGTTACCTTCGCATTGAAAATGCGAAAGGTAATGTTTTGATCGCCGTGTATTTATTTATTTGTATGCGTGTTATTCGCATAAGTAAAAAAGTATTAAACCTAATCGCATGAAATTTGGTGGGATGATTGGTTATTATCCGGGGACCATTTGATTAGATGTTGGGATCGATCGGGTCAAAGGTCAAGGTCATGAAAAAGGTAAAAATCGTCTTGAATCGCATGAAATTTGGTGGGATGATTGGTTATTATCCGGGGACCATTTGATTAGATTTTGGGATCGATCGGGTCAAAGGTCATGGTCATGAAAAGGTCAACATCTTTTTACCATAGCGCGGTCAATTTATATCCAATTGGCATGCAACTAATGCCAAAATGTTCATAATTCAATGCCCAATCTTGTGATATGCGAAGGTATGCGCTCTACCGAGTGCCCATTCTAGTTTTGTAATGAGATGAGCAATAGAACTTCAAAGAACAATGAGGGCACGTGGTTGTACGACATCATAGAAGACATGCAGTCTTAGGTCAGTTTAATGGCGTCGCAAGTTCACACCACTTGGAGTAAATTAAGTTGAAGGGTCTCCGTAGATCGCTAAACAGGCCTGAACGTCATCGTCTAGTCTCCTCACGATGTCTAACATCCAGATTGTTGAAATCAACGAAATATTCCAGGCTGAAATATCCACGCACTCCAACTGTCGCTAACATTTTCACAATCGTCTTCCAGCAACAAGTCACTTGACACAAAAAAGGTAAATAAGTAGTTTATATATTTCTGTGTAGGGTCCTTTCCATAATATTGTCAGCACACTTACAACAAGAGAGGCGGTTATGCAGAAGATGTTAAATATACGAGCAAAGTAAACTACTCACGAAAGGTGGAAGTTCAAATTTGAGCGTTAACATTAATTGTTGTCGAGTTTGTCTGAACAGATTCTGCAGTCATATGCAGTCACGCAGCAGGACGAGTTTTTGGCCTCGCAAGCGTTCGGGTTTCCGTTCCTGTAGTATAAATGCTTTTGACCAATCATGTCCGAGCAGGTAAACGGTCCGTGTTGAGGGGGAAAAAGAGTTGGCCAAAATGCAATCTCGTAACCCACTGGCATGGCGTTGACGACGCAATTTTTTACGTCTTTATATTTTCAATGAATTCAGCACGAAATCAAAACACAATTTATTATCCAGACAACCAGAGCAGAAGCACGATAGATACTCAAAGGTGTTCCGCTTCAACGCTTCTCTTGAAACCAGAGCTGATGGTCCCCCAGCAGTCCCAGCACACACACACGTGACTTTTCCGGATTTCAAAAGAACACATTTCATGAATGCACTCCCTGTACTCGGTAAACACCGCGTTCCAGATGCCCGACATGCCAAACGTCACCCACCGAAGATCCAGCACACACACACACACACTAGCTCAAAAAAACAACAGTAAACCTGCAAGTATATCTACAAATACATTTACAACACATTTTTATTTATTTAGGCAAACAACAACACTCATTATTTAATGCGGCGAAAAACTGGGAAATGGAGAGATTCTCCAGGAGGCACGGCAGACGACGACAAGATGACGACGAGGAGACGAGGGAGAGAGGTTCACGCCAACGAAAGCAGAAAAAGAGACAAAATGAACTAATAACGGCGTGATGACCAAACACACTGACACGTAAACCCCGTTACTTTTGAGCTGAGCTCATTTCCAATGTTTCAAAGATGATGGTACAGTTGAATACATAAAAACTGAACAATGACACCTTGTGTGAGGACTGTTGCATCATATGATGCAACAGTCCTCACACAAGGTGTTATTATTCAGTTTTTAGTCCTACTGCTAACAAATGCACTACACAGGGTTTGCAGTGAGCAGAAAACTACCCCTCTAAATATAAATAGAACTTACTTTCAAATGCCACTCTCACAACACCGTGTACGATCAAACATGAGTCATATTTGACACCCATGTTAAAGCAGAAGTATCGCATCATAACACATACACCAAACAAGCAAAAAGCCCAAAAGGCATTTCACAAACAACACTTCAAGCAAATGTTACACATGGAAGAAAGCTAGACATGAAGCAGACTATGAGCTCAGCCACGAGCAACCTGCAGAAACGACTGGAAGCGTCGCTTCCGAGAGCACATTGGCGCACGCGCGTGCAAAATAATGTTACCTGCGCACAGACATCAAGTCACAATTTGGATGGAAGCACGTGCAGCAAGGACTTCACTTGGTGACGTGCGCGTGCAGCCCGCCGCTGGTCGACAGCAGCACAAGAAAACACACGCGTGAAGTCATTCTGAGGCGACGGTGGGAAGGTTAACGGTTAACGGGTTAATGGGCGCGCGCTTGGCTGAGAGAGGCCCGATGACGCTAAAGTGCGCAGACGTGACGCAGACACGTTTCGGCGGAGCAGCGCCGCGGGCAGCGAAAGGGGTGCGTTATTAATTACCTAATTACCTGCAGCTGGTGACGAATGTCACGTGGGAGTGTTCCCCCTCCCTACCTGTGTTATCTGGGATCTGTTTGCTCAATTTAAAGGGACCTACCCTCAAACCACTTGACGGCTTTGCATTATTGTCAGTGATGTTTGGTGTTGATTTACTATTTATGAATATAGCAAAGTAGCAGTATTAGATTAAAAGAATAAAGTTAAAAAAAGAAGGAGTATTTAACTATAGTTGGGTGGGTTCAGGAAGCATGATTTCCTGATAGGCCTCGAACCAAATTGTTTACATACTTCTCACACGTTTCATAGATACTCTGACTGGTTTTTCCTCATTCTGGTTTTTCAGGTTTATGTAGGACGGATTGCTTAACCCTTGTGTTGCCTTCGGGTCAATTTGACCCGATTCAATGTTTCACCCTCCTGTCGCCTTCGGGTCAATATGACCCGATTCAATGTATAACCCTCCTGTTACCTTTATATTTACTAACATATTTTACCCTTGAGGTCAATATGATCCCAGCTATTAAAATCTCCAGAAAATTATTAGAATTAATATTGTTTTCCAAGTTTAAGTGTGAGGTACTTTATGTTTGTTTGTTGACTCCCGAAAGAACACCGACATTAAACATTGAATCGGGTCAAATTGACCCGAAGGCGACAGGAGGGTTAAATATTGAATCGGGTCAAAATGACCCGAAGGCAACACAAGGGTTAAGAGGGATGCTGACTTGCAGGAGACGCTTTAAAGCAAGACACCTTATCCATTATGTTTGTCTATTAAATATGTCTACTTGTTTCAAAAGGACGCTACCAGTTTTAAAATAATACGACATCAAAAACTCTTAACAATTGAATCACAAAACCCATTATGTCTTTTTGTATATATCTTTAAATCATGAACATTGCCAATCAGCAAATAAGCAAACATTTGTATTGACTCACGATATTTTCCACATGGATGTGAGAAATTACAAATAGGCTGAATACCATTAAATAATGTAGCATATTCAGAAAACATATCATGGTTTAAACTTGTTGACAATTTGATGTGAACCACTAATGACAAAAATGTTGCTCTGCAGAGCCAATTCACAATTTTATAATATTAATTTATAACACATTGCAGAATTTATCTGCGTAAAGTATATCCCAGTTTCTTTCCTCAGTATCTGAACACACTGTCCCAGTTTTGCAAAGACCTTCAGCATTATGGGACTTTGCTCCAATGCTCAGGAGTCAAATTCTTTTCCAGGTGAACGTCCCTGAACACGTGCCAACCAGTCTCTCTTTGATTATTTCAACCGATGCCAATACAGTGATGAAATAGTTGTGTAAGACTCAAAACGTGGAGCTTCTCTCCGGTCTCGCCCTTTTTATTCAACATTGTGATGCAAAAATCTTGACAAACTCGGTAGACAATGCAGCGCAACAAGAGATTTTACATTTAGAGTGACGAGATGGTATGTTTAATAATTACAGTCCATAAAACACTGACGTCTGTATCATAGACATTATCATATTGTAATATAATGGATGAGATTGCAACAGGTTTATTGACAGTGGTACAGATAAAAAAAATTCGGTGATGTTAGAATCAATGCGCTTGACATTTTGTTTTATAGTCTTCCCAATGCAAATAGGCTGCGGGCGTCGTCATGGTGAGCCACTTTCAGATGTGAGAATAAAGATGATTTGTTCCTGTGGCTGAACTGAACACGGCCCGACGGGTTGAACTGGAAACTTCGACCCTGCAAATGTTTTTTTCGAGAAAACACGTCCATGAGTCGTATTTGACCCTCATGGGGAAGCAGAAGTAAAGCATCATAACACCAAACAAGCAAAAAGCCCAAAAGCATTTCACAAATAACACATAAAGTAAATGTTGCACATGGAAGACATGGAAGACATGCAGCGCACACTGTAAACCCGAATAAGCTGGTCGAACTCAAAAAATTTGAGGCAATATATTGCCTCAAATTTTTTTAGTTAATGAACTTTTTTAATTGATTTTGCAGAAATTAAAAAGTTTGATGACTTGCTACTTGTACCTTTTGATTACAGCTTAAATTAAAGTGTTAATTTAGCTCAACTCAATTATTTTCAGTTATTAGTAAAATGTTCAAGTTTTCAAACCACTGGAATAAGTTCACAGAACTTTAAAAAATAAAGTACACAACCACACCATTTCATGTTAACCAAACTCAATGTTTTCGAGTTCACATTAGTCAAATGTTTTGAATTTGTTTACTTAAAAAGATAAGACTCGAAACTTAATTTTTGTGGCAATTGATTGCCTCAATTACATTGAGTTTAACAAACTCAAAATTTAAGTCATGAACATCTATCTATTGAACAGTATTTTCTTGCACTCACATTTAGCACACTGCAATATTAAAATAAATAATTTGAAAATATACTTTAATAAATTGTAGAGCTTAAGCTTAGAGCTGGTGACATAAAACAATACCAACATTTTTTGTTATAGCGAAAAAACACTGCTCTTGGCTTCCTGAGTATATAGTGCAGCATTTTGGATTAAATACAACAGAACTGTTTCAGAACATTTTCAGGAAAAAAGAAAAACTTCCATCTTTATAGTGGCTGATCATTTTAATTATTTGAATGAATATGGGCACAACAAATAAAACATTTCAACTTTGCAACCAAAGTTAAACTTCCAAAATAAATTGTATCTTTACGTTTAAAAGATAATGATGATCTTTACCGCTATACCGATATTGTTGATAAATTGACATCAACAGGAAACACGTACATGAGGCATAAAAGAATTTTTAAAAAATGTATCTGCACAAAGATAACTACCCGAGAACCATGACCTCTGCCTTTTTTTCCTCCATAATACACAACACAATAACATACATGAACAGATCACATGATGGCGCTGCATTGCAAAGCTGCAAGACGTGATCATAGACCTTTTAACTTGAACATGTTGAACCTTTTATAATGGTATACCGCTGCAGCCTTCTGTTTCTAGGTCATCAAACCATTCTTGAGGGTCTGCAACTTCGGTGACAGTTTGCCACTTTCTAGGCCAAGTAAGATCTTTTGAATGAACTCAAAAGTCTTGGTAAGTGCTTTGGGGTAGCTGAGGTGTAGTGCATACATGAATCCAAAGACTACCAGGAAGGCATCGCCAAGTCTGGGGAGACTAACCATGACATCACTTTCAATAATCACAGAGATTTTCACAGGGTGGTAGTGAACTGCACTTGTGTTATTGTCACTGGTGACAGTAAGGAGGCCCACTGCAACCCCATCAAGCTCTGGCTCATCAGACTCGTCCTGAATGAATGAAAAAGAGATACCAATCACAAACTAACACATGGAACAGCACAGATGACATAATGTATCTTTCCTTAACCAAGTCCCAATGAAAACAAAGGCCTCTTTTACAAGGGAGACCTGTGTCTCATTGTAAGAGGGGAACAACATAAGATCCATGTTCTGCACACACAAATCAACCAAATTACCAGAGAATCCAAGTGGTGAGAGACTGAAACCAAGCTAAAGGACATTTACAGGAACATGTTTTACTGAACATCTTCTCACTTGCCAATACAGTTCCTTTGTAGTGAGGCGAAACAGACTATACCCGAAAAGTGTATGGGTAGACTAAACAAAGGTAAGTCCTAAAAGATATTAGTATTTTGATGAACTGTTTACATCATGCACACATAGAATCTGTTAGTGACTTAAGAAGACTCACTGTGCAGGTTCTGAAGAATCCAGATACATCCTCGCAGATAGACAGGAAGGCCGTGGAGAACAGTCGTACGTTTGGTGTGTATGTCCTGGTTTTCCTATTCAGATAAAAACACATTTGTACATTTAAAATAATCCATTCAGAACATATGGCCACAAATAACCTGTTCACATCTTTAATGCAATCAAACAAATGTCAAACACAAAGTGGACTAATTGCAAAATTCACAAAGCTCATTTGAGTCATTGAACCTGTTCGAAGTTCCACGGTTCAACCTATGAAGTGTGTAATAATCTATTTACCTGTTCATCGTGGATTTTTAAAATTTCAGCCAGAGCATCTGCTGTCTTTCCAGTTCTTGATGCCTTCTGCCTAAATAAAGTCATTAGTCGTGGAAGATGGCGGTCAAGCTCAGCATAGAATCGGTTGGGCAGGTTCTGATTGGTTATCCTCTGGAACTCTGCATACAACTACATTGAAATAACAGCAACAAATAAAAAAACATTCAATTTGAAGAATCTAGCACATTTATTAAGCTGACAATAGCGGTCAAATGAATAAGAATCACAATTTTCACTTAAAGAGAGATGATCCATATTACCTCAGAAGATCTGATTCAAGTGGTCTACTATTTCCTGAATAGCTGTGTTCGAGACATGAAGGATAGCCTGCATCTTTAGAAATAAAGAAGCTAAATTTGTAAATTTGATTTAAGTTGATTTCTTAGACTGCCAGTGTCACACTGATCACCGTTCCCCACTTCTCTGCTCTGGTCTGGGCATTCTTCATGCGAATCACTAGTTTCCTCAGAAATACTGGCTTGAAGAATATGGGGATCCTCACTGACAATATCAGTTTGAAAGTCAGATGCAAGACCTGCTTGGTGTTCTCTACTTTTATGAGAATTGAACGAGGAGTACACATTTGTGATATAGCTACAATCCTTATATGGGCATGTCACCGTTTCATGATTTTCAAATGCTTTCTGAGATGACTGAAAACGGCTGAATTAGAAAAGGGTTGCTGAAATGTGCATAAGGGGCATTTGAATAACACAGGCCCCTGACTCTGCTCTGTACAACTGCTAGGTTGTGCTGTATGATATCTTGATAAATGAGTACTCAGTGAATTAAGTGTCTGAAACGTGCAAATGCAATCGGTGTAGAGGCATGGAAGAGGGCTGATTCTGGAAAAGTGGCTGTGCTGCAGCCTACAGTGTCTAAATAACTGTATTCTGGAGGTGCAAGAAGCTGCGCACAATTTACACTTCCAGATTATTTTGGAACCAGCAACCTAAAAGGCAAAGAAGAAAATGACAAAGTTTAGACCAACATCTAAAACTTTAAAAACAGAATTACTATTACTTACTAATTAACATAACAAGTTAATTACTATTAGCTTACCAAAACATGATCATGGACTACAGCTAACACTGCTTTAAAATTGCATGTTTTCCATTTTTGTATGCGATGTAAAACTAAAAGTAAATATTTGATTTGAAAGAACACTGACTAAAAAAGGACCGGTAACTGTTTCCCTATTCATCAGAGAAGAGAAGAAAAGGAAAGACTGAGTTTTGAATGCTATTACTAACACATTCTTTGCACAATTTTTCTCATTCTAAAAATATATAATGTGTGGTTCTTAACCTTTAAATGAGTCCAAAAATATTTTACTGGTTGGCCACCTTTTCAGAAAGACTTTTTTTTTGTGGAGATAGGTTGATGCAAATGCTATGCCATAGTACAATTACTGTCAATTATTTCATTTTATTTCTTCAAACAAGATTTTTCTGTGCTGTTCTTTGATATTTCTTACTTAAGGACTCTTCCCACAACATGTTGTGATTCCCATGAAACAGCCTGTGAGGTCCTGACACCCAGGTTAGGAACCGCTGGTATAATGCACTGACAAACATAGTTGTCAATACATAATTTGTTGGTGGCATATCTAAACATTTCATTTATGCAGCTTACATGCAAGTCTCAATAACACCACCGTAAAACACTATCTATCTAGGATTTGCCATACAGGGTCTAACAATAACGTGGTTTTTATTTGACGTGCACAAAAACAAAAGAAATGCCAGAGATGCGAGTGACGCGAATAGTCAATCATAAACACCGGGCGCTCCCCGTGAACCAACAGAGAAGCACGGGAGATCACTGTCAAGTTACGTTAGCTAGCGTACGTTCGTTAGCCGCGATGTTCTCAGTCGAACAAGGTAGTTTAGTGGAACACCTCGTGCTCCTCCGCTGGTACGTCAAGTTACGTTAGCTTGCGCGAACCGACGTGCGTTAGCTATAGTACCTTAGTACACGAGGAGCGTACGTTAGCCAACGTTAGCCGCCACTTGTGTCTCTGAGCTCAAACCAGCCACGGCTGAAGTTGAGAGACAGACTCCGGGAGAGGATTGGAGTCTCGGCGAGTGAAGCAGACGTAGCTAGCTCGTAATGTCTCTCGCAAAGTCTAGGAAATTATTTAAAGTTTTAGTTTTTCGAGGTTTGGCAACTGGCTGATTGTAACATCATGTAGCTAAACACATGACACATATCAACGTATATATAAAAACACATAAGATCTCACTCACCTTGAAAACAGTCCGAGTCGACGATGACACCACAGCCTCGTGCGAAAGGGTGCAGGACGAAAGTAAAGTAACGACTCATGAAATCCCCATAATGCACTTTGATAACGGCCAAAACACGTGATGACTCCAAGTTGATTTACACTACAAGTTGAATGTGAATTTTCAGCGTAACGTTTTATTTGTCGTTGATATGTGACTAGTTATTTTGTATTATCATGACAACTTCAATAGTCTTTTATGATACTGACTAAAAAACAACTAAAAGCACATTTTACTGTGTATTTTACACTTTTATTGTATTTTAGCATGTGATTTAGGTTTACTTTTAAATCATCCATATTTAAAACAATAGAAATAACAGGACTTTATCATTAGCAGCATATAATTACTAAATTCTATTACGTTGGGCGTACGTTATGTTTTACAAAATAGTTCCATTTAATAAAAAAATATTAGTTAAAATTACTCAAAAAGAAGAACATGTTACACCAACTTGACATATTTAAGTTAGTAGAACTTTCTCTAAAACTTTGAGTATACACTACTTAATCTATTTGATTAATTTGGACGTTCGGGTTTACAGTGCAGCAGAAAACGTGCACAGCCGCTCGCGGAAACAATTAGCAACGTTAGCTACCTCGCCGCTTAACGAAAGCCCATTGGCACAATACGTTTGGAGGGAAACACGAGCAGCAGGGACTTCGCTTGGTGACGTGTCTTCTTGGGGGTAAGGCAGGGTCGTGGTTTCAAAGCGGGACAGTAAACTTCAGCTTGAAGTGCGCCTGCAGACCGCCGCTGGTCGACAGCGGACAAAAAACAACACGTGCACACAAATGTGTGTTTTTTTCCAACGCAAGTCATAACAAGGCGACTTTGGGAAGGTTAACGAGTTTACAGGTTAACGGGCGAGCTCGGCTGCGAGAGGCCCGATGACTAAAGTGTGCAGACATGTTTAGGCGAAGTGAGCTTAAAGAGCAGCGCCAGTTTAACAAGGCCGCAATGCTGCGAAAAGGGAGTGTTATTAATTACTTGCAGCTGGTGAAGCATGTCATGTGGGAGTGTCCCCCCCCCCCCCCCTGTACCTGAGTTAGCTGGAATCTGTTTTCTCAATTTAAAAGGAAGTTCCTCCAAACCATTTAACGGCTTTGCATTATTACCTTCGCATTGAAAATGTGGAAGGTTATGTTTTGATCGCTGTGTATTTATTTATTTATTTATTTGTATGAGTGTTACTCGCATAACACAAAAAGTATTAAACCGAATCGCATGAAATTTGGTGGGATGATTGGTTATTATCCGGGGACCATTTGATTAGATTTTGGGATCAATCGGGTCAAAGGTCAAGGTCATGAAAAGGTCAAAATCTTCTAGCACGGTCAATTTCTATCCAATTGGCATGCAACTAATGCCAAAATGTTCATAATTCAATGCCCAATCTTGTGATATGCAAAGGTATGCACTCTACCGAGTGCCCATTCTAGTTGTCAGTGATGTTTGGTGGTGATTTTTCCTATTTATGAAAATAGCAAAGGAGCAGTTTTAGATTAAAACAATAATGTTTTTTAAAAAAAGGAGGAATATTTGACTTCAGGTGGGTTCAGGAAGCATGATTTCCTGATAGTCCTCGAACCAAATAGTTTACATACTTCTAAAAAGTTTCATAGATACTGTGACTGGTTTTTCCTCCTTCGGGTGTGTCAGGTTAATCTGGGACGGATTGTTTAAGAGGGACGCTGACTTGCTGGAGACGCTTTAAAGCAAGACACCTTATAATGTATTTCAGTCTATTAAATATAACTGTAACTGCCTACTTGCTTCAAAAAGAAGCTAACGTTTTTTAAATAATACTTAAATTACTGACAACACAAACTATTTTGATAGAATCAGAAAAAAACAAAAATGTATTTTTGTATATATATCTTAAATTATGAAAACTTGCCAATCAGCAAATCAGCTACATATTTTACTGACTGCCCATATTTTCCACATGGATGTGAGAAATTACAAATAGGCTAAATACCATTAGATAACACAATAAATACCATTTTTGTTGGATTTAATTGTAACTTTTTGGAAACTTGATGTCAACCACTAACCACCACATTGCAGAAATTACCTGCGTAAAGTATATCCACATTTATTTCCCTTAGTATCAGAACACACTGTCCCAGTTTTGCAAAGACCTTCAGCATTATGGGACTTTGCTCCAATGCTCCGGAGTCAAATTCTTTTCCAGGTGAACGTCCCTGAACACGTGCTAACCAGTCTCTCTTTGATTATTTTAACCAATGCCAATACAGTGATGAAATAGTTGTGTAATGGTGGTGTGCCAATATTTTTGGTTTCCACTAGATCCAATGACAAAACAAGGAAATGCTTTCATAAATGGCCGATGCTGTTGCTGTGAATTCACCCGACACATCATTGTGAATATCGGATTTGTCTTCAGTCCCTGAGACTCAAAACGTGGAGCTTCTCTCCGGTCTCGCCCTTTTTATTCAACATTGTGATGCCAAAATCTTGACCAACACTAATGTGGGCTACGTAGACAACTGGAAGACTTTCTGGGGAAAACCTGATCTGATGAGGAGAGACGGCATTCATCCCACGTTGGACGGAGCGCGTCTCATTTCTGCGAATATGACCAAGTTGATCACCGGACTTAATCTATGACAACCCAGGGTTCAGATCAGGAACCGGGAGCAGAGTTGTAGTTTAACACCCTTCTCTGCTCTTCCATTCGAGCAGTTACCCACCCTTGACTTTAGAGTAGAGACTGTGTCTGTCCCACGGCCACTTCAATTAAATAAATCAAAAGTAAGCAGAAGAGGAGTCGTACACAATAACCTTATACAAGTTAACACCATTATTTCAGCAGTGCAACAAAACAGGACTATTAAATGTGGTCTCCTAAATATTCGATCTCTGTCATCTAAAGCTGTGTTACTGAATGATTTAATATCAGATAATCACATTGATTTATGTTGCCTAACTGAAACCTGGCTGAGCCATGAAGAATATGTCTGCCTGAATGAATCGACTCCTCCAAGTCATATTAATACTCACATTCCTCGAGGCACCGGTCGAGGAGGTGGAGTAGCAGCCATCTTTGAATCGAGCCTATTAATTAATCCTCAACCAAAATTACACTACACCTCATTTGAAAGCCTTGTTCTTAGTCTTTCACATCCAACCTGGAAAACACTACAGCCAATTCGATTTGTGATTCTGTACCGCCACCAGGTCCATATTCAGAGTTTATATCTGAATTCTCAGAATTTATATCAAGTTTGGTTCTTAAAACCGATAAAGTTATTATTGTTGGAGATTTTAATATCCCTGTGGATGTTGATAATGATTGCCTTAGTGCTGCATTCATCTCCTTGTTGGACTCGATTGGCTTCTGTCAGAGAGTACAGAAACCCACTCACAGCTTTGGCCACACGCTTGATCTTGTTCTTACTTATGGCGTTGACATTGAGCATTTGAACGTCTTCCCACAGAATCCTCTTCTGTCAGACCACAACCTCATAACTTTTGAATTTATACTACCGGAGTGTACTCCGTTAGTCAAAAGTTTCTACACTAGATGTCTAACTGATAGTGCTGTAGCTAAATTTAAAGAAGCGATTCCTTCTGTATTTGATTCGATACCACGTCTCAATAAAACAGAGGACTCCTGGTCTAACTTTAGTCCGTCCCAGATTGATCATCTTGTTGACAGTGCCATAGGCTCTCTGAGAATGACACTGGACTCGATAGCCCCTCTGATGATGAAGACAGTGAGGTAGAGGAGGTTTGCTCCTGGTATAACCCTCAGACCCGCAAACTGAAGCAACGTCACGAAAGCTTGAACGCATATGGCGTTCAACTAATCTCAAAGAATCCCGCTTAGTTTGGCGAGATAGTCTTAAAACATATAAGAAGGCCCTCCGTAATGCCAGAGCAGCCTATTACTCATCAATAATAGAAAAAATAAAACAACCCCAGGTTTCTCTTCAGCACTGTAGCCAGGCTGACAGAGAGTCACAGCTCTGTGGAGCCGAGCATTCCTATAAACCTTAGTGGTAATGACTTTATGAACTTCTTTAATGAAAAGATTTTAACTATTAGGGACAAGATTAATAATCTCTTGCCCATAACCAGTGCCAATCTGTCCTCAAGTGGAATGGCCTTGGAAACCGCTGTATGCCCTAGTGTATATTTGGAGGGATTTTCTCCTATCAACCGTGACCAATTATTTTCAACGGTTTCTACTTCGAACACGTCTACCTGTCTCTTGGACCCCATCCCGACGAGGCTGCTTAAAGACGTTTTGCCTTTAATTGGCGGCTCTCTATTAGATATTATCAATGTGTCTCTGCTAACAGGCCACGTACCACACTCCTTCAAGGTGGCTGTTATTAAACCTCTCCTGAAGAAGCCCACTCTGGATCCAGAGGTATTGGCTAACTACAGACCGATCTCTAACCTCCCCTTCCTCTCCAAGATCCTTGAGAAAGTGGTCGCAAATCAGTTGTGCGACTTTCTACATCATAATAGTTTATTTGAGAAATTTCAATCAGGATTTAGAAAACACCACAGCACCGAGACGGCACTGGTGAAAATTACAAATGACCTCTTAATGGCAGCAGATAAAGGACACCTCTCTGTCCTGGTCTTGTTAGACCTTAGTGCTGCATTCGACACCATTGACCATGACATCCTGTTACAGAGACTGGAGCAGTCGATTGGCATTTCAGGCACGGCACTAATTTGGTTTAAATCCTATTTATCAGATCGATCTCAGTTTGTATTTGTAAACGATGACGCCGATAACCACCAACGTTAATCACGGAGTTCCACAAGGTTCTGTGCTTGGACCAATTTTATTTACCTTATACATGCTTCCTTTGGGCAATATTATCAGGAAACACTCCATAAACTTTCATTGTTATGCAGATGACACTCAACTATATTTATCGATAAAACCAGAGGAGAGCAACCAACTCTGTAAAATTCAAGCATGTCTTAAAGACATAAAACATGGATGACCTGCAACTTCTTGATGTTAAACTCAGACAAAACCGAAGTAATTTTAATCGGCCCTGAGCACCTCAGAGATCAATTATCTGGTGATATGGATTCTGTAGACGGCATTGCCCTGGCATCCAACACCACTGTAAAGAATCTTGGCGTTATCTTTGATCGGGACTTGTCCTTTAACTCCCACGTAAAGCAAATCTCAAGGACTGCATTCTTTCATCTACGTAATATTTCAAAAATCAGGCACATCTTGTCTCAAAAGATGCAGAAAAATTGGTTCACGCTTCGTTACTTGAGACTGGATTACTGCAACTCCTTATTAGCAGGCTGCTCTAATAAATCTCTTAGGTCCCTCCAGTTGATCCAGAATGCTGCAGCTCGTGTTCTCACTAAAACTAAGAAAAGAGATCACATCACTCCTGCACTAGCTGCTCTTCACTGGCTCCCAGTAAAATCAAGAATCACTTTTAAAATTCTTCTCTTAACCTACAAAGCCTTGATTGGTGATGCTCCATCATATCTTAAGGAGCTTGTCGTACCATATTGCCCCACTAGAGAGCTACGCTCACTAAATGCGGGACTACTTGTAGTTCCTAGAGTCTTAAAAGGTAGAATGGGAGCCAGACCGTGTAGCTATCAAGCTCCTCTTTATGGAACCAGCTTCCAATTTCAGTCCGGGAGGCAGACACAGGACCTTCCTCTTTGACAGAGCTTATAGTTAGGGCTGAATCAGGTTTGCCCTGGTCCAGCCCCTTGATATGCTGCTATAGGCTTATAGCTGCGGGGGGACGTTTTAGGATGCACTGAGTACCTATCTCCTCTTTTTTCTCTCCTTAAGGATGAATTTTCATCTCTCAATCACACGTTACTAACTCTGCTTTCTCCTCGGAAGTCCTTTTGACTTTACGTCTCATGGGGTCATCGGACCCTATGAGACGGCATAGATCCTATCTGCCTGATGGATCGTCTGGGTCGTGGAATTCCTGCTCATGACTACGCCACTGTCCTGTTGAGACTCCGCCCCCTCCTCCTCCCCACCGCCATCTGCCTGATGGATCGTGGAGGTCTCCATCGTGGAATATGCCTACTATGAACTATTCATACACTCTGTCATATTCATTGAATGTATTTTAACTCTAAATCTGTCCTTCTGTACACATTACATCTATTGCATCTGTCCATCCTAGGAGAGGGATCCTCCTCTGTTGCTCTCCTCCAGGTTTCTTCCCTTTTTTTCCCCCTGAAGGGTTATTTGGGAGTTTTTCCTGGTCCGATGTGAGGTTTTGGGGCAGGGATGTCTATGTGTACAGATTGTAAAGCACTCCGAGACAAATTTGTAATTTGTGAAATTGGGCTATACAAATAAACTGAATTGAATTGAATTGAACTTGGTAGACCATACAACGCAAGAAGAGATTTTACATTTAGAGTGACGTGATGGTACGTTTAATAATTACAGTCCATAAAGCACTGACGTCTGTATCATAGACATCGTCATCTTGTAAGACAACATATAATGGATGAGATTTTTACTTCAACTGGCAACAGGTTTATTAACACATTGTCCGGATGCATTTTTCGGCGATGTTCGAATCAATGCGCTTGACATTTTGTTTTATAGTCTTCCCAATGCAAATAGGCTGCGGGCGTCATGGTGAGCCACTTTCAGAAGTGAGCACAACGATGATTTGTTACTGTGGCTGAGCTGAACACGGCCCGACGGTTGAACTGGAAACTTTCTTTGTGACAAACATCAAACATGTCCACAGCTTGTGGGGGTTTCCTTGTGCATGCCAAATTCACAAGTTCTTATAGATGTACATTTCACACTGGTTCACTTTTTAATCCATGTGATTTTTACAAAGGATAAGCTAACGATCAGGTGACCTATCTGAAGAGAATGTCACAAGCAACCACTTTGAATTGGGGGGGGCGGAGTCCCAGTGTTTGTGTATGAGATCAGGGGGTAAATGTCCAATTCAACCGGCGATGTCATCATAACATTTCATCAGCCCACCACCCAAAGGTAACCTGCAACCAAACCTGCGGAGTCAGCACCGTTGGCTACAAGTATGCATGTGGGCAACCGCCTGCCGCCCCGTCATCAGTTTCTAGAGGTGAGAGTTCAATTAGGCTTTGTCAAATGGGATTACGACACCTGTATTCGTTGATAAGGCAGCCATTACAACCAGTGGCGGCTCCTGAAGAAATTTTCAGGGGGGGCAATTTTTTTAATAATGATTAACCCTCCCAAAACCACAGAACTTCAGACAGCTGTCTATGTGTAGCTTCTTCACAATGCCATCAAGTCATGTGACTCCAGTCAGTGTGACGGCTGTGACTGAACTCTGTCTGTGAGCTTGTAGTTAGTTCATAAGCACAGACAGTCTGAGGCAGTCTGTGAGCTGTCTGTCAGTAATCCAGCTCCTGGTCTTTGATTTGGTGATTTTTTTAAACAAGATTTAAATAATTATAATAATAATAAATATGAGATCCCCATTTGTGATTCCTGCATCTGTGCTTTTTCAAATAATAGAAGAAATACAATTGCAATCACTTTCAAGTAAACCAGATTGCTCCACCAGACAAAAAAAAGCTAAATGTTGAGCTTTTGTTTTGAAGGGCAACAGCAGAAAAGCCAAACTCACGTCGCCAAGAATCTCGGCTGTCGCGCATGCGCAGGCGCAACTTGTAAATACCGTAACGTAAACATTTACATTAAGGTACAGGCATTTCAACATTTATTTATTCATGACTTAGTTTTATGTCGGTGTACTTTGACCGTGTGTAATATGTGGAGTTGTCAATAAAGGTCTTTCTGCATTTCCCCTGCGCCTCACCTGTAGTCCTACGTTCCTCTTTCAGGGAGCACAGCTGACAACACGGCTGTCAGAGAACCCGCTTACAGGCGTTCTTTAACATCAGGCGGAGATCTTTTCTGACGTCGATCTTCCAGTCAGGAAGAAAACGTTTCAGAAGACACCTCAGAAAATGTTCGAGAATGAGGAACAATGTGTTTCTGATTTTATTTTCATTTTATTTTGGAGAGCGACAGGGAACGTCTCCGAGGTCGACCGATCGACGTGTTGGCGACCGCTGCTCTAGGAGGTCCTACTTCTATTGTTGCCGATGTGTCTTCAATGTTACGCCGACCGAAAGGAGTCTCTTTCAAAGAAAGAATTGAATCGCTGCTGTTGCCCTGAGCACTGGCCGACTGAATACGCCTCTGTCGAAGCTGTATGACGTACTGAGATGCTTTTACGTCGATTAATTATGACAAGACCTGGAGGGGCGACTCCTCCCGGAAGCCATAGAGAATGCATTGAGAGCTCTGTTTTGTGAAAAAAATGGGTTTAACATTGGAGTCAATGGGAGAGGTCTGGGGCGATTTTCATTTCGCCCAAAGTCGCCCCAGAAGGGGCGGGGCCATTTGAAGCACGACTTTAGGCGGACTGAATGACTGTTACCTGATTGGACAATGACATACAGAGGCAGAGCAGACGTCTAGTGGTAGAATGCGATTTTTTTCTTCTTTTTTTCTTCTTTTCCCCCGAGGCAGTGCGTCGCCCCAATCGCCCTTATGGACAAGCCGCCCCTGATTACAACACTCACTCAAAGATTAGAAAACTGCAACAAAGATTGCATGATGATGAAATGATTGTGCAAAAAAGTGGTCCAGCCAGGGGTGACTATGGGTGAGTGGGTAGCAGGTCCGTCTTTCAATCAAGGGGTTGGAGGTTCAATCCCCACCCTAGTCGATGTGTCCTTGAGCAAGACACTTAACCCTGAGTTGCTCCCTGTAGCTGTGTCTACGGTGAATGAATGTAACAGTATTGTAAGTCGCTTTGGATAAAAGCGTCAGCCAAATCACATGTAATGTAATGTAATTTCAAGACAACACATCATCAGAATCAGAATGTATTCCTCTCATCTTTGTCTGATAAGCTGTGTATTTTGGAGGCATTATTGAACCAGAAAACATATGAAAGACTGCTGCTTAGATACTAATGCAGTTGTTTTAATAATAATAAATGCAATAATATATATGAAAAAAATCACTGAGTGGGTCCTTTTCCCTGCATAAGTGCTTTGATAATTAAAGTACATTTTGCATGCTTTGAGTCATGCTTTGAGTCTCTAAACGAGCTGAACACTTCTTACACCGCTGCTAAAGTGAAATATAAGAAATTTTACAGAGTGTATAGAGCTGACAATATTCAGTTAGTTGATGTAAGAAACTATGTGGAGGATTTTTTTTCAAGCCAACATGTGTTGCTGTATGCTGGTTCTGGACAAAACAAGCACAATAAATGAGTTATAATTGTTAATAGTTGTTTAATAAATGTAATAACAATAAATAACCACAAATAAATAAGAATAACATTGAATATGATTTATGTAACATTTTTAATCAGTGGAATACTGCCTAATAGTCATATTATTGCCATTTTTATGACAAGTGTTCATATATCGTAAGCCTAAATAAGTATATTTATTATTGTTAAACAAAGGTTACATTTTATTTCACGAGTTTCAAAAAGTGCCCCCAATTTCTTTTTAAATGCCCCTGGATTTCAATCAGTGGGGGGAAAATTTCCCCCTAAATAAAATGTAGATTTCCTCCCCCTGACACTGAACTAGACTCCCAAATAACTATTATGACAGAGGATAACAAAACCCGGCGGCGTTAGGACCTGGAGTCCTCCCTTTCCCGGGGAAGAGGGCGTCGGCTCCCTTTTAGCCGGTAGAGGAGGAAGGTGCCGGGGACTGGCGAGCTGCTCGCGCACAACCGCGAGGTTCAGACTGCAGCGCGCGCGACGCGAGACGAGGACAGACGAGCTTAAAAACGGACAACCTCACAGTCGAGTATCTTTTTTTCAACGGCGTCAAAATATAGAAACCACAGCGCAGCCAGCATGTCGGTGCTAGCGCTGCAAGAGTACGAATTCGAGAGGCAGTTCAACGAGGACGAAGCCATACGATGGATGCAGGAGAACTGGTAAGGCTGCACCGCGACGTGACGTTAGCGCATTATCATTCCGGCTGTCTTGTCATCAGCCGCAAAAAATGCCGCTCGTGCTGACGTGCAATTCACAAATCCGCGCAGGCCCCCCCCCCCCGAGCCGCGTGCGAGCGCGGTGCTGCTCCGCCGCCTGATTAATTGGACACTACTGCATCTTTTACCCGGTTAATGGATTCGTCTTTGACTATTTTGTGTTTGTTTGCCGTGATTTAATCTCAGTCCACGAGTTGCCGCGATACTTATTGTGCAGCGTGGCCCCGGAGACCGGTCCAACCGCATATTTAACCAGTCACTCAGCCCTCCAATTGGTTTCTCCTTCAAACGAGTTCGTCTTCTTTATTTCAGTAAACATAGGACTACTGAGCATATATATATATATTTTTTAAACTACAGATTATATTATAAAATCACAGCGCAGAGAATTACATTAAAAGTAATTCGCAGGTTATTGTGAGGTACCTCTAAACTATTTTGAAAAATGTAAGTTCTTCATGTTCTGGGCCGAAACCAACCGTTATTTTTATATAATCTATCCATCTGTGAGATGAAATATAATGTATCAGGATAAAAGGGAATAATGGCCATCACGTGCTCCCAGAGTCTGAAGTAAAGTCCTCAAACAGAAAGCAAAACTAACCCTGAAGATGTTTTATTCATAGTGAAACAGAAAATTGACTGGAACTATAAACCCATCGTCCCATTGCCAAATATCCGTAAATGGACTCCTTTATTCATAGTCCAAGTTTAGTAATTATTAAGTTTTATTGTGGAAAAGGAAGGAACAGACCACACTGAATAACTTATTACTGATGAATTACTAAACAAGCTCCAACAGAGCAGTTTATGACATGAAACCTTGTTACGACTGTGACTTTAAATAAATTAACATTTATTGTCCAGTGTCACGATTGCCTGGCAACTTTACCCGAGACTGTTATCTCATTGTGGCTACTGAGATTAAGCAAATATTGCTTTGTGTGTGTGTGCACATTGATGATTTCTTTATATGTAGGTCATGTGCCGGTCCATCCAACCAGCCCTCATGGACTCACTGAAGGGTCATTATGGTCCGTGCCAGATTGAGCCAAGAGATGGTTCTCATCCACACGAAAACGAGTCATGCGGGAGGCATTCATCTGGCTTCTTCTGGCATCTGCTTTGCACCGCCTGTGGAAAGAGCCACGTACACGTTACATATTTAAAATACATTTTGATTAAGTAGAGAGCCGTTGGAGCAGTTTTTTATTTTTTATTCATTGAAATTAAATCGGTGTTGCCGGGGTGTGTGTGTGAGAGAGAGGGGAAGCATGGGAGCGGTGTGTAGGAGCTGTCCATACCCCGGTACTGACAACCGACCAATCACGTTGATCTTCTAATGTCGGCTGACGGAGGCTCGGCCAATGGGGTTGCAGCTGGTCTGTGCCGACTCCTGCTCTGCTCCAGTAGGGTGCACATGGCCGAGAGAGGCAGCGACCGCAGAAAATTGGATCTGATGGCGTGCTTGTTTTCTCTCCAAACTTGTTCAGGGAGTCGACCGACTGAATGCGGCGTGTTTTTTTTGGTGACTTAAGGGGGAGATGGAGACAGAAAAGAGGAAGCTAGTTGTGTAAAACAGAAAGCCGTTGGTTCACTTCCAAAACCAGCCGCAATGTTTACTCACCAGACTCTGACTTAAATCTCAGACTTGCACATAACACTAGTATTAGTCATTTAGCTTGGGGGTAAAGTGCCTTCATCAAACAGCTCGGGACTGGAGGTAACATTCCAGCCACATTAGGTTTTGATTGACAAAGAGTTGCTGTGTGTTCATATGGAGTTGGTCGAGATTCGGTCCACAAATTCCAGTTCTGGCTTAACTTTTTTTAAACTATTTCCTCAAGAAAAGAAGAATAAACCCATTTTCAGCCGATTTCGGCTGCCACAAACCGTCTTTTGTAATAAACGACAACATATTACTTTATTGATTCGTGCCAATTAATATATTTCTGAGCGCTAAGTCCTTGTAAACTAACATTAGCATGCTTGTTAAGCAGGTCCAAACTACTGCACTACAATCGAGTGTTTTACCTTTTTACCTTCGCATTGAAAATGCGGAAGGTTATGTTTTGATCGCCATTTATTTATTTATTACCTTCGCATTGAAAATGAGGAAGGTTATGTTTTGATCGCCATTTATTTATTTATTACCTTCGCATTGAAAATGCGGAAGGTTATGTTTTGAGCGCCGTGTATTTATTTATTTATTTGTATGCGTGTTACTCGCATCACTAAAAAAGTATTAAACCAAATCGCATGAAATTTGGTGGGATGATTGGTTATTATCCGGGGACCATTTGATTAGATTTTGGGATCGATCGGGTCAAAGGTCAAGGTCATGAAAAGGTCAAAATCTTCTTTTTACCATAGCGCGGTACATTTTTATCCAATTGGCATGCAACTAATGCCAACATGTTCATAATTCAATGCCCAATCTTGTGATATGCGAAGGTATGCGCTCTACCGAGTGCCCGTTCTAGTTTTAAATGCTGTGGGCATCACTTAGCTGGGAGGGGCCAGCAGTGCAACATGCTTTTAAGTCTGAATTCGTGGATCAGAATTCAGTATTGCAAGTGACCAATTAACCCCTTCTGAGATCTGATTCTAATTTGATATGCAGGTGGCCGCAGGATTTCTCTAGAGCATGAAACCCCATTTATCACAATGGAGACACAGCTGAGGATCTCTCTCGATAAATGACAATAAATGTAACTATTTAGACCTCAAAGGTAAGAAAAAATATACAGTTAAGTTTTGATTTAGTTTTTCCAAGTTGGTCATGAAAGTCGTTAAAAGAGGGAAAGGCATTATTGGTTTTGTTGATGAATCAAACGTGTTTCCACTTCCTCAGTGTAGCCGTAGGTGCTGTCACTTTTCAGCTGAAACCTGCACGATTTATTTCTTCAAAGGAATTGCGAGACACCTTGAGACTCACTGTACGACGACGCACAGAGATGCACATCGACAGACACTGTGCATTGTCCTGGGGGATGAATGGAGACTGGTACACTGATGTGATGCGTCCTCCTGAGACTGGCAGCAGGCAGCTCAGCATTGTGAAGTCAGGATGATGAAGCAGACGGTGGTCAGAGGAAGAGGAAAAGAGTGGACGTGGACCTCGATGCTGTTGTCTAGAGACGACATCGTCTTCAATGTTATGTAACGACCACAAATGTACCAGATTGTGCAGGAGCATTTTTTGTTTTTTCGACACGGCACGTCAAGTTCGACGTTGCGTATGAAAATATGCGCAGCTTACTCAAAGTTATCAGCATTTGTAATAAACGTGCAAAAATGCGTTTGCGTAAACCAGATACCGCGGTCGCTTCAGCAAAATAAACAGTTTTGCTACATCAATGCTTCCTTGTTGGTGTCAGCAGCTTCACTCGCCACCTGGCACCCGAGGGTGCAAACAAAACCTGTCACGTCAGCCGGGTGATATTTACTTGACTGTCCGCTTTAAAAAAAAAATGGAAAGGCAAAATTCCCAAATTCCAGGGATGTCATTTTAGCTCGTACACGTTCTTCTGTCCAAGTCCACACACTGGATCGCGTGCGTTGACTTGTTAAACGGTTCACAGCATTGTGCTTCAAAAGTAGGATCTGAATTTTTTTAAGTAGTTTGATTTTCTATGAAATATAAATATGTTCTCTCCATATTCTTTTTTTTAATGATGCAAAATTGAACTCATAAAATGTAATAATAATAATAATAACTTTATTTATATAGATTGAGTCAAAGCAAAACAAATGGAATAGCAAGAAACCAATATTACATTTAAAAGTATATATTAAAATTAAAAATATAATGGAAAATAAAAAATATATAATGGAAAATAAAAAACCAAATAAATTAAAAACAGACAAACTAAATTAGGGGAACCAAAGTTCTGCATGAAAAGACTAGATCACTTAAAAGCTGTTCTTTAAAAATGGGTTTTAAGAAGTGATTTAAAAGAAGTTACTGATTCTGCGAGCCTTATCCCCTCCACATTGTAAACATTGTTGTATGTCATTATTCAGATTACATTGATGACATACGGTGCAGTGGGCAGTGCTCCCAGACAGATGATTTAGTCTGTGGCCATTAAAGGTAAAACATCTGGCATCAAAAGCTCAACTGCTTAACCCCATAGCTGCACATAATATCGAATTTAAAGCATATTATTTAACCAACTGATGAATAATCCAACATCATATTGTTGTGTATTATACTATTAATGATTTTGGATGTCAATCGGTGTCAGCATTTGCATTACGGAGACGCATTTCGAATCTTCACCTTTTTTGTAGTCATGCGTTTGTTGTGATTCTGGCCTCTGAGGTAGATAGCATCTCTATGGATCTCTTTACTTTTGATGGATCTTCAGGAGGTGTGAGTGGGCGGGGGGGCGGGGTGTTGCTCTGGACCGATAACAAGGAATTCGGAGCCTGAGAATGCTGCAGCGAGCATGAACAATGAGACGCATGTTGCGCTCCGTCTGTAAATGCTTCTTCCCACGGCTCGTATGACTCAGCTGAGAGGTATTGCGACGTCGGTTGGCATCAGGCTATAATTTAAATAAATATTTATTTCGAGTTTTCATATCTTAAAAAGTGTTTCACACTCGACAGAAATGATGAGGCATTACAGACGGGCAACTGTCAAGGACGCCCGATTTAAAATCCTCAGTGCAGAACATGTGGGAGAAGGAGCTTTATGGTTAATTAGAAGCCAATTAAAAATGTTTTATTCAAGACATTATTTGCCTGGTGTCACACTCGGGAAGCAAGAATTCGCTCCTCGTCCATCCCCACGGTCAGCTGACCTCTTGATTGTGTTTTTATATTATTTCCTTTCCCCTGAATTTGCTGCACAGCTTACAAAGCAACTCACCGAAGACATTTTTGGAGTTCTTTGCTCAATCAAATGAAAATAAATGAATGTTCACGGTTCGTCTTGATGGTCAGACAGTTACACCGGCACGGTCTTCTTCACGCTGCTGCCATTTTTTAACAAGAGCGACGCCTGACGACGACGATGATGATGATGATCTTTTCTGACCACGTAAACCCAGAGTCCACCTTGACGCTCGCTCGGCCGCTCCTCTTCCCACGACCGGTGAGATGGAAAAGCCGGCTTGGCTCCTCGAGAGCGAAGGTCTGCCCGGAGTCTCGCTTAAGTCTGGTTTCCCTTTTCAGATTTAATCAGGCTGCCAAGTAAATTCTGCAGTAACGAGCCGTTCCTTCGCACCGTCTATTTTAGATCGCGTCCACTGAGCTCCGACCGCGTTTACATTTCTCGAAAGTATTTTTTTTTAAACATGCTTAATTTCCCCCTTTTCATTAGAAGCCATTCTCCTCCCTCCCACCTTTACTCGGCCCGTTGTGTGTGTGTTGCTCTGCGTAACAAGCCTCCGACGAGCCATTTGTCTGGCTGCTTAAAATAAGCATGACTCAAGGTGTTCTTAAGCCCTTAACGGGCTGGTATAAATACCACTCGACTAAAGAACCCGTTTCTGGCCAGATGAGGTGGATCGTCTTTGCTGGCGTGGGCCACCAGACGCACAATTAACTCGACATCTTTCGAGCCCGGTTATTTTGAGTTTCCCTAGAAATTGTGCGCAGTAACTGCAACTCGCTGCGCTTCTAACTGGATTATCAGCGGCCGCTTCCCGGATGACATTATTCTCCCGTCACGGCGAGGTCTCACCGACCACCTCTCGATCTTCTTCCGTGGGTTGCTGCTCATCCTCTCCGTTGGCACGGCAACTCCGGTTGCCTTTCCTCTTCGAGACAGACGACAATGGTAGGGAATAGAGTTACCCCCCCGCCCCCAAAACAAACAAACTGAGTGCCGTGTGTTATACACGCACACACACGCTTTGCGCACATGTTTGCATGATGTATGCCACTCCTTGTAAACACGCCCTTCGGGGAGGCGGTTGGACGTCGGCTCCCGCATGCACAGACTCATCCTCAGACTCAGGACGACGTCACCGGTGAGATCCAAGTTTCCCTGCAGGTTGAACAGCAGCTTTATACAACACTGTGTGGGGGGCGGGGGGGCTTTTCTGATTTTTGCTCGGCAGAAGTAGGAAAGCCAACGTTAGGCTACAAAGGAATGACACCGCGCATGACTTCACCACCACTAAAGGCCAAAGGCGGGCTCGTGTTTGCCGTGGTGACCTCTTTGTTTTTTCGTTTTGCTACTCTAATCCAACTACTACCGTCACCATTTTAAAGACACGTAAAAGATCCATGTGTAGGGTATTTACTGACAGGTTTTCGTAGAAGAAAAAACCTGTTAAAACCTCTTGTGTTGACCGCAGACCTCATGTCAGGCATCCAACACAAACCCATTGATTTGAATACTAGAGAATGGACTTATTAACCCGTTAGCCGGTTTTTATGACTCATTCCTGCAGCTTTCTCTTTCCCTGCATACATATATCGATCATGGTCTTTTCAGTTGGGGATTTTTACTGTTATCTAATATTTTATTTATTCGTCACATTCTTTTCAACTAAGTATGGAATATCTGATTTGTGACCACGCTGGTAAAAATAGTACATTATTCATCTTTTGACCCTGTAGCAACAGAAATATAGCATTTCTAAATGTATTACAGAATATCAAACTTTAGCTGCATCAAGGTCAGATTCACATGAACACGTAGAACTCCTGCAGAGGATCTGTGAAACCTGCGTTTCTAGAATGAAGCCACTGTTGCTTCTCGTTATTTGGAGCAAAACTCAGCTGGAGAAGAAAAAGATGAATAGTTTTTACTTCCTGCAAGCGGGACACCTCTGCTGGTTCTGTAACTGCTCCATGCTGAGCCTCCTCAGAAGAGCTCGATGGTGTCGTTTCCCCCATTTGTGCTCCGTCGCCCCACTTTGACAAACGCAGCCAATAAATCGCCCCGTTTAGACAGAACTCAGGTTCAGAACAACAGTTCCAACAATTAGGTGATTAAAATAAGTCCGTGGGACAATATTTTATCGGCGAATCAATTGAGGAACATGTTGTTGCTTCTTTATTAGTTGCTGGGTTGGGTTGTAGGTATTATTTTCCAAGTGAGCTTGAAGGTGTAACGACTCGTGTGTAGACCCAAATGCACCCTCGACTCCAAGGATCCTACGAACTTATATTCCACACTCTGGAAAGGGCAGGCAGAGTATCAACAGGACGAAGGGCTGGTAGGTTCACGGGGAGTCGGACTAGCGGGTTAACCAGGGACAGGCAGGGTCGGCGACAGGAAATCCGTCGAGAAACAAGTGCTGGAGAGTCTGGTATAGAAAAGGAAGAACAATCTGGCAAGTTGTGTGTGTGTGTGTGTGTGTGAGGCAGGAGACTATAAAGGGATTTGATTAGTGATCAAAGACAGATGTGTGAACAGGTGAAGGAAGTCAGACTGACGAGGTGGGAGTGACTGAACCACAGAGTGAGGAGCTGAACTGTGACTACAGGTGTGTGAACAGGTGCAGAGAGTTAGACTGACGACGGGGAGTGAGGAGGGTGTGGAGCTGAAACTGTGACAGGAGGAAGCGTCGTTTCTGACTCTAAATCCAGCTCCAGAGTTATTAGCAGGGCCAACTTGTAGCCATTTTATTTATTTTCATTCTAAGATTCGGATCTTATGACTGACGAAGCAGTTATAATACATCTTTGGCCCTGGGATCATATGAAATAGAAATAAAAGATCGCTTTTTCGGTAGGCTCTTATTTGACTTAAAGCAAGAGTCGGAGGACTTTGAAAGTGTGATGTCTCGGGTGAGTCTGAATACTGGCGGTCGAGGCACCGTGGAGCATGAGGGGATGATGTGAATTCACACTGGGGTCTCAAATGGATTCCCGTGGCTGCAGCTGGTCCTTTTGCAAAGACTACAGCAGCAGCCCCCCCCCCCCCTCAACCCCCAACACCCTCAACCAACGTGTCAGCTCTGACCATGCCCTTGGGTTTCTTTATCCTTTGTTCTTATTATTTTTTTGTCCGACAGTGTTATCCATCGTCTTCACCTTTTGGCTTTGTGTGCTTGTACACGATGTTGATGAAACGGAGAGGACAGGAAAGCCCCGCCATAACTTTGGTGACATGCAACAGGTTGCAACAATCGTTGTGGTATTTATTTTGATGTAAATAAACACTAAATGTATCTAATAATTTTTTTTTTAATCGGGGTACAACTAGCAATTATTTTAGAAGCAATGCATATCCATCTATTTATTTCTGCAAATTGTAAAATCTCAGATGTGCTCGATTGATTTCTCTTTAAATTTAAAGAAACTGTCCAAAGGGTGTCGCGAGTAATGTGTTGACTTGAAAATTACGTGAAACAAGTCCGACGCATGTACGTGTAAAGTCTGAGTATCTGAACTTGATGAATGACCGAAGGTGAGTCTCAGGTGAACAGAGACAAGTGACAATAACACATTCCTGTGTCGCCCGTCTGCGTGCCGACGTGAGCCAAATAACCAGCAGCCGGATCCAATAAAGTGTCGGTTACCGCACAATGCAACACAAAGTTACTTTTGATCAAGTGCTGTACTTAAACACACATTTAAGATACTTGTACTTGAGCCTTTTCCTTTTCTGCAACATTGAAGCTATGAAACTCATTAATGCATCAATAATGATAATACAATGATATTTATCGTTCATCAACATTAAATAAAACATTTCTCTTTATCAAAACAAGAGGTTGTATCGTATTATAAAAACACTCCAAAAGGCTAATTTGCATATTAAACATCACTTAATTGTGTTTGTTGTGTTACTCCTGTCACACACAAGGTTTCACTTTGACTAATTGATTTTTAAAAAACAACGTCAAAAAAAGTCACACAAAAACGCAAGAAATGTGTCATCGCCCATCAATCTGACCTGTCAGCGCTTTTGACAGCGGGAAAAAACTTTGCAATGCGGAGATTGTCGCTCCTCTCGGGTAAAACCGGCTCCGCCACCGGATGCCGGTCGCCGTGCGCTCCGCGCTGCTCGGCCCGCCCCGCCCCCTCGTGTTTATCGAGACGCGGTGATGTCATCCTGCGCTCCGGCCCTGTTGTCGTCCTGCGAACGCAGCGGCGCCTCTCCACCGTGACCGGGCTGCTTTGTCCTTTGTTCTGTTTGTCTCCAAGAACAGAAAAGGGTCATTTCCCACTTTCTGGACAGTGACAAGTCCATTATGTTCAACTGATGACACTCATTATTATTATTATTGTACTTTTGGTCCTGTCTTTATCCACTTGTGCTGGCAGTAGTTAACATTTCACGTTGTGGGCATATTTTACCCTTTTTAGTGAAGAAAGGTGGAAGTTTATACATGTCATGACCTAAAATGTACAACCGGTCAGGGCAACAACAAAACAAAAAAGATTATATATTTAAGTTTATTTATTTGCTTTTATCGTTTGTTTTTATTGTAATTTTTTAATGCATAGCTTTTAGGATTTTTTAAAATTATGTGTTGTAAAGCGTCTTTGAGTACTATGAAAAGCGCTAGAGAAATTGTATGTATTATTATTAAGTACAACAGTCACGGCTCTGAGGAATGTATAACAGAGAACACTGTTACAACGTCAGTTGAGCTTGAATAGATGTTCCCATCCTGAGGTTTAACTTTTCTTTCATACAATACAATACCACACACACACACACACACACACACACACACACAATGCTTTGAATAGAATAATGAGTTCCCACAGAGTAACACATTATTATTTGGGAACTAATGTTGCAATCATGTAACTTTTTAAAAAGCAGCACAAAAACATCTCGACCCCTCGGGCAAGCGTTACGCAACTCCTCGTCCCCAGGGCTGCTGGACCCAGAGTTCCCAGAATGCCTCTCATTCCTCGAGAGCCGACCTCAAGGTGTGATGTGTTGCTGCCAAGGGTGTAGCGACGCATGTTTATTTTCTCCACCTCTGTGGCCACTGCGGTTCGGATGCCTTGCTCACTGGCACTCGCAACCGTTGCATCATACATTTATTCCTCCAAACTTTTCCGGTCTAACGCTGCTCCAAACTATCGCTCTACTTTCCTTCTTTTTTCCCAAAGAAACAACGACCTGCTCTAGGTTCAGGCAGCGTGACCCAATTGGAGCTGGACTCGAATCATTAAATCATGACTTCGATAATCGCTCCTATTATACGTTGGAGCTTTTATTCTCACGCTGCCGGGGAAACTGACTTTTGGGTTGGGCGCAAGTGACACTCACTCATTCTCCCATAGCAGTGGAGTACATTCAAGGAAAAAGACATAAAGGGTTGTTTGGGAGTTTTTCCTGATCCGATGTGAGGTTTTGGGACAGGGATGTCTGTGTGTACAGATTGTAAAGCACTCTGAGACAAATTAGGAATTTGTGAAATTGGGCTATACAAATAAACTGAATTGAATTGAATAAAGTGAAGTTGCATATGTCGAGAAATGCAACGTTCGTGGTGAATGTGGAACAGATGAATCACTGTTTGTCGCTCGCGTGACTCGTTGCTCCCAGATTATTTATCATGTCTTGATATGATATGATATTCCTTTATTCGTACCACAGTATATATATTATATATATATATTTTATAGATCTTCTTTTATATATATATATATCTTTTATAGATCTTATTTTATATATATATATCGTTTATAGATCTTTTATATATATATATATATATCTTTTATAGATCTTCTTTTATATATGTATATATATCTTTTATAGATCTTCTTTTATATATATATCTTTTATAGATCTTTTATAGATTAGTCTGGCGCTATTTATTTGTCAAATTTCTGCCCTTTTTGATCCGGTCGACTCCTCACGTTTGTCGCCCGGTGGAAAAAACCAAACCTAATCGGCGCATGACCCGGCGTTGGTAAAGTCAATGAGGAGTCGAGTCGAAGGTTAATCTCTGATCTTTTTTTTTCTTGTGTGTTCACAGGAAGAAGTCGTTTCTCTTCGCGGCTCTCTACGTCGCCATCATCCTCGGTGGCCGCCGCGTCATGAGACAGAGGGAGAAGTTCGAGCTGAGGAAGCCGCTGGTGCTCTGGTCGCTCACGCTGGCTCTGTTCAGGTGAGAGAGCAAACACGAAGAGTCAACCTCATTATTTCAAATGACTGAGTCTTTGTGTATTTCGAACCCACTAAAAATGCAGTTCCATTCACGAGTGCTTCTTAGACAAGATATGTTCATATTATACAAGAAAATCAACAAAACCGTACATGTTAGCACATTATTAAAACGGCAGACACACATGGCATCAACCTCGCACATCATCTATTTTTTAATTTTATTATTATTTTATTATAAGACAAAAGACTATACATAGACATAACACCTAGAGGACGATGGAACAATGCGGATGACAAAACAATGGACATAACATCATGAAGTCAGAGTATTGTGAAAGAAGAAAAAAGAAACAAAGAAAAAAACAAATAATTAGAAGAAGAAGAAAGAAAGATGCATGTGCACATGCATATCATCTACTTAATAAACTAGAACGGGCACTCGGTAGAGCGCATACCTTCGCATATCACAAGGTTGGGCATTGAATTATGAACATGTTGGCATTAGTTGCATGCCAATTAGATAGAAATTGACCGCGCTATGGTAAAAAGAAGATTTTGACCTTTTCATGACCTTGACCTTTGACCCGATCGATCCCAAAATCTAATCAAATGGTCCCCGGATAATAACCAATCATCCCACCAAATTACATGCGATTTGGTTTAATACTTCTTGTGTTATGCGAGGAACACGCATACAAATAAATAAATAAATACACGGCGATCAAAACATAACCTTCCGCAATTTCAATGCGAAGGTAATGAATGAAGCACATTCCGTGATTTCTCTTCTTCATACGTCTCCTTTGCCCGCCTGCCCTTGCAGTATATTCGGTGCCATCCGTACTGGGAGCTTCATGGTGTACATCCTGATGACCAAAGGGCTGCAGCGGTCCGTCTGTGACCAGAGCTTTTACAACGGGCCCGTCAGCAAGTTCTGGGCATACGCCTTCGTCCTCAGCAAAGCACCAGAACTGGGTAAGTCCAGAGCTCCTCGTCGCGTTTCTCACGCTGTCCATGTGTCATATGTAGTTTACCGTGAACGACCCGTCTTCAGTCAAAGGAGCAGACCACCAAGCAGGCTTCCGGTTGGATACATTTTCTCATTTTCATAACATCGTGCTCTTTAAGTGAGGCTGCTTTCAGACGGCTACGCCTTGATATTACCTCATGTCAAAGGCATTATAACATGATGGTGAACAGCAATTACAATAATTAAGTGATCCGTTCATCACAACTCGATGCCAGACGACACACGTCCGCAGCGGGCATTCCGGACGCGCCTCTTGTATGCTGTACCGACGTGTGACCTCACAGGCCGCACGCACTGGCTGTTTTACCAAATGCATGTCGCGACCTTATAGCAGCTAAGGAGTGCCATTGGTCATTTCAAACCACTTAAATAGAGTATGCTTATTATCAGGGTTCGTACGGTCATGGAAAACCTGGAAAAGTCATGGAATTTTAAAGTGGTCATTTCCAGGCCTGGAAAAGTCATGGAAAAAACTTAAATCATAAAAGTTTGGGAAAAGTCATGGAAATGTGTTATAATCACATGTCCATTTACGCCGAGTTTGAAATAATTAATATCTTTTTTAAAGAAAGACGCTCAAAATGTAACCCGGCGTACGCTCTCAATACGCAACATTTTCTAAATTCTTCATGTTTATACCGAGATTCCAGTTTGGTCATGGAAATTTGGTTTAAAGTCCTGGAAATCCATTGGTCAACATGTGTAAGAACCCTGTATTCTCCATGACCTCTATAAACCTCCCCGTCTCCTAAACAACCGAACCTCCTCTGTCCCCACCGGCAGGCGACACGCTCTTCATCGTCCTGAGGAAACAGAAGCTCATCTTCCTCCACTGGTACCACCACGTCACGGTGCTGCTCTACTCCTGGTACTCCTACAAGGACATGGTGGCCGGCGGCGGCTGGTTCATGACCATGAACTACCTGGTGCACGCCGTCATGTACTCTTACTACGCGCTGCGGGCGGCCGGCTTCAAGGTGTCGCGCAAGTTCGCCATGTTGATCACCCTGACCCAGATCGCCCAGATGCTGATGGGCTGCGTGGTCAACTACCTGGTGTACTCGTGGATGCAGCAGGGCCAGGAGTGTCCGTCGCACATGCAGAACGTCGTGTGGTCCTCGCTCATGTACCTCAGCTACTTTGTGCTCTTCGTCCAGTTCTTCTGCGGGGCCTACGTCAGGAAGTCCAAGTCGAAGGCCTCGGCCGGCGCCGAGAAGAGCGAGTGAAGACGCGGAAGAGGGGCGACGACGGCGGCGACAGAGGGAGTTGGAAAAAGACCGGCGACTTGAGATGAACTGTGTGCGTGTGCGGTGAGGGGTTGTTGGGATGCAGGGGGTGGTGGGAGGAGGGTCGAGAGGACGGCTGGTGTTTTGCGCTTGAGCATTATTTTTATTCTAATGGACGCGGCGTCTCCGTCGAGGGAACGCCGAGGAAGCGGCGGGAGTCACGATCAGAGCCGTCGTGACTTGTCCACCTGAAGTTTAAAATCTCTTTTTTTTTAAACTATATATATTTTTAAATAACCTAAATAAAATATAACCACCACAAAAAAAAAAAAAAATGTCACTGCCACACGCATATGTTTACTGGGTATTATACAAATGGATAAATTGGTACATATGACGATGGGCGGCGTCGACGTCGATCCGAGTGTTTTTTGTCGTCTGTTGTGTTTTGTTTCGATCCGTCGAAGAGGAAGTTTGAGACGCCGGTGCCAAGTCGGTGGTCGATGAGAACTGGCGGCGTTGACGGCGCTGTATCTTCTGTGTCTCGCGTTGCAAAACGCGATATTTTCTCAGGTCTTAGGTTATCTCTTTCTTAATATAATATGCATATCAAGACAAAAGTAGACATGTTTGACATGGAGCCGGCGCGGCCGTTTAGTCGGGAAAGAGTGTGAATGAAGCCGATTGGACTGACTGCCTCAGGCGATCACTCTGCTGCAAGGCATGATGGGAAGCGGATGCTGACGGTGCCCCCCCCCCCCCCCCCCACGCATCACCGCTCGTCATGACCTCGCAGAAGTTGCCGAACACACTCGGAAAAATGACTTGCAGTTGATTTCCAAAACGCATCCCCGCGCTGAAGGGTCCCGACCAGTGAAGAGTCTGTTGGACGCCGAAGGCTTAAAATGGAGGACAAACATATTTATTTAGCAAAAGAAGAAGAAAGAAGAAGAAAAAAAATCAAACATGCAAATTGTTGAAATCTGCGGTATTGACTTTTAAAAGTACGATGTATCCTTAATGGTGTCTGTTGTGCATTTGTGCATTTGCACTGTATCAATGTCAAAAACAGTTGTTGCCAAAAAAATGTGACGTGCCTTTGTGTTGTGTTTTGTTTTGTCTCCACTTCAACATCTTACTCCCTCATGCTTTTGTCGGTGCGGTACCCGGAAAGCCATTTTAGTCAGCAATAATTAGAAAGGTCAAACTTATGGAGCGGTAATCATAACCAGTAAGGAGCTCTACCTGTAATGAACTCTTAGGCTAATCAAGGAGTCCACCTGCTGGTTTCACCTCGCCATCTAAAGTCAGTGTGTGTCAACACTGCATTACACCTTTATTACATGAGTAATTGAGCTAATTAGCTCTAACTGATAACTACTATGCATCCAAGTGTCCACAGCCACCGTACATGACCTCCCCCTAGAGGTGAAACTGTGCAATTACACCTGTTCAGTGAGACTAACTACATTTGTCAAAAGAAATATTAACACAACTTATTTTTGGTAACTTTGATAACCAACATTATTTTTAATTCTTTCCTGCGATTAGTAGTCGGTTATGCTCATAAGCACAACCTAAATCATAATTACAGTAGAGAGGGACTCACCTTGGAGGGAACACTTATTCTCAACTAAAGAAAATGTCCCACTTCGTACTATGTTAGTAATGTCATGTGTGGCATACACTATAAACATAAACGAGTTAGTTTAACCGGCTCAATGTGTTTTTTGGATCAGCCGCACATTGTTTATTTGAGTTGCATAACAAAACATGGTGGCTAGACCTGACCGAGTCCTCAACAAATATGCCCTTTCTATAAAAAAACGTATTTATTACGCAGTAGACATTCTTTTTTTTCTTTTTCAACAAGATTAAGAAATCAGAAAATGTCTTTAAAAGCTGCAATAAGTGATGAAAACGACATTTTGAATGACATAAACTGGTTTCGTTATCTAACGTCAACTGTTACCAACATTAGCTAACTGGCTAACTGTTAGCCTCTTGTTTATATAAAACCACCGCAAGAAGACCCGGATGTGGCTAACGCTGAGTGTGAGGCAGCAATGTAGTGACCAACATGAGACGAGCTCAATAAAACATTTACACAATGTCTCAGAAAGAAACAAATTAAAATGAAAAACAATAGGTTCCTCTACGACGAAGTCAACGAGGACCCTAATAAAATGCCATAGATGCTACCGCTGCCAGTGTAATTCCACCTTTTGATATATCATTAACTTTCTATGTAGGGAGAGCGGGGTAATGTGATACACTTTTTACATTTGCTCCCCTCTAGGCGAGCTTAAATGATATATCAGTAAAACGTACACATTTCCCATTAATTCAGGATGTTACCTAGCAATGTACGTTATCAGAATGTCTTTTGGACAAAGGACAGTGAAAATATGATTGTTTAAAAAAAAGTGGTCTTGTGTCTCACTTTACCCCAGCTTAGGGGTAAAGTGAGACAGACCTGAGAAGTCAAGGGGGTAAAGTGATCCACTTACTTTTTCCATTTTAAAACTACCATAACAACACATGTTGTAATAGTTACAATCCTGACAGCTAGATTGACAACTACACATTCCAAAACTAATATCAGACTAGTAATAGAATCATGGAGATTAAGATCAATTAAGCACATTTATTTAAACACTTGAAAGTAACTCCAAACAAAATCCTATAAAACAAAATATAATGCAAAATGTTTTAATTAACAATCAAATGACAGATAGAACCAGTTAGATTAGAACTCATATGCCAGTTCACGGCAATTAACTGGAGCAAGGCCATGGAACTGGTCAGCTAGTTGTTTCAAGTGTTTGCTCCTCCTCCATCTCATCTGTAAATATTCTCTTTGCCTCAGCTACTGCACCCCAGGATACTGATTTTACTTCCCCTTTCTATTTTTCTTTATAAATCTTTTGAGGGTTGTCTTGTCAATATTTCTATCCCTTCCAGCTTTTCTTAAGGACTTATGTCCTTGCATGACCTCAGCGGCTGCACTCTCCATCTCTGCAAGGGGTGTTTGGCCCCATGTTGTCTTCCTGGTGTAGTTTCTTGGCATGATGGCTTTTCTACAATGTTTATGATATTACAAATACAAGATAATTAATGTAATATTACACTCAAATATGTTTAAGACTAAACTTAACTTGGGGTAAACTGTCTCACTTTACCCCACAGCCACTATTTTAGAAAAAACAACATATCTTAGCCATTCAGGCTAATCTTCAGCTCGCATCAATCACATGGTTGTATATGTTAGAGGTTCATCGACATGTATGATATATGGTTTTCTACCTAAATCAATTTGTTTTGACACAAAAGTTGATTTAGTTCACAGCAGGAACATTTACTTTTACATGCAAAAAACGATTTTTTTGTGAAAAAACATACTTAACACAGCACCAGCACCACTTCTTTTTCATGGCAAGGGGGGAATGGGAGGGGCTTGAAAACATAATTCTCACATTACCACAAATGGGTTCCTTTGCCTAGATACAGGGGGTGTCTCACATTACCCCGCTCTCCCCTAAGGTAAGGCTTATTAACAAATGTCCCCCTCCACATATCCGTTTAATCATTATTCATCCCTAACGCATTTTATTATATAAGACAATTACACACAATAAACAACTTCATGGAAACTTACAAGTTTAATAATTCGCTACCACATTTACACACACTGGTTTTACACCAGTAGCTGATTTGGTATGAAGTGGTTCTCCTTGTACACTAGCGCCACCTGCTGGAACAAAAGGAACATGGTGGGAAATGGACACGTCCTCCCAGCCCTCCCAGTCTTGTCCCAGTTGAAATAACATTATGGTAACTACTATATCTACTATTTTAATAGCCAAATTAAACATTAAACCAGGTGGGTCTTTCTGCCCATTGAACACACTCAAAATTAACTTTGGGCATAACGATTAATAATAAATGTTAAGAAGTTTCAGAAAGAAGGAAAGAAAAAGTTTTGATTCCATATACGAGATAGTGGCGATGATTTATTAATGAATATACAAAATATGTATTGGAAGTTATGACACAGAAAATGCAGAACAATTATCTTCCGTTCGATTAATACTTAATGTTATCATGGGGAAGTTTCAGAAAGTAAGAACAAGTTTTGACCAATAAACGATAATTTCTTAATGAATACATCAAATATATGTTGCAAGTTATGACAGAAAATGCAGAAATAAGTTCTTCCGTTCGACTTGATATTTTTGTCATGCTTTCAAACATTTTAATATGTTTTTAGGTCGCTGCGATGTTCATTGATGTCACTTTTTGAGGGAGTTCAGGCTTTAAGACTCAAAATGTTCCCTCCAACTTCCCCTCAGGAGAGAAACCCCCTCCCGAGGGATGCCTCAGGTTTTGGGACTTTCCCCTCCTCCCGGGGTGCACCCATAGATTCTGGCTCATGTATCCATGTCCAATACATGCATTAGCCCCCCCTCTCCTTTTGATTTCAAATCTGCCCAAATCCTCGCCAACTAGTATTACTCTGTCCTGCTCAAGAGCTAGAGGGACCAACGACTGACCTGGAGGATCAGAGCAAAGCCTTTGAGTGGGTCGCTAATTCCCTCTTTAGCCCTCATCAGCTGTCCTCCGGGCTGAGACGGAGGCGTGAGCGATAAAGCAAAGCTCGGCCCATCTGGCAGAAAAGTCCAAAATGAGCTAATAGGGAAGGAATGAAACCGCTTTCGTTACTTGTGAAGAAGAAAAAAGACACTTGTCCAATCTTCTCTCATCCTTTTTATTACTTAAATAACTCTCGGTTCACGTTTTTCGGCCTTCCTTCTCTGTGATAATCCGTTGGCACGTTCAAGCACTTTTTTTCAGATGTTTTGAAGGATTCAATATCTGGAGCTAAAAATCCAAACTTCAAACTCCCACATGGCGACAGAAGGTGACTTTCGTAGAACATTGGGGGAAGATGGTGTCTGTGAAACTACAACTGTTTCCATTGTTTCCAGACTTTCAACTCCAACTGTTGGACAAATTCACTTTTGCCACTAAATAATCTAGACACTTAATCCAGTGCAGAGAAAATAAATGATATAATACGATCTAATATGAATTATGAGTATTTTGATGCTAATACTTGTGTATTTTTAGATAAGTATGATTTTGAATTCCGAACTTTAACTATTTTTACACTGTGGATCAGGCGGGTTCTGCAGGAAGTCCTTCAGCTCCGACTCCTCCAGCGGGGCCTCCATCAGGGACCCGTCCACCGCAGACAGAACCTTATTCCAGGAGAAGATCTGAGCGCTTCTTCCACCTCTTGACCAAACACCATACAGCCAAGAAAGGATTGGATTTCATTTTTTGTTGATAACAATCCAGTAAGATATGTTTGGATCCGAGCTGATCCCTATCCTTAGGAACCGACCTGATCCCTATCCTTAGGAACAGACCTGATCCCTATCCTTAGGAACCGACCTGATCCCTATCCTTAGGAACAAACCTGATCCTCATCCTTAGGAACAGACCTGATCCCTATCCTTAGGAACAGACCTGATCCCTATCCTTAGGAACAGACCTGATCCCTATCCTTAGGAACAGACCTGATCCTCATCCTAAGGAACAGACCTGATCCCTATCCTTAGGAACAGACCTGATCCCTATCCTTAGGAACAGACCTGATCCCTATCCTTAGGAACCGACCTGATCCCTATCCTTAGGAACAAACCTGATCCCTATTCTTAGGAACCGACCTGATCCCTATCCTTAGGAACAAACCTGATCCCTATCCTTAGGAACAGACCTGATCCCTATCCTTAGGAACATACCTGATCCCTATCCTTAGGAACCGACCTGATCCCTATCCTTAGGAACAAACCTGATCCTCATTCTTAGGAACAAACCTGATCCTCATCCTTAGGAACAGACCTGATCCCTATCCTTAGGAACAGACCTGATCCCTATCCTTAGGAACAGACCTGATCCCTATCCTTAGGAACCGACCTGATACCTATCCTTAGGAACCGACCTGATCCCTATCCTTAGGAACCGACCTGATCCCTATTCTTAGGCACAAACCTGATCCTCATCCTTAGGAACAGACCTGATCCCTATCCTTAGGAACCAACCTGATCCCTATCCTTAGGAACCGACCTGATCCCTATCCTTAAGAACAGACCTGATCCTCATCCTTAGGAACAGACCTGATCCTCATCCTTAGGAACCGACCTGATCCCTATCCTTAGGAACCGACCTGATCCCTATCCTTAGGAACAAACCTGATCCCTATCCTTAGGAACAAACCTGATCCTCATCCTTAGGAACAGACCTGATCCCTATCCTGAGGAACAAACCTGATCCCTATCCTTAGGAACAGACCTGATCCCTATCCTTAGGAACAGACCTGATCCCTATCCTTAGGAACAGACCTGATCCCTATCCTTAGGAACCGACCTGATCCCTATCCTTAGGAACAAACCTGATCCCTATCCTTAGGAACCGACCTGATCCCTATCCTTAGGAACAAACCTGATCCCTATCCTTAGGAACAGACCTGATCCTCATCCTTAGGAACAGACCTGATCCCTATCCTTAGGAACATACCTGATCCCTATCCTTAGGAACCGACCTGATCCCTATCCTTAGGAACAAACCTGATCCTCATTCTTAGGAACAAACCTGATCCTCATCCTTAGGAACAGACCTGATCCCTATCCTTAGGAACAGACCTGATCCCTATCCTTAGGAACAGACCTGATCCCTATCCTTAGGAACAGACCTGATCCCTATCCTTAGGAACCGACCTGATACCTATCCTTAGGAACCGACCTGATCCCTATCCTTAGGAACCGACCTGATCCCTATTCTTACGAACAAACCTGATCCTCATCCTTAGGAACAGACCTGATCCCTATCCTTAGGAACCAACCTGATCCCTATCCTTAGGAACCGACCTGATCCCTATCCTTAGGAACCGACCTGATCCCTATCCTTAAGAACAGACCTGATCCTCATCCTTAGGAACAGACCTGATCCTCATCCTTAGGAACCGACCTGATCCCTATCCTTAGGAACCGACCTGATCCCTATCCTTAGGAACCGACCTGATCCCTATCCTTAGGAACCGACCTGATCCCTATCCTTAGGAACAAACCTGATCCCTATCCTTAGGAACCGACCTGATCCCTATCCTTAGGAACAGACCTGATCCCTATCCTTAGGAACAAACCTGATCCTCATCCTTAGGAACAGACTTGATCCCTATCCTTAGGAACCGACCTGATCCCTATCCTTAGGAACCGACCTGATGCCTATCCTTCGGAACCGACCTGATGCCTATCCTTCGGAACCGACCTGATCCTCATCCTTAGGAACCGACCTGATCCTCATCCTTATAGGAACAAACCTCATCCCTATCCTTAGGAACTGACCTGATCCCTATCCATAGGATCCGACCTGATCCTCATCCTTAGGAAGCGACCTGATCCTCATCCTTAGGAACCGACCTGATCCTTATCCTTAGGAACCGACCCAGCCCAGTGTTACCCAATCAGTGAAGAAATCCTAAAACTAAATATATTTAAACAACAATCACATGAACTAAACTAAACTAAAACTATCATAAGAAAAAAGCTCTTCTAACATATCAAAATATAACACGAATAAGCAATGAATTATCAATATTACTTTACAATCAAACTTAATACAAATGTCAAAATAAATAGCTCCAACAACCTTCATTAGATTATAATGTCCAGTCTTTATTAAAACTATGCTGCAGACATTTCTATTATCAGGCTTTGAGGATCTAGAGTGCATTGCATAATACAAAAGGGTATTTCTAATATCATCTTCCATATTTTCTACCCTATTTCTACCAGAGAGGTGACAAACACTCATCTGCATCATACAAACCCAGCACTGTTGTATTATATCGTCTCCGCTGTAGCGAGGTGTCGTCTCCCTAATTAACCACAAGCATACACTACCGTTCAAAAGTTTGGGGTCATCCAGACAATTTCGTGTCTTCCATGAAAACTCACTTTTATTTATCAAATGAATTGAAAATTGAATAGAACATATAGTCAAGACATTGACAAGGTTAGAAATAATGATTAATATTTGAAGTATTAATTTTGTTCTTCAAACTTCAAGCTCAAAGGAAGGCCAGTTGTATAGCTTATATCACCAGCATAACTGTTTTCAGCTGTGCTAACATAATTGCACGGGTTTTCTAATCAGATATTAGTCTTCTAAGGCGATTAGCAAACACAATGTACCATTAGAACACTGGAGTGATAGTTGATGGAAATGGGCCTCTATACACCTATGGAGATATTTCATTAGAAACCAGACGTTTCCACCTAGAATAGTCATTTACCACATTAACAATGTAGAGAGTGTATTTTTGATTAATGTTATCTTTATTGAAAAAACAGTGCTTTTCTTTGCAAAATAAAGACATTTCTAAGTGACCCCAAACTTTTGAACGGTAGTGTATATATTTATAATACCGTCTAACACGACGGTACCTAAACAGAAGTTACACAATGGTGGCCCCTTGAGGCCCCCGTTACTTACGGCGCCCGTGACTCTATTGCCCCCTGTTGCCCCAATCGAGGATCAACACAAGATAAATTGACACTGGGCCCAATTCCATCTCCACTTGAAGGTTGAACCGCCGCTGCTGTTTAGAGTGGCGCCCTAACCTATCTGTTAGCTCTAATGGAGGCCAATATATAGATAAGTGTGTCTCCCCGGGAAAATCAATATCGATGTGGCCCCTGATGGTTTTTGAGTCAAAGTGCTTTGTTTTCTGCCATCGCCTCCAGAGAGAAAAAAGAAAGAGGCTGCGGGGTCCTTCTATTAACAATTCCCAGTCAACCTTGAGACGGAGTGTCGCAGTCGGAGATAGAAATAGAAATAGGCAGACCGGGGGTGGGGGAGGGGGGGGGGGGTGGAGGGTCGCAGCATCGGTACCAACACCACTAGAGCGTTAGATTTGGTGGAGGAGCGAAAGAAAACGCACCGTCGATGGAACGAGGGGCAAGAGCTCGGAGGAAGAGTGTGATGGAGGGGGGGGGGGGGGAGACGAAGGCCCGGCTGCGAATGGCCAAAATAATCGTTCAATTATGAGAAGACGATGTCATTAGAAAAAAAGTGTGTTCTCGCAATGGAGAGGAGGTTCGGTGAAGGAGAACAGCACGTCGAGTAGAGCTCACGGGTTTCAATGCGTCTCGGGGGGGGGGATGCCAAATGTGTTGCGTAATGTTATTATATAAGTTTATGGACTAAATAGTGACAATTATTGCTCACTAACGGCTCTTTTAAGATCTATATTTTAAAGGGAATCATATTTTTTGATTTTATTTGAGCAACATTGTGTGCTTTATCACAAAACAACGATACAGTACAGTAGATAGTGTGTCTAAAACACAACTACATTCAAATAAAGTGAACATGATGTGGTTATTTCTTAACAGAGCACCTTTTTTTTCTTTTTTTGTTGTTTCTGTGAATATATTGAATATTTGACGTCACCACATTTCAAATGGATTATTCCCACATTTACCAATCAAACCCATTATAATTAGGATTATTTAGTAAGTATCTCATAACTTTGCATCACAATATGATTTTGAGGAAATGGATTGCAGTTTTGAACAATTGGCTATAGACTGGTCCTAAAGGCTAATTATAGAACATTTTAGCTGGGAACATATGTCACATATCTTGCGTCTATCGCTGCAAATTAAATATCATATTTTTGTTCTCAGTTAATTGGTCTGCACTCATTTCATCTGTGGCTCATCTTCGGCTCGCAGAATCAGTAACTTCTTTTAAATCACTTCTTAAAACCCATTTTTATAGAACAGCTTTTAAGTGATCTAGTCTTTTTATGCAGAACGTTGGTTCCTCTAACTTAGTTTGTCTGTTTTTTTATTTATTTTTAATTTATTTGGTTTTTAATTTATTTGTTATTTTAAATTTTAATTGTAATATATACTTTTAAATGTAATATTGGTTTCTTGCTATTCCACTTGTTTTGCTTTGACTCTCTGTGGAGCACTTTATAAACATTGTTTTTAAAAGGTGCTATATAAATAAAGTTGTTATTATTATTATTTCCTTCCTTTCTTCCAGCCATCCATTCATGCTGTGTTTGGTGTCTTCTCCATCTTCATTTTTCCTTTGTCTTCTTTTCCTTTTTTTGATCCCTACTTTGCTTATTTGTCCTCCCCTCATTCTCCATTATGTCATTTGTTCCATTTTTTTTCTTCCTCCTTTGACTCATCACAGAGTTCCACCCAATTGACTCTTCCCATGTCTCCCTTCTCCTCCTCCTCAATGAGCTGGTGGAGGATGATGAATATTAGTCCGGTCGTAAAAACACGGCAATGTAGTTTACAAATATAGGTACGAATATGAATATGCTTTCTCAAACAACGAAATGAAACGCATCCCTTCATGTTCGGTTGTTCTCTCCCGGCTCCATCCAGGCGGAAACTGTTGTCACGGCAGAAATTTGTTTACTTTGGCGCACGAACGGCATCTAATCCATTTGATTTGATGATTGAGAATCTCTTAGAGATGGTGGCGCGCATCAAAACACAACACAGGAGGTACATTTGTGCTTCGGAGCTGCAGAATCAAAATTATCGACTAAAACTTGAACTAAAGTCTTTGTTGTTATGCTTGATGTTAGACAAACAGAAGATGGAGATGACTCATAATAACTTCATCTACTTGATCTTTAATTCATTTTCAAAAATGAGCAATGGGAAGAAATATGACACTATTTCATTGTTTCTGTTCACTTGTTTTATGTGATTCTTTTCTTATATTTGCTTTTTAACTTTTACAAATATACTTAAAGGTCTACTGCGGAGACATACTGTCCATAGTACACGTATGTATTTTACATTACATAGTCTACGCTATTGTCAGCTACAATATCAGGTAAATAAATGTCAATGCAGGGAAGAGTTTCATTCCGAATACTGCATTTTGGAAAATTGTTTATCATATAATATACGAGTCTTTTTCAGGTATTTAACAGTCTCTGTGTGTAAACTATAGTTTAACTTTCCTTTGTCATGCTAACTAGCCAGTGTTTGTATTTGTCTCATGACATAATAATCTAATAATAATAATATAATACGCTTGTAATATCAACGACTTTTCTGTATTTATTCTGTGTAAAGCCTGCAGATACTTGTAATAGTTCTCATGAACCGGTGTGCTATTAATCAAGTTGTGTGTAATTGAAATCTACAGATGAGAGTAGTAAACCATGTATTAGTCTTACCCCAAAAATACAACAAATACATTTATGGTCATTAAGTGAGGTTTGTTGTTTTGAAATGAAAACTCTTAATTTACCACTTTGCACACGGGCCAGATGTTACAGCATATGTGCGTGTGCGTGTGCGTGTGGGGGGGGGATGTTGGGTCTGGTGACTTGAAAGACTACATGAGCTCGTCGGAGTCGGACTTGAGCGAGGGACGGGTCTCCACGGCAACAGCCGACACCATGGAACACTCATAGCCTCGGTTGAGTTTGGACAATGTTCCCGACTCATGGTTGTCACCTTGCATCAGCAACAAAAAAACGTAACATAATTTAGGGATTTTATCGGAAAAACATCACAGTAGAGAAGATTTTATTTGAGTTACTTAGTGATTAGAAGTCAATACTGTCTGTAGAGATGAGTGCCAGGGTGCTTCTATTGGTTTCAGGTACCTGTTTCTGAAGAGCAGGAAGGACAGACAGCTCTTCTGGGGCAGCCCAAGGCCGGGATGACCATCCCTTCCACACCATGTTCTGCCACCATGTAGAACTGCAGGTGTGCACAGCAATCAGTTGAGACCCTCGCTCTATTATCCTAAAATATGTCTTCTTGCTTGGTGATGGCGGTCTTACCCGAGCCACGCTGGCAGTGGTGGTCTCCGACATGTCTGTCTCGCTGGTCTCACTCACGTTATCCACCGAGGGATGTTTGTGGAAGAATGTTCTGGTTCTGCACACAGGACGGTGAGAGCAAACATGCCGTATCGGAATTAATTCAGAAATCCCAAGTGTCCTCCAACTCACTCAACACCGAGATTAACATGGAACGTTTTACATGCCAATCCATATTAGTCCAGATATGGCTATTAAGTCACAGATGCGGTGCCTATATATATATTCAACTTATTAAATTGACCCGTGCTCTGCATAACCTGTTGGCAGTTTATTATCCTAAAAAAAATGCAAAAACATTTTCACTTTATTGTTGTTTAAACGTCTAACTGACTTGTTGACCAGAGGAGATACATTTAGCTGTAAAAAATATACTCCCTAAAGGCTTGTGACTTCTGCTTTTAGTGTATAGATTAGGACAAGAAAAGTTAGGTCAAGAAAAAAAAGAACTTGTTTTATGAATTTGTCTTTGTACAATCACGATTCAAAAACATGACATTAACGCTAAAATTACTTATTGGCGACAATGTATTTAAAGTAGGGCTGTCAGCGTTAACACGTTAATCTATGCGATTAATTTGGCCGCGTTAACACTAAATATTTTAAACACGCAAACGCAACTTTGTTGACTCCGGTGTTGTTGGAGTTGTTGCACTCCTGTGAGTGAGTGTCCGCGGCCAGTCCTCCTCCCTTCTCCTCCTCGTTCTCGATAGAGAGAGAGAGAGGCGGCGGGCTGCGGCACGGGAGGACATGAAGCCGGGAGAGAGGAAAGAGAACACGACGACACGCTGGAATGACATGCAACAAGAGACCACCACCACCAACAACAGGTTTTTGGTAAGATAAGAAAAGAGACGTGAGATAGAACGGTGGGGACACTGGGATGTGTCACATGCAAAAGACTCTTTCGAAAAAAAACTTTTTTAATCGATTTTTAATCGCATTCAAAAAAAAATTGATTAATTATTTAAAGTCATATTTACTGTATATGGTTTGATAAGATGGATGGGTGATTGTAAAACCGTAAAGGCTTTAAAATCCTATTGAACGGCCTGTGTGATTAGAAGTTGAATAAATAATAATAGTGATAACAATAACAATGTAATATTTCATTCTACACAGCTCTATCAATAAGGAAATATCTGTTCATTCCTGTTAGCCAATATCACAAAATGTACTGTATGATAGTTACTGTGTGTGTGTGTGTGTCACACACTTGCTTGTGAGTTTACTGGTTTAGTTCCCTCTTCAAGTGCGCTCGCAGTGAAGTGCAGAAGGCAATTTGAGGAAGAGCTATTGGCGGCCATGTAGCGTTTCCTCCGGGGTCATACCTCAGCGACTCCATTTTGCCGCTGAGAGATGACCTATTTTGATGCGTAATTGCTGTCGAACAAGCTAAACCAAGCATGTAATTGAAAGCGTGCCTCTTGCACAGAGGAGAGCAATAAAAAAATAAAAAGTGTGTGCGCAGTCGGCGGAGAGAGAGGTGGAGGAGGGTGGAGCGCTCTGCGGGGCGAAGGAGAGGAGGAAGGCCCGACAGCCTCGTCAATGAGCCCGCGAAACTAATCAGCTACTCGGAGAGCTCAAGTGGAAACAGCTGAGAGGGTGCGCGAGGCGACCGCCGGGTGGAGCTCGCGCGCGCGCTCCTCACTGTAAACAGCGAAGCCCGGGGCCGCGCGATGCCATTCGTTCCGCACGCTGACCCCGCCCCCTCCCCGCGCGGTCACGCCGAGACACGCGCGGCATTACACGGCTCATGCCACCCCGGGGTTTGATAGACACCTCTAAGTACCGTCAGCTCATTCCTTCTCCTCCCGGGCTGCGTGCCCTGTCCCGACGCCTCCAGTGACCGGAAGACTAAGCGCAGCACATGTGACTGCTTAAAGTATACAACATTATTAGTTGGAATGCTTCAGCAGTCCAACTATTGTTCTTGTCTTCTTTATTAAACTTCTTTTTTTAATTATTCTATTTCTTCCGTACCTTTTTTGTCCCTCTTCTTCTCCTTCATATATTCAGCTATTTAAACAATTCAAATATTTAAAAAGTCAGCTTCTTCAGCAATAGAGGGGAAATACTTTTCATATTTCAAAAGTTTCAAATTTGTGTATCTTTAAATACATTGATGTTATTTTTAATTCATCAGATCCTATGAAGAAAATCTTCAACTTTAAAAAGCTTACAGTATTTTTTACAGTATATTCAGAGTTTCTCAGGTCACATTTGAACCCACAAAAATAGCAAACATATCGGCGCGTTCGGCTGAATCTTTCCTCTCTATTGATTCTACTATTTTGGTGATTTGATCATGTTTTTTTGACAGGGTTTAACAAATGCTTTTGTAGAAAATCCACTCAGTGTTTAGATCATCTATCCTTCACCCTGGTTTCTCCCTCTTTTTTTAAATTTATCTTTCTCCTTCTGACTCAATTTATTTCTCTCTCTTGTTCTCATGTCTGACTTTTCCCCCCTCTCTCTCATTTCTTGGATTAACTTTTTTATAACTTTTTGTAACTTTTTAATAACCTTTTTACTACTTTGTATCTTTTTTATTACTTTTTAACTTTTTTATATGGAGGTTAGATGGTTGGCGCTGCACGGTGGTGTAGTGGCAATTGCTGTCGCCTCACAGCAAGAGGTTTGTGGGTTCAATTCCCAGTCGGGACAGCATGGGTTCCCTCTCCAGCTTCCTCCCACAGTCCGAAGACATGCTCATGTTAATTGATCTCTAAATTGCCCAGTGTGGTTTTTAATACTTTATTACATTTTAACTTTTTTATAACTTTTTAATAACCTTTCATACTTTTTTACTACTTTTTAACTTTTTTATATGGAGGTTAGTTTTTTAGGATAAATGGGTGGGGCTGCAAGGTGGTGTAGTGGCGAGCACTGTCACCTCACAGCAAGAGGGCTGACGGTTCAATTCCCGGTCGGGGTGGTCCTTCTGTGAGGACGTTGCATGTTCTCCCCTTGGCAGCGTGGGTTACCTCTCCACCTCCCTCCCACAGTCCATAGACTTGCTCAGGTTAATTGATCTCTAAATTGCCTATATGTGTGAGTGTGAATGGTTTTAAATGTGTTATTACTTTTTTACTTTTATCATTTTTTATAACTTTTTGTAACTTTTTTATAACTTTTTTATATGGAGGTTAGTTTTTTTAGGTTAGATGGGTGGGGCTGCTCCTGACTGAAGATTAATGCAGACTCATACCAACTAAATTACTTGGTTATTAGCTGTATTTGTTTTTCATATTAGTTAAGATTGAACCTCGCTACTGTATAATTTAGTTGCCTTCTTTGTATTACTTTCTTACTTTTTAAATTGTTTATACATTTTTTTACTTTTTAAATTAATTTTTTACTTTTTTGAACTTTGTAATTGATTTTTTAAACTTTTGTATAACTTTTTAGTACTTTTTAAATTTTGAAAACTTTTTAAAGAAAGAACTTTTTAGTACATTTTTACTTTTTAATAATTTTGTATAACTTTTAAACTTTTTTGTAACTTTTTTATAACTTGTAAACTTTTTTATAACTTTTTAAGAATTTTTTATAACTTTAAATTGTTTATGACTTTTTAAATGTTTTAACTTTTATTTACTTTTTAAAACTTTATTACTTTTGTACTTTTTTCATTACTTTTGTTCTTTTTCATTACTTTTGTACTTTTTTTATTACTTTTGTACTTTTTATTACTTTATTACTTTTTTATTACTTTTATTACATTAGTAATTTTTCATTACTTTTTTATTACTTTTGAACTTTTAATTACGTTTAAATTTTTTAATTTTGTATTTTCTCCTTCTGACTCAATTTCTTTCTCTCTCTTGTTCTCATGTCTGACGTTTCCCCCTCTCTCATTTCTTGGATTGTGATTCATATCTTTGAATATTTAGAAGATAAAGTTCTGCTTATCTTTTCCAGTTATACATTTCCCAATACGTTTGTGCTTCAACATTTTCAGCTGGAAGTTTCCCTTTTTGATATGTTCAGATGTTTAAGCTATTTTCAGCCTATTTCAGCTGTTGGCAGCTATTTTCAGCTATGTTCAGCTTTAAAAAAATAATATTTCAGCTATTTTCAGACATGTTCAGCTATTTATTTTTTATTTTTCAGCTTCAAGCTTTCAGATGTTAGCATTCCAACGCATTTTCAGCAGGAAATGCATTTTGTAGTTGTAATGTGTCTACCATGGGGAGGGGGGAGGGGCATAGGTACTGTAACAGGGCTCTCTTTGAACCGGAAGCCTATACTAATTCCACAACGGGAACAGGATTCCCACATTTACCAATTAAAACCATTATAATTAGGATTATTTAGGGAATGTGAAGTATCTCATAACTTTGCATAACAATATAATTTTAAGGTACTTATTTGGGGGGACATTTTAGATATGTAATGCAGTTTTGAACAATTGGCTATAGACTGGTGCTAAATGCTAATTATAGAACATTTTAGCTGGGAACATATGTCACATATCTTGCATTTATCGAATTATTATTATGAATATTCTTGTTATCGATTAATTGGTCTGCACTCATTTCATCTGTGGCTCATCTTCCCTTTCTTTCTTCCATCCATCCATTCACGCTGTGTTTGGTGTCTTCTCCATCTTTATTTTTCCTTTCAGTCTTCTTTTCCCTTTTTTATACCTACTTCGCATATTTGACTCTGACTTTCTTGCCCTCCCCTCATTCCTCCATTATGCCATTTGTTCCCTTTTTTTCTTCCTCCTTTGACTCATCACAGTTCCACCCTTAACTCTTCCCATGTCTCCTTCTCCTCTTCCTCATCTCTCTGTCATTTCCACAATGCAGATTGGCATGCCCGAGACCCTCATTTACCACTTCTCCTCCGTCTCCCCTCTCACCCGTAACAGTAGGTGCCACAGGCAGCGACCGAGAGCAGGGAGACGAGGGCCACCATGCAGGCCGCGATCACCACGTTCCTCCTCTTCTCCTCCTCGGCCTGCTGAAGATCCCACCACTCCAGGTCGCTGAATTGACAACGCTCCCCCATGTAGCCCGAGACACAACTGGAACAAGAGTAAAGTCAAACCCGGCGTAGTTGATCACAATCAAACATATCAGCAACATGTAAACACATCAATTGGAATGTAAAAACTCATTGGATGCTTTAGAGTTTAGGAAATGATGAAATTAACAGTAAAATACACGTGTAAGTATGAGTAATATCATACTGAGCACACTGCAAGGTAAACAACTACATCTACGCTGCATCCGAGAAGGGATTTAAATGTCTCCAATGTTTGAGCTGGGTACAAATATATCATTTGTGATGACATCCAGATGTTCCTGCTCCTTGACTTGAAAATGTAAAACTTTTTTTCAGTTCCTAATTAGTTTTATGTAGCACGTGTATAGATATGAAAAGGTTAAATTCTAAATCCTCTGTCTATCAGCCACTCGGTCCTGAGGTTATGGCCATAATAATGGGACAACAGTGACACCTAGTGGTGGTCCGCTGTAGTGAATAACGCAAAAGAGAAGACGCCAGAAAACCTGTAACGTGTGCTGCAGGAGGAACTCTCACACTTTCTAAAAATATGAATGCCACTTGAAAGTAAATACTTGTAGATCACCTCAATATACTCATTAGATTTTTAGTGATTGCATAATTCTCGTCTGCGGCAAAACAGAGTTTGACTACCATAAATATTAGGTATGTCATTATTTAATAGGCTTGTTTACATATTATTATTTGTACAACTTGTTTCTTCAAAATGTATTCTGTTTATATTTACACCTGATAGGAACTATTTTTATGTCCTGTGTTGTGCTGGGACACATTTAGTTGCGACCAGCTCCTGAAGACGTGCGGTAAATGTTTTGTTAAAAGTTTTTTTTGTGTTTATACAATTCGAAGGTGGATTGATGGCGGTGGTGTTGACTGAGGTGCACGTGAGACGAATAAATCCATCAGTAACCGAAGAACTAAGGTGTTGTGTATTTCCTGGAGGGAGTGATACAGAGGATCAAACTACGTCAGCTGGGGAAAGGGACATCGTCTCTATAAACACAAGACATTAGTAAAAACATCGGCGGGTATTTACTTGCACGCGTACGACTCCATCTCAGGAAAGTAGAAGCAGACGCCCTGGTACAGGCAGTAGGACTCGTGGGACGACGGGCAACTCTCCACGGAGTTACTGTTGTGGTCCTGGGTGGCAACATCAGCGGGGCTACTGGTCGTCACCCACGGCGACGCGGTCTTCAACTCTGAGGAGAGGAATTTGGGCAAATAATATCATCATCAATAATGTCATTTCTCATAATCTTTTTTATTTTTAGAAAAAAAAATGTTTTTATGATAAGACAAAAGACAATACATAGACATAACGCCTAGAGGACGACAAAACAGTGGACAAAACATTATAAAGTCAGAGTATTGAAAAATGATGTGTGTGTATGTGTGTGAGTTTTTTTTTAAATGTGAAAAACAAAATACATAGATGAGGGCAGATGTATATGTATGAGCGTATGCTTGTACGCGGAATTGAATTGGTTTTCAGACAAGGGAAATAAAAAATAACAATTAAGATTAATTAACTCATCAATAAGACGAGCGGTGTCATGTTTGTAAAAACATGGAGAATGATGAGCAGATGTCGTGGTGTTCTGTTGTGTTGTAAATGATAGACGAGGTGAGTTTTTCCATTGAAATATATTCTGACATTACATTTTTCCAGTGTGTGATATGTGTGTTATTCCTTGATTTCCATTTCATGATTCGGGCTATCGTTATATCATATTCCATTCATGATAAAGGGGATCATGTCACCACTGATGATAGTAATGTTACAAGCCCTGCCACTCTCTCTTAACGTTTTAAATAGTTCCGGTTCAGAGTATCACAAGGTGTGCGTTCACATGCGATGCCACCGGCTCATCGACATGAGCGTTTATTCATTTCCCTCCGCGCTAGGAGACAATTTCTCCATAACTACGCATGCACTTCTTCGTGAAAGTATATATTTATGTTTGACCTCCTGAATGCTGCGTACGGACAAAAAAAGAAAATTGGTCGAGTCGCATTCATGGACTTTCCTATTAGTCTTGAGGTCCGGTCATTAAATCTGTATCTTTGCTTCCCGAGCAGCTCTGCCTCTGTGCTTAATGGGTTTTAAAACTCCCATGCCAAAGTGTACAATTTCCACCCGTATGCCGCTGCGAGTGGGATAAAAGCATCAATTATCGTCCCACAAATTTGTCCTCGGGATAATGCTCCTTGCTTTCTCCCGGCACACACTCGTCAGACCCAGAATGACTCACCGGCACACAGCTGTCCATCACCGGTAAAACCACCCAGACACAGACAGCTGGGGCTGCCGCCGCGCAGCAGGCACTGTGCGTTGACATCGCAGCCCAGGGCGGAGCACGCGCTCTGGTCTGACGGAGCGGGGGGCACACGTGGAATCGTACACGTTTAGTCAGAATCGGCGTCTCTTAGCGGGGAAGAACGACACGCAAACGATCTGCAACCGTTACCCGAAACCATCTGGTCCGCGTCGAGCGTCGGCTCACGGCCTTCGTCGCCCGAGTCCGAGTCGGGCTCCGCTTCATCGGGCGTCGTCGCGGGTGTTTTGATCTCGACAAACGTCGAATCTCCGCCTCCGGATTCTGCAACGATGAATTCGTCACTCGTCAGTTTTGCTTCGTAGCTTACGCCGAGGAATGATGCTCTGTGGATACGCGGGCCGAAATATACTGCAGGTCACCCGCTGTTCCACTGGAGGCGGCGGCGGGCGTGCAACTTCTTCCATCGGCTGAGAGGGCGTGGCCCGACAGGCAGGAGCAGTGGGCGACGCCCAGTTTGCTCTCACACACCTGGGCGCAATCTCCATTCAGGTGAAGGCAGACGTCGGCCCCTGAAGATGAGGATGCAGAAGCACGATATGAGACTCAACCAGGATAAACATATCACGTATCTCAGCGTTCATCTCAATTCAATTCAATTCAGTTTATTTGTATAGCCCAATTTCACAAATTACAAATTTGTCTCGGAGTGCTTTACAATCTGTACACATAGACATCCCTGCCCCAAAACCTCACATCGGATCAGGAAAAACTCCCAAATAACTTTTCAGGGGGAATTTAGAGGGGATTTAGAGTTAAAACACATTCAATGAATATGACAGAGTGTATGAATAGTTCATAGTCGGCATATTCCACGATGGAGACCTCCACGATCCATCAGGCAGATGGAGGTAGAGAGGAGGAGTGGGCGGAGTCTCGGATGCTTTCAAATCAGATAAATTGTTTATTCCGAGTTTTTTTTTGTTGGCATCCTTCATTTGTTCCATATAAAAATGTTAAACCTCTGCATATGATGAATTAATCTCTAAAAAAGGAATCCCTCCCCGCACCTGGCTTGGCGAGGGGATGAACCACCACGATGGACGCCGGTTGGACCATGTTGCCGCGGACGCGCTGCAGTTTTTTCCCGGTCCGCTTGTGAACGCTGCTCAGCAGCTGGTGCTCCCCGTCAGACATCCACAAGCGGTCCTCGAATACCGCGAGGTCAAAAGGTCGACCTGGAGGAATCGGACGAGAGAGGGGGAGAGATCATTCTGTGTCTCGTGTCGTGTGAGTGCTGTGATTCGCTACGACACGAGTGAAAGAGGGAATTCAACACATTTGATTGCTGGCAAAAGATGAATTATTTTCCTTCCTCTCTCTTATTTCGCTCTTAAATTCTGAAATTGAGTTTTGTCAGCTGCACTTTACTTTGCCAGGCTCAGTTCTGTTCATGTCGGGCTTGAATTAGCTTCTGCTATAAATGGCCTGACTGTATTTCTTTACTCGATAGAAAATGATTTCTCCCTTCTTTATTTATTTATAGTTTTGTTACTATGGTATTGTTTTTGTTTCTTTATTTGCATATGTGTTTATTTTTTTTGTTTTTTTACTTCTCTTTATACAAAGAATCTGAAAAATGTAAATATGTGTATGTGAGATTCTGAACACTAATAAAATATATATTTAAAAAAATAATTAGCTTCTGCTGGACTCGACTTGAGGTCTTCACGGGTCCCAAGAATTAATGCCAAAATCGTAAAAACTAGAACTGTCCTACCCGGAAGCAAACCAGACCCAGTCTGTCCTTTGAATGCTTGGAACCGGACTCATGGAGAACCCAGACATGTCTGACCCAAATCCGTCGAGGAGATGCAGACCCAACTGGCACCAATTTCACAGTGAGCAGGTTGACCTGAAATTTGACGGTGACGGATGACAAAACGCAATCACATTTGCATTTTTTTCATGTCTGGCAGAACAAAGATATAACTTGGACTCGTGATAATAACTTGGACTCCGATAATAATTGCTTATACGTTAGCATCGCTAGTTTTCAATTATCTGGGGTCTCAAGAGTCGGAGACCTCTGCTCTCTGACGCTCTGACCCTCCACAGCCACGGGACCCAGCTCACAGGTGCTTCTACGGCTCGGTAAAAATAAATAAATCTGTAACGTGATTGACTTTATAAATCGGGGAACTGAACCCCACCCATGTCCATGGTCCAGTTTCAGGAAGACCCGTGAAGACCTCTTTTAATTAATTCAATTCAGTTTATTTTGTATAGCCCAATATGAAAAATGACAAATTTGCCTTTTTTACAATCTGTACACCTACGACATCCCCTGACCTTTGACCTCACATCGGATCAGGAAAAACTCCAAAGAAAGAGAAAAAAAAACCTTTCACGGGGGAAAAGAGTGAAGAAACCTTCAGGAGAGCAACCGAGGAGGATCCGTCTCCCGGATGGACAGAAGCAAGAGATGTCATGTGACCAGAATGCAGTATTATAATCTAATGTGTCGTCAATACCGTGCCCTTATCGTATCATGTGTGTGTGTGTCTGTGTCACACAAGCCTCACCTACTTGGTTCTCGAACAGGACCCGTCGGTCCGAGCCATCCAGGGCGGCGGTCTCCACCAGGCCCCTCCTCCGGTCGCACCAGAACAGGCGGTCCTCTGTGAAGTCGATGGTCAGGCCGCTCGGCGACACGAGGTCGGCGCTAGCGATGACGCCGCGCTCCTCCCCCTCCAAAGAGGACCGTTCCACCACAGGACGGGCCCCGATGTCAGTCCAGAACAACTTCCTCAAAGAGTAAAGAGAGCGTTGTGAATTAGCCATATTAATGCCACAGTCGAATGAAGTCCCTCTCGCCGTTGCGCTAAGTTTGTAGTTTTCATACTCACTTTGCCAAAGGGTGAACCGCGATTCCCCGTGGTTTTTCCAGCCCTTTGCTAATGATGGTTTTTCTGTTCCGCCCAGTTAAGGCACTGCAGTCCACAGTGGACTGGCTGCAAAAAGCATACATTACATGACATTACATGTCATTTAGCAGGCGATTTTATTCAAAGCACTTACAATAAGTGAATTCAACCCTGAGTACAAACTCAGAACAACAAGAATCAAGAAAGTAAAGTTTCTTCAAGAAAGCCAAACTACTAAAATACTATAATAAGTGCCATTCAAGTGCATCTGAAGTGCTAATCTGTTTTTATTCAAGGTATAGTCGGAACAATTCAAATTCTGACATGGTTAAGCAATGAAACTGTTGTACTTCAAAAAAAAACCTCTTAAATTATAATTGTTTTTATGTTTAATAGAAACAAAACAAAGAAATACAATCTATTATAATTAATTATGTAAGTCTAAAAAAAAATTTAATAAAATAAAAATGATCTCGTTAAAACTTTCAGCACTTACCGAAACAATCGTTTCAGGATTCATCCTCAACATTTAAGCCCACCCACCCTTTATCCGTCCAGTACATCGTGCGGTGGACCCAGTCGACCGCCAGTCCCTCCGGAGAGTCCAAACCGACCGAGACGAGAACGTCCCTCGAGCCGCCATTCAAATCCACCCGCTCAATTGTCTTCCGGCTGACGCTGGCAAAGTACACCTTCAAAACCGCATTCAAGAATGTCATAAAGAAATGCATTCGGCATTTAAAATAGATGAGCGTGGATGATCATAGACGTTCTGTATTGAGGCTACGAGAACATTAGAGTTCTTCATGAAACAGGCCATGAAATGACAGAGTCTGTCCACTAGATGTCGCTGGTTGTCTTCACAAAAAACCTGGATCTGGTCTTCCTAAACACTTGGACTCTAATAATAATTGCTTATTCATTAGCATCGGTAGTTTGCAATCATCTGGTTTCTCGGAGTCTGAGACCTCTGCTCTCTGATAGTCTGACCCAATACAAATTTGCCTCAGAGGGCTTTACAATGGGTACACATACGACCTCCCTGACCTTTAACCTCACATCAGATCAGGAAAAGTACACCTTCAAAACCGCATTCAAGAATATCATAAAGAAATGCATTCGGCATTTAAAATAGATGAGCGTGGATGATAATAGATGTTCTGTCTTGCGACTACTAGAACATTAGAGTTCTTCATGAAACAGGCCATGAAATGACAGAGTCTGTCCACTAGGTGTCGCTGGTTGTCTTCACAAAAAAAACCTGGACCTGGTCTTCTTAAGTTATGCAACTCTTGAGGAATTCTGACACCTCAGGGCAGTACGGCACCAACTGTACTACATTGCCTCTATGAAAAATGTTTAAAAATAAAACATCAAAGGTTTTTCTATCTTACAATTTTCTGGACAGGGTCATAGTCCAAAGCTATGATTGTTCCTCTAGGATCCTCCACCAGGGTTTGATCCCTGGTGCCTTCCGGATGAACTTCTCGTACGTCCACTAGATTGGCCACGAGTAGATACGGCGGTGGTCCTGAGGAATAGAAATGCATTGTGTCATGATGGGATGTGCTGCAGTTAAGATGTAACCCCCCCGCTGTAATACGGACGGCTTTGCCGTAGCGTGACTCACCGGAGGCCATGCAGCGCCTGCCGTCTTGGTGGAGCTGGTAGCCGGGCAGACAACCACACCTCCACCCGCCAGGTCTGACGGGAGTACAGAGCTGACTGCAACCCCCTCTGTCTGCAGACGAGCAGCCTGCAAGGGCGACACACACACACACACACAGATTCACATCGAGGCCCCGTTTCCTCACGACATGCTTCATACATCTTGTCACTGGAAAGACGACAATTTGCATGTAGTGTCGGGCGCTGTCTCCGAATTTGACTTTGGCTTTAAATTGAAGCTATGTATTTCATTTTTATTCAGTCCAGGTTCAGAAAGGCAACTCTTGGTCGGAGGGGAAGGAAGCGGTACTCATGCATGCATTATATCCCAGGGAGCTGGGCCACTGAGCATCGGCCACAGAATACCACTCAGATTGCAAATCTTTATCATCACAATTAGGCAGGAAAATCAAAAACCTCAGTGTTCACAGATGAAGTCTTCTGATTCCATCACGTGCATGATTATTATCTGTTCAAGGATGCTGTGCTTCCCGACTTCTGATCCCTCTCACCTTGGTTTGACCACTTTGATTCAACTCTTACCGATATTTACTTTACTCTTTACTTATATTTAGATAACTCACGATGGAAGCAATGCTGTCGCTACAATGTTAGGTTAACAAAATGACCACAAATCTGAAATATTGTACCGTCGTAGTAAATCATCATTCCCAGTATAGCTTAATGTCAATCAATTGTAAATATTTATATTCTACTATATTTATATTTCTACTCAAATTTCTTCCCGATGCATTGAGCTTCAGCATGTAAACAGACAAAATACTTCCTACAGTAGTGTATTTTTTAGCGTATATAACATAAACATATTAACTATATAATATAATAAGATATACAGTTTTTTCTTACAAAATAATTGCATCAAATCCTGAATTTTATGTTATATTTTCATCTCAGAATAACCTGTGAGATGGTCCTTACCAGTACAGGCTTGTCCATCCTCCTGCAGTGAAGATCCCTCAGGACACACACAGACAGCACCCTCGTCTGTCGTCAGGCATCCATGACCACACCTCCTGGTCACATTGCCTTCGCATGGTATAATTTCTGATTGTGGAAAGAAAATCAATGGTTTAATTTTCCACGGTAACAATGATGGTACAAATCGGATCGAATTATATCAGAGACACGTCGGAAACGATGAGCACATGCTGAAGGATAAACTGTATATTACGGGCCGTGTTGCAACATCAAAGGGATGATATGTGTTCTCCAGGTTATTTGGAGGCGTGTTGTAGAATCTAACAGCCCGATGGACCTCAAGCTTCTTAGTAAAATCCCTTTATGAAGTCGGCCCTCACCCAATCGAAACAGGTGAACGTGTGATGAGCCCAAACAGTGAGGCTGATGTGATGTTAGCTCACACGAGCGTGGTACCTTCTGTGCCTGTGATGGCATACAGATATGAATCTGATGTGAAATAGTTACAGTATCTCTGCGTCTGACTGGTAACTTCTCCCTGGTGGTCACGTGTAGAAAAAAAGAAAAAAAAGGAAGAAAATAATTGTTCTCGCCTTCCAGCTTCTTGCGGTTTTGTGCTACGATTTTTAATACTTAATTAATTGAATAAATGGTGAGCAAACATGCACAAAGGTAGTGTTCTATATATGAAAATAATATTAAATTAAACTGAAAGACAACATCAAAATTCATTGCTGCGCTCTCAAAATGCATGAATGATTTTAAAAAGCGTTTTTTAAATCTAAAATATTCAATTAAAAATAAAAGATGCAAGCAGCCCGCCTATATACCGTGGCACGTAATCTCTGTTGGCGGCTGTATTGTCTAGTCTGCCACTTCTCTTCTTCTCGACCTTGGCAAAGGTCGTCTGCTAAATGGCTTAGAGCGGACAAAGCTGCTGTCCAGATATGTTCCCATTGCAAATGTCGCCTCAACATCTAATCTCATTGTGAATGCGAACCTCCCAGTTCTGTTGGCCTCGTAGCTCCACAATATTTCATGTGAGTTAAGTGCTGTGTAGACAGTTACACTATGGTTTTTAGAGTGAGACCAAAAAGTAAAACAATTGTCACCAAATCCGTAACAAAAAAAAATTGGTATTACTTGTGAAGTTCACTAAATGAAGATTGTTTGTGCCAAAGCATTCGATTGTCTGAGGGTATCTGTTCACAAAAAAAATCTGTTGGTCTGCTGCTATTCCCAAAATAATAATCTGTAGGGCACTACAGAGGGTGGTGCGGTCGGCACAGTACATCGTTGGAGGTGAGCTTCCCTCCATCCTGGACATATACACCAAGCGGTGCGTGGCCAGGGCCAAACGGATGATGAAAGACAATAACCACCTGCAAACTGTTCTTCTTTCGTCAGGCAGGCAGGCGCAGTATCAAGTGGGACAGCTTCTTCAGTCAGGCCATCAGGCTGCTGAACAAGGACTGAGACCCTCATTAACACTACCAGAACATATTCTGTGAATATATATATCCATAATGTATATTTTATTACATTGTATATATATATATATATATATATATATATATTATATATATATATATATATATATATATATATATAGTATACATTGTTTTATATATATATATTGCCATGATGTATATCTATTACATTGTTTTATATATATATTGTTAATACTTTCTTTTGTGTGTGGATTGTGTAGTTTATTCTCATTCTTATTCTTTACTGCTGTGGTGTTTTGCACATAAGAATTTCACCGATACCTATAAAATAAAAAGGGATGACAATGAAACTTGAAACTTGAAACTTGTTGATTCTGCTCTGACATCAGACAACAGAGCTGCATTATGGCAGACAGAGGAATGACCAAACACAGACTGAGGTAGAACATCTATATGGAACACCTGGTATGAGTAAAACCATCAGGATGTCTCCAAACTCTGACCTTTCTTTATACCCGACTGCTGTCTGATGTATAAAAAGAGGATTGCCAGCAGACATATAGGTTTAATCCTAAAAACAAATGGTTGAAAATACCTTTATTAACTTGCAAATGACATCCCCCGTTCCCATCGACCTGACATAGCCTCTCAGTCTGAGCAGAACGAGACCTTTACTGACAAAGTGTCACTGTTTTGACCCAAATAACTTGACACACAATTGACAGCTCACATATGTCTCGTCCAGTATGCTTAGCATATGACCCTTTTTATTGGCTCCGAGGGGTCAAAGTCGTGTCTGGGGGACAAATGTCACCTTTCAACAACAAAAAGAAGAGGTTTGTATCCCAAACCAGAGCTGCTTTCATCTTGCTGACCAAAACAAAGCGTCTTTTCTTCCCCTCCTTCTCATTTCATCGAAACATAATTCTGCACAGAAGACATTTTGAAAATGGACAACTGCATATTTTAATTTGAAAATGTATGTCGCAGTCCTGCTTCAAATATCAATTGACATGGATTCACTTAAAGGACAAAACTGCTTCATGGTATTATATTCAATACTACACGAGCGCCTGTTATAGGCAGTTTTATAGAGAACACTATAAAGGAGTATATTTGCAATTTCCAGTGCAAAAGTCTTCAATTTGTAACCAGTAAATATATCACTCCCCAGCTAACAGCTAGTGCCATGTATCACTCCCCAGCTAACAGCTAGTGCCATGTATCACTCCCCAGCTAACAGCTAGTGCCATCTAGCTTTTACCCTCATCTGTGAATTTATTTTCCGTGTGCCGTAGATTATTCATATAACTAATAATATTGTGGAATCAAAAGTAAGGCGTTTTAGGAAATTAGAATACATAAAACAGGATTGAAACTAGAATGGGCACTCGGTAGAGCGCATACCTTCGCATATCACAAGATTGGGCATTGAATTATGAACATTTTGGCATTAGTTGCATGCCAATTGGACACAAATGTATCGTGCTATGGTAAAAAGAAGATGTTGACCTTTCCATGACCTTGACCTTTGACCCGATTGATCCCAAAATCTAATCAAATGGTCCTCGGATAATAACCAATCATCCCACCAAATTTCATGCGATTCAAGAAGATTTTGACCTGTTCATGAACTTTGACCTTGACCCGATCGATCCCAAAATCTAATCAACTGGTCCCCGGTTAATAACCAATCATCCCACCAAATTCCATGCGATTCGGTTCAATACTTTTTGAGTTCTGCGAATAACACGCATACAAACAAATAAATAAATAAATAAATAAATAAATACACGGCGATCAAAACATAACCTTCCGCATTTTCAATGCGAAGGTAATGAGCAACATAAAAACAACAGATACTTCCACTGTACCTCCACACGTCTTCCTGTCCGGGAGGAGGCCATACCCTTTGGGGCAGGTACAGAAATAGGAGCCCGGGAAGTTTTCACAACCGAGAGAGCAGCCGTGGTTCCAGTTCGCACATTCATTCACATCTACGGCAAACACACACAAATATAGCGATGTCAATTTATTTTAATGAAGCTTTTATTAAAATGCCTCACCACAGAGGAGTATATGTTTGTAATATGTGGTAATGTGCAGTCGACATTGGTATCTCTACTGGATAACACACCTTTTCTCGATGTAATGTTTATTTCTTTAATTCATGGGATGGATACCAACCTTTACAATAAATGCCTTGCTTCATAAGAGCAAAGCCTTCGGCGCATTGGCACGCCCCCTGCTGGGCCAGACTGGAACACACATTCACGCACTTTCCACTCTGTTCGTCACAACCTGTTTGAAAAAGGGCCGATGGTCACACATTACTGACGTGTTATCATTTGAGACACGTCTGAAGTAAATGTGAATACAAGGGATTAAAATGGAGAGACGCTACAGAGAGATTTTAAATGTCAAAGTTCAGCTGTAACCTGGAACAGATGATTGGGAGTCTGCCATTGGCTGGTTGAGGGGGTGTACCACCTTGATATTAACTGGGGGTTTTGCCATTTGTTTTATGTTAACGATCAGTGGCTCTCCACCAGCGTACTTGTTTACTTGTTTTATAACCCGAGATGCTGCATCAGTGTAGTACAAGTGCTCCATGAAAACTGATATCCCCGGTGACTGAGACCTGACCAAAGGAGACAACAACAAAAAAGCGTGTTATCCCCACGCGCAAAGACAAATATCACGATAAATAAATAACGGGAAAACACGGCTATTTGCTTACCAAAGTGGCCGATCCACGATTTGCAGGACGTTGCCGTTGAAATCGCAAGAGGCAAGGACACTCTCTCCTTGGAGACCAAACTGAACCCAGAACAGTCTGTTGTCCTCTCGGTCAACTGACAGGGCTTCCAGTTGTTCTGCTCTCTTAATAAGTGTCGTTTTCATCCGTCCTGTCACATCGGACCGCTGGATGCTTGGGGTCGTCCCGCCAGACAGCCAAAAAAGAAACCTGCAAAATATTAGTTTTGAACTGAGAAAGGTCTTTGATAATAAGCATTGCCAATATTTGCTAAATTAATGTATAGTTTTTTGTTTTGTTGCAGCGTGGCTGTGAAGATATGATTTGGCTAAATACCTTCACACCTGTTCTGGCACCTCTCCAACACCCTCATACGAATACTAACAGGAGTGCCCCCGAACCAGTGGCTTTGTAATGGTTTTGCCTCGTAGTCATATTATAGTAATGTTTCATAAATTCAAAAACACCCCACAGACATGTAAGTTAAAAACTAAACGTGCTCTTGGCATTTTATTTCTTAGAGAAATATTCCAAATGTCGATATAAATCCGTCGCTGCCATTATTCACTTTTGTACATTCACTCGAGGGCATGGACATAGACAGCGCAGGCAGTGTGTGTGTGTGTGTGTGTGTGTGTGTGTGGGGGGGGGGGGGGCAGGCTGGGAGAATGAGATTGCTTCTCAGGAATATGCCTGAATCCACAGACGTCACTCACATTAAACAGAAAATGGTGATATTCGCTATATAACGCCATGGAAAAGGCAAAGCCATCTCTATCGTAGTTTTCCTTTGTGGGGGGTAAAATCCCCCAAAAATATATGATATAAACGATATGCTATATACACTGATGATTACTCGGTCGTATGTATGTTGACGTTAATCTGATGTTAATATACCGATGTGAAAAACAAGTGCCATCGTGAGCGAGCGGATTACCTGCTCGTGGGGTGAACGTTGATAGAATGTGGTTGGGTCAAGTGTCTTAAAAGAGTCCTTTCATTTCCCCCATTTATATCCATTGTCTTGATTTTTCCCTTTTTCCCACTTGTCCAATATACACGGTTCCAAATCCAGTCCACTGCGAGGCCCGAGACATATTTGTCGGATGAGTACAGTTTCTGGAAAACAGACGTTACAATAAAAAATTTCCTCGTCCAACCAAGGCCAAATGCATAATTGTCGTATATCAAGAAGTTTGAGTTTTGATAGTTTAATTTTCAGAAGGATCTTCTTTAGAATCCTTAAGGGACTGCAATCTAAGTTCTGTCCTCAACTTTACAGCCGTTACATAATCACCTGTCTGTGTGCTCCTCTCACGGACGCCTTGTAGATGACCCCCGTGTGTTTGTCCGCCCAGTAGACGCTCTCCTCTCGGAAATGAAAGTCCAGCAGCATCGAGCTTCCCACTCCGGCCACGAGCCTTCTCTGGTTCTTCCCATCGAGGTCCATCCGATGAATAGCTTTCCCATGGCCAAATATCAGGAATGGCTGTGAGGCTTGACCAAATAGAACGTCACATGTCTGTCAGTCAATCTCATGCATTTAATTCTGAAGGCCCTTATAAAACACAAAGCGCCCGTAGTTTCAAAGCTTCATATTTGTAGACAAAGGTACTTCAATATTTGTACTTTTTACTCGACTACATTTGTTTATACTGATTATATGTATCCAGTTAATGCATTACAAAAATAATTAATTTACCGTAAATTAAACGATCCAACGTTAGAAAAAAAAGGATTTAATCGTCTCGATTGCAGTCAGCTTCAACATTGTGTTCATGGTGTCAATCACTAGGTTCAAGTCTTCATCAGCACCATTTTCATTGAGTAAATTATGTTCTCAATTAATGGACGATATGATAAAGGACGTGTCTACATTGTGATCCAGTTTGAGACCACGGTGTCCGGTTTGGGAGTTGTGGGCGTTTCCATCTTAGAACTTTAACCCTTTCACACTTTGTTTTTATTTCATGATGGTTAATTGTGACCGTTTTGGTTGAATAAAAATAGCTAATTCAGCACTTAGTTTTAAGCAAGATGCAGATGGCCAAAGTGCCGAACTCTAGGCTTCAAAACTGCCGTCCAGAAACCAATGGGTGACGTCTGGGTGACTACCTCCACCTCTTATGCAGTTTGTGGTGATGTAGAATTCTCTATTGGGAAAACGTGTTTAGGATAAAGCCAAACTTTAAAAATGCAGTCATCTTTGAGCCGTTTATTCTGCCGTTATACATAAATTTATGTTGCTACAGCAACACCATTTTTTTCTGCCACTGGACTAGAGTTGCTCCATAAGTTATCGGCTAACCTTCACTATGGACAAGAGAAAGAGATTTATGAATGCACATCAGGCTTTAGACCCATTTAATGCATCAAGTGAACAAGAGTCTGGAGGTCTCAGGACTGAGCGATGTGTCCTTGATGCTGATGATTGTTGTGGTGAGAAGCATAAAGGGACCACAACTTAAGAATCTCATCATAGAACCTCTTGGTTGAAAATCAATACATTCATATAGTGGGTACATTTTACCCACCTTAGGTATACAGCAGACCCTGGCGGTATATTAACTAAATACATTCCAGGGACAGGAAGGTAACCATGGCAGCATTTAACATCTCTATAGCGGCTTCTTAGCTCTTTGTGTCTTTTGTTCCTAAGTTTGTCAAATCATCTTACTTAAAAAGCCTATTCAAGGCTGTCATGGGATGAAGTTCAAGGCGGACTCAGATGCCTTCAGGTAAAACGTTATCCCGTGGCACGAATTTCCTCACTCAATCTTTCGATTCTGACAATATCTTCAATGAATGAAGTCGAAGGCTCAAGCGGTAAAGGGCATTTTCTCTTAGGTCTCCGCTTCAGTGCATGACATTCATACACTGTGGTTCAGTTATAAGCAGCAACAATGTCTACATGTGTTAATGGAGTGAGTGGATATCCATTCCAACGAGTCGTTTTCTATTAACACTGAGTTACGTTTCATAATGCAGAGATTCAGTTTCCTCCAGAGCCCATTAGATGTTGATGAACTATGACGTGAGGCCACATCTGTGTCCCCTGTCCGTATGACTATTGATAGAAGGTTAACTGGTCTATCAGGGCAATAGTGCTGCCATGTGCATCCATGGATACCTCTCTTAACTCTGTGGAATGAAGAAAACAATGAGGAAGACCAGACAAACAACATAATGATTGTCTTGTCTGGGATCCCAAGATGGCTCCTGGTAAGTTGCTAGGAGGCATCCAGATGAATCATTCATTGACAAGTTCACATGGCGGTCAGCAGGAGTTTTGACCTGATGAGCTAAGCTCTTTGGTTTTTATTGGGAGGGGAAACGGGAACTCAAACCAACTTTTTTTTTTCATTTTCAAAAGCAAAACTGAAAAGTAAGTCACACATAAATAGCGGCTCCTAATGCAATGCAAGGGAATCGATATGGACATTTTACATTGTGGTAACATTGATTTGGTAAGTTTGAATGGCCATTTAGGATGCTAAACCACTTCATTGGGTTAGCTGCAATGAAATCCTGCTGCTCATCAAAAGAACCAAACACTTAATTATTAGAGCTGTGGATGAAATGTTAAATGCTCAATAAGCAAAGTGGCATGTTGACATTAAGGGTTGGGCAATATAACACCATATATTATTTGTTTGAAGGTTTCAGCACCAACCTATATCCTGTTATACCTTTTGAAATATGTGGTTGCATTTGGCTGTGTAGACAATGTTGTAAATTACTAAGCAGGACTGCTTCATGGCAGTATTGGATTTACAGGCTTGTTGCATTAATGTGTTAGAATATATATATTTTTATATATATTATATATATATATTATTATATATATATTATATATACAGTATATATATAATATATATATATATATATTATTTTAACCATTAGAAAAGATTATATCCATATCACCCACCCCTGATGACATTTTTGGTTTCTAGAATTCAATATGAAGAGTAATTTTATTGAATGTAGCTTCCATTTCTTGGTCTCTAATTCATTGCATAACCTTGAAGGTGTGGCCCACTTATTTAAAGGAAGCGTTTGCACAGCAAATAGATTTTTCAGTCGGTGCAAAAAGGTGTTTCTTTGTCTTCTCTGTGCTGCCAGAATGTCATTAAAATTAAAATCAAGTATATTTGTTTTAAATATACTTTATTGAGGCTGCCTTTTGCATAAGGCTCCATGTTCCAGCATCTGTATTAATGAACATCCACCCAACTGGAGTGGAGAAGAATCCAACTGGAAGGACGATGATCTGTTGCTGACCATGACCTTTAACCTCTCTGTGGAGGATACAGAATTGTGACCTTTCTCACATGATCACATTATTGCAATTCATTATAACACATCATAATCATTTATAACTTAACTCTGCCACCTGGCATGACGGAGGTTAATGGGTACATGATTTTGGACATCAGCGATCACCATCTGTAAGCTTCACCCGATGTCCTTGTGGCGTCCCACAGAAAACTTGGGCTCAGGCTGAGATACTCCCACTCAAACACGGGCCAGTTTACTGTGCACTGTACAGTGCATTGTATTGTCTGCTCCGCCAAGTTTACTTTTCCACACATGCTGTAGAGTGGCTGACTTTTACACTCTGTTTCTCTGCTTTGGCTCTATGGGGGGTGGGGCGCTGGGGGGGTGGGGTACTTCTAATGTGAGCAACCTGCTGGGTTTTATTTCACTTGATTGCGACTTTTCTTTTTTTAAATGTCTGACCACCAACCTGCAGACAGACTAGTCGTGTTACAGTATATAGTCGTAAAAGTAGTTTACTGTATGGAGTCTGTTATGGTGTTATGGTCCACATATAGAAGAGAACAACGATGAAAATGGTTTAAATGTCTATTTAAAAAAATAAAGTTTAGATATACAGATATACAATTCAAGTAATAATAACCCATCTAAGATTGCTGAAATAAAATGTTACGGTAGATGAACACTTTTCTGCTGTACACGCAAAATACAAGATTTCTGTACCGGTGGACATTTGTATACATAATCATATTGAGCATCATTACATTTTACCAATATTTATTTGTGCCTTATGAAAGTAGTTATTGTTCTTGTTCATATTACTTAACAATTTGATCAGAAGTACCAACGACACCAAGAAAATACTGTTTTGATTGTTATGGTTGACATCTGTACTTTACCATCCACGAAAAGACGCGTAAACGTCTTTACACACATGGTTGACACACAAAGCACCCAATACCCAATGGAGTGTCTCGTATCTCAACAACCCCTCTTCCAGATGTGAACCAAACTCACCCACACAGCTGCCGTTTCTCCCGGCTCGCGGCAGCCGTTCGTCCCAACATGCCGCACCGAGGGCCAAGGCTCCGGAGCTCTGCACCGTGACATAGATCAGCGCTGCTGTGATCGTCACAGCCAACATAATCCTGCACGAGGAGCTGCACTTTGTTCACTTGTTCTCAGGCATTCCCAGTATTAGCACTGGCACACAAGGATTCCACAGAATTAAGCAACTTTTGTTTTTGGACTGTTGGCATCCTTCATCCGTCCAAGACTTCCGACTTAAAGAGACGGCGGAGCTTCGCTAGAGAGACAACGTAATACCTCGATGGAAAGATGGAGTACTCGGGAATGAGGAGTGTAGTCATGCCAGTGCGGTGTCCAAGAAAGAAAAAAAGAAAAAACTGTGTGTGGGATTCTCCTGATTCTCCTGCCCGTCTGTTTTGGAAGCAAAGATTGAAATTCCTGACACCCCCGTGGTAAATTCTGCACATTCTAGTCCAGCATTAGGAGCAACATCTTCTTTAAGCTACAGTCAGTGTCTCAAGTAGAATGTGGACTATGTAAGACATGAGGCAGGGCCGAAGACAGGTCCCACATAATAACAACGTCTTCCCCTGACCCCAGCCCCTGACCCATGTCCTTTGTGAATGTGGATGGATGGATGTGTCTGAGTTCTTGTGTCTGGGAGAGAGATGGATAGAGAGACTCGGAGGTGGACGTCACTTTTAACGCTATTCGTCAGAACACAACACTAAAATATACATTTATTTATCTATTTTAGGGGACTAAATTGACCTTTGGTAACAGCATTCATAAATAACATGCAGACAACACACACAATAGACACACTATTTTGCTCGGGTGTGAATGAGAAGTCAGTGCGTCGGACTGTCTCCTGCTGAAGGCTTCCGGTCGGTAGAATGAGTAATTTATAGGGAACGAAGGAGGAGTTTGAGCAGATTATCCATTCAAATTGTTTGTCCTCTTTTTTTCTTTACCCATGAGGAACCAAAACCTTTATTCATACGCTCCATGACTGGGATATTGTCAGCTATACGACGTCCCCAGTAACCTCGTAGAGGGGCAGTCCAACATGGACACGGCTGAGAAAGTCTCCTCGTCTCCAGACTGATGTTAGCCGCCTGAAGGTCGCTGACCTTTTCCCACGACTTCACCCCCTGGCACATAACAATGAAAATGTTTAATGTCTCTAATTTCACATCAGGTGGCATGTTGTGCTGAATGAAGAGTGAGAGTGTAGAGGCTGCTGTCATACTAAATGCCACCTTTTTGCTTTTGCTAAATAAATATTTCCGGTCCTTCATTTCACCCGGGTGAGTTACGTTAGAGCAGTTAGAATACAAAGCATTTTAGTTTAATTCAGTTTATTATCTGGATCCCCGTTAGCTGACGCCTTAGCGGCCGCTAATCTTCCTGAGGTCCACAGAAAGGACGACATGTAATACATAAAAACATGCAAAACATGACGTGAAACAAACAGTTATAAAATAGTACAAACAGAATAATACAAAAATAAATAATGTGCAGTCGAGGACTAGGATGTATATATTTTGCAGTACATTAGTAATTTATACAAATAAAGATCCGATGGCTACAAATGGGATGGAAAATGTCAAGGAGTTAATATCAAGTGGTTGATGCCCGAGGTGTGCTTTTAATTGTTTTTTAAATGACAAATTATTACCTGTATGAGATATATGATGAGGTAGTAAATTCCAAGCAGTAATTGCACGAAAAATAACTATATATATGTATGTGGGTAAAATTCCACTTTCCTACTAGTTTCCAGCAAGAGGTTGACTCTGTCTTTGACATTGTCACGACTACCGTGGGCTATTATTATAAATTGTCAGTGTGCAGTTGGAATAAGAGATAAAGTATATTAATATGAAAATCCATCCATCCATCCAGACATCCATCTATCCATCCAGCCATCCATCCACTATCTACCTATCCATCAATCCACACATCTACCTATCCATCCATCCATCTTTGGTAGTTCACAACAGTCTGTGACAATATAAACCGTAAGGAAATACTTTTCAGTCTGTCCATATTTTTCTATGCACATTATAATTCTCGAATTGATCAATCTATCGATAGGTCCAACTGACCATCCATTCATTCTGTTGATCAAAACCACCTGGATGTTCCCATGATAACAACACAGCTGTTGGAGATTACTTAGTACCGCAGGCTCATACAGCTGGAGGTACAGAGGTATCGATGGAAACAGTTTCCCACATCCACCCATCCGCATAGCGGGATTTACGGCAACACCTGTTTGGATGTTGAGGGAGCGTGACAACTGTGACCCATTGATTTTCAGGATGAACACGTCTTCTTCGGTTGATAACTGAGACATGTGATATGTCCGTGTTGCTCAACATTTTTCTCCCATGTGAAGTATATATGTGATATCGTTGATCATATGCAGTCTTTTCAGGCACTCGTGTGTCATCACCCAAGCACCAGCATCATAGACTGTACAGTCCACACACAGAACATACATGATGAGGATAGCAGGAGGGCACTACTGTTTGCATTGTAATGCTAGAGAGAGCACACAGTCTGTTGCTGAGGTAAAACTAAGAGATTATCAGAGAATTTTTTTTAAAATTATTATAAAAAACATAGATTTGAAATGTTCATGTAGAAATTGATGAGTTGTTTCTGGTCCTGATTTTGACGTCTGAGTTGTATTTACAAGAATGTGTTTGTCTTTGACAAATGTTTCCATCAAGTGTATTAATTTGGATGATGTTGGATTATTGCTGAGGGACAGTAATGTGTGTTATAGTTGCTTTCCATCAGATATACAAATAAATGGCCATTAAAGTAAACTGGATTTGAGAGTTCATCCGTCTACCACGATAACACTGACAGCACAACACACGTAATGTAACAGTTTTTGTTCAGTTTATTAAAAACAAATGTACAACTCCTTTTATCGACAAATGTATACATAAAGTCATAGAAACTGGCAATGTTTATCAGACGAGACACACATTCTATCAAACACACTGAACATACTTTCTGGTCCATTAAGGCAACAATCAGCTTGATCCTGAAAGTGACAATAATGTAAATGTGATGGGAAGTGGATAATGGGCCTTCTTTGACACCACCACATAATATTCATATCTAACACTTACACTTTGGCATTGAGTACAGCCTAAAAGGCCACACACAGCTCATGGACAGGCTCTTTTTATGGTACTTTGAAGACGTGAAATTAATCCAACAAAGATGCTGTGCTGTAGTGACAAGCATTCAAACAGTCTTCATCAAATATAAGGCTCCATAATAAATTCGGGAATGACATTCAGTCATTGACTGACCTAATTGGACTTTTGACATTGGTTCTTTTGAATTCCCAAATAACCTCCAGGGAATGTTTCCATGACACCGACACGTTTCTAAATCATTCTATGAATCTTCATAGATTAATAGTTGATGGAAACTGAATACTGAAAACGAGTTATTGACAGCCTCCGCTGAATGATTTCATCGTTAATCGTGTATCAGTGTTATAAAAGGCATATATTTCATAAAATGACTTACTAGCATGGTGTTTGGCCATTGGCCATGGATTCCTGGCGTCAGCAGAGATACTCAAAGCGGGAACTGTCACTCTTATAAGTCATCTGAGAGTCAACACTCCCCCTGGAGCACAGGAGCATTTGCTCCGATTCATTCGTTGCTCTCCTTGCCCAAAGTTCACTTGGATGAGAGTTCAAGGTCCTTTGCTTCATTGAAATGGTCTCAAACTTGACGTAGCTGTCTTTTTCCAGCTCCTCTTCGTCCGAAGCCGAGCTCTCTACGCTGCAGTACAGAGCGAGAATCTTGTAGACCAACAGTGCAATAAGAGACACAACAAAAGCGCAAGCAATACCGCTTACGATAATGAAAAGCGGGCTCTGCCCATCGTCCTTTACGTTGTCCAATGTGTAGAAATCGATGCAAGGATCTTTTCCCGCAGCACTCCCTTTCGCTACGAGGCAAACCGAGTGCCTCATCCCGGAAGACAATCCCTCGAGGAGCACTTTCCCGCTGCCGGCATCAGTCTCCAATGTCCTTTTGTCATCCTCATCATAGGGTGAGTATACCGCCGTTAGTGGGGCATCATTCGGTAACCCGTCTGCTGTCCAGAGCAACACTGCAGTGTCAGCAGTTTCCTCGACAATCTTAAGGTCTTTGACGGACTTTGACGGATCGCTCTTCTTGCTCTTTTCATCGGCCGCGAGCTTTCTCCCATTAACTTCTGGCTGGGTTTCTGCTCGTTTGATCGGGAATTTCTGGACTCTGGGGCCGGTGGGAGTTTTCGGCTTCTTAGGGACGACCGTTGTCGACGTTCTCGGGGTAACTGTGGAGGTGGTGCTGGGCGAGTTGGTAGTAGTAAATGTTGTGCCTTGACTCGTCAGTTCGGTGGTTTCGATGGTACTAGGCCTCAATGGAAGCGTGGTGGTACTGACGCCACCAGCAACCGAGACAGAAACGGTGGCGTCTGCGTTGCCAGCTAAATTCTTCGCTCTGCAACTGTAGTTCCCGGCGTCTTTGTGTAATATTCTTTGCAAGCTCATGATGGACCATCTGATGCCATCGCCAGGTGACTCCTGGACTGTATGTAGAGGGGAGCAAGAACATAACAGTGAACATGGAGCAAGTCTAGCCAAGTCTTGAAGTGCTTTTCCAATGGATTATGATTTTGTGGCACTAGTGTGCAGCTCTAATGCGTCCTACACACCAGACAATGGCCATCTACAGACAATATACAGTATGTCTACGAAAAGGTCTCAATGAATCTGGAAACAGCATCGTTTCTGCTTTCTTCAATACACTTTGATAAGTCTCCATATTGTACCTGTGTTGTTGACTTGCGAGCCATCTGACCTCGCCCAATAAAGCGATGGGGTTGGAAACCCTGTGGTGTCACAGCGCAGGAGGACATTACTGCCCAAAGGAGATGTGATCTTGGTTGCCGAAGTCATGACCGATGGCTTTACACAATTGTCAAGCTCAGCCCGCTGAAATGAGACACCAGCCAAATGCTCTGGTCCATTGCAGGTCATCAATAGGTCCATCAAAACTACTGGTGTGCCAGTCATTTTGGAAAGCTCCATCAGCTTGGAGATTTTGCAGTCACAGAACCAGGGGTTGTCTTGGAGGCCTGGGAATGAAAAAGAGAAATTAAGATCAGATTGCTGTTTCCTACCAGTGCAGTGTCAAACAACATCCATTTCAATCATTTTATGGATTATATTCATCGAATTTTAGGACGCAGATGGCACTGAATTGTGTTGCAATGAGGCTTATTGACATTCAGCTGCAATCATTTTGGCGCTGTTAATCATGTCAGGTGAAAAGACTTAATGAAATGGATAACATTATTTGAGGCAGATTTTAATACTCTACAAGTTTCACAATGGCAAATTCACATGTAGGGCACAAAAAATAAAAATATCTTGGACAATAACAACTTATAATATCGTCGAAGTGAATTAATCCTCATTGGGTACCTGAATACCCAGGCGAAAAATAGATATACTTTAATATATTTAATCTATACTTAAAATTACAATAGTACATTTCAAATATACTATCAAAGAAATGTAACTTTGCAAATATATAAAAAGTATACTAAAGTCACACTTTCACCTATTTAAAAAATTCAACTTTTCACACACTTTAAAATAATTCTACTGTTGAATATTTTCAAGAAATATATTGGAAGAAAAATATACTTTTAGTGTAAGTTCTGTGCAATTACTTAAATGTACTTCGTTAAACTTGGTTTTAAAACATATTTTTTTTATATTTCAAAATGTATGCTGTAAATTATCAGTGAAACAATGTACTCAAAGCACATTTGATCAATACCGAGTTTGAATATACCACATTTTTGGTAATTAGTAAGTAAACTATCTATGCTATTATTCATATTTATTAATTGTAAACTGAAAATATACTTTTGGTATAATAATAACATTCTAAATATATGAATAGTATACCAAAAGTGTATTTTTGGTATACTATGATTCTAAATATATTAGGATATATCCCGATACCTATATATACAGTATATATACTCTCTCACTGCTGTAGACACTTGCTGCACACAATATGTAAGCACATGTATTGGTTTATATTAAAGCCCTTTAACCCGATTACTTTGTCTTAACAGTAGCAAAGCTGGCTCTGGCCTCCTGCGGTTTGTGGCAACATACTCTTTCCATTCGCTTTTTTTCTCCTGTCATATATGCCAAGAAATCACTGACAATTTCAACTCTTTATAATGTCTTAAAAACCCCATTACTTCTGCTTTCAAATCCAAACCATATTTTAATGTTCTATATTTTCAAATGATCATAATGAATCAGTCAAAACAGTAAGTACACCTCTAGAAATGTTATGTAATTTATGAGAAATATACTGATGTGAAATAGTGAGGAAATGCAAAAGAAGTGGTCGTCTGTTTGTGTGAGGACTGTTTCTTCTCCCCCTAATCCTGTTTCTCCTTCAGACCAAACAACACAGTCGGCTCTTTTCAGCTCGGATAAACTAGCTCGCCGTCATACAGCTTATTAACAATATCCCTCTCACTGCGCAGTACATGCAACACAGATATAGTGAAGTAAATGTTAGGTTGGTAGAATCTAGAATGAAATTGCTTGCCGTCATTCACTTAGATAAGTAGCATGACAGGAAATACGGAAAATTGATTGAAATGCTAGACATATTGTATTAAGACGACATTTTTTATGTTTCTCTTGACAATAAGTTCTTTCTTTTTTTCAGCAAGGGAGTGTAAAAAGATTAGACTATGATAAATACATTATTAAACATAAGTAATTGTTTTACTGCTCCTCCTACACAAACTTTCTTTTCCACTCCGGCTTGCTTTAAAAGAAAATACTCAAAACTCCTATCTGCATATTTCCTCTCTTCTTGCCCCTCCTTTGACTGTTTCTCCCCAATGAGGGCCAGGGCGATAACTCAGCGACCATTGGTTCAAGATATTTCCCTGACAATTTCAAAATCGGGGTTTTCGTGGCAAAAGAACAAATCAGAATTCATGATTTTACCGTACATGTATGCTGACATATTGCTCATATTTGCCCGAGCAGAAAAGAACACCAGTCGGATAAAAACTGGTTGCACTGCCCTGGTGAGATAAATGTAGATTAATTCAACTGACGCCAAAACCCTGTAACATTTACTTTGGACAAAGGTTTTTATGTCACATAATTACTGATCAAATTGCCTAATCTGGAAAATTAAACTGCACTCAGTAACTGTAATGTAATTTGAAGCAATTATTGACTGAGAATAAACTGGGCCATATCGTGTCTTGTGTCATCTTAACTGCATTATATATTAGTTTATTTGAATTTCTTATGTACACTCTTAACACTACTAAAGAGAAACCCCTATTTATTATGCTGCAACTGCGAGTTATCATGCAAATGCAAATGTTGCTCAGTCACAATTAGACTAAGTGTCATTCTTTCTCTGGAATTGACTTCCTCTGAAGAGAACTAAGACACTTGACCCTGAAATTCTGCATTTCATAAATTGTAATAACTGTTTAATCGCTAGAAAATATCACAGGCCATCCTTTTCGAGAGCAATACACATCGACTATACAAGGTGTTTTCCCAGTGCCCTGAAGGAAACTGGGCCTGGGGCTAAAAAAGCGTTCACGCTGACATAGTCCTTGAAGAGTTTTTCAGGGCTATACCCTGAAAAATAGTTGTGTATGTGTGTGAAAAGTTCTCCCACGATTGACTGTTAGCCCAGGGCACTTGTTGTTTTTTCTAACTTGACCCTGGCCTGGATCGCCGAGAGGCCGTGCGTTAAATATTCAACGGTTGATTAAAACAATACCTTGAACATGTGCATTTAGTGTCAAGAGTGCCACTACTTAGAATAAGATGATTTGATTATGTTCTTGCTGTCACGGCTAACAGCCAGTTAGTCTGACTGGACAAACAAGTCCGAAAGACAGTACTAAGGTAATTACAAACAACTCCAAAAGTATCCTGCTGTGGCCCTCTTGTGTTGTATCACTAAGCCGGACTCAATCTTTTTTACCCTTACCTAACACAACTTTCTGGAAGGCATTAGTGACAGGTGCTCCATTGAAGGGGGGCCAGATATCCATGAGATCAGAGGGCAGGGTGACCAATTTGTTGCTGGATAGATCCAAGTAGGTGATGTTGAGGAGGTAGGGTACTGCCTCATTCGGAACATTGGCGATCCTGTTGTTATGCAGATCCAGTGTCCTCAGCCTGGGCATCTCTTTTAGAGACTCCCAAGGGAAAACAGAGATCACATTCCCGTCCAGCCGCAGCTCGTGGAGCACTTTGAGGTTGTAGAAACCTGCAGTATCCACTGAGCTGACGGCATTGTAGGTAATCCACAGGAACCGTAACTCCACCAGGTAGTAAAAAGCTTCCGTTGGGATTCGCCGCACCATAGTTTTCTCAATGCGAAGTTTGACAGTATCCACGGGGACGTTGACGGGGATATCCAACATGTCCTGGTCGTTGCAGAGCACCGATCTGAAGAATGACAAAGATAGACAAATGGGTTGAATGTGTTGAATATATCCAAATGCTAGATAACATAAATGTTCTGCAAAGGGTAAATCAATTATCGTCATTGATACGAGAGAATCATTTTCTACAAAAGCTTTCAATAAAAGTGTTTCATTGGCATTACATGATTACAAGCTGGTACCTTCAGCTTTTGGTGGCTATGATGATAGAGTCGATAGTCCTGTACCAATAAACGTGCTGATATACCTTTATAATGTAAAGACACTTCACCCTGAATTGCTCCCTGAAGTTGTGTCTACGTTGTACCATGATTGTAAGTTGCTTTGAATAAAAGCGTTAGCTAAATGTAATGTAGTGTCATCTTCAGTATAGTGTCACCTGTTCCCTGTTTTGTGACGAATCAAGCTTCTCCCGGTTGTTGGTTAAACTTCCCTCACAGAAACCAAATCAGCCCCAAGGAATTTGGAATACAGCAGTCGCTCATATTTAGCGTTTCCTCTTCTTATTGTTAGACTCAACATTAAGGACTATCCTTGTACTTTTCTTTCTTGCCAAAATTTCGACCAAAGTGAGATGGATGCATTGTGCAATATAGGGTTCAGCACTAATCAGGCTAATTATGCAGGTGGCCATAAGTTCTTTCTCAGGGATAAACGGATTAGCACCATGCCAGGACACGTACATTATGTCAATACCGGTCAGTACAACCCGTACAAAAAATACGATGGTGCACCGTGATGTAATATATCTTAAACCACAGAGCGCTTGTTTTGTCTTTGGATACTGAGTTCAGTACACCTCCGCATTTTAGCTTTTTGTTGCTAACGCAAATGGTATCACAAAATTTTTTTCTCAATAAACATAATAATATAACTCTGTAAGTGCTTCCTCTTTACGGCGGTCCAGCCATACTGAATGTTGTGCTTATTCAAGGAATAGAAGGATCTTCTTTATTTGTAAGTGAAGGTATAGAGAAGGTGACCTAATGAGGTAAACTATTACATTTTTTTCTCAAACTAATTTCACAACATCCTCTTCCATTTCACTTTTCCAAATTGCAAGTGTGCGTGATACTGGGAGCCCAGTCAAAGTGCACGTTACCTGGATCCTGTTCCGTCAGTACGTCCATGAGAGACACAGGTGCACTGCGATGGACAGAAGGGATACGCCGTACCGAGGCAGCAGACGAGTACATGCAGATAGAGAAGCCGACGCATGGTTTCAGCAGACGCACCCACGGTCCTCACATTGAAAAAAGATCAGGGTAAAAGACATCCGGATTCATCGAAAACCTGGAGACATTTTCATCCCAGAAACAAACAAATGGAGAATAGTGAAAAGAGCTTTCAAAGTCCATATAGGAGGCACCGGGCTGAGGATCTAATTACAGTACAGGTCACCTGTCAGATTGACTGCGTGGGGGTTGGGGGAGGATGGCAGATTAGTGGAGGATTTCTTGGGCTTGACAGGGTCACGCAAGCGAGGCGACGAAGCACCGCTCCTTTGGACATGGCGATAATCAGCTAATTCTAGAGAGGTTTCCCATCAGGTGATCACCTCCCATCCATTCAGGTCCCAACCTCTCCATTGCTTAAAATTTAACTTGCTAATGTTCACGCCCTCACATTGGTCATATGCATTGATAGACCCATGGGAAGACTTTTAATTAATACCACCTTAGTGTACCTAGTTTGTCCATGTGTAGGGAGAGCGGGGTAATGTGAGACACCGGGTAATGTGAGACACCCCCTGTATCTAGGCAAAGGAACCCATTTGTGGTAATGTGAGAATTATGTTTTCAAGCCTCTCCCATTCCCCCCTTGCCATGAAAAAGAAGTGGTGCTGGTGCTGTGTTAAGTATGTTTTTTCACAAAAAATAGTTTTTTGCATGTAAAAGTAAATTTTCCTGCTGTGAACTAAATCAACTTTTTTGTCAAAACAAATTGATTTCGGTAGAAAACCATATATCATCCATGTCGATGAACTTCTAACATATACAACCATGTGATTGATGCTAGCTGAAGATTAGCCTGAATGGCTAAGATATGTTGTTTTTTCTAAAATAGTGGCTGTGGGGTAAAGTGAGACAAATGTTATGGGGTAAAGTGAGACAGTTTACCCCAAGTTAAGTTTAGTCTTAAACATATTTGAGTGTAATATTACATTAATTATGTTGTATTTGTAATATCATAAACATTGTAGAAAAGCCATCCTGCCAAGAAACTACACCAGGAAGACAACATGGGGCCAAACACCCCTTGCAGAGATGGAGAGTGCAGCCGCTGAGGTCATGCAAGGACATGCACTACCGTTCAAAAGTTTGGGGTCACTTAGAAATGTCTTTATTCTTCAAAGTAAAGCACTGTTATTTCAATAAAGATAACATTAATCAAAAATACACACTATACATTGTTAATGTGGTAAATGACTATTCTAGGTGGAAGTGTCTGGTTTCTAATGAAATATCTCCAGGTGTATAGAGGCCCATTTCCATCAACTATCACTCCAGTGTTCTAATGGTACATTGTGTTATCGCCTTAGAAGACTAATATCTGATTAGAAAACCCTTGTGCAATTATGTTAGCACAGCTGAAAACAGTTATGCTGGTGATATAAGCTATACAACTGGCCTTCCTTTGAGCTTGAAGTTTGAAGAACAAAATTAATACTTCAAATATTAATCATTATTTCTAACCTTGTCAATGTATTGACTATATGTTCTATGAAATGTTCAATTCATTTATAAATAAAAGTGGGTTTTCATGGAAGACACGAAATTGTCTGGATGACCCCAAACTTTTGAACTGTAGTTTAAGTCCTTAAGAAAAGCTGGAAGGGATAGAAATATTGACAAGACAACCCTCAAAAGATTTATAAAGAAAAATAGAAAGGGGAAGTAAAATCAGTATCCTGGGGTGCAGTAGCTGAGGCAAAGAGAATATTTACAGATGAGATGGAGGAGGAGCAAACACTTGAAACAACTAGCTGACCAGTTCCATGGCCTTGCTCCAGTTAATTGCCGTGAACTGGCATATGAGTTCTAATCTAACTGGTTCTATCTGTCATTTGATTGTTAATTAAAACATTTTGCGTTATATTTTGTTGTATAGGATTTTGTTCGGAGTTACTTTCAAGTGTTTAAATAAATGTGCTTAATTGATCTTAATCTCCATGATTCTATTACTAGTCCGATATTAGTTTTGGAATGTGTAGTTGTCAATCTAGCTGTCAGGATTGTAACTATTACAACATGTGTTGTTATGGTAGTTTTAAAATGTAAAAAGTAAGTGGATCACTTTACCCCCTTGACTTCTCAGGTCTGTCTCACTTTACCCCTAAGCTGGGGTAAAGTGAGACACAAGACCACTTTTTTTGAAACAATCATATTTTCACTGCCCTTTGTCCAAAAGACATTCTGATAACGTACATTGCTAGGTAACATCCTGAATTAATGGGAAATGTGTACGTTTTACAAATATATCATTTAAGCTCGCCTAGAGGGGAGCAAATGTAAAAAGTGTATCACATTACCCCGCTCTCCCTACTTACGTCCGATCGCCGGTCCTTCGTAATGCGCTGGAGGCCACGTGAGATTTGTAAAATGTGTGCAAAGTGTAATCTCGGACGGGATCGGAGGCCAAAATCAATATCTGCCTGCCGGTGACAGATCCACAGCCGTGGACCACTTTCATATTTCTGTGCACACGTTTTTTCTCCGAGCTCAGTTTGAAAGGGTTGCTTTGCACTGCACTATAAACCGCTGTATCAGCCACATTGATTCATATACCGTGTCAGGTCAATTTGTTAAATGAACAAAATACTTTTCTGGCTTCATAGAAATATCGTCATGTTCTTACTCATGCGGGTGTGAGACCGTGGAATGGAGTGTTGACTTCCGGGTCCCCTCCTCTTTGTTTGGAGCGACTAAGAGAGACATCTGGTGGGCGTTGAGGGTCAGTGGCAGAGCAGAGTCGCCCTTCAACCAGAGGGTCGGCGGTTCGATTCCCCGGCTCCGCGAGTCCATGTCGATGTGTCCTTGGGCAAGAGAATTAACCCTACATTTAAATAGCTCGTGTATGAAGGGGTGTGACTGTTAGTAAGAATCCTGATGGGCAGGTCCTTGGATGGTAGCTCTTCATCAGAAGACTACAAAAGCGCTATAGAAGTACAACACTATAGAAGTACAATGCTATACAAGTACAATGCTATACAAGTACAATGCTATAGAAGTACAACGCTCTATAAGTACAAGGCTATAAAAGTAGAGCTCTATAGATGTACAACGCTATACAAGTACAATGCTATACAAGTACAACGGTATAGAAGTACAGTGCTATAGAAGTACAATGTGATAGAAGTACAACGTTCTATAAGTACAGCGCCATAGAAGTACGGCGCTATACAAGTACAATGCATTTACTAGGCCTACTGCTGTTTCCCATGGTGATATATATTCATTTCCTTTCTTCTCTTAAAATTGTAATACATCTCTCAACACTCTAATCCTGCCTGACTACTTAAAGACCCACCTGAACAATGATTTTCGGTAAATATTAAAATCACATGATACGACTAGGGAGACCGCAAAAACATTTTAACCCACTCATGCACACAAAAGGGACACACGACACAAAAAGTATTTATTAACAAGTACACAAGTGAATTTTATTAATGCAAGCAAATTTGACCATACAGGTCAAATAAGCCACTTCAAGCTGTTGGCACATGAATGTACAAAACATATTCAATTTAAAGCCTGCTACTAAGCATTCGTAGTGAAAGTACAAAAGACTAATACAAGGAGAAAAGCTGAAAGCATGTTTTCAGATTACAAGAGTAAGCAATGTTGGTACAAGTATCAGTTTTAAGACATGGTTGAGAGCTCATCACAAACTAAATCGACACAACTCAAAGACTACAGTCTCTAATATCAGGAGCATAACGCGGTAAGCGTTGGAGGTTTATTACTGCGCATATAAACAAAGGGTTGATCCAGCAAGACAGTCAAAAAGTGTGAAAATAAAGAAGTGAAATAAAGTAACTTTTGAGTCGATAAGACTTTATCAATGCATGTCCATGCCACGAAAAACATCTAAATTCACAGTCTTTTCACCAACAGTACAGTTATTCAACTTTGAGTTGAACACCAATGCACTTACATCTAGAGAGAGCACAGAAATGGTCAAATAAGTGCATGAAACTAGCTTATTTTAGGAATACAGAGCAAAAAAAACCACACATTTTTGCCAGGCAATGAACAGACAAGCCACCTTTCTTTTTTTTGGAGCGGCATGTCATCAGGATGTGTCAGCAATACTATACTGTCATGAACACAATTACTGTGACACACACTTTTCTCACATCTGACAATGCACCAAGGAGCGGCATTATACACCAACAACTGTCAGGGTTTGTTTTTCGGGTTCGGGGACGGATGGATGCAGAGTGGACTGACCCACAGTGACCTCTTCTTACGCTCACGTGAATTGTCCTTAAATGTCAGTGCTTAACATATAGGTACGCTTTCATATAGCCAGTATGTACAGTGCAGAGGTCTGCACAAAACAGGAGTTTTGTATTCATAATGTTCCACCTTTAAGAAATAAAAAAAAGGGCGCTTATGAAAGTATGTGTGCTTTTGTGGCTCGTGATTCAAAGTGTCATTCACAGTCCTACGATACATTAGATTGGCAAGATTATCATAAAATACCATCTGATTTATCTTTAATTGACTAATCGCATCTTTGATATCTGTCAAAGTCATTGTTTCCTGTTTTACAGGCTTGGCACATCTAGCGAATATTTGTTTTACTCTAATGATTTAGTATTTATGTTTTATGTTGTGTGGTCTTGACTTGCTATTGGATAACTTCGAAAAGCGAATTTAATTGCTTTCGTGTGAAAGCAGTTTGAATCCCCGGGAATACGATTCGCCGACGGCTTATGGAGGCCTCGTGGTTCGCGTTGCGAGATTTTAAATATTTTCAGAACGAACCACCCCGTACCGTACAGTACATAGTTGTTGAACATGAAATCTCCAGACACACGACACGAGAAATGTGCTTGAAAACCCTTTTTAAGCCCCTGTTGACCTCCTCAGAAATCAGCAAAAATAAATTATACACAAGAGCAAAATGACGCGTAATAGCATCCAAATTAAAAAAATATAGAAAAATAAGAAAAATAAAACGACTATACGCAAATTATTCAAAGTAATAAAAAAAAGAAGAAGTGAAATACTACTGCAACTTCTGATTCTACTAACTACACGAAGACCACTATCAGCACTAAACAACTTGTAATAAGATCAATAAAACTGCCATAATGATATTCATAACACCATCCATGAGAGAGGTAAAGGGGCTTCTTTTTTTTTTTTTCCAATCTGAAATGCTGTTAAGTGACTGAGGAGGTTTGCGTTACGTCGTCCCCCCCCCCCCCCCCCAGACCACATTGTCATATGACGCACCGGTGACGTCAGCGGTGGCGAGGGCCCTAGGCGCCATCCGCCCCCCCCTCGGGAGGGGATGGTAGAGAGAGACAGAGAGAAAGACAGAAGAGAGAGAGAGGGAGAGTGGCCGGAGTGGCAGGGCCAGGCCTCCCGCTGGTCTTTATGTGTAGGCGTTGAGACGCTCCTTGGAGCGGGTGGAGTGGATGTCGTGGAGCTCCTGCTCCTCCTTCGACTTGATGTCCTCGTACTTCTGCATTCGGCAGGCGTCCTTCACGTAGGCCCAGTTGGCAGACAGAACCATCAAGTAGTGGATCTGTGAGATGCGGAACAAATTTAAATATGAATTCTGTGCTTCGGTGTTCACATTTCCTCAGTTAAATGTCATTGTGGAAACGCACTGTGCGTCCCATAACTTCTTCTTCGAATATAATAGATGTATCAATATTCATTTCTCAGTTGTAATATTTTTTAGTGGATGCAAATAAACAATTGACACTTTATATATATATATTTTTTTAATGCAATGAATAGAAGTGTAACGCTTGTTTTGGGTGTGCCGGCCCTTTAAATTAAGGAGGACATTTCCAATAACCCAGGAGGTGGCAGCATAATGCTAGACGTCGCCTTTGGATTGCGTTACCATGGCAGCTGAGAATATAATGAACGTATTGTGCTTTACTGACTGAGGTTGAAACGCTGCTTTTCTTTTCACAAGCACTGACAGTTCCATGGCGTCCCCGCTCTTTGCGTCTCATCAGCACAAAGACCAATTAGGCGACTGAGATTCAAATTTTGGATTTATTTTTGCACTGATTGTGTTGGTGTCTCGGAAGCTGTTTTTGAGGGCGGCTCATTATTGGGATGCATCCGTGTATCGGTGTTGAGGATTTTTTTTCCGGTGCCACCAGCTCTCGGGGAAAAAAAAGTCTTAATACAAATCGGCGCAATTAAGAGATTCCTGCCACAATTTGCCGCATCATCCCCAGATAGCGAACACTTTTATTGGTTTCTCCCAAAAAAATGGCACAATTCACTGAGTGATGTTTGCAACAATCTCAGAGCCTTTCTTCTCCCTGTTTCCATGACAACGGCATGACATGCCTGGTGCCTCCTAAGGAGCGAGGCAAGGAGGGAGGGAGGGAGACAAACCCCGTCTTTCTCACTGCGCCAAAATGCCTTCCCTCCCATCCACAGCCGTTCTCTCCCCGGCAGACGCAACAAAACACGGCTATTCACCCGAGAGCTGCGTTTACCCACAATTATCCTCATTAAGGCCACCGCCAGATGCAGAAATGACTAAAACATCAAAGTAGTTTGAAAACAACGCCACAGAAATGCGTTCCTCTGCTTCGTGGTGGATTTTTGAAAAACAGATTTCAGGAGCTACACTGAGATTTTTTTTACCCTAGAGAGAGAGAGAGCGAGAGAGGTGCGAGTTTGATTTATGCCTCACCATAGCAATAACAGCAGCTCCTGCTCCAGCGAGGGCACAGATGAACAGGTGGAATGTCATGTCCAGCTGCAGCAAAAACAAATCACACGCAGCACACATTACTCTCCAGGCGTCTGGGGACGGTCCGCCAATGGAAGCGCTGCTTGAAAATGAGCTCGTAAAGCACGCATGTTCGTTCTGTTTTTTTTTTTTACGTCCACAAACCCACACGTGATAATGTACATCTTTATCATTTAACATTTGTGAAATTCTTCCCGTAGATGTAGAATGATGTGCTTTAACGTGCCTTTGGGAATTGCGCATGTGCAGCAAGTAGAGGTATCGCTATCAGGCCGGAATCACACTATATGTCATTTTACATCGTAAACGTCGTTGTCCTGTAAATGTAATCAAGAGACGGTTTAACAGGACCGTATAACGTATTTCGTTATTTCCTCCTCACCTCATTGGACTCGCACATCTTGTAGAACTTCTCTGATCCGGCGCACACTGTCTTCGCCTCGGCAATGGGCACGATACCTGAAACGAATGAACGACACCGGTGTGAAAACTAAAGTGCCACAACATGTCGACAAAGAGCTAAAAAGCGGCGAAAAAGGTCCATTGAACTCCGATCAGAGAGAGTTAAGGTACATTATGCGGCACAAAGGCAAAACATGGGCTTCTATTGTGATGGTGGCAGGTGAAATGGTTGTTGACACGGACGCGGCATATTAATGGCCGCTGGTGGCTAATGGTCTGAAAGATGTGACGCTAATTAAAAGTAATGAGCCAGCCATATAAGCTACTGGTATGATGGACCTTTATCCCAGCTTTACGTAATGCTATTGTGGATCATTCACGTTTTCAGGACAGTAATAGGAGGAGCAGCAGTGGATCAAATATATTTTTTAATATTAAAAAACAATGGATCACCTTCACATTAGATCACTGACAGTATTTACTCTGAAAATTGGTATATTTAATGAATTTGCATATATGCAAAAATAATGCAGTGAAACCAATAAAGTGTGCGATATATCACAGCTTGTTGGACTCCTGTGGAGGAGGAGATGAGTTCTGTTGAAAGCCAAATGACATTGTGACTCACCATCAGCTATCTACAACTTTAATAACGGCATTATGACTGCGCTCACTAAATGCGGGGCTACTTGTGGTTCCTAGAGTCCTAAAATATAGGATGGGAGCCAGAGCCTTCAGGTATCAAGCTCCTCTTTTATGGAACCAGCTTCCATCTTCAGTCCGGGAGGCAGACACAGTCACCTCATTTAACAGGAGACTGAAGACTTTCCTCTTTATAGTCTTATAGTTAGGGCTGAATCAGGTTCACCTGGTCCAGCCCCTTGAGATGCTGCTAGAGGCTGATAGGCTGATGGGGGACGTTTAGGATACACTGAGCACCTCTCCCTCCTCTACTTATGGATGAATTTCCATCTCTCCATCGCACATTACTAACTCTTGTGATATTGGGCTGTACAAAATAAACTGAATTTAATTGAATTTAATTATCCGCCAATAATAAAAATATTACAGAAACAGATTGGGGTGGGGAGTGTATTTTTTTTAAAAACCTTAGCATCTGCTCGATGAAGAAGATAATAGCAGCAATTTGCACAGTACAACATAGATGAGATTGAGATCTGAACAGAAAGGAGGGGGGGGGGGGGGGTTGAAGAAATGGAGACAGAATATCCATCCTTACCATACTGGCGTGGGTCCAGGCAGAGTGTGGCCCCCTCCAGCACGGTAGCATTTTGGCAAATATTCCAGATGTTGAAATAAATGAAGACTGGGAGGGAGGTGAAAGCAGTCACTCCGAGCCAAGCCAGCATGAAGATGTATGTCAGCATGATGAACTGCAGAGGAACACGGATCACATTTAGCCACTGCAGTTTTTTTAATGGCATACATGTACCACTCAACTGAAGTTTTCTGTATCTTTGTACGCTATAAATACGACCTACCGCCGCTGTAGGGCGGCGTTTTCGGCGCAGTACGGAAGGACACATGGGTCTCGAGGGATCTGAATGCTCTGGTGTGGGACTGTGACTCTTTGACCCGGTGCTCCAAAGCCACCATTAAGCCCCTTTCAGCCAGACAATCTTATTTGGGTTTGGATATTTCCAAGACGAGTACGCACACCCTCAATGACCCCAACGACCGCACGTACCACAGTGTCTTTCGTTTCCTTTGCCTCCCTTTGGAACGTCACGCTTGCCAAGCAATCCTCATCCCAGAGATAATCTCAATCGGATCGCTGCGGGCTCTCCGATAGGCTCCCTGTGAGAGCGCTCCTAATTTTGTATTCTTATGGAAGAGTGTCATTAAATTGTCTTGATAGATGTTTTCAATGTCTATCGGGAGTATCCGTTTAAACGTCTTTTAGATAATCCAGACAGATGCGTGCTAATCAACATATCATGTTGACGCGTTACAGTATGCGTTGCTGCCAGATACGTCACTCTTACTCTGTTCTACGTATGAAGTGGACTCGTAAAAAGGTAAGAGTAATACGACGAGAGTCTTAAACAGTAGGATGGGAGCCAGAGCCTTCAGGTATCAAGCTCCTCCTCTTTTATGGAACCAGCTTCCACCTTCAGTCCGGGAGGCAGACACAGTCACCTCATTTAAGAGTGAAGACTTTCCTCTTTATTACCTTCGCATTGAAAATGCGGAAGGTAATGTTTTGATCGCCGTGTATTTATTTATTTATTTGTATGCGTGTTATTCGCGAAACAAAGAAAGTTGTAAACCGAATCACATGAAATTTGGTGGGATGATTGGTTATTATCTGGGGACCATTTGATTAGATTTTGGGATTGATCGGGTCAAAGGTCAAGGTCAAGGTCATGAAAAAGGTCAACATCTTATTGAATCACATGAAATTTGGTGGGATGATTGGTTATTATCCGGTGACCATTTGATTAGACTTTGGGATCGATCGGGTCAAAGGTCAAGGTAAAGGTCAAAATCTTCTTGTTACCGTAGCACGGTCAATTTTTCTCCAATTGGCATGCAACTAATGCCAAAATGTTCAAAATTCAATGCCCAATCTTGTGATATGCGAAGGTATGCGCTCTACCGAGTGCCCGTTCTAGTTGTCTTATATTTAGGGCTGAATCAGGTTCACCTGGTCCAGACCTAGAGATGCTGCTAAAGGCTTATAGGCTGCTGGGGGACGTCTAGGATACACTGAGCACCTCTCTCCTCTTTTTTCTCTACTTATGGATGACTTTTCATCTCTCCATCAGGAGTCTTTGTGACTTCACGTCTCATAGGGTCCATTGGACCTGGCTGGGTCTGATTCCTCCTGCCTGGTGGGCCGGCCTCCTGCCATGGCCCCACATGTAGTATGTGTACAGATTGTAAAGCCCACTCAGGCAAATTCGTAATTTGGGTTATTAAAATATTAATATATATTAATAATTAAAGTAATAATCCACAAAATGATTGATAGTGTCAAGGCTCAAGTAATTCGTAAAAAAAACCCAATACAAACTGAACCGGACGCATAGTGAGCGGTGACCGCCACCACGGCTTGGGAAGAAGAAGAAAAAAAGACGCCTTCAACCTTCGAGGGGAACTTCCTGCGGCGCTCATTTTGACACTGTTTGTGTGAAATTCCTTGAAATGTGCAGCGGGAATGGAAGCGCATAGACAGTTTCAGATATCATTATGGCGGCGCGGACAGATGCCGCGACTCGATCGGTCGGTCGTACCCAAGCGCTGACACAGCGTCCGCAGGTGGTGATCTTGAAGTCTCCGTACAGGTCTTTTATGGCGCCGCTGGTGAAGAAGCCCTCCACCATCAGCAGGATGCCGTAGACGAAGAACGCCGAGGCGATGCCGTAGATCACGTACTTGATGATGTCAATCCTGGAGGATGAAGAGAGAACCACTGAAAACATCCGCGCCGACACAATGTTACGCTCGGTTCCCCCCCCCGCGGGACGGGGAGATTCAACCGCGGTTTCCCCGGGTAACGTTCTCCTCTATGTTAGGTTTTGGCGCAGTGTCGAAGAAACGTGGTGTTTTCGACCTTCTGTGTCGGAAAAGGACGAAATTGCCAATTCTCCCGTGTCCGACGCGTACCCCTTTCCTTTACTCACATGGTGAAGACGTCCAGGGCGTCCACGGGGCTGCGCACCACCTCGAAGTAGTTCTGGAGGATGGTGACGGTGCCGGACAGGGCCTCGTGTCCGCAGCCGCAGAACAGAGCCACGCCCACGTACAGCAAGATGGTGGCGACGAGGGATGGGTACGGGATCCCGCCCAGGCATTTGATGCAGCATTCGAGGCATCCTGAAGACGCACAAAGAGGCACGAGTTTTAGTCGACGGGGACGGATAAAGGACGGTTGAACTTCTCAAACAGAATCCCAGGGATGGGTGGGAATTTGGGAATTCTCGCGCGGGGCCCGGGGGGGAGACACGTAGCAAGACGGACATTTTTAATAATTCAACAAAACGTTGCCGTTGGGCGAATACACTGTACTTGTGTTTCCTTTTTTTGTTGTTGAGAATCTCAAACATTTAGACCAGTTGTGGGGAGAGAAAAACAAATAGGCATCCGATGGCCACTCATTCCCCCCCCCCCCCTCCCTTACACTATAATAAACTCGTGATCCTGACCTTTAACCCCATTCTTCTTTTACTTCCTGTCCCCGTAGGGGTGGGGGAGGGGGGGGGGGTGACGAATCGCTGCTCCCCCCCCCCCTCCCCCGACTTCAATCTCCTGTCCTGCACAGATTGCTTGCAGAGGAGCTGAGTCTGTGAATACTTGCGCGTGCGAGTGTGTCTGTATGAATTGCTTCGATTTATGAGTCTCCCCCGCTGTGCTTGTGTATACGCACAGTGTGTGTGAGACTGTGTGTGTATGTGTGTGTGTGTGTTTCGGGGGTTCTGAGTCCGCCATTTCTCAGAGTAACCATAAGAGAAGTGGAGTTTCTTTCCTGTGGAAGCTCAGGACCAAACAGACTTCATAGGGCTTATGGTATTTTGCAGTATAATAATAAAAAACACACGAGACATGTTTTTTCCCCCCACAGGCCCGTTGTGAATCACTTCATGTGTCTTCATTTAGAGCTGCGAAATGCACAAATGTGATTCCATCTTTTCATTCATCTGCATTGAGGCGGCTGCTGTCGTTCATCAATTTAAAAAAAAAGAGACTTTGTGACAGCGCAGGGGCTTTTTGGTTTTTTTGTTAATCGTCAGCCGAAGAGACGACGCGGATATTTCAGGGTCGCTTAATCACGGGGTGTTTTTTCAGCAACCAGCTCTTCCACGCTCGTCTCTCGCCGTCTTCTTCATCTGTGTTGCAAAGTGGGTTTTGGATCAAAGTCAGACGCAGAGAGTTGAGGAAGAAAAGGAGGAGGAGGAGGAGGGATATATTCTCAGCGTCCCTGAGTGGAATACCAAGTAGCTGGTCCGCCTGCCGACCGCTCAGACGCTTGGTGCAGCCCAGACCCTCGCCAAGGCTTAGAGCTCATCTGCATGCTCGCTGATGTAATCCACAGCTAGACGGTGGAATGTCGACTCGGCCTCCGGACTCTATTCTTAACCTCTTTTTGTCCAGGAGAGGTTCCCTGAGAATACATTTGGCAGGTTTCCAAATAACCTCTGCAGCTCCTCACACCCGGTCAGCTGTGGTTTTGACGAGATGCAAACACCTCGGGTTGAAATAGTCGAGACTATTACCAATGCCTGTTGGACGTGCGCCTGTTCAGTGCACAGCGGATGATTTATACAAAAGTTACACGTCTACAGGTGGTTTTGTGTAGGTTTGCTTGCATAGCAACAGGCCGTGGTTGCCGTGCCGCCAGCTGTGTGTGTGTTCACAACATGCGTGTATCCTCGCTGCCTTGGTGTTTCTCCATCACACCCACTTTCTCAGAGACATGGGACATTAGGATATGAGCCAGGAAAAGGACATTTCAAATTCAGGAAACACCTCTGTCACGACGGGATTAGGGTGGACCCAAATGCACGACTCAGGAGACAGATAATTCCAGAAAAGATTCTTTACTGAAAGCGTCGTCAAGATCGGAACAGAAAGAATAATCAAACTACGGAACGCTCGAGGGCTCGGTCGGAAAAACACAAGACAAACTGGCAGAAGACAAGTGGAAGTGAGGGAGCTAAATAGTGAGGGACTAATGAGGGGATGGGCTGCAGGTGAGAAGGGCGTGAGGACCAGGTGAAGGGAATGAGGGACTAACGAGGGAGTGATCAGAGGCAGGTGAGGGGAGTTGGACTGACGAGATGGGAAGCAGGATCTGGAATGACAGGATAGTGAGTGACAGGATGAAAACAACGACTCCAAAAAGGAAGGTGTGGAGCTAAACTGTTACAACCTCACCCTTCAGACTATCGGGTGCCAACGGTGCCGTCTAACATCCACTCCCGGGCGCTGTCACACCGATTCACACTTTCTGGTGACTGCGGTTGGTTTAAACGTCCCTGACTCCCTATCCGCTGGCTACACTCGGCCAATTTAAGTCCAGTTTTCAAAAAATATCAATCCCTCTGTATCGGTTATTAGAGTCAAATAATATATTGCATTGTCATTTCGATGTCACCGCCTGCACCACTCGGTTATCTCTCGTAGAAGCACCGTGAATTTGACCGCACTTTGCCCAGTTATGCTCGGAAATAAGCAGTATAGGCGATTCGTTCATTTTTAATGGGAAGATGGGGAGGATCGTTCACCATCGACCCCCGAGAGGAATAAAGTTGCGTTAACCGGAACACGGAGGAGGTTGGGGCCGTCGAGTCTTAGACTTGTTGATTCTCAATCAATGAGAGAGACGGACTAGACTGACAGCTTAAAAACCTCTCTGCTAAGGGGGGGGAGATGGGGAGGAACAGGAGGGATGCTGCATTTTGGTTATTTCTGCTTACAAGGAGGATGACATCACACTAAATGTTCAGACTGGCAGACGATGCAATACGCTCAACTGTCCTCAACTGTTTTTATGAAGCACCCCCAGAGTACAAACTTTATGAATCTCAGAGTAGGCTTTTTTAAATTCTTGTTGTTTGCTGAATAGTGGGAGTGGGAGCAGTTACTGTGAGCAAACTGTTTTCACTTTTTAGAGGAAATTCAGGGTGCTGTTGACGCTGGGAGGCGGTCCTCATCTCCCTTTATGTCGCGTCTACATGAAGATGAGCAGTCGTATAAATGATTTATGTCATGGCCTCAATCGCGGATTATTACCTCCGCATTATTTACATTTCTGCACACAGATTAGACCAGCTAGCATTGGGCTGTAAACCCCCCCTCCCCGATGTCCAACAGAACCAATCAACAGTCAGGTGTCAATACTGCTTATCACAGACCCGACTGGCTGGATTGCATTACAGGAGTTTACTGAGGACTGAGTGGAGGGTGTGTTTCCATGGAAACAGTTGAAGACGAAGTTACAGGGTAAGATGGGAGCATTAGTCAGAAGATGTAAAAAAATAAAAAAAATAAAAAGATGTTTTATTGCCTACTTTTAATTTTGTGGGGTTAGGAGGGGGAGGTTGATTTTTTTTTAAATGACACGTTCAAATGATTAGTGAATAATGAATATCACATCATAGAGTCTCAGATTCAGGGCTGCATTTTGGTCTGGCATTCGCTTCATTGGCCGACACCTCCTCGCATAGCAGCACACCCTCTCATTTCCTCTCTGCAACTTCATTGATCTTAACCGACTGCTGATCGGGCTGGTGAGAAATGGCCGGCGAGCGGCGGTGCGCCGGTGACTCTGAGAGCTCTACTGGATGCTTGATCCATAATTTAGAAGCGGCCCGGCGCAGCAGAGCACGAGGCTCCCGCATTCACTATTCATGCTTTCTACTTAGCCCGACATCACCTGCGATGGAAATTACAGATCCCCTGCTTGATGAAGACGAGCAATTATTTGAACTGATCTTGTTCACCGATGTAATACTGCTTGTCATGTTGAAGTCCAGTTGGGCTTAATTGACTTTGGTTATTTAAAAGAAGCAGTAGAGGCAATGACTCTGAGACTCATAGTTTTGGTCAAGCAGGAGGCATTCTAGTAATTTGGGTATTAGAAGTTATTGTTTACAGGAAATCACCAAAAAAAGTATTTATTTTTGTTCATTATTACAGTCCCCGAAGCATTAAAGGTTCATGATTTTATTTCCGAGTAAAACTGAGATTTGAGCGCCTTTTAGTTCTGTATTTGATTCTAACTGGGTCGGAAATCAAATGAATAATAACACTTGCCCAACGCGAGGATTACTCTAATGAATTTTGAACAAAGAGACGGGATTTCAAGAGACGGTGGGGTTTTAAATAATGTATCCCCCCCCCTCCCCACACACACACACACACACACAAAAAAGAAGAAAATAAATGAAGCCTATACATGACCCCAAACACAGAGGTCCAATCAACAGAAGGCTTCTCCCTAATACAAAGAGAAAGGATGAACCCCCTCCAGAGGCCCCTCCCACCTCCTACTTCTCCTCCATCTGTCAGTGTCATATCCAACAGGCAAAAGGGACACACACACACACACACACAGCCACTCTCACTCACCCAGTCAACACACGAGGGACGAGGTTATCGTTAAAATGATGACGTCCTTCAAAGAAAACAGGACTTTAACATCCGGGAGACAGTTGGGGTTAAATAATGCCTATATGCCATATGTCATATCCCTTTTTAAGCCTCTCATGAGTTCGATGTTGTTTGTTCATATTGATAATCGTCATACCTTTCAAGTTCATCAGTCGCTTTGTATTTAGATTTGTATTTTACCTGTTTTTCTGCCCGTGTCAGCATGTATTTAGGCATATTTGAACGTTTTAGAAGGTGCCAAAGCTTCCAGATGTATCGTTAGCGGTTCCAATATTACATTTTATTTCATTTACTGACCCTTCCAACATGCTGAAAGCATCATTTATCTTCATATAGCCTTGATTATGTTCATTCTGAGTTGTTCCTGAGTATTTATTGCGATAAAGTGTGATGGAAATAACCCTCTAAACTTAAAACTTTGTAGAACATAATTTGGGGAAGCCTAATCTTTCTCTGCATCGTGTATTTGTCACACGAAAGTCAAGACTGTGCTTTTTGTGTTTGTAATTTAACTGTTTTCCCAATCATATTGGAATGATTCCATATACTTTCGCTTTAAAGAGGAAATCAGGCCCGTAACGTCTCTTTCCTTCATTGAAAAGGATATTTTCCTGAATGAACCATTCAGGCTTTACTTTTTATGCAGTTATAGCCACAAAGAAAATGAATAAGATGCCAAGTTAGAGGAGAGGAAATTAGCAAAATGAAAATAAAGGGTGTGACGGAAAAGAAAATGATGATCGCATTTATATGTCTGGTGCATGTTGGCCTTCACACACACACTGCAAGACATCCAATCAGACTCCATTGTTGCGCATTCAGCAAGCCCGGTCAGAGAGAGAGAGAGAGAGAGAGAGAGAGAATGTTTAAAAAACTCAGGAGAAGACACAAGGGTTGTTCTTTTACTTTCCACTTCTGCGGGATGACATCAGCTTAAACGTCTCGTCTTGAGGCAGCGAGCACCGAGGGGTGAAGGGATTTTAGCCGCGGACCCTTTAAACAATAACCTGTCGTCTGTATGGACTTGAATGTAACACCAATCTGTACAGTTGCATTACATTTGTGATGTATTGATTAGAAATACACTCTACTTTTGAATCACGCACATTTTAAATGTCTTACTTTAACTAAACGTAACTATGTCGTAGTCCTCGTATTAAAACAAGACAATGCAAAATCACTCTCATGTTATACTATATATATATACTAAATTCTAAGATAGTTCAACGTTGCAGGGATCAGGCTCTCGTGGAATGCTGTTAAATTTGCCTCATTATGTCTTGAACACCTGTTATCCTCTATCTACAAAACTATTTTAGGGAGTTATGCCTATGAGAACACCAGTTAGAAGTTTTCCACTAATATCTCCGACAAAATTTCACAAGAACAATTGGTGGAACTCCATCGACTTCTTCTGGGTCGGGGCAGGTTAGGCTTCAGAACCATGAGTCAGAACGGGATGGAGAGGCGGGGGAGGGGTACCCACTGTAGCATGAGCGCTGAGCACTGATACCGCTCTGTGAGTTGAAGCTATTATGTCAGAGTGGTATAGCTTTAAAAAAAGAGAAAAAAAAGAGCATTCAGGCCATCACGGGACACAAACTCCAGAGTGGAGCCTAAGAAGTACATTTAATTCCTCAGGGTTTGAAGCTCTTTGAAGCAAAATGACCAACCCCAAAAAAACCTTCATCTTGGATCTGATAGTCCATAAAAATTAAGGGATTTATTCGTGAATGTTGTACAAATTGATAGTATCTTTAAGAAATAACACATATATATATAAATAAATATATCTACATACATATATATATAAATATATATATATAAATATATTTACACATATATATATATATTAATAAATATATTTACACACACACATATATATATATATATATTTACACATATATATATATGAATAAATATATTTACACACACGTATATATATATATAATATATAATATATGAGCAATCAATTGTGGTCTTGTGTATATATACAAACCATCAATCTCTACATTCAAAGCGTCCTCTATTTTACATTTTGTATTGCCTTAACCTCAATACAAATTTGACATTTATCACGGGAGCTTTTTTATTTCTATAACCAAATAAAACCAGGTGAACCGTGAGCAACTCGTGCATTGTGTCTGCTGCGCTCGCGCCGTGACAAACTCCGCCGGGTTCGACCGAAAATATCACCGGGACTGTCGCCACGTATCGCCGTGCCAAGTGAGCGGCCCGATCGAACCGATCAAACAGACGGACTAGCGGCGCCGTGCCGAGCCGCTTCTTGGCTCAGGAATTGCCAACAGGTGTGCCTCTTCTCAGTTTTTCCATTCGGCGCCGATTCAAAATCGCCGTTAGCTCGCGATCGGCAGGAAAAAAAACGGGATTCGGTTTAATTCTCGGGACGATGTCGACCCGTCAGAACTTCTCTGCGAAACATTCAGATTCCCGCTCTGCTTTTACATCGGCGAAGGCTGCGTTTTGCAACCTTTGGCCGTTGGTTTGCTCGCCGTTGGCCGATCGGGAGCCCCTGCGGTACACAGCTGAAGGGAGCGGCGCCCACCTGGTGCATCTGACTCACAATCTGATAGATCTGCAGCCTCAGAAGAGGACGACAGAAGGGCATTAGCGCCGCCGCGAGTCCGTAAAAAAAACACGATAAATATCTACAAGGAGCGGTTCTTATGAAGGTAGACAATGTTGCGTGACGTTCATGAGCCTTTAAAGTTGGCTGAACAGAGTTATTATCAGAGTGCTCGTGTTTTAGGGGAACTTCTGCTGCTAGCTATGCTCGCTTGCCTTTAGTGTTCCTACACAATCTCTGATTAGATATTTGATGGGCTGGAGCGTCACAGTGACTTCTCCATGTCTGTTTTTATTCGATTCGTTCCTCCATTTATTCATCCGCCTCTTTATTTTCACGTGGTTTCCGGTCGCGGCTTCAACCTCTCCTGAAAAGGAGCATTGGATTCCGCCAAAAGCATGACGGATATTAACAGAACGAAAGGAAACGAAAACAACGTGACACGGAGCGAAAGCTGACAGGGTGGTGTGATTGTTCACCATGCTCCATCAGACCAATGTTTCAATCATCTGGTGTCATCCGGTAACCAGGAAAAGGAGCCGACAGTCCCACATGGTTCGCTGACCAGTGAGCCACGGCCACTCCGTCTCAACAGATCTATCTGGCATTGTTTCATTCTTTATCGACCGATACATCTCCCGAAATGTCATCATGATCGTATTGTAGCCTGGCAATAAGCGGGGACCTGTCTTTAAATCTACTTACTGCACTCATTTTTCACCTGCGGGGGAAAACATACACAACCTTCCTAACCCAGTTAGATCTCATGAGATCGATTTAAAAACCCATTTGGAAAACCACTTGTCCCCAAGTCTTTTTTGTGTTTATTTTCTTGTGTGGAGTTAAACAATAGTTTATTTTTGCAGGAACTGCTGAAATGGAATACGGATGTATGTAACTACTGTTGTAGAGCCGTAGCTTTAAACTGGCCTTAACCCTCCTATGATCTTTGGGGTCAATTTGACCCCATTCAATGTTTAACATCTCAAAAGAAATGATTTACATTATTTTTGTGCTTCATATTTCATGACTGTTCCTAATTTATTGGGGACAACTGGGTAAACATAAAATTAACATTGATATGTTTACAACTTCTACACATCAGTGTTCTTTGGGGTCAATTTGACGAAAAACAGATTAGAAATATCAACTTTTTTATTTATTTAAAGGGCTATTTAGGTCGTCAACAAACAAACTTAAAGTACCTCACACTTAAACTTGGGAAACAATATTAATTCTAATCATTTTCTAAAGGTTAAATTTGCTGGGGTCAAATTGGCCCTACGGGTAAAATATTTTAGTAAATTTGAAGGTAACAGGAGGGTTAATCAAACTGTGAATTGGTTCGTTTTTTACTCCCCAGATGTTTCTTCATGCATATAACACACTTCATCGGTTAGCCCTTCAGCTGTGGCGGCGTGCATCGTCTCCACGCTAGTTCACACGTTGCTTTTCCATCAAAGAATGAAGAGATAAAAAAGTTTGAAGCAAATGATGTCAGTAAGTTGCTCCAAAAAACAAATCTAAATCCTTGAGTTTGTGGTGACTTGCGGGCAGTGATTCATGCGGGCATGCCGCCCAGGTGACCGCATACATTCCTCCGGCAGCTGGACCAGATTGAATGTCGGCGTCTGAGCTCACAGGTCGCTCATTTACTTGGATGGCGGCAATGTTTACAGCAGCATCACGTCCCAAACGACAGCCATTGTGGACATTTTCAAATGTTCTTTATTTTCTCTTCTTCGTGCAACCTGCATTTTATCCCCGACCGTCTTTTCCCTATTTGAGTTGCAATGTCAACAAAAGATTCTTTCAAACCGTCAGCGTTTAATCGAGCTACAGAAGAAGAAAAAAAATGAATACAATCTTTTAGATATGTAGAACAAAAGGTTTGTCAGGCAGCCAAATCTCGATGTTTAGTATGTGAGACTCTCCCTCTTTGTAACCCTGAGCTTGACCCAAATGAGTGGACGTGGCTTGCATGGCTGCATCTTTCAGTTGGGTGAGCATTTCGGTTAGTTATTGGCCGAGGCCGACAGATTTCTCTTTCTGAATAGGGAAGGCCGAGAGTACACACCTAGTAATGGCGACCGAGAAGTGCTGGATCAAAAAACTGTGCGGTTCGACGGTGCATACGGCAAACATTGCATATCGCCATGGTAACAGCGGCCTCATAGTCGATCTTGCAGCTCTGTTGGCGGTCCCCTTTTTAATCAAAGGGGAATCAAGCTAATTCTAACAACATGTAATCAATCGTTATTCCCTCTCTATTGCAGACGTCGGTGCTTCCTATATATTCTCCTGAACCGCTCACTCCCGCTGTACCTGTCACTCAATTTCCGTCAGTCTGACTCTGTTTCTCAACCTCTCTCTCTCTGTCTCTCTTCCTCCCACACTCTCAGACACAGCAAACTATTCCTGTGACACTGAAATGTCATCAGCAGGAGTGGGTGAAGAGAGAAGAGATAATGACTACACTTGGCCGCTGCCATGGCAACCGTTTGAGCTCATGTGTGTGTGTGTGCAGGGAGGAGAGGCGGGAGGGAAGAGGAACTACAAAACGAAGCCATGCCCCTCTCACAAAGTCGATCCGAGAGAGGGAAGGGAGTGAGACGAGGGAGGCGTCAGACAAAAGGTGTGTTCTCGCATCTTTATTCTAAATGTTGCCGCCCACGTGTAAACACAAACACAATATCCTCCCACTCTCTCGCTTGTGTGGCCTCCAACTGGACAGTGAATCATTCACGCAGAGAAACAGTGGTGTGGGAGTTTGAAGTAAAAATAGCACCGACAAAAAAAAATCCACAACGCATGCATCTCTTATATATTAACACAAAACAACCGGCTCCTGCAGACACCGTCTGGGTGTTTTGGACACAGAGGACAGAACCTGGAAGCTGATGGATTAACAAGTGGAGCAGCTTTGGGTTGCTTCTTCGCCGTTCGGTGTTTCCCTCTCAGCCGTCACGACGTGAAGCATGAAAGTCGTATACAAGGCAAACAAAGACGGTCCGCCCCTCCGCCGAAGCGGTTCACACCCCTCCGACTGCCCAAACAGCACGTAGAGACGTGCACTCTTCAGTGGAGTGCTGACACTCAAAGGACAAAGGAATCACCACACACAGCTGCTCTCCCACTCGTAAAGGGATGAAGGGCCAACATTTGTGCAATCGTCTCTGCAGATGCACCGCTGGCACACTGACAACACGCCGACGTGTCAGATTTATTGAAGGAAATCTCCCCAGAAAAACAAACATGTGAAGGAATAGTTTCTCACCTTTCTGGGACTGGCCCTCGTCCGGGTCTTCTTCCATGGTGCTGATGCTGTTTTTGGTTTTCTTTTTTCGAGCGATGAAGGGAGAAATGCCTGTTGGGGCAGATACACCTTCTTCAAATGTTCGAGAGGCTAGTCCACCAAGCACTTCCGTTTTTTCTTTCTCCCTGCCTCACTTCTCCACCGGCTCTGGAAGTCCCAGCTGAACACCGAGATTTGCCTGTCAGTTGTGGTTTCTGTCGAGCGTCCGGGCGATGCGAGGGATCACTGAGTCTTTGTGGTGATGTCCATTGCGAGCTGCCGTGGCAAGTGCTGAAAACCCTCCTTGGTCCCTTGTGGAGGAGGGAGGAGGGAGGGTGGATGGAGCAGAGAGTGGTCTCTATGGTAGGCAGGGAAGCGCATGTGCAACGGGCGGGGGTGGGGAGTGTGCAGCTCAAGAGGCAGCTGTGAGAAACATGTCAAATTAAAAACACTGAACACACCGCGAGGATGAAGACGGCGGTGATTCGACGCCTTCCGACTTGTGTCCCGTTTGGACAGGGGTTGCTCACGACCACTGGTCACCACTAATTGCCCGGCCCACCCTCAGCGCACCCCCTGGTTCTCAGACTGAATGGTTAAGCCCGTCGTCCCCCCCCCACCCCACCCCACCCCTCCACCCGCGGCCATGACTCTACTGCATTAACTCAACCTCTCCTTAAATGAGGGAGGGGGGTTGGGGGGTGGGGGAGACGTCTGATTTCGAAATGGGATTCTCCTAATCTTATTAGTCATACAGATTCAATTATACGATCGCCAATAATGTGTCATTAGATTCCTATCATACAATGCATACCATGTGTGTATAGACAGACGGCATAATGAACATTGTTGTGAATTCTTGAGGTGATTTTTCAAATTCAAACTCAAGGATTATGTGGTCTACTCTGGGTTGAGGATTTTACAGCTCATGGTCTTATGCAACTCTTCGGCTGGCCAATGAAATGCTTCTTTTCCTGACACCCACCCTTCCAAAAAAAGACATCTTATCTTGGGAAATATGTCATTATTTAAATGTATGTACACTAAATATGTCTGCAGTGAACAGACTGCCATGTTAACTTCCATATTGACAATAATGTCATGTCTCCCGGAGGTTTGTGCAAACGTTTTGAGCATGAAGTCGTGGGGGCATCGGAGCAGATGAAGTGTTTCATACAGTACTATGCATTCTATATATACAAATTATAATGTAATTAATTCGAAACAAATATAATAACTCAAGATTCGGTACTTCGTTGCCACTTCAACGTGGTCAATAGGAATTTGGTTCGGTGAGCTCACACGCGGTGGCCGATAGATTTTTACTGAGGCCTGAACTAAACAACATGACAAATGTATTGGCGAATTTAGCGGCGGAGAGAGGAACCGGAGACCCAGGGGAACAGTTGAAAGATCATTGAGGTACATTAGGCTGTGCTGTGGGATGAAATGTGCCGTATAAATAGAAGCTGACTTGACTTGAAGGACGGACAGATGGGGGGGGGGGGGGGGGGATGGACGATCAGACAGGTGGATTAGATGAAACTTTAATGATCCCTGTGGGGAAATTGAGCGTCTGCCAAGTCCAGAAGGAGGCCACTAAAGAGGTCTGACAGTGATATGAGTAAACAATGGTGGCAATTTATGGCGTAACTTGTGCTTGGGAACATATCGAAAGATATCTTTCCTCCAGTGCGTCCTCCCCGATTAAAGGAACTCGGAAAAGCTCAATTAGGCCTTCAAGAGGAAACAAACCATCGTCTTGGTTATTTGTTTATGGTAATTATACGAATGTTTCAAAATGAATGCTATGATTAATTGATGTCAAGATGTATCGCTTTATAAATGTTTGATTACTGAATGCAACATATTGAATTCATAATTAAATTACCCTTCATGTTGTCCAACTGGATGGTCTAACCTCCTGAGTCCACTTAGTACTTTAACTTTTATATTCATATTTAGTCACGTAGGTTTTTATTAGCCCTTCTGACAGCACGGCTCGAGGGATGGCAATGTCTGTAGCTACGTTGGTCGGATATCAGGCGCATTTAAACGTATATCTTACCTGGAGAGGGATCCTCCTCTGTTGCTCTCCTGCAGGTTTCTTCCCTTTTTTTCCCCCTGAAGGGTTATTTGGGAGTTTTTCCTGGTCCGATGTGAGGTTTTGGGGCAGGGATGTCTATGTGTACAGATTGTAAAGCACTCCGAGACAAATTTGTAATTTGTGAAATTGGGCTATACAAATAAACTGAATTGAATTGAATTGGTTATATCCTGTAGACAAATTAAGTAAACAAAATTTGAAAAAGACAGTTTTAACCCTTGTGTTGCCTTAGGGTCATTTTGACCCGAATCAATATTACACCCTCCTGTTACCTTTATATTTACGAACATATTTTACCCTTTGGGTTCAATTTGACGCCAGCAATTAAAACCTCCAGAAAATTATTAGAATTAATATTGTTTTCCAAGTTTAAGTGTGAGGCACTTTATGTTTGTTTGTTGACAACCGAAAGAACACCGACATTAAACATTGAATGGGGTCAAATTAATCCTAAAAGGTGCTAAATATGAGATTGGGAGCATATCTATCGCGCCTCTCAGCGGCTCTTAACATGGCGGCGGCTGAGCCGGTGACTTGCTAGCTAACGGTGCTAACAGTGCAAACACAAAACAACATGGGCTGACAGGGCAAAAAGCTGTTTACCTGGGGGGGTTAGGTGTTGCCGGGGGTGTTACGCTTCCGAGACGACATTGTGAGTCGCAACCGCCGTATGAGAGCAGCGCAGAGCGGCGGCCATGAGCTAGCTAGTGGCGAACGCTCCTGTGCACTAATAGCACGCGCAGCCAGCCTCAAAATGTAAACGGGGAACGTAGAATCACAGATTATAAGACTCGCAGATGGAGAGCGACTTCATTCTAGACATTATATTCTGACATAGCGAGTAGTTGATTGCTTAATATTGACTTTAGCTCCGTTTAAATAACTCAAAAATGTTCTTGTCATGCACTCAAAGAAATGACTCATTGGATGAACTCAATTAAATTGTTGGCAGGTTTTCCATCCAATAATTATATGCAACTCCAACTCAAATTTAGCACATCAGTGCAATAAAATGTAATTAAGTTAGTCCAATTCATTTGTATCAAATACATCTAAAATAAAATAACGATATTCATTAAATTAAATTAATTTGTGTTTGTCCAACTCAAAATATAAACTAACGAACTAAAAAAATATGCAAACTCCACACAGAAGGAACGCCCAGACTGGGAATTGAACCCACGGCCCTCTGGCTGTGAGGCAACAGTGCTAGCCACTACACCACCGTACAGCCCTGGAAATGTCTTCACCTCATGCAAACAACTGATTTTCAGAAGGCGCATACGCAAAGGGTAGTCCCCAATGAAACACATTTATTTTGAGTTGATATGCATACCATCTAACCTAAATAAATCTAATAAATGAAAGTATTCATACATTTTGTGTTACACCCATTAAATATAAATATATATTTTTGTAATTGATTTATTTAAATGTATCAAACAATAATTAAATGTGTCACCTCTAAGAAGGGCTTGAATCGTTTTTTTGAGTGTGGATGCAGTGTCTGAATATCATCTCATAAACATATCTAGTTTATTCTGCTTTTAGTTGGTATTGTCCCACAAGGTATTGTTGAGATACTACCAATAGGTCACTTCACAACATATCCTGTGTGTTGTGGTAAGTAAAATACTGAATCGAGTAAATACTTGGTAATAAGACTTTTTTGTTTTGTTGTTGCTTTCGAACCAACATATATTTTCCCTTCGTCTTATGTTTAACTTATTTAAAAAATGTGCACCTAATTAGTTTAAGTCTCCAGGGACCAGCAGCTTGTTGGTGACTAATACATTATAACTAAATGTACATTGTTGTATGAATAAAAGCAGTTTATTCTGTGGTTAATGAAGAAAGAAATATATATATATATATATATATATATATATACATATATATTTATTTATTTATTAACATATATATATATATTTATTAATATTAATATATATATATATATATATAAATACATATATAAATATATATATAAATATATATGTATGAATATATATATATAGATACAATATATATTTATTTATTTATATATATATATATAAATATATATATATATATAGATTACATGCACATTTCTGACCCACAGTGCCCCACCCCTAGTCTGGATAACATTACATTACATTACATTACATGTCATTTAGCAGACGCTTTTATCCAAAGCGACTTACAATAAGTACATGGCCACATACTAGCTCACCGTGGCTCTTGTTAATAGGGGTGGGATATTTGCTGTGGGGAAATGGGGGAGGGCCCTTTTTTTTCTCAGGGAATCCTTGGCTTACAAAGACTCACAATAACCCCCTGCGCTCCTCCCCTCCCCGGCTAGTCATGTTACAGTCTGTGTCTCCAACAAGGCACTGACCCTCCCCCCTGCTGCACCCCCTCGGCTTCACCACTAGAGCTTCCTTCACACTGTGGGCACCATGAAGGCGATAGGAAAAATATGGCAGATGGTGAAACCCTTTCTGAGGGCATTTTGGGCATCCTTGTTCTCTAACATCAGTTGCCTGGCATCTCTTTTTTTCCATCACAAATGCTGTCGGGGGTGGTTGTTTTTTTTCATCTTGCGAGAAAACGTGCTTGCAATATATTCTGAAGACGTATGCACCGCGGTTTTCTGTGCACTCATGACCGACAGAGCGAGCCAAATACGCTCGCAGTAACGTCTCCCGGTCGCTCTCCAGTATGGGCTCGCTAGTTGCCACGGCAACCAGGACCGAGATATTTGTTCAGTGGGAGAGGTGTGTAGATGTAGAATAAATATAAACATCACCCCCGTCACCCTGGCCAGTGTTTATTATGTAAAGCGGCTAATCTCACTTCATCATTTTTCGTGGTAACGGTCATTTATTGCATAATTACAAAATAATTCAAATGTATCTGGACTCTGGCTATTCCGCACTACGTCTTCACTTCCTTTGTTATTTTTCGCATTTCTATCGTATCGTGCCGATGCCAGTCGTATCTCACAATCTGCGTGAGGCTCGACACGGAGAAAAAGGCCCCAAAAATTCCGATGCTCACCTCCCGGCGCCTGCGGAAATCAACAGGCGACAGCGCCGGTCGTCTTAAGTGCCGATGTGTGTTCACGCCCAGTCAAGCTGAGGGAAATCAAAAGACACTGAAAGATTAAAGAGGTCAGGTTTTACGGCTCCATTGAGGGGAGGCACTGGAAAGAGGCCATTGACTACCGTGGAGAAAGGATGGGCTGCTTTCAAAGACACCCGGAGATATACGAGAGGCTGGTGGGTCTCTCCAAATGTCAGATAGCGACTCCTACTCTCCTTAAACGGTTGATGAATAGCTTTTTTTTCTCCTTTTCAAATATACGTCGCGTTACAACATTTTTTTTTTTACGGGGTTAGCATCAGCTGTTGTTGTTGTTTTGGTTCTGGCGGTTGACCCACATGATGCTCTCCTCCGCAACCGCGCTTGGAGAGTCAAATTACGGCGTATAACACAATAAATCTCACGGTTATCTGTCGCTAATAGTGTGCTGAGGCTGTGGAGATCATATCATTACACAGCATTGGCCTCGCTCTCCATTGAAAGCCCGGGCTCTCAGAAACCCTGAGAAGCCAGGCAGTCAGCCAGAAACACTTATCATCCTGTCATCCGCTTTTCACGATAGCTTCACAGCTCAATTGTGCTGTACGCCGAGCATCCATCCACGAGTGCTTTGAGATTTTGGGGCCAACGGAGAGATCTCGGTCTCAAAGTGAATCTGAGTGGCTTCGGCACCACAAACACTCAATGCTCTCCGCAAAAACACACAATGGAGACGATGATATCATTTGTTTTTTGCAGGATACTCAAGGACGTGTGCTCAGAAATGTAATTAAATTGGTTTGAAACCGACACACCTCGAAGGAGAAGTCAATAAAGTCCATCGCGTTGTTCAGTTATATACTCGTGTGCTGTTAATGCAGATCGAATGGTCAGGTAATAACTTTACATTGTACACTTTACACATCATAAATTACTGATATGTTCTCAGTGTTTAATGTGGCCGCGGCACTAACCATGAAGAGAATTAGTGACAGAGATTAACAATACACCTTTAGACACAATCTCTTTCAAACATCAGTTTCAGTCAATTAAATACAGCCGATTTGTGTTTGTTTATCCCCCTTTGGAGTCGTGTTTGCCTTTTAGAGGGAACAACAAAACAAGAGTGTGAAACAACACCATTTTAATTTAAGCTTCAAACCTAAAAATTCACTTTGATTGTCCTCAAAGATAAATGCACCTTGCAGTTACATAAAGCAGTTCCTCCAAGGTTTCCTGTCCGTCGTAAAGCGTGGGTTTGCCAACATTTGGCAGGTGCCTGATCATAATATCTGAGGATGCAGATTGAGAAGAAGATCCGATGCTTCGGTGACAGGGACAAAGGCAAGATGCATGTTCAGAAACAGGAGAAGGAACTCAGGAATATCAGGATAGTGAGCAACACACATGGATGAACAGCGAGGCCGGTCCATTACAGCATACACTCATTTACACCCTTTTTGTTGTCAATGGTACACCTGAAGCAGTGGATTTCAGTCTGAACCCTTGAGGAGGGTGCTGCTCGTGACTCAATGCTGCCATCTAGTGGTGAAAACAGACATTGCCCAGACAGGATGGTAGACCCGCACTGAAACATGACACACCCCAAAACAAACAAGTGGCCTTCCAAAACTAATATGAACAACCTATCATGACATCAAGTGACACACATACCAATTATAGAGCACAGCTCTCCATATATTGTATTGTATTAGTATTAGTATGAGTATTATTATCAGTATTAGTCTTAGTATTTCGTATTTTATTTAGTGTTTTATATTTATTTTCATTAATGCTCTGATGTGCACCGCTGCTGTGATTTTTGAAATGTCCCCACTGTGGGACGAATAAAGGAATATCATATCATATCATATAGTTCATTTAATAGTTCCATTTTACAGGCTGGTGCACCTTTATCTCCTGAAAGGAAACGGCCGCTCCTCCACTCCTTGTTGAGGAGGAGCTGAACTCTAAAAGAACAAGAAAATAGATCGGTTAGACATTATTGTGTCTCGAAGCAAAAGCTGTCACCCAAAGGATGCATTACAGCACATTTGCAGAATAAGTATTCTCTGCAGGGAGGGAAGTATGACTCAACACTTACTCGATGTAGTGTCTCGGGATGAAGCGAAGCACTCCTCTTTGGCTGCCGGCCGACACAGATTAGGCTTCACTTTCAAACGTCCTGTCACCGAAACTAAAGGAAAAATCAAATATTATAATAACGTAATGGAGATTTGCCCCCTCGACAAAAAGCCGGAGAGCCCCTCCAAGCCCCGGAGCCCCCCCCCCCCCCCGGATGACCGACCTGGGTTGAGGACCCGATCCTCCGCCTTGTGCTCCAGATGCCGGTGGAGGATGACCTCGGCCCTCCTCTGGTTGGTGCTGATGTCGGGCTCCGCCATGATCTCCGTCGTCCTGAGGTTGTTCTTGATGGCCCTGGAGGCCGTGGAGCGGGCCAGCGTGGGGAGCAGCTCCTGGTACCCTCGGTCAGTGAAGTCTGCCGCCGGGCCCTGAACGTCTCGGAGGCTGAGGAGGAGTCGACCAGGATCAGGATTCTGTTATTCTATTTGTGTTCTGGGGATATCATTTATACACTGAGCAAATAAGCCGTATGTCGACTGACATCCTCCACATATTGTTGTGAAAAAAAAGCCATTGTACATTATCAGGCATCCTTTTGATTTCAGTGTAAATAAGCAGTAATGCGTATGAGTTCTGATAGCAATGTCTTATGTTGAAGTCACAGAAAACACATTCCTGAGGGGTGTATACTGTATGTCTATACGGTCAATGATTCCGCCATTTATAATTTGCGTGTCTACCGATATCTAATTTACTTACCTCCGGTTAGTTAAAAGAGTATAAACCTCCTGCACCAACAGTTCGGCTGCTCCCGGTTTACAGTGAATGCTTCCGTTAATCATCTCTTTCGTCAAGTGCAGATTCTGCTTCTGTAGAGACTGGGACAATTAAAAAAACAAATGAATAAATAATGTCTCATCTGACTTCCGGTTTCAGATCCCTCAAGTAGAAGAAGCAAAACAAAACACCATCATGGGTCTTCATGACATGGATATTATGTGATTTGATATGCAAAGAGGCGTGTTTGAGGCGTGTTTGGGTTAAGTTCAATCATTTTAAATGTCATAGTGTACTTCAGAGGGGAATCAGACCACCTTTAAATCACATGCCAATTAAACTGAACAAGGATCTATTTTCTCCTTGTTACATATATATATATATATAAATATATAAATATATAAATATAAATACATATACATAAATATATATATATAAATATATAAATAAATATATATATATATATACATATATAAATATAAATACATATACATAAATACATATACAGTACATAAATATATATATATACATATATATATATAAATAAATATATATATATATATATATTTGAATATAAATATATATATACATATATTTATATATATATATATGTAAATATATATATATAATTGGGTTTTTCCCTCCTCTTACCCTCTCTATTTGGCTCCAGTTCCACTGTTTGGCAGAGAGTGACACTCCTCTGTCATACCACTGCCCTAGATAGTCTTGGGTGTAATAACGAGACAATATCTCCGCCACCAGGTAACCATTGGAAAAATCTCTGGAAATAAAACAGGGATTATACAAATTGAGTATTTTTACTCTGAAAGTGAAATCCTGTATTGAAACACTCTGTTGGCACTCCTGGAAAACACGGATATGTTGTTGTTTCTCATCTGTCTGGTTATGCTTTTTAGCTTCATGCTGGTTAATGCTTAGGTTGAACCTGTACAGCTGATACAGCTGTATGGTTTCACCTGCATTGACGAGGGAACACGTTTGCTTCACAACGATTAGTCTTGAACATTGAACACATTCAACAATGTATTCGAAATAAAAATAAGTGTATGACATTTTTTTCATATAATCTAAATTATATTTTAAACAAAATATAACTTAGATTCAGTCATGTTTTTTTTCTAGAATAAAATATATTTTAAAATATTTCAGTTTCTTCAGGTTAAGTTATTTTTTTCACTTTCAGATCCTTTTTTTTCAGGTTCAGACTTTTGACAGGGATCTGGCGTGGGGGCGTGGTTTCATCCACAGGGGCGTGGTATCACGAGTGACAGTTTAACAGAGAAGGCTGAGGACCTGCTACGTTGCCTTCAGGAAGCGTAGGAACCGCGGGAATTATGATTCAAGGGATTGCAGTAAAACAACTGACTGACGCTATTAACTAAGTTATGTTTAGCGAGGTGTTTCAGACCATACTTGGTAGTAATCGCAGTAAAAGAGACATAAACAATGCCAAGTTGTGCCATTTTGCATCATACCTCAATGTTTAATCTGTATGTGCTATATTAAAATGAAGAATCTCCACGTATCTGCATGACAGCAAAAAAAACACAAATAATGTTTCTTATATAGTTTAAATGGATTGTAATAATTGTAATAATAATAATTGTAATAATTACATTATTTAAATATATTTATTTAAATTATATGAACAAAATTAATGTTACCAAGGACTGTACAAACTGACAAGCAAATCGTTTTAAATGAATAATGTCTCACTGTGAGATGTGTAATATGTGGTGATATCGTACCGTGACGAGGTGTCATTGAACGTATCATTCCTCACCTGCGCATGTTCTTCGGGTAGAAGGACAAGTCGAGGCTCTGCAGCCATTTCACCACTTCTCTCGGCAGTCCAGTTTTTTGGGGAGCACGCGCTACATCCATGCTGCTCTGAGCCCGACGATGATGCCTATAAACTATAGTGTTTATTCATAACTATATCCATGAACTCGGGCTAATAACCTGACCAGTGTCCTCTCCGAAGTGCCTCTCAGTGCGCACTTTGTTTACCATCACCACGGCAACGACTCCACACCGCTCTCTGACACGTGACATGTTTTTTGTTTTTTACCAGTATACAATATTTAAGAAATAAAATAAGACATTATGAAATACACAGTGGTGCCAATTCAGTCGTGTCTTAACACCACCATATTGTGGAATAGAGTGCAATACAGAAAGGGCACTTCATGCTGCTGTAATGTAATGTGCTTTTGTTCACAGCCTTTGGAGCTATTATTTTACAGCGCTCTCTCTTGCAGTTCCAGCTCACTCATATTTTCCATTTGGGACTTAACAATAAAGTCAGGCGCCTCCATTTGTCGCTACTCTGTAATCCAAGCTTAAAAGCATGTCAACTGTTTTTGAATTAAGAATTCACCACGCTGCATCTCTTAAGTCCAACATCATAAGCAACACATACTTTTGGAAAGCGCCAGCCTTCAAAACAATTTTAATCACACGGTGGTGCGCAAATACATTATATATCAAAAGCAGAACTATGATTCACACGCTGTACATTTGCATTTATACGACGTTATAATTGTAAAGTTTTCAAAGTGCATCACTCTTTCGGCAACTAATAAAGGCGCCTTCTAAATACGGCAAACCTGAATGGCAAATAATATTATGTCATACATTTCTTTACCACTATTCAACCCATGAAGCTAAATCGAGAACTCATTTTTAGAACCGTTACATTAATCCATGTTTCACACCCCTAATGGGATGTAGGCCAGCTCATCACAGCCAGCTACCGAGTCACTTGATTGACTGGTCGCCTCAGTTTGAAGGGCGGCTTCAAGGACTTGATTCGCTCTCCGTGACAGAGGCCTCTATATCTGTGCGTCCCATCCTGTCTGTCATTGGTAGCGCAGGTAGTTCCTCAGCCTGTCGGGCAGCGGGAGGCGGGAGAGGAGGCGCAGTCTGTCGCGGCCAACGCTGCTCCGGATGCTCTGACGACACAGCTGGCTCAGCCGTCGTGGCCTCGCTATGGGGGCGGAGGAAAAGGAGGCAAGGAAACATTACACAGGAGCCGGTCCCTAATTCATGGACAACTTTCATATATAATGACGACGTAATAAATACAACTAGAACGGGCACTCGGTAGAGCGCATACCTTCTCATATCACAAGATTGGGCATTGAATTATGAACATTTTGGCATTAGTTGCATGCCAATTGGATAGAAATTGACCATGCTATGATAAAAAGAAGATGTTGACCTTTTCATGACCTTGACCTTGACCTTTGACCCGATCGATCCCAAAATCTAATCAAATGGTCCCCGGATAATAACCAATCATCCCACCAAATTTCATGCGATTCGGTTTAATACTTATTGAGTTATGCGAGTAACACGCATACAAATAAATAAATAAATAAACACACGGCGATCAAAACATAACCTTCCGCATTTTCAATGCGAAGGTAACGAGGTCGTACATAAATCTGCAGCTGGAGGTGCTATACCTGTAACACACTGTTAGTTCTGTGTCTGTCTCCCCAGTGACATTTGATTGCTCATTGGCTTCACCTGCGCTCAGCCACTCCTCTGCCTCCCTGATTGCTCATTGGCTTCACCTGTGCTTTTCACCCTTATATCTCCTCTTATATAAATTATTTCCCTTGTCCCCTGCCTGATTGTTCTCACTGATACCTGTTGTTGAATGCCTGTTATAAATTCCCCGTGTTAATCTCTTGTTCTGTTTGCCTTCTAGCCTGAGTTCCATGTTTACATTTATCTCAGGAAAAAGAGCTTTTTGTTTCACCTTTACCTGGACTCCTGCTCGTTTCCTCTGCGCCTGAGCGTTTGCCCCACCACACCCCGTGACAATACCTTCGTAGATCAGGAGGAAAGCCTCCGTCGGACTGCTGGCCGGAGCCACGTCCACCGGCCTCTGAAGCTCCGTGTTCCTGGCGTTAATGTCCGCGCCGAAGTCCAGCAGCAGCTTCACGCCGGCCGCGCAGTCTCTCTCTGCAGCCGCATGTAAGGGCGACTCCAGGGATTTGCCCTTCTGGACACTTGCACCTGTATGGAGGAAAACTTGACTATCCACTTTAGACAAAGCTAACATGGAAGAAAAAAAAATTCTCGGTGGCTATATCTATTCTTATTTCACATTTTAATATAACTGCCTTCGCCTATTGCCCTCTACCTAACACTTTCTCATATTTCCCAGCAATTACTTTTAACAGCCTTGAGAGGATGAATGCGAACGTGTTACTTTCAATCAAGGGTATAGGATACAAATAGCTTTAACATGCGGCCTGTCAGCTATGGGCTCTACGTCTCTAATGGCGAGGCCAGGATCAGCACTCTGATTACTGCATGGCGTTGTCCTCGTTCTCTGTTCAATGAAAATAAAGTTGAATCTGAATTGTCCTCATATGATCTCAAGAAGAAGAGACGTTTAGCAGTTTGAGGAGCCGCTGATGGACCAACACCCCCCGGCTGGACTTTATACCGTTGCCTTGATGATTCACTTATAACGGACAAATAATTAAGCTGTTTTTATTGCTGCTGTGCTGGAAAATGGACTGCAAATAGGCAATTCATTATGAATAATGAAAGTAAACCCGTTCTTGTAAAGAACTCCTTCCCTCAGATACTGAGATCAGAGTTTTTTGTGTGTCGGGGTCTAAATGCAGTTTAAAGCCTTTTAAAATGTACTGTATAAATGTGTGTGTGTGTGTTTGTTTGTTTGTTTGTATTTTTATTCAGTCAATCAAATCAAATACAATACAATATTATCCTATAAAAAAAATACAAAAGAGAAAGACTGAAAAGGTATAGGTAGAAGCAAAAGAAATGCTTATGAATTCCTATCCTAAATTGAAATCAAAATAAATCAGAAAATTAATATAAAAAAAAGAAAAAAGAAAAGAAAAAAACAACAACAATAAACAAAATATATTTATATATACTACCACATACATCTTCCATATTAATCCGTTTTTAATTACATTTATAACTCTCAAGGATTTTTTCATAAATAATTCCCTTAAAAAACAAAAAGGAGTTCACCATTCTTACTTCTATTTCAACATTATTCCATAATTGGACTCCTACTGTGTGTGTGTGTGTGTGTGTGTCCAGTCTGTACATGCAAAGATCCGCACTGTGCTGCGAGCTGACCTTCCCTCAGGAGTTTCCTGGCACACTGCAGCTCTTGGCAGACGCACGCCGTGTACAGCGCGGTGCCCAGGTGAGGAATGTCCATGTCCACATCTGCCCCCCAAGTCACCAGAGCCTCCACGCAACCGTAATGACCTGCGGAGTAATGGAGCATGAAGACCGCAATGAGTAAGTGACAATGCGAGATAATTCTCCAAGCTGTCCGTTCGGGTCGTGTTGAGATTTATCTCTCGAGCCGTTTTTTTCTCTCTCCACCGTTCAGGTTTATTAGCCCGGTAAAGGACACGAATAAAGGTTGAAGGACCTGGAGCAGGCTGCAATTAGTCGAGATGGATCTACATAGTAATAAAAAGACATGTAGTGGTGTTCAAATAAGTCATAAGAGAGCCACCTGATATTTTAGTTGCTATACATTTTATCATAATGCAACATTTTCTTTATTCGCAATGCACCTTTTCTCGTGGCTTCGTGGATTGGTGATGGATGATACGCAAGGCTCTGGGGTTTTGCTCCATTTTCCAAGAGAATCTCAGCGCATGCCACGCTGCCTGCTGTACAGGCGTTGAACAGAGGGGTGAATCCATCAATTGTGGAAGCATTGACCTGCAAAAAGCATTTCCTTAAATGGTTATTTTTAGGCCTTGTTTATACATGCAGGTTGACTAATAGCAACAGCCTGGGGGAAACAGTTGAAGGGGAACTAGAACTTTGTGCCTCTACAGTGAGAGCAGGACGCGAGCAGCATCGCTCCATGTGTTTACTTCTACTCAGATCCCCCCCCCCCCCCCCCCTGGCCATGGAACATGACATTTGACCATGAGTGAGCGGCATGGCAACGCAGTACAGAGGCCAGAAGCGTGACTTACATTTGCTCCGGCGTCAATGAGAGCTCCGGCACAAGCGACGTGGCCTCCATCACAGGCCTCGTGGAGGGGAGTCGCGCCGTCTATCGTCAGAGCATTCACACTGTGGCCCTGGGAATCAAACGGCCGCAGATATTCAAGACGTTAAATCAGGGGTCGGGAACCTACGGCTCGCGAGCCATATATGGCTCTTCCGGTCACGGCATATGGCTCCCAGACAATTTTGAGTAAAAAAAAAAAAAATCTCCGCCCGCCACCCTGTAATTTTCTCTATCGCGCCAGATTACAGCAGAAGTAATGTCAGGTCCTTTTCTTAAAGACGTCTTTGTTCTTTTATTAAACTAAACGTCTGTTATTGACCGTATCTAACCAGCAGCATGTCATTTCCATCTCTACGTGTCGCGTTAACACTTCTCGGCTCGCGTGCCGCAGAGCCCCCCCCCCCCCCCCCCGTAGCATCATGCAGCACCAGAAGTCTCATTAAAAGCAAGACATCTTTAATTTCTTATACGTTAAAAATACTATATGGCTCTCAATGAAATATATTTAGAAATATTTGGCTTTTATGGCTCTCCCAGTCAAAAAGGTTCCTGACCCCTGCGTTAAATGGTGCATCGACACACGTGACCTTTGTCAGCCTCTATTGGTGAACAATGGGTACTGCACAAAGGATAGCAAATCTTCTTTTCTCAACACGGACCCATCGCTCGGTGATGGTTATCAGTGATTGTGATGCTATCACAGCTTGGTCATGAGCGGCGGGTCTGTGTTAAGAACAAGGCATTGTGGGCTTTGTGGCTGAAACGTCTCACACTCTTGTCGCGCACTCCTTAATCTCTGACCAGCTGAAAGAGGAAATCATCCCCGCCTCTCATTTATCAGTATTCGGCATTGATCGGACACTTTGTAGACCTTTCTATATAACACGTTTACGTAACACTGCATATCATGGTCGTTCTGCGCTGTGTGCATTTACTCTAACACAAATGACAAAAATGATGTGTTCAGAAGTAGTGGAGGTGCAGAGACAAAATACCAAAATAAAACGTCTTTGTTGGGAAGTATTAATAAGATAATTACATGTTTCCCAGATCTCCCCATCTTTGTACTTCCACTCAAACCTTTTCCTTTAACATCTAATCCGACGGTTACATCGGACACCCCTCGTGTACAGATGAGAGGATGCACACCTCCCGAGGGATTGGGGGAAGTTGGCCTTCTGCCATGAAATCTCCTGCGGTTTGAGCAACACACACCTCCCCCGTTAGGTTTAGGTAACATATCGTTGGATTCGGATCAGAAAGCCCTGAAGGCAAACTACCTCCATGTGTTCTCTTCACCTGTGAAATAAGGGTCTTCAGAGCCAGGAGGCGGCCCTGACGCGCGGCGTCGTGGAGGGGCGAGCGGTCCGCCCAGGGTCCTGCAGGAAGAACGAGTCACGTCAAATACACTCTTGATGTTATTATGTATATTATGTATGCACCAGTGAAAATAACTGTGATTTCGAAGTTTTGTTGTTGTTTTTTTACATAGATTTGTTGTTGTTGTCAAATCTGGTTGATTCGTCATGTCTTATATCATAAATCCTTTATTGTTTAGCCAATCATGTGCTGCGTTGAGAAATCCCAATCACACATCTAAATGTATCCATCCTCTTGATATGTTTGTCAATGTCATGTTTTTACCCTTCATGTTCCAAGAGTTAATGCACGGGGAAAGCTTATTATTATTATGTGACTAATGATGCTTGAAGTCCAGTATAACTCAGCACATTGACACGCCATACACATAAGACCTGATAAAACACTGGAGGCATTTGCTGTGGACGTTTGATTTTGGCGACAAAAAAAACAACCGGATAGAGCACGAGAGTCCATGTCCAGGATGACAGCCTCCAGAAAGAGAGAGAGAGAGAGAGAGAGAGAGGTAGAGAGGGGTAGAGAGGGGTAGAGAGAGAGAGAGAGGAGAGAGAGGAGAGAGAGAGAGAGAGAGAGAGAGAGAGAGAGAGAGAGACGTTTTCATCATCATTCAATTTAGATAAGAACCGATCTAATGTTTCCTATAAAAATTCAAGCCGCTTTATTCATCCGACCTATTTTTCCTTGACTGACATTCATTTGAAATACGGGGTATAAAAGACCCGGCACGCGGACATCAAACAGATTTATGAGAACAAGGAAGACCATACCTCCAGGACTGCGACTAATACACCAAGCGTAGCTAATTAGTATTCCATGAAGTCGGTCCACTTTAAATTAAACCTCCCTTTGAATGATGGGTATAGATTGTGTTGTCGCCGTGTGTGTGTGTGTCCCCCCCCCCCCCCCCCCCAGAGTGTACCTCAGACTATCTGCAGTGTTGTTTTGGTTGCTGTCTGAGGTGTAAAAGGGTGCACTGCATACTTGGGAATGGAAACTAGGGCAGGATGGGGGGCGGGGGCGTGAGGAGCAGGGGGGGGGGGGGGGTATCATGACTGTGTCCTATTAATACATGAGCGGAAAAGAGCTGCCAGCCCAGTCAAGTGCTCTGCATTTGACACAAGTCTAAAGTCATTTACATGATGGTATAATTCGAATCTTGCTTTAGTCGGACTCTGCTATCTTTTGGGGGATCTGCTGTTATCCCAATATACATGGCAGTGAGTAATTCGAATCATTGGCCGAAAGCATGTCATATCCGATACGATAGGCGGCGCTGTTTTCATTACAACTCGTGGTGATACAGCCATTTCCGCTTGACCTCTTCACCACTACCAACAACAACAACATCAACATTTCGAGAAAGATGGCGAACAGAGAGCAAGGCGAAGCGACATCCCTCTACTATTCTTGCATGATGTTAATAGTGACATTATCGTCTCTTTCGACTCTTTCGACTTCTGGGTCACGACATGGGAGGGAGGGAGGGCGGTGGGATCTCAAGCATGCGCAAAGACACAAAGTCCAGTTCCTAATCCAATTCACCGTTACATGCCGCGATAGTCGAATTATCAACCGGATCGGATCGAGTTATCCAGGGGTGTTAACCGGATCGTAGTCGGACCGCACATAGTCGAACAAAGGTGTTTACATGAAACGGATAATTCGATTGGTGTGTAGAGTGCACCGTTGTTATTGTTGTTACCCTCCAGCACACATATCTGAATGCTCTAAATGATGCAGCTTGTGGAACAGATACATGACAGGGTTCATACACATGCTGACCAGTGGATTTTCATGACTTTTCCATGACTTTAAACCAAATTTCCATGACCAAATACTTTGGGAAATCTCGGTGTATGCATGAACAAGTGAGCATTTAGTATTTAAACTCACTGAGAATTGCATTTACCGCGTAAATTAACATTTCAATGACTTTTCCAAAACTTTGGGGATTTTTTTTTTTTTTCAATGACTTTTCCAGGCCTGGAAATAAACATTTTTAAATGACTTTTCCAGGTTTTCCATGACAAAAAAACAGATACCGCTTCCGGTGTTTTTCAAGTGCTTTCTACTCACTGTCTTTGCGACCATGGTGGTAGAACTCTGCTGATATCCTGGCGGCCTCTTTGCGGTTTCCGCGGACGATGTAGAAGTACGTCAGCAAGTTGAGAGAGATCTTAACGAAGAGCTTGAAGCAGAACAGCGCCAAGATGCTGAGGTAAACACTGGACAACCGCGCCACGAAGGACTTGTTGGAGAGTTCCTGTGTTGGGTCCGACATCCCCCCCCCGACACGTGACAGAGGGGGCTTCAGTTACGATGGAGGCCGGATCAGAAAGCACTCCAAGAAGAAGCACAAGAGTGGTCTGCTGTTCCTCCCAGAGGACTGACCGGCCGGCCGATCCAGGCTGGAAGAAATGCCCTGCAGCTGCTCCTGTGCCTGAGAGCAAATACTGCAATGTTAATGTACTGTGTGTGTGTGTGTGTGTGTGTTAGGGGGGGGGGGGGTTACACCCAGTGGTCACAGTTGAAAATAGGACCTTCATTGCCTACATTTTAACTCATATTTGATTATGGATGAAAAATAAAAAAATTAAATTAATATTTGCATTCATTTTTTATAATGGTAGTATTTAAATCAAGATCTATTAGGTAAAAAATAGGTTTTACACACTGTGGTCACAGTTGCAAATAGGACATTAATTGCATAACTTTTACCAAATATTTATTTATGGATATTTTTTAAATTTTATATTTGAAATAATTTAAAAATATTGGTAGTATTTAAATCAATATATATTAGGTAAAAGATATACATTTAAAAAGAAATTCCATAAATTTTAACTCATGGTATCATGTAAAACCAATCAATTGATATGAACCCAATCTCATATAAAACTAATTAAATCTTTTATTAAGTTATTCTTATGGTTAAAGAACAGGGCGGAAAAAGGGTTTCGCCTGGATATTCTTTTTATATTTTTTTATATTCATCGGTAAAACAGGGGATGGAAAAAGTGATACGGTTCCTGCATATGTTCATATAACCTTCATGCCTCATCAAGAGCGACAACCTTGGTTACGTTCAAGATGATTTACAATGAGTTACAGCCACTGAAGTGAAATTTCACATATTCTGATTATTGTATTGAACGTTGATACGGACCATATAACGATAGACAAAGTGTTGGGAACACTGCATTTTATGATTATTGAGTTGTCAGTAGCTTGTCTTGTATGCGTGTTTTAGTCCCGGTCCTGTCTATTCTGTAATGCTATAGTTATTATGACTGAGTTTTATGTCCAGCACTATTCCATTAGATGACCTCCACAGCACAGCCCTGTGAATCATAAACCATGAACTGAGTGCGACATTTGGACACTTGCTAAGGATCATTTTATACATTGAAGGATGTCTACGCGCAACAGAATAAGCACTTTCAGATATGTTTAGACTTTGGCTATTTCAATGAAAATTATTATTTCTTCACATTTATGTTTCACAATTGGATGCTGCTTATTGAGTTTCGCAATGTGCATTTTTAATCAGCCATTCGGTTTTACAGACGGCCCATTGGTAAGTCGACTAATCTAAATCACCCCCGAGGCCAGTCAGCTCATTTGAGTTTGTTTAATATTCAAAAGGGAAGTCCAGCAATTACATCCTGGTGTAGGCCACATCGGGGAAACATCAAACAAATGAACATTGCACTGTTATTGCAATATTTAATAAACATCCAATTCTATATCATAAATGAATAACCGTATTCATTTGCCAACATCTAAATGTAGCCAAAGTGCTTATTTGAATGTGTATAGCTCTCATTAAATGTACAAAATGATCCTATTCCCTTAGCAAATGTCCTGCTGGTGCAGTTCTACTAAATGTACTCTAGATGTGTTTTGCCTTTGATGATTGACGGAGCTGACCTGTGTACAGTTGTGATGGAGAGGTCATCTCATGGCCCACTTTCAAACTGCCTCGACCAGCCTGGTCAGCTTGTTTTTGATAACAAAAGTCAAGAGCCGACACCTTACAGATTTATCAAAATTAAGGATGCGGCTGACACTTTTTCTCAACAGCAAGACGGACTCCAGACCCCTTCGGACCCCTAATCTTACTCCGAGTCCAACTCTCTGACTAAATTTGTTTACATATTAAATCAGCGTGTGTCATCTCAGCGTGTATCCAGATACAGTTTCCACAGTTTGGTCCCACAGCATCAGTGTCGATGGGTCTGCTTGATTTAAAGATGACTTTTTAAATATAAACCGGACACGCACCATTGTTTTAGTTTGGAAACCTGAGCAAAAATAATCATTATTTCTTTAATAAAAAAGGCACAATAAAGCCACATCATAGAGAGAGAGCCCAGTCATCATTACCACACTACTACAGAATAAACAAGACACGACTAAAACAGAGACAAGCTCCTTACATTTCAATGATCAGACAAATGTTAATAGTCCGTGAGACTCCAGTGTCCCCAACACATTACGGGATGTTTCACATCAGTATCTAAAACAATAATCGAGTGCCATGACTAATGTCGCAGGTAGTATCAGATGGGGGGCGATGAACCAAAAGATTTATTTCCACATGCTCCAGATGGCAATATTGTTGCCAAGGTAGACAAGAGCCAATTAAAATATATTTATAGCTAAAAGAAAGACACAACAGTAATGTGCATGGAGAGATTTATAGTCCGCTGGAAGAAAACACGTCTGTTTTTATTCCAATTCAGGACATGGGATTGTGGTACCGAACAACAACAAACACTTTGACAACACAAAGAAAGTACATGGGAGTAATATTTTTTTATTTACGTTTAGCCAGGCTATGGATTAAATATGGAAGTACGGATTTAAAAACGGTTATACTGCAAAACTATAGTTGTTTGTACCTATTCTTAAATTATAAATATGGGAGAAACACCCCCCCCCCCCCCACACACACTTGCCCTCAGCACTTCTGACCTCGCCAGGAAGGACCTCTGATCCCCGCGCATGCGCATAAGATCACACCTAACTTTTTTCCACGCCACTTTCGTGTTTACTTTCCCGTCTTTTTCACCCGCTGAATGTTTCCAACCGACCTTGCCTCGTCAAATGGGGGGCGGCCACCCGTACCTCGCGGTCCTCGCGGCCGTGTCCACGCTCCTCTTCCCCCCGTGGTGTCTGAACGGGAGCTCGGAGGAGGAGACGCGGACGACCCAGTTTAACGGCTCCGCGGCGGCTTTCGACTCTTTCAGAGCGCACTTCCGCCGCGTGTACGCCGCCGACGGCGAGGAGTTCAACCGCCGCCATCTGCATTTCCAGGTGACGTGAACGTAGGTCAGGAGACACCAACGAGGGCGAGAGCGACACGTGGAGAGACACTGTTGTCACCTTTTTTTTTTACACACACTTCCACAAAAACAAACGCAGACGTCACAACAGACGTCGCCCACTTATGCAAATGGATGAACTGTGCTTTTATTTTGGGAGGCAACACACTTTAATTGTAGATTAACGTGCAATTAATGACGATGTAATTAGAACTCCTCAATTAACTCCGTTAATTTAAGTCCTGGAGTTCACAATTTCACTCTATTGACTATTTCCCTCGAACTTATTTTGTGCTTCTGTGTTATTTGGTTTGTAGCATTGTCGAATATAATTATTGACACTTTGTACTACCTGTTTAGCAAAAGTTACAGTTTAAAAAATATCTGTAACTGAATGTTTCCCCTTTCATGGTGCTTTAAGACTTGATTACCAGTTAATTAGGTATAAGTTATGTCAAACTAGAGCATGAAATACATCTATATTAATATTGCAATGTTCAGTTGTTGTTGAAACTGGTATTGATTTGATTTCAAGTTCTTTTTGAAGGTTGTTAGTTTGAACTTTACTTGAAGGGGTCCAAACTAAACCTGAACACTCACTTTTTTATTATGGTTGCCCCTTATTTTATTAGATTGCTTTATATACTGTTAGGTTGTACTAGCTGGCTAATACAGTAAAGTAATGGCAACTGAGTGTGAGGATATTATTATTAAAGCAGTATGTCAATCCCATAGCTGGTTGAATTTGAGGTATGATTTATTTTAGAAGTAACATTTTAGAAGTAATATTGTGATCCTGATGTATTTATTTAGCTTGTAGGATGTATTTCAAACTCACAAATGTTATGTTATCAAGATTACAATAATAAACAAATCAGCTTTTTTTTTGTTCATCTACTTTTTAGAATTTTTTTAATTCCAAAAATTATACGTGAACGACAACGTTTCCCTGGAGTTGCCTACATTTTGCTGCCGCTTCCGGTAACATTATAACATTACCCCACCTAATCTGTGATGCGTGTTATTTGCAGGATGCTACAAAGCGGCACGCGTACCTGAACTCTTTCTCCACGCTACCGCAGTCTGCCGAATATGGCGTCAACCAGTTCTCTGACCTCTCTCAGGATGAATTCAGAGGTAGGCTGAAGTCCTGTCGCACGTCAGGGGAAATGTATTCGAGATTCACTTATTTAGTGTCCGTCCGGTGGATCGTTTCAAACGGTCGTTCATAGTTCACGGTCATCTTCGTGTCCGGGAAATGACCTTGAGCCGTGTCCCGCCATCCACAGAGCTCTACCTGGGAGCGAGCGCAGGCGGAGCCCCGCCCTTCTCGGGCCGGAAGACAGGGGGGCACCCAGACAAATTTGATTGGAGGGACAAAGCTGTGGTGGCACCGGTCCAGAACCAAGAAGCGGTAAGGTTGACACATATATATATGTATATATATATGTGTAAATACATATATATATATGTGTGTAAATATATTTATAAGTGTAAATATTGTTTAATTTTATATATATATGTAAATATATATGTGTGTAAATATATTTATTTATATATATATGTTTAAATATATATATACACATATATTTACATATATATCTAAATATATTTACATTTATAGATATATAAATATATATATATATGGATATGTAAATATTTACATATATATATATATATATACAGTACATATGTCCATATATTTATATATATAGATATATATAGAGAGATATTTAGATATCTCTATATATATGTGCTGTGGGGTACACAGTCGGGCTATACCTTCAGACTATCGAATGTAAGTAAGTAAGTCAAGTTTATTTATTTTGCACTTTTACAGACAAAGTATCACAAAGTGCAGTACAGTAGGCAATTAAAACAATTTGTCAATAACAGGAGCCAAAACATTTACACAGTTCAAAGAGCAAAGTACAGTAAAAGATGGTGCAATGGAAATAAATAAACAGAGAAGATAAAAAGCAGGCCATGGAATATCTGAATAAACCAAATGCCAGTGTAAACAGGTATGTTTTGAGATAGAGTTTAAATGATACTATTGAATGCCATTTTTCTTTAAATCATACGTTTTTTCACTTGATTCCAGAATAAAGAGCAGACTTTTGTGAGTAAACGGCGCCAGAGAGTCCATTGTCCTCATAGTTTTCGGTTGGTTTTTATTCTAATTTTATTTGTGTATTCTTAATTTTTTTTACTTGGAAGATTTTAATATGTTTTCTACTTATTTTCCCTCATTAAAAAATCCAGCATTTCCACAAAGACACACATATTGTTCATTTGAACAGTTTAACCACTGCACACTCTTATAGTCCAATCTCTATGTTCGTGTACTGTAGGCGTCAATATTTCACATTGCAGAATATGACGTTATGATATCACTAAAACCCCGATTGGACACGCACACGTTCTAAACAGATTTAAGGTGAGCCCAAAAAACAAAACTTTCCTTCCCTTGCTCTGTCAAATTCACGACGTGCATTCTTCTGTACAGTGAAGCTCAAACATATCGAGTGGAGTCACGATAAGCGAGCCGCATATTTGAGTGGACGGGTGCTTTAATAATGGTGGAGGGACAAACCGGGGGCCGCTAAGTGAGATGGAGCTGTTCCTCGTCCTCGCTGGAGGTTAACTTTCTCTCGTCCTTTATCTCTTTAGTCGGTCAACTCGCCGTTCAGGGATGATGTTTTCACTGTGAAACTGTTGTCCCCCGGGGGGGGGGGGGGGGGGGAGGCGGGGGTTACAGCAAACCGCCGACAACATATATTTAGTTCTCTCGAATTCAGCGCCGGTTTAGCACTCCAGGGAGAACCTGACCAGCGCTGCACGACCTGCTTCAGTGCTTATCTTCTTCTTCTTCTAGCTTATTTTTCTAGCTTCTTCTTCTTCTAGCTTCCTTTTCTTCTTCTAGCTTCTTCTTCTTTTTCTTCTTCTTCTAGCTTCATTTTCTTCTTCTAGCTTCCTTTTCTTCTTCTAGCTTCCTTTTCTCCTCCTGCTTCTGCTTCTTCTTCTTCTTCTAGCTTCCTTTTCTTCTTCTAGCTTCTTTTTCTCCTCCTCCTCCTCCTGCTTATTCTTCTTCTTTTTCTTCTTCTAGCTTTCTTTTCTTCTTCTAGCTTCCCTTTCTTCTTCTAGCTTTCTTTTCTCCTTCTTCTTCTTCTAGCTTCCTTTTCTCCTCCTCCTGCTTCTGCTTCTTCTTCTTCTGTTTCTAGCTTCCTTTTCTTCTTCTAGCTTCCTTTTCTCCTCCTTCTCCTTCTGCTCCTGCTTCTTCTTCTTATTCTTCTTCTTCTAGCTTCCTTTTCTTCTTCTAGCTTCTTTTTCTTCTCCTCCTCCTCCTCTTACTTCTTCTTCTTTTTCTGCTGCTTCTTCTTCTTTTCCTCCTCCTCCGGTCCTGTCTGCGGACAGATAAACCCCGCAGATGGATTAACAGAACATAAAACGCAGTACCGCACACAAAGACTCAAAACACCGAGCCGATCACGTCTCATAGATTCTTCTTGATTCAGTTTTCGGTCATTTTGATTCCACTTTTGTGACTCGAGTGCATTTCATCACTTTAAAGGAGAGCGCAGACGGTCTTAATATTTTGTACACTCAGCGCATACTTATCTCCAGTGCAAGCAATAATGACTGATGTTGCTTCTCGGTATTGATTGTAAGCCATGGAACCACACTGAGCAACGGAATATTGGATTTTTACATGGAGAGCTCCGGGTTTTTCATCACATTTGTGAGAATTAATGCTGAGCAAGTGAACTCTGCCGAGTCTGATGCTGTTTGGAGAATGAGATTGCCCCGTCTGAATGTTCTCCAGCATGCATAATGAAACGCACTTTGTTTGTTTGTCTGATTCCAGGGAAACAATGTCACCTGTGTGAGGCGTGTTGCGCAAGAACACCTTTTTGCAATCGGGAATATCTGAAATAATCGCCCCGACTTCACCGCTAAACACATTAATGAGGCAGGAATGGAACATTTCCGTGAAGACGCAGCTCACCTGAGGCGTTTCCGTCAGCAGATGGCAGCAGAAAACAAACCGTTTCGACTCGGGCCGGCCACATCCACTCACCTCAGCGGGATGAGCAGCATCCGCTCGCGCTGTAGATTCATCTCCTCTGGATGAGGTTCCAAATGCTTGAAGTGCTTCTTCACCCGCACCGTTTGAACTCGTATCAAACTGTTTGGGGTCGCCTGATGTCAATATCTTTAACCCTCCTGTTACCTTTCGGGTCAATTTGACCCCATTCAATGTTTAACGTCGGTGTTCTTTGGGGTCAATTTGACCCCAGGCTGTTTTTCACTGTGTCAAACATATAAGAAATATCAACTTTTTTATATATTTAAAGGGATATTTAGGTCGTCAACAAACAAACATAAAGTACCTCACACTTAAACTTGGAAAACAATATTAATTCTAATAATTTTCTGGAGGTTTTAATTGCTGGGGTCAAATTGACACCGAGGGTAAAATATGTCTGTCAATATAAAGGTAACAGGAGGGTTAAACATTGAATGGGGTCAAATTGACCCGAAGGCAACAGGAGGGTTAAAACACTGGTGTAGGACAGCAGAAATTGAACATTTATTCCCCATAAACCAAGTCTCTGGCCCAGTTGAAGACTTCAGCACAACATCAAACTGAGCAAAAATGACAATTTCTTTCTCCCAGCTGTCAAAAAGTGTGATTTTTTGATTTTTTGTGGCTTCCCTCAACATTTATTTTCATTCTTTTTTTTCCCTCCTGATTCCTGTCGATCGACCTCCTCCAGTGTGGGAGTTGCTGGGCGTTCAGCGTGGTCGGTGCCACGCAGTCCGTGCGTGCCATCGGAGGCGGGCGGCTGCAGCAGCTCAGTGTGCAGCAGGTCCTGGACTGCTCCTTCCGGAACGACGGCTGCAGCGGAGGCTCCGCCTTCCAGGCCCTGAGTTGGTTGAAGCAAGTATGTCGATCGAGTACATGTTCATCGAGCAGATAAGTAGATTCAAAGTGAACACGAAAAAGGAGGACATTCAGCAGGCGCTACGTCAAATGAGTCAGGATCATCATCAGGCACCACCCGCACTCACCCAGTTCGGACCGGGATGAAAACAAAGTGCTCGATTTTGCTCGTGAAAAATTGCTCGACTTTGAGGTTTTTCCGATGGAAGTGAATCGAGAATACTTCCGAAACCAATTTTAAATGCTGCCTTTTCTCAGTGAAATAAAGTGCTCCAGACAGCACCCTTTACTGTAGCTTAAAATACCCATGCACACAAAAAAAAAGTGTGATAACAGAAGCCACTCCGTTTTTTAAATTTTTTATTTCCGTTGACCAGCGAAGGCGATAAAGCACTGAAGCGTCATGTCCACCTTGAGATATGTCCGGGTGGTTAACGGAGGTTTACAGTGAGTTCAAAGGGAAAATAAACATCACACACACACACACACGAGAGATGTAGTTTATGAAACAGGCAACCCGTTCAAAGATATGCCCAGTTAGCTCTCGCTAAGAATCCGGTAATATTGTCATGTATTTTAATTAGCGAGATATGCAAAGGCAGTAGGTAAAAATCCGATCGCTGTCTCTTGTCAGACGTACATTAGAGGACTGCCTGCGCCAGGATCTTTCATAAGCAAGATAAATGGATTTATGTTTTGCATTCAGGTAACGCACACTGACTTGAGACTTTAACTATTTCTTCTTTTTCTAGACCCGAGTGAAATTGGTGCCTCAGTCCGAGTATCCCTACAAGGCCAAGACCGGGATCTGCCATTTCTTCCCTCAGTCCCAATACGGTGTCGCCGTGAGGAACTTCACTTCGCATGACTTCAGGTCAACGACTCGTTCCGTCTCGGATAGGAACGGCGCTATATTTGGGCGGAATCGCACTGGATTTTTAATCTGTTTTCATAAAGTACCGAGGACGGGGGTGAGGGGAGTCGATCCGGCGCAATGAGAGAGGACACGGGGTGTCGTGCTTGAGCAGCACGGAGGTTCTTCACTGCGTTCCCATTGGCCGGCTCAGAGTGACCTTGAGTGAAGGTGACGACAGACATTATTTAATATTCAACCGGATCGTGACTCTCACTCCTGCGCCTGTAATGCCCGTTATGGTACGTTGCGCCGCTACCATCGTGAAGAGTCAGGCTCCTGCCACGAAGACTAGATGAAGGTCTCATGACCATATCTCTGAAGTCACTACCATTTGTCGTCTTTTCAGCGTTTTACGTGAAACATCCGCTGCGCTTTTTACGATTCTTTAATTTAGCCGTGCGATATTTTGTCAGTGAAATGTGCTTCGGTGTCCAAAGCTTCAAACTCAACACGACACATTAGAAACGTTTAAGTATTTCAGTTCAAATATTGAGAGAAATCCAAAATCCACAAAGCAAATCATCTTGACCAGTCGAAGCCGCACATTCACACTTTGACCGTCTTAAAGGGAACCAAACACCATGCAGCTGAAAATGAGTTTTTGGGTGGGTGTGGCTACAGGTGAACCCTGCTGACCAAAGCCTGTTGTCACTCCTTAAAGCAGCTGAGAAATACACACAACATTCACGTGTCACATTTCCTCTCTTCTGAAAAAACCCCCAAAACTGCTGTACACAAAGTAGTAATAATATTATCAATAATAGTAATGTGTATAAAAATAAACAATAATAAATAACCTAATAATCTCTTTACGTACGACTTCTCTCGGATGGAGCTTTTTAAATAATTTTTAAAAATATATTCAATTCAGTTTTTCAATTCAGTTTATTTGTATAGCCCAATTTCACAAATTACAAATTTGTCTCGGAGTGCTTTACAATCTGTACACATAGACATCCCTGCCCCAAAACCTTGCATCGGATCAGGAAAAACTCCCAAATAACCCTTCAGGGGGAAAAAAATTATATATAAAATAATATAAATAATATGTGTTTTCAAAAACATAAACGTCAATGCCATGCAACTATCACAAGATCTCTTCATCCCAACTATCCAGCGATCCCGGTGTGACAGACCCCCCCGTCTTCAGAAAAGGTCAGAGTACTGTATCATTGAGCGCATCGGGCCGCTGGAATCGGGCACTGGTGCAGAGAGAAGACGCAGGCCGGGGGAGGGGAGGGGTCACGGGGACCTTTACTGCTGCATAGCAAGCGATAAACAGGATCGTAAAGTTTCAACGAGACAAGACGAGACCTCGCCTCACCGCGAAGAGAGCGTACGCCGGCTTTTTTTATTTAATACAGTTCTGGCACGGACTAGACTCCGTGGCCCGGAGGTCATGAACCGGGCAGAGGAGGGCGTCCGCAACCATCCCGGGTGGGAGTCGTTTGCGGGGGAGGACAAGACGGAGTGGCGAGAGTGCGCCTGCGTCTGGCAACCACCGAGAGAATGACGGGGAACATATCTGTTTTATGAATGAGAGGGGAGATATGACACGCCGACTCGGAGAAAACCGAGCAAACGAGGCACCGGTAAAACATCGGACTCGCGGATGGAGTTCTTATTATGTTTTGCTCCAGGGAGCGTATTATGGTTTTGCAGCACCGGATGGCACGCGTGACGATTCCCACGAAGAGCGAGAGACGTGCCGCGGTGCCGGTGCGGCCGCCGCCTCGAGAGTTCTAAAATGTTCCGCTCTTCCTCCTCAGTGGCCAAGAGGAGGCGATGATGAGTCACCTGGTGGAGCACGGCCCCTTGGCTGTTGACGTGGATGCTGTCAGCTGGCAGGATTACCTGGGTGGAATCATCCAGCACCACTGCTCCAGCAAATGGGCCAACCACGCCGTCCTGGTGGTCGGATACAACGCCGTTGGTACATGCAGTCACGAGAACGAGTTGGAATTCAGGGGGAAAAGGCAACTGGGGTTTTTTTATATTCTTACTTCTGCTAAGACTTACCTTTTTTTCATTTTACGTCAAGAACGTTTTGCAACCCTTAGGGCAGGGGTCGGGAACCTATGGCCGCAGAGCTCCGATGCCGGCGCGTGTGGGGGGCGGAGCAAAGAGCAATTCACCTGCACCCCCCCCCCCTCCCCATCCCGTAGCATCATGCAGCACCAGAAGTCGCATTAAAATTATACGTTAAAAATACTATATGGCTCTCAATGAAATATATTTAGAAATATTTGGCTTTTATGGCTCTCCCAGTCAAAAAGGTTCCTGACCCCTGCCTTAGGGTGTGTGGAAGTACTTTAAATCTGCACTAGGCCAGATTTTTTTGTGTGAAAATAGGAAAAATTGATAGTCTTATTTACAAATTGTTGCTCCAAAACAAGAGGAGATGGAGCGAAACCTATTTTCAACAATTACTGCCTCGCCCCAAAATAACAACATTTTCTGTTCCAAAATGAAGCTTTTTTTCTAATTTATTCAGTATTGTAGGGACTGGCCTTTACGAGTAGAACTTAGTAAAACTTATTTCATTATATCGTGACACTGATTCAATATTTCTGTTGGTTTATGAGAAAAATACCAACCGTTGTCCTGTTTGTCCAAGTTGTGTGCACACACATTCTGAGTAAAGAGGTTCTGATTATTCAGTTACCGGTTACAGCGGGTTTAACCCTTGTGTTGCCTTCGGGTCATTTTGACCCAAATCAATATTACACCCTCCCCCCGCTTTAGGATTAATTTGACCCCATTCAATGTTTAATGTCGGTGTTCTTTCGGTAGTCAACAAACGAACATAAAGTGCCTCACACTTAAACTTGGAAAACAATATTAATTCTAATAATTTTCTGGAGGTTTTAATTGCTGGCGTCAAATTGAACCCAAAGGGTAAAATATGTTAGTAAATATAAAGGTAACAGGAGGGTGAAACATTGAATCGGGTCAAAATGACCCAAAGGCGGGGGGAGGGTGTAATATTGATTTGGGTCAAAATGACCCGAAGGCAACACAAGGGTTAACACACACCAGTGTGAACAACATGTTGCGAAAGGTTGACTTTAACGCTACGTGTGTTTGTTAACGGCCGCCTCCAGAACATCATCGCAGCTACCTCGCCGTTTTTATTTTTGTATTTCTTCACATTCACTTTTTCACACACACACACACTTGTGTTTTGTGGGTATTACCCAAGGATATGGGTGATTATGTAACAGTTTAAAGTGGTTGCAGCGGCAGTGCACACACACACACACACACATGCGCCTAATGCTCCTCTGCCTTGTAAATAATAAAATCTGAAAACGCACGTTGTCTATTTCAGGGGATATTCCATACTGGATTGTGCAGAACTCGTGGGGAGCTTCTTGGGGGAAGGAGGGCTATGTGTACATAAAAATAGGTGGCAACCTTTGTGGTAAGTATGATCTCTTGCCTCTTGTCGTCTTCTGTTAATCTCCTTTTTACGATGTGGTCTCCTTTCTACCGTCCCCACCGCAGGGGATTTATTCAATTCAATTCAGTTTGTTTTGTACAGCCCAATATCACAAATTACTAATTTTCCTTAGAGGGCTTTCAAATCTGTACACATGATATCCCTGACCTTTGACCTCACATCAGATCAGGAAAAACTCCAAAGAAATAGAAAAAACCCTTTTATGGAGAAAAAAGGGAAGACACCTTCAGGAGAGCAACAGAGGAGGATCCCTCTCCAGGATGGACGGATGAATAGATGTCATGTGACCAGAAGGAATCATTACAGAGTTACAACACATTCAATGAGTTTGACAGTGTATAAATAGTTGGTAGTCGGCATGGACCACGATCCAGACCTCCATGATCCATCAGGCAGATGGAGGCAGAGAGGAGTGGGCGGGGCATCAGCGGCCATAGCATCAGACCCAGCCAGGTCCAATGGACCCCATGAGACGTGAAGTCACAAAGACTCCGGGGAGAAAGCAGAGTTAGTAATGTGTGATGGAGATAGAAATTCATCCTTAAATCGAGAGAGAAGAGGAGAGAGGTGCTCAGTGTATCCTAAACGTCCCCCAGCAGCCTATCAGCCTATAGCAGCATCTCTAGAGGCTGGACCAGGTGAACCTGATTCAGCCCTAAATATAAGACAATAAAGAGGAAAGTCTTAATTCTACATCCTTTGGTTTTCTCTTCACAGGTATCGCCGACTCTGTAGCAGCAGTTTTCCTTTGACAATATTGTGTCAATCTCTGCCATGTGTGTGTGTGTGTGTGTGTTTGTGTGTTTACCGCTGCCAAAATCAAATCAGTCATCCGTTTGTTTTCAAATGTCACTTTTAAATCATGTTTTTTTTATTGAAATGTCACCACGTTACATCACCAAAACAAAATAAATGACTTTGACTGCTGATAAACGTTGGCTCACACCTGAGGACAGCTGACACAACGATGCAGAACAATAGTAATACAATAATTGCACAGTACAAAAATAGTTGGATCCATGTTTTGGGTGATCTGCTGCATGCAGAGATCAACCACTGCATACATTCACAACAACATGAATAAAACCCAACATAGCATACGATACAAAACACATTATTAATATTATGTACACACTATTTAGTTTGTGTTTTACATTTACAGCCTGCAAATAGTTTTAGTTTAGATGTTGGCATTGATGGATGATGCAGAGGTTTATTATAGTTTCATGTACACTCGTATTAATAGTGTGAAATGGCTCCCTCTCTGACTCGTCCTCCATGCTGACATGAAACATAATGCGTTTGTTAAAACCCATCACAGCCACCGGTTTGATCGCTGCTCTCACTGATCCATTTGCTTTCAGGTCAGTCGCAGTAAATTTACATAATTGTGTTGAGAAAACATCGCGGGCACATTTTCATCATGGAGCCATCTGCTAAACTTGTCACCGGATTAGAGATTAGAGGGAAATACTTTTAATTTGTCCGTCACTAAGAGACAAAGATGTGTTTTTTTTCTTACCTCGCTCGACATTAACACATTTTGTAATTTTTTTTCTGTATTTCCGAATCCCAAAACTCAAATTCTGAATCTTGAAGTCCCAAACAATAATAGCACTATGGTATAACATATCTCTACACAAAGGATTTTTTTGGGGCGTGTTCTGTCAGCCATGACAAATGACCCCATCCTGTCATCCTCGATCACTCCTGACATGTTTTTCTTTTCTTTTTTCAAACTGGAACCACCAAATTAAGATGCAAGATGCTCAAAAAAAGGCCATCTGGTTTTCAGAGTTTCCTGCACCCCGATGTGGTAGTTGATATTTGTCTGAACCCCATTGAATTTGAGTAGAAAACATAAAAATAAAGGTAAATCTGACAGATGTCACGAACAGCATATCTGATGGAGTTTGAAGCGTCCCTCGTGTTCTCTCAGGGAAAACACGATTTCTCCGGTCCACGCAACTTCGCTCCGGTCTACGCAACTTGCCACCGAAGGATCGGAGACGGCCGAAACACCTCTCCGCTAGTCCGAGTCCTCGCTGCTGCAGTAGGAGCTGTCGCAGCATTCGGCCATGTAGAGGAACTTGTGAACGTTGGGATTCAGCTTGGGGACCCAGTGGCGAGGCACCAGGAACGTCGCCAGATTGAACAGATCCACAAACACTTTGTAGCGGTCACTAAAGGGACAGAAAGTCATTCATCAAACGCTGAACTCGTGCGCTCTCACGATTTTATATAATTGCGCATCTGTTACAAATTGTCCGTCAGAAAACTTTTCTGAAGGACAAAAGAGAAATTTAAAATTGCTGCCAAAATGTTTTACCACGTGGCCAACAAAGAACTTGTCGTCGCTCCTCCTAAATTAACTTGGAAGTATATCGTTTTTACACATCAGGAAGAAGTGGCCGTATGACAAGTTAATTTAGAAGAGCGCAGCGTACAAGTGTCCTGTCCTTATCTAAATTAATAGTATATACTCGCTGTGGGAAAAAAAAGGGTGTCACGGGTAGTTTAAAGTTTGGAGCGGACGGTTACCTGACGGTAGATCTCAGGTAGTGGTATCCGGACGAGCCTCCCGTGCCGGCTTTGTTGCCGATCATACGATGCACCATGCATACGTGGTTATCTAAAACACACACAAAAAGCAGACACATCCTCTGTTGTATGAGCTTTGGATTACATTGTTACATTTTATTTAGCTAACGCTTTTATCCAAAGCGTCTTACAATCATACACCATAGACAAAGCTACAGGGAGCAAGTCAGGGTTAAGTGTCCTGCTCATCGACTAGCGTTGGGCTCAAACCGTGAACCCTCTGGTTGAAAGACGGACCTGCTAACCACTGACATAGGCTAGGCTGTTGGATTGATGGGCAGGCAAAGACGACGTATACGAATCTTCTGCCTCTGAGGCCTATAACTTTAGCTCTGTAAACTTCTTTTGTCAGTCCTCGTCGCAGCTTTCGGGAAGGGATGCGGCGGAAACTTACATCGCCATTTCGTCATGAGGGTGTCGATGTCCATGAGGGATGTGAGCAGCTGGAAAGGAACCTGGAACCTCGGCTCTTCCCTGCAATGTCGAAGAAGATGCATTTATTTAATTGCCGTACGATTATGTTTATGGGTGGTGATTCGTAGAAGTTGGAAAAATGAGAGGGACGACAGTGACGGTCACATGACTCTTGTGTAGCCTTGATGATTCCTGCCAAAGGTGCGTCAACACATCATAAGCGGGGGGGGGGGGGGGGGATTCTGTAAAAAAAAACACGTACCTGTAGAAGTTGATCATCAGGGCGCCTTGGAGAGCCTTGTAAGAGATCCGCCGCTCACCTTGTCAGCAAGAATTTAAAAAGCGTGTTACTTTTTACGGAAAACTAATTGTCCTTATGTGATTTCGAGCCTAATTTGACAAAATGATACGTAACATTGATAACATTTTTAGTCAAATCTAGACCAAACAGGTGCGAAGGCCTTGACAAACACATTACGACATGTGATCGTCGCGATTTTATTCCATTTGTGGAAAGCGCTCACCTTTGCTGAAGAGATGTTCGTGGCGCTTTTCGTCAAAGAGAGAAGTGAACAGCACTTTCTGTTTGACCAGCTCAGCCATCATTTCCAACTTCTCCTCAGAATCTGCCATTTTCTTTCAGGGAAAAAAAAGAGGTCCCAGAGGAATATGGGTAAATAACAAAATAACAGTCCCTGTCAATCATTCTGTGCTCTCCGGGGGGAGAAAGTTTGTTTTCCGTAAGCTGGAGTCGTCTCCTACCTCGATTTTCTCCTTCTCCTGATTCAGCCCCTTAAATATATTGATTGCCAGCCTTTGCCAGAAATTGAATCCATCCGCCTCCAGGCCGGGAGTTCTCTCCAGCCACTCCTGTGAAAATACAGCCATGGGGGTTTTTACTACCTTTTATACCCCGGTGGGCAGCACATGAGCTTATCCAGATACAGCAAACAGAAAGTTGTGTTTTTTGGGGTCGTGAGGTTTACCTCGATGAGTTTTAGGAGCGTCGGCTCCTGTTCGCTGGCGAGCAGCAACTTGCTTTCCTGACCCTTGAAGTTGTCCCTGTGATGGCGGCGATTGTACGGGACCCTCAGGTTGTCCGGGACCCCGATTTTGTTCTCCAAGAGCCGAAATTGAAGGCTTTGGAATCCGGAGGCTGGAGCCAAGTACCCTCTACATACAAGAAGTCACGAAAGGAGAGCATCTTTTACACGTTTTTTTTTTGAGGAGCCAAGTAGAAGGAGCCAGAAGACATTCACAAGCCTACCGAAAGTCAAAGAAGTCCAAGGCGGTCATGGTCTCCAGAACCGCGAACTGTTCGAGCAGCAGGTTGAGGATTCTCACGATCCGGTGGATGCGGTTGTTGACTTTGAGCATGTAGCGTTCGTCTCGGACCTGAAGGAATATTAAAGTAGTGAAGGAAATAATTAGCAATCACGGCAAACCTTGTACACACACATACCCTTCGAAACAGACAAACGGAGAAAAATGGCTGAAATAGTTGAAATAAGGTTATATATTTTTACATCAACGTTTCATCAACCTATAGTGCGACTCCAAAAATACAGAATTAAAACAGTTGAATTAATTTAAATTTATACAATTTTTCGCTGAGTGACCGGATGTTGTCTGTGGACTTTGACATATTTTTGTGCTTAGCTTATTTTTTCATATTTTGAGCAGGGTTCAATCTTCAACACTGACACATCTATAAGAACCACATTTATTGTTACAACATGTCCTTCTCTCCCTCAGAAACATCCAACTGAGGGAACTTAAAAACTAGGAAAAAAATATTTCTGGATTTGAAACGTGCCATTTTCACATTGTCATGAACAAGAAAAACTCAAATTCGAGTAATGTGACTTACGTGTCCACTGATGAAGATATGTCGCACTGAATCCAGTTCGTACAAGATCTGTTTGAACCATAGTTCAAAGGCTGAAGGAAAAGACCAAAAAAAGTTTAACCATCAGAAACATTTGAGTAAACAGGTTACTTACACTATAAAACATGTCACTTTGAGCAAGTTACTCTTCAGTCCTATACATTAAAGTAATAGTAAAGTAATTAGTACAAATAGTTCGAAAAATAAGTAAAGATATAGTAAAAATCGTATTGAAAAAAACAACAAAAGATACATTCGTGGGATTTTTATTTTTGTTAGAAACCTATTAAATGTGCCAAGACAAAAACAACTGTTTCTCCGAGAGGAGTAGAAGGAAAATAAGCTCTTAAACACTATTGAGCTAGTTTTACCTTGATGGGTGACGATGAAGAGGTGCTCATCGTGGATCTTATCAGCCTTTAATTCGCTCTGCAGCACCTGGGCTGAGAGGATTTTTTCGAGCTGCGAGTTGAAGAGAAATGAAGCGCTTGGAGTTAAATGCACAAATTTGAAAAACCAATCTAAAACTCCAGTTCTCCTCTCTCCTTTAAACTAAATAATTTGAGGGGTGGTGTTTCCTACCTGCAGGTATTCTCCATAGATGATTCCTCCTTTGCTGGCCTTGTTAACTCCGGCCTGGGAGGCATCCTCCTCTTCCTCCCCTTCGTGAGGCTTTTTGAATATCCTGCAACGGGGGGGGAAAGAGAAGCCGCTCGGTTATCGGATGTGTTCCACCATCATCGTGGATTATGAATGAATTGTCGGACTGCATTTAACTGAATATGACAAAATTTATATCCTTTCAAGCCCTAATTTAGTCGCAATGACGATTCAAACGTACAAATGGCTCTTCTCAAAGTACGGACATCCACTCATGACGTGTGATGATCAGTTGCAGCAAAAATGTGTTCTTCTCCTTCCACTAATATTTGATAAAATTGCCTTCAACGCAGTCCGGACTTTTAAAGGCTCTCCTCGACCAATCACTCGCGAGGATACGGCCTCCATCCGACCCACCTCTGTTTGCCCCACGACGTGGTTGTTGACCCCTAATCGAGGCACAACTTCTGGACTTCTGAACACCATACAAAATATATTAACCCTTGTGTTGCCTTCGGGTCAATTTGACCCGATTCAATGTTTAACCCTCCTGTTACCTTTATATTTACTAACATATTTTACCCTTGAGGTCAATATGACCCCAGCTATTAAAATCTCCAGAAAATTATTAGAATTAATATTGTTTTCCAAGTTTAAGTGTGAGGTACTTTATGTTTGTTTGTTGACTCCCGAAAGAACACCGACATTAAACATTGAATCGGGTCAAATTGACCCGAAGGCGACAGGAGGGTTAAATATTGAATCGGGTCAAAATGACCCGAAGGCAACACAAGGGTTAAACATTGAATCGGGTCAAAATGACCCGAAGGCAACACAAGGGTTAATAGTAGGATATTAAATATATTCAACGTAAGACAGTTTTTACTGTTAGTTATTGCTCGAGACCTTTAGACTAGTATTCAGGAACCAGTGGTCACATGGTATCTTCAGTGTTTACTCTCCAGGATTTGGTTTTTATGTCTGTATAGCCTCACACTCATGGGACACCGGGTTCCGTGAGCTGAGAGCCCTTTATACTCATCTCCGTTTGCATCAGAGGTTTGATGCCTTGGCGGGCAAAACTCATATGCACTTCATACCCTTTTGGCCATTTTTTCCAAAACAACAAACTGTATTTCAGAATAGAGGAAAAAGAAGAAGAAAAACACAAGATGTGAAAAACTCATTTCAAAGAGCTTTTTTTAACCCTTGTGTTGCCTTAGGGTCATTTTGACCCGAATCAATATTACACCCTCCCCCCCTTTAGGATTAATTTGACCCCATTCAATGTTTAATGTCGGTGTTCTTTCGGTAGTCAACAAACAAACATAAAGTGCCTCACACTTAAACTTGGAAAACAATATTAATTCTAATAATTTTCTGGAGGTTTTAATTGCTGGCGTCAAATTGAACCCAAAGGGTAAAATATGTTAGTAAATATAAAGATAACAGGAGGGTGAAACATTGAATCGGGTCAAAATGACCCAAAGGCGGGGGGAGGGTGTAATATTGATTCGGGTCAAAATGACCCTAAGGCAACACAAGGGTTAAAAAGCACAACAAACCATTCAATTTCATTTCCATTTTGGCCATTGCTTTGACGTCCTAAAAAAACACGTCTCCTGTTCAAACTGCCAGATGCTCCTCGACTGACTTGTGTTAAAGTTAAACTATGTTGATACTATTTACATTGTTCAACAACTCATTTTTTCAACTCAAAGTCTTTTTTTTTCTCCAACGTCATTGGACTCGAAAGTAAATATTTACAATTTGGTTAATATTTGAGTTCCCCTCATTGCATGTTACAAGGTCCTGTGGACTTTACATCCTGCGGATGGGAAACCAGGGAGCCACGTTTCTGTGTGTTCCCGTGACTCCGACAATCAAAGCTGTGGTTGAGGTCATCTGTAACTCGCCGTCTCTTCTACTGAGGATGCATTTCGTGTCACGTGCAGTGCGTCAGTAATATTTGCATTTTGTTTTCCTTCTCGTTTGGCTCTTCATCAGCCAAACCGATGGCGTTTTTGCATTACATAATTAGATAACATGTCATTTAGCTAACGCAGAACCAAAGCGACTTACAATCATGTTACATTCACTCACCGTAGACACAGCTACAGGGAGCAACTCAAGGTTAAGTGTCTTGCTCAAGGGCACGTCGACTAGGGCGAGGATTGAACCGCCAACCCCCTGATTATAAGACAGACCTGCGACCCACTGACCTGACAGTCGCCCCGAACTCCCGCTAAAATGCGCCGCCGGTTGCACAACGACAACATGTCTTTTTGAACCACCGTTAACCCTATTTCATCAGCATACGTCTCAAAAATCCTCAAACAGCGCTCCCTCTCTCTCTAAATTTGTTCAGGATCATTAGCGCTGTTGTTTTTCACACACAAATCTCTCCAGACTTCTCCAAGTGAAGTCCCAACAGCTGTCCTCCAGAAGATCAGAGGGACGATAACAAGCAGTTACTTTCCGAATCGGGACGTGGCGCTAACCAAGCAATACAAGGCTGCAGGACTCGAGAAAGATGCTTTGTTCTCGTTTCTATTTCACTGGGGTGAATGGGAGTGGGGGGTGGAGCCTCAGATTGGATTAGAGTGTCAGTGTAAATCTTAACAGACTTGTCCATCTCACTGATAGGACGCACGTGTCATGGCGCATTATCACCCGAGCAAGTCACTGATTATGAGAACGCTGGGACGTGGCTGACTGCCATGTGAAACCCTCAATGAAGGTTTTAACTGTTTATCCTCCAGATGGAATTTTTGCCCTTGAACTTTTTGCCAACAGTGACCTTCATCTCCTGTTTCCTGACCTTTTGTACTCCTAAACCATCATTTTACAGGCTTCAAAATGAATGAATTCTGAAACGTAATCAATAAGCGCAACATTTCTGGTTGTACATTGAGTCGACATACTTAAATTTCCTTCCCTCTATTGTAATTTTTTGCGAGTAACATAACCGTTACAATTAAATTTTAGCATTTATTTGCTTATACATGTGCATCCGGAAATTATTCACAGCGGTTCACTTTTTCAAAAAAATTATTAAAATAAGAAATTTGTTATCAGAATGCGACACAATGTACCCCATAATGAAAACGTCAAAAAAGTTGATACAAAATAAACTGAATTGAAATTATTTCAAAACGTCCAAAATCACATGGACACAAGTATTCCCAGCCCTTTGCCATGCCACTCAAAATTGCACATACCATAACCTTTACAATTAAATTCTAGCATTTAAATGATTATACATCTGCATCCAGAAATTATTTACAGCGCTTCACCTTTTCCAAATATTAAATTATATTTATATAATTATATTTATATCATTATATTTATATAATTATATAATATATTAAAATAAGACAAAAAATCTCAGAATGCTATACACAGTATCCCAGTATGTGAAAAAAGTTGTGAATTTTTTGCAAATCGATTAAAAATGAAAACAATCACATGTACATAAGTATTCCCAGCCTGAAAATCGAGCTCAAGCGCATCCTGTTTCCACTGATCGCCCTTGAGCAAGCCATGAATTCCAAGGACTTGCCTGTAGACCTCCGAGACTGGATTGTACCGAGGCAACAGATCTGGGAAAGGGTACAGAAAACATTCTGCAGCAATGAAAAGGTCCCAATTAGCAAAGTGGCCTCCATCATCCGTCAATGGAAGAAGTTTGGAGCCACCAGGACTCTTCCAAGAGTGAACCGAGTCAGGGAGGTGACCAAGAACCCGGTGGTCACCAGTGTTGCTCTGCGAAGAAACCCTCAGACCATGAGAGAAACAAAATGATCTGTTCTGATGAAACAAAGATGGAGAACTCTTTGGCCTGTATGCCCAGCGTCATGTCTGGAGGAAACCAGGCACCCCTCATCACCTGGCCAATACCATCCCGACAGTGAAGCACAGTGGTGGTGGTGGTGGTGGTGGTGGCAGCATCATGCCGTGGGGATGTTTTTTCATCGGCAGGAACTGGGAGACTCGTCTGGATCGAGGGGAATACCGCAGACATCCTTGATGAGAACCTGCTCTGGACCGCCAGACCGGGAGGAAGGTTCATCTCCCAACAGGATAACGACCCTGAAGTGCACGGCCAAGATAACAGAGGAGTGGCGGCGGGCCAACTCTGTGAACGTCCTCGCGTGGCCCGGCCAGAGCCCAGACTTGAACCCTGATTTGAACATCTGTAGGGTTCTGTAAGTGTCCGTGCACCGACGCTCCCCATCCAACCCGACGGCGCTTGAGAGGTTCTGGAAGGAATATGGGATTGCTGCTAAAGGTGCTTCAACAAAGTGTTGAGCTAACGCTGTGAATACTTACGCACCTGTTATTTTTTGCTTATATATTTCTCAATAAACGTAACTTTTTCACGTTGTCATTATTGGGGTATTGCGTGTAGAATTTTGAGGGAAAATATGTATTTATTCCATTTTGGAATAAGGCTGGCAAAATAAAAAAGTGAAGCCCTGTGAATACTTTCCGGATGCACTATATATAAATATATATATATACATATATTTATATTTATCCATAAAAAACAAGTCTCAGCATAGTATTCTCATATGCTATATATATATTTACATATTTTAAAAAATGTATATGTATATATATCTTTATACATATATCTGTAAATATATATATTTATATATATACATATATTTATATATGTATATATACATAGATTTATATATGTATATATATATATATATAAACATATTGATAGCGTATGAGAAAGCTATTCTGTGACTTGTTTTTTATGGCACACTATACTACGACAGGCAGGAGGACACTCTCCATGTCCATCAACTGAACATGGGAGTCGGCTGTGTTCACAACACGGACGACCTTTCCTGGCCTCACCACCTTCTTCCTCCGGAGGCTGAGTGGGTTCAACCTGGAGCTCCCCCGGTGCACCGGCGAGAGAGTCCAGACCGGCAGCATCCCGGTGTGACCGCTGCAGACATTCCAGAGGGAGCTCATCACCATGTTAGAGGTGCCCTACAATTACTTTGTTTGACAGACTATACTAAAAATTCATTCATACTTTATATTGATACTAGGAATGAATTAAGACTTTCTTTGCTACACTATGACATTTTTAGGATGTTTTCAAAATACTATAGAATGACGCTTACTTACATGGCTTTTTTTACATACTATACTATTTCATAGTGCATGAAATGACTTGTTTTGTGACATAATATGACAGGTATGGTACACTAAGACATATTTTTATGAACACTTTTTATGAACTGTCCTGTTTTTTGACTGCACTATGACCACCTTTCAATGGAAATAATAATAATCTGTTATGAAACAATTTTCTTAAGGCAATTTTACTTCAAAAAAATATTTTCACTGCATACAATACTATGACTTTTAATTAAATGTGTATTATATACAATGCTTTGACTTTACGTGACCACGTTTTTTCTTCATAACATGTTCATGGCTTTTGATAATTACACACACACACACACACATTCTATGGATAAACTAAATCAAGGTTTCTGTGATTCAATATACTATTACTATGCCTTTTTATGACGTTTTTATAGCATAGATTAGAACATTATGGAATTTTATGACTTACTGTACTTTCAATTTTTTACAACACTTTTGTAACATAACGCCTCACCGGCAGAGATGCACGGCGGTATGATGTCAGCCCGCCTGCCCCATTCTCATCAAACGGTTATCTCAGGGATTTTTCGACAGAATTTCATTACATCGGGCAAAAAAAATCTTCCAGTTGTACTCAAATATGAATTGATTAGAGTTTGGTGGTTAAACGTCACTCACAAAACAATCTTTTTAACATTCAGAATGTGTAACTGGTCAATATGATGAAGTGATGATATTTTGGACACACATGGATGTAAACTGCATACATATTCTAACAGAAACCATCACCTGGTCACGAGTGCAGGTGCTCAATTCATTCTAATACTATTGTACCGAGCCTCTCCATTGTTTATTTTTCATTCATTAAATCCAAATTAAGAAGTTTCGCCAAGAGCAGATTTCTCCTCCGTTTTTTCCCCCCGTTATACAGTCTTTGCCTTCTTAATTTGCCATTCTATTTCATCTGTTATTCAGAGCATGAGGCCCAAATCAACCCCCGCAGCTATATGACGTCAAACCCAGGAATAATACACGATGTTCAACTTCCTCTTTAGCGCTCTAGTGTTTAATTGTGCGTCCGACATGAGATAGACTACAAAATCATGTCTGGCGGTGTGATTTCTAGATGGTTATCTTTACATTACGTGCATAACACGAGGCTCAACTGAGTTGAAGAGGTTTTTTTTCTTCTTCCTCCCATTCCTCTGATGTGGTTATTGCGTGGTGCGTTTGAGACTTTGAAGTTGTTGCAGTCGTGCCTTCTCTCTTTTATGTAACGCTTTGAAGTCGGTCTCGTTGCACCGTGCAGTTCGTCACAGTGATGCTGCACCGGCATCATTTTAATAACCGTTTATCTATTCTATTTGATGCTTCTTTGAAATTAACCGTTTTTTTGGGGGGGGGGGATTGTTCATCACTGGAAAGTCGATGTATTAGGCGAAAGCTTTTCTGGCCTCTCTGAAAGTACAGAGATGCTATTCTACACGTAGTCGTCAAACATGACGTGCACATTAAGCAGTCAGCTGGAGGACCGCGTGACTTTATGAACTATGCACCGTGTACCACTAGGGAGCATCAGAGCACTTTTAAGAGAATTAAAGATTTGATTTAATGCATCCCTGTTTGGCATGAGATGAGTTTATATTTGAAGGTTGTTGTTTTATTTCCAGCAGGGATTTGAAACTCTTTGTGTGGATATATCAAAACAAATGGGGGTTAGTAGAAGTTCATTTTAATTCTCAGTGTGAAGGAACAACAGACAATTGCTCAGAGGGGAACTTTAAGAAGGCATTTCCTCGTGTCAGTGAAGACGGATGGTATATCCTACGGGGAGTCTGATGAGAACTTTGAAGGTGTGTATTTTAGGAGTAACATCCAAAGAAATGTATTGTTGTTGAGCCCTATATGTCATAAAACATTTAATTTTGTAATACACCATATAAAGAATCTGCTGGATGTTGGAGCAACGGGGAGGAGGTAAAAAACAACAGCATGAAACAAGCTGAGAATATTCTCTTTGAAGTTTACCAAAGAAAATAGCTTTCATCTGAAGTTGTCAGAATTATCGTCAGAACTCTTGAGCTTTGATGAATAACTGAGCGTGGGAAATGTGATCCCAACCAAAAATGTGATTTAAAATACCTACCTGTAGATGAACGAGTATATTGTTTTTAGGTAACTGTTTATATTTACACTATATATATGGTGATATATACACTACCGTTCAAAAGTTTGGGGTCATCCAGACAATTTGTGTCTTCCATGAAAACTCACTTTTATTTATCAAATGAATTGAAAATTGAATAGAAAATATAGTCAAGACATTGACAAGGTTAGAAATAATGATTCATATTTGAAGTATTAATTTTGTTCTTCAAACTTCAAGCTCAAAGGAAGGCCAGTTGTATAGCTTATATCACCAGCATAACTGTTTTCAGCTGTGCTTACATAATTGCACGGGTTTTCTAATCAGATATTAGTCTTCTAAGGCGATTAGCAAACACAATGTACCATTAGAACACTGGAGTGATAGTTGATGGAAATGGGCCTCTATACACCGATGGAGATATTTCATTAGAAACCAGATGTTTCCACCTAGAATAGTCATTTACCACATTAACAATGTTTAGTGTGTATTTTTGATTAATGTTATCTTTATTGAAAAAAGTGCTTTTCTTTGAAAAATAAAGACATTTCTAAGTGACCCCAATCTTTTGAACGGTACCGTTCAAAATGTTGGGGTCACTTAGAAAAAATAAAAAAAATCTAGAAATGTCCTTATTTTTTAAAGAAAAGCATGTTTTTTTCAATGAAGATAACATTAAGCTAATCAGAAATACTCTACACATTGATAATGTGGTAAATGGCTATTCTAGGTGTAAACGTCTGGTTTTTAATGAAATCTCTACATAGGTGTATAGAGACCCATCTGCAGTGTTCGAATGGTATTGGTGTTATTGCCTTAGAAGACTAAAGCGGAGGGGTAGAAAACCCTTGAAAACCCGTTTTATGTTAGCCCAGCTGAAAACAGTTATGATGGTGAGAGAAGCTATAAAACTGGCCTTCCTTTGAGCAAGAAAATAAATATTTCAAATAAAAATCCTTATTTCTAACCTTGTTAATGTCTTGACTATATTTTCTCTTCATTTTGCAATTAATTTGATGAATAAAAGTCTGAGTTTTCATGGAAAACATGAAATTGTCTGGGTGACCCCGAACTTTTGAACGGTAGTACAAATATATACATGTTTATTAGTTGCACTCAAAATCTGTTCAGCTACATTTTACACATTTAAGAGTTCAGAACAGCTTCAAACAGCCAACTTCAAACTAATCCTTCATTTTGTCTTTGTAGCTCAGGAACATGTATTATTAATTTTTTATGTAATTTGAGATATTTGGAATGCTGAGGCCGTGCATACTTAACTATTTGGTTAAGACTTTAAGCGTCGCTAAAATCCGAATTAGTGTCTTGAGCCAGCAAATAAAGATTTCCCTCCTCATATTCAATGTAATCCTGAACAGTTAGTTAGACATACAAAAGAAAAAGAAAAGCAGAACTTCCAGTCCATTTCTTAAAAAAACAACACACCAAAAGAGAACCCCAATATCATTTTAATCCATGAGTGCATTGAACATTCAAAAGAAGTATACCTACCGAGAACATGGACGTGATCTATATTTGGATCCACTGTAACCTTGTTTATGTGAGATGGGTTCATGAAATATTTGCGTTTGATGAAATATTCATTGGACAGGAAGCCGGGTCAAAAGGCATTATGCCCAATAAACATGAAATCTAGTGGAAATAATAGTTGATGGCATGTTATAGATACAGCACCACTTGTAAATACTTGTCACTACATGCACAGGTTTCTGTTAGTTACTTAAACAGAGCATTGTGAAGAAGCCCCACATCGCCATTTTAGAAGGAACCTAACTTAAAAAAAAAAGAAACGCTTGTCTGAAAAATCTAAAGAAAAAAATTAATGTATAAAAATCAGCTGGACTTTATTTTGTCATGTTTAAACACAACATAAATTACTGTTAATATGACTAATACAGACATTTATTCAGTTTCTTAAAAAAAAAAAAACGCCATACAACTCTTGCATAATTTACAAAACATGGTGTGTCCCTGTGCCGAGACACGTCTGTGCCTCTTCCACCCCAACAGAGTTTGGCGTACTTTGACTGTCCTTTTTTCTTTCTTTCTCACAATGAATATTGGGTATTTTAAACATGGAAACTGTTCATTTTTTTCCGTTTTAAAAGCATCTCAAAGAGAATAAGACATGTTTTTCGATGTTTACAGTGCTAAATCTGGTATATAGTGGTTGTTTGGTGAGGATATCACTTCAGAAAGTCTCTGATTTTTATGCTCAAGGACACTGTTTGATCTCAGAATGTGAAAATCTCGAGTGCCGTACTTCTAGTGAAGTGCATATATGCATAATGTAAACATTTCCTTTGCTCTTATACTTTCTGTCGAGCCAGATTTGTCCTTGATGAAAACTAAACCATGAAAAAAATAACATAAAACACATAAATTAGCTCAATGTTTCCCATAAAACACCACTTTTCCTTCTGCTTCAGAGTCCAGAGTCCAAAAGGCTTGTGCAACAGAGGAACTTACCTGTAACTGCCATGGTAAGGCTTGGTGTAGTTATATATGTACTCTGTAGTCCCTAGGTCACAATGCACAGCATTGCTTTTGACCTTTTTTTTTAGTTTTTTAGTTGTTTACATTTTTTTTTCCAATTATTCTTTTTTCACTTCTTGTTTTTTTTGTACAAAAACACACGACACTCATATAGCGCACATAGCGGCAACCCTTGATTACAGTTGCTTTCCATTTCTTCTGCTTCTACGTCTCTACCAAATCGAAGTCTCTTTGGCCGAAAAATACCACCTCGCATCGTTACCTTTTCCCAATTTCACTTTGCCGGAGAAGGTGAATGTTGTTAGTGTTGTCCGCAAATTCTGGATACTGCTCAATGGAGAGCACGTAGTACCCGTCATACCCCAACACTTTCCCGCTACTCAGAAGCTGCCTTTTCTCGCCCTCTGTCCACGGCCGGAACCCTTCATCGCCGTCTCGCACCCGCTGCTGTTCCCTCGCCCACGCGCCCGCGAGTGCGCGCTGCCGCGCCAGCTCGACCACCCGCGCCTTCTCCTCGTCCACCGTGGACCCGTAGCGAATGTGAAGAGCCAGAGCGCCGGCGCGGATCTCCACGTCGGCGAAACGCCGCGTCCGACTGTCTATCACCGTGGTGGATTGGGACACGGTGACGTTGACGCCGTTCTCCAGCGTTTTGTGGCCGCTCGTGAGGTGCAACGCGGCGAGGTCGCCGTCCGGGAGGCCCGGCTTGACGAAGTAGTGCGTGTCCCACCCCTCGATGGTGAAGTGGAGCTCGTCCAAATAGAACGCGTTGTCGAGGATCGTCGCCACCTTGATGCAGTCCTCGCTGGCCACGTTGAGCGTGTGAGTGTGAACGCTGCCCTTGTAGATGGCGAACATGACGGCCCTTCCGATGGGAGACATCGCCGCCGAGAACCACAGCCAGGACTTTTCACCCCTGCGACCTCGGCGCAGACGGACCTCCGGCAGCCGCTCAAATGACAAGAGGGAGCGGGCTTGTCTGGTTACTTCCTGCTGGACCCCAGAGATAGACTGTAGGGGAGAGTGCAGTGAAACGTTAAGGCGTGAACATGGCAGAACCGGATTCTCCAGGCCCCTTTAGAAGCAGCTACGGCTCTGCTTCAGAGAGTTTCTCATCCCTGTCTAAGATAATGGTGTTTTCAAAGCCAAAAAGTAGATAAATCTCCCATGAGAATTTTTACAGCAAAAAAATGTGAATGCGAAAGGCTTACGGATTGTTTAACACAAAAAATATTACATATTAAGTCAGGCAATGTTGAAATGTGCTTCACTGTTTACCAAAACAACAACACAGAGGAAATTACAATTTGTGCCTATTTTGCAGTTATGTAAATACGGCCCAATTAAAATTGATATTCTCTGTAATACATAGCAATGCAATTAAGAGATGTCAGCTTCAAAATACTGATGTAAGAGAATAACAATGGACACTTTTTGTTTCGCATCCTCTACACTTTATCATCATCATATCTGTTGGCAGGAGGAGAACAGTATTTGTTTATTTTGTGTTCAACATGCATATAATTTGACCAACCGGCAGATCATCCCAGCGCTGGCTCTTCCTCAGTTCGTAGGACGGCATGCTTAAATCAAACTTTGGGACCGGAAACCCAGGAATGGTGTTGTGAAGATGGAAGCCAAAGGTTACAAGCCAGCTGTTCACATCTGTGCAAGAAACATAAATGACGCTGTTAGTAAGTTATACCTGAAATATACATGAATACCTTTTGTACCGGACCTGAAATGTTGGTTTGAAAAACTTCTTGATTTAACATTTGTATACTGTATATGTAGAAGAAACAGTGACTAGTTTAATACCTTTCGCTGAAATTCTTCAAAACCATTTTTTACCAATACAAATAAATCAATATTTATAGAAAATAACTCTCAATTAGTTGATTGAGAGAAAATATATTGGATTGCATAAGGATCTGCATAAGGATCCGTCATAAGATTGTCAACTGAAAATATATTTGGGTGAATGATCAGACAGAAAGTAAGACAAGCTATACGATTGAATATGTAAGATAACATGGTCAAGGAAGCAAAAATAATCAATAATGACAATACTCATTAATGCAGCCCCACTAATCACTAACAGTCTTACCTGCGACATATTCTCTCATTTCATGGACTTTGCTGATGGGATTGTTACTTCTGAACATGTATAAATTAAAAGGAACCGGCTCTTTGTCGACTTTTTGCAAAGTCGACACATCCGGAACGGTCCACCTTCCAGACATGATGTCATAATCCTGCTCCCCGAAGTGGAGCAGTTTGGTCAGGGGCTCATAAAGTCCTCCGTGGAACCCGAGCACCAGTTGGAATTCCGGGTTCGAGTCGAAGTAGACCTCGCCGTACGCCGTGTACTGGAGCTGTTTGACCAGCAGGCCGTTGCTGGTGAAGACGGCCAGAGGCGTGCCGGTGTTGTCGCCGGCGATGTAGAACTCCTCCCCGCTGCTGATCTCCATCGCAAACAGGTGGCCCTGGAGGTCGTAGTAGAGCGAGGTGATCTCTGAACTGGAGTGGTTGTACACGTGCGTGATCCTGGCCGGGTAGCTCAGGTCGGCGTAGAAGTACTGCAGGTGTTGGCCCAGGCTCGTCTTGCTGGACACCCTGCGCCCGAGTCCGTCGTAGCGGTACTGAATCGTCCAGCCGCTGCTCTTGCTGTAGACCCGCACCAAGAGCCCCTTGGAGTTGTACTCAAAGATCTCCGCCCCCCTCTGACGGAGGAAGCCGTCTTCGTCCATCCTGTACTGGATGTCTCCGAGGCGGGTGATGCGGTCTCTCAAGTCGTAGCGCAGGGGAACCAGCCGGGCGCTGCTCCCCGCGTTGAGCAGGTGCAGGTTTCCGTTGAGGTCGTACGTGTAGCGCCACGTGACCTTCTCGTTCAGGTACACCGTCTGCAGCTGGCCGTCCACGTCGTACTCATAGGCGTACTTGGTGGTGTTGGCGAAGGGGCCGATCTTGATCTCTCGCTTGACGACCCGCCCCACGTCGTCGTACTGGAACGTGATCCAGTACATGAGCGAGCGGAATATCTCGTACTGGATCTCCTTGATGCGTCCGTGGGCGTCAAAGTGCTTGGTGTAGGTCATGACCGCAGTGGATATGATCTGATTGATGTCATAGTAGATCACCCCGAACTTCCCAAACTGCTCCACCTTCCCCGAGATGTCGTCGAACTGGTACAGGTCGATGGGCAGCGGCGTCTCGTTGATGACGCCTTGCACGCTGGTGACCCGCAGGCTGCTGTCGTAGGTGTAGTCGAAGCGCGCGTTGACCATGCCGTCCTCGCTGAAGCGGAAGATCTGCCGGTCCACCAGGGGACCCACCTGGCGATAGCGGATGGAGCAGATGAATCCCTCGTTCTGCAGGTTGACGGTCTTCAGCACCCCCGCCGTCTCGTCGTAGGTGAAGCTGACCCTGGTGCTGTCGTACAGGATCTCGGACAGTTTGTTCTGCCGTCGGTACCGGTACAGGACCCTGCGTCCGGTGCCGAGGTGAGACACCCTGAGGAGGAGGCCGTCTTCGCTGTAGTCCACTGCCACGGAGGCGTTGCTCTCCGGGGGGCGGTAGAGGTTCCTGTAGTAGCCCACCGAACGGATGGTCTGCATGGTGTAGCGGGCGACGCTCGGCATCGTGACGGCGGAGAGCCGGTCCAGCGAGTCGAAATCGAATATGTACTGCCGTTGGCTGTGGAGCAGGAGGATCATGGACTGAGAAGAAGAGAGCGAAAAAAAAGAAAAAACAAGTCATTTTCCTGGGTAAGGCAAAGTGAGCGGAAATGGACTGTTTGAGGAACGAAGAAACGTGGGTGGGGGGGAATCCAGCCGGCAACATTATCAATCACCGTTGCGAGGAAGCAGCGCTGCACGCCGTCTGCTATCTTTTCATGCAGAATGTACAACTCTGATTTCCAAGACTCATCACGAGTTCTTCTGAAAGTGATATATTGATTTCTAAATACAAGAATTCACCAAGAACGCTGGTGTGTGTTTCAAATGAGGCGCGGTCAACAGCTAGAGAGTGTGCGGTAGTCAACACAGACACACAGACACACTCACGAGAATGCGACATTAATACGAGTTTACTTCCTACACACCGGGCAACCCTGTATCACAAAAATTACGTTCCCCCAGACCTAAAATGCAATTTGCAGTCACGTTTGACTGAAACGTATTTCTCTCCAAATTACGTTTGTATTTGACGTATTATAATAACAAATACGTCTCTGATCAACGTATCTTTGCCGTTTGTTATCTCTCTTTTCTACAATGCTGTTATGAATTGTAAAAAGCGTCCTCTAGTCTTATTTATTATTATGTTATGTATGTTGTTTCGCCTGCGTATTCTGACAGCAATAAGCGTTGTCGGATCATATGAATTGGCGTGAAGACTTGCTGCTGGTGACTCTCCTTTATTTTCTTTTTTAGGTGACAATACATTAATTAAAACTCGTAAACTATCACCACCTCATCACCACCTTAACAGAGTCAGTCCCATACGGGTCAAATCAACTATTAAACTTGTTATAAAATGCGCATCTGTCCGTAATCTATACCATAAAGTTCGCATTTTAACCTAAAAAAAAGTGCGCTTCCTTGTTACCTTTCAAAATAAAAGTCCGATTTGTCTGTTAAGCGGAAGTAGTATAAAATGTCTATATTTATTCAAACAATACAATATAAAAGGCATACATCAAAATCAATAAGGAAAATGCTGAACAGTCAAACAACTCAAAACAATAAACCCTTCATGGGGTTATTTACAGGGCGTGTTTACTTCTCATCAAACAAAAAGAGCAGGTATCTGGAAAAATCTGGGAAATAATTTGGGAATTGTTAATACTCTTACACACGCACACACACACACATATATTATTTTAGGTGTGTCGTCTCTGTCAATCACTCTCTTCAGCCAATCAATCTCAATGTGGGCGCTCGAGTTAAAAACCAGTGGAAACAGTCATGCGAAACAGTGTGTGGTTTGGTCTTTGTAGGTTTCAGCTCTTTAATTAATAGCTGAAATCTTACCTCATTAAATCACCGGGAACACGATCAACATGAAGCATAGATGTCACCGCCTAAATAATTGTACCATAATTGTATAATACATAATCCCGAAGCATGCTCCTAATTAAAACACACAAACGGTGAAAGAACAGCACTAAACAAACAGGGCAGGACACAAGATACAAATACATGCAGCAGTTCACAACGCAGTTAGTTCTCCGTCCCAGCGTTGCACACGGTGATTTAATACTCTGCTATTGTACACGCACTGTATGAATTATACTGCTGCCATTCAGGCCCACCGACTACACATTTTCTAGGAAAAGAAATACGTTCCCGTGGCAGAGATGGTAATCACCCCTACCGTTTCAACAATTTGTGGCCTAATTCCCTCGGTAAACTCTGACACAGTAGACTATAATTTACATGCTGGGTAGAGGTTAAAGTGCGTCCCTCTCTGAACGTGTTTGTACCTAAAGCTCGCACATCCGCTGCTGGCGTAAGAATGATTACCGTGTTCGCCGAGTACCGGTAAGAATCAGAATTATGTACCAGCG